>NW_028146738.1:15598128-17015702 GCF_055883805.1 Amblyomma maculatum
TTCTTCTTCTTCCACGGACACGGCACACAGCGACGAGCGGTTAGACCTGGCGTATTATTGCTTTCACAACAAAAAAAAAAATAAAATGAGGAGGGTACAACGCTGCTGAACCGACTATGGAGAGAAAGCATTAGCTGCAGGGGACCGAGCGTTCTTCTTCTTCCACGGACACGGCACACAGCGACGAGCTTTTAGACCTGGCGGTGCATTGCTTTCGCAACAAAAAAAAAATAAAATGAGGGTTCAACGCTGCTGAACCGACTATGGAGAGAAAGCATTGGCTGCAGGAGACCGAGCATTCTTCTGTTTTTCCACGGACACGGCACACAGGGACGAGCGGTTAGACCTGGCGTATTATTGCTTTCGCAATAAGAAAAAATAAAATGAGGGTTCAACGCTGCTGAACCGACTATGGAGCGAAAGCATTAGCTGCAGGAGACCGAGCGTTCTTCTTCTTCTTCCACGGACACGGCACACAGCGACGAGCGGTTAGACCTGGCGTATTATTTCTCTCACAACAAAAAAAAAATAAAATGAGGAGGGTACAACGCTGCTGAACCGACTATGGAGAGAAAGCATTAGCTGCAGGAGACCGAGCGTTCTTCTTCTTCCACGGACAGGGCACACAGCGACGAGCTTTTAGACCTGGCGGTGCATTGCTTTCGCAACAAAAAAAAAATAAAATGAGGGTTCAACGCTGCTGAACCGACTATGGAGAGAAAGCATTAGCTGCAGGAGACCGAGCATTCTTCTGTTTTTCCACGGACACGGCACACAGCGACGAGCGGTTAGACCTGGCGTATTATAGCTTTCGCAATAAGAAAAAATAAAATGAGGGTTCAACGCTGCTGAACCGACTATGGAGCGAAAGCATTAGCTGCAGGAGACCGAGCGTTCTTCTTCTTCCACGGACACGGCACACAGCAACGTGCGGTTAGACCTGGCGTATTATTTCTCTCACAACAAAAAAAATAAAATGAGGAGGGTACAACGCTGCTGAACCGACTATGGAGAGAAAGCATTAGCTGCAGCAGACCGAGCGTTCCTCTTCTTCCACGGACACGGCACACAGCGACGAGCTTTTAGACCTGACGGTGCATTGCTTTCGCAACAAAAAAAAATAAAATGAGGGTTCAACGCTGCTGAACCGAATATGGAGAGAAAGCATTAGCTGCAGGAGACCGAGCATTCTTCTGTTTTTCCACGGACACGGCACACAGCGACGAGCGGTTAGACCTGGCGTATTATTGCTTTCGCAATAAGAAAAAATAACATGAGGGTTCAACGCTGCTGAACCGACTATGGAGCGAAAGCATTAGCTGCAGGAGACCGAGCGTTCTTCTTCCATGGAGACGGCACACAGCGACGAGCTTTTAGACCTGGCGTAGCATTGCTTTCGCAACAAAAAAAAGAATAAAATGAGGGTTCAACGCTGCTGAACCCACTATGGAGCGAAAGCATTAGCTGCAGGAGACCGAGCATTCTTCTGTTTTTCCACGGACACGGCACACAGGGACGAGCGGTTAGACCTGCCGTATTATTGCTTTCGCAATAAGAAAAAATAAAATAAGGGTTTAACGCTGCTGACCCGACTATGGAGCGAAAGCATTAGCTGCAGGAGACCGAGCGTTCTTCTTCTTCCACGGACACGGCACACAGGGACGAGCGGTTAGACCTGCCGTATTATTGCTTTCGCAATAAGAAAAAATAAAATAAGGGTTCAATGCTGCTGAAACGACTATGGAGAGAAAGCATTACCTGCAGGAGACCGAGCATTCTTCTGTTTTTCGACGGACACGGCACACAGCGACGAGCGGTTAGACCTGGCGGTGCATTGCTTTCGCAATAAGAAAAAATAAAATGAGGGTTCAACGCTGCTGAACCGACTATGGAGCGATAGCATTAGCTGCAGAAGACCGAGCGTTCTTCTTCTTCTTCCACGGACACGGCACACTGCGACGAGCGGTTAGACCTGGCGTATTATTGCTTTCACAACAAAAAAAAATAAAATGAGGAGGGTTCAACGCTGCTGAACCGACTATGGAGCGAAAGCATTAGCTGCAGGAGACCGAGTGTTCTTCTTCTTCTTCCACGGAGACGGCACACAGCGACGAGCTTTTAGACCTGGCGATGCATTGCTTTCGCAACAAAAAAAATAAAATGAGGGTTCAACGCTGCTGAACCGACTATGGAGAGAAAGCATTACCTGCAGGAGACCGAGCATTCTTCTGTTTTTCGACGGACACGGCACACAGCGACGAGCGGTTAGACCTGGCGGTGCATTGCTTTCGCAATAAGAAAAAATAAAATGAGGGTTCAAAGTTGCTGAACCGACTATGGAGCGATAGCATTAGCTGCAGAAGACCGAGCGTTCTTCTTCTTCTTCCACGGACACGGCACACTGCGACGAGCGGTTAGACCTGGCGTATTATTGCTTTCACAACAAAAAAAAATTAAATGAGGAGGGTACAACGCTGCTGAACCGACTATGGAGAGAAAGCATTAGCTGCAGGAGACCGAGCGTTGTTCTTCTTCCACGGACACGGCACACAGCGACGAGCTTTTAGACCTGGCGGTGCATTGCTTTCGCAACAAAAAAAAAAAATAAAATGAGGGTTCAACGCTGCTGAACCGACTATGGAGAGAAAGCATTAGCTGCAGGAGACCGAGCATTCTTCTGTTTTTCCACGGACACGGCACACAGCGACGAGCGGTTAGACCTGGCGTATTATTGCTTTCGCAATAAGAAAAAATAAAATGCGGGGTTCAACGCTGCTGAACCGACTATGGAGCGAAAGCATTAGCTGCAGGAGACCGAGCGTTCTGCTTCTTCTTCCACGGACACGGCACACTGCGACAAGCGGTTAGACCTGGCATATTATTGCTTTCACACAAAAAAATAAAATGAGGAGGGTTCAACACTGCTGAACCGACTATGGAGCGAAAGCATTAGCTGCAGGAGACCGAGCGTTCTTCTTCTTCCACGGACACGGCACACAGCGACGAGCGGTTAGACCTGGCGTATTATTGCTTTCGCAATAAAAAAAAATAAAATGAGGAGGGTTCAATGCTGCTGAACCGGCGATGGAGCGAAAGCATTAGCTGTAGGAGACCGAGCGTTCTTCTTCTTCTTCCATGAACACGGCACACAGCGACGAGCTTTTAGACCTAGCGTAGCATTGCTTTCCCAACAAAAAAAAAATAAAATGAGCTTTCAACGCTGCTGAACCGACTATGGAGCGAAAGCATTTGCTGCAGGAGACCGAGTGTTCTTCTTCTTCCACGTACACGGCCCACAGCGACGAGCGGTTAGACCTGGCGTATTATTGCTTTCACAACAAACAAAAAATAAAATGAGGAGGGTACAAGGCTGCTGAACCGACTATGGAGAGAAAACATTAGCTGCAGGAGACCGAGCGTTCTTCTTCTTCCACGGACACGGCACACAGCGACGAGCTTTTAGACCTGGCGGTGCATTGCTTTCGTAACAAAAAAAAATAAAATGAGGGTTCAATGCTGCTGAACCGACTATGGAGAGAAAGCATTAGCTGCAGGAGACCGAGCATTCTTCTGTTTTTCCACGGACACGGCACACAGCGACGAGCGGTTAGACCTGGCGTATTATTGCTTTCGCAATAAGAAAAAATAAAATGAGGGTTCAACGCTGCTGAACCGACTATGGAGCGAAAGCATTAGCTGCAGGAGACCGAGCGTTCTTCTTCTTCTTCCACGGACACGGCACACAGCGACGAGCGGTTAGACCCGGCGTATTATTTCTCTCACAACAAAAAAAAAATAAAATGAGGAGGGTACAACGCTGCTGAACCGACTATGGAGAGAAAGCATTAGCTGCAGGAGACAGAGCGTTCTTCTTCTTCCAAGGACACGGCACACAGCGACGAGCTTTTAGACCTGGCGGTGCATTGCTTTCGCAACAAAAAAAAAATAAAATGAGGGTTCAACGCTGCTGAACCGACTATGGAGAGAAAGCATTAGCTGCAGGAGACCAAGCATTCTTCTGTTTTTCCACGGACACGGCACACAGCGACGAGCGGTTAGACCTCGCGTATTATTGCTTTCGCAAAAATAAAAAATAAAATGAGGGTTCAACGCTGCTGAACCGACTATGGAGCGAAAGCATTAGCTGCAGGAGACCGAGCGTTCTTCTTCTTCTTCCACGGACACGGCATACAGCGACGAGCGGTTAGACCTGGCGTATTATTTCTCTCACAACAAAAAAAAATAAAATGAGGAGGGTACAACGCTGCTGAACCGACTATGGAGAGAAAGCATTAGCTGCAGGAGACCGAGCGTTCTTCTTCTTCCACGGACACGGCACACAGCGACGAGCTTTTAGACCTGGCGGTGCATTGCTTTCGCAACAAAAAAAAAATAAAATGAGGGTTCAACGCTGCTGAACCGACTATGGAGAGAAAGCATTAGCTGCAGGAGACCGAGCATTCTTCTGTTTTTCCACGGACACGGCACACAGCGACGAGCGGTTAGACCTGGCGTATTATTGCTTTCGCAAAAAGAAAAAATAAAATGAGGGTTCAACGCTGCTGAACCGACTATGGAGCGAAAGCATTAGCTGCAGGAGACCGAGCGTTCTGCTTCTTCCACGGACACGGCACACCGCGACGAGCGGTTAGACCTGGCGTATTATTGCTTTCACAAAAAAAAATAAAATGAGGAGGGTTCAACACTGCTGAACCGACTATGGAGCGAAAGCATTAGCTGCAGGAGACCGAGCGTTCTTCTTCTTCCACGGACACGGCACACAGCGACGAGCGGTTAGACCTGGCGTATTATTGCTTTCACAACAAAAAAAAAATAAAATGAGGAGGGTTCAACGCTGCTGAACCGACTATGGAGCGAAAGCATTAGCTGCAGGAGACCGAGTGTTCTTCTTCTTCTTCCACGGAGACGGCACACAGCGACGAGCTTTTAGACCTGGCGATGCATTGCTTTCGCAACAAAAAAAAATAAAATGAGGGTTCAACGCTGCTGAACCGACTATGGAGAGAAAGCATTACCTGCAGGAGACCGAGCATTCTTCTGTTTTTCGACGGACACGGCACACAGCGACGAGCGGTTAGACCTGGCGTATTATTGCTTTCGCAATAAGGAAAAATAAAATGAGGGTTCAACGCTGCTGAACCGACTATGGAGCGAAAGCATTAGCTGCAGGAGACCGAGCGTTCTTCTTCTTCCACGGACACGGCACACAGCGACGAGCGGTTAGACCTGGCGTATTATTTCTCTCACAACAAAAAAAATAAAATGAGGAGGGTACAACGCTGCTGAACCGACTATGGAGAGAAAGCATTAGCTGCAGGAGACCGAGCGTTGTTCTTCTTCCACGGACACGGCACACAGCGACGAGCTTTTAGACCTGGCGGTGCATTGCTTTCGCAACAAAAAAAATAAAATGAGGGTTCAACGCTGCTGAACCGACTATGGAGAGAAAGCATTAGCTGCAGGAGACCGAGCATTCTTCTGTTTTTCCACGGACACGGCACACAGCGACGAGCGGTTAGACCTGGCGTATTATTGCTTTCGCAATAAGAAAAAATAAAATGCGGGGTTCAACGCTGCTGAACCGACTATGGAGCGAAAGCATTAGCTGCAGGAGACCGAGCGTTCTGCTTCTTCTTCCACGGACACGGCACACTGCGACAAGCGGTTAGACCTGGCATATTATTGCTTTCACAAAAAAAATAAAATGAGGAGGGTTCAACACTGCTGAACCGACTATGGAGCGAAAGCATTAGCTGCAGGAGACGAGCGTTCTTCTTCTTCCACGGACACGGCACACAGCGACGAGCGGTTAGACCTGGCGTATTATTGCTTTCGCAATAAAAAAAAATAAAATGAGGAGGGTTCAATGCTGCTGAACCGGCGATGGAGCGAAAGCATTTGCTGCAGGAGACCGAGTGTTCTTCTTCTTCCACGTACACGGCCCACAGCGACGAGCGGTTAGACCTGGCGTATTATTTCTCTCACAACAAAAAAAAATAAAATGAGGAGGGTACAAGGCTGCTGAACCGACTATGGAGAGAAAACATTAGCTGCAGGAGACCGAGCGTTCTTCTTCTTCCACGGACACGGCACACAGCGACGAGCTTTTAGACCTGGCGGTGCATTGCTTTCGTAACAAAAAAAAAATAAAATGAGGGTTCAATGCTGCTGAACCGACTATGGAGAGAAAGCATTAGCTGCAGGAGACCGAGCATTCTTCTGTCTTTCCACGGACACGGCACACAGCGACGAGCGGTTAGACCTGGCGTATTATTGCTTTCGCAATAAGAAAAAATAAAATGAGGGTTCAACGCTGCTGAACCGACTATGGAGCGAAAGCATTAGCTGCAGGAGACCGAACGTTCTTCTTCTTCTTCCACGGACACGGCACACAGCGACGAGCGGTTAGACCCGGCGTATTATTTCTCTCACAACAAAAAAAAAAAATAAAATGAGGAGGGTACAACGCTGCTGAACCGACTATGGAGAGAAAGCATTAGCTGCAGGAGACAGAGCGTTCTTCTTCTTCCAAGGACACGGCACACAGCGACGAGCTTTTAGACCTGGCGGTGCATTGCTTTCGCAACAAAAAAAATAAAATGAGGGTTCAACGCTGCTGAACCGACTATGGAGAGAAAGCATTAGCTGCAGGAGACCGAGCATTCTTCTGTTTTTCCACGGACACGGCAAACAGCGACGAGCGGTTAGACCTCGCGTATTATTGCTTTCGCAAAAATAAAAAATAAAATGAGGGTTCAACGCTGCTGAACCGACTATGGAGCGAAAGCATTAGCTGCAGGAGACCGAGCGTTCTGCTTCTTCCACGGACACGGCACACTGCGACGAGCGGTTAGACCTGGCGTATTATTGCTTTCACAAAAAAAAAAATAAAATGAGGAGGGTTAAACACTGCTGAACCGACTATGGAGCGAAAGCATTAGCTGCAGGAGACCGAGCGTTCTTCTTCTTCCACGGACACGGCACACAGCGACGAGCTTTTAGACCTGGCGGTGCATTGCTTTCGCAACAAAAAAAAAATAAAATGAGGGTTCAACGCTGCTGAACCGACTATGGAGAGAAAGATTTGGCTGCAGGAGACCGAGCATTCTTCTGTTTTTCCACGGACACGGCACACAGGGACGAGCGGTTAGACCTGGCGTATTATTGCTTTCACAACAAAAAAAAAAAAATAAAATGAGGAGGGTACAACGCTGCTGAACCGACTATGGAGAGAAAGCATTAGCTGCAGGGGACCGAGCGTTCTTCTTCTTTCTCGGACACGGCACACAGCGACGAGCTTTTAGACCTGGCGGTGCATTGCTTTCGCAACAAAAAAAAAATAAAATGAGGGTTCAACGCTGCTGAACCGACTATGGAGAGAAAGCATTGGCTGCAGGAGATCGAGCATTCTTCTGTTTTTCCACGGACACGGCACACAGGGACGAGCGGTTAGACCTGGCGTATTATTGCTTTCGCAATAAGAAAAAATAAAATGAGGGTTCAACGCTGCTGAACCGACTATGGAGCGAAAGCATTAGCTGCAGGAGACCGAGCGTTCTTCTTCTTCTTCCACGGACACGGCACACAGCGACGAGCGGTTAGACCTGGCGTATTATTTCTCTCACAACAAAAAAAAAAATAAAATGAGGAGGGTACAACGCTGCTGAACCGACTATGGAGAGAAAGCATTAGCTGCAGGAGACCGAGCGTTCTTCTTCTTCCACGGACACGGCACACAGCGACGAGCTTTTAGACCTGGCGGTCCATTGCTTTCGCAACAAAAAAAAATAAAATGAGGGTTCAACGCTGCTGAACCGACTATGGAGAGAAAGCATTAGCTGCAGGAGACCGAGCGTTCTTCTTCTTCCACGGACACGGCACACAGCGACGAGCTTTTAGACCTGACGGTGCATTGCTTTCGCAACAAAAAAAAAATAAAATGAGGGTTCAACGCTGCTGAACTGACTATGGAGAGAAAGCATTAGCTGCAGGAGACCGAGCATTCTTCTGTTTTTCCACGGACACGGCACACAGCGACGAGCGGTTAGACCTGGCGTATTATTGCTTTCGCAATAAGAAAAAATAAAATGAGGGTTCAACGCTGCTGAACCGACTATGGAGCGAAAGCATTAGCTGCAGGAGACCGAGCGTTCTTCTTCTTCTTCCACGGACACGGCACACAGCGACGAGCGGTTAGACCTGGCGTATTATTGCTTTCACAACAAAAAAAAAAATAAAATGAGGAGGGTACAACGCTGCTGAACCGACTATGGAGAGAAAGCATTAGCTGCAGGGGACCGAGCGTTCTTCTTCTTCCACGGACACGGCACACAGCGACGAGCTTTTAGACCTGGCGGTGCATTGCTTTCGCAACAAAAAAAAATAAAATGAGGGTTCAACGCTGCTGAACCGACTATGGAGAGAAAGATTTGGCTGCAGGAGACCGAGCATTCTTCTGTTTTTGCACGGACACGGCACACAGGGACGAGCGGTTAGACCTGGCGTATTATTGCTTTCGCAATAAGAAAAAATAAAATGAGGCTTCAACGCTGCTGAACCGACTATGGAGCGAAAGCATTAGCTGCAGGAGACCGAGCGTTCTTCTTCTTCTTCCACGGACACGGCACACAGCGACGAGTGGTTTGACCTGGCGTATTATTGCTTTCACAACAAAAAAAAAATAAAATGAGGAGGGTACAACGCTGCTGAACCGACTATGGAGAGAAAGCATTAGCTGCAGGGGACCGAGCGTTCTTCTTCTTCCACGGACACGGAACACAGCGACGAGCTTTTAGACCTGGCGGTGCATTGCTTTCGCAACAAAAAAAAAAATAAAATGAGGGTTCAACGCTGCTGAACCGACTATGGAGAGAAAGCATTGGCTGCAGGAGACCGAGCATTCTTCTGTTTTTCCACGGACACGGCACACAGGGACGAGCGGTTAGACCTGGCGTATTATTGCTTTCGCAATAAGAAAAAATAAAATGAGGGTTCAACGCTGCTGAACCGACTATGGAGCGAAAGCATTAGCTGCAGGAGACCGAGCGTTCTTCTTCTTCTTCCACGGACACGGCACACAGCGACGAGCGGTTAGACCTGGCGTATTATTTCTCTCACAACAAAAAAAAAATAAAATGAGGAGGGTACAACGCTGCTGAACCGACTATGGAGAGAAAGCATTAGCTGCAGGAGACCGAGCGTTCTTCTTCTTCCACGGACAGGGCACACAGCGACGAGCTTTTAGACCTGGCGGTGCATTGCTTTCGCAACAAAAAAAAAATAAAATGAGGGTTCAACGCTGCTGAACCGACTATGGAGAGAAAGCATTAGCTGCAGGAGACCGAGCATTCTTCTGTTTTTCCACGGACACGGCACACAGCGACGAGCGGTTAGACCTGGCGTATTATAGCTTTCGCAATAAGAAAAAATAAAATGAGGGTTCAACGCTGCTGAACCGACTATGGAGCGAAAGCATTAGCTGCAGGAGACCGAGCGTTCTTCTTCTTCTTCCACGGACACGGCACACAGCAACGAGCGGTTAGACCTGGCGTATTATTTCTCTCACAACAAAAAAAATAAAATGAGGAGGGTACAACGCTGCTGAACCGACTATGGAGAGAAAGCATTAGCTGCAGGGGACCGAGCGTTCTTCTTCTTCCACGGACACGGCACACAGCGACGAGCTTTTAGACCTGGCGGTGCATTGCTTTCGCAAAAAAAAAAAATAAAATGAGGGTTCAACGCTGCTGAACCGACTATGGAGAGAAAGCATTGGCTGCAGGAGACCGAGCATTCTTCTGTTTTTCCACGGACACGGCACACAGGGACGAGCGGTTAGACCTGGCGTATTATTGCTTTCACAATAAGAAAAAATAAAATGAGGGTTCAACGCTGCTGAACCGACTATGGAGCGAAAGCATTAGCTGCAGGAGACCGAGCGTTCTTCTTCTTCTTCCACGGACACGGCACACAGCGACGAGCGGTTAGACCTGGCGTATTATTTCTCTCACAACAAAAAAAAAATAAAATGAGGAGGGTACAACGCTGCTGAACCGACTATGGAGAGAAAGCATTAGCTGCAGTAGACCGAGCGTTCCTCTTCTTCCACGGACACGGCACACAGCGACGAGCTTTTAGACCTGACGGTGCATTGCTTTCGCAACAAAAAAAAATAAAATGAGGGTTCAACGCTGCTGAACCGAATATGGAGAGAAAGCATTAGCTGCAGGAGACCGAGCATTCTTCTGTTTTTCCACGGACACGGCACACAGCGACGAGCGGTTAGACCTGGCGTATTATTGCTTTCGCAATAAGAAAAAATAACATGAGGGTTCAACGCTGCTGAACCGACTATGGAGCGAAAGCATTAGCTGCAGGAGACCGAGCGTTCTTCTTCTTCCATGGAGACGGCACACAGCGACGAGCTTTTAGACCTGGCGTAGCATTGCTTTCGCAACAAAAAAAAAATAAAATGAGGGTTCAACGCTGCTGAACCCACTATGGAGCGAAAGCATTAGCTGCAGGAGACCGAGCATTCTTCTGTTTTTCCACGGACACGGCACACAGGGACGAGCGGTTAGACCTGCCGTATTATTGCTTTCGCAATAAGAAAAAATAAAATAAGGGTTTAACGCTGCTGACCCGACTATGGAGCGAAAGCATTAGCTGCAGGAGACCGAGCGTTCTTCTTCTTCCACGGACACGGCACACAGGGACGAGCGGTTAGACCTGCCGTATTATTGCTTTCGCAATAAGAAAAAATAAAATAAGGGTTCAACGCTGCTGAACCGACTATGGAGAGAAAGCATTACCTGCAGGAGACCGAGCATTCTTCTGTTTTTCGACGGACACGGCACACAGCGACGAGCGGTTAGACCTGGCGGTGCATTGCTTTCGCAATAAGAAAAAATAAAATGAGGGTTCAACGCTGCTGAACCGACTATGGAGCGATAGCATTAGCTGCAGAAGACCGAGCGTTCTTCTTCTTCTTCCACGGACACGGCACACTGCGACGAGCGGTTAGACCTGGCGTATTATTGCTTTCACAACAAAAAAAAAATAAAATGAGGAGGGTTCAACGCTGCTGAACCGACTATGGAGCGAAAGCATTAGCTGCAGGAGACCGAGTGTTCTTCTTCTTCTTCCACGGAGACGGCACACAGCGACGAGCTTTTAGACCTGGCGATGCATTGCTTTCGCAACAAAAAAAAAATAAAATGAGGGTTCAACGCTGCTGAACCGACTATGGAGAGAAAGCATTACCTGCAGGAGACCGAGCATTCTTCTGTTTTTCGACGGACACGGCACACAGCGACGAGCGGTTAGACCTGGCGGTGCATTGCTTTCGCAATAAGAAAAAATAAAATGAGGGTTCAAAGCTGCTGAACCGACTATGGAGCGATAGCATTAGCTGCAGAAGACCGAGCGTTCTTCTTCTTCTTCCACGGACACGGCACACTGCGACGAGCGGTTAGACCTGGCGTATTATTGCTTTCACAACAAAAAAAAATAAAATGAGGAGGGTTCAACGCTGCTGAACCGACTATGGAGAGAAAGCATTAGCTGCAGGCGACCGAGCGTTCTTCTTCTTCCACGAACACGGCACACAGCGACGAGCTTTTAGACCTGGCGGTGCATTGCTTTCGCAACAAAAAAAAATAAAATGTGGGTTCAACGCTGCTGAACCGACTATGGAGAGAAAGCATTAGCTGCAGAAGACCGAGCGTTCTTCTGTTTTTCCACGGACACGGCACACAGCGACGAGCGGTTAGACCTGGCGTATTATTGCTTTCGCAATAAGAAAAAAATAAAATGAGGCTTCAACGCTGCTGAACCGACTATGGAGCGAAAGCATTAGCTGCAGGAGACCGAGCGTTCTTCTTCTTCCACGGACACGGCGCACAGCGACGAGCTTTTAGACCTGGCGGTGCATTGCTTACGCAACAAAAAAAAATAAAATGAGGGTTCAACGCTGCTGAACCGACTATGGAGAGAAAGCATTAGCTGCAGGAGACCGAGCGTTTTCTTCTTCCACGGACAAGGCGCACAGCGACGAGCTGTTAGACCTGGCGTAGTATTGCTTTCGCAATAAAAAAAAATAAAATGAGGAGGGTTCAACGCTGCTGAACCGACTATGGAGAGAAAGCATTAGCTGCAGGCGACCGAGCGTTCTTCTTCTTCCACGAACACGGCACACAGCGACGAGCTTTTAGACCTGGCGGTGCATTGCTTTCGCAACAAAAAAAAATAAAATGAGGGTTCAACGCTGCTGAACCGACTATGGAGAGAAAGCATTAGCTGCAGGAGACCGAGCATTCTTCTGTTTTTCCACGGACACGGCACACAGCGACGAGCGGTTAGACCTGGCGTATTATAGCTTTCGCAATAAGAAAAAATAAAATGAGGGTTCAACGCTGCTGAACCGACTATGGAGCGAAAGCATTAGCTGCAGGAGACCGAGCGTTCTTCTTCTTCTTCCACGGACACGGCACACAGCAACGAGCGGTTAGACCTGGCGTATTATTTCTCTCACAACAAAAAAAATAAAATGAGGAGGGTACAACGCTGCTGAACCGACTATGGAGAGAAAGCATTAGCTGCAGCAGACCGAGCGTTCCTCTTCTTCCACGGACACGGCACACAGCGACGAGCTTTTAGACCTGACGGTGCATTGCTTTCGCAACAAAAAAAAATAAAATGAGGGTTCAACGCTGCTGAACCGAATATGGAGAGAAAGCATTAGCTGCAGGAGACCGAGCATTCTTCTGTTTTTCCACGGACACGGCACACAGCGACGAGCGGTTAGACCTGGCGTATTATTGCTTTCGCAATAAGAAAAAATAACATGAGGGTTCAACGCTGCTGAACCGACTATGGAGCGAAAGCATTAGCTGCAGGAGACCGAGCGTTCTTCTTCTTCCATGGAGACGGCACACAGCGACGAGCTTTTAGACCTGGCGTAGCATTGCTTTCGCAACAAAAAAAAAATAAAATGAGGGTTCAACGCTGCTGAACCCACTATGGAGCGAAAGCATTAGCTGCAGGAGACCGAGCATTCTTCTGTTTTTCCACGGACACGGCACACAGGGACGAGCGGTTAGACCTGCCGTATTATTGCTTTCGCAATAAGAAAAAATAAAATAAGGGTTTAACGCTGCTGACCCGACTATGGAGCGAAAGCATTAGCTGCAGGAGACCGAGCGTTCTTCTTCTTCCACGGACACGGCACACAGGGACGAGCGGTTAGACCTGCCGTATTATTGCTTTCGCAATAAGAAAAAATAAAATATGGGTTCAACGCTGCTGAACCGACTATGGAGAAAAAGCATTGCCTGCTGGAGACCGAGCATTCTTCTGTTTTTCGACGGACACGGCACACAGCGACGAGCGGTTAGACCTGGCGGTGCATTGCTTTCGCAATAAGAAAAAATAAAATGAGGGTTCAACGCTGCTGAACCGACTATGGAGCGATAGCATTAGCTGCAGAAGACCGAGCGTTCTTCTTCTTCTTCCACGGACACGGCACACTGCGACGAGCGGTTAGACCTGGCGTATTATTGCTTTCACAACAAAAAAAAAATAAAATGAGGAGGGTTCAACGCTGCTGAACCGACTATGGAGCGAAAGCATTAGCTGCAGGAGACCGAGTGTTCTTCTTCTTCTTCCACGGAGACGGCACACAGCGACGAGCTTTTAGACCTGGCGATGCATTGCTTTCGCAACAAAAAAAAAATAAAATGAGGGTTCAACGCTGCTGAACCGACTATGGAGAGAAAGCATTACCTGCAGGAGACCGAGCATTCTTCTGTTTTTCGACGGACACGGCACACAGCGACGAGCGGTTAGACCTGGCGGTGCATTGCTTTCGCAATAAGGAAAAATAAAATGAGGGTTCAAAGCTGCTGAACCGACTATGGAGCGATAGCATTAGCTGCAGAAGACCGAGCGTTCTTCTTCTTCTTCCACGGACACGGCACACTGCGACGAGCGGTTAGACCTGGCGTATTATTGCTTTCACAACAACAAAAAATAAAATGAGGAGGGTTCAACGCTGCTGAACCGACTATGGAGAGAAAGCATTAGCTGCAGGCGACCGAGCGTTCTTCTTCTTCCACGAACACGGCACACAGCGACGAGCTTTTAGACCTGGCGGTGCATTGCTTTCGCAACAAAAAAAAATAAAATGAGGGTTCAACGCTGCTGAACCGACTATGGAGAGAAAGCATTAGCTGCAGAAGACCGAGCGTTCTTCTGTTTTTCCACGGACACGGCACACAGCGACGAGCGGTTAGACCTGGCGTATTATTGCTTTCGCAATAAGAAAAAAATAAAATGAGGCTTCAACGCTGCTGAACCGACTATGGAGCGAAAGCATTAGCTGCAGGAGACCGAGCGTTCTTCTTCTTCCACGGACACGGCGCACAGCGACGAGCTTTTAGACCTGGCGGTGCATTGCTTACGCAACAAAAAAAAAATAAAATGAGGGTTCAACGCTGCTGAACCGACTATGGAGAGAAAGCATTAGCTGCAGGAGACCGAGCGTTTTCTTCTTCCACGGACAAGGCGCACAGCGACGAGCTGTTAGACCTGGCGTAGTATTGCTTTCGCAATAAAAAAAATAAAATGAGGAGGGTTCAACGCTGCTGAACCGACTATGGAGAGAAAGCATTAGCTGCAGGCGACCGAGCGTTCTTCTTCTTCCACGAACACGGCACACAGCGACGAGCTTTTAGACCTGGCGGTGCATTGCTTTCGCAATAAGAAAAAATAAAATGAGGGTTCAACGCTGCTGAACCGACTATGGAGCGATAGCATTAGCTGCAGAAGACCGAGCGTTCTTCTTCTTCTTCCACGGACACGGCACACTGCGACGAGCGGTTAGACCTGGCGTATTATTGCTTTCACAACAAAAAAAAAATAAAATGAGGAGGGTTCAACGCTGCTGAACCGACTATGGAGCGAAAGCATTAGCTGCAGGAGACCGAGTGTTCTTCTTCTTCTTCCACGGAGACGGCACACAGCGACGAGCTTTTAGACCTGGCGATGCATTGCTTTCGCAACAAAAAAAAATAAAATGAGGGTTCAACGCTGCTGAACCGACTATGGAGAGAAAGCATTACCTGCAGGAGACCGAGCATTCTTCTGTTTTTCGACGGACACGGCACACAGCGACGAGCGGTTAGACCTGGCGGTGCATTGCTTTCGCAATAAGAAAAAATAAAATGAGGGTTCAAAGCTGCTGAACCGACTATGGAGCGATAGCATTAGCTGCAGAAGACCGAGCGTTCTTCTTCTTCTTCCACGGACACGGCACACTGCGACGAGCGGTTAGACCTGGCGTATTATTGCTTTCACAACAAAAAAAAAATAAAATGAGGAGGGTTCAACGCTGCTGAACCGACTATGGAGAGAAAGCATTAGCTGCAGGCGACCGAGCGTTCTTCTTCTTCCACGAACACGGCACACAGCGACGAGCTTTTAGACCTGGCGGTGCATTGCTTTCGCAACAAAAAAAAATAAAATGAGGGTTCAACGCTGCTGAACCGACTATGGAGAGAAAGCATTAGCTGCAGAAGACCGAGCGTTCTTCTGTTTTTCCACGGACACGGCACACAGCGACGAGCGGTTAGACCTGGCGTATTATTGCTTTCGCAATAAGAAAAAAATAAAATGAGGCTTCAACGCTGCTGAACCGACTATGGAGCGAAAGCATTAGCTGCAGGAGACCGAGCGTTCTTCTTCTTCCACGGACACGGCGCACAGCGACGAGCTTTTAGACCTGGCGGTGCATTGCTTACGCAACAAAAAAAAAATAAAATGAGGGTTCAACGCTGCTGAACCGACTATGGAGAGAAAGCATTAGCTGCAGGAGACCGAGCGTTTTCTTCTTCCACGGACAAGGCGCACAGCGACGAGCTGTTAGACCTGGCGTAGTATTGCTTTCGCAATAAAAAAAATAAAATGAGGGTTCAACGCTGCTGAACCGACTATGGAGCGAAAGCATTAGCTGCAGGAGACCGAGCGTTTTCTTCTTCCACGGACAAGGCACACAGCGACGAGCTGTTAGACCTGGCGTAGTATTGCTTTCGCAATAAAAAAAATAAAATGAGGAGGGTTCAATGCTGCTGAACCGACGATGGAGCGAAAGCATTAGCTGTAGGAGACCGAGCGTTCTTTTTCTTCTTCCATGAACACGGCACACAGCGACGAGCTTTTAGACCTAGCGCAGCATTGCTTTCCCAACAAAAAAAATAAAATGAGCTTTCAACGCTGCTGAACCGACTATGGAGCGAAAGCATTTGCTGCAGGAGACCGAGTGTTCTTCTTCTTCCACGTACACGGCCCACAGCGACGAGCGGTTAGACCTGGCGTATTATTGCTTTCACAACAAACAAAAAATAAAATGAGGAGGGTACAACGCTGCTGAACCGACTATGGAGAGAAAACATTAGCTGCAGGAGACCGAGCGTTCTTCTTCTTCCACGGACACGGCACACAGCGACGAGCTTTTAGACCTGGCGGTGCATTGCTTTCGCAACAAAAAAAAATAAAATGAGGGTTCAACGCTGCTGAACCGACTATGGAGAGAAAGCATTGGCTGCAGGAGACCGAGCATTCTTCTGTTTTTCCACGGCCACGGCACACAGGGACGAGCGGTTAGACCTGGCGTATTATTGCTTTCGCAATAAGAAAAAATAAAATGAGGGTTCAACGCTGCTGAACCGACTATGGAGCGAAAGCATTAGCTGCAGGAGACCGAGCGTTCTTCTTCTTCCACGGACACGGCACACAGCGACGAGCGGTTAGACCTGGCGTATTATTGCTTTCACAACAAAAAAAAAAATAAAATGAAGAGGGTACAACGCTGCTGAACCGACTATGGAGAGAAAGCATTAGCTGCAGGGGACCGAGCGTTCTTCTTCTTCCACGGACACGGCACACAGCGACGAGCTTTTAGACCTGGCGGTGCATTGCTTTCGCAACAAAAAAAAAATAAAATGAGGGTTCAACGCTGCTGAACCGACTATGGAGAGAAAGCATTGGCTGCAGGAGACCGAGCATTCTTCTGTTTTTCCACGGACACGGCACACAGGGACGAGCGGTTAGACCTGGCGGATTATTGCTTTCGCAATAAGAAAAAATAAAATGAGGGTTCAACGCTGCTGAACCGACTATGGAGCGAAAGCATTAGCTGCAGGAGACCGAGCGTTCTTCTTCTTCTTCCACGGACACGGCACACAGCGACGAGCGGTTAGACCTGGCGTATTATTGCTTTCGCAATAAGAAAAAATAAAATGAGGGTTCAACGCTGCTGAACCGACTATGGAGCGAAAGCATTAGCTGCAGGAGACCGAGCGTTCTGCTTCTTCTTCCACGGCACACTGCGACGAGCGGTTAGACCTGGCGTATTATTGCTTTCACAAAAAAAAAATAAAATGAGGAGGGTTCAACACTGCTGAATCGACTATGGAGCGAAAGCATTAGCTGCAGGAGACCGAGCGTTCTTCTTCTTCTTCCACGGACACGGCACACAGCGACGAGCGGTTAGACCTGGCGTATTATTGCTTTCACAACAAAAAAAAAAAATAAAATGAGGAGGGTACAACGCTGCTGAACCGACTATGGAGAGAAAGCATTAGCTTCAGGGGACCGAGCGTTCTGCTTCTTCCACGGACACGGCACACAGCGACGAGCTTTTAGACCTGGCGGTGCATTGCTTTCGCAACAAAAAAAAATAAAATGAGGGTTCAACGCTGCTGAACCGACTATGGAGAGAAAGCATTGGCTGCAGGAGACCGAGCATTCTTCTGTTTTTCCACGGACACGGCACACAGGGACGAGCGGTTAGACCTGACATATTATTGCTTTCGCAATAAAAAAAATAAAATGAGGGTTCAACGCTGCTGAACCGACTATGGAGCGAAAGCATTAGCTGCAGGAGACCGAGCGTTCTTCTTCTTCTTCCACGGACACGGCACACAGCGACGAGTGGTTAGACCTGTTGTATTATTTCTCTCACAACAAAAAAAAAATAAAATGAGGAGGGTACAACGCTGCTGAACCGACTATGGAGAGAAAGCATTAGCTGCAGGAGACCGAGCGTTCTTCTTCTTCCACGGACACGGCACACAGCGACGAGCTTTTAGACCTGGCGGTGCATTGCTTTCGCAACATAAAAAAAATAAAATGAGGGTTCAACGCTGCTGAACCGACTATGGAGAGAAAGCATTAGCTGCAGGAGACTGAGCATTCTTCTGTTTTTCCACGGACACGGCACACAGCGACGAGCGGTTAGACCTGGCGTATTATAGCTTTCGCAATAGGAAAAAATAAAATGAGGGTTCAACGCTGCTGAACCGACTATGGAGCGAAAGCATTAGCTGCAGGAGACCGAGCGTTCTTCTTCTTCTTCCACGGACACGGCACACAGCGACGAGTGGTTAGACCTGTTGTATTATTTCTCTCACAACAAAAAAAAAATAAAATGAGGAGGGTACAACGCTGCTGAACCGACTATGGAGAGAAAGCATTAGCTGCAGGAGACCGAGCGTTCTTCTTCTTCCACGGACATGGCACACAGCGCCGATATTTTAGACCTGGCGGTGCATTGCTTTCGCAACAAAAAAAAAAAAAATAAAATGAGGGTTCAACGCTGCTGAACCGACTATGGAGAGAAAGCATTAGCTGCAGGAGACCGAGCATTCTTCTGTTTTTCCACGGACACGGCACACAGCGACGAGCGGTTAGACCTGGCGTATTATTGCTTTCGCAATAAGAAAAAATAAAATGAGGGTTCAACGCTGCTGAACCGAATAGGGAGCGAAAGCATTAGCTGCAGGAGACCGAGCGTTCTTCTTCTTCCACGGACACGGCGCACAGCGACGAGCTTTTAGACCTGGCGGTGCATTGCTTTCGCAACAAAAAAAAATAAAATGAGGGTTCAACGCTGCTGAACCGACTATGGAGAGAAAGCATTAGCTGCAGGAGAGCGAGCATTCTTCTGTTTTTCCACGAACACGGCACACAGGGACGAGCGGTTAGACCTGGCGTATTATTGCTTTCACAACAAAAAAAAAAAATAAAATGAGGAGGGTTCAACGCTGCTGAACCGACAATGGAGCGAAAGCATTAGCTGCAGGAGACCGAGCGTTCTTCTTCTTCTTCCACGGAGACGGCACACAGCGACGAGCTTTTAGACCTGGCGTAGCATTGCTTTCGCAACAAAAAAAAATAAAATGAGGGTACAACGCTGCTGAACCGACTATGGCGAGAAAGCATTAGCTGCAGGAGACCGAGCGTTCTTTTTCTTCCACGGACACGGCACACAGCGACGAGCTTTTAGACCTGGCGATGCATTGCTTTCGCCACAAAAAAAAAAAAAATAAAATGATGGTTCAACGCTGCTGAACCGACTATGGAGAGCAAGCATTACCTGCAGGAGACCGAGCATTCTTATGTTTTTCGACGGACACGGCACACAGCGACGAGCGGTTAGACCTGGCGTATTATTGCTTTCGCAAAGAGAAAAAATAAAATGAGGGTTCAACGCTGCTGAACCGACTATGGAGAGAAAGCATTAGCTGCAGGAGACCGAGCGTTCTTCTTCTTCCACGGACACGGCACACAGCGACGAGCGGTTACACCTGGCGTATTATTGCTTTCACAACAAAAAAAAATAAAATGAGGAGGGTACAACGTTGCTGAACCGACTATGGAGAGAAAGCATTAGCTTCAGGAGACCGAGCGTTCTTCTTCTTCCACGGACACGGCACACAGCTACGAGCTTTTTGACCTGGCGCAGCATTGCTTTCGCAATAAAAAAATAAAATGAGGGTTCAACGCTGCTGAACCCACTATGGAGCGAAAGCATTAGCTGCAGGAGACCGAACATTCTTCTGTTTTTCCACGGACACGGCACACAGCGACGAGCGGTTAGACCTGGCGTATTATTGCTTTCACAACAAAAAAAAATAAAATGAGGAGGGTTCAACGCTGCTGAACCGACAATGGAGCGAAAGCATTAGCTGCAGGAGACCGAGCGTTCTTCTTCTTCTTCCACGGAGACGGCACACAGCGACGAGCTTTTAGACCTGGCGTAGCATTGCTTTCGCAACAAAAAAAAATAAAATGAGGGTACAACGCTGCTGAACCGACTATGGCGAGAAAGCATTAGCTGCAGGAGACCGAGCGTTCTTTTTCTTCCACGGACACGGCACACAGCGACGAGCTTTTAGACCTGGCGATGCATTGCTTTCGCCACAAAAAAAAAAAAATAAAATGATGGTTCAACGCTGCTGAACCGACTATGGAGAGAAAGCATTACCTGCAGGAGACCGAGCATTCTTCTGTTTTTCGACGGACACGGCACACAGCGACGAGCGGTTAGACCTGGCGTATTATTGCTTTCGCAAAGAGAAAAAATAAAATGAGGGTTCAACGCTGCTGAACCGACTATGGAGCGAAAGCATAAGCTGCAGGAGACCGAGCGTTCTTCTTCTTCCACGGACACGGCGCACAGCGACGAGCTTTTAGACCTGGCGGTGCATTACTTTCGCAACAAAAAAAAAATAAAATGAGGGTTCAACGCTGCTGAACCGACTATGGAGAGAAAGCATTAGCTGCAGGAGACCGAGCGTTTTCTTCTTCCACGGACAAGGCACACAGCGACGAGCTGTTAGACCTGGCGTAGTATAGCTTTCGCAATAAAAAAAAATAAAATGAAGGTTCAACGCTGCTGAACCGACTATGGAGCGAAAGCATTAGCTGCAGGAGACCGAGCGTTTCCTTCTTCCACGGACAAGGCACACAGCGACGAGCTGTTAGACCTGACGTAGTATTGCTTTCGCAATAAAAAAAAATAAAATGAGGAGGGTTCAATGCTGCTGAACCGACGATGGAGCGAAAGCATTAGCTGTAGGAGACCGAGCGTTCTTCTTCTTCTTCCATGAACACGGCACACAGCGACGAGCTTTTAGACCTGGCGGTGCACTGCTTTCGTAACAAAAAAAAAAATAAAATGAGGGTTCAACGCTGCTGTACCGACTATGGAGCGATAGCATTAGCTGCAGAAGACCGAGCGTTCTTCTTCTTCTTCCACGGACACGGCACACAGCGACGAGCTTTTAGACCTGGTGGTGCATTGCTTTCGCAAGAAAAAAAATTAAATGAGGATTCAACGCTGCTGAACCGACTATGGAGAGAAAGCATTAGCTGTAGGAGACCAAGCATTCTTCTGTTTTTCCACGGACACGGCACACAGCGACGAGCGGTTAGACCTCGCATATTATTGCTTTCGCAATAAGAAAAAATAAAATGAGGGTTCAACGCTGCTGAACCGACTATGGAGCGAAAGCATTAGCTGCAGGAGACCGAGCGTTCTTCTTCTTCCACGGACACGGCACACAGCGACGAGCGGTTAGACCTGGCGTATTAATGCTTTCACAACAACAAAAAAAAAAATAAAATGAGGAGGGTACAACGCTGCTGAACCGACTATGGAGAGAAAGCATTAGCTGCAGGAGGCCGAGCGTTCTTCTTCTTCCACGGACACGGCACACAGCGACGAGCTTTTAGACCTGGCGGTGCATTGCTTTCGCAACAAAAAAAAAATAAAATGAGGGTTCAACGCTGCTGAACCGACTATGGAGAGAAAGCATTAGCTGCAGGAGACCGAGCGTTCTTCTGTTTTTCCACGGACACGGCACACAGCGACGAGCGGTTAGACCTGGCGTATTATTGCTTTCGCAATAAGAAAAAAATAAAATGAGGCTTCAACGCTGCTGAACCGACTATGGAGCGAAAGCATTAGCTGCAGGAGACCGAGCGTTCTTCTTCTTCCACGGACACGGCGCACAGCGACGAGCTTTTAGACCTGGCGGTGCATTGCTTTCGCAACAAAAAAAAAATAAAATGAGGGTTCAACGCTGCTTAACCGACTATGGAGAGAAAGCATTAGCTGCAGGAGACCGAGCGTTTTCTTCTTCCACGGACCAGGCACACAGCGACGAGCTGTTAGACCTGGCGTAGTATTGCTTTCGCAATAAAAAAAATAAAATGAGGGTTCAACGCTGCTGAACCGACTATGGAGCGAAAGCATTAGCTGCAGGAGACCGAGCGTTTTCTTCTTCCACGGACAAGGCACACAGCGACGGGCTTTTAGACCTGGCGTAGTATTGCTTTCGCAATAAAAAAAATAAAATGAGGAGGGTTCAATGCTGCTGAACCGACGATGGAGCGAAAGCATTAGCTGTAGGAGACCGAGCGTTCTTCTTCTTCTTCCATGAACACGGCACACAGCGACGAGCTTTTAGACCTAGCGTAGCATTGCTTTCCCAACAAAAAAAAAATAAAATGAGCTTTCAACGCTGCTGAACCGACTATGGAGCGAAAGCATTTGCTGCAGGAGACCGAGTGTTCTTCTTCTTCCACTGACACGGCACACAGCGACGAGCGGTTAGACCTGGCGTATTATTGCTTTCGCAATAAGAAAAAAATAAAATGAGGCTTCAACGCTGCTGAACCGACTATGGAGCGAAAGCATTAGCTGCAGGAGACCGAGTGTTCGTCTTCCACGGACACGGCGCACAGCGACGAGCTTTTAGACCTGGCGGTGCATTGCTTTCGCAACAAAAAAAAAAAATAAAATGAGGGTACAACGCTGCTGAACCGACTATGGAGAGAAAACATTAGCTGCAGGAGACCGAGCGTTCTTCTTCTTCCACGGACACGGCACACAGCGACGAGCTTTTAGACCTGGCGGTGCGCTGCTTTCGTAACAAAAAAAAATAAAATGAGTGTTCAACGCTGCTGTACCGACTATGGAGCGATAGCATTAGCTGCAGAAGACCGAGCGTTCTTCTTTTTCTTCCACGGACACGGCACACAGCGACGAGCTTTTAGACCTGGTGGTGCATTGCTTTCGCAAGAAAAAAAATTAAATGAGGATTCAACGCTGCTGAACCGACTATGGAGAGAAAGCATTAGCTGTAGGAGACCAAGCATTCTTCTGTTTTTCCACGGACACGGCACACAGCGACGAGCGGTTAGACCTGGCATATTATTGCTTTCGCAATAAGAAAAAATAAAATGAGGGTTCAACGCTGCTGAACCGACTATGGAGCGAAAGCATTAGCTGCAGGAGACCGAGCGTTTTCTTCTTCCACGGACAAGGCGCACAGCGACGAGCTGTTAGACCTGGCGTAGTATTGCTTTCGCAATAAAAAAAATAAAATGAGGGTTCAACGCTGCTGAACCGACTATGGAGAGAAAGCATTAGCTGCAGGAGACCGAGCGTTTTCTTCTTCCACGGACAAGGCGCACAGCGACGAGCTGTTAGACCTGGCGTAGTATTGCTTTCGCAATAAAAAAAATAAAATGAGGGTTCAACGCTGCTGAACCGACTATGGAGAGAAAGCATTAGCTGCAGGCGACCGAGCGTTCTTCTTCTTCCACGAACACGGCACACAGCGACGAGCTTTTAGACCTGGCGGTGCATTGCTTTCGCAACAAAAAAAAAATAAAATGAGGGTTCAACGCTGCTTGAACCGACTATGGAGAGAAAGCATTAGCTGCAGAAGACCGAGCGTTCTTCTGTTTTTCCACGGACACGGCACACAGCGACGAGCGGTTAGACCTGGCGTATTATTGCTTTCGCAATAAGAAAAAAATAAAATGAGGCTTCAACGCTGCTGAACCGACTATGGAGCGAAAGCATTAGCTGCAGGAGACCGAGCGTTCTTCTTCTTCCACGGACACGGCGCACAGCGACGAGCTTTTAGACCTGGCGGTGCATTGCTTACGCAACAAAAAAAAAAATAAAATGAGGGTTCAACGCTGCTGAACCGACTATGGAGAGAAAGCATTAGCTGCAGGAGACCGAGCGTTTTCTTCTTCCACGGACAAGGCGCACAGCGACGAGCTGTTAGACCTGGCGTAGTATTGCTTTCGCAATAAAAAAAATAAAATGAGGGTTCAACGCTGCTGAACCGACTATGGAGCGAAAGCATTAGCTGCAGGAGACCGAGCGTTTTCTTCTTCCACGGACAAGGCACACAGCGACGAGCTGTTAGACCTGGCGTAGTATTGCTTTCGCAATAAAAAAAATAAAATGAGGAGGGTTCAATGCTGCTGAACCGACGATGGAGCGAAAGCATTAGCTGTAGGAGACCGAGCGTTCTTTTTCTTCTTCCATGAACACGGCACACAGCGACGAGCTTTTAGACCTAGCGCAGCATTGCTTTCCCAACAAAAAAAATAAAATGAGCTTTCAACGCTGCTGAACCGACTATGGAGCGAAAGCATTTGCTGCAGGAGACCGAGTGTTCTCTTCTTCCACGTACACGGCCCACAGCGACGAGCGGTTAGACCTGGCGTATTATTGCTTTCACAACAAACAAAAAATAAAATGAGGAGGGTACAACGCTGCTGAACCGACTATGGAGAGAAAACATTAGCTGCAGGAGACCGAGCGTTCTTCTTCTTCCACGGACACGGCACACAGCGACGAGCTTTTAGACCTGGCGGTGCATTGCTTTCGCAACAAAAAAAAATAAAATGAGGGTTCAACGCTGCTGAACCGACTATGGAGAGAAAGCATTGGCTGCAGGAGACCGAGCATTCTTCTGTTTTTCCACGGCCACGGCACACAGGGACGAGCGGTTAGACCTGGCGTATTATTGCTTTCGCAATAAGAAAAAATAAAATGAGGGTTCAACGCTGCTGAACCGACTATGGAGCGAAAGCATTAGCTGCAGGAGACCGAGCGTTCTTCTTCTTCTTCCACGGACACGGCACACAGCGACGAGCGGTTAGACCTGGCGTATTATTGCTTTCACAACAAACAAAAAATAAAATGAGGAGGGTACAACGCTGCTGAACCGACTATGGAGAGAAAACATTAGCTGCAGGAGACCGAGCGTTCTTCTTCTTCCACGGACACGGCACACAGCGACGAGCTTTTAGACCTGGCGGTGCATTGCTTTCGCAACAAAAAAAAATAAAATGAGGGTTCAACGCTGCTGAACCGACTATGGAGAGAAAGCATTGGCTGCAGGAGACCGAGCATTCTTCTGTTTTTCCACGGCCACGGCACACAGGGACGAGCGGTTAGACCTGGCGTATTATTGCTTTCGCAATAAGAAAAAATAAAATGAGGGTTCAACGCTGCTGAACCGACTATGGAGCGAAAGCATTAGCTGCAGGAGACCGAGCGTTCTTCTTCTTCTTCCACGGACACGGCACACAGCGACGAGCGGTTAGACCTGGCGTATTATTGCTTTCACAACAAAAAAAAAAATAAAATGAAGAGGGTACAACGCTGCTGAACCGACTATGGAGAGAAAGCATTAGCTGCAGGGGACCGAGCGTTCTTCTTCTTCCACGGACACGGCACACAGCGACGAGCTTTTAGACCTGGCGGTGCATTGCTTTCGCAACAAAAAAAAAATAAAATGAGGGTTCAACGCTGCTGAACCGACTATGGAGAGAAAGCATTGGCTGCAGGAGACCGAGCATTCTTCTGTTTTTCCACGGACACGGCACACAGGGACGAGCGGTTAGACCTGGCGGATTATTGCTTTCGCAATAAGAAAAAATAAAATGAGGGTTCAACGCTGCTGAACCGACTATGGAGCGAAAGCATTAGCTGCAGGAGACCGAGCGTTCTTCTTCTTCTTCCACGGACACGGCACACAGCGACGAGCGGTTAGACCTGGCGTATTATTGCTTTCGCAATAAGAAAAAATAAAATGAGGGTTCAACGCTGCTGAACCGACTATGGAGCGAAAGCATTAGCTGCAGGAGACCGAGCGTTCTGCTTCTTCTTCCACGGCACACTGCGACGAGCGGTTAGACCTGGCGTATTATTGCTTTCACAAAAAAAAAAATAAAATGAGGAGGGTTCAACACTGCTGAATCGACTATGGAGCGAAAGCATTAGCTGCAGGAGACCGAGCGTTCTTCTTCTTCTTCCACGGACACGGCACACAGCGACGAGCGGTTAGACCTGGCGTATTATTGCTTTCACAACAAAAAAAAAATAAAATGAGGAGGGTACAACGCTGCTGAACCGACTATGGAGAGAAAGCATTAGCTGCAGGGGACCGAGCGTTCTTCTTCTTCCACGGACACGGCACACAGCGACGAGCTTTTAGACCTGGCGGTGCATTGCTTTCGCAACAAAAAAAAAAATAAAATGAGGGTTCAACGCTGCTGAACCGACTATGGAGAGAAAGCATTGGCTGCAGGAGACCGAGCATTCTTCTGTTTTTCCACGGACACGGCACACAGGGACGAGCGGTTAGACCTGGCGTATTATTGCTTTCGCAATAAGAAAAAATAAAATGAGGGTTCAACGCTGCTGAACCGACTATGGAGCGAAAGCATTACCTGCAGGAGACCGAGCGTTCTTCTTCTTCTTCCACGGACACGGCACACAGCGACGAGTGGTTAGACCTGGCGTATTATTGCTTTCACAACAAAAAAAAATAAAATGAGGAGGGTACAACGCTGCTGAACCGACTATGGAGAGAAAGCATTAGCTTCAGGGGACCGAGCGTTCTGCTTCTTCCACGGACACGGCACACAGCGACGAGCTTTTAGACCTGGCGGTGCATTGCTTTCGCAACAAAAAAAAATAAAATGAGGGTTCAACGCTGCTGAACCGACTATGGAGAGAAAGCATTGGCTGCAGGAGACCGAGCATTCTTCTGTTTTTCCACGGACACGGCACACAGGGACGAGCGGTTAGACCTGACATATTATTGCTTTCGCAATAAAAAAAATAAAATGAGGGTTCAACGCTGCTGAACCGACTATGGAGCGAAAGCATTAGCTGCAGGAGACCGAGCGTTCTTCTTCTTCTTCCACGGACACGGCACACAGCGACGAGTGGTTAGACCTGTTGTATTATTTCTCTCACAACAAAAAAAAAATAAAATGAGGAGGGTACAACGCTGCTGAACCGACTATGGAGAGAAAGCATTAGCTGCAGGAGACCGAGCGTTCTTCTTCTTCCACGGACACGGCACACAGCGACGAGCTTTTAGACCTGGCGGTGCATTGCTTTCGCAACATAAAAAAAATAAAATGAGGGTTCAACGCTGCTGAACCGACTATGGAGAGAAAGCATTAGCTGCAGGAGACTGAGCATTCTTCTGTTTTTCCACGGACACGGCACACAGCGACGAGCGGTTAGACCTGGCGTATTATAGCTTTCGCAATAGGAAAAAATAAAATGAGGGTTCAACGCTGCTGAACCGACTATGGAGCGAAAGCATTAGCTGCAGGAGACCGAGCGTTCTTCTTCTTCTTCCACGGACACGGCACACAGCGACGAGTGGTTAGACCTGTTGTATTATTTCTCTCACAACAAAAAAAAAAATAAAATGAGGAGGGTACAACGCTGCTGAACCGACTATGGAGAGAAAGCATTAGCTGCAGGAGACCGAGCGTTCTTCTTCTTCCACGGACATGGCACACAGCGCCGATATTTTAGACCTGGCGGTGCATTGCTTTCGCAACAAAAAAAAAAATAAAATGAGGGTTCAACGCTGCTGAACCGACTATGGAGAGAAAGCATTAGCTGCAGGAGACCGAGCATTCTTCTGTTTTTCCACGGACACGGCACACAGCGACGAGCGGTTAGACCTGGCGTATTATTGCTTTCGCAATAAGAAAAAATAAAATGAGGGTTCAACGCTGCTGAACCGAATAGGGAGCGAAAGCATTAGCTGCAGGAGACCGAGCGTTCTTCTTCTTCCACGGACACGGCGCACAGCGACGAGCTTTTAGACCTGGCGGTGCATTGCTTTCGCAACAAAAAAAATAAAATGAGGGTTCAACGCTGCTGAACCGACTATGGAGAGAAAGCATTAGCTGCAGGAGAGCGAGCATTCTTCTGTTTTTCCACGAACACGGCACACAGGGACGAGCGGTTAGACCTGGCGTATTATTGCTTTCACAACAAAAAAAAAAAAAATAAAATGAGGAGGGTTCAACGCTGCTGAACCGACAATGGAGCGAAAGCATTAGCTGCAGGAGACCGAGCGTTCTTCTTCTTCTTCCACGGAGACGGCACACAGCGACGAGCTTTTAGACCTGGCGTAGCATTGCTTTCGCAACAAAAAAAAATAAAATGAGGGTACAACGCTGCTGAACCGACTATGGCGAGAAAGCATTAGCTGCAGGAGACCGAGCGTTCTTTTTCTTCCACGGACACGGCACACAGCGACGAGCTTTTAGACCTGGCGATGCATTGCTTTCGCCACAAAAAAAAAAAAATAAAATGATGGTTCAACGCTGCTGAACCGACTATGGAGAGAAAGCATTACCTGCAGGAGACCGAGCATTCTTCTGTTTTTCGACGGACACGGCACACAGCGACGAGCGGTTAGACCTGGCGTATTATTGCTTTCGCA
The DNA here is from genome assembly GCF_055883805.1 of Amblyomma maculatum. NCBI lineage: Eukaryota > Metazoa > Arthropoda > Arachnida > Ixodida > Ixodidae > Amblyomma > Amblyomma maculatum. The sequence continues at coordinate 15,626,565 of NW_028146738.1, forward strand.
AAGAGAAAAAATAAAATGAGGGTTCAACGCTGCTGAACCGACTATGGAGAGAAAGCATTAGCTGCAGGAGACCGAGCGTTCTTCTTCTTCCACGGACACGGCACACAGCGACGAGCGGTTACACCTGGCGTATTATTGCTTTCACAACAAAAAAAAAATAAAATGAGGAGGGTACAACGTTGCTGAACCGACTATGGAGAGAAAGCATTAGCTTCAGGAGACCGAGCGTTCTTCTTCTTCCACGGACACGGCACACAGCTACGAGCTTTTTGACCTGGCGCAGCATTGCTTTCGCAATAAAAAAATAAAATGAGGGTTCAACGCTGCTGAACCCACTATGGAGCGAAAGCATTAGCTGCAGGAGACCGAACATTCTTCTGTTTTTCCACGGACACGGCACACAGCGACGAGCGGTTAGACCTGGCGTATTATTGCTTTCACAACAAAAAAAAATAAAATGAGGAGGGTTCAACGCTGCTGAACCGACAATGGAGCGAAAGCATTAGCTGCAGGAGACCGAGCGTTCTTCTTCTTCTTCCACGGAGACGGCACACAGCGACGAGCTTTTAGACCTGGCGTAGCATTGCTTTCGCAACAAAAAAAAATAAAATGAGGGTACAACGCTGCTGAACCGACTATGGCGAGAAAGCATTAGCTGCAGGAGACCGAGCGTTCTTTTTCTTCCACGGACACGGCACACAGCGACGAGCTTTTAGACCTGGCGATGCATTGCTTTCGCCACAAAAAAAAAAATAAAATGATGGTTCAACGCTGCTGAACCGACTATGGAGAGAAAGCATTACCTGCAGGAGACCGAGCATTCTTCTGTTTTTCGACGGACACGGCACACAGCGACGAGCGGTTAGACCTGGCGTATTATTGCTTTCGCAAAGAGAAAAAATAAAATGAGGGTTCAACGCTGCTGAACCGACTATGGAGCGAAAGCATAAGCTGCAGGAGACCGAGCGTTCTTCTTCTTCCACGGACACGGCGCACAGCGACGAGCTTTTAGACCTGGCGGTGCATTGCTTTCGCAACAAAAAAAAATAAAATGAGGGTTCAACGCTGCTGAACCGACTATGGAGAGAAAGCATTAGCTGCAGGAGACCGAGCGTTTTCTTCTTCCACGGACAAGGCACACAGCGACGAGCTGTTAGACCTGGCGTAGTATAGCTTTCGCAATAAAAAAAAATAAAATGAAGGTTCAACGCTGCTGAACCGACTATGGAGCGAAAGCATTAGCTGCAGGAGACCGAGCGTTTCCTTCTTCCACGGACAAGGCACACAGCGACGAGCTGTTAGACCTGACGTAGTATTGCTTTCGCAATAAAAAAAAATAAAATGAGGAGGGTTCAATGCTGCTGAACCGACGATGGAGCGAAAGCATTAGCTGTAGGAGACCGAGCGTTCTTCTTCTTCTTCCACGGACACGGCACACAGCGACGAGCGGTTAGACCTGGCGTATTATTGCTTTCACAACAAAAAAAAATAAAATGAGGAGGGTTCAACGCTGCTGAACCGACAATGGAGCGAAAGCATTAGCTGCAGGAGACCGAGCGTTCTTCTTCTTCTTCCACGGAGACGGCACACAGCGACGAGCTTTTAGACCTGGCGTAGCATTGCTTTCGCAACAAAAAAAAAATAAAATGAGGGTACAACGCTGCTGAACCGACTATGGCGAGAAAGCATTAGCTGCAGGAGACCGAGCGTTCTTTTTCTTCCACGGACACGGCACACAGCGACGAGCTTTTAGACCTGGCGATGCATTGCTTTCGCCACAAAAAAAAAAATAAAATGATGGTTCAACGCTGCTGAACCGACTATGGAGAGAAAGCATTACCTGCAGGAGACCGAGCATTCTTCTGTTTTTCGACGGACACGGCACACAGCGACGAGCGGTTAGACCTGGCGTATTATTGCTTTCGCAAAGAGAAAAAATAAAATGAGGGTTCAACGCTGCTGAACCGACTATGGAGCGAAAGCATAAGCTGCAGGAGACCGAGCGTTCTTCTTCTTCCACGGACACGGCGCACAGCGACGAGCTTTTAGACCTGGCGGTGCATTGCTTTCGCAACAAAAAAAAATAAAATGAGGGTTCAACGCTGCTGAACCGACTATGGAGAGAAAGCATTAGCTGCAGGAGACCGAGCGTTTTCTTCTTCCACGGACAAGGCACACAGCGACGAGCTGTTAGACCTGGCGTAGTATAGCTTTCGCAATAAAAAAAAATAAAATGAAGGTTCAACGCTGCTGAACCGACTATGGAGCGAAAGCATTAGCTGCAGGAGACCGAGCGTTTCCTTCTTCCACGGACAAGGCACACAGCGACGAGCTGTTAGACCTGACGTAGTATTGCTTTCGCAATAAAAAAAAATAAAATGAGGAGGGTTCAATGCTGCTGAACCGACGATGGAGCGAAAGCATTAGCTGTAGGAGACCGAGCGTTCTTCTTCTTCTTCCATGAACACGGCACACAGCGACGAGCTTTTAGACCTGGCGGTGCACTGCTTTCGTAACAAAAAAAAAATAAAATGAGGGTTCAACGCTGCTGTACCGACTATGGAGCGATAGCATTAGCTGCAGAAGACCGAGCGTTCTTCTTCTTCTTCCACGGACACGGCACACAGCGACGAGCTTTTAGACCTGGTGGTGCATTGCTTTCGCAAGAAAAAAAATTAAATGAGGATTCAACGCTGCTGAACCGACTATGGAGAGAAAGCATTAGCTGTAGGAGACCAAGCATTCTTCTGTTTTTCCACGGACACGGCACACAGCGACGAGCGGTTAGACCTCGCATATTATTGCTTTCGCAATAAGAAAAAATAAAATGAGGGTTCAACGCTGCTGAACCGACTATGGAGCGAAAGCATTAGCTGCAGGAGACCGAGCGTTCTTCTTCTTCCACGGACACGGCACACAGCGACGAGCGGTTAGACCTGGCGTATTAATGCTTTCACAACAACAAAAAAAAAATAAAATGAGGAGGGTACAACGCTGCTGAACCGACTATGGAGAGAAAGCATTAGCTGCAGGAGGCCGAGCGTTCTTCTTCTTCCACGGACACGGCACACAGCGACGAGCTTTTAGACCTGGCGGTGCATTGCTTTCGCAACAAAAAAAAATAAAATGAGGGTTCAACGCTGCTGAACCGACTATGGAGAGAAAGCATTAGCTGCAGGAGACCGAGCGTTCTTCTGTTTTTCCACGGACACGGCACACAGCGACGAGCGGTTAGACCTGGCGTATTATTGCTTTCGCAATAAGAAAAAAATAAAATGAGGCTTCAACGCTGCTGAACCGACTATGGAGCGAAAGCATTAGCTGCAGGAGACCGAGCGTTCTTCTTCTTCCACGGACACGGCGCACAGCGACGAGCTTTTAGACCTGGCGGTGCATTGCTTTCGCAACAAAAAAAAAAATAAAATGAGGGTTCAACGCTGCTTAACCGACTATGGAGAGAAAGCATTAGCTGCAGGAGACCGAGCGTTTTCTTCTTCCACGGACCAGGCACACAGCGACGAGCTGTTAGACCTGGCGTAGTATTGCTTTCGCAATAAAAAAAATAAAATGAGGGTTCAACGCTGCTGAACCGACTATGGAGCGAAAGCATTAGCTGCAGGAGACCGAGCGTTTTCTTCTTCCACGGACAAGGCACACAGCGACGGGCTGTTAGACCTGGCGTAGTATTGCTTTCGCAATAAAAAAAATAAAATGAGGAGGGTTCAATGCTGCTGAACCGACGATGGAGCGAAAGCATTAGCTGTAGGAGACCGAGCGTTCTTCTTCTTCTTCCATGAACACGGCACACAGCGACGAGCTTTTAGACCTAGCGTAGCATTGCTTTCCCAACAAAAAAAAAAAATAAAATGAGCTTTCAACGCTGCTGAACCGACTATGGAGCGAAAGCATTTGCTGCAGGAGACCGAGTGTTCTTCTTCCACGGACACGGCACACAGCGACGAGCGGTTAGACCTGGCGTATTATTGCTTTCGCAATAAGAAAAAAATAAAATGAGGCTTCAACGCTGCTGAACCGACTATGGAGCGAAAGCATTAGCTGCAGGAGACCGACTGTTCGTCTTCCACGGACACGGCGCACAGCGACGAGCTTTTAGACCTGGCGGTGCATTGCTTTCGCAACAAAAAAAAAAAAAAAATAAAATGAGGGTACAACGCTGCTGAACCGACTATGGAGAGAAAACATTAGCTGCAGGAGACCGAGCGTTCTTCTTCTTCCACGGACACGGCACACAGCGACGAGCTTTTAGACCTGGCGGTTCGCTGCTTTCGTAACAAAAAAAAATAAAATGAGTGTTCAACGCTGCTGTACCGACTATGGAGCGATAGCATTAGCTGCAGAAGACCGAGCGTTCTTCTTTTTCTTCCACGGACACGGCACACAGCGACGAGCTTTTAGACCTGGTGGTGCATTGCTTTCGCAAGAAAAAAAATTAAATGAGGATTCAACGCTGCTGAACCGACTATGGAGAGAAAGCATTAGCTGTAGGAGACCAAGCATTCTTCTGTTTTTCCACGGACACGGCACACAGCGACGAGCGGTTAGACCTGGCATATTATTGCTTTCGCAATAAGAAAAAATAAAATGAGGGTTCAACGCTGCTGAACCGACTATGGAGCGAAAGCATTAGCTGCAGGAGACCGAGCGTTCTTCTTCTTCCACGGACACGGCACACAGCGACGAGCGGTTAGACCTGACGTATTAATGCTTTCACAACAACAAAAAAAAAAAATAAAATGAGGAGGGTACAACGCTGCTGAACCGACTATGGAGAGAAAGCATTAGCTGCAGGAGGCCGAGCGTTCTTCTTCTTCCACGGACACGGCACACAGCGACGAGCTTTTAGACCTGGCGGTGCATTGCTTTCGGAATAAAAAAAATAAAATGAGGGTTCAACGCTGCTGAACCGACTATGGAGAGAAAGCATTAGCTGCAGGAGAGCGAGCATTCTTCTGTTTTTCCACGAACACGGCACACAGGGACGAGCGGTTAGACCTGGCGTATTATTGCTTTCACAACAGAAAAAAAATAAAATGAGGGTTCAACGCTGCTGAACCCACTATGGAGCGAAAGCATTAGCTGCAGGAGACCGAGCGTTCTTCATCTTTTTCCACGGAGACGGCACACAGCGACGAGCTTTTAGACCTGGCGTAGCATTGCTTTCGCAACAAAAAAAATAAAATGAGTGTTCAACGCTGCTGTACCGACTATGGAGCGATAGCATTAGCTGCAGAAGACCGAGCGTTCTTCTTCTTCTTCCACGGACACGGCACACAGCGACGAGCTTTTAGACCTGGTGGTGCATTGCTTTCGCAAGAAAAAAAATTAAATGAGGATTCAACGCTGCTGAACCGACTAAGGAGAGAAAGCATTAGCTGCAGGAGACCGAGCGTTCTTCTGTTTTTCCACGGACACGGCACACAGCGACGAGCGGTTAGACCTGGCGTATTATTGCTTTCGCAATAAGAAAAAAATAAAATGAGGCTTCAACGCTGCTGAACCGACTATGGAGCGAAAGCATTAGCTGCAGGAGACCGAGCGTTCTTCTTCTTCCACGGACACGGCGCACAGCGACGAGCTTTTAGACCTGGCGGTGCATTGCTTTCGCAACAAAAAAAAATAAAATGAGGGTTCAACGCTGCTGAACCGACTATGGAGAGAAAGCATTAGCTGCAGGAGACCGAGCGTTTTCTTCTTCCACGGACAAGGCACACAGCGACGAGCAGTTAGACCTGGCGTAGTATTGCTTTCGCAATAAAAAAAATAAAATGAGGGTTCAACGCTGCTGAACCGACTATGGAGCGAAAGCATTAGCTGCAGGAGACCGAGCGTTTTCTTCTTCCACGGACAAGGCACACAGCGACGAGCTGTTAGACCTGGCGTAGTATTGCTTTCGCAATAAAAAAAATAAAATGAGGAGGGTTCAATGCTGCTGAACCGACGATGGAGCGAAAGCATTAGCTGTAGGAGACCGAGCGTTCTTCTTCTTCTTCCATGAACACGGCACACAGCGACGAGCTTTTAGACCTAGCGTAGCATTGCTTTCCCAACAAAAAAAAAATAAAATGAGCTTTCAACGCTGCTGAACCGACTATGGAGCGAAAGCATTTGCTGCAGGACACCGAGTGTTCTTCTTCTTCCACGGACACGGCACACAGCGACGAGCGGTTAGACCTGGCGTATTATTGCTTTCGCAATAAGAAAAAAATAAAATGAGGCTTCAACGCTGCTGAACCGACTATGGAGCGAAAGCATTAGCTGCAGGAGACCGAGTGTTCTTCTTCTTCCACGGACACGGCGCACAGCGACGAGCTTTTAGACCTGGCGGTGCATTGCTTCCGCAACAAAAAAAAAATAAAATGAGGGTTCAACGCTGCTCAACCGACTATGGAGAGAAAGCATTAGCTGCAGGAGACCGAGCGTTTTCTTCTTCCACGGACAAGGCACACAGCGACGAGCTGTTAGACCTGGCGTAGTATTGCTTTCGCAATAAAAAAAAAATAAAATGAAGGTTCAACGCTGCTGAACCGACTATGGAGCGAAAGCATTAGCTGCAGGAGACCGAGCGTTTCCTTCTTCCACGGACACGGCACACAGCGACGAGCGGTTAGACCTGGCGTATTATTTCTCTCACAACAAAAAAAGAAATAAAATGAGGAGGGTACAACGCTGCTGAACCGACTATGGAGAGAAAGCATTAGCTGCAGGAGACCGAGCGTTCTTCTTCTTCCACGGACACGGCACACAGCGACGAGCTTTTAGACCTGGCGGTGCATTGCTTTCGGAATAAAAAAAATAAAATGAGGGTTCAACGCTGCTGAACCGACTATGGAGAGAAAGCATTAGCTGCAGGAGAGCGAGCATTCTTCTGTTTTTCCACGAACACGGCACGCAGGGACGAGCGGTTAGACCTGGCGTATTATTGCTTTCACAACAGAAAAAAAATAAAATGAGGGTTCAACGCTGCTGAACCCACTATGGAGCGAAAGCATTAGCTGCAGGAGACCGAGCGTTCTTCATCTTTTTCCACGGAGACGGCACACAGCGACGAGCTTTTAGACCTGGCGTAGCATTGCTTTCGCAACAAAAAAAATAAAATGAGGGTTCAACGCTGCTGAACCCACTATGGAGCGAAAGCATTAGCTGCAGGAGACCGAGCATTCTTCTGTTTTTCCACGGACACGGCACACAGGGACGAGCGGTTAGACCTGCCGTATTATTGCTTTCGCAAAGAGAAAATATAAAATGAGGGTTCAACGCTGCTGAACCGACTATGGAGAGAAAGAATTAGCTGCAGGAGACCGAGCGTTCTTCTTCTTCCACGAACACGGCGCACAGCGACGAGCTTTTAGACCTGGCGGTGCATTGCTTTCGCAACAAAAAAAAGAATAAAATGAGGGTTCAACGCTGCTGAACCGACTATGGAGAGAAAGCATTAGCTGCAGGAGACCGAGCGTTTTCTTCTTCCACGGACAAGGCACACAGCGACGAGCTGTTAGACCTGGCGTAGTATTGCTTTCGCAATAAAAAAAATAAAATGAGGGTTCAACGCTGCTGAACCGACTATGGAGCGAAAGCATTAGCTGCAGGAGACCGAGCGTTTTCTTCTTCCACGGACAAGGCACACAGCGACGAGCTGTTAGACCTGGCGTAGTATTGCTTTCGCAATAAAAAAAATAAAATGAGGAGGGTTCAATGCTGCTGAACCGACGATGGAGCGAAAGCATTAGCTGTAGGAGACCGAGCGTTCTTCTTTTTCTTCCATGAACACGGCACACAGCGACGAGCTTTTAGACCTAGCGTAGCATTGCTTTCCCAACAAAAAAAAAATAAAATGAGCTTTCAACGCTGCTGAACCGACTATGGAGCGAAAGCATTTGCTGCAGGAGACCGAGTGTTCTTCTTCTTCCACGGACACGGCACACAGCGACGAGCGGTTAGACCTGGCGTATTATTGCTTTCGCAATAAGAAAAAAATAAAATGAGGCTTCAACGCTGCTGAACCGACTATGGAGCGAAAGCATTAGCTGCAGGAGACCGAGTGTTCTTCTTCTTCCACGGACACGGCGCACAGCGACGAGCTTTTAGACCTGGCGGTGCATTGCTTTCGCAACAAAAAAAAAATAAAATGAGGGTTCAACGCTGCTCAACCGACTATGGAGAGAAAGCATTAGCTGCAGGAGAGCGAGCATTCTTCTGTTTTTCCACGAACACGGCACACAGGGACGAGCGGTTAGACCTGGCGTATTATTGCTTTCACAACAAAAAAAAAAATAAAATGAGGAGGGTTCAACGCTGCTGAACCGACAATGGAGCGAAAGCATTAGCTGCAGGAGACCGAGCGTTCTTCTTCTTCTTCCACGGAGACGGCACACAGCGACGAGCTTTTAGACCTGGCGTAGCATTGCTTTCGCAACAAAAAAAATAAAATGAGGGTACAACGCTGCTGAACCGACTATGGCGAGAAAGCATTAGCTGCAGGAGACCGAGCGTTCTTTTTCTTCCACGGACACGGCACACAGCGACGAGCTTTTAGACCTGGCGATGCATTGCTTTCGCCACAAAAAAAAAAAAATAAAATGATGGTTCAACGCTGCTGAACCGACTATGGAGAGAAAGCATTACCTGCAGGAGACCGAGCATTCTTCTGTTTTTCGACGGACACGGCACACAGCGACGAGCGGTTAGACCTGGCGTATTATTGCTTTCGCAAAGAGAAAAAATAAAATGAGGGTTCAACGCTGCTGAACCGACTATGGAGAGAAAGCATTAGCTGCAGGAGACCGAGCGTTCTTCTTCTTCCACGGACACGGCACACAGCGACGAGCGGTTACACCTGGCGTATTATTGCTTTCACAACAAAAAAAAAATAAAATGAGGAGGGTACAACGTTGCTGAACCGACTATGGAGAGAAAGCATTAGCTTCAGGAGACCGAGCGTTCTTCTTCTTCCACGGACACGGCACACAGCTACGAGCTTTTTGACCTGGCGCAGCATTGCTTTCGCAATAAAAAAATAAAATGAGGGTTCAACGCTGCTGAACCCACTATGGAGCGAAAGCATTAGCTGCAGGAGACCGAACATTCTTCTGTTTTTCCACGGACACGGCACACAGCGACGAGCGGTTAGACCTGGCGTATTATTGCTTTCACAACAAAAAAAAATAAAATGAGGAGGGTTCAACGCTGCTGAACCGACAATGGAGCGAAAGCATTAGCTGCAGGAGACCGAGCGTTCTTCTTCTTCTTCCACGGAGACGGCACACAGCGACGAGCTTTTAGACCTGGCGTAGCATTGCTTTCGCAACAAAAAAAAAATAAAATGAGGGTACAACGCTGCTGAACCGACTATGGCGAGAAAGCATTAGCTGCAGGAGACCGAGCGTTCTTTTTCTTCCACGGACACGGCACACAGCGACGAGCTTTTAGACCTGGCGATGCATTGCTTTCGCCACAAAAAAAAAAAATAAAATGATGGTTCAACGCTGCTGAACCGACTATGGAGAGAAAGCATTACCTGCAGGAGACCGAGCATTCTTCTGTTTTTCGACGGACACGGCACACAGCGACGAGCGGTTAGACCTGGCGTATTATTGCTTTCGCAAAGAGAAAAAATAAAATGAGGGTTCAACGCTGCTGAACCGACTATGGAGCGAAAGCATAAGCTGCAGGAGACCGAGCGTTCTTCTTCTTCCACGGACACGGCGCACAGCGACGAGCTTTTAGACCTGGCGGTGCATTGCTTTCGCAACAAAAAAAAATAAAATGAGGGTTCAACGCTGCTGAACCGACTATGGAGAGAAAGCATTAGCTGCAGGAGACCGAGCGTTTTCTTCTTCCACGGACAAGGCACACAGCGACGAGCTGTTAGACCTGGCGTAGTATAGCTTTCGCAATAAAAAAAAATAAAATGAAGGTTCAACGCTGCTGAACCGACTATGGAGCGAAAGCATTAGCTGCAGGAGACCGAGCGTTTCCTTCTTCCACGGACAAGGCACACAGCGACGAGCTGTTAGACCTGACGTAGTATTGCTTTCGCAATAAAAAAAAATAAAATGAGGAGGGTTCAATGCTGCTGAACCGACGATGGAGCGAAAGCATTAGCTGTAGGAGACCGAGCGTTCTTCTTCTTCTTCCATGAACACGGCACACAGCGACGAGCTTTTAGACCTGGCGGTGCACTGCTTTCGTAACAAAAAAAAATAAAATGAGGGTTCAACGCTGCTGTACCGACTATGGAGCGATAGCATTACCTGCAGAAGACCGAGCGTTCTTCTTCTTCTTCCACGGACACGGCACACAGCGACGAGCTTTTAGACCTGGTGGTGCATTGCTTTCGCAAGAAAAAAAATTAAATGAGGATTCAACGCTGCTGAACCGACTATGGAGAGAAAGCATTAGCTGTAGGAGACCAAGCATTCTTCTGTTTTTCCACGGACACGGCACACAGCGACGAGCGGTTAGACCTCGCATATTATTGCTTTCGCAATAAGAAAAAATAAAATGAGGGTTCAACGCTGCTGAACCGACTATGGAGCGAAAGCATTAGCTGCAGGAGACCGAGCTTTCTTCTTCTTCCACGGACACGGCGCACAGCGACGAGCGGTTAGACCTGGCGTATTAATGCTTTCACAACAACAAAAAAAAAAAATAAAATGAGGAGGGTACAACGCTGCTGAACCGACTATGGAGAGAAAGCATTAGCTGCAGGAGGCCGAGCGTTCTTCTTCTTCCACGGACACGGCACACAGCGACGAGCTTTTAGACCTGGCGGTGCATTGCTTTCGCAACAAAAAAAAAAATAAAATGAGGGTTCAACGCTGCTGAACCGACTATGGAGAGAAAGCATTAGCTGCAGGAGACCGAGCGTTCTTCTGTTTTTCCACGGACACGGCACACAGCGACGAGCGGTTAGACCTGGCGTATTATTGCTTTCGCAATAAGAAAAAAATAAAATGAGGCTTCAACGCTGCTGAACCGACTATGGAGCGAAAGCATTAGCTGCAGGAGACCGAGCGTTCTTCTTCTTCCACAGACACGGCGCACAGAGACGAGCTTTTAGACCTGGCGGTGCATTGCTTTCGCAACAAAAAAAAATAAAATGAGGGTTCAACGCTGCTTAACCGACTATGGAGAGAAAGCATTAGCTGCAGGAGACCGAGCGTTTTCTTCTTCCACGGACCAGGCACACAGCGACGAGCTGTTAGACCTGGCGTAGTATTGCTTTCGCAATAAAAAAAATAAAATGAGGGTTCAACGCTGCTGAACCGACTATGGAGCGAAAGCATTAGCTGCAGGAGACCGAGCGTTTTCTTCTTCCACGGACAAGGCACACAGCGACGGGCTGTTAGACCTGGCGTAGTATTGCTTTCGCAATAAAAAAAATAAAATGAGGAGGGTTCAATGCTGCTGAACCGACGATGGAGCGAAAGCATTAGCTGTAGGAGACCGAGCGTTCTTCTTCTTCTTCCATGAACACGGCACACAGCGACGAGCTTTTAGACCTAGCGTAGCATTGCTTTCCCAACAAAAAAAAAATAAAATGAGCTTTCAACGCTGCTGAACCGACTATGGAGCGAAAGCATTTGCTGCAGGAGACCGAGTGTTCTTCTTCTTCCACGGACACGGCACACAGCGACGAGCGGTTAGACCTGGCGTATTATTGCTTTCGCAATAAGAAAAAAATAAAATGAGGCTTCAACGCTGCTGAACCGACTATGGAGCGAAAGCATTAGCTGCAGGAGACCGAGTGTTCTTCTTCCACGGACACGGCGCACAGCGACGAGCTTTTAGACCTGGCGGTGCATTGCTTTCGCAACAAAAAAAAAAATAAAATGAGGGTACAACGCTGCTGAACCGACTATGGAGAGAAAACATTAGCTGCAGGAGACCGAGCGTTCTTCTTCTTCCACGGACACGGCACACAGCGACGAGCTTTTAGACCTGGCGGTGCACTGCTTTCGTAACAAAAAAAAATAAAATGAGTGTTCAACGCTGCTGTACCGACTATGGAGCGATAGCATTAGCTGCAGAAGACCGAGCGTTCTTCTTCTTCTTCCACGGACACGGCACACAGCGACGAGCTTTTAGACCTGGTGGTGCATTGCTTTCGCAAGAAAAAAAATTAAATGAGGATTCAACGCTGCTGAACCGACTATGGAGAGAAAGCATTAGCTGTAGGAGACCAAGCATTCTTCTGTTTTTCCACGGACACGGCACACAGCGACGAGCGGTTAGACCTGGCATATTATTGCTTTCGCAATAAGAAAAAATAAAATGAGGGTTCAACGCTGCTGAACCGACTATGGAGCGAAAGCATTAGCTGCAGGAGACCGAGCGTTCTTCTTCTTCCACGGACACGGCACACAGCGACGAGCGGTTAGACCTGGCGTATTAATGCTTTCACAACAACAAAAAAAAAAATAAAATGAGGAGGGTACAACGCTGCTGAACCGACTATGGAGAGAAAGCATTAGCTGCAGGAGGCCGAGCGTTCTTCTTCTTCCACGGACACGGCACACAGCGACGAGCTTTTAGACCTGGCGGTGCATTGCTTTCGGAATAAAAAAAATAAAATGAGGGTTCAACGCTGCTGAACCGACTATGGAGAGAAAGCATTAGCTGCAGGAGAGCGAGCATTCTTCTGTTTTTCCACGAACACGGCACACAGGGACGAGCGGTTAGACCTGGCGTATTATTGCTTTCACAACAGAAAAAAAATAAAATGAGGGTTCAACGCTGCTGAACCCACTATGGAGCGAAAGCATTAGCTGCAGGAGACCGAGCGTTCTTCATCTTTTTCCACGGAGACGGCACACAGCGACGAGCTTTTAGACCTGGCGTAGCATTGCTTTCGCAACAAAAAAAATAAAATGAGTGTTCAACGCTGCTGTACCGACTATGGAGCGATAGCATTAGCTGCAGAAGACCGAGCGTTCTTCTTCTTCTTCCACGGACACGGCACACAGCGACGAGCTTTTAGACCTGGTGGTGCATTGCTTTCGCAAGAAAAAAAATTAAATGAGGATTCAACGCTGCTGAACCGACTAAGGAGAGAAAGCATTAGCTGCAGGAGACCGAGCGTTCTTCTGTTTTTCCACGGACACGGCACACAGCGACGAGCGGTTAGACCTGGCGTATTATTGCTTTCGCAATAAGAAAAAAATAAAATGAGGCTTCAACGCTGCTGAACCGACTATGGAGCGAAAGCATTAGCTGCGGGAGACCGAGCGTTCTTCTTCTTCAACGGACACGGCGCACAGCGACGAGCTTTTAGACCTGGCGGTGCATTGCTTTCGCAACAAAAAAAAATAAAATGAGGGTTCAACGCTGCTGAACCGACTATGGAGAGAAAGCATTAGCTGCAGGAGACCGAGCGTTTTCTTCTTCCACGGACAAGGCACACAGCGACGAGCAGTTAGACCTGGCGTAGTATTGCTTTCGCAATAAAAAAAATAAAATGAGGGTTCAACGCTGCTGAACCGACTATGGAGCGAAAGCATTAGCTGCAGGAGACCGAGCGTTTTCTTCTTCCACGGACAAGGCACACAGCGACGAGCTGTTAGACCTGGCGTAGTATTGCTTTCGCAATAAAAAAAATAAAATGAGGAGGGTTCAATGCTGCTGAACCGACGATGGAGCGAAAGCATTAGCTGTAGGAGACCGAGCGTTCTTCTTCTTCTTCCATGAACACTGCACACAGCGACGAGCTTTTAGACCTAGCGTAGCATTGCTTTCCCAACAAAAAAAAAATAAAATGAGCTTTCAACGCTGCTGAACCGACTATGGAGCGAAAGCATTTGCTGCAGGACACCGAGTGTTCTTCTTCTTCCACGGACACGGCACACAGCGACGAGCGGTTAGACCTGGCGTATTATTGCTTTCGCAATAAGAAAAAAATAAAATGAGGCTTCAACGCTGCTGAACCGACTATGGAGCGAAAGCATTAGCTGCAGGAGACCGAGTGTTCTTCTTCTTCCACGGACACGGCGCACAGCGACGAGCTTTTAGACCTGGCGGTGCATTGCTTCCGCAACAAAAAAAAAAATAAAATGAGGGTTCAACGCTGCTCAACCGACTATGGAGAGAAAGCATTAGCTGCAGGAGACCGAGCGTTTTCTTCTTCCACGGACAAGGCACACAGCGACGAGCTGTTAGACCTGGCGTAGTATTGCTTTCGCAATAAAAAAAAATAAAATGAAGGTTCAACGCTGCTGAACCGACTATGGAGCGAAAGCATTAGCTGCAGGAGACCGAGCGTTTCCTTCTTCCACGGACACGGCACACAGCGACGAGCGGTTAGACCTGGCGTATTATTTCTCTCACAACAAAAAAAGAAATAAAATGAGGAGGGTACAACGCTGCTGAACCGACTATGGAGAGAAAGCATTAGCTGCAGGAGACCGAGCGTTCTTCTTCTTCCACGGACACGGCACACAGCGACGAGCTTTTAGACCTGGCGGTGCATTGCTTTCGGAATAAAAAAAATAAAATGAGGGTTCAACGCTGCTGAACCGACTATGGAGAGAAAGCATTAGCTGCAGGAGAGCGAGCATTCTTCTGTTTTTCCACGAACACGGCACACAGGGACGAGCGGTTAGACCTGGCGTATTATTGCTTTCACAACAGAAAAAAAATAAAATGAGGGTTCAACGCTGCTGAACCCACTATGGAGCGAAAGCATTAGCTGCAGGAGACCGAGCGTTCTTCATCTTTTTCCACGGAGACGGCACACAGCGACGAGCTTTTAGACCTGGCGTAGCATTGCTTTCGCAACAAAAAAAATAAAATGAGGGTTCAACGCTGCTGAACCCACTATGGAGCGAAAGCATTAGCTGCAGGAGACCGAGCATTCTTCTGTTTTTCCACGGACACGGCACACAGGGACGAGCGGTTAGACCTGCCGTATTATTGCTTTCGCAAAGAGAAAATATAAAATGAGGGTTCAACGCTGCTGAACCGACTATGGAGAGAAAGCATTAGCTGCAGGAGACCGAGCGTTCTTCTTCTTCCACGAACACGGCGCACAGCGACGAGCTTTTAGACCTGGCGGTGCATTGCTTTCGCAACAAAAAAAAAATAAAATGAGGGTTCAACGCTGCTGAACCGACTATGGAGAGAAAGCATTAGCTGCAGGAGACCGAGCGTTTTCTTCTTCCACGGACAAGGCACACAGCGACGAGCTGTTAGACCTGGCGTAGTATTGCTTTCGCAATAAAAAAAATAAAATGAGGGTTCAACGCTGCTGAACCGACTATGGAGCGAAAGCATTAGCTGCAGGAGACCGAGCGTTTTCTTCTTCCACGGACAAGGCACACAGCGACGAGCTGATAGACCTGGCGTAGTATTGCTTTCGCAATAAAAAAAATAAAATGAGGAGGGTTCAATGCTGCTGAACCGACGATGGAGCGAAAGCATTAGCTGTAGGATACCGAGCGTTCTTCTTTTTCTTCCATGAACACGGCACACAGCGACGAGCTTTTAGACCTAGCGTAGCATTGCTTTCCCAACAAAAAAAAATAAAATGAGCTTTCAACGCTGCTGAACCGACTATGGAGCGAAAGCATTTGCTGCAGGAGACCGAGTGTTCTTCTTCTTCCACGGACACGGCACACAGCGACGAGCGGTTAGACCTGGCGTATTATTGCTTTCGCAATAAGAAAAAAATAAAATGAGGCTTCAACGCTGCTGAACCGACTATGGAGCGAAAGCATTAGCTGCAGGAGACCGAGTGTTCTTCTTCTTCCACGGACACGGCGCACAGCGACGAGCTTTTAGACCTGGCGGTGCATTGCTTTCGCAACAAAAAAAAATAAAATGAGGGTTCAACGCTGCTCAACCGACTATGGAGAGAAAGCATTAGCTGCAGGAGACCGAGCGTTTTCTTCTTCCACGGACAAGGAACACAGCGACGAGCTGTTAGACCTGGCGTAGTATTGCTTTCGCAATAAAAAAAATAAAATGAGGGTTGAACGCTGCTGAACCGACTATGGAGCGAAAGCATTAGCTGCAGGAGACCGAGCGTTCTTCTTCTTCCACGGACACGGCACACAGCGACGAGCTTTTAGACCTGGCGGTGCATTGCTTTCGGAATAAAAAGAATAAAATGAGGGTTCAACGCTGCTGAACCGACTATGGAGAGAAAGCATTAGCTGCAGGAGAGCGAGCATTCTTCTGTTTTTCCACGGACACGGCACACAGGGACGAGCGGTTAGAGCTGCCGTATTATTGCTTTCGCAAAGAGAAAAAATAAAATGAGGGTTCAACGCTGCTGAACCGACTATGGAGAGAAAGCATTAGCTGCAGGAGACCGAGCGTTCTTCTTCCACGGACACGGCACACAGCGACGAGCGGTTAGACATGGCGTATTATTGCTTTCACAACAAAAAAAAAATAAAATGAGGAGGGTACAACGTTGCTGAACCGACTATGGAGAGAAAGCATTAGCTTCAGGAGACCGAGCGTTCTTCTTCTTCCACGGACACGGCACACAGCGACGAGCTTTTAGACCTGGCGTATTATTGCTTTCGCAATAAGAAAAAAATAAAATGAGGCTTCAACGCTGCTGAGCCGACTATGGAGCGAAAGCATTAGCTGCAGGAGACCGAGCGTTCTTCTTCTTCCACGGACACGGCGCACAGCGACGAGCTTTTAGACCTGGCGGTGCATTGCTTTCGCAACAAAAAAAAATAAAATGAGGGTTCAACGCTGCTGAACCGGCTATGGAGAGAAAGCATTAGCTGCAGGAGACCGAGCGTTTTCTTCTTCCACGGACAAGGCACACAGCGACGAGCTGTTAGACCTGGCGTAGTATTGCTTTCGCAATAAAAAAAATAAAATGAAGGTTCAACGCTGCTGAACCGACTATGGAGCGAAAGCATTAGCTGCAGGAGACCGAGTGTTCTTCTTCTTCCACGGACACGGCGCACAGCGACGAGCTTTTAGACCTGGCGGTGCATTGCTTTCGCAACAAAAAAAAAATAAAATGAGGGTTCAACGCTGCTCAACCGACTATGGAGAGAAAGCATTAGCTGCAGGAGACCGAGCGTTTTCTTCTTCCACGGACAAGGCACACAGCGACGAGCTGTTAGACCTGGCGTAGTATTGCTTTCGCAATAAAAAAAAATAAAATGAAGGTTCAACGCTGCTGAACCGACTATGGAGCGAAAGCATTATCTGCAGGAGACCGAGCGTTTCCTTCTTCCACGGACACGGCACACAGCGACGAGCGGTTAGACCTGGCGTATTATTTCTCTCACAACAAAAAAAGAAATAAAATGAGGAGGGTACAACGCTGCTGAACCGACTATGGAGAGAAAGCATTAGCTGCAGGAGACCGAGCGTTCTTCTTCTTCCACGGACACGGCACACAGCGACGAGCTTTTAGACCTGGCGGTGCATTGCTTTCGGAATAAAAAAAATAAAATGAGGGTTCAACGCTGCTGAACCGACTATGGAGAGAAAGCATTAGCTGCAGGAGAGCGAGCATTCTTCTGTTTTTCCACGAACACGGCACACAGGGACGAGCGGTTAGACCTGGCGCATTATTGCTTTCACAACAGAAAAAAAATAAAATGAGGAGGGTTCAACGCTGCTGAACCGACAATGGAGCGAAAGCATTAGCTGCAGGAGACCGAGCGTTCTTCATCTTTTTCCACGGAGACGGCACACAGCGACGAGCTTTTAGACCTGACGTAGCATTGCTTTCGCAACAAAAAAAAATAAAATGAGGGTTCAACGCTGCTGAACCCACTATGGAGCGAAAGCATTAGCTGCAGGAGTCCGAGCATTCTTCTGTTTTTCCACGGACACGGCACACAGGGACGAGCGGTTAGACCTGCCGTATTATTGCTTTCGCAAAGAGAAAATATAAAATGAGGGTTCAACGCTGCTGAACCGACTATGGAGAGAAAGCATTAGCTGCAGGAGACCGAGCGTTTCCTTCTTCCACGGACAAGGCACACAGCGACGAGCTGTTAGACCTGACGTAGTATTGCTTTCGCAATAAAAAAAATAAAATGAGGAGGGTTCAATGCTGCTGAACCGACGATGGAGCGAAAGCATTAGCTGTAGGAGACCGAGCGTTCTTCTTCTTCCATGAACACGGCACACAGCGACGAGCTTTTAGACCTAGCGTAGCATTGCTTTCCCAACAAAAAAAAAAAATAAAATGAGCTTTCAACGCTGCTGAACCGACTATGGAGCGAAAGCATTAGCTGCAGGAGACCGAGCGTTCTTCTTCTTCCACGGAGACGGCACACAGCGACGAGCTTTTAGACCTGGCGTAGCATTGCTTTCGCAATAAGAAAAAATAAAATGAGGGTTCAACGCTGCTGAACCGACTATGGAGCGATAGCATTAGCTGCAGAAGACCGAGCGTTCTTCTTCTTCTTCCACGGACACGGCACACAGCGACGAGCTTTTAGACCTTTCGGTGCATTGCTTTCGCAACAAAAAAAAAATAAAATGAGGGTTCAACGCTGCTGAACCGACTATGGAGAGAAAGCATTAGCTGCAGGAGACCGAGCGTTTTCTTCTTCCACGGACAAGGCACACAGCGACGAGCTGTTAGACCTGGCGTAGTATTGCTTTCGCAATAAAAAAAATAAAATGAGGGTTCGAAGCTGCTGAACCGACTATGGAGCGAAAGCATTAGCTGCAGGAGACCGAGCGTTTTCTTCTTCCACGGACAAGGCACACAGCGACGAGCTGTTAGACCTGGCGTATTATTGCTTCCGCAATAAAA
Organism: Amblyomma maculatum; assembly: GCF_055883805.1. Taxonomy (NCBI): domain Eukaryota; kingdom Metazoa; phylum Arthropoda; class Arachnida; order Ixodida; family Ixodidae; genus Amblyomma; species Amblyomma maculatum. The sequence continues at coordinate 15,645,328 of NW_028146738.1, forward strand.
AAAAAATGAGGAGGGTTCAATGCTGCTGAACCGACGATGGAGCGAAAGCATTAGCTGTAGGAGACCGAGCGTTCTTCTTCTTCTTCCATGAACACGGCACACAGCGACGAGCTTTTAGACCTAGCGTAGCATTGCTTTCCCAACAAAAAAAAAATAAAATGAGCTTTCAACGCTGCTGAACCGACTATGGAGCGAAAGCATTTGCTGCGGGAGACCGAGTGTTCTTCTTCTTCCACGTACACGGCCCACAGCGACGAGCGGTTAGACCTGGCGTATTATTGCTTTCGCAATAAGAAAAAAATAAAATGAGGCTTCAACGCTGCTGAACCGACTATGGAGAGAAAACATTAGCTGCAGGAGACCGAGCGTTCTTCTTCTTCCACGGACACGGCGCACAGCGACGAGCTTTTAGACCTGGCGGTGCACTGCTTTCGCAACAAAAAATAAAATAAAATGAGGGTTCAACGCTGCTCAACCGACTATGGAGAGAAAGCATTAGCTGCAGGAGACCGAGCGTTCTTCTTCTTCTTCCACGGACACGGCACACAGCGACGAGCGGATAGACCTGACGTATTATTGATTTCACAACAAAAAAAAAATAAAATGAGGAGGGCACAACGCTGCTGAACCGACTATGGAGAGAAAGCATTAGCTGCAGGGGACCGAGCGTTCTTCTTCTTCCACGGACACGGCATACAGCGACGAGCTTTTAGACCTGGCGGTGCATTGCTTTCGCAACAAAAAAAAAACAAAATGAGGGTTCAACGCTGCTGAACCGACTATGGAGAGAAAGCATTGGCTGCAGGAGACCGAGCATTCTTCTGTTTTTCCACGGACACGGCACACAGGGACGAGCGGTTAGACCTGGCGTAGTATTGCTTTCGCAATAAAAAAAATAAAATGAGGAGGTTTAAACGCATCTGAACCGACTATGGGGCGAAAGCATTAGCTGCAGGAGACCGAGCGTTCTTCTTCTTCTTCCACGGACACGGCACACTGCGACGAGCGGTTAGACCTGGCGTATTATTGCTTTCACAACAAAAAAAAAATAAAATGAGGAGGGTTCAACGCTGCTGAACCGACTATGGAGCGAAAGCATTAGCTGCAGGAGACCGAGTGTTCTTCTTCTTCTTCCACGGAGACGGCACACAGCGACGAGCTTTTAGACCTGGCGTAGCATTGCTTTCGCAATAAGAAAAAATAAAATGAGGGTTCAACGCTGCTGAACCGACTATGGAGCGATAGCATTAGCTGCAGAAGACCGAGCGTTCTTCTTCTTCTTCCACGGACACGGCACACAGCGACGAGCTTTTAGACCTGGTGGTGCATTGCTTTCGCAAGAAAAAAAATTAAATGAGGGTTCAACGCTGCTGAACCGACTATGGAGAGAAAGCATTAGCTGCAGGAGACCAAGCATTCTTCTGTTTTTCCACGGACACGGCACACAGCGACGAGCGGTTAGACCTGGCATATTATTGCTTTCGCAATAAGAAAAAATAAAATGAGGGTTCAACGCTGCTGAACCGACTGTGGAGCGAAAGCATTAGCTGCAGGAGACCGAGTGTTCTTCTTCTTCTTCCACGGAGAAGGCACACAGCGACGAGCTTTTAGACCTGGCGTAGCATTGCTTTCGCAATAAGAAAAAATAAAATGAGGGTTCAACGCTGCTGAACCGACTATGGAGCGATAGCATTAGCTGCAGAAGACCGAGGGTTTTTCTTCTTCCACGGACACGGCACACTGCGACGAGCGGTTAGACCTTGCGTATTATTGCTTTCACAACAACAAAAAAATAAAATGAGGAGGGTTCAACGCTGCTGAACCGACTATGGAGCGAAAGCATTAGCTGCAGGAGACCGAGTGTTCTTCTTCTTCTTCCACGGAGAAGGCACACAGCGACGAGCTTTTAGACCTGGCGTAGCATTGCTTTCGCAATAAGAAAAAATAAAATGAGGGTTCAACGCTGCTGAACCGACTATGGAGCGATAGCATTAGCTGCAGAAGACCGAGCGTTTTTCTTCTTCTTCCACGGACACGGCACACAGCGACGACCTTTTAGACCTGGTGGTGCATTGCTTTCGCAAGAAAAAAAATTAAATGAGGATTCAACGCTGCTGAACCGACTATGGAGAGAAAGCATTAGCTGTAGGAGACCAAGCATTCTTCTGTTTTTCCATGGACACGGCACACAGCGACGAGCGGTTAGACCTGGCATATTATTGCTTTCGCAATAAGAAAAAATAAAATGAGGGTTCAACGCTGCTGAACCGACTATGGAGCGAAAGCATTAGCTGCAGGAGACCGAGCGTTCTTCTTCTTCCACGGACACGGCACACAGCGACGAGCGGTTAGACCTGGCGTATTAATGCTTTCACAACAACAACAAAAAAATAAAATGAGGAGGGTACAACGCTGCTGAACCGACTATGGAGAGAAAGCATTAGCTGCAGGAGACCGAGCGTTCTTCTTCTTCCACGGACACGGCACACAGCGACGAGCTTTTAGACCTGGCGGTGCATTGCTTTCGCAACAAAAAAAATAAAATGAGGGTTCAACGCTGCTGAACCGACTATGGAGAGAAAGCATTAGCTGCAGGAGACCGAGCGTTCTTCTGTTTTTCCACGGACAAGGCACACAGCGACGAGCGGTTAGACCTGGCGTATTATTGCTTTCGCAATAAGAAAAAAATAAAATGAGGCTTCAACGCTGCTGAACCGACTATGGAGCGAAAGCATTAGCTGCAGGAGACCGAGCGTTCTTCTTCTTCCACGGACACGGCGCACAGCGACGAGCTTTTAGACCTGGCGGTGCATTGCGTTCGCAACAAAAAAAAATAAAATGAGGGTTCAACGCTGCTGAACCGACTATGGAGAGAAAGCATTAGCTGCAGGAGACCGAGCGTTTTCTTCTTCCACGGACAAGGCACACAGCGACGAGCTGTTAGACCTGGCGTAGTATTGCTTTCGCAATAAAAAAAAATAAAATGAGGGTTCAACGCTGCTGAACCGACTATGGAGCGAAAGCATTAGCTGCAGGAGACCGAGCGTTTTCTTCTTCCACGGACAAGGCACACAGCGACGAGCTGTTAGACCTGGTGTAGTATTTCTTTCGCAATAAAACAAATAAAATGAGGAGGGTTCAATGCTGCTGAACCGACGATGGAGCGAAAGCATTAGCTGTAGGAGACCGAGCGTTCTTCTTCTTCTTCCATGAACACGGCACGCAGCGATGAGCTTTTAGACCTAGCGTAGCATTGCTTTCCAAACAAAAAAAAAATAAAATGAGCTTTCAACGCTGCTGAACCGACTATGGAGCGAAAGCATTTGCTGCAGGAGACCGAGTGTTCTTCTTCTTCCACGGACACGGCACACAGCGACGAGCGGTTAGACCTGGCGTATTATTGCTTTCGCAATAAGAAAAAAATAAAATGAGGCTTCAACGCTGCTGAACCGACTATGGAGCGAAAGCATTAGCTGCAGGAGACCGAGTGTTCTTCTTCTTCCACGGACACGGCGCACAGCGACGAGCTTTTAGACCTGGCGGTGTATTGCTTTCGCAACAAAAAAAAATAAAATGAGGGTTCAACGCTGCTGAACCGACTATGGAGAGAAAGCATTAGCTGCAGGAGACCGAGCGTTTTCTTCTTCCACGGACAAGGCACACAGCGACGAGCTGTTAGACCTGGCGTAGTATTGCTTTCGGAATAAAAAAAATAAAATGAGGGTTCAACGCTGCTGAACCGACTATGGAGCGAAAGCATTAGCTGCAGGAGACCGAGCGTTTCCTTCTTCCACGGACACGGCACACAGCGACGAGCGGTTAGACCTGGCGTATTATTTCTCTCACAACAAAAAAAGAAATAAAATGAGGAGGGTACAACGCTGCTGAACCGACTATGGAGAGAAAACATTAGCTGCAGGAGACTGAGCGTTCTTCTTCTTCCACGGACACGGCACACAGCGACGAGCTTTTAGACCTGGCGGTGCATTGCTTTCGCAATAAAAAAAATAAAATGAGGGTTCAACGCTGCTGAACCGACTATGGAGAGAAAGCATTATCTGCAGGAGACCGAGCGTTCTTCATCTTTTTCCACGGAGACGGCACACAGCGACGAGCTTTTAGACCTGGCGTAGCATTGCTTTCGCAACAAAAAAAAATAAAATGAGGGTTCAACGCTGCTGAACCCACTATGGAGCGAAAGCATTAGCTGCAGGAGACCGAGCATTCTTCTGTTTTTCCACGGACACAGCACACAGGGACGAGCGGTTAGACCTGCCGTATTATTGCTTTCGCAAAGAGAAAAAATAAAATGAGGGTTCAACACTGCTGAACCGACTATGGAGAGAAAGCATTAGCTGCAGGAGACCGAGCGTTCTTCTTCTTCCACGGACACGGCACACAGCGACGAGCTTTTAGACCTGGCAGTGCATTGCTTTCGCAACAAAAAAAAAAAAATAAATTGAGGGTTCAACGCTGCTGAACCGACTATGGAGAGAAAGCATTAGCTGCAGGATACCGAGCCTTCTTCTTCTTCCACGGACACGGCGCACAGCGACGAGCTTTTAGACCTGGCGGTGCATGGCTTTCGCAACAAAAAAAAAAATAAAATGAGGGTACTACGCTGCTGAACCGACTATGGAGAGAAAGCATTAGCTGCAGGAGACCAAGCGTTCTTCTTCTTCCACGGACACGGCACACAGCGACGAGCTTTTAGACCTGGCGGTGCATTGCTTTTGTAACAAAAAAAGTAAAATGAGGGTTCAACGCTGCTGAACCGACTATGGAGAGAAAGCATTAGCTTCAGGAGACCGAGCGTTCTTCTGTTTTTCCACGGACACGGCACACAGCGACGAGCGGTTAGACCTGGCGTATTATTGCTTTCGCAATAAGAAAAAAATAAAATGAGGCTTCAACGCTGCTGAGCCGACTATGGAGCGAAAGCATTAGCTGCAGGAGACCGAGCGTTCTTCTTCTTCCACGGACACGGCGCACAGCGACGAGCTTTTAGACCTGGCGGTGCATTGCTTTCGCAACAAAAAAAAATAAAATGAGGGTTCAACGCTGCTGAACCGACTATGGAGAGAAAGCATTAGCTGCAGGAGACCGAGCGTTTTCTTCTTCCACGGACAAGGCACACAGCGACGAGCTGTTAGACCTGGCGTAGTATTGCTTTCGCAATAAAAAAAATAAAATGAAGGTTCAACGCTGCTGAACCGACTATGGAGCGAAAGCATTAGCTGCAGGAGACCGAGCGTTCTTCTTCTTCTTCCATGAACACGGCGCACAGCGACGAGCTTTTAGACCTGGCGGTGCATTGCTTTCGCAACAAAAAAAAATAAAATGAGCGTTCAACGCTGCTGAACCGACTATGGAGAGAAAGCATTAGCTGCAGGAGACCGAGCGTTTCCTTCTTCCACGGACAAGGCACACAGCGACGAGCTGTTAGACCTGACGTAGTATTGCTTTCGCAATAAAAAAAAAATAAAATGAGGAGGGTTCAATGCTGCTGAACCGACGATGGAGCGAAAGCATTAGCTGTAGGAGACCGAGCGTTCTTCTTCTTCTTCCATGAACACGGCACACAGCGACGAGCTTTTAGACCTAGCGTAGCATTGCTTTCCCAACAAAAAAAAATAAAATGAGCTTTCAACGCTGCTGAACCGACTATGGAGCGAAAGCATTAGCTGCAGGAGACCGAGTGTTCTTCTTCCACGTACACGGCCCACAGCGACGAGCGGTTAGACCTGGCGTATTATTGCTTTCACAACAAAAAAAAAATAAAATGAGGAGGGTACAACGCTGCTGAACCGACTATGGAGAGAAAACATTAGCTGCAGGAGACCGAGCGTTCTTCTTCTTCCACGGACACGGCACACAGCGTCGAGCTTTTAGACCTGGCGGTGCACTGCTTTCGTAACAAAAAAAAATAAAATGAGTGTTCAACGCTGCTGTACCGACTATGGAGAGAAAGCATTAGCTGCAGGAGACCGAGCGTTCTTCTTCTTCCACGGACACGGCACACTGCGACGAGCGGTTAGACCTGGCGTATTATTGCTTTCACAACAAAAAAAAAAATAAAATGAGGAGGGTTCAACGCTGCTGAACCGACTATGGAGCGAAAGCATTAGCTGCAGGAGACCGAGTGTTCTTCTTCTTCTTCCACGGAGACGGCACACAGCGACCAGCTTTTAGACCTGGCGTAGCATTGCTTTCGCAATAAGAAAAAATAAAATGAGGGTTCAACGCTGCTGAACCGACTATGGAGCGATAGCATTAGCTGCAGAAGACCGAGCGTTCTTCTTCTTCTTCCACGGACACGGCACACAGCGACGAGCTTTTAGACCTGGTGGTGCATTGCTTTCGCAAGAAAAAAAATTAAATGAGGATTCAACGCTGCTGAACCGACTATGGAGAGAAAGCATTAGCTGCAGGAGACCAAGCATTCTTCTGTTTTTCCACGGACACGGCACACAGCGACGAGCGGTTAGACCTGGCATATTATTGCTTTCGCAATAAGAAAAATAAAATGAGGGTTCAACACTGCTGAACCGACTATGGAGCGAAAGCATTAGCTGCAGGAGACCGAGCGTTCTTCTTCTTCCACGGACACGGCACACAGCGACGAGCGGTTAGACCTGGCGTATTAATGCTTTCACAACAAAAAAAAAAAATAAAATGAGGAGGGTACAACGCTGCTGAACCGACTATGGAGAGAAAGCATTAGCTGCAGGAGACCGAGCGTTCTTCTTCTTCCACGGACACGGCACACAGCGACGACCTTTTAGACCTGGCGGTGCATTGCTTTCGCAACAAAAAAAAAAATAAAATGAGGGTTCAACGCTGCTGAACCGACTATGGAGAGAAAGCATTAGCTGCAGGAGACCGAGAGTTCTTCTGTTTTTCCACGGACACGGCACACAGCGACGAGCGGTTAGACCTGGCGTATTATTGCTTTCGCAATAGGAAAAAAATAAAATGAGGCTTCAACGCTGCTGAACCGACTATGGAGCGAAAGCATTAGCTGCAGGAGACCGAGCGTTCTTCTTCTTCCACGGACACGGCGCACAGCGACGAGCTTTTAGACATGGCGGTGCATTGCTTTCGCAACAAAAAAAAAAATAAAATGAGGGTTCAACGCTGCTGAACCGACTATGGAGAGAAAGCATTAGCTGCAGGAGACCGAGCGTTTTCTTCTTCCACGGACAAGGCACACAGCGACGAGCTGTTAGACCTGGCGTAGTATTGCTTTCGCAATAAAAAAAATAAAAGAGGGTTCAACGCTGCTGAACCGACTATGGAGCGAAAGCATTAGCTGCAGGAGACCGAGCGTTTTCTTCTTCCACGGACAAGGCACACAGCGACGAGCTGTTAGACCTGGCGTAGTATTGTTTTCGCAATAAAAAAAAAATAAAATGAGGAGGGTTCAATGCTGCTGAACCGACGATGGAGCGAAAGCATTAGCTGTAGGAGACCGAGCGTTCTTCTTCTTCTTCCATGAACACGGCACACAGCGACGAGCTTTTAGACCTAGCGTAGCATTGCTTTCCCAACAAAAAAAAAATAAAATGAGCTTTCAACGCTGCTGAACCGACTATGGAGCGAAAGCATTTGCTGCAGGAGACCGAGTGTTCTTCTTCTTCTACGGACACGGCACACAGCGACGACCTTTTAGACCTGGCGGTGCATTGCTTTCGCAACAAAAAAAAAATAAAATGAGGGTTCAACGCTGCTGAACCGACTATGGAGAGAAAACATTAGCTGCAGGAGACCGAGAGTTCTTCTGTTTTTCCACGGACACGGCACACAGCGACGAGCGGTTAGACCTGGCGTATTATTGCTTTCGCAATAGGAAAAAAATAAAATGAGGCTCCAACGCTGCTGAACCGACTATGGAGCGAAAGCATTAGCTGCAGGAGACCGAGCGTTCTTCTTCTTCCACGGACACGGCGCACAGCGACGAGCTTTTAGACCTGGCGGTGCATTGCTTTCGCAACAAAAAAAAAAATAAAATGAGGGTTCAACGCTGCTGAACCGACTATGGAGAGAAAGCATTAGCTGCAGGAGACCGAGCGTTTTCTTCTTCCACGGACAAGGCACACAGCGACGAGCTGTTAGACCTGGCGTAGTATTGCTTTCGGAATAAAAAAAATAAAATGAGGGTTCAACGCTGCTGAACCGACTATGGAGCGAAAGCATTAGCTGCAGGAGACCGAGCGTTTCCTTCTTCCACGGACACGGCACACAGCGACGAGCGGTTAGACCTGGCGTATTATTTCTCTCACAACAAAAAAAGAAATAAAATGAGGAGGGTACAACGCTGCTGAACCGACTATGGAGAGAAAACATTAGCTGCAGGAGACTGAGCGTTCTTCTTCTTCCACGGACACGGCACACAGCGACGAGCTTTTAGACCTGGCGGTGCATTGCTTTCGCAATAAAAAAAATAAAATGAGGGTTCAACGCTGCTGAACCGACTATGGAGAGAAAGCATTATCTGCAGGAGACCGAGCGTTCTTCATCTTTTTCCACGGAGACGGCACACAGCGACGAGCTTTTAGACCTGGCGTAGCATTGCTTTCGCAACAAAAAAAAATAAAATGAGGGTTCAACGCTGCTGAACCCACTATGGAGCGAAAGCATTAGCTGCAGGAGACCGAGCATTCTTCTGTTTTTCCACGGACACGGCACACAGGGACGAGCGGTTAGACCTGCCGTATTATTGCTTTCGCAAAGAGAAAAAATAAAATGAGGGTTCAACACTGCTGAACCGACTATGGAGAGAAAGCATTAGCTGCAGGAGACCGAGCGTTCTTCTTCTTCCACGGACACGGCACACAGCGACGAGCTTTTAGACCTGGCAGTGCATTGCTTTCGCAACAAAAAAAAAATAAATTGAGGGTTCAACGCTGCTGAACCGACTATGGAGAGAAAGCATTAGCTGCAGGATACCGAGCCTTCTTCTTCTTCCACGGACACGGCGCACAGCGACGAGCTTTTAGACCTGGCGGTGCATGGCTTTCGCAACAAAAAAAAAAATAAAATGAGGGTTCAACGCTGCTGAACCGACTATGGAGAGAAAGCATTAGCTGCAGGAGACCAAGCGTTCTTCTTCTTCCACGGACACGGCACACAGCGACGAGCTTTTAGACCTGGCGGTGCATTGCTTTTGTAACAAAAAAAGTAAAATGAGGGTTCAACGCTGCTGAACTGACTATGGAGAGAAAGCATTAGCTTCAGGAGACCGAGCGTTCTTCTGTTTTTCCACGGACACGGCACACAGCGACGAGCGGTCAGACCTGGCGTATTATTGCTTTCGCAATAAGAAAAAAATAAAATGAGGCTTCAACGCTGCTGAGCCGACTATGGAGCGAAAGCATTAGCTGCAGGAGACCGAGCGTTCTTCTTCTTCCACGGACACGGCGCACAGCGACGAGCTTTTAGACCTGGCGGTGCATTGCTTTCGCAACAAAAAAAAAAATAAAATGAGGGTTCAACGCTGCTGAACCGACTATGGAGAGAAAGCATTAGCTGCAGGAGACCGAGCGTTTTCTTCTTCCACGGACAAGGCACACAGCGACGAGCTGTTAGACCTGGCGTAGTATTGCTTTCGCAATAAAAAAAATAAAATGAAGGTTCAACGCTGCTGAACCGACTATGGAGCGAAAGCATTAGCTGCAGGAGACCGAGCGTTCTTCTTCTTCTTCCATGAACACGGCGCACAGCGACGAGCTTTTAGACCTGGCGGTGCATTGCTTTCGCAACAAAAAAAAAATAAAATGAGCGTTCAACGCTGCTGAACCGACTATGGAGAGAAAGCATTAGCTGCAGGAGACCGAGCGTTTCCTTCTTCCACGGACAAGGCACACAGCGACGAGCTGTTAGACCTGACGTAGTATTGCTTTCGCAATAAAAAAAAATAAAATGAGGAGGGTTCAATGCTGCTGAACCGACGATGGAGCGAAAGCATTAGCTGTAGGAGACCGAGCGTTCTTCTTCTTCTTCCATGAACACGGCACACAGCGACGAGCTTTTAGACCTAGCGTAGCATTGCTTTCCCAACAAAAAAAATTAAAATGAGCTTTCAACGCTGCTGAACCGACTATGGAGCGAAAGCATTAGCTGCAGGAGACCGAGTGTTCTTCTTCCACGTACACGGCCCACAGCGACGAGCGGTTAGACCTGGCGTATTATTGCTTTCACAACAAAAAAAAAATAAAATGAGGAGGGTACAACGCTGCTGAACCGACTATGGAGAGAAAACATTAGCTGCAGGAGACCGAGCGTTCTTCTTCTTCCACGGACACGGCACACAGCGTCGAGCTTTTAGACCTGGCGGTGCACTGCTTTCGTAACAAAAAAAAATAAAATGAGTGTTCAACGCTGCTGTACCGACTATGGAGAGAAAGCATTAGCTGCAGGAGACCGAGCGTTCTTCTTCTTCCACGGACACGGCACACTGCGACGAGCGGTTAGACCTGGCGTATTATTGCTTTCACAACAAAAAAAAAAATAAAATGAGGAGGGTTCAACGCTGCTGAACCGACTATGGAGCGAAAGCATTAGCTGCAGGAGACCGAGTGTTCTTCTTCTTCTTCCACGGAGACGGCACACAGCGACCAGCTTTTAGACCTGGCGTAGCATTGCTTTCGCAATAAGAAAAAATAAAATGAGGGTTCAACGCTGCTGAACCGACTATGGAGCGATAGCATTAGCTGCAGAAGACCGAGCGTTCTTCTTCTTCTTCCACGGACACGGCACACAGCGACGAGCTTTTAGACCTGGTGGTGCATTGCTTTCGCAAGAAAAAAAATTAAATGAGGATTCAACGCTGCTGAACCGACTATGGAGAGAAAGCATTAGCTGCAGGAGACCAAGCATTCTTCTGTTTTTCCACGGACACGGCACACAGCGACGAGCGGTTAGACCTGGCATATTATTGCTTTCGCAATAAGAAAAATAAAATGAGGGTTCAACACTGCTGAACCGACTATGGAGCGAAAGCATTAGCTGCAGGAGACCGAGCGTTCTTCTTCTTCCACGGACACGGCACACAGCGACGAGCGGTTAGACCTGGCGTATTAATGCTTTCACAACAAAAAAAAAATAAAATGAGGAGGGTACAACGCTGCTGAACCGACTATGGAGAGAAAGCATTAGCTGCAGGAGACCGAGCGTTCTTCTTCTTCCACGGACACGGCACACAGCGACGACCTTTTAGACCTGGCGGTGCATTGCTTTCGCAACAAAAAAAAAATAAAATGAGGGTTCAACGCTGCTGAACCGACTATGGAGAGAAAGCATTAGCTGCAGGAGACCGAGAGTTCTTCTGTTTTTCCACGGACACGGCACACAGCGACGAGCGGTTAGACCTGGCGTATTATTGCTTTCGCAATAGGAAAAAAATAAAATGAGGCTTCAACGCTGCTGAACCGACTATGGAGCGAAAGCATTAGCTGCAGGAGACCGAGCGTTCTTCTTCTTCCACGGACACGGCGCACAGCGACGAGCTTTTAGACATGGCGGTGCATTGCTTTCGCAACAAAAAAATAAAATAAAATGAGGGTTCAACGCTGCTGAACCGACTATGGAGAGAAAGCATTAGCTGCAGGAGACCGAGCGTTTTCTTCTTCCACGGACAAGGCACACAGCGACGAGCTGTTAGACCTGGCGTAGTATTGCTTTCGCAATAAAAAAAATAAAAGAGGGTTCAACGCTGCTGAACCGACTATGGAGCGAAAGCATTAGCTGCAGGAGACCGAGCGTTTTCTTCTTCCACGGACAAGGCACACAGCGACGAGCTGTTAGACCTGGCGTAGTATAGTTTTCGCAATAAAAAAAAATAAAATGAGGAGGGTTCAATGCTGCTGAACCGACGATGGAGCGAAAGCATTAGCTGTAGGAGACCGAGCGTTCTTCTTCTTCTTCCATGAACACGGCACACAGCGACGAGCTTTTAGACCTAGCGTAGCATTGCTTTCCCAAAAAAAAAAAAATAAAATGAGCTTTCAACGCTGCTGAACCGACTATGGAGCGAAAGCATTTGCTGCAGGAGACCGAGTGTTCTTCTTCTTCTACGGACACGGCACACAGCGACGACCTTTTAGACCTGGCGGTGCATTGCTTTCGCAACAAAAAAAAAATAAAATGAGGGTTCAACGCTGCTGAACCGACTATGGAGAGAAAACATTAGCTGCAGGAGACCGAGAGTTCTTCTGTTTTTCCACGGACACGGCACACAGCGACGAGCGGTTAGACCTGGCGTATTATTGCTTTCGCAATAGGAAAAAAATAAAATGAGGCTCCAACGCTGCTGAACCGACTATGGAGCGAAAGCATTAGCTGCAGGAGACCGAGCGTTCTTCTTCTTCCACGGACACGGCGCACAGCGACGAGCTTTTAGACCTGGTGGTGCATTGCTTTCGCAACAAAAAAAAAATAAAATGAGGGTTCAACGCTGCTGAACCGACTATGGAGAGAAAACATTAGCTGCAGGAGACCGAGAGTTCTTCTGTTTTTCCACGGACACGGCACACAGCGACGAGCGGTTAGACCTGGCGTATTATTGCTTTCGCAATAGGAAAAAAATAAAATGAGGCTCCAACGCTGCTGAACCGACTATGGAGCGAAAGCATTAGCTGCAGGAGACCGAGCGTTTTCTTCTTCCACGGACAAGGCACACAGCGACGAGCTGTTAGACCTCGCGTAGTATTGCTTTCGCAATAAAAAAAATAAAATGAGGGTTCAACGCTGCTGAACCGACTATGGAGCGAAAGCATTAGCTGCAGGACACCGAGCGTTTTCTTCTTCCACGGACAAGGCACAAAGCGACGAGCTGTTAGACCTGGCGTAGTATTGTTTTCGCAATAAAAAAAAAATAAAATGAGGAGGGTTCAATGCTGCTGAACCGACGATGGAGCGAAAGCATTAGCTGTAGGAGACCGAGCGTTCTTCTTCTTCTTCCATGTACACGGCACACAGCGACGAGCTTTTAGACCTGGCGGTGCATTGCTTTCGCAACAAAAAAAAAATAAAATGAGGGTTCAACGCTGCTGAACCGACTATGGAGAGAAAGCATTAGCTGCAGGAGACCGAGCGTTTTCTTCTTCCACGGACAAGGCACACAGCGACGAGCTGTTAGACCTGGCGTAGTATTGTTTTCGCAATAAAAAAAAATAAAATGAGGAGGGTTCAATGCTGCTGAACCGATGATGGAGCGAAAGCATTAGCTGTAGGAGACCGAGCGTTCTTCTTCTTCTTCCATGAACACGGCACACAGCGACGAGCTTTTAGACCTAGCGTAGCATTGCTTTCCCAACAAAAAAAAATAAAATGAGCTTTCAACGCTGCTGAACCGACTATGGAGCGAAAGCATTTGCTGCAGGAGACCGAGTGTTCTTCTTCTTCTACGGACACGGCACACAGCGACGACCTTTTAGACCTGGCGGTGCATTGCTTTCGCAACAAAAAAAAAAATAAAATGAGGGTTCAACGCTGCTGAACCGACTATGGAGAGAAAGCATTAGCTGCAGGAGACCGAGAGTTCTTCTGTTTTTCCACGGACACGGCACACAGCGACGAGCGGTTAGACCTGGCGTATTATTGCTTTCGCAATAGGAAAAAAATAAAATGAGGCTCCAACGCTGCTGAACCGACTATGGAGCGAAAGCATTAGCTGCAGGAGACCGAGCGTTTTCTTCTTCCACGGACAAGGCACACAGCGACGAGCTGTTAGACCTCGCGTAGTATTGCTTTCGCAATAAAAAAAATAAAATGAGGGTTCAACGCTGCTGAACCGACTATGGAGCGAAAGCATTAGCTGCAGGACACCGAGCGTTTTCTTCTTCCACGGACAAGGCACAAAGCGACGAGCTGTTAGACCTGGCGTAGTATTGTTTTCGCAATAAAAAAAAAATAAAATGAGGAGGGTTCAATGCTGCTGAACCGACGATGGAGCGAAAGCATTAGCTGTAGGAGACCGAGCGTTCTTCTTCTTCTTCCATGTACACGGCACACAGCGACGAGCTTTTAGACCTGGCGGTGCATTGCTTTCGCAACAAAAAAAAAAATAAAATGAGGGTTCAACGCTGCTGAACCGACTATGGAGAGAAAGCATTAGCTGCAGGAGACCGAGCGTTTTCTTCTTCCACGGACAAGGCACACAGCGACGAGCTGTTAGACCTGGCGTAGTATTGTTTTCGCAATAAAAAAAAATAAAATGAGGAGGGTTCAATGCTGCTGAACCGATGATGGAGCGAAAGCATTAGCTGTAGGAGACCGAGCGTTCTTCTTCTTCTTCCATGAACACGGCACACAGCGACGAGCTTTTTTGACCTAGCGTAGCATTGCTTTCCCAACAAAAAAAAAATAAAATGAGCTTTCAACGCTGCTGAACCGACTATGGAGCGAAAGCATTTGCTGCAGGAGACCGAGTGTTCTTCTTCTTCTACGGACACGGCACACAGCGACGACCTTTTAGACCTGGCGGTGCATTGCTTTCGCAACAAAAAAAAAATAAAATGAGGGTTCAACGCTGCTGAACCGACTATGGAGAGAAAGCATTAGCTGCAGGAGACCGAGAGTTCTTCTGTTTTTCCACGGACACGGCACACAGCGACGAGCGGTTAGACCTGGCGTATTATTGCTTTCGCAATAGGAAAAAAATAAAATGAGGCTTCAACGCTGCTGAACCGACTATGGAGCGAAAGCATTAGCTGCAGGAGACCGAGCGTTCTTCTTCTTCCACGGACACGGCGCACAGCGACGAGCTTTTAGACCTGGCGGTGCATTGCTTTCGCAACAAAAAAAAAAATAAAATGAGGGTTCAACGCTGCTGAACCGACTATGGAGAGAAAGCATTAGCTGCAGGAGACCGAGCGTTTTCTTCTTCCACGGACAAGGCACACAGCGACGAGCTGTTAGACCTGGCGTAGTATTGCTTTCGCAATAAAAACAATAAAATGAGGGTTCAACGCTGCTGAACCGACTATGGAGCGAAAGCATTAGCTGCAGGAGACCGAGCGTTTTCTTCTTCCACGGACAAGGCACACAGCGACGAGCTGTTAGACCTGGCGTAGTATTTTTTTCGCAATAAAAAAAAATAAAATGAGGAGGGTTCAATGCTGCTGAACCGACGATGGAGCGAAAGCATTAGCTGTAGGAGGCCGAGCGTTCTTCTTCTTCTTCCATGAACACGGCACACAGCGACGAGCTTTTAGACCTAGCGTAGCATTGCTTTCCCAACAAAAATAAAATAAAATGAGCTTTCAACGCTGCTGAACCGACTATGGAGCGAAAGCATTTGCTGCAGGAGACCGAGTGTTCTTCTTCTTATACGGACACGGCACACAGCGACGAGCGGTTAGACCTGGCGTATTATTGCTTTCGCAATAAGAAAAAAATAAAATGAGGCTTCAACGCTGCTGAACCGACTATGGAGCGAAAGCATTACCTGCAGGAGACCGAGTGTTCTTCTTCTTCCACGGACACGGCGCACAGCGACGAGCTTTTAGACCTGGCTGTGCATTGCTTTCGCAATAAAAAAAATAAAATGAGGGTTCAACGCTGCTGAACCGACTATGGAGCGAAAGCATTAGCTGCAGGAGACCGAGCGTTTCCTTCTTCCACGGACACGGCACACAGCGACGAGCGGTTAGACCTGGCGTATTATTTCTCTCAAAACAAAAAAAGAAATAAAATGAGGAGGGTACAACGCTGCTGAACCGACTATGGAGAGAAAGCATTAGCTGCAAGCGTTCTTCTTCTTCCACGGACACGGCACACAGCGACGAGCTTTTAGACCTGGCGGTGCATTGCTTTCGCAACAAAAAAAAAATAAAATGAGGGTTCAACGCTGCTGAACCGACTATGGAGAGAAAGCATTAGCTGCAGGAGACCGAGCATTCTTCTGTTTTTCCACGGACACGGCACACAGCGACGAGCGGTTGTACCTGGCGTATTATTGCTTTCGCAATAAAATAAAATAAAATGAGGGTTCAACGCTGCTGAACCGACTATGGAGCGAAAGCATTAGCTGCAGGAGACCGAGCGTTCTTCTTCTTCCACGGACACGGCACACTGCGACGAGCGGTTAGACCTGACGTAGTATTGCTTTCGCAATAAAAAAAAATAAAATGCGGAGGGTTCAATGCTGCTGAACCGACGACGGAGCGAAAGCATTAGCTGTAGGAGACCGAGCGTTCTTCTTCTCCTTCCATGAACACGGCACACAGCGACGAGCTTTTAGACCTAGCGTAGCATTGCTTTCCCAACAAAAAAAAATAAAATGAGCTTTCAACGCTGCTGAACCGACTATGAAGCGAAAGCATTAGCTGCAGGAGACCGAGTGTTCTTCTTCTTCCACGTACACGGCCCAGAGCGACGAGCGGTTAGACCTGGCGTATTATTGCTTTCACAACAAAAAAAAATAAAATGAGGAGGGTACAACGCTGCTGAACCGACTATGGAGAGAAAACATTAGCTGCAGGAGACCGAGCGTTCTTCTTCCACGGACACGGCACACAGCGACGAGCTTTTAGACCTGGCGGTGCACTGCTTGCGTAACAAAAAAAAATAAAATGAGGGTTCAACGCTGCTGTACCGACTATGGAGCGAAAGCATTAGCTGCAGGAGACCGAGCGTTCTTCTTCTTCTTCCACGGACACGGCACACAGCGACGAGCGGTTAGACCTGGCGTATTATTGCTTTCACAACAAAAAAAATAAAATGAGGAGGGCACAACGCTGCTGAACCGACTATGGAGAGAAAGCATTAGCTGCAGGAGACCGAGCGTTCATCTTCTTCCACGGACACGGCATACAGCGACGAGCTTTTAGACCTGGCGGTGCATTGCTTTCCAACAAAAAAAAAAAACAAAATTAGGGTTCAACGCTGCTGAACCGACTATGGAGAGAAAGCATTGGCTGCAGGAGACCGAGCATTCTTCTGTTTTTCCACGGACACGGCACACAGGGACGAGCGGTTAGACCTGGCGTAGTATTGCTTTTGCAATAAAAAAAAATTAAATGAGGAGGTTTAAACGCATCTGAACCGACTATGGGGCGAAAGCATTAGCTGCAGGAGACCGAGCGTTCTTCTTCTTCTTCCACGGACACGGCACACTGCGACGAGCGGTTAGACCTGGCGTATTATTGCTTTCACAACAAAAAAAAAAATAAAATGAGGAGGGTTCAACGCTGCTGAACCGACTATGGAGCGAAAGCATTAGCTGCAGGAGACCGAGTGTTCTTCTTCTTCTTCCACGGAGACGGCACACAGCGACGAGCTTTTAGACCTGGCGTAGCATTGCTTTCGCAATAAGAAAAAATAAAATGAGGGTTCAACGCTGCTGAACCGACTATGGAGCGATAGCATTAGCTGCAGAAGACCGAGCGTTCTTCTTCTTCCACGGACACGGCACACAGCGACGAGCTTTTAGACCTGGTGGTGCATTGCTTTCGCAAGAAAAAAAATTAAATGAGGGTTCAACGCTGCTGAACCGACTATGGAGAGAAAGCATTAGCTGCAGGAGACCAAGCATTCTTCTGTTTTTCCACGGACACGGCACACAGCGACGAGCGGTTAGACCTGGCATATTATTGCTTTCGCAATAAGAAAAAACAAAATGCGGGTTCAACGCTGCTGAACCGACTGTGGAGCGAAAGCATTAGCTGCAGGAGACCGAGCGTTCTTCTTCTTCCACTGACACGGCACACAGCGACGAGCGGTTAGACCTGGCGTATTAATGCTTTCACAACAACAACAAAAAAATAAAATGAGGAGGGTACAACGCTGCTGAACCGACTATGGAGAGAAAGCATTAACTGCAGGAGACCGAGCGTTCTTCTTCTTCCACGGACACGGCACACAGCGACGAGCTTTTAGACCTGGCGGTGCATTGCTTTCGCAACAAAAAAAAATAAAATGAGGGTTCAACGCTGCTGAACCGACTATGGAGAGAAAGCATTAGCTGCAGGAGACCGAGCGTTCTTCTGTTTTTCCACGGACACGGCACACAGCGACGAGCGGTTAGACCTGGCGTATTATTGCTTTCGCAATAAGAAAAAAATAAAATGAGGCTTCAACGCTGCTGAACCGACTATGGAGCGAAAGCATTAGCTGCAATAGACCGAGCGTCCTTCTTCTTCCACGGACACGGCGCACAGCGACGAGCTTTTAGACCTGGCGGTGCATTGCTTTCGCAACAAAAAAATAAAAATAAAATTAGGGTTCAACGCTGCTGAACCGACTATGGAGAGAAAGCATTAGCTGCAGGAGACCGAGCGTTTTCTTCTTCCACGGACAAGGCACACAGCGACGAGCTGTTAGACCTGGCGTAGTATTGCTTTCGCAATAAAAAAAATAAAATGAGGGTTCAACGCTGCTGAACCGACTATGGAGCGAAAGCATTAGCTGCAGGAGACCGAGCGTTTCCATCTTCCACGGACACGGCACACAGCGACGAGCGGTTAGACCTGGCGTATTATTTCTCTCACAACAAAAAAAGAAATAAAATGAGGAGGGTACAACGCTGCTGAACCGACTATGGAGAGAAAGCATTAGCTGCAGGAGACCGAGCGTTCTTCTTCTTCCACGGAGACGGCACACAGCGACGAGCTTTTAGACCTGGCGGTGCATTGCTTTCGCAACAAAAAAAAAAAATAAAACGAGGGTTCAATGCTGCTGAACCGACTATGGAGAGAAAGCATTAGCTGCAGGAGACCGAGCATTCTTCTGTTTTTCCACGGACACGGCAGACAGCGACGAGCGGTTAGACCTGGCGTATTATTGCTTTCACAACAAAAAAAAAAATAAAATGAGGAGGGTTCAACACTGCTGAACCGACTATGGAGCGAAAGCATTAGCTGCAGGAGACCGAGCGTTCTTCTTCTTCTTCCACGGACACGGCACACAGCGACGAGCTTTTAGACCTGGCGGTGCATTGCTTTCGCAACAAAAAAAAAACAAAAAGAGGGTTCAACGCTGCTGAACCGACTATGGAGAGAAAGCATTGGCTGCAGGAGACCGAGCATTCTTCTGTTTTTCCACGGACACGGCACACAGGGACGAGCGGTTAGACCTGGCGTAGTATTGCTTTCGCAATAAAAAAAATAAAATGAGGAGGTTTCAACGCATCTGAACCGACTATGGGGCGAAAGCATTAGCTGCAGGAGACCGAGCGTTCTTCTTCTTCCACTGACACGGCACACAGCGACGAGCGGTTAGACCTGGCGTATTAATGCTTTCACAACAACAACAAAAAAATAAAATGAGGAGGGTACAACGCTGCTGAACCGACTATGGAGAGAAAGCATTAACTGCAGGAGACCGAGCGTTCTTCTTCTTCCACGGACACGGCACACAGCGACGAGCTTTTAGACCTGGCGGTGCATTGCTTTCGCAACAAAAAAAAATAAAATGAGGGTTCAACGCTGCTGAACCGACTATGGAGAGAAAGCATTAGCTGCAGGAGACCGAGCGTTCTTCTGTTTTTCCACGGACACGGCACACAGCGACGAGCGGTTAGACCTGGCGTATTATTGCTTTCGCAATAAGAAAAAAATAAAATGAGGCTTCAACGCTGCTGAACCGACTATGGAGCGAAAGCATTAGCTGCAATAGACCGAGCGTCCTTCTTCTTCCACGGACACGGCGCACAGCGACGAGCTTTTAGACCTGGCGGTGCATTGCTTTCGCAACAAAAAAATAAAAATAAAATTAGGGTTCAACGCTGCTGAACCGACTATGGAGAGAAAGCATTAGCTGCAGGAGACCGAGCGTTTTCTTCTTCCACGGACAAGGCACACAGCGACGAGCTGTTAGACCTGGCGTAGTATTGCTTTCGCAATAAAAAAAATAAAATGAGGGTTCAACGCTGCTGAACCGACTATGGAGCGAAAGCATTAGCTGCAGGAGACCGAGCGTTTCCATCTTCCACGGACACGGCACACAGCGACGAGCGGTTAGACCTGGCGTATTATTTCTCTCACAACAAAAAAAGAAATAAAATGAGGAGGGTACAACGCTGCTGAACCGACTATGGAGAGAAAGCATTAGCTGCAGGAGACCGAGCGTTCTTCTTCTTCCACGGAGACGGCACACAGCGACGAGCTTTTAGACCTGGCGGTGCATTGCTTTCGCAACAAAAAAAAAATAAAACGAGGGTTCAATGCTGCTGAACCGACTATGGAGAGAAAGCATTAGCTGCAGGAGACCGAGCATTCTTCTGTTTTTCCACGGACACGGCAGACAGCGACGAGCGGTTAGACCTGGCGTATTATTGCTTTCACAACAAAAAAAAAATAAAATGAGGAGGGTTCAACACTGCTGAACCGACTATGGAGCGAAAGCATTAGCTGCAGGAGACCGAGCGTTCTTCTTCTTCTTCCACGGACACGGCACACAGCGACGAGCTTTTAGACCTGGCGGTGCATTGCTTTCGCAACAAAAAAAAAACAAAAAGAGGGTTCAACGCTGCTGAACCGACTATGGAGAGAAAGCATTGGCTGCAGGAGACCGAGCATTCTTCTGTTTTTCCACGGACACGGCACACAGGGACGAGCGGTTAGACCTGGCGTAGTATTGCTTTCGCAATAAAAAAAATAAAATGAGGAGGTTTCAACGCATCTGAACCGACTATGGGGCGAAAGCATTAGCTGCAGGAGACCGAGCGTTCTTCTTCTTCTTCCACGGACACGGCACACTGCGACGAGCGGTTAGACCTGGCGTATTATTGCTTTCACAACAAAAAAAAAAATAAAATGAGGAGGGTTCAACGCTGCTGAACCGACTATGGAGCGAAATCATTAGCTGCAGGAGACCGAGTGTTCTTCTTCTTCTTCCACGGAGACGGCACACAGCGACGAGCTTTTAGACCTGGCGTAGCATTGCTTTCACAATAAGAAAAAATAAAATGAGGGTTCAACGCTGCTGAACCGACTATGGAGCGATAGCATTAGCTGCAGAAGACCGAGCGTTCTTCTTCTTCTTCCACGGACACGGCACACAGCGACGAGCTTTTAGACCTGGTGGTGCATTGCTTTCGCAAGAAAAAAAATTAAATGAGGGTTCAACGCTGCTGAACCGACTATGGAGAGAAAGCATTAGCTGCAGGAGACCAAGCATTCTTCTGTTTTTTCACGGACACGGCACACAGCGACGAGCGGTTAGACCTGGCATATTATTGCTTTCGCAATAAGAAAAAATAAAATGAGGTTTCAACGCTGCTGAACCGACTATGGAGCGAAAGCATTAGCTGCAGGAGACCGAGCGTTCTTCTTCTTCCACGGACACGGCACACAGCAACGAGCGGTTAGACCTGGCGTATTAATGCTTTCACAACAACAAAAAAAAAATAAAATGAGGAGGGTACAACGCTGCTGAACCGACTATGGAGAGAAAGCATTAGCTGCAGGAGACCGAGCGTTCTTCTTCTTCCACGGACACGGCACACAGCGACGAGCTTTTAGACCTAGCGGTGCATTGCTTTCGCAACAAAAAAAAATAAAATGAGGGTTCAACGCTGCTGAACCGACTATGGAGAGAAAGCATTAGCTGCAGGAGACCGAGCGTTCTTCTGTTTTTCCACGGACACGGCACACAGCGACGAGCGGTTAGACCTGGCGTATTATTGCTTTCGCAATAAGAAAAAAATAAAATGAGGCTTCAACGCTGCTGAACCGACTATGGAGCGAAAGCATTAGCTGCAGGAGACCGAGCGTTCTTCTTCTTCCACGGACACGGCGCACAGCGACGAGCTTTTAGACCTGGCGGTGCATTGCTTTCGCAACAAAAATAAAATAAAATGAGGGTTCAACGCTGCTGAACCGACTATGGAGAGAAAGCATTAGCTGCAGGAGACCGAGCGTTTTCTTCTTCCACGGTCAAGGCACACAGCGACGAGCTGTTAGACCTGGCGTAGTATTGCTTTAGCAATAAAAAAATTAAAATGATGGTTCAACGCTGCTGAACCGACTATGGAGCGAAAGCATTAGCTGCAGGAGACCGAGCGTTTTCTTCTTCCACGGACAAGGCACACAGCGACGAGCTGTTAGACCTGGCGTAGTATTGCTTTCGCAATAAAAAAAAATAAAATGAGGAGGGTTCAATGCTGCTGAACCGACGATGGAGCGAAAGCATTAGCTGTAGGAGACCGAGCGTTCTTCTTCTTCTTCCATGAACACGGCACACAGCGACGAGCTTTTAGACCTAGTGTAGCATTGCTTTCCCAACAAAAAAAAAATAAAATGAGGAGGGTACAACGCTGCTGAACCGACTATGGAGAGAAAGCATTAGCTGCAGGAGACCGAGCGTTCTTCTTCTTCCACGGACACGGCACACAGCGACGAGCTTTTAGACCTGGCGGTGCATTGCTTTCGTAACAAAAAAAAATAAAATGAGGGTTCAACGCTGCTGAACCGACTATGGAGAGAAAGCATTAGCTGCAGGAGACCGAGCATTCTTCTGTTTTTCCACGGACACGGCACACAGCGACGAGCGGTTAGACCTGGCGTATTATTGCTTTCGCAATAAGAAAAAATAAAATGAGGGTTCAACGCTGCTGAACCGACTATGGAGCGAAAGCATTAGCTGCAGGAGACCGAGCGTTCTTCTTCTTCTTCCACGGACACGGCACACAGCGACGAGCGGTTAGACCTGGCGTATTATTTCTCTCACAACAAAAAGAAATAAAATGAGGAGGGTACAACGCTGCTGAACCGACTATGGAGAGAAAGCATTAGCTGCAGGAGACCGAGCGTTCTTCTTCTTCCACGGACACGGCACACAGCGACGAGCGGTTAGACCTGGCGTATTATTGCTTTCACAACAAAAAAAAAAATAAAATGATGAGGGTACAACGCTGCTGAACCGACTATGGAGCGAAAGCATTAGCTGCAGGAGACCGAGCGTTCTTCTTCTTCTTCCACGGACACGGCACACTGCGACGAGCGGTTAGACCTGGCGTATTATTGCTTTCACAAAAAAAAATAAAATGAGGAGGGTTCAACACTGCTGAACCGACTATGGAGCGAAAGCATTAGCTGCAGGAGACCGAGCGTTCTTCTTCTTCTTCCACGGACACGGCACACAGCGACGAGCGGTTAGACCTGGCGTATTATTGCTTTCACAACAAAAAAAAAAATAAAATGATGAGGGTACAACGCTGCTGAACCGACTATGGAGAGAAAGCATTAGCTGCAGGGGACCGAGCGTTCTTCTTCTTCCACGGACACGGCACACAGCGACGAGCTTTTAGACCTGGCGGTGCATTGCTTTCGCAACAAAAAAAAATAAAATGAGGGTTCAACGCTGCTGAACCGACTATGGGGCGAAAGCATTAGCTGCAGGAGACCGAGCGTTCTTCTTCTTCTTCCACGGACACGGCACACAGCGACGAGCGGTTAGACCTGGCATATTATTGCTATCACAACAACAAAAAAAAATAAAATGAGGGTACAACGCTGCTGAACCGACTATGGTGAGAAAGCATTAGCTGCAGGAGACCGAGCGTTCTTCTTCTTCCACGGACACGGCACACAGCGACGAGCGGTTAGACCTGGCGTATTATTGCTTTCACAACAAAAAAAAATAAAATGAGGAGGGTACAACGCTGCTGAACCGACTATGGAGAGAAAGCATTAGCTGCAGGGGACCGAGCGTTCTTCTTCTTCCACGGACACGGCACGCAGCGATGAGCTTTTAGACCTGGTGGTGCATTGCTTTCGCAACAAAAAAAAATGAAATGAGGATTCAACCCTGCTGAACCGACTATGGGGCGAAAGCATTAGCTGCAGGAGACCGAGCGTTATTCTTCTTCTTCCACGGACACGGCACACTGCGACGAGCGGTTAGACCTGGCGTATTATTGCTTTCACAACAACAAAAAAAAAATAAAATGAGGAGGGTTCTACGCTGCTGAACCGACTAAGGAGAGAAAGAATTAGCTGCTGGAGACCGAGCGTTCTTCTTCCACAGACACGGCACACAGCGACGAGCTTTTACACCTGGTGTAGCATTGCGTTCCCAACAAAAAAAATAAAAGGAGGGTTCAACGCTGCTGAACCGACTATGGAGCGAAAGCATTAGCTGCAGGAGACCGAGCGTTCTTCTTCTTCCACGGACACAGCACACAGCGACGAGCTTTTAGACCTGGCGTTGCATTGCTTTCGCAACAAAAAAATAAATTGAGGGTTCAACTCTGCTGAACCGACTATGGAGCGAAAGCATTAGCTGCACAAGACCGAGCGTTTTCTTCTTCCACGGACAAGGCACACAGCGACGAGCTGTTAGACCTGGCGTAGTATTGCTTTCCCAACAAAAAAAAAATAAATAAAATGAGCTTTCAACGCTGCTGAACCGACTATGGAGCGAAAGCATTAGCTGCAGGAGACCGAGTGTTCTTCTTCCACGTACACGGCACACAGCGACGACCTTTAAGACCTGGCGTAGCCTTGCTTTCCGAACAAAAAAAAAATAAAATGAGGGTTTAACACTGCTGAACCCACTATGGAGCGAAAGCATTAGCTGCAGGAGACCGAGCATTCTTCTGTGATTTCCACGGACACGGCACACAGGGACGAGCGGTTAGACCTGGCGTATTATTGCTTTCGCAATAAGAAAAAATAAAATGAGGGTTCAACGCTGCTGAACCGACTATGGAGCGAAAGCATTAGCTGCAGGAGACCGAGTGTTCTTCTTCTTCTTCCACGGAGACGGCACACAGCGACGAGCTTTTAGACCTGGCGTAGCATTGCTTTCGCAATAAGAAAAAATAAAATGAGGGTTCAACGCTGCTGAACCGACTATGGAGCGATAGCATTAGCTGCAGAAGACCGAGCGTTCTTCTTCTTCCACGGACACGGCACACAGCGACGAGCTTTTAGACCTGGTGGTGCATTGCTTTCGCAAGAAAAAAAATTAAATGAGGGTTCAACGCTGCTGAACCGACTATGGAGAGAAAGCATTAGCTGCAGGAGACCAAGCATTCTTCTGTTTTTCCACGGACACGGCACACAGCGACGAGCGGTTAGACCTGGCATATTATTGCTTTCGCAATAAGAAAAAAATAAAATGAGGCTTCAACGCTGCTGAACCGACTATGGAGCGAAAGCATTAGCTGCAATAGACCGAGCGTCCTTCTTCTTCCACGGACACGGCGCACAGCGACGAGCTTTTAGACCTGGCGGTGCATTGCTTTCGCAACAAAAAAATAAAAATAAAATTAGGGTTCAACGCTGCTGAACCGACTATGGAGAGAAAGCATTAGCTGCAGGAGACCGAGCGTTTTCTTCTTCCACGGACAAGGCACACAGCGACGAGCTGTTAGACCTGGCGTAGTATTGCTTTCGCAATAAAAAAAATAAAATGAGGGTTCAACGCTGCTGAACCGACTGTGGAGCGAAAGCATTAGCTGCAGGAGACCGAGCGTTCTTCTTCTTCCACTGACACGGCACACAGCGACGAGCGGTTAGACCTGGCGTATTAATGCTTTCACAACAACAACAACAAAAATAAAATGAGGAGGGTACAACGCTGCTGAACCGACTATGGAGAGAAAGCATTAACTGCAGGAGACCGAGCGTTCTTCTTCTTCCACGGACACGGCACACAGCGACGAGCTTTTAGACCTGGCGGTGCATTGCTTTCGCAACAAAAAAAAATAAAATGAGGGTTCAACGCTGCTGAACCGACTATGGAGAGAAAGCATTAGCTGCAGGAGACCGAGCGTTCTTCTGTTTTTCCACGGACACGGCACACAGCGACGAGCGGTTAGACCTGGCGTATTATTGCTTTCGCAATAAGAAAAAAATAAAATGAGGCTTCAACGCTGCTGAACCGACTATGGAGCGAAAGCATTAGCTGCAATAGACCGAGCGTCCTTCTTCTTCCACGGACACGGCGCACAGCGACGAGCTTTTAGACCTGGCGGTGCATTGCTTTCGCAACAAAAAAATAAAAATAAAATTAGGGTTCAACGCTGCTGAACCGACTATGGAGAGAAAGCATTAGCTGCAGGAGACCGAGCGTTTTCTTCTTCCACGGACAAGGCACACAGCGACGAGCTGTTAGACCTGGCGTAGTATTGCTTTCGCAATAAAAAAAATAAAATGAGGGTTCAACGCTGCTGAACCGACTATGGAGCGAAAGCATTAGCTGCAGGAGACCGAGCGTTTCCATCTTCCACGGACACGGCACACAGCGACGAGCGGTTAGACCTGGCGTATTATTTCTCTCACAACAAAAAAAGAAATAAAATGAGGAGGGTACAACGCTGCTGAACCGACTATGGAGAGAAAGCATTAGCTGCAGGAGACCGAGCGTTCTTCTTCTTCCACGGAGACGGCACACAGCGACGAGCTTTTAGACCTGGCGGTGCATTGCTTTCGCAACAAAAAAAAAATAAAACGAGGGTTCAATGCTGCTGAACCGACTATGGAGAGAAAGCATTAGCTGCAGGAGACCGAGCATTCTTCTGTTTTTCCACGGACACGGCAGACAGCGACGAGCGGTTAGACCTGGCGTATTATTGCTTTCACAACAAAAAAAAAATAAAATGAGGAGGGTTCAACACTGCTGAACCGACTATGGAGCGAAAGCATTAGCTGCAGGAGACCGAGCGTTCTTCTTCTTCTTCCACGGACACGGCACACAGCGACGAGCTTTTAGACCTGGCGGTGCATTGCTTTCGCAACAAAAAAAAACAAAAAGAGGGTTCAACGCTGCTGAACCGACTATGGAGAGAAAGCATTGGCTGCAGGAGACCGAGCATTCTTCTGTTTTTCCACGGACACGGCACACAGGGACGAGCGGTTAGACCTGGCGTAGTATTGCTTTCGCAATAAAAAAAATAAAATGAGGAGGTTTCAACGCATCTGAACCGACTATGGCGCGAAAGCATTAGCTGCAGGAGACCGAGCGTTCTTCTTCTTCTTCCACGGACACGGCACACTGCGACGAGCGGTTAGACCTGGCGTATTATTGCTTTCACAACAAAAAAAAAATAAAATGAGGAGGGTTCAACGCTGCTGAACCGACTATGGAGCGAAATCATTAGCTGCAGTAGACCGAGTGTTCTTCTTCTTCTTCCACGGAGACGGCACACAGCGACGAGCTTTTAGACCTGGCGTAGCATTGCTTTCACAATAAGAAAAAATAAAATGAGGGTTCAACGCTGCTGAACCGACTATGGAGCGATAGCATTAGCTGCAGAAGACCGAGCGTTCTTCTTCTTCTTCCACGGACACGGCACACAGCGACGAGCTTTTAGACCTGGTGGTGCATTGCTTTCGCAAGAAAAAAAATTAAATGAGGGTTCAACGCTGCTGAACCGACTATGGAGAGAAAGCATTAGCTGCAGGAGACCAAGCATTCTTCTGTTTTTTCACGGACACGGCACACAGCGACGAGCGGTTAGACCTGGCATATTATTGCTTTCGCAATAAGAAAAAATAAAATGAGGGTTCAACGCTGCTGAACCGACTATGGAGCGAAAGCATTAGCTGCAGGAGACCGAGCGTTCTTCTTCTTCCACGGACACGGCACACAGCAACGAGCGGTTAGACCTGGCGTATTAATGCTTTCACAACAACAAAAAAAAAATAAAATGAGGAGGGTACAACGCTGCTGAACCGACTATGGAGAGAAAGCATTAGCTGCAGGAGACCGAGCGTTCTTCTTCTTCCACGGACACGGCACACAGCGACGAGCTTTTAGACCTAGCGGTGCATTGCTTTCGCAACAAAAAAAAATAAAATGAGGGTTCAACGCTGCTGAACCGACTATGGAGAGAAAGCATTAGCTGCAGGAGACCGAGCGTTCTTCTGTTTTTCCACGGACACGGCACACAGCGACGAGCGGTTAGACCTGGCGTATTATTGCTTTCGCAACAAAAATAAAATAAAATGAGGGTTCAACGCTGCTGAACCGACTATGGAGAGAAAGCATTAGCTGCAGGAGACCGAGCGTTTTCTTCTTCCACGGTCAAGGCACACAGCGACGAGCTGTTAGACCTGGCGTAGTATTGCTTTAGCAATAAAAAAATTAAAATGATGGTTCAACGCTGCTGAACCGACTATGGAGCGAAAGCATTAGCTGCAGGAGACCGAGCGTTTTCTTCTTCCACGGACAAGGCACACAGCGACGAGCTGTTAGACCTGGCGTAGTATTGCTTTCGCAATAAAAAAAAATAAAATGAGGAGGGTTCAATGCTGCTGAACCGACGATGGAGCGAAAGCATTAGCTGTAGGAGACCGAGCGTTCTTCTTCTTCTTCCATGAACACGGCACACAGCGACGAGCTTTTAGACCTAGTGTAGCATTGCTTTCCCAACAAAAAAAAATAAAATGAGGAGGGTACAACGCTGCTGAACCGACTATGGAGAGAAAGCATTAGCTGCAGGAGACCGAGCGTTCTTCTTCTTCCACGGACACGGCACACAGCGACGAGCTTTTAGACCTGGCGGTGCATTGCTTTCGTAACAAAAAAAAATAAAATGAGGGTTCAACGCTGCTGAACCGACTATGGAGAGAAAGCATTAGCTGCAGGAGACCGAGCATTCTTCTGTTTTTCCACGGACACGGCACACAGCGACGAGCGGTTAGACCTGGCGTATTATTGCTTTCGCAATAAGAAAAAATAAAATGAGGGTTCAACGCTGCTGAACCGACTATGGAGCGAAAGCATTAGCTGCAGGAGACCGAGCGTTCTTCTTCTTCTTCCACGGACACGGCACACAGCGACGAGCGGTTAGACCTGGCGTATTATTTCTCTCACAACAAAAAAGAAATAAAATGAGGAGGGTACAACGCTGCTGAACCGACTATGGAGAGAAAGCATTAGCGGCAGGAGACCGAGCATTCTTCTGTTTTTCCACGGACACGGCACACAGCGACGAGCGGTTAGACCTGGCGTATTATTGCTTTCGCAATAAGAAAAAATAAAATGAGGGTTCAACGCTGCTGAACCGACTATGGAGCGAAAGCATTAGCTGCAGGAGACCGAGCGTTCTTCTTCTTCTTCCACGGACACGGCACACTGCGACGAGCGGTTAGACCTGGCGTATTATTGCTTTCACAAAAAAAAATAAAATGAGGAGGGTTCAACACTGCTGAACCGACTATGGAGCGAAAGCATTAGCTGCAGGAGACCGAGCGTTCTTCTTCTTCTTCCACGGACACGGCACACAGCGACGAGCGGTTAGACCTGGCATATTATTGCTATCACAACAACAAAAAAAAATAAAATGCGGGTACAACGCTGCTGAACCGACTATGGTGAGAAAGCATTAGCTGCAGGAGACCGAGCGTTCTTCTTCTTCCACGGACACGGCACACAGCGACGAGCGGTTAGACCTGGCGTATTATTGCTTTCACAACAAAAAAAAAAAAAAAATAAAATGAGGAGGGTACAACGCTGCTGAACCGACTATGGAGAGAAAGCATTAGCTGCAGGGGACCGAGCGTTCTTCTTCTTCCACGGACACGGCACGCAGCGATGAGCTTTTAGACCTGGTGGTGCATTGCTTTCGCAACAAAAAAAAATGAAATGAGGATTCAACCCTGCTGAACCGACTATGGGGCGAAAGCATTAGCTGCAGGAGACCGAGCGTTATTCTTCTTCTTCCACGGACACGGCACACTGCGACGAGCGGTTAGACCTGGCGTATTATTGCTTTCACAACAACAAAAAAAAAAAAATGAGGAGGGTTCTACGCTGCTGAACCGACTAAGGAGAGAAAGCATTAGCTGCTGGAGACCGAGCGTTCTTCTTCCACAGACACGGCACACAGCGACGAGCTTTTACACCTGGTGTAGCATTGCGTTCCCAACAAAAAAAAATAAAAGGAGGGTTCAACGCTGCTGAACCGACTATGGAGCGAAAGCATTAGCTGCAGGAGACCGAGCGTTCTTCTTCTTCCACGGACACAGCACACAGCGACGAGCTTTTAGACCTGGCGTTGCATTGCTTTCGCAACAAAAAAATAAATTGAGGGTTCAACTCTGCTGAACCGACTATGGAGCGAAAGCATTAGCTGCACAAGACCGAGCGTTTTCTTCTTCCACGGACAAGGCACACAGCGACGACCTGTTAGACCTGGCGTAGTATTGCTTTCCCAACAAAAAAAAAATAAATAAAATGAGCTTTCAACGCTGCTGAACCGACTATGGAGCGAAAGCATTAGCTGCAGGAGACCGAGTGTTCTTCTTCCACGTACACGGCACACAGCGACGACCTTTAAGACCTGGCGTAGCCTTGCTTTCCGAACAAAAAAAAAAATAAAATGAGGGTTTAACACTGCTGAACCCACTATGGAGCGAAAGCATTAGCTGCAGGAGACCGAGCATTCTTCTGTGATTTCCACGGACACGGCACACAGGGACGAGCGGTTAGACCTGGCGTATTATTGCTTTCGCAATAAGAAAAAATAAAATGAGGGTTCAACGCTGCTGAACCGACTATGGAGCGAAAGCTTTAGCTGCAGGAGACCGAGCGTTCTTCTTCTTCTTCCACGGACACGGCACACAGCAAGGAGCGGTTAGACCTGGCGTATTAATGCTTTCACAACAACAACAAAAAAATAAAATGAGGAGGGTACAACGCTGCTGAACCGACTATGGAGAGAAAGCATTAGCTGCAGGAGACCGAGCGTTCTTCTTCTTCCACGGTCACGGCACACAGCGACGAGCTTTAAGACCTGGCGGTGCATTGCTTTCGCAACAAAAAAAAAATAAAATGAGGGTTCAACGTTGCTGAACCGACTATGGAGAGAAAGCATTAGCTGCAGGAGACCGAGCGTTCTTCTTCTTCCACGGAGACGGCACACAGCGACGAGCTTTTAGACCTGGCGTAGCATTGCTTTCACAATAAGAAAAAATAAAATGAGGGTTCAACGCTGCTGAACCGACTATGGAGCGATAGCATTAGCTGCAGAAGACCGAGCGTTCTTCTTCTTCTTCCACGGACACGGCACACAGCGACGAGCTTTTAGACCTGGTGGTGCATTGCTTTCGCAAGAAAAAAAATTAAATGAGGGTTCAACGCTGCTGAACCGACTATGGAGAGAAAGCATTAGCTGCAGGAGACCAAGCATTCTTCGGTTTTTTCACGGACTCGGCACACAGCGACGAGCGGTTAGACCTGGCATATTATTGCTTTCGCAATAAGAAAAAATAAAATGAGGGTTCAACGCTGCTGAACCGACTATGGAGCGAAAGCATTAGCTGCAGGAGACCGAGCGTTCTTCTTCTTCCACGGACACGGCACACAGCAACGAGCGGTTAGACCTGGCGTATTAATGCTTTCACAACAACAAAAAAAAATAAAATGAGGAGGGTACAACGCTGCTGAACCGACTATGGAGAGAAAGCATTAGCTGCAGGAGACCGAGCGTTCTTCTTCTTCCACGGACACGGCACACAGCGACGAGCTTTTAGACCTGGCGGTGCATTGCTTTCGCAACAAAAAAAAATAAAATGAGGGTTCAACGCTGCTGAACCGACTATGGAGAGAAAGCATTAGCTGCAGGAGACCGAGCGTTCTTCTGTTTTTCCACGGACACGGCACGCAGCGACGAGCGGTTAGACCTGGCGTATTATTGCTTTCGCAATAAGAAAAAAATAAAATGAGGCTTCAACGCTGCTGAACCGACTATGGAGCGAAAGCATTAGCTGCAGGAGACCGAGCGTTCTTCTTCTTCCACGGACACGGCGCACAGCGACGAGCTTTTAGACCTGGCGGTGCATTGCTTTCGCAACAAAAATAAAATAAAATTAGGGTTCAACGCTGCTGAACCGACTATGGAGAGAAAGCATTAGCTGCAGGAGACCGAGCGTTTTCTTCTTCCACGGTCAAGGCACACAGCGACGAGCTGTTAGACCTGGCGTAGTATTGCTTTAGCAATAAAAAAATTAAAATGATGGTTCAACGCTGCTGAACCGACTATGGAGCGAAAGCATTAGCTGCAGGAGACCGAGCGTTTTCTTCTTCCACGGACAAGGCACACAGCGACGAGCTGTTAGACCGGGCGTAGTATTGCTTTCGCAATAAAAAAAAATAAAATGAGGAGGGTTCAATGCTGCTGAACCGACGATGGAGCGAAAGCATTAGCTGTAGGAGACCGAGCGTTCTTCTTCTTCGTCCATGAACACGGCACACAGCGACGAGCTTTTAGACCTAGTGTAGCATTGCTTTCCCAACAAAAAAAAAATAAAATGAGGAGGGTACAACGCTGCTGAACCGACTATGGAGAGAAAGCATTAGCTGCAGGAGACCGAGCGTTCTTCTTCTTCCACGGACACGGCACACAGCGACGAGCTTTTAGACCTGGCGGTGCATTGCTTTCGTAACAAAAAAAAAAATAAAATGAGGGTTCAACGCTGCTGAACCGACTATGGAGAGAAAGCATTAGCTGCAGGAGACCGAGCATTCTTCTGTTTTTCCACGGACACGGCACACAGCGACGAGCGGTTAGACCTGGCGTATTATTGCTTTCGCAATAAGAAAAAATAAAATGAGGGTTCAACGCTGCTCAACCGACTATGGAGCGAAAGCATTAGCTGCAGGAGACCGAGCGTTCTTCTTCTTCCACGGACACGGCACACAGCGACGAGCGGTTAGACCTGGCGTATTATTTCTCTCACAACAAAAAAAAATAAAATGAGGAGGGTACAACGCTGCTGAACCGACTATGGAGAGAAAGCATTAGCTGCAGGAGACCGAGCGTTCTTC
The DNA here is from genome assembly GCF_055883805.1 of Amblyomma maculatum. Taxonomy (NCBI): domain Eukaryota; kingdom Metazoa; phylum Arthropoda; class Arachnida; order Ixodida; family Ixodidae; genus Amblyomma; species Amblyomma maculatum. Next base: position 15,678,049 of record NW_028146738.1, read on the forward strand.
TTCTTCCACGGACACGGCACACAGCGACGAGCTTTTAGACCTGGCGGTGCATTGCTTTCGCAAAAAAAAAAATAAAATGAGGGTTCAACGCTGCTGAACCGACTATGGAGAGAAAGCATTAGCTGCAGGAGACCGAGCATTCTTCTGTTTTTCCACGGACACGGCACACAGCGACGAGCGGTTAGACCTGGCGTATTATTGCTTTCGCAATAAGAAAAAATAAAATGAGGGTTCAACGCTGCTGAACCGACTATGGAGCGCAAGCATTAGCTGCAGGAGACCGAGCGTTCTTCTCCTTCTTCCACGGACACGGCACACTGCGACGAGCGGTTAGACCTGGCGTATTATTGCTTTCACAAAAAAAAATAAAATGAGGAGGGTTCAACACTGCTGAACCGACTATGGAGCGAAAGCATTAGCTGCAGGAGACCGAGCGTTCTTCTTCTTCTTCCACGGACACGGCACACAGCGACGAGCGGTTAGACCTGGCGTATTATTGCTTTCACAACAAAAAAAAATAAAATGAGGAGGGTACAACGCTGCTGAACCGACTATGGAGAGAAAGCATTAGCTGCAGGGGACCGAGCGTTCTTCTTCTTCCTCGGACACGGCACGCAGCGATGATCTTTTAGACCTGGTGGTGCATTGCTTTCGCAACAAAAAAAAATGAAATGAGGATTCAACCCTGCTGAACCGACTATGGGGCGAAAGCATTAGCTGCAGGAGACCGAGCGTTATTCTTCTTCTTCCACGGACACGGCACACTGCGACGAGCGGTTAGACCTGGCGTATTATTGCTTTCACAACAACAAAAAAAAAAATAAAATGAGGAGACGCTGCTGAACCGACTAAGGAGAGAAAGCATTAGCTGCAGGAGACCGAGCGTTCTTCTTCCACAGACACGGCACACAGCGACGAGCTTTTACACCTGGTGTAGCATTGCGTTCCCAACAAAAAAAAATAAATTGAGGGTTCAACTCGGCTTAACCGACTATAGAGCGAAAGCATTAGCTGCACAAGACCGATCGTTTTCTTCTTCCACGGACAAGGCACACAGCGACGAGCTGTTAGACCTGGCGTAGTATTGCTTTCCCAACAAAAAAAAATAAAATAAAATGAGCTTTCAACGCTGCTGAACCGACTATGGAGCGAAAGCATTAGCTGCAGGAGACCGAGTGTTCTTCTTCCACGTACACGGCACACAGCGACGACCTTTAAGACCTGGCGTAGCCTTGCTTTCCGAACAAAAAAAAAATAAAATGAGGGTTTAACACTGCTGAACCAACTATGGAGCGAAAGCATTAGCTGCAGGAGACCGAGCGTTCTTCTTCTTCTTCCACGGACACGGCACACAGCGACGAGCTTTTAGACCTGGCGTAGCATTGCTTTCGCAACAAAAAAAATAAAATGAGGGTTCAACGCTGCTGAACCCACTATGGAGCGAAAGCATTAGCTGCAGGAGACCGAGCATTCTTCTGTGATTTCCACGGACACGGCACACAGGGACGAGCGGTTAGACCTGGCGTATTATTGCTTTCGCAATAAGAAAAAATAAAATGAGGGTTCAACGCTGCTGAACCGACTATGGAGCGAAAGCATTAGCTGCAGGAGACCGAGCGTTCTTCTTCTTCCACGGACACGGCACACAGCAACGAGCGGTTAGACCTGGCGTATTAATGCTTTCACAACAACAAAAAAAAAATAAAATGAGGAGGGTACAACGCTGCTGAACCGACTATGGAGAGAAAGCATTAGCTGCAGGAGACCGAGCGTTCTTCTTCTTCCACGGACACGGCACACAGCGACGAGCTTTTAGACCTAGCGGTGCATTGCTTTCGCAACAAAAAAAAAATAAAATGAGGGTTCAACGCTGCTGAACCGACTATGGAGAGAAAGCATTAGCTGCAGGAGACCGAGCGTTCTTCTGTTTTTCCACGGACACGGCACACAGCGACGAGCGGTTAGACCTGGCGTATTATTGCTTTCGCAACAAAAATAAAATAAAATGAGGGTTCAACGCTGCTGAACCGACTATGGAGAGAAAGCATTAGCTGCAGGAGACCGAGCGTTTTCTTCTTCCACGGTCAAGGCACACAGCGACGAGCTGTTAGACCTGGCGTAGTATTGCTTTAGCAATAAAAAAATTAAAATGATGGTTCAACGCTGCTGAACCGACTATGGAGCGAAAGCATTAGCTGCAGGAGACCGAGCGTTTTCTTCTTCCACGGACAAGGCACACAGCGACGAGCTGTTAGACCTGGCGTAGTATTGCTTTCGCAATAAAAAAAAATAAAATGAGGAGGGTTCAATGCTGCTGAACCGACGATGGAGCGAAAGCATTAGCTGTAGGAGACCGAGCGTTCTTCTTCTTCTTCCATGAACACGGCACACAGCGACGAGCTTTTAGACCTAGTGTAGCATTGCTTTCCCAACAAAAAAAAATAAAATGAGGAGGGTACAACGCTGCTGAACCGACTATGGAGAGAAAGCATTAGCTGCAGGAGACCGAGCGTTCTTCTTCTTCCACGGACGCGGCACACAGCGACGAGCTTTTAGACCTGGCGGTGCATTGCTTTCGTAACAAAAAAAAATAAAATGAGGGTTCAACGCTGCTGAACCGACTATGGAGAGAAAGCATTAGCTGCAGGAGACCGAGCATTCTTCTGTTTTTCCACGGACACGGCACACAGCGACGAGCGGTTAGACCTGGCGTATTATTGCTTTCGCAATAAGAAAAAATAAAATGAGGGTTCAACGCTGCTGAACCGACTATGGAGCGAAAGCATTAGCTGCAGGAGACCGAGCGTTCTTCTTCTTCTTCCACGGACACGGCACACAGCGACGAGCGGTTAGACCTGGCGTATTATTTCTCTCACAACAAAAAAGAAATAAAATGAGGAGGGTACAACGCTGCTGAACCGACTATGGAGAGAAAGCATTAGCGGCAGGAGACCGAGCATTCTTCTGTTTTTCCACGGACACGGCACACAGCGACGAGCGGTTAGACCTGGCGTATTATTGCTTTCGCAATAAGAAAAAATAAAATGAGGGTTCAACGCTGCTGAACCGACTATGGAGCGAAAGCATTAGCTGCAGGAGACCGAGCGTTCTTCTTCTTCTTCCACGGACACGGCACACTGCGACGAGCGGTTAGACCTGGCGTATTATTGCTTTCACAAAAAAAAAATAAAATGAGGAGGGTTCAACACTGCTGAACCGACTATGGAGCGAAAGCATTAGCTGCAGGAGACCGAGCGTTCTTCTTCTTCTTCCACGGACACGGCACACAGCGACGAGCGGTTAGACCTGGCATATTATTGCTATCACAACAACAAAAAAAAAATAAAATGCGGGTACAACGCTGCTGAACCGACTATGGTGAGAAAGCATTAGCTGCAGGAGACCGAGCGTTCTTCTTCTTCCACGGACACGGCACACAGCGACGAGCGGTTAGACCTGGCGTATTATTGCTTTCACAACAAAAAAAAAAAATAAAATGAGGAGGGTACAACGCTGCTGAACCGACTATGGAGAGAAAGCATTAGCTGCAGGGGACCGAGCGTTCTTCTTCTTCCACGGACACGGCACGCAGCGATGAGCTTTTAGACCTGGTGGTGCATTGCTTTCGCAACAAAAAAAAATGAAATGAGGATTCAACCCTGCTGAACCGACTATGGGGCGAAAGCATTAGCTGCAGGAGACCGAGCGTTATTCTTCTTCTTCCACGGACACGGCACACTGCGACGAGCGGTTAGACCTGGCGTATTATTGCTTTCACAACAACAAAAAAAAAAAAAAATGAGGAGGGTTCTACGCTGCTGAACCGACTAAGGAGAGAAAGCATTAGCTGCTGGAGACCGAGCGTTCTTCTTCCACAGACACGGCACACAGCGACGAGCTTTTACACCTGGTGTAGCATTGCGTTCCCAACAAAAAAAAATAAAAGGAGGGTTCAACGCTGCTGAACCGACTATGGAGCGAAAGCATTAGCTGCAGGAGACCGAGCGTTCTTCTTCTTCCACGGACACAGCACACAGCGACGAGCTTTTAGACCTGGCGTTGCATTGCTTTCGCAACAAAAAAATAAATTGAGGGTTCAACTCTGCTGAACCGACTATGGAGCGAAAGCATTAGCTGCACAAGACCGAGCGTTTTCTTCTTCCACGGACAAGGCACACAGCGACGACCTGTTAGACCTGGCGTAGTATTGCTTTCCCAACAAAAAAAAAAATAAATAAAATGAGCTTTCAACGCTGCTGAACCGACTATGGAGCGAAAGCATTAGCTGCAGGAGACCGAGTGTTCTTCTTCCACGTACACGGCACACAGCGACGACCTTTAAGACCTGGCGTAGCCTTGCTTTCCGAACAAAAAAAAAAAATAAAATGAGGGTTTAACACTGCTGAACCCACTATGGAGCGAAAGCATTAGCTGCAGGAGACCGAGCATTCTTCTGTGATTTCCACGGACACGGCACACAGGGACGAGCGGTTAGACCTGGCGTATTATTGCTTTCGCAATAAGAAAAAATAAAATGAGGGTTCAACGCTGCTGAACCGACTATGGAGCGAAAGCTTTAGCTGCAGGAGACCGAGCGTTCTTCTTCTTCTTCCACGGACACGGCACACAGCAAGGAGCGGTTAGACCTAGCGTATTAATGCTTTCACAACAACAACAAAAAAATAAAATGAGGAGGGTACAACGCTGCTGAACCGACTATGGAGAGAAAGCATTAGCTGCAGGAGACCGAGCGTTCTTCTTCTTCCACGGTCACGGCACACAGCGACGAGCTTTAAGACCTGGCGGTGCATTGCTTTCGCAACAAAAAAAAAATAAAATGAGGGTTCAACGCTGCTGAACCGACTATGGAGAGAAAGCATTAGCTGCAGGAGACCGAGCGTTCTTCTTCTTCCACGGAGACGGCACACAGCGACGAGCTTTTAGACCTGGCGTAGCATTGCTTTCACAATAAGAAAAAATAAAATGAGGGTTCAACGCTGCTGAACCGACTATGGAGCGATAGCATTAGCTGCAGAAGACCGAGCGTTCTTCTTCTTCTTCCACGGACACGGCACACAGCGACGAGCTTTTAGACCTGGTGGTGCATTGCTTTCGCAAGAAAAAAAATTAAATGAGGGTTCAACGCTGCTGAACCGACTATGGAGAGAAAGCATTAGCTGCAGGAGACCAAGCATTCTTCGGTTTTTTCACGGACTCGGCACACAGCGACGAGCGGTTAGACCTGGCATATTATTGCTTTCGCAATAAGAAAAAATAAAATGAGGGTTCAACGCTGCTGAACCGACTATGGAGCGAAAGCATTAGCTGCAGGAGACCGAGCGTTCTTCTTCTTCCACGGACACGGCACACAGCAACGAGCGGTTAGACCTGGCGTATTAATGCTTTCACAACAACAAAAAAAAATAAAATGAGGAGGGTACAACGCTGCTGAACCGACTATGGAGAGAAAGCATTAGCTGCAGGAGACCGAGCGTTCTTCTTCTTCCACGGACACGGCACACAGCGACGAGCTTTTAGACCTGGCGGTGCATTGCTTTCGCAACAAAAAAAAATAAAATGAGGGTTCAACGCTGCTGAACCGACTATGGAGAGAAAGCATTAGCTGCAGGAGACCGAGCGTTCTTCTGTTTTTCCACGGACACGGCACGCAGCGACGAGCGGTTAGACCTGGCGTATTATTGCTTTCGCAATAAGAAAAAAATAAAATGAGGCTTCAACGCTGCTGAACCGACTATGGAGCGAAAGCATTAGCTGCAGGAGACCGAGCGTTCTTCTTCTTCCACGGACACGGCGCACAGCGACGAGCTTTTAGACCTGGCGGTGCATTGCTTTCGCAACAAAAATAAAATAAAATTAGGGTTCAACGCTGCTGAACCGACTATGGAGAGAAAGCATTAGCTGCAGGAGACCGAGCGTTTTCTTCTTCCACGGTCAAGGCACACAGCGACGAGCTGTTAGACCTGGCGTAGTATTGCTTTAGCAATAAAAAAATTAAAATGATGGTTCAACGCTGCTGAACCGACTATGGAGCGAAAGCATTAGCTGCAGGAGACCGAGCGTTTTCTTCTTCCACGGACAAGGCACACAGCGACGAGCTGTTAGACCGGGCGTAGTATTGCTTTCGCAATAAAAAAAAATAAAATGAGGAGGGTTCAATGCTGCTGAACCGACGATGGAGCGAAAGCATTAGCTGTAGGAGACCGAGCGTTCTTCTTCTTCGTCCATGAACACGGCACACAGCGACGAGCTTTTAGACCTAGTGTAGCATTGCTTTCCCAACAAAAAAAAAATAAAATGAGGAGGGTACAACGCTGCTGAACCGACTATGGAGAGAAAGCATTAGCTGCAGGAGACCGAGCGTTCTTCTTCTTCCACGGACACGGCACACAGCGACGAGCTTTTAGACCTGGCGGTGCATTGCTTTCGTAACAAAAAAAAAAAAATAAAATGAGGGTTCAACGCTGCTGAACCGACTATGGAGAGAAAGCATTAGCTGCAGGAGACCGAGCATTCTTCTGTTTTTCCACGGACACGGCACACAGCGACGAGCGGTTAGACCTGGCGTATTATTGCTTTCGCAATAAGAAAAAATAAAATGAGGGTTCAACGCTGCTCAACCGACTATGGAGCGAAAGCATTAGCTGCAGGAGACCGAGCGTTCTTCTTCTTCCACGGACACGGCACACAGCGACGAGCGGTTAGACCTGGCGTATTATTTCTCTCACAACAAAAAAAAATAAAATGAGGAGGGTACAACGCTGCTGAACCGACTATGGAGAGAAAGCATTAGCTGCAGGAGACCGAGCGTTCTTCTTCTTCCACGGACACGGCACACAGCGACGAGCTTTTAGACCTGGCGGTGCATTGCTTTCGCAAAAAAAAAAATAAAATGAGGGTTCAACGCTGCTGAACCGACTATGGAGAGAAAGCATTAGCTGCAGGAGACCGAGCATTCTTCTGTTTTTCCACGGACACGGCACACAGCGACGAGCGGTTAGACCTGGCGTATTATTGCTTTCGCAATAAGAAAAAATAAAATGAGGGTTCAACGCTGCTGAACCGACTATGGAGCGCAAGCATTAGCTGCAGGAGACCGAGCGTTCTTCTCCTTCTTCCACGGACACGGCACACTGCGACGAGCGGTTAGACCTGGCGTATTATTGCTTTCACAAAAAAAAATAAAATGAGGAGGGTTCAACACTGCTGAACCGACTATGGAGCGAAAGCATTAGCTGCAGGAGACCGAGCGTTCTTCTTCTTCTTCCACGGACACGGCACACAGCGACGAGCGGTTAGACCTGGCGTATTATTGCTTTCACAACAAAAAAAAATAAAATGAGGAGGGTACAACGCTGCTGAACCGACTATGGAGAGAAAGCATTAGCTGCAGGGGACCGAGCGTTCTTCTTCTTCCACGGACACGGCACGCAGCGATGATCTTTTAGACCTGGTGGTGCATTGCTTTCGCAACAAAAAAAAATGAAATGAGGATTCAACCCTGCTGAACCGACTATGGGGCGAAAGCATTAGCTGCAGGAGACCGAGCGTTATTCTTCTTCTTCCACGGACACGGCACACTGCGACGAGCGGTTAGACCTGGCGTATTATTGCTTTCACAACAACAAAAAAAAAATAAAATGAGGAGACGCTGCTGAACCGACTAAGGAGAGAAAGCATTAGCTGCAGGAGACCGAGCGTTCTTCTTCCACAGACACGGCACACAGCGACGAGCTTTTACACCTGGTGTAGCATTGCGTTCCCAACACAAAAAAATAAATTGAGGGTTCAACTCGGCTTAACCGACTATAGAGCGAAAGCATTAGCTGCACAAGACCGATCGTTTTCTTCTTCCACGGACACGGCACACAGCGACGAGCTTTTAGACCTGGCGTAGCATTGCTTTCGCAACAAAAAAAATAAAATGAGGGTTCAACGCTGCTGAACCCACTATGGAGCGAAAGCATTAGCTGCAGGAGACCGAGCATTCTTCTGTGATTTCCACGGACACGGCACACAGGGACGAGCGGTTAGACCTGGCGTATTATTGCTTTCGCAATAAGAAAAAATAAAATGAGGGTTCAACGCTGCTGAACCGACTATGGAGCGAAAGCATTAGCTGCAGGAGACCGAGCGTTCTTCTTCTTCTTCCACGGACACGGCACACAGCGACGAGCGGTTAGACCTGGCGTATTATTGCTTTCACAACAAAAAAAAAAAATAAAATGAGTAGGGTACAACGCTGCTGAACCGACTATGGAGAGAAAGCATTAGCTGCAGGAGACCGAGCGTTCTTCTTCCACGGACACGGCACACAGCGACGAGCGGTTAGACCTGGCGTACTATTGCTTTCACTACAAAAAAAATAAAATGAGGAGGGTTCAACGCTGCTGAACCGACTATGGAGAGAGATCATTAGCTGCAGGAGACCGAGCGTTCTTCTTCTTCCACGGACACGGCGCACAGCGACGAGCTTCTAGACCTGGCGGTGCATTGCTTTCGCAACAAAAAAGAATAAAATGAGGGTTCAACGCTGCTGAACCGACTATGGAGAGAAAGCATTAGCTGCAGGAGACCGAGTATTCTTCTGTTTTACCACGGACACGGCACACAGCGACGAGCGGTTAGACCTGGCGTATTATTGCTTTCACAACAAAAAAAATAAAATGAGGAGGGTTCAACGCACTGAGCCGACTATGGAGAGAAAGCATTAGCTGCAGGAGACCGAGCGTTCTTCTTCTTCCACGGACCCGGCACACAGCGACGAGCTTTTTGACCTGGCGTAGCATTGCTTTCGCAATAAAAAAAAAATAAAATGAGGGTTCAAGGCTGCTGAACCCACTATGGAGCGAAAGCATTAGCTGCAGGAGACCGAGCGTTCTTCTTCTTCTTCCACGGACACGGCACACAGCGACGTGCGGTTAGACCTGGCGCATTATTGCTTTCACAACAACAAAAAAATAAAATGAGGAGGGTACAACGCTGCTGAACCGACTATGGAGAGAAAGCATTAGCTGCAGGAGACCGAGCGTTCTTCTTCTTCCACGGACACGGCACACAGCGACGAGCTTTTAGACCTGGCGGTGCATTGCTTTTGTAACAAAAAAATTAAAATGAGGGTTCAACGCTGCTGAACCGACTATGGAGAGAAAGCATTAGCTGCAGGAGACCGAGCATTCTTCTGTTTTTCCACGGACACGGCACACAGCGACGAGCGGTTAGACCTGGCGTACTATTGCTTTCGCAATAAAAAAAAATTGCGGGTTCAACGCTGCTGAACCGACTATGGAGCGAAAGCATTAGCTGCAGGAGACCGAGCGTTCTTCTTCTTCTTCCACGGACACGGCACACAGCGAAGAGCGGTTATACCTGGCGTATTATTTCTCTCACAACAAAAAAAAATAAAATAAGGAGGGTACAACGCTGCTGAACCGACTATGGAAAGAAAGCATTAGCTGCAGGAGACCGAGCGTTCTTCTTCTTCCACGGACACGGCACACAGCGACGAGCTTTTAGACGTGGCGGTGCATTGCTTTCGCAAGAAAAAAAAATAAAATGAGGGTTCAACGCTGCTGAACAGACTATGGAGAGAAAGCATTAGCTGCAGGAGACCGAGCATTCTTCTGTTTTTCCACGGACACGGCACACAGCGACGAGCGGTTAGACCTGGCGTATTATTGCTTTCGCAATAAGAAAAAATAAAATGAGGGTTCAACGCTGCTGAACCGACTATGGAGCGAAAGCATTAGCTGCAGGAGACCGAGCGTTCTTCTTCTTCCACGGACACGGCGCACAGCGACGAGCTTTTAGACCTGGCGGTGCATTGCTTTCGCAACAAAAAAAATAAAATAAAATGAGGGTTCAACGCTGCTGAACCGACTATGGAGAGAAAGCATTAGCTGCAGGAGACCGAGCAATCTTCTGTTTTTCCACGGACACGGCACACAGGGACGAGCGGTTAGACCTGGCGTATTATTGCTTTCGCAATAAAAAAAATAAAATGAGGAGGTTTCAACGCTGCTGAACCGAGTATGGGGCGAAAGCATTAGCTGCAGGAGACCGAGCGTTCTTCTTCTTCGTCCACGGAGACGGCACACTGCGACGAGCGGTTAGACCTGGCGTATTATTGCTTTAAAACAAAAAAAAATAAAATGAGGAGGGTTCAACGCTGCTGAACCGACTATGGAGCGAAAGCATTAGCTGCAGGAGACCGAGCGTTCTTCTTCTTCTTCCACGGAGACGGCACACAGCGACGAGCTTTTAGACCTGGCGTAGTATTGCTTTCGCAATAAGAAAAAATAAAATGAGGGTTCAACGCTGATGAACCGACTATGGAGCGAAAGCATTAGCTGCAGGATACCGAGCGTTCTTCTTCTTCTTCCACGGACACAGCACACAGCGACGAGCGGTTAGACCTGGCGTATTATTGCTCTCACAACAAAAAAAAAATAAAATGAGGAGGGTTCTACGCTGCTGAACCGACTAAGGAGAGAAAGCATTAGCTGCAGGAGACCGAGCGTTCTTCTTCCACAGACACGGCACACAGCGACGAGCTTTTACACCTGGTGTAGCATTGCGTTCCCAACAAAAAAAAAAATAAAAGGAGGGTTCAACGCTGCTGAACCGACTATGGAGCGAAAGCATTAGCTGCACAAGACCGAGCGTTTTCTTCTTCCACGGACAAGGCACACAGCGACGAGCTGTTAGACCTGGCGTAGTATTGCTTTCCCAACAAAAAAAAAAAATAAAATGAGCTTTCAACGCTGCTGAACCGACTATGGAGCGAAAGCATTAGCTGCAGGAGACCGAGTGTTCTTCTTCCACGTACACGGCACACAGCGACGACCTTTAAGACCTGGCGTAGCCTTGCTTTCCGAACAAAAAAAAATAAAATGAGGGTTTAACACTGCTGAACCAACTATGGAGCGAAAGCATTAGCTGCAGGAGACCGAGCATTCTTCTGTGATTTCCACGGACACGGCACACAGGGACGAGCGGTTAGACCTGGCGTATTATTGCTTTCGCAATAAGAAAAAATAAAATGAGGGTTCAACGCTGCTGAACCGACTATGGAGCGAAAGCATTAGCTGCAGGAGACCGAGCGTTCTTCTTCCACGGACACGGCACACAGCGACGAGCGGTTAGACCTGGCGTATTATTGCTTTCACAACAAAAAAAAAATAAAAAGAGTAGGGTACAACGCTGCTGAACCGACTATGGAGAGAAAGCATTAGCTGCAGGAGACCGAGCGTTCTTCTTCTTCCACGGACACGGCACACAAAGACGAGCGGTTAGACCTGGCGTACTATTGCTTTCACTACAAAAAAAATAAAATGAGGAGGGTTCAACGCTGCCGAACCGACTATGGAGAGAGATCATTAGCTGCAGGAGACCGAGCGTTCTTCTTCTTCCACGGACACGGCGCACAGCGGCGAGCTTCTAGACCTGGCGGTGCATTGCTTTCGCAACAAAAAAGAAAATGAGGGTTCAACGCTGCTGAACCGACTATGGAGAGAAAGCATTAGCTGCAGGAGACCGAGTATTCTTCTGTTTTACCACGGACACGGCACACAGCGACGAGCGGTTAGACCTGGCGTATTATTGCTTTCACAACAAAAAAAATAAAATGAGGAGGGTTCAACGCTGCTGAGCCGACTATGGAGAGAAAGCATTAGCTGCAGGAGACCGAGCGTTCTTCTTCTTCCACGGACCCGGCACACAGCGACGAGCTTTTTGACCTGGCGTAGCATTGCTTTCGCAATAAAAAAAAATAAAATGAGGGTTCAACGCTGCTGAACCCACTATGGAGCGAAAGCATTAGCTGCAGGAGACCGAGCGTTCTTCTTCTTCTTCCACGGACACGGCACACAGCGACGTGCGGTTAGACCTGGCGCATTATTGCTTTCACAACAACAAAAAAATAAAATGAGGAGGGTACAACGCTGCTGAACCGACTATGGAGAGAAAGCATTAGCTGCAGGAGACCGAGCGTTCTTCTTCTTCCACGGACACGGCACACAGCGACGAGCTTTTAGACCTGGCGGTGCATTGCTTTTGTAACAAAAAAATTAAAATGAGGGTTCAACGCTGCTGAACCGACTATGGAGAGAAAGCATTAGCTGCAGGAGACCGAGCATTCTTCTGTTTTTCCACGGACACGGCACACAGGGACGAGCGGTTAGACCTGGCGTATTATTGCTTTCGCAATAAAAAAAATAAAATGAGGAGGTTTCAATGCTGCTGAACCGAGTATGGGGCGAAAGCATTAGCTGCAGGAGACCGAGCGTTCTTCTTCTTCCACGGACACGGCGCACAGCGACGAGCTTTTAGACCTGGCGGTGCATTGCTTTCGCAACAAAAAAAATAAAATAAAGTGAGGGTTCAACGCTGCTGAACCGACTATAGAGAGAAAGCATTAGCTGCAGGAGACCGAGCAATCTTCTGTTTTTCCACGGACACGGCACACAGGGACGAGCGGTTAGACCTGGCGTATTATTGCTTTCGCAATAAAAAAAATAAAATGAGGAGGTTTCAACGCTGCTGAACCGAGTATGGGGCGAAAGCATTAGCTGCAGGAGACCGAGCGTTCTTCTTCTTCGTCCACGGAGACGGCACACTGCGACAAGCGGTTAGACCTGGCGTATTATTGCTTTAAAACAAAAAAAGATAAAATGAGGAGGGTTCAACGCTGCTGAACCGACTATGGAGCGAAAGCATTAGCTGTAGGAGACCGAGCGTTCTTCTTCTTCTTCCACGGAGACGGCACACAGCGACGAGCTTTTAGACCTGGCGTAGTATTGCTTTCGCAATAAGAAAAAATAAAATGAGGGTTCAACGCTGATGAACCGACTATGGAGCGAAAGCATTAGCTGCAGGAGACCGAGCGTTCTTCTTCTTCTTCCACGGACACAGCACACAGCGACGAGCGGTTAGACCTGGCGTATTATTGCTCTCACAACAAAAAAAAATAAAATGAGGAGGGTACAACGCTGCTGAACCGACTATGGAGAGAAAGCATTAGCTGCAGGAGACCGAGCATTCTTCTGTTTTTCCACGGACACGGCACACAGCGACGAGCGGTTAGACCTGGCGTATTATTGCTTTCGCGGAGAAAAAATAAAACGAGGGTTCAACGCTGCTGAACCGACTATGGAGAGAAAGCATTAGCTGCAGGAGACCGAGCATTCTTCTGTTTTTCCACGGACACGGCACACAGGGACGAGCGGTTAGACCTGGCGTATTATTGCTTTCGCAATAAGAAAAAATAAAATGAGGGTGCAACGCTGCTGAACCGACTATGGAGCGAAAGCATTAGCTGCAGGAGACCGAGCGTTCTTCTTCTTCCACGGACACGGCATACAGCGACGAGCTTTTAGACCTGGCGGTGCATTGCTTTCGCAACAAAAAAAAATAAAATAAAATGAGGGTTCAACGCTGCTGAACCGACTATGGAGAGAAAGCATTAGCTGCAGGAGACCGAGCAATCTTCTGTTTTTCCACGGACACGGCACACAGGGACGAGCGGTTAGACCTGGCGTATTATTGCTTTCGCAATAAAAAAAAATAAAATGAGGAGGTTTCAACGCTGCTGAACCGAGTATGGGGCGAAAGCATTAGCTGCAGGAGACCGAGCGTTCTTCTTCGTCCACGGAGACGGCACACTGCGACAAGCGGTTAGACCTGGCGTATTATTGCTTTAAAACAAAAAAAAAATAAAATGAGGAGGGTTCAACGCTGCTGAACCGACTATGGAGCGAAAGCATTAGCTGCAGGAGACCGAGCGTTCTTCTTCTTCTTCCACGGAGACGGCACACAGCGACGAGCTTTTAGACCTGGCGTAGTATTGCTTTCGCAATAAGAAAAAATAAAATGAGGGTTCAACGCTGATGAACCGACTATGGAGCGAAAGCATTAGCTGCAGGAGACCGAGCGTTCTTCTTCTTCTTCCACGGACACAGCACACAGCGACGAGCGGTTAGACCTGGCGTATTATTGCTCTCACAACAAAAAAAAAATAAAATGAGGAGGGTTCTACGCTGCTGAACCGACTAAGGAGAGAAAGCATTAGCTGCAGGAGACCGAGCGTTCTTCTTCCACAGACACGGCACACAGCGACGAGCTTTTACACCTGGTGTAGCATTGCGTTCCCAACAAAAAAAAATAAAAGGAGGGTTCAACGCTGCTGAACCGACTATGGAGCGAAAGCATTAGCTGCACAAGACCGAGCGTTTTCTTCTTCCACGGACAAGGCACACAGCGACGAGCTGTTAGACCTGGCGTAGTATTGCTTAACCAACAAAAAAAAAAATAAAATGAGCTTTCAACGCTGCTGAACCGACTATGGAGCGAAAGCATTAGCTGCAGGAGACCGAGTGTTCTTCTTCCACGTACACGGCACACAGCGACGACCTTTAAGACCTGGCGTAGCCTTGCTTTCCGAACAAAAAAAAAAATAAAATGAGGGTTTAACACTGCTGAACCAACTATGGAGCGAAAGCATTAGCTGCAGGAGACCGAGCATTCTTCTGTGATTTCCACGGACACGGCACACAGGGACGAGCGGTTAGACCTGGCGTATTATTGCTTTCGCAATAAGAAAAAATAAAATGAGGGTTCAACGCTGCTGAACCGACTATGGAGCGAAAGCATTAGCTGCAGGAGACCGAGCGTTCTTCTTCCACGGACACGGCACACAGCGACGAGCGGTTAGACCTGGCGTATTATTGCTTTCACAACAACAAAAAAATAAAATGAGTAGGGTACAACGCTGCTGAACCGACTATGGAGAGAAAGCATTAGCTGCAGGAGACCGAGCGTTCTTCTTCTTCCACGGACACGGCACACAAAGACGAGCGGTTAGACCTGGCGTACTATTGCTTTCACTACAAAAAAAATAAAATGAGGAGGGTTCAACGCTGCCGAACCGACTATGGAGAGAGATCATTAGCTGCAGGAGACCGAGCGTTCTTCTTCTTCCACGGACACGGCGCACAGCGGCGAGCTTCTAGACCTGGCGGTGCATTGCTTTCGCAACAAAAAAGAAAATGAGGGTTCAACGCTGCTGAACCGACTATGGAGAGAAAGCATTAGCTGCAGGAGACCGAGTATTCTTCTGTTTTACCACGGACACGGCACACAGCGACGAGCGGTTAGACCTGGCGTATTATTGCTTTCACAACAAAAAAAATAAAATGAGGAGGGTTCAACGCTGCTGAGCCGACTATGGAGAGAAAGCATTAGCTGCAGGAGACCGAGCGTTCTTCTTCTTCCACGGACCCGGCACACAGCGACGTGCGGTTAGACCTGGCGCATTATTGCTTTCACAACAACAAAAAAATAAAATGAGGAGGGTACAACGCTGCTGAACCGACTATGGAGAGAAAGCATTAGCTGCAGGAGACCGAGCGTTCTTCTTCTTCCACGGACACGGCACACAGCGACGAGCTTTTAGACCTGGCGGTGCATTGCTTTTGTAACAAAAAAATTAAAATGAGGGTTCAACGCTGCTGAACCGACTATGGAGAGAAAGCATTAGCTGCAGGAGACCGAGCATTCTTCTGTTTTTCCACGGACACGGCACACAGGGACGAGCGGTTAGACCTGGCGTATTATTGCTTTCACAATAAAAAAAAAATTGCGGGTTCAACGCTGCTGAACCGACTATGGAGCGAAAGCATTAGCTGCAGGAGACCGAGCGTTCTTCTTCTTCCACGGACACGGCGCACAGCGACGAGCTTTTAGACCTGGCGGTGCATTGCTTTCGCAACAAAAAAAATAAAATAAAGTGAGGGTTCAACGCTGCTGAACCGACTATAGAGAGAAAGCATTAGCTGCAGGAGACCGAGCAATCTTCTGTTTTTCCACGGACACGGCACACAGGGACGAGCGGTTAGACCTGGCGTATTATTGCTTTCGCAATAAAAAAAATAAAATGAGGAGGTTTCAATGCTGCTGAACCGAGTATGGGGCGAAAGCATTAGCTGCAGGAGACCGAGCGTTCTTCTTCTTCGTCCACGGAGACGGCACACTGCGACGAGCGGTTAGACCTGGCGTATTATTGCTTTAAAACAAAAAAAAAATAAAATGAGGAGGGTTCAACGCTGCTGAACCGACTATGGAGCGAAAGCATTAGCTGCAGGAGACCGAGCGTTCTTCTTCTTCTTCCACGGAGACGGCACACAGCGACGAGCTTTTAGACCTGGCGTAGTATTGCTTTCGCAATAAGAAAAAATAAAATGAGGGTTCAACGCTGATGAACCCACTATGGAGCGAAAGCATTAGCTGCAGGAGACCGAGCGTTCTTCTTCTTCTTCCACGGACACAGCACACAGCGACGAGCGGTTAGACCTGGCGTATTATTGCTCTCACAACAAAAAAAAAATAAAATGAGGAGGGTTCTACGCTGCTGAACCGACTAAGGAGAGAAAGCATTAGCTGCAGGAGACCGAGCGTTCTTCTTCCACAGACACGGCACACAGCGACGAGCTTTTTGACCTGGCGTACCATTGCTTTCGCAATAAAAAAAATAAAATGTGGGTTCAACTCTGCTGAACCCACTATGGAGCGAAAGCATTAGCTGCAGGAGACCGAGCGTTCTTCTTCTTCTTCCACGGACACGGCACACAGCGACGTGCGGTTAGACCTGGTGCATTATTGCTTTCACAACAACAAAAAAATAAAATGAGGAGGGTACAACGCTGCTGAACCGACTATGGAGAGAAAGCATTAGCTGCAGGAGACCGAGCGTTCTTCTTATTCCACGGACACGGCACACAGCGACGAGCGGTTAGACCTGGCGTATTATTGCTTTCACAATAAAAAAAAAAAAAATTGCGGGTTCAACGCTGCTGAACCGACTATGGAGCGAAAGCATTAGCTGCAGGAGACCGAGCGTTCTTCTTCTTCTTCCACGGACACGGCACACAGCGAAGAGCGGTTATACCTGGCGTATTATTTCTCTCACAACAAAAAAAAAATAAAATAAGCAGGGTAAAACGCTGCTGAACCGACTATGGAAAGAAAGCATTAGCTGCAGGAGACCGAGCGTTCTTCTTCTTCCACGGACACGGCACACAGCGACGAGCTTTTAGACGTGGCGGTGCATTGCTTTCGCAAGAAAAAAAAATAAAATGAGGGTTCAACGCTGCTGAACAGACTATGGAGAGAAAGCATTAGCTGCAGGAGACCGAGCATTCTTCTGTTTTTCCACGGACACGGCACACAGCGACGAGCGGTTAGACCTGGCGTATTATTGCTTTCGCAATAAGAAAAAATAAAATTAGGGTTCAACGCTGCTGAACCGACTATGGAGCGAAAGCATTAGCTGCAGGAGACCGAGCGTTCTTCTTCTTCCACGGACACGGCGCACAGGGACGAGCGGTTAGACCTGGCGTATTATTGCTTTCGCAATAAAAAAAATAAAATGAGGAGGTTTCAACGCTGCTGAACCGAGTATGGGGCGAAAGCATTAGCTGCAGGAGACCGAGCGTTCTTCTTCTTCGTCCACGGAGACGGCACACTGCGACAAGCGGTTAGACCTGGCGTATTATTGCTTTAAAACAAAAAAAAATAAAATGAGGAGGGTTCAACGCTGCTGAACCGACTATGGAGCGAAAGCATTAGCTGTAGGAGACCGAGCGTTCTTCTTCTTCTTCCACGGAGACGGCACACAGCGACGAGCTTTTAGACCTGGCGTAGTATTGCTTTCGCAATAAGAAAAAATAAAATGAGGGTTCAACGCTGATGAACCGACTATGGAGCGAAAGCATTAGCTGCAGGAGACCGAGCGTTCTTCTTCTTCTTCCACGGACACAGCACACAGCGACGAGCGGTTAGACCTGGCGTATTATTGCTCTCACAACAAAAAAAAAAATAAAATGAGGAGGGTACAACGCTGCTGAACCGACTATGGAGAGAAAGCATTAGCTGCAGGAGACCGAGTATTCTTCTGTTTTTCCACGGACACGGCACAAAGCGACGAGCGGTTAGACCTGGCGTATTATTGCTTTCGCGGAGAAAAAATAAAACGAGGGTTCAACGCTGCTGAACCGACTATGGAGAGAAAGCATTAGCTGCAGGAGACCGAGCATTCTTCTGTTTTTCCACGGACACGGCACACAGGGACGAGCGGTTAGACCTGGCGTATTATTGCTTTCGCAATAAGAAAAAATAAAATGAGGGTGCAACGCTGCTGAACCGACTATGGAGCGAAAGCATTAGCTGCAGGAGACCGAGCGTTCTTCTTCTTCCACGGACACGGCGCACAGGGACGAGCGGTTAGACCTGGCGTATTATTGCTTTCGCAATAAAAAAAATAAAATGAGGAGGTTTCAACGCTGCTGAACCGAGTATGGGGCGAAAGCATTAGCTGCAGGAGACCGAGCGTTCTTCTTCTTCTTCCACGGACACAGCACACAGCGACGAGCGGTTAGACCTGGCGTATTATTGCTCTCACAACAAAAAAAAAAATAAAATGAGGAGGGTACAACGCTGCTGAACCGACTATGGAGAGAAAGCATTAGCTGCAGGAGACCGAGTATTCTTCTGTTTTTCCACGGACACGGCACAAAGCGACGAGCGGTTAGACCTGGCGTATTATTGCTTTCGCGGAGAAAAAATAAAACGAGGGTTCAACGCTGCTGAACCGACTATGGAGAGAAAGCATTAGCTGCAGGAGACCGAGCATTCTTCTGTTTTTCCACGGACACGGCACACAGGGACGAGCGGTTAGACCTGGCGTATTATTGCTTTCGCAATAAGAAAAAATAAAATGAGGGTGCAACGCTGCTGAACCGACTATGGAGCGAAAGCATTAGCTGCAGGAGACCGAGCGTTCTTCTTCTTCCACGGACACGGCATACAGCGACGAGCTTTTAGACCTGGCGGTGCATTGCTTTCGCAACAAAAAAAAATAAAATAAAATGAGGGTTCAACGCTGCTGAACCGACTATGGAGAGAAAGCATTAGCTGCAGGAGACCGAGCAATCTTCTGTTTTTCCACGGACACGGCACACAGGGACGAGCGGTTAGACCTGGCGTATTATTGCTTTCGCAATAAAAAAAAATAAAATGAGGAGGTTTCAACGCTGCTGAACCGAGTATGGGGCGAAAGCATTAGCTGCAGGAGACCGAGCGTTCTTCTTCTTCGTCCACGGAGACGGCACACTGCGACAAGCGGTTAGACCTGGCGTATTATTGCTTTAAAACAAAAAAAAATAAAATGAGGAGGGTTCAACGCTGCTGAACCGACTATGGAGCGAAAGCATTAGCTGCAGGAGACCGAGCGTTCTTCTTCTTCTTCCACGGAGACGGCACACAGCGACGAGCTTTTAGACCTGGCGTAGTATTGCTTTCGCAATAAGAAAAAATAAAATGAGGGTTCAACGCTGATGAACCGACTATGGAGCGAAAGCATTAGCTGCAGGAGACCGAGCGTTCTTCTTCTTCTTCCACGGACACAGCACACAGCGACGAGCGGTTAGACCTGGCGTATTATTGCTCTCACAACAAAAAAAAATAAAATGAGGAGGGTACAACGCTGCTGAACCGACTATGGAGAGAAAGCATTAGCTGCAGGAAACCGAGCATTCTTCTGTTTTTCCACGGACACGGCACACAGCGACGAGCGGTTAGACCTGGCGTATTATTGCTTTCGCGGAGAAAAAATAAAATGAGGGTTCAACGCTGCTGAACCGACTATGGAGAGAAAGCATTAGCTGCAGGAGACCGAGCATTCTTCTGTTTTTCCACGGACACGGCACACAGGGACGAGCGGTTAGACCTGGCGTATTATTGCTTTCGCGATAAGAAAAAATAAAATGAGGGTGCAACGCTGCTGAACCGACTAGGGAGCGAAAGCATTAGCTGCAGGATACCGAGCGTTCTTCTTCTTCCACGGACACGGCATACAGCGACGAGCTTTTAGACCTGGCGGTGCATTGCTTTCGCAACAAAAAAAAATAAAATGAGGGTTCAACGCTGCTGAACCGACTATGGAGAGAAAGCATTAGCTGCAGGAGACCGAGCATTCTTCTGTTTTTCCACGGACACGGCACACAGCGACGAGCGGTTAGACCTGGCGTATTATTGCTTTCGCAATAAGAAAAAATAAAATGAGGGTTCAACGCTGCTGAACCGACTATGGAGCGAAAGCATTAGCTGCAGGAGACCGAGCGTTCTTCTTCTTCCACGGACACGGCGCACAGCGACGAGCTTTTAGACCTGGCGGTGCATTGCTTTCGCAACAAAAAAAAAATAAAATGAGGGTTCAACGCTGCTGAACCGACTATGGAGAGAAAGCATTAGCTGCAGGAGACCGAGCATTCTTCTGTTTTTCCACGGACACGGCACACAGGGACGAGCGGTTAGACCTGGCGTATTATTGCTTTCGCAATAAGAAAAAATAAAATGAGGGTTCAACGCTGCTGAACCGACTATGGAGCGAAAGCATTAGCTGCAGGAGACCGAGCGTTCTTCTTCTTCCACGGACACGGCACACAGCGACGAGCTCTTAGACCTGGCGGTGCATTGCTTTTGTAACAAAAAAAATAAAATGAGGGTTCAACGCTGCTGAACCGACTATGGAGAGAAAGCATTAGCTGCAGGAGACCGAGCATTCTTCTGTTTTTCCACGGACACGGCACACAGCGACGAGCGGTTAGACCTGGCGTGTTATTGCTTTCGCAATAAGAAAAAGAAAATGAGGGTTCAACGCTGCTGAACCGACTATGGAGCGAAAGCATTAGCTGCAGGAGACCGAGCGTTCTTCTTCTTCCACGGACACGGCACACAGCGAAGAGCGGTTATACCTGGCGTATTATTTCTCTCACAACAAAAAAAAAATAAAATAAGGAGGGTACAACGCTGCTGAACCGACTATGGAAAGAAAGCATTAGCTGCAGGAGACCGAGCGTTCTTCTTCTTCCACGGACACGGCACACAGCGACGAGCTTTTAGACGTGGCGGGGCATTGCTTTCGCAACAAAAAAAAATAAAATGAGGGTTCAACGCTGCTGAACAGACTATGGAGAGAAAGCATTAGCTGCAGGAGACCGAGCATTCATCTGTTTTTCCACGGACACGGCACACAGCGACGAGCGGTTAGACCTGGCGTATTATTGCTTTCGCAATAAAAAAAAATAAAATGAGGGTTCAACGCTGCTGAACCGACTATGGAGCGAAAGCATTAGCTGCAGGAGACCGAGCGTTCTTCTTCTTCCACGGACACGGCGCACAGCGACGAGCTTTTAGACCTGGCGGTGCATTGCTTTCGCAACAAAAAAAAAAATAAAATGAGGGTTCAACGCTGCTGAACCGACTATGGAGAGAAAGCATTAGCTGCAGGAGACCGAGCATTCTTCTGTTTTTCCACAGACACGGCACACAGGGACGAGCGGTTAGACCTGGTGTATTATTGCTTTCGCAATAAAAAAAATAAAATGAGGAGTGTCGTGACGCTGGGGCTACGTCGACCCGGCCTTCACTTGGTAGCGTGCAGAGACTCGGGGTTGAAGAAGGACTGAATCTTCGAAGTTGGTGAAATATGTACAAGCAGGTTTAATGGCACTTTGAGAAACTTATTTACAAGATTATTTACACGAAAAAGAAGGGTACATCAGCAAAATGACAAGCGTTAAGAGTTCATAGCGAGAAGCGACTGGATGAGCCGTTTACCCAAGGCTCAGAGCGACATTTCGTGCTCTGCGGCGTCCTTAAAACCCCCTATGTCCAGCCCCTCTCTGAAGATGCTGACCAACCAAATCCAGGGCACGCCCCTCAGGTATCGGCATCCAATCGAACACATCACTGCACTGATGGTCTGAAGCACTGACTGGTCCGGCATTCATTCGTTGGGCGTGATCACTTGTTGGCGGGAAAAGCTTGGGAACGGCGAGGAGAGGAGGTACATTTCTATTCTTCAGCAAAGAAACCACAGGCTGGTTCTGACAAGTGGTTTTACTTCTCAGAAACCCGAGTGCACGTGGCGCCGCATCCGCTCCCAGCATTGTCCGTTTTCGACAATTGCAAATCTTTCCTGCATTCCTGGGAAATCACTTAATGGCTGTATGCGTCATGCTCCTTTCTTGTCCTGCACGTCAGCGGACATGTCACTCTGTTGTCTCCTTTGGAAAGTAGGCATTCCTCACTGGACGATAGGGCTTATCGACTGGAAGGGTGAACAAAAGAAAGAAAGCACTTCCTGCATTTCCCGCAGGGGGACGTTTCTTTGTGTTTTTCCGGACGTTCTCTTGGCAGGGGCAATTTGGCATTTGCAGAGTGTCCACAAAGCAAAAGAGGCTTACAAAACAGGATTCCTGGAAACAGGCTCACTTAGAGCCATTGGACCATCACCACATATTCACAGCACTTATCCATGCCCACAGGCGAACAATAGAGCGCGCAAATGCGGATGCTTGGTCGTAACAGCCTCCTCCCCCGCCAGAAGAGTCTCGGAGGGCAGCAGTCCCAGCTGCTGCATGAAGAGACGACTTAATGGCCTGCACGTGAACGCTTGAAGCTCGCTGTTGCTTGTCGCGTTGTCTTGATTGTTGTAGGCCAAATTGCTCGAGCTGTCTGAAACTCAACCACATGTCGAAGCAAGCACTCGGCTCCCGTCTGAAGAGACCAGGTTAAAAGAAAACTGCCATTGTTGTTCGAGAAAAGCCCACTCTCGAGACGTTCAGGACCCACGTATTCCTAGAAAACCAAACGTGCTGCTTTACATAGCCACACATATACAAGCGCACGAAAAAAAAAAAAAAAACCTGATTATCAATTTGGATACATGGTGAGGAACATCTCGGACCGCTTAGAAAGAGCGGCTAAGCGCGTCCGCATTCCCATTTAACTTCCCCTTTTTGTATCTTATTTCAAAATTGTACTGCTGTAAAATCAAGCTCCACCTAAGAAGGCGACTGTTCTTCGATGTCGCAGTTTGCAGCCAAGCCAGGGGACAATGGTCCGTCTCTACGGTGAATTTGGCCCCTCCAAGATAGCACTGCAATTTTTGAATGGCCCATACAATGCAAGCGCACTCTTTCTCTGACGCGCAATAAGCCCTCTCTCTAGAACTAAGTTTTCTGCTCAGGTAGAGCACGGGGTGCTCATTACCGTCGTCATCTCTCTGGCAGAGAACAGCACCTAACCCTCGATCACTGGCATCACACTGGACCGTGAATTCTCGGCCATAGTCTGGAGCTCGCAATACCGGACGGCTAATCAGCACAGCCTTCAGGTTTACGAAGGAGGCTTCCTTTTGTTCGTCCCAGACTACATTTGTCGGTTCTGTCTTGCGGAGAGCGTCGGTCAGAGGGCTAGCCAAAGCTGAATAGTTAGGGATGTAGTGATTGTAGTACCCAGTCAGACCCAGCAATGCTCGAATTTCCGTCTTCGTGCTCGGCCGCGGGTAGTCTGCTACCGCAGAAATCTTAATCTCGCTGGGTTTCCTGAAACCTTGACCTACATTGTGACCCAAGTAGTACACGGTCGCCCTTGCCAGGCAACATTTATCGGCCTTTACGGTTAGTCTAGCTTGACGCAAAAGGCTCAGTACAGCTCTTAGATGTACCATATGGTCCGCCCATGAGTCGGAAAAAACCGCAATGTCATCTAAGTAAGGCACTGCGAATGTTTCACACCCCTTTAAAACCCTATCCATGAGTCGGGAAAAACAAAATGGAGCATTTTTGAGCCCGAAACTCATCATTGTTGGCTGGTAGCTGCCCGTCTGAGTGACGAAAGCCGCGTATCTGCTGGCGCGTTCAGTGAGCGGTACTTGCCAGTATCCTCGAGTAAGGTCCAGCGTAGTCACATATGCCGCTCTACTGACCTGTTCTACTCTCTCCTCAATATTCGGAATAGGATACACTTGATCCCTGGTGAGAGAATTTAGCTTTCGGTAGTCTACCACAGGCCTAGGGTCTTTACCTGGAGCTTCTACTAAGATCATAGGCGAAGCATAATCGCTTTCCGAGGGTTTTATTACTCCTAATTCCAGCATGCGAGTTA
This sequence comes from Amblyomma maculatum, assembly GCF_055883805.1. Lineage (NCBI taxonomy): Eukaryota > Metazoa > Arthropoda > Arachnida > Ixodida > Ixodidae > Amblyomma > Amblyomma maculatum. The sequence continues at coordinate 15,702,073 of NW_028146738.1, forward strand.
CTTCCCTATCCAGAATTTCTCTTTGCCTTGGAGAAAATCGGTAGCACCTTGATCGCACTGGCACGTCTGAAGTCAGCTCAATATCATGCTCAGTCAAATCAGTCCTGTCCACGAAGCAGGCCTCAAACTCTGTTATTATTTCGCCCAGATCGGACAGCTGGGATTTCTTTAGTTCTCCTCTCTGCTCCGTCTTTTTGAGAAGCTCCTGAGCGTTGCTTCCCTTTCCGCTGAGGCAAATCAAGTTGTCCCCCATCTCCTCGGGAAGGTTTAACGTTAGATTTACCACGGCTTCCCTCTGCACATAAGGTTTCATAAGATTGCAATGATAAATGCGCACTTCTTTACGTCTACCGGGGATTTTCACTGCGTAGTTAGTGTTAGAAAGCTTTGCAACGACTTCAGCCGGTCCTTCCCACTGTACTTCGAGCTTATTCTGCCTTGAACTTCTCAGCAACATCACCTGGTCCCCGATGCAAAACGTCCTTTGACGGGCTGACTTATCATAGTACACTTTGGAACGAGCCTGGGCTGACTTCATGCTGGCCTCAACGAGTTCCTTAGTGTTATGTAAGCGATTCAAGAGGTTCAGAATGAATTCTACTACTGTTGGGTCTTCTCCGCGCCCCTCCCAGGCTTCGCGCACCATTCGCAAAGGTGAGCGCAGTGACCTTCCGTACACCAACTCGGCTGGGCTAAATCCAGTGGATTCGTGCGGCACTGACCGCAAAGCGAAAAGCGCTGCAGGCAGGCAGGTATCCCATTCGCGCTTGTTTTCATAGCACAGTCCCCTCAGGACTCATTTGAGAACAGAGTGCCATCTTTCTACGCTGTTGCTCTGCGGATGATGGATCAAGCTATGCACTACCTTAATGCCGCATCGCTCGAGAAATGAGGTGGTGAGGACACTCGTGAAAACGCTACCCTGATCACTTTGGACCTCGGAAGGGAATCCAACTCGTGCAAACACTGACAGCAGCGAATCCACTACACTCTCGGACGTCACCTCGCGCAGCGGAACAGCCTCTGGAAACTTTGTGGCTGGGCATAACATAGTGAGGATATAACGGTACCCTGACTCTGTCACAGGAAGTGGCCCAACTACATCTATTACTAACCGGTGAAACGGCTCGGTAATGATTGGTACTAACACCATCGGAGCTTTCCACTTATCTTGCGCCTTTCCAACCCGCTGGCACGTGTCGCATGACCGTACAAAATTTTCCGTGTCCTTAAAACATCCAGGCCAATAGTATTCTTGCAACAGCCTCTGCTTTGTTTTCTTTATTCCAAGGTGACATGACCACGAGCTGCCATGGGAAAGTCGCAGTAAGTCTCCGTGATACTTTTGGGGAACGACTAATTGGTCCCGCTCTACTCCTCGCTTATCCTTGAATAAGCGATACAGCACTCCCTTTCTCATCTCGAAATAAATATTGTTTGCTGTCTTAGTGGCGCGGTGGCGCTCCCTTATCTCCTGTATCTTGGGATCATTGGCTTGCTCTATAGCTAAGTCCTCTCGGGTTCCACTTAAAAGTCTCGTGAGATTACTAGACACTGGCGGCAAGAGGTTACTCTCAAGAACGTCCTCATTCCGCGTCTCATCAAGCTCCCTTTCAAGTTGACATATCTGAGATGCCTCGCTCTCAAAGTTTTCTGACCTGCTATCTTCCGCATTTACCACTGTTTTAACTGCCGTTTCCTCCGCTGTGGATTTTTCTGGAATGAGCAGTGTAGCTAGTTCTCGCGCCTTTGAACGTGTTAAGGCTTGCACAACTCTGTCTCCGAAAAGGATGCCCCTCTTTCGCAGCAGCATGTCCGATTTGTTGGAGAACAAATACGGATAGCACTTAGGAAGCTTTCCTGAAACGGCAGCCTCGGTTGTTAATTCGCCGAAAGGGCCCTCGATTACCACGTTCGCGATTGGCAAGCACACACTCTGTTCCTCCACTACCTGGCGGATCCATGCACACTGTCCTGTATAGTCGGAAGGCGACACATACGCCGGATGGACAACATCCATCGTTGCGGCCGAATCGCGCAGTACCTTGCAAGGCTTCCCGTTGACTACTAGGTCATGCAGGTAGGGTTCTAAAAGCTGCATATTGTCATCGCAGTCCCTGACATACGAGAAAGCAATCTTTTCTTTCCGGCAGTTGACGGCAATGTGACCCTGCTCATTACACCTAAAGCATGTGAGCGGCTTCCTAGCCCCAAGCTTGTTCTTTGTGTTCTGCGCGTTGGTCACTTCCCCACTTTTCTCACTGCCGTCCTTTCTAGGGCGTTTGCCTGAAGAAGCCTTCCTTTCTTCGTTTCCAACTCTAGCAAAGTGCCTTTTCTGACGGTTATTCACACTCAACTTGGGATTGCGGAGCCTATCCACTGCTGGGTTGCTGAATTGTCGGCGCGAAGCGTACTCCTCAATAAGTTCGGCAGCTTCAGTTGCCGACTTAATTTCGCCTCGGTCCTGTAACCAATTTCTTTCTTTTTCTGGGAGGCAGTTATAAAACTGCTCCAAAAGAATTCGCTCGACTACAGCGTCCCTATCACTGTAGGAATCAGTGCTCTTTAGCCACTCGCCCAAATTAACTCTTAAATTGTACAGGAATTCAGGGTAACTCTCGTCCCTGGACTTAGTAGCGTTCCGAAAACGTTGTCTGAACGCCTCGGCGCTAAGCCTATACTTTCTCAGAAGGCAAGCTTTGACCTTCTCGTAGTTGTCCGCGTCCTCCTTGCTTAGCCGCGCGACAACCTCCGCTGCCTCGCAGGGCAGAACCGTCAATAATCTCTGAGACCAAGTGTCTCGCTGGAAGGACAGTTTTTCGCAGGTTCGCTCAAAGTTAGCCAGATACAGACCGATATCCCCTGTTATCACATATGGCTGCATGTACTTTGACATCTTGAAATCTGCCTCCTTGTTGAGATGAGGTACCGCTAGCTGGGGACAATCGCCCGACCTCTTGCTCAACTCTAGTTCTAATTTCCGGAGCTCAATTTCTTGGTCCAGCTTTTTTGCTTCTCTTTCAAGCTTCTCACGTTCATGCTCCCTTTCCTCTTTTTCCCTCTCAAGTTCACGCTCCCTTTCCTCTTTTTCCCTCTGACGTTCGCGCTCCCTTTCCTCTTTTTCCCTCTCAAGTTCACGCTCACGCCTCTTTTCCTCTTTTTCCCGCTCTTTCTGCTGTCTGAGCTGCTCCTCCTTTTTTTGGGCGATGAGGTTCCATGCTTCACTGAGCTCCTCATCATCGGCTCCCAAATCTGTGATTGCCTTTATAATCAAAGGTTTTCGTGCCAAACCACTTGTATCAATTCCCAATTCCTCACACAATTGCAACAGTTCCGGTTTCTGCAGCTTTTGTAGGTCCATGATCGCTCCGAGTGTCGGCTACTTCCAAAACAACAGTGCAAACTACCAAACCTAAAGGCGTTTCAACACTTTTTACCAGTTCTAAAATCTAACCCTGTTCTAGAACCTGGTCCACATCAGAAGAAAAGCCAAGCACTCACCCACACATGCGATCGATGTTCCGAGCTGCTCTCTTGTTGGCCGATTGTTGCTCCTGCTTGTTGCTTGAGATGCCACCTCCGATCACCAGATGTTGTGGCTTGTAGATTCTGATCCACCTCGAATCACCAGATGTTGTAGCTTGTAGATTCAGATCCCAACGCTGGTCACCAGTTGTCGTGACGCTGGGGCTACGTCGACCCGGCCTTCACTTGGTAGCGTGCAGAGACTCGGGGTTGAAGAAGGACTGAATCTTCGAAGTTGGTGAAATATGTACAAGCAGGTTTAATGGCACTTTGAGAAACTTATTTACAAGATTATTTACACGAAAAAGAAGGGTACATCAGCAAAATGACAAGCGTTAAGAGTTCATAGCGAGAAGCGACTGGATGAGCCGTTTACCCAAGGCTCAGAGCGACATTTCGTGCTCTGCAGCGTCCTTAAAACCCCCTATGTCCAGCCCCTCTCTGAAGATGCTGACCAACCAAATCCAGGGCACGCCCCTCAGGTATCGGCATCCAATCGAACACATCACTGCACTGATGGTCTGAAGCACTGACTGGTCCGGCATTCATTCGTTGGGCGTGATCACTTGTTGGCGGGAAAAGCTTGGGAACGGCGAGGAGAGGAGGTACATTTCTATTCTTCAGCAAAGAAACCACAGGCTGGTTCTGACAAGTGGTTTTACTTCTCAGAAACCCGAGTGCACGTGGCGCCGCATCCGCTCCCAGCATTGTCCGTTTTCGACAATTGCAAATCTTTCCTGCATTCCTGGGAAATCACTTAATGGCTGTATGCGTCATGCTCCTTTCTTGTCCTGCACGTCAGCGGACATGTCACTCTGTCGTCTCCTTTGGAAAGTAGGCATTCCTCACTGGACGATAGGGCTTATCGACTGGAAGGGTGAACAAAAGAAAGAAAGCACTTCCTGCATTTCCCGCAGGGGGACGTTTCTTTGTGTTTTTCCGGACCTTCTCTTGGCAGGGTCAATTTGGCATTTGCAGAGTGTCCACAAAGCAAAACAGGCTTACAAAACAGGATTCCTGGAAACAGGCTCAATTAGAGCCATTGGACCATCACCACATATTCACAGCACTTATCCATGCCCACAGGCGAACAATAGAGCGCGCAAATGCGGATGTTTGGTCGTAACAGGAGGTTTCAACGCTGCTGAACCGACTATGGGGTGAAAGCATTAGCTGCAGGAGACCGAGCGTTCTTCTTCTTCGTCCACGGAGACGGCACACTGCGACGAGCGGTTAGACCTGGCATATTATTGCTTTAAAACAAAAAAAAAATAAAATGAGGAGGGTTCAACGCTGCTGAACCGACTATGGAGCGGAAGCATTAGCTGCAGGAGACCGAGCGTTCTTCTTCTTCTTCCACGGAGACGGCACACAGCGGCGAGCTTTTAGACCTGGCGTAGTATTGCTTTCGCAATAAGAAAAAATAAAATGAGGGTTCAACGCTGATGAACCGACAATGGAGCGAAAGCATTAGCTGCAGGAGATCGAGCGTTCTTCTTCTTCTTCCCCGGACACAGCACACAGCGACGAGCGGTTAGACCTGGCATATTATTGCTTTCGCAAAGAGAAAAAATAAAATGAGGGTTCAACGCTGCTGAACCGACTATGGAGCGAAAGCACCGGTAGGGTCCTCTGAGTAGCGTCACCTGGCGACAGATAGTGGAAATATTCTAAAAATAAATAAAAGCACATTTAAAGCCGGCCAGCTCGTTGCCTCAGTGGCGCAGTGGATTAACGTTACTTACCTGAGCGCTTGACGAACAAAATGTATGTTCGAATCATGTGTTTGTAAATGTTTTCGAAATTTTTTTTTAAATTGCAACATTAAAATAAGCTACTAATATCTTTCTGGAGGGTGTTCCCCTTTAGGTTGCATCATGTGATGTTTTTAATTCTTAATACCCACAAAACCTGCCATGAACACAGCCGCAAGACAACAAAGTGACAACGCTTACACTATTTAATAATTTTCAACGTAATAATTTCCTGCCTTTAGTAATTGTATATTACCTTTAGGTTGCGTTCAGACACATCTCTCAGTAACAATCGCCGTTTAACCCGCTCAGACGCAACCAGTGACGAGAAAGAAGTTGCGGGACCCTACCGTTGAGAAGACGGAATTACGCCTGCAGGAGACCGAGCGTTCTTCTTCTTCCACGGACCCGGCACACAGCGACGAGCTTTTTGACCTGGCGTAGCATTGCTTTCGCAATAAAAAAAAAATAAAATGAGGGTTCAACGCTGCTGAACCCACTATGGAGCGAAAGCATTAGCTGCAGGAGACCGAGCGTTCTTCTTCTTCTTCCACGGACACGGCACACAGCGACGTGCGGTTAGACCTGGCGTATTATTGCTTTCACAACAACAAAAAAAAATAAAATGAGGAGGGTACAACGCTGCTGAACCGACTATGGAGAGAAAGCATTAGCTGCAGGAGACCGAGCGTTCTTCTTCTTCCACGGACACGGCACACAGCGACGAGCTTTTAGACCTGGCGGTGCATTGCTTTTGTAACAAAAAAATTAAAATGAGGGTTCAACGCTGCTGAACCGACTATGGAGAGAAAGCATTAGCTGCAGGAGACCGAGCATTCTTCTGTTTTTCCACGGACACGGCACAGAGCGACGAGCGGTTAGACCTGGCGTATTATTGCTTTCGCAATAAGAAAAAAAAATGCGGGTTCAACGCTGCTGAACCGACTATAGAGCGAAAGCATTAGCTGCAGGAGACCGAGCATTCTTCTTCTTCTTCCACGGACACGGCACACAGCGAAGAGCGGCTATACCTGGCGTATTATTTCTCTCACAACAAAAAAAAAATAATATAAGGAGGGTACAACGCTGCTGAACCGACTATGGAAAGAAAGCATTAGCTGCAGGAGACCGAGCGTTCTTCTTCTTCCACGGACACGGCACACAGCGACGAGCTTTTAGACGTGGCGGTGCATTGCTTTCGCAAGAAAAAAAAATAAAATGAGGGTTCAACGCTGCTGAACAGACTATGGAGAGAAAGCATTAGCTGCAGGAGACCGAGCATTCTTCTGTTTTTCCACGGACACGGCACACAGCGACGAGCGGTTAGACCTGGCGTATTATTGCTTTCGCAATAAGAAAAAATAAAATGAGGGTTCAACGCTGCTGAACCGACTATGGAGCGAAAGCATTAGCTGCAGGAGACCGAGCGTTCTTCTTCTTCCACGGACACGGCGCACAGCGACGAGCTTTTAGACGTGGCGGTGCATTGCTTTCGCAACAAAAAAAAATAAAATAAAATGAGGGTTCAACGCTGCTGAACCGACTATGGAGAGAAAGCATTAGCTGCAGGAGACCGAGCAATCTTCTGTTTTTCCACGGACACGGCACACAGGGACGAGCGGTTAGACCTGGCGTATTATTGCTTTCGCAATAAAAAAAATAAAATGAGGAGGTTTCAACGCTGCTGAACCGACTATGGGGCGAAAGCATTAGCTGCAGGAGACCGAGCGTTCTTCTTCTTCGTCCACGGAGACAGCACACTGCGACGAGCGGTTAGACCTGGCATATTATTGCTTTAAAACAAAAAAAAATAAAATGAGGAGGGTTCAACGCTGCTGAACCGACTATGGAGCGGAAGCATTAGCTGCAGGAGACCGAGCGTTCTTCTTCTTCTTCCACGGAGACGGCACACAGCGGCGAGCTTTTAGACCTGGCGTAGTATTGCTTTCGCAATAAGAAAAAATAAAATGAGGGTTCAACGCTGATGAACCGAAAATGGAGCGAAAGCATTAGCTGCAGGAGACCGAGCGTTCTTCTTCTTCTTCCACGGACACAGCACACAGCGACGAGCGGTTAGACCTGGCGTATTATTGCTTTCGCAAAGAGAAAAAATAAAATGAGGGTTCAACGCTGCTGAACCGACTATGGAGCGAAAGCACCGGTAGGGTCCTCTGAGCAGCGTCACCTGGCGACAGATAGTGGAAATATTCTAAAAATAAATAAAAGCACATTTAAAGCCTGCCAGCTCGTTGCCTCAGTGGCGCAGTGGATTAACGTTACTTACCTGAGCGCTTGACGAACAAAATGTATGTTCGAATCATGTGTTTGTAAATGTTTTCGAAATTTTTTTTTAAATTGCAACATTAAAATAAGCTACTAATATCTTTCTGGAGGGTGTTCCCCTTTAGGTTGCATCATGTGATGTTTTTAATTCTTAATACCCACAAAACCTGCCATGAACACAGCCGCAAGACAACAAAGTGACAACGCTTACACTATTTAATAATTTTCAACGTAATAATTTCCTGCCTTTAGTAATTGTATATTACCTTTAGGTTGCGTTCAGACACATCTCTCAGTAACAATCGCCGTTTAACCCGCTCAGACGCAACCAGTGACGAGAAAGAAGTTGCGGGACCCTACCGTTGAGAAGACGGAATTACGCCTGCAGGAGACCGAGCGTTCTTCTTCTTCCACGGACCCGGCACACAGCGACGAGCTTTTTGACCTGGCGTAGCATTGCTTTCGCAATAAAAAAAAAATAAAATGAGGGTTCAACGCTGCTGAACCCACTATGGAGCGAAAGCATTAGCTGCAGGAGACCGAGCGTTCTTCTTCTTCCACGGACACGGCGCACAGCGACGAGCTTTTAGACCTGGCGGTGCATTGCTTTTGTAACAAAAAAATTAAAATGAGGGTTCAACGCTGCTGAACCGACTATGGAGAGAAAGCATTAGCTGCAGGAGACCGAGCATTCTTCTGTTTTTCCACGGACACGGCACACAGGGACGAGCGGTTAGACCTGGCGTATTATTGCTTTCGCAATAAGAAAAAATAAAATGAGGGTGCAACGCTGCTGAACCGACTATGGAGCGAAAGCATTAGCTGCAGGAGACCGAGCGTTCTTCTTCTTCCACGGACACGGCATACAGCGACGAGCTTTTAGACCTGGCGGTGCATTGCTTTCGCAACAAAAAAAAATAAAATAAAATGAGGGTTCAACGCTGCTGAACCGACTATGGAGAGAAAGCATTAGCTGCAGGAGACCGAGCAATCTTCTGTTTTTCCACGGACACGGCACACAGGGACGAGCGGTTAGACCTGGCGTATTATTGCTTTCGCAATAAAAAAAAATAAAATGAGGAGGTTTCAACGCTGCTGAACCGAGTATGGGGCGAAAGCATTAGCTGCAGGAGACCGAGCGTTCTTCTTCTTCGTCCACGGAGACGGCACACTGCGACAAGCGGTTAGACCTGGCGTATTATTGCTTTAAAACAAAAAAAAATAAAATGAGGAGGGTTCAACGCTGCTGAACCGACTATGGAGCGAAAGCATTAGCTGCAGGAGACCGAGCGTTCTTCTTCTTCTTCCACGGAGACGGCACACAGCGACGAGCTTTTAGACCTGGCGTAGTATTGCTTTCGCAATAAGAAAAAATAAAATGAGGGTTCAACGCTGATGAACCGACTATGGAGCGAAAGCATTAGCTGCAGGAGACCGAGCGTTCTTCTTCTTCTTCCACGGACACAGCACACAGCGACGAGCGGTTAGACCTGGCGTATTATTGCTCTCACAACAAAAAAAAAATAAAATGAGGAGGGTACAACGCTGCTGAACCGACTATGGAGAGAAAGCATTAGCTGCAGGAAACCGAGCATTCTTCTGTTTTTCCACGGACACGGCACACAGCGACGAGCGGTTAGACCTGGCGTATTATTGCTTTCGCGGAGAAAAAATAAAATGAGGGTTCAACGCTGCTGAACCGACTATGGAGAGAAAGCATTAGCTGCAGGAAACCGAGCATTCTTCTGTTTTTCCACGGACACGGCACACAGGGACGAGCGGTTAGACCTGGCGTATTATTGCTTTCGCGATAAGAAAAAATAAAATGAGGGTGCAACGCTGCTGAACCGACTAGGGAGCGAAAGCATTAGCTGCAGGATACCGAGCGTTCTTCTTCTTCCACGGACACGGCATACAGCGACGAGCTTTTAGACCTGGCGGTGCATTGCTTTCGCAACAAAAAAAAATAAAATGAGGGTTCAACGCTGCTGAACCGACTATGGAGAGAAAGCATTAGCTGCAGGAGACCGAGCATTCTTCTGTTTTTCCACGGACACGGCACACAGCGACGAGCGGTTAGACCTGGCGTATTATTGCTTTCGCAATAAGAAAAAATAAAATGAGGGTTCAACGCTGCTGAACCGACTATGGAGCGAAAGCATTAGCTGCAGGAGACCGAGCGTTCTTCTTCTTCCACGGACACGGCGCACAGCGACGAGCTTTTAGACCTGGCGGTGCATTGCTTTCGCAACAAAAAAAAAATAAAATGAGGGTTCAACGCTGCTGAACCGACTATGGAGAGAAAGCATTAGCTGCAGGAGACCGAGCATTCTTCTGTTTTTCCACGGACACGGCACACAGGGACGAGCGGTTAGACCTGGCGTATTATTGCTTTCGCAATAAGAAAAAATAAAATGAGGGTTCAACGCTGCTGAACCGACTATGGAGCGAAAGCATTAGCTGCAGGAGACCGAGCGTTCTTCTTCTTCCACGGACACGGCACACAGCGACGAGCTCTTAGACCTGGCGGTGCATTGCTTTTGTAACAAAAAAAATAAAATGAGGGTTCAACGCTGCTGAACCGACTATGGAGAGAAAGCATTAGCTGCAGGAGACCGAGCATTCTTCTGTTTTTCCACGGACACGGCACACAGCGACGAGCGGTTAGACCTGGCGTGTTATTGCTTTCGCAATAAGAAAAAGAAAATGAGGGTTCAACGCTGCTGAACCGACTATGGAGCGAAAGCATTAGCTGCAGGAGACCGAGCGTTCTTCTTCTTCCACGGACACGGCACACAGCGAAGAGCGGTTATACCTGGCGTATTATTTCTCTCACAACAAAAAAAAAATAAAATAAGGAGGGTACAACGCTGCTGAACCGACTATGGAAAGAAAGCATTAGCTGCAGGAGACCGAGCGTTCTTCTTCTTCCACGGACACGGCACACAGCGACGAGCTTTTAGACGTGGCGGGGCATTGCTTTCGCAACAAAAAAAAATAAAATGAGGGTTCAACGCTGCTGAACAGACTATGGAGAGAAAGCATTAGCTGCAGGAGACCGAGCATTCATCTGTTTTTCCACGGACACGGCACACAGCGACGAGCGGTTAGACCTGGCGTATTATTGCTTTCGCAATAAAAAAAAATAAAATGAGGGTTCAACGCTGCTGAACCGACTATGGAGCGAAAGCATTAGCTGCAGGAGACCGAGCGTTCTTCTTCTTCCACGGACACGGCGCACAGCGACGAGCTTTTAGACCTGGCGGTGCATTGCTTTCGCAACAAAAAAAAAAAATAAAATGAGGGTTCAACGCTGCTGAACCGACTATGGAGAGAAAGCATTAGCTGCAGGAGACCGAGCATTCTTCTGTTTTTCCACAGACACGGCACACAGGGACGAGCGGTTAGACCTGGTGTATTATTGCTTTCGCAATAAAAAAAATAAAATGAGGAGTGTCGTGACGCTGGGGCTACGTCGACCCGGCCTTCACTTGGTAGCGTGCAGAGACTCGGGGTTGAAGAAGGACTGAATCTTCGAAGTTGGTGAAATATGTACAAGCAGGTTTAATGGCACTTTGAGAAACTTATTTACAAGATTATTTACACGAAAAAGAAGGGTACATCAGCAAAATGACAAGCGTTAAGAGTTCATAGCGAGAAGCGACTGGATGAGCCGTTTACCCAAGGCTCAGAGCGACATTTCGTGCTCTGCGGCGTCCTTAAAACCCCCTATGTCCAGCCCCTCTCTGAAGATGCTGACCAACCAAATCCAGGGCACGCCCCTCAGGTATCGGCATCCAATCGAACACATCACTGCACTGATGGTCTGAAGCACTGACTGGTCCGGCATTCATTCGTTGGGCGTGATCACTTGTTGGCGGGAAAAGCTTGGGAACGGCGAGGAGAGGAGGTACATTTCTATTCTTCAGCAAAGAAACCACAGGCTGGTTCTGACAAGTGGTTTTACTTCTCAGAAACCCGAGTGCACGTGGCGCCGCATCCGCTCCCAGCATTGTCCGTTTTCGACAATTGCAAATCTTTCCTGCATTCCTGGGAAATCACTTAATGGCTGTATGCGTCATGCTCCTTTCTTGTCCTGCACGTCAGCGGACATGTCACTCTGTTGTCTCCTTTGGAAAGTAGGCATTCCTCACTGGACGATAGGGCTTATCGACTGGAAGGGTGAACAAAAGAAAGAAAGCACTTCCTGCATTTCCCGCAGGGGGACGTTTCTTTGTGTTTTTCCGGACGTTCTCTTGGCAGGGGCAATTTGGCATTTGCAGAGTGTCCACAAAGCAAAAGAGGCTTACAAAACAGGATTCCTGGAAACAGGCTCACTTAGAGCCATTGGACCATCACCACATATTCACAGCACTTATCCATGCCCACAGGCGAACAATAGAGCGCGCAAATGCGGATGCTTGGTCGTAACAGCCTCCTCCCCCGCCAGAAGAGTCTCGGAGGGCAGCAGTCCCAGCTGCTGCATGAAGAGACGACTTAATGGCCTGCACGTGAACGCTTGAAGCTCGCTGTTGCTTGTCGCGTTGTCTTGATTGTTGTAGGCCAAATTGCTCGAGCTGTCTGAAACTCAACCACATGTCGAAGCAAGCACTCGGCTCCCGTCTGAAGAGACCAGGTTAAAAGAAAACTGCCATTGTTGTTCGAGAAAAGCCCACTCTCGAGACGTTCAGGACCCACGTATTCCTAGAAAACCAAACGTGCTGCTTTACATAGCCACACATATACAAGCGCACGAAAAAAAAAAAAAAAACCTGATTATCAATTTGGATACATGGTGAGGAACATCTCGGACCGCTTAGAAAGAGCGGCTAAGCGCGTCCGCATTCCCATTTAACTTCCCCTTTTTGTATCTTATTTCAAAATTGTACTGCTGTAAAATCAAGCTCCACCTAAGAAGGCGACTGTTCTTCGATGTCGCAGTTTGCAGCCAAGCCAGGGGACAATGGTCCGTCTCTACGGTGAATTTGGCCCCTCCAAGATAGCACTGCAATTTTTGAATGGCCCATACAATGCAAGCGCACTCTTTCTCTGACGCGCAATAAGCCCTCTCTCTAGAACTAAGTTTTCTGCTCAGGTAGAGCACGGGGTGCTCATTACCGTCGTCATCTCTCTGGCAGAGAACAGCACCTAACCCTCGATCACTGGCATCACACTGGACCGTGAATTCTCGGCCATAGTCTGGAGCTCGCAATACCGGACGGCTAATCAGCACAGCCTTCAGGTTTACGAAGGAGGCTTCCTTTTGTTCGTCCCAGACTACATTTGTCGGTTCTGTCTTGCGGAGAGCGTCGGTCAGAGGGCTAGCCAAAGCTGAATAGTTAGGGATGTAGTGATTGTAGTACCCAGTCAGACCCAGCAATGCTCGAATTTCCGTCTTCGTGCTCGGCCGCGGGTAGTCTGCTACCGCAGAAATCTTAATCTCGCTGGGTTTCCTGAAACCTTGACCTACATTGTGACCCAAGTAGTACACGGTCGCCCTTGCCAGGCAACATTTATCGGCCTTTACGGTTAGTCCAGCTTGACGCAAAAGGCTCAGTACAGCTCTTAGATGTACCATATGGTCCGCCCATGAGTCGGAAAAAACCGCAATGTCATCTAAGTAAGGCACTGCGAATGTTTCACACCCCTTTAAAACCCTATCCATGAGTCGGGAAAAACAAAATGGAGCATTTTTGAGCCCGAAACTCATCATTGTTGGCTGGTAGCTGCCCGTCTGAGTGACGAAAGCCGCGTATCTGCTGGCGCGTTCAGTGAGCGGTACTTGCCAGTATCCTCGAGTAAGGTCCAGCGTAGTCACATATGCCGCTCTACTGACCTGTTCTACTCTCTCCTCAATATTCGGAATAGGATACACTTGATCCCTGGTGAGAGAATTTAGCTTTCGGTAGTCTACCACAGGCCTAGGGTCTTTACCTGGAGCTTCTACTAAGATCATAGGCGAAGCATAATCGCTTTCCGAGGGTTTTATTACTCCTAATTCCAGCATGCGAGTTACTTCCCTATCCAGAATTTCTCTTTGCCTTGGAGAAAATCGGTAGCACCTTGATCGCACTGGCACGTCTGAAGTCAGCTCAATATCATGCTCAGTCAAATCAGTCCTGTCCACGAAGCAGGCCTCAAACTCTGTTATTATTTCGCCCAGATCGGACAGCTGGGATTTCTTTAGTTCTCCTCTCTGCTCCGTCTTTTTGAGAAGCTCCTGAGCGTTGCTTCCCTTTCCGCTGAGGCAAATCAAGTTGTCCCCCATCTCCTCGGGAAGGTTTAACGTTAGATTTACCACGGCTTCCCTCTGCACATAAGGTTTCATAAGATTGCAATGATAAATGCGCACTTCTTTACGTCTACCGGGGATTTTCACTGCGTAGTTAGTGTTAGAAAGCTTTGCAACGACTTCAGCCGGTCCTTCCCACTGTACTTCGAGCTTATTCTGCCTTGAACTTCTCAGCAACATCACCTGGTCCCCGATGCAAAACGTCCTTTGACGGGCTGACTTATCATAGTACACTTTGGAACGAGCCTGGGCTGACTTCATGCTGGCCTCAACGAGTTCCTTAGTGTTATGTAAGCGATTCAAGAGGTTCAGAATGAATTCTACTACTGTTGGGTCTTCTCCGCGCCCCTCCCAGGCTTCGCGCACCATTCGCAAAGGTGAGCGCAGTGACCTTCCGTACACCAACTCGGCTGGGCTAAATCCAGTGGATTCGTGCGGCACTGACCGCAAAGCGAAAAGCGCTGCAGGCAGGCAGGTATCCCATTCGCGCTTGTTTTCATAGCACAGTCCCCTCAGGACTCATTTGAGAACAGAGTGCCATCTTTCTACGCTGTTGCTCTGCGGATGATGGATCAAGCTATGCACTACCTTAATGCCGCATCGCTCGAGAAATGAGGTGGTGAGGACACTCGTGAAAACGCTACCCTGATCACTTTGGACCTCGGAAGGGAATCCAACTCGTGCAAACACTGACAGCAGCGAATCCACTACACTCTCGGACGTCACCTCGCGCAGCGGAACAGCCTCTGGAAACTTTGTGGCTGGGCATAACATAGTGAGGATATAACGGTACCCTGACTCTGTCACAGGAAGTGGCCCAACTACATCTATTACTAACCGGTGAAACGGCTCGGTAATGATTGGTACTAACACCATCGGAGCTTTCCACTTATCTTGCGCCTTTCCAACCCGCTGGCACGTGTCGCATGACCGTACAAAATTTTCCGTGTCCTTAAAACATCCAGGCCAATAGTATTCTTGCAACAGCCTCTGCTTTGTTTTCTTTATTCCAAGGTGACATGACCACGAGCTGCCATGGGAAAGTCGCAGTAAGTCTCCGTGATACTTTTGGGGAACGACTAATTGGTCCCGCTCTACTCCTCGCTTATCCTTGAATAAGCGATACAGCACTCCCTTTCTCATCTCGAAATAAATATTGTTTGCTGTCTTAGTGGCGCGGTGGCGCTCCCTTATCTCCTGTATCTTGGGATCATTGGCTTGCTCTATAGCTAAGTCCTCTCGGGTTCCACTTAAAAGTCTCGTGAGATTACTAGACACTGGCGGCAAGAGGTTACTCTCAAGAACGTCCTCATTCCGCGTCTCATCAAGCTCCCTTTCAAGTTGACATATCTGAGATGCCTCGCTCTCAAAGTTTTCTGACCTGCTATCTTCCGCATTTACCACTGTTTTAACTGCCGTTTCCTCCGCTGTGGATTTTTCTGGAATGAGCAGTGTAGCTAGTTCTCGCGCCTTTGAACGTGTTAAGGCTTGCACAACTCTGTCTCCGAAAAGGATGCCCCTCTTTCGCAGCAGCATGTCCGATTTGTTGGAGAACAAATACGGATAGCACTTAGGAAGCTTTCCTGAAACGGCAGCCTCGGTTGTTAATTCGCCGAAAGGGCCCTCGATTACCACGTTCGCGATTGGCAAGCACACACTCTGTTCCTCCACTACCTGGCGGATCCATGCACACTGTCCTGTATAGTCGGAAGGCGACACATACGCCGGATGGACAACATCCATCGTTGCGGCCGAATCGCGCAGTACCTTGCAAGGCTTCCCGTTGACTACTAGGTCATGCAGGTAGGGTTCTAAAAGCTGCATATTGTCATCGCAGTCCCTGACATACGAGAAAGCAATCTTTTCTTTCCGGCAGTTGACGGCAATGTGACCCTGCTCATTACACCTAAAGCATGTGAGCGGCTTCCTAGCCCCAAGCTTGTTCTTTGTGTTCTGCGCGTTGGTCACTTCCCCACTTTTCTCACTGCCGTCCTTTCTAGGGCGTTTGCCTGAAGAAGCCTTCCTTTCTTCGTTTCCAACTCTAGCAAAGTGCCTTTTCTGACGGTTATTCACACTCAACTTGGGATTGCGGAGCCTATCCACTGCTGGGTTGCTGAATTGTCGGCGCGAAGCGTACTCCTCAATAAGTTCGGCAGCTTCAGTTGCCGACTTAATTTCGCCTCGGTCCTGTAACCAATTTCTTTCTTTTTCTGGGAGGCAGTTATAAAACTGCTCCAAAAGAATTCGCTCGACTACAGCGTCCCTATCACTGTAGGAATCAGTGCTCTTTAGCCACTCGCCCAAATTAACTCTTAAATTGTACAGGAATTCAGGGTAACTCTCGTCCCTGGACTTAGTAGCGTTCCGAAAACGTTGTCTGAACGCCTCGGCGCTAAGCCTATACTTTCTCAGAAGGCAAGCTTTGACCTTCTCGTAGTTGTCCGCGTCCTCCTTGCTTAGCCGCGCGACAACCTCCGCTGCCTCGCAGGGCAGAACCGTCAATAATCTCTGAGACCAAGTGTCTCGCTGGAAGGACAGTTTTTCGCAGGTTCGCTCAAAGTTAGCCAGATACAGACCGATATCCCCTGTTATCACATATGGCTGCATGTACTTTGACATCTTGAAATCTGCCTCCTTGTTGAGATGAGGTACCGCTAGCTGGGGACAATCGCCCGACCTCTTGCTCAACTCTAGTTCTAATTTCCGGAGCTCAATTTCTTGGTCCAGCTTTTTTGCTTCTCTTTCAAGCTTCTCACGTTCATGCTCCCTTTCCTCTTTTTCCCTCTCAAGTTCACGCTCCCTTTCCTCTTTTTCCCTCTGACGTTCGCGCTCCCTTTCCTCTTTTTCCCTCTCAAGTTCACGCTCACGCCTCTTTTCCTCTTTTTCCCGCTCTTTCTGCTGTCTGAGCTGCTCCTCCTTTTTTTGGGCGATGAGGTTCCATGCTTCACTGAGCTCCTCATCATCGGCTCCCAAATCTGTGATTGCCTTTATAATCAAAGGTTTTCGTGCCAAACCACTTGTATCAATTCCCAATTCCTCACACAATTGCAACAGTTCCGGTTTCTGCAGCTTTTGTAGGTCCATGATCGCTCCGAGTGTCGGCTACTTCCAAAACAACAGTGCAAACTACCAAACCTAAAGGCGTTTCAACACTTTTTACCAGTTCTAAAATCTAACCCTGTTCTAGAACCTGGTCCACATCAGAAGAAAAGCCAAGCACTCACCCACACATGCGATCGATGTTCCGAGCTGCTCTCTTGTTGGCCGATTGTTGCTCCTGCTTGTTGCTTGAGATGCCACCTCCGATCACCAGATGTTGTGGCTTGTAGATTCTGATCCACCTCGAATCACCAGATGTTGTAGCTTGTAGATTCAGATCCCAACGCTGGTCACCAGTTGTCGTGACGCTGGGGCTACGTCGACCCGGCCTTCACTTGGTAGCGTGCAGAGACTCGGGGTTGAAGAAGGACTGAATCTTCGAAGTTGGTGAAATATGTACAAGCAGGTTTAATGGCACTTTGAGAAACTTATTTACAAGATTATTTACACGAAAAAGAAGGGTACATCAGCAAAATGACAAGCGTTAAGAGTTCATAGCGAGAAGCGACTGGATGAGCCGTTTACCCAAGGCTCAGAGCGACATTTCGTGCTCTGCAGCGTCCTTAAAACCCCCTATGTCCAGCCCCTCTCTGAAGATGCTGACCAACCAAATCCAGGGCACGCCCCTCAGGTATCGGCATCCAATCGAACACATCACTGCACTGATGGTCTGAAGCACTGACTGGTCCGGCATTCATTCGTTGGGCGTGATCACTTGTTGGCGGGAAAAGCTTGGGAACGGCGAGGAGAGGAGGTACATTTCTATTCTTCAGCAAAAAAACCACAGGCTGGTTCTGACAAGTGGTTTTACTTCTCAGAAACCCGAGTGCACGTGGCGCCGCATCCGCTCCCAGCATTGTCCGTTTTCGACAATTGCAAATCTTTCCTGCATTCCTGGGAAATCACTTAATGGCTGTATGCGTCATGCTCCTTTCTTGTCCTGCACGTCAGCGGACATGTCACTCTGTCGTCTCCTTTGGAAAGTAGGCATTCCTCACTGGACGATAGGGCTTATCGACTGGAAGGGTGAACAAAAGAAAGAAAGCACTTCCTGCATTTCCCGCAGGGGGACGTTTCTTTGTGTTTTTCCGGACCTTCTCTTGGCAGGGTCAATTTGGCATTTGCAGAGTGTCCACAAAGCAAAACAGGCTTACAAAACAGGATTCCTGGAAACAGGCTCAATTAGAGCCATTGGACCATCACCACATATTCACAGCACTTATCCATGCCCACAGGCGAACAATAGAGCGCGCAAATGCGGATGTTTGGTCGTAACAGGAGGTTTCAACGCTGCTGAACCGACTATGGGGTGAAAGCATTAGCTGCAGGAGACCGAGCGTTCTTCTTCTTCGTCCACGGAGACGGCACACTGCGACGAGCGGTTAGACCTGGCATATTATTGCTTTAAAACAAAAAAAAAATAAAATGAGGAGGGTTCAACGCTGCTGAACCGACTATGGAGCGGAAGCATTAGCTGCAGGAGACCGAGCGTTCTTCTTCTTCTTCCACGGAGACGGCACACAGCGGCGAGCTTTTAGACCTGGCGTAGTATTGCTTTCGCAATAAGAAAAAATAAAATGAGGGTTCAACGCTGATGAACCGACAATGGAGCGAAAGCATTAGCTGCAGGAGATCGAGCGTTCTTCTTCTTCTTCCCCGGACACAGCACACAGCGACGAGCGGTTAGACCTGGCATATTATTGCTTTCGCAAAGAGAAAAAATAAAATGAGGGTTCAACGCTGCTGAACCGACTATGGAGCGAAAGCACCGGTAGGGTCCTCTGAGTAGCGTCACCTGGCGACAGATAGTGGAAATATTCTAAAAATAAATAAAAGCACATTTAAAGCCGGCCAGCTCGTTGCCTCAGTGGCGCAGTGGATTAACGTTACTTACCTGAGCGCTTGACGAACAAAATGTATGTTCGAATCATGTGTTTGTAAATGTTTTCGAAATTTTTTTTTAAATTGCAACATTAAAATAAGCTACTAATATCTTTCTGGAGGGTGTTCCCCTTTAGGTTGCATCATGTGATGTTTTTAATTCTTAATACCCACAAAACCTGCCATGAACACAGCCGCAAGACAACAAAGTGACAACGCTTACACTATTTAATAATTTTCAACGTAATAATTTCCTGCCTTTAGTAATTGTATATTACCTTTAGGTTGCGTTCAGACACATCTCTCAGTAACAATCGCCGTTTAACCCGCTCAGACGCAACCAGTGACGAGAAAGAAGTTGCGGGACCCTACCGTTGAGAAGACGGAATTACGCCTGCAGGAGACCGAGCGTTCTTCTTCTTCCACGGACCCGGCACACAGCGACGAGCTTTTTGACCTGGCGTAGCATTGCTTTCGCAATAAAAAAAAAATAAAATGAGGGTTCAACGCTGCTGAACCCACTATGGAGCGAAAGCATTAGCTGCAGGAGACCGAGCGTTCTTCTTCTTCTTCCACGGACACGGCACACAGCGACGTGCGGTTAGACCTGGCGTATTATTGCTTTCACAACAACAAAAAAAAATAAAATGAGGAGGGTACAACGCTGCTGAACCGACTATGGAGAGAAAGCATTAGCTGCAGGAGACCGAGCGTTCTTCTTCTTCCACGGACACGGCACACAGCGACGAGCTTTTAGACCTGGCGGTGCATTGCTTTTGTAACAAAAAAATTAAAATGAGGGTTCAACGCTGCTGAACCGACTATGGAGAGAAAGCATTAGCTGCAGGAGACCGAGCATTCTTCTGTTTTTCCACGGACACGGCACAGAGCGACGAGCGGTTAGACCTGGCGTATTATTGCTTTCGCAATAAGAAAAAAAAATGCGGGTTCAACGCTGCTGAACCGACTATAGAGCGAAAGCATTAGCTGCAGGAGACCGAGCATTCTTCTTCTTCTTCCACGGACACGGCACACAGCGAAGAGCGGCTATACCTGGCGTATTATTTCTCTCACAACAAAAAAAAAATAATATAAGGAGGGTACAACGCTGCTGAACCGACTATGGAAAGAAAGCATTAGCTGCAGGAGACCGAGCGTTCTTCTTCTTCCACGGACACGGCACACAGCGACGAGCTTTTAGACGTGGCGGTGCATTGCTTTCGCAAGAAAAAAAAATAAAATGAGGGTTCAACGCTGCTGAACAGACTATGGAGAGAAAGCATTAGCTGCAGGAGACCGAGCATTCTTCTGTTTTTCCACGGACACGGCACACAGCGACGAGCGGTTAGACCTGGCGTATTATTGCTTTCGCAATAAGAAAAAATAAAATGAGGGTTCAACGCTGCTGAACCGACTATGGAGCGAAAGCATTAGCTGCAGGAGACCGAGCGTTCTTCTTCTTCCACGGACACGGCGCACAGCGACGAGCTTTTAGACGTGGCGGTGCATTGCTTTCGCAACAAAAAAAAATAAAATAAAATGAGGGTTCAACGCTGCTGAACCGACTATGGAGAGAAAGCATTAGCTGCAGGAGACCGAGCAATCTTCTGTTTTTCCACGGACACGGCACACAGGGACGAGCGGTTAGACCTGGCGTATTATTGCTTTCGCAATAAAAAAAATAAAATGAGGAGGTTTCAACGCTGCTGAACCGACTATGGGGCGAAAGCATTAGCTGCAGGAGACCGAGCGTTCTTCTTCTTCGTCCACGGAGACAGCACACTGCGACGAGCGGTTAGACCTGGCATATTATTGCTTTAAAACAAAAAAAAATAAAATGAGGAGGGTTCAACGCTGCTGAACCGACTATGGAGCGGAAGCATTAGCTGCAGGAGACCGAGCGTTCTTCTTCTTCTTCCACGGAGACGGCACACAGCGGCGAGCTTTTAGACCTGGCGTAGTATTGCTTTCGCAATAAGAAAAAATAAAATGAGGGTTCAACGCTGATGAACCGAAAATGGAGCGAAAGCATTAGCTGCAGGAGACCGAGCGTTCTTCTTCTTCTTCCACGGACACAGCACACAGCGACGAGCGGTTAGACCTGGCGTATTATTGCTTTCGCAAAGAGAAAAAATAAAATGAGGGTTCAACGCTGCTGAACCGACTATGGAGCGAAAGCACCGGTAGGGTCCTCTGAGCAGCGTCACCTGGCGACAGATAGTGGAAATATTCTAAAAATAAATAAAAGCACATTTAAAGCCTGCCAGCTCGTTGCCTCAGTGGCGCAGTGGATTAACGTTACTTACCTGAGCGCTTGACGAACAAAATGTATGTTCGAATAATGTGTTTGTAAATGTTTTCGAAATTTTTTTTTAAATTGCAACATTAAAATAAGCTACTAATATCTTTCTGGAGGGTGTTCCCCTTTAGGTTGCATCATGTGATGTTTTTAATTCTTAATACCCACAAAACCTGCCATGAACACAGCCGCAAGACAACAAAGTGACAACGCTTACACTATTTAATAATTTTCAACGTAATAATTTCCTGCCTTTAGTAATTGTATATTACCTTTAGGTTGCGTTCAGACACATCTCTCAGTAACAATCGCCGTTTAACCCGCTCAGACGCAACCAGTGACGAGAAAGAAGTTGCGGGACCCTACCGTTGAGAAGACGGAATTACGCCTGCAGGAGACCGAGCGTTCTTCTTCTTCCACGGACCCGGCACACAGCGACGAGCTTTTTGACCTGGCGTAGCATTGCTTTCGCAATAAAAAAAAATAAAATGAGGGTTCAACGCTGCTGAACCCACTATGGAGCGAAAGCATTAGCTGCAGGAGACCGAGCGTTCTTCTTCTTCCACGGACACGGCGCACAGCGACGAGCTTTTAGACCTGGCGGTGCATTGCTTTTGTAACAAAAAAATTAAAATGAGGGTTCAACGCTGCTGAACCGACTATGGAGAGAAAGCATTAGCTGCAGGAGACCGAGCATTCTTCTGTTTTTCCACGGACACGGCACACAGCGACGAGCGGTTAGACCTGGCGTATTATTGCTTTCGCAATAAGAAAAAAAAATGCGGGTTCAACGCTGCTGAACCGACTATAGAGCGAAAGCATTAGCTGCAGGAGACCGAGCATTCTTCTTCTTCTTCCACGGACACGGCACACAGCGAAGAGCGGCTATACCTGGCGTATTATTTCTCTCACAACAAAAAAAAATAATATAAGGAGGGTACAACGCTGCTGAACCGACTATGGAAAGAAAGCATTAGCTGCAGGAGACCGAGCGTTCTTCTTCTTCCACGGACACGGCACACAGCGACGAGCTTTTAGACGTGGCGGTGCATTGCTTTCGCAATAAGAAAAAATAAAATGACGGTTCAACGCTGCTGAACCGACTATGGAGCGAAAGCATTAGCTGCAGGAGACCGAGCGTTCTTCTTCTTCCACGGACACGGCGCACAGCGACGAGCTTTTAGACGTGGCGGTGCATTGCTTTCGCAACAAAAAAAAAATAAAATAAAATGAGGGTTCAACGCTGCTGAACCGACTATGGAGAGAAAGCATTAGCTGCAGGAGACCGAGCAATCTTCTGTTTTTCCACGGACACGGCACACAGGGACGAGCGGTTAGACCTGGCGTATTATTGCTTTCGCAATAAAAAAATAAAATGAGGAGGTTTCAACGCTGCTGAACCGACTATGGGGCGAAAGCATTAGCTGCAGGAGACCGAGCGTTCTTCTTCTTCGTCCACGGAGACGGCACACTGCGACGAGCGGTTAGACCTGGCGTATTATTGCTTTAAAACAAAAAAAAATAAAATGAGGAGGGTTCAACGCTGCTGAACCGACTATGGAGCGAAAGCATTAGCTGCAGGAGGCCGAGCGTTCTTCTTCTTCTTCCACGGAGACGGCACACAGCGACGAGCTTTTAGACCTGGCGTAGTATTGCTTTCGCAATAAGAAAAAATAAAATGAGGGTTCAACGCTGATGAACCGACTATGGAGCGAAAGCATTAGCTGCAGGAGACCGAGCGTTCTTCTTCTTCTTCCACGGACACAGCACACAGCGACGAGCGGTTAGACCTGGCGTATTATTGCTCTCACAACAAAAAAAAAAATAAAATGAGGAGGGTACAACGCTGCTGAACCGACTATGGAGAGAAAGCATTAGCTGCAGGAGACTGAGCATTCTTCTGTTTTTCCACGGACACGGCACACAGCGACGAGCGGTTAGACCTGGCGCATTATTGCTTTCGCGGAGAAAAAATAAAATGAGGGTTCAACGCTGCTGAACCGACTATGGAGAGAAAGCATTAGCTGCAGGAGACCGAGCATTCTTCTGTTTTTCCACGGACACGGCACACAGGGACGAGCGGTTAGACCTGGCGTATTATTGCTTTCGCAAAGAGAAAAAATAAAATGAGGGTTCAACGCTGCTGAACCGACTATTGAGAGAAAGCATTAGCTGCAGGAGACCGAGCATTCTTCTGGTTTTCCACGGACACGGCACACAGGGACGAGCGGTTAGACCTGGCGTAGTATTGCTTTCGCAATAAAAAAATAAAATGAGGAGGTTTCAACGCTGCTGAACCGACTATGGGGCGAAAGCATTAGCTGCAGGAGACCGAGCGTTCTTCTTCTTCGTCCACGGAGACGGCACACTGCGACGAGCGGTTAGACCTGGCGTATTATTGCTTTAAAACAAAAAAAAAAATAAAATGAGGAGGGTTCAACGCTGCTGAACCGACTATGGAGCGAAAGCATTAGCTGCAGGAGGCCGAGCGTTCTTCTTCTTCTTCCACGGACACAGCACACAGCGACGAGCGGTTAGACCTGGCGTATTATTGCTGTCACAACCAAAAAAAAAATAAAATGAGGAGGGTACAACGCTGCTGAACCGACTATGGAGAGAAAGCATTAGCTGCAGGAGACCGAGCATTCTTCTGTTTTTCCACGGACACGGCACACAGCGACGAGCGGTTAGACCTGGCGTATTATTGCTCTCACAACAAAAAAAAATAAAATGAGGAGGGTACAACGCTGCTGAACCGACTATGGAGAGAAAGCATTAGCTGCAGGAGACCGAGCATTCTTCTGTTTTTCCACGGACACGGCACACAGCGACGAGCGGTTAGACCTGGCGTATTATTGCTTTCGCAAAGAGAAAAAATAAAATGAGGGTTCAACGCTGCTGAACCGACTATTGAGAGAAAGCATTAGCTGCAGGAGACCGAGCATTCTTCTGGTTTTCCACGGACACGGCACACAGGGACGAGCGGTTAGACCTGGCGTAGTATTGCTTTCGCAATAAAAAAATAAAATGAGGAGGTTTCAACGCTGCTGAACCGACTATGGGGCGAAATCATTAGCTGCAGGAGACCGAGCGTTCTTCTTCCACGGAGACGGCACACTGCGACGAGCGGTTAGACCTGGCGTATTATTGCTTTAAAACAAAAAAAATAAAATGAGGAGGGTTCAACGCTGCTGAACCGACTATGGAGCGAAAGCATTAGCTGCAGGAGACCGAGCTTTCTTCTTCTTCTTCCACGGAGACGGCACACAGCGACGAGCTTTTAGACGTGGCCGTGTATTGCTTTCGCAAGAAAAAAAAATAAAATGAGGGTTCAACGCTGCTGAACAGACTATGGAGAGAAAGCATTAGCTGCAGGAGACCGAGCGTTCTTCTTCTTCTTCCACGGACACAGCACACAGGGACGAGCGGTTAGACCTGGCGTATTATTGCTCTCACAACAAAAAAAAAATAAAATGAGGAGGGTACAACGCTGCTGAACCGACTATGGAGAGGGAGCATTAGCTGCAGGAGACCGAGCGTTCTTCTTCTTCCACGGACACGGCGCACAGCGACGAGCTTTTAGACGTGGCGGTGCATTGCTTTCGCAACAAAAAAAAATAAAATAAAATGAGGGTTCAACGCTGCTGAACCGACTATGGAGAGAAAGCATTAGCTGCAGGAGACCGAGCAATCTTCTGTTTTTCCACGGACACGGCACACAGGGACGAGCGGTTAGACCTGGCGTATTATTGCTTTCGCAATAAAAAAAATAAAATGAGGAGGTTTCAACGCTGCTGAACCGACTATGGGGCGAAAGCATTAGCTGCAGGAGACCGAGCGTTCTTCTTCTTCGTCCACAGAGACGGCACACTGCGACGAGCGGTTAGACCTGGCATATTATTGCTTTAAAACAAAAAAAAATAAAATGAGGAGGGTTCAACGCTGCTGAACCGACTATGGAGCGGAAGCATTAGCTGCAGGAGACCGAGCGTTCTTCTTCTTCTTCCACGGAGACGGCACACAGCGGCGAGCTTTTAGACCTGGCGTAGTATTGCTTTCGCAATAAGAAAAAATAAAATGAGGGTTCAACGCTGATGAACCGACAATGGAGCGAAAGCATTAGCTGCAGGAGACCGAGCGTTCTTCTTCTTCTTCCACGGACACAGCACACAGCGACGAGCGGTTAGACCTGGCGTATTATTGCTTTCGCAAAGAGAAAAAATAAAATGAGGGTTCAACGCTGCTGAACCGACTATGGAGCGAAAGCACCGGTAGGGTCCTCTGAGCAGCGTCACCTGGCGACAGATAGTGGAAATATTCTAAAAATAAATAAAAGCACATTTAAAGCCTGCCAGCTCGTTGCCTCAGTGGCGCAGTGGATTAACGTTACTTACCTGAGCGCTTGACGAACAAAATGTATGTTCGAATCATGTGTTTGTAAATGTTTTCGAAATTTTTTTTTAAATTGCAACATTAAAATAAGCTACTAATATCTTTCTGGAGGGTGTTCCCCTTTAGGTTGCATCATGTGATGTTTTTAATTCTTAATACCCACAAAACCTGCCATGAACACAGCCGCAAGACAACAAAGTGACAACGCTTACACTATTTAATAATTTTCAACGTAATAATTTCCTGCCTTTAGTAATTGTATATTACCTTTAGGTTGCGTTCAGACACATCTCTCAGTAACAATCGCCGTTTAACCCGCTCAGACGCAACCAGTGACGAGAAAGAAGTTGCGGGACCCTACCGTTGAGAAGACGGAATTACGCCTGCAGGAGACCGAGCGTTCTTCTTCTTCCACGGACCCGGCACACAGCGACGAGCTTTTTGACCTGGCGTAGCATTGCTTTCGCAATAAAAAAAAAAATAAAATGAGGGTTCAACGCTGCTGAACCCACTATGGAGCGAAAGCATTAGCTGCAGGAGACCGAGCGTTCTTCTTCTTCTTCCACGGACACGGCACACAGCGACGTGCGGTTAGACCTGGCGTATTATTGCTTTCACAACAACAAAAAAAAATAAAATGAGGAGGGTACAACGCTGCTGAACCGACTATGGAGAGAAAGCATTAGCTGCAGGAGACCGAGCGTTCTTCTTCTTCCACGGACACGGCGCACAGCGACGAGCTTTTAGACCTGGCGGTGCATTGCTTTTGTAACAAAAAAATTAAAATGAGGGTTCAACGCTGCTGAACCGACTATGGAGAGAAAGCATTAGCTGCAGGAGACCGAGCATTCTTCTGTTTTTCCACGGACACGGCACACAGCGACGAGCGGTTAGACCTGGCGTATTATTGCTTTCGCAATAAGAAAAAAAAATGCGGGTTCAACGCTGCTGAACCGACTATAGAGCGAAAGCATTAGCTGCAGGAGACCGAGCATTCTTCTTCTTCTTCCACGGACACGGCACACAGCGAAGAGCGGCTATACCTGGCGTATTATTTCTCTCACAACAAAAAAAAATAATATAAGGAGGGTACAACGCTGCTGAACCGACTATGGAAAGAAAGCATTAGCTGCAGGAGACCGAGCGTTCTTCTTCTTCCACGGACACGGCACACAGCGACGAGCTTTTAGACGTGGCGGTGCATTGCTTTCGCAATAAGAAAAAATAAAATGACGGTTCAACGCTGCTGAACCGACTATGGAGAGAAAGCATTAGCTGCAGGAGACCGAGCAATCTTCTGTTTTTCCACGGACACGGCACACAGGGACGAGCGGTTAGACCTGGCGTATTATTGCTTTCGCAATAAAAAAAATAAAATGAGGAGGTTTCAACGCTGCTGAACCGACTATGGGGCGAAAGCATTAGCTGCAGGAGACCGAGCGTTCTTCTTCTTCGTCCACGGAGACGGCACACTGCGACGAGCGGTTAGACCTGGCGTATTATTGCTTTAAAACAAAAAAAATAAAATGAGGAGGGTTCAACGCTGCTGAACCGACTATGGAGCGAAAGCATTAGCTGCAGGAGGCCGAGCGTTCTTCTTCTTCTTCCACGGAGACGGCACACAGCGACGAGCTTTTAGACCTGGCGTAGTATTGCTTTCGCAATAAGAAAAAATAAAATGAGGGTTCAACGCTGATGAACCGACTATGGAGCGAAAGCATTAGCTGCAGGAGACCGAGCGTTCTTCTTCTTCTTCCACGGACACAGCACACAGCGACGAGCGGTTAGACCTGGCGTATTATTGCTCTCACAACAAAAAAAAAATAAAATGAGGAGGGTACAACGCTGCTGAACCGACTATGGAGAGAAAGCATTAGCTGCAGGAGACTGAGCATTCTTCTGTTTTTCCACGGACACGGCACACAGCGACGAGCGGTTAGACCTGGCGCATTATTGCTTTCGCGGAGAAAAAATAAAATGAGGGTTCAACGCTGCTGAACCGACTATGGAGAGAAAGCATTAGCTGCAGGAGACCGAGCATTCTTCTGTTTTTCCACGGACACGGCACACAGGGACGAGCGGTTAGACCTGGCGTATTATTGCTTTCGCAAAGAGAAAAAATAAAATGAGGGTTCAACGCTGCTGAACCGACTATTGAGAGAAAGCATTAGCTGCAGGAGACCGAGCATTCTTCTGGTTTTCCACGGACACGGCACACAGGGACGAGCGGTTAGACCTGGCGTAGTATTGCTTTCGCAATAAAAAAATAAAATGAGGAGGTTTCAACGCTGCTGAACCGACTATGGGGCGAAAGCATTAGCTGCAGGAGACCGAGCGTTCTTCTTCTTCGTCCACGGAGACGGCACACTGCGACGAGCGGTTAGACCTGGCGTATTATTGCTTTAAAACAAAAAAAAATAAAATGAGGAGGGTTCAACGCTGCTGAACCGACTATGGAGCGAAAGCATTAGCTGCAGGAGGCCGAGCGTTCTTCAACTTCTTCCACGGACACAGCACACAGCGACGAGCGGTTAGACCTGGCGTATTATTGCTGTCACAACCAAAAAAAAATAAAATGAGGAGGGTACAACGCTGCTGAACCGACTATGGAGAGAAAGCATTAGCTGCAGGAGACCGAGCATTCTTCTGTTTTTCCACGGACACGGCACACAGCGACGAGCGGTTAGACCTGGCGTATTATTGCTCTCACAACAAAAAAAAATAAAATGAGGAGGGTACAACGCTGCTGAACCGACTATGGAGAGAAAGCATTAGCTGCAGGAGACCGAGCATTCTTCTGTTTTTCCACGGACACGGCACACAGCGACGAGCGGTTAGACCTGGCGTATTATTGCTTTCGCAAAGAGAAAAAATAAAATGAGGGTTTAACGCTGCTGAACCGACTATTGAGAGAAAGCATTAGCTGCAGGAGACCGAGCATTCTTCTGGTTTTCCACGGACACGGCACACAGGGACGAGCGGTTAGACCTGGCGTAGTATTGCTTTCGCAATAAAAAAATAAAATGAGGAGGTTTCAACGCTGCTGAACCGACTATGGGGCGAAATCATTAGCTGCAGGAGACCGAGCGTTCTTCTTCCACGGAGACGGCACACTGCGACGAGCGGTTAGACCTGGCGTATTATTGCTTTAAAACAAAAAAAAAAATAAAATGAGGAGGGTTCAACGCTGCTGAACCGACTATGGAGCGAAAGCATTAGCTGCAGGAGACCGAGCTTTCTTCTTCTTCTTCCACGGAGACGGCACACAGCGACGAGCTTTTAGACGTGGCGGTGTATTGCTTTCGCAAGAAAAAAAAATAAAATGAGGGTTCAACGCTGCTGAACAGACTATGGAGAGAAAGCATTAGCTGCAGGAGACCGAGCGTTCTTCTTCTTCTTCCACGGACACAGCACACAGGGACGAGCGG
This sequence comes from Amblyomma maculatum, assembly GCF_055883805.1. Lineage (NCBI taxonomy): Eukaryota > Metazoa > Arthropoda > Arachnida > Ixodida > Ixodidae > Amblyomma > Amblyomma maculatum. Next base: position 15,731,026 of record NW_028146738.1, read on the forward strand.
TTAGACCTGGCGTATTATTGCTCTCACAACAAAAAAAAAATAAAATGAGGAGGGTACAACGCTGCTGAACCGACTATGGAGAGGGAGCATTAGCTGCAGGAGACCGAGCGTTCTTCTTCTTCCACGGACACGGCGCACAGCGACGAGCTTTTAGACCTGGCGGTGCATTGCTTTCGCAACAACAAAAAAATAAAATGATGGTTCAACGCTGCTGAAACGACTATGGAGAGAAAGCATTAGCAGCAGGAGACCGAGCATTCTTTTGTTTTTCCACGGACACGGCACAGAGGGACGAGCGGTTAGACCTGGCGTTTTATTGCTTTGGCAATAAAAAAAAATAAAATGAGGAGGTTTCAACGCTCCTGAACCGACTATGGGGCGAAAGCATTAGCTTCAGGAGACCGAGCGTTCTTCTTCTTCGTCCACGGAGACGGCACACTGCGACGAGCGGTTAGACCTGGCATATTATTGCTTTAAAACAAAAAAAAATAAAATGAGGAGGGTTCAACGCTGCTGAACCGACTATGGAGCGAAAGCATTAGCTGCAGGAGACCGAGCGTTCTTCTTCTTCTTCCACGGAGACGGCACACAGCGACGAGCTTTTAGACCTGGCGTAGCATTGCTTTCGCAATAAGAAAAAATAAAATGAGGGTTCTACGCTGCTGAACCGACTATGGAGCGAAAGCATTAGCTGCAGGAGACCGAGCGTTCTTCTTCTTCTTCCACGGACACAGCACACAGGGACGAGCGGTTAGACCTGGCGTATTATTGCTCTCACAACAAAAAAAATAAAATGAGGAGGGTACAACGCTGCTGAACCGACTATGGAGAGGGAGCATTAGCTGCAGGAGACCGAGCATTCTTCTGTTTTTCCACGGACACGGCACACAGCGACGAGCGGTTAGACCTGGCGTATTATTGCTTTCGCAAAGAGAAAAAATAAAATGAGGGTTCAACGCTGCTGAACCGACTATGGAGCGAAAGCATTAGCTGCAGGAGACCGAGCGTTCTTCTTCTTCCACGGACACGGCGCACAGCGACGAGCTTTTAGACCTTGCGGTGCATTAACAAAAAAAAATAAAATGAGGGTTCAACGCTGTTGAACCGACTATGGAGAGAAAGCATTAGCTGCAGGAGACCGAGCATTCTTCTGTTTTTCCACGGACACGGCACACAGCGACGAGCGGTTAGACCTGGCGTATTATTGCTTTCGCAATAAGAAAAAGAAAATGGGGGTTCAACGCAGCTGAACCGACTATGGAGCGAAAGCATTAGCTGCAGGAGACCGAGCGTTCTTCTTCTTCTTCCACGGACACGGCACACAGCGAAGAGCGGTTATACCTGGCGTATTATTTCTCTCACAACAAAAAAAATAAAATAAGGAGGGTACAACGCTGCTGAACCGACTATGGAGAGGGAGCATTAGCTGCAGGAGACCGAGCATTCTTCTGTTTTTCCACGGACACGGCACACAGCGACGAGCGGTTAGACCTGGCGTATTATTGCTTTCGCAATAAGAAAAAATAAAATGAGGGTTCAACGCTGCTGAACCGACTATGGAGCGAAAGCATAAGCTGCAGGAGACCGAGCGTTCTTCGTCTTCCAAGGACACGGCGCACAGCGACGAGCTTTTAGACCTGGCGGTGCATTGCTTTCCCAACAAAAAAAATAAAATAAAATGAGGGTTCAACGCTGCTGAACCGGCTATGGAGAGAAAGCATTAGCTGCAGGAGACCGAGCATTCTTCTGTTTTTCCACGGACACGGCACACAGGGACGAGCGGTTAGACCTGGCGTATTATTGCTTTCGCAATAAAAAAAAAATAAAATGAGGGTTCAACGCTGCTGAACCGACTATGGAGCGAAAGCATTACTGCAGGAGACCGAGCGTTCTTCTTCTTCCACGGACACGGCGCACAGCGACGAGCTTTTAGACCTGGCGGTGCATTGCTTTCGCAACAAAAAAAAATAAAATGAGGGTTCAACGCTGCTGAACCGAGTATGGAGAGAAAGCATTAGCTGCAGGAGACCGAGCATTCTTCTATTTTTCCACGGACACGGCACACAGGGACGAGCGGTTAGACCTGGTGTATTATTGCTTTCGCAATAAAAAAAATAAAATGAGGAGGTTTCAACGCTGCTGAACCGACTATGGGGCGAAAGCATTAGCTGCAGGAGACCGAGCGTTCTTCTTCTTCGTCCACGGAGACGGCACACTGCGACGAGCGGTTAGACCTGGCATATTATTGCTTTAAAACAAAAAAAAATAAAATGAGGAGGGTTCAACGCTGCTGAACCGACTATGGAGCGAAAGCATTAGCTGCAGGAGACCGAGCGTTCTTCTTCTTCTTCCACGGAGACGGCACACAGCGGCGAGCTTTTAGACCTGGCGTAGTATTGCTTTCGCAATAAGAAAAAATAAAATGAGGGTTCAACGCTGATGAACCGACTATGGAGCGAAAGCATTAGCTGCAGGAGACCGAGCGTTCTTCTTCTTCTTCCACGGACACAGCACACAGCGACGAGCGGTTAGACCTGGCGTATTATTGCTGTCACAACCAAAAAAAATAAAATGAGGAGGGTACAACGCTGCTGAACCGACTATGGAGAGAAAGCATTAGCTGCAGGAGACCGAGCATTCTTCTGTTTTTCCACGGACACGGCACACAGCGACGAGCGGTTAGACCTGGCGTATTATTGCTTTCGCAAAGAGAAAAAATAAAATGAGGGTTCAACGCTGCTGAACCGACTATGGAGCGAAAGCATTAGCTGCAGGAGACCGAGCGTTCTTCTTCTTCTTCCACGGACACAGCACACAGCGACGAGCGGTTAGACCTGGCGTATTATTGCTCTCACAACAAAAAAAAAATAAAATGAGGAGGGTACAACGCTGCTGAACCGACTATGGAGAGAAAGCATTAGCTGCAGGAGACCGAGCATTCTTCTGTTTTTCCACGGACACGGCACACAGCGACGAGCGGTTAGACCTGGCGTATTATTGCTTTCGCAAAGAGAAAAAATAAAATGAGGGTTCAACGCTGCTGAACCGACTATTGAGAGAAAGCATTAGCTGCAGGAGACCGAGCATTCTTCTGGTTTTCCACGGACACAGCACACAGGGACGAGCGGTTAGACCTGGCGTAGTATTGCTTTCGCAATAAAAAAATAAAATGAGGAGGTTTCAACGCTGCTGAACCGACTATGGGGCGAAATCATTAGCTGCAGGAGACCGAGCGTTCTTCTTCCACGGAGACGGCACATTGCGACGAGCGGTTAGACCTGGCGTATTATTGCTTTAAAACAAAAAAATAAAATGAGGAGAGTTCAACGCTGCTGAACCGACTATGGAGCGAAAGCATTAGCTGCAGGAGACCGAGCGTTCTTCTTCTTCCACGGACACAGCACGCAGGGACGAGCGGTTAGACCTGGCGTATTATTGCTCTCACAACAAAAAAAAATAAAATGAGGAGGGTACAACGCTGCTGAACCGGCTATGGAGAGGGAGCATTAGCTGCAGGAGACCGAGCGTTCTTCTTCTTTCACGGACACGGCGCACAGCGACGAGCTTTTAGACCTGGCGGTGCATTGCTTTCGCAACAAAAAAAAAATAAAATGATGGTTCAACGCTGCTGAACCGACTATGGAGAGAAAGCATTAGCAGCAGGAGACCGAGCATTCTTTTGTTTTTCCACGGACACAGCACAGAGGGACGAGCGGTTAGACCTGGCGTATTATTGCTTTCGCAATAAAAAAAAATAAAATGAGGAGGTTTCAACGCTCCTCAACCGACTATGAGGCGAAAGCATTAGCTGCAGGAGACCGAGCGTTCTTCTTCTTCGTCCACGGAGACGGCACACTGCGACGAGCGGTTAGACCTGGCATATTATTGCTTTAAAACAAAAAAAAATAAAATGAGGAGGGTTCAACGCTGCTGAACCGACTATGGAGCGAAAGCATTAGCTGCAGGAGACCGAGCGTTCTTCTTCTTCTTCCACGGAGACGGCACACAGCGACGAGCTTTTAGACCTGGCGTAGCATTGCTTTCGCAATAAGAAAAAATAAAATGAGGGTTCTACGTTGCTGAACCGACTATGGAGCGAAAGCATTAGCTGCAGGAGACCGAGCGTTCTTCTTCTTCGTCCACGGACACAGCACACAGGGACGAGCGGTTAGACCTGGCGTATTATTGCTCTCACAACAAAAAAAATAAAATGAGGAGGGTACAACGCTGCTGAACCGACTATGGAGAGGGAGCATTAGCTGCAGGAGACCGAGCATTCTTCTGTTTTTCCACGGACACGGCACACAGCGACGAGCGGTTAGACCTGGCGTATTATTGCTTTCGCAAAGAGAAAAAATAAAATGAGGGTTCAACGCTGCTGAACCGACTATGGAGCGAAAGCATTAGCTGCAGGAGACCGAGCGTTCTTCTTCTTCCACGGACACGGCGCACAGCGACGAGCTTTTAGACCTGGCGGTGCATTGCTTTCGCAACAAAAAAAAAATAAAATGAGGGTTCAACGCTGCTGAACCGACTATGGAGAGAAAGCATTAGCTGCAGGAGACAGAGCGTTCTTCTTCTTCCACGGACACGGCACACAGCGACGAGCTTTTAGACCTGGTGGTGCATTAACAAAAAAAATAAAATGAGGGTTCAACGCTGTTGAACCGACTATGGAGAGAAAGCATTAGCTGCAGGAGACCGAGCATTCTTCTGTTTTTCCACGGACACGGCACACAGCGACGAGCGGTTAGACCTGGCGTATTATTGCTTTCGCAATAAGAAAAAGAAAATGGGGGTTCAACGCTGCTGAACCGACTATGGAGCGAAAGCATTAGCTGCAGGAGACCGAGCATTCTTCTGTTTTTCCACGGACACGGCACACAGCGACGAGCGGTTAGACCTGGCGTATTATTGCTTTCGCAATAAGAAAAAATAAAATGAGGGTTCAACGCTGCTGAACCGACTATGGAGCGAAAGCATTAGCTGCAGGAGACCGAGCGTTCTTCGTCTTCCAAGGACACGGCGCACAGCGACGAGCTTTTAGACCTGGCGGTGCATTGCTTTCCCAACAAAAAAAAATAAAATAAAATGAGGGTTCAACGCTGCTGAACCGGCTATGGAGAGAAAGCATTAGCTGCAGGAGACCGAGCATTGTTCTGTTTTTCCACGGACACGGCACACAGGGACGAGCGGTTAGACCTGGCGTAGTATTGCTTTCGCAATAAAAAAAAATAAAATGAGGAGGTTTCAACGCTGCTGAACCGACTATGGGGCGAAATCATTAGCTGCAGGAGACCGAGCGTTCTTCTTCTTCCACGGAGACGGCACACTGCGACGAGCGGTTAGACCTGGCGTATTATTGCTTTAAAACAAAAAAAAAATAAAATGAGGAGGGTTCAATGCTGCTGAACCGACTATGGAGCGAAAGCATTAGCTGCAGGAGACCGAACGATATTCTTCTTCTTCCACGGAGACGGCACACAGCGACGAGCTTTTAGACCTGGCGTAGCATTGCTTTCGCAATAAGAAAAAATAAAATGAGGGTTCAACGCTGATGAACCGACTATGGAGCGAAAGCATTAGCTGCAGGAAACCGAGCGTTCTTCTTCTTCTTCCACGGACACAGCACACAGCGACGAGCGGTTAGACCTGGCGTATTATTGCTCTCACAACAAAAAAAAAATAAAATGAGGAGGGTACAACGCTGCTGAACCGACTATGGAGAGAAATCATTAGCTGCAGGAGACCGAGCATTCTTCTTCTTCCACGGACACGGCACACAGCGACGAGCGGTTAGACCTGGCGTATTATTGCTTTCGCAAAGAGAAAAATAAAATGAGGGTTCAACGCTGCTGAACCGACTATTGAGAGAAAGCATTAGCTGCAGGAGACCTAGCATTCTTCTGGTTTTCCACGGACACGGCACACAGGGACGAGCGGTTAGACCTGGCGTAGTATTGCTTTCGCAATAAAAAAAATAAAATGAGGAGGTTTCAACGCTGCTGAACCGACTATGGGGCGAAATCATTAGCTGCAGGAGACCGAGCGTTCTTCTTCTTCCACGGAGACGGCACACTGCGACGAGCGGTTAGACCTGGCGTATTATTGCTCTCACAACAAAAAAAAATAAAATGAGGAGGGTACAACGCTGCTGAACCGACTATGGAGAGGGAGCATTAGCTGCAGGAGACCGAGCATTCTTCTGTTTTTCCACGGACACGGCACACAGCGACGAGCGGTTAGACCTGGCGTATTATTGCTTTCGAAATAAGAAAAAATAAAATGAGGGTTACCGCTGCTGAACCGACTATGGAGCGAAAGCATTAGCTGCAGGAGACCGAGCGTTCTTCGTCTTCCAAGGACACGGCGCACAGCGACGAGCTTTTAGACCTGGCGGTGCATTGCTTTCCCAACAAAAAAAAATAAAATAAAATGAGGGTTCAACGCTGCTGAACCGGCTATGGAGAGAAAGCATTAGCTGCAGGAGACCGAGCATTCTTCTGTTTTTCCACGGACACGGCACACAGGGACGAGCGGTTAGACCTGGCGTAGTATTGCTTTCGCAATAAAAAAAAAATAAAATGAGGAGGTTTCAACGCTGCTGAACCGACTATGGGGCGAAATCATTAGCTGCAGGAGACCGAGCGTTCTTCTTCTTCCACGGAGACGGCACACTGCGACGAGCGGTTAGACCTGGCGTATTATTGCTTTAAAACAAAAAAAAAATAAAAGGAGGAGGGTTCAACGCTGCTGAACCGACTATGGAGCGAAAGCATTAGCTGCAGGAGACCGAGCGTTATTCTTCTTCTTCCACGGAGACGGCACACAGCGACGAGCTTTTAGACCTGGCGTAGCATTGCTTTCGCAATAAGAAAAAATAAAATGAGGGTTCAACGCTGCTGAACCGACTATGGAGCGAAAGCATTAGCTGCAGGAGACCGAGCGTTCTTCTTCTTCTTCCACGGACACAGCACACAGGGACGAGCGGTTAGACCTGGCGTATTATTGCTCTCACAACAAAAAAAAATAAAATGAGGAGGGTACAACGCTGCTGAACCGACTATGGAGAGGGAGCATTAGCTGCAGGAGACCGAGCGTTCTTCTTCTTCCACGGACACGGCGCACAGCGACGAGCTTTTAGACCTGGCGGTGCATTGCTTTCGCAACAAAAAAAAATAAAATGAGGGTTCAACGCTGCTGAACCGACTATGGAGAGAAAGCATTAGCAGCAGGAGACCGAGCATTCTTCTGTTTTTCCACGGACACGGCACACAGGTACGAGCGGTTAGACCTGGCTTATTATTGCTTTCGCAATAAAAAAAAATAAAATGAGGAGGTTTCAACGCTCCTGAACCGACTATGGGGCGAAAGCATTAGCTGCAGGAGACCGAGCGTTCTTCTTCTTCGTCCACGGAGACGGCACACTGCGACGAGCGGTTAGACCTGGCATATTATTGCTTTAAAACAAAAAAAAATAAAATGAGGAGGGTTCAACGCTGCTGAACCGACTATGGAGCGAAAGCATTAGCTGCAGGAGACCGAGCGTTCTTCTTCTTCTTCCACGGAGACGGCACACAGCGACGAGTTTTTAGACCTGGCGTAGTATTGCTTTCGCAATAAGAAAAAATAAAATGAGGGTTCAACGCTGATGAACCGACTATGGAGCGAAAGCATTAGTTGCAGGAGACCGAGCGTTCTTCTTCTTCTTCCACGGACACAGCACACAGCGACGAGCGGTTAGACCTGGCGTATTATTGCTCTCACAACAAAAAAAAAAAATAAAATGAGGAGGGTACAACGCTGCTGAACCGACTATGGAGCGAAAGCATTAGCTGCAGGAGACCGAGCGTTCTTCTTCTTCTTCCACGGACACAGCACACAGCGACGAGCGGTTAGACCTGGCGTATTATTGCTGTCACAACCAAAAAAAAATAAAATGAGGAGGGTACAACGCTGATGAACCGACTATGGAGAGAAAGCATTAGCTGCAGGAGACCGAGCATTCTTCTGTTTTTCCACGGACACGGCACACAGCGACGAGCGGTTAGACCTGGCGTATTATTGCTTTCGCAAAGAGAAAAAATAAAATGAGGGTTCAACGCTGCTGAACCGACTATGGAGCGAAAGCATTAGCTGCAGGAGACCGAGCGTTCTTCTTCTTCTTCCACGGACACAGCACACAGCGACGAGCGGTTAGACCTGGCGTATTATTGCTCTCACAACAAAAAAAAATAAAATGAGGAGGGTACAACGCTGCTGAACCGACTATGGAGAGAAATCATTAGCTGCAGGAGACCGAGCGTTCTTCTTCTTCCACGGAGACGGCACACTGCGACGAGCGGTTAGACCTGGCGTATTATTGCTTTAAAACAAAAAAAATAAAATGAGGGGGGTTCAACGCTGCTGAACCGACTATGGAGCGAAAGCATTAGCTGCAGGAGACCGAGCGTTCTTCTTCTTCTTCCACGGAGACGGCACACAGCGACGAGCTTTTAGACCTGGCGTAGCATTGCTTTCGCAATAAGAAAAAATAAAATGAGGGTTCGACGCTTCTGAACCGACTATGGAGCGAAAACATTAGCTGCAGGAGACCGAGCGTTCTTCTTCTTCTTCCACGGACACAGCACACAGGGACGAGCGATTAGACCTGGCGTATTATTGCTCTCACAACAAAAAAAAATAAAATGAGGAGGGTACAACGCTGCTGAACCAACTATGGAGAGGGAGCATTAGCTGCAGGAGACCGAGCGTTCTTCTTCTTCCACGGACACGGCGCACAGCGACGAGCTTTTAGACCTGGCGGTGCATTGCTTTCGCAACAAAAAAAAAAATAAAATGAGGGTTCAACGCTGCTGAACCGACTATGGAGAGAAAGCATTAGCAGCAGGAGACCGAGCATTCTTTTGTTTTTCCACGGACACGGCACAGAGGGACGAGCGGTTAGATCTGGCGTATTATTGCTTTCGCAATAAAAAAAAATAAAATGAGGAGGTTTCAACGCTCCTGAACCGACTATGGGGCGAAAGCATTAGCTGCAGGAGACCGAGCGTTCTTCTTCTTCTTCCACGGAGACGGCACACAGCGACGAGCTTTTAGACCTGGCGTAGCATTGCTTTCGCAATAAGAAAAAATAAAATGAGGGTTCTACGCTGCTGAACCGACTATGGAGCGAAAGCATTAGCTGCAGGAGACCGAGCGTTCTTCTTCCACGGACACAGCACACAGGGACGAGCGGTTAGACCTGGCGTATTATTGCTCTCACAACAAAAAAAAAATAAAATGAGGAGGGTACAACGCTGCTGAACCGACTATGGAGAGGGAGCATTAGCTGCAGGAGACCGAGCATTCTTCTGTTTTTCCACGGACACGGCACACAGCGACGAGCGGTTAGACCTGGCGTATTATTGCTTTCGCAAAGAGAAAAAATAAAATGAGGGTTCAACGCTGCTGAACCGACTATGGAGCGAAAGCATTAGCTGCAGGAGACCGAGCGTTCTTCTTCTTCCACGGACACGGCGCACAGCGACGAGCTTTTAGACCTGGCGGTGCATTGCTTTCGCAACAAAAAAAAAATAAAATGAGGGTTCAACGCTGCTGAACCGACTATGGAGAGAAAGCATTAGCTGCAGGAGACAGAGCGTTCTTCTTCTTCCACGGACACGGCACACAGCGACGAGCTTTTAGACCTGGCGGTGCATTAACAAAAAAAATAAAATGAGGGTTCAACGCTGTTGAACCGACTATGGAGAGAAAGCATTAGCTGCAGGAGACCGAGCATTCTTCTGTTTTTCCACGGACACGGCACACAGCGACGAGCGGTTAGACCTGGCGTATTATTGCATTCGCAATAAGAAAAAATAAAATGAGGGTTCAACGCTGCTGAACCGACTATGGAGCGAAAGCATTAGCTGCAGGAGAACGAGCGTTCTTCGTCTTCCAAGGACACGGCGCACAGCGACGAGCTTTTAGACCTGGCGGTGCATTGCTTTCCCAACAAAAAAAATAAAATAAAATGAGGGTTCAACGCTGCTGAACCGGCTATGGAGAGAAAGCATTAGCTGCAGGAGACCAAGCATTCTTCTGTTTTTCCACGGACACGGCACACAGGGACGAGCGGTTAGACCTGGCGTAGTATTGCTTTCGCAATAAAAAAAAATAAAATGAGGAGGTTTCAACGCTGCTGAATCGACTATGGAGCGAAATCATTAGCTGCAGGAGACCGAGCGTTCTTCTTCTTCCACGGAGACGGCACACTGCGACGAGCGGTTAGACCTGGCGTATTATTGCTTTAAAACAAAAAAAAATAAAATGAGGAGGGTTCAATGCTGCTGAACCGACTATGGAGCGAAAGCATTAGCTGCAGGAGACCGAGCGATATTCTTCTTCTTCCACGGAGACGGCACACAGCGACGAGCTTTTAGACCTGGCGTAGCATTGCTTTCGCAATAAGAAAAAATAAAATGAGGGTTCAACGCTGCTGAACCGACTATGGAGCGAAAGCATTAGCTGCAGGAGACCGAGCGTTCTTCTTCTTCTTCCACGGACACAGCACACAGGGACGAGCGGTTAGACCTGGCGTATTATTGCTCTCACAACAAAAAAAAAATAAAATGAGGAGGGTACAACGCTGCTGAACCGACTATGGAGAGGGAGCATTAGCTGCAGGAGACCGAGCGTTCTTCTTCTTCCACGGACACGGCGCACAGCGACGAGCTTTTAGACCTTGCGTATTATTGCTTTCGCAAAGAGAAAAAATAAAATGAGGGTTCAACGCTGCTGAACCGACTATGGAGCGAAAGCATTAGCTGCAGGAGACCGAGCGTTCTTCTTCTTCTTCCACGGACACAGCACACAGCGACGAGCGGTTAGACCTGGCGTATTATTGCTCTCACAACAAAAAAAAATAAAATGAGGAGGGTACAACGCTGCTGAACCGACTATGGAGAGAAAGCATTAGCTGCAGGAGACCGAGCATTCTTCTGTTTTTCCACGGACACGGCACACAGCGACGAGCGGTTAGACCTGGCATATTATTGCTTTAAAACAAAAAAAAAATAAAATGAGGAGGGTTCAACGCTGCTGAACCGACTATGGAGCGAAAGCATTAGCTGCAGGAGACCGAGCGTTCTTCTTCTTCTTCCACGGAGACGGCACACAGCGACGAGCTTTTAGACCTGGCGTAGCATTGCTTTCGCAATAAGAAAAAATAAAATGAGGGTTCGACGCTTCTGAACCGACTATGGAGCGAAAACATTAGCTGCAGGAGACCGAGCGTTCTTCTTCTTCTTCCACGGACACAGCACACAGGGACGAGCGATTAGACCTGGCGTATTATTGCTCTCACAACAAAAAAAAAATAAAATGAGGAGGGTACAACGCTGCTGAACCAACTATGGAGAGGGAGCATTAGCTGCAGGAGACCGAGCGTTCTTCTTCTTCCACGGACACGGCGCACAGCGACGAGCTTTTAGACCTGGCGGTGCATTGCTTTCGCAACAAAAAAAAAATAAAATGAGGGTTCAACGCTGCTGAACCGACTATGGAGAGAAAGCATTAGCAGCAGGAGACCGAGCATTCTTTTGTTTTTCCACGGACACGGCACAGAGGGACGAGCGGTTAGATCTGGCGTATTATTGCTTTCGCAATAAAAAAAAATAAAATGAGGAGGTTTCAACGCTCCTGAACCGACTATGGGGCGAAAGCATTAGCTGCAGGAGACCGAGCGTTCTTCTTCTTCTTCCACGGAGACGGCACACAGCGACGAGCTTTTAGACCTGGCGTAGCATTGCTTTCGCAATAAGAAAAAATAAAATGAGGGTTCTACGCTGCTGAACCGACTATGGAGCGAAAGCATTAGCTGCAGGAGACCGAGCGTTCTTCTTCCACGGACACAGCACACAGGGACGAGCGGTTAGACCTGGCGTATTATTGCTCTCACAACAAAAAAAAAATAAAATGAGGAGGGTACAACGCTGCTGAACCGACTATGGAGAGGGAGCATTAGCTGCAGGAGACCGAGCATTCTTCTGTTTTTCCACGGACACGGCACACAGCGACGAGCGGTTAGACCTGGCGTATTATTGCTTTCGCAAAGAGAAAAAATAAAATGAGGGTTCAACGCTGCTGAACCGACTATGGAGCGAAAGCATTAGCTGCAGGAGACCGAGCGTTCTTCTTCTTCTTCCACGGACACAGCACACAGGGACGAGCGGTTAGACCTGGCGTATTATTGCTCTCACAACAAAAAAAAAATAAAATGAGGAGGGTACAACGCTGCTGAACCGACTATGGAGAGGGAGCATTAGCTGCAGGAGACCGAGCGTTCTTCTTCTTCCACGGACACGGCGCACAGCGACGAGCTTTTAGACCTTGCGTATTATTGCTTTCGCAAAGAGAAAAAATAAAATGAGGGTTCAACGCTGCTGAACCGACTATGGAGCGAAAGCATTAGCTGCAGGAGACCGAGCGTTCTTCTTCTTCTTCCACGGACACAGCACACAGCGACGAGCGGTTAGACCTGGCGTATTATTGCTCTCACAACAAAAAAAAATAAAATGAGGAGGGTACAACGCTGCTGAACCGACTATGGAGAGAAAGCATTAGCTGCAGGAGACCGAGCATTCTTCTGTTTTTCCACGGACACGGCACACAGCGACGAGCGGTTAGACCTGGCATATTATTGCTTTAAAACAAAAAAAAAATAAAATGAGGAGGGTTCAACGCTGCTGAACCGACTATGGAGCGAAAGCATTAGCTGCAGGAGACCGAGCGTTCTTCTTCTTCTTCCACGGAGACGGCACACAGCGACGAGTTTTTAGACCTGGCGTAGTATTGCTTTCGCAATAAGAAAAAATAAAATGAGGGTTCAACGCTGATGAACCGACTATGGAGCGAAAGCATTAGTTGCAGGAGACCGAGCGTTCTTATTCTTCTTCCACGGACACAGCACACAGCGACGAGCGGTTAGACCTGGCGTATTATTGCTCTCACAACAAAAAAAAAATAAAATGAGGAGGGTACAACGCTGCTGAACCGACTATGGAGCGAAAGCATTAGCTGCAGGAGACCGAGCGTTCTTCTTCTTCTTCCACGGACACAGCACACAGCGACGAGCGGTTAGACCTGGCGTATTATTGCTGTCACAACCAAAAAAAAATAAAATGAGGAGGGTACAACGCTGATGAACCGACTATGGAGAGAAAGCATTAGCTGCAGGAGACCGAGCATTCTTCTGTTTTTCCACGGACACGGCACACAGCGACGAGCGGTTAGACCTGGCGTATTATTGCTTTCGCAAAGAGAAAAAATAAAATGAGGGTTCAACGCTGCTGAACCGACTATGGAGCGAAAGCATTAGCTGCAGGAGACCGAGCGTTCTTCTTCTTCTTCCACGGACACAGCACACAGCGACGAGCGGTTAGACCTGGCGTATTATTGCTCTCACAACAAAAAAAAATAAAATGAGGAGGGTACAACGCTGCTGAACCGACTATGGAGAGAAAGCATTAGCTGCAGGAGACCGAGCATTCTTCTGTTTTTCCACGGACACGGCACACAGCGACGAGCGGTTAGACCTGGCATATTATTGCTTTAAAACAAAAAAAAAATAAAATGAGGAGGGTTCAACGCTGCTGAACCGACTATGGAGCGAAAGCATTAGCTGCAGGAGACCGAGCGTTCTTCTTCTTCTTCCACGGAGACGGCACACAGCGACGAGCTTTTAGACCTGGCGTAGCATTGCTTTCGCAATAAGAAAAAATAAAATGAGGGTTCGACGCTTCTGAACCGACTATGGAGCGAAAACATTAGCTGCAGGAGACCGAGCGTTCTTCTTCTTCTTCCACGGACACAGCACACAGGGACGAGCGATTAGACCTGGCGTATTATTGCTCTCACAACAAAAAAAAATAAAATGAGGAGGGTACAACGCTGCTGAACCAACTATGGAGAGGGAGCATTAGCTGCAGGAGACCGAGCGTTCTTCTTCTTCCACGGACACGGCGCACAGCGACGAGCTTTTAGACCTGGCGGTGCATTGCTTTCGCAACAAAAAAAAAAATAAAATGAGGGTTCAACGCTGCTGAACCGACTATGGAGAGAAAGCATTAGCAGCAGGAGACCGAGCATTCTTTTGTTTTTCCACGGACACGGCACAGAGGGACGAGCGGTTAGATCTGGCGTATTATTGCTTTCGCAATAAAAAAAAAATAAAATGAGGAGGTTTCAACGCTCCTGAACCGACTATGGGGCGAAAGCATTAGCTGCAGGAGACCGAGCGTTCTTCTTCTTCTTCCACGGAGACGGCACACAGCGACGAGCTTTTAGACCTGGCGTAGCATTGCTTTCGCAATAAGAAAAAATAAAATGAGGGTTCTACGCTGCTGAACCGACTATGGAGCGAAAGCATTAGCTGCAGGAGACCGAGCGTTCTTCTTCCACGGACACAGCACACAGGGACGAGCGGTTAGACCTGGCGTATTATTGCTCTCACAACAAAAAAAAAATAAAATGAGGAGGGTACAACGCTGCTGAACCGACTATGGAGAGGGAGCATTAGCTGCAGGAGACCGAGCATTCTTCTGTTTTTCCACGGACACGGCACACAGCGACGAGCGGTTAGACCTGGCGTATTATTGCTTTCGCAAAGAGAAAAAATAAAATGAGGGTTCAACGCTGCTGAACCGACTATGGAGCGAAAGCATTAGCTGCAGGAGACCGAGCGTTCTTCTTCTTCCACGGACACGGCGCACAGCGACGAGCTTTTAGACCTGGCGGTGCATTGCTTTCGCAACAAAAAAAAAATAAAATGAGGGTTCAACGCTGCTGAACCGACTATGGAGAGAAAGCATTAGCTGCAGGAGACAGAGCGTTCTTCTTCTTCCACGGACACGGCACACAGCGACGAGCTTTTAGACCTGGCGGTGCATTAACAAAAAAAATAAAATGAGGGTTCAACGCTGTTGAACCGACTATGGAGAGAAAGCATTAGCTGCAGGAGACCGAGCATTCTTCTGTTTTTCCACGGACACGGCACACAGCGACGAGCGGTTAGACCTGGCGTATTATTGCATTCGCAATAAGAAAAAATAAAATGAGGGTTCAACGCTGCTGAACCGACTATGGAGCGAAAGCATTAGCTGCAGGAGAACGAGCGTTCTTCGTCTTCCAAGGACACGGCGCACAGCGACGAGCTTTTAGACCTGGCGGTGCATTGCTTTCCCAACAAAAAAAATAAAATAAAATGAGGGTTCAACGCTGCTGAACCGGCTATGGAGAGAAAGCATTAGCTGCAGGAGACCAAGCATTCTTCTGTTTTTCCACGGACACGGCACACAGGGACGAGCGGTTAGACCTGGCGTAGTATTGCTTTCGCAATAAAAAAAAATAAAATGAGGAGGTTTCAACGCTGCTGAATCGACTATGGAGCGAAATCATTAGCTGCAGGAGACCGAGCGTTCTTCTTCTTCCACGGAGACGGCACACTGCGACGAGCGGTTAGACCTGGCGTATTATTGCTTTAAAACAAAAAAAAAATAAAATGAGGAGGGTTCAATGCTGCTGAACCGACTATGGAGCGAAAGCATTAGCTGCAGGAGACCGAGCGATATTCTTCTTCTTCCACGGAGACGGCACACAGCGACGAGCTTTTAGACCTGGCGTAGCATTGCTTTCGCAATAAGAAAAAATAAAATGAGGGTTCAACGCTGCTGAACCGACTATGGAGCGAAAGCATTAGCTGCAGGAGACCGAGCGTTCTTCTTCTTCCACGGACACAGCACACAGGGACGAGCGGTTAGACCTGGCGTATTATTGCTCTCACAACAAAAAAAAAAATAAAATGAGGAGGGTACAACGCTGCTGAACCGACTATGGAGAGGGAGCATTAGCTGCAGGAGACCGAGCGTTCTTCTTCTTCCACGGACACGGCGCACAGCGACGAGCTTTTAGACCTTGCGTATTATTGCTTTCGCAAAGAGAAAAAATAAAATGAGGGTTCAACGCTGCTGAACCGACTATGGAGCGAAAGCATTAGCTGCAGGAGACCGAGCGTTCTTCTTCTTCTTCCACGGACACAGCACACAGCGACGAGCGGTTAGACCTGGCGTATTATTGCTCTCACAACAAAAAAAAATAAAATGAGGAGGGTACAACGCTGCTGAACCGACTATGGAGAGAAAGCATTAGCTGCAGGAGACCGAGCATTCTTCTGTTTTTCCACGGACACGGCACACAGCGACGAGCGGTTAGACCTGGCATATTATTGCTTTAAAACAAAAAAAAAAATAAAATGAGGAGGGTTCAACGCTGCTGAACCGACTATGGAGCGAAAGCATTAGCTGCAGGAGACCGAGCGTTCTTCTTCATCTTCCACGGAGACGGCACACAGCGACGAGTTTTTAGACCTGGCGTAGTATTGCTTTCGCAATAAGAAAAAATAAAATGAGGGTTCAACGCTGATGAACCGACTATGGAGCGAAAGCATTAGCTGCAGGAGACCGAGCGTTCTTCTTCTTCTTCCACGGACACAGCACACAGCGACGAGCGGTTAGACCTGGCGTATTATTGCTCTCACAACAAAAAAAAATAAAATGAGGAGGGTACAACGCTGCTGAACCGACTATGGAGAGAAATCATTAGCTGCAGGAGACCGAGCATTCTTCTTCTTCCACGGACACGGCACACAGCGACGAGCGGTTAGACCTGGCGTATTTATTGCTTTCGCAAAGAGAAAAATAAAATGAGGGTTCAACGCTGCTGAACCGACTATTGAGAGAAAGCATTAGCTGCAGGAGACCTAGCATTCTTCTGGTTTTCCACGGACACGGCACACAGGGACGAGCGGTTAGACCTGGCGTAGTATTGCTTTCGCAATAAAAAAATAAAATGAGGAGGTTTCAACGCTGCTGAACCGACTATGGGGCGAAATCATTAGCTGCAGGAGACCGAGCGTTCTTCTTCTTCCACGGAGACGGCACACTGCGACGAGCGGTTAGACCTGGCGTATTATTGCTCTCACAACAACAAAAAAATAAAATGAGGAGGGTACAACGCTGCTGAACCGACTATGGAGAGGGAGCATTAGCTGCAGGAGACCGAGCATTCTTCTGTTTTTCCACGGACACGGCACACAGCGACGAGCGGTTAGACCTGGCGTATTATTGCTTTCGCAATAAGAAAAAATAAAATGAGGGTTCAACGCTGCTGAACCGACTATGGAGCGAAAGCATTAGCTGCAGGAGACCGAGCGTTCTTCGTCTTCCAAGGACACGGCGCACAGCGACGAGCTTTTAGACCTGGCGGTGCATTGCTTTCCCAACAAAAAAAAATAAAATAAAATGAGGGTTCAACGCTGCTGAACCGGCTATGGAGAGAAAGCATTAGCTGCAGGAGACCGAGCATTCTTCTGTTTTTCCACGGACACGGCACACAGGGACGAGCGGTTAGACCTGGCGTAGTATTGCTTTCGCAATAAAAAAAAATAAAATGAGGAGGTTTCAACGCTGCTGAACCGACTATGGGGCGAAATCATTAGCTGCAGGAGACCGAGCGTTCTTCTTCTTCCACGGAGACGGCACACTGCGACGAGCGGTTAGACCTGGCGTATTATTGCTTTAAAACAAAAAAAAATAAAATGAGGAGGGTTCAACGCTGCTGAACCGACTATGGAGCGAAAGCATTAGCTGTAGGAGACCGAGCGTTATTCTTCTTCTTCCACGGAGACGGCACACAGCGACGAGCTTTTAGACCTGGCGTAGCATTGCTTTCGCAATAAGAAAAAATAAAATGAGGGTTCAACGCTGCTGAACCGACTATGGAGCGAAAGCATTAGCTGCAGGAGACCGAGCGTTCTTCTTCTTCTTCCACGGACACAGCACACAGGGACGAGCGGTTAGACCTGGCGTATTATTGCTCAAACAACAAAAAAAATAAAATGAGGAGGGTACAACGCTGCTGAAGCGACTATGGAGAGGGAGCATTAGCTGCAGGAGACCGAGCGTTCTTCTTCTTCCACGGACACGGCGCACAGCGACGAGCTTTTAGACCTGGCGGTGCATTGCTTTCGCAACAAAAAAAAAAAATAAAATGAGGGTTCAACGCTGCTGAACCGACTATGGAGCGAAAGCATTAGCTGCAGGAGACCGAGCGTTCTTCTTCTTCTAACACGGAGACGGCACACAGCGACGAGTTTTTAGACCTGGCGTAGTATTGCTTTCGCAATAAGAAAAAATAAAATGAGGGTTCAACGCTGATGAACCGACTATGGAGCGAAAGCATTAGTTGCAGGAGACCGAGCGTTCTTCTTCTTCTTCCACGGACACAGCACACAGCGACGAGCGGTTAGACCTGGCGTATTATTGCTCTCACAACAAAAAAAAAATAAAATGAGGAGGGTACAACGCTGCTGAACCGACTATGGAGAGAAATCATTAGCTGCAGGACACCGAGCATTCTTCTTCTTCCACGGACACGGCACACAGCGACGAGCGGTTAGACCTGGCGTATTATTGCTTTCGCAAAGAGAAAAATAAAATGAGGGTTCAACGCTGCTGAACCGACAATTGAGAGAAAGCATTAGCTGCAGGAGACCTAGCATTCTTCTGGTTTTCCACGGACACGGCACACAGGGACGAGCGGTTAGACCTGGCGTAGTATTGCTTTCGCAATAAAAAAAAATAAAATGAGGAGGTTTCAACGCTGCTGAACCGACTATGGGGCGAAATCATTAGCTGCAGGAGAAAGAGCGTTCTTCTTCTTCCACGGAGACGGCACACAGCGATGAGCTTTTAGACCTGGCGTAGCATTGCTTTAAAACAAAAAAAAATAAAATGAGGAGGGTTCAACGCTGCTGAACCGACTATGGAGCGAAAGCATTAGCTGCAGGAGACCGAGCATTCTTCTGGTTTTCCACGGACACGGCACACAGGGACGAGCGGTTAGACCTGGCGTAGTATTGCTTTCGCAATAAAAAAATAAAATGAGGAGGTTTCAACGCTGCTGAACCGACTATGGGGCGAAATCATTAGCTGCAGGAGACCGAGCGTTCTTCTTCTTCCACGGAGACGGCACACTGCGACGAGCGGTTAGACCTGGCGTATTATTGCTTTAAAACAAAAAAAATAAAATGAGCAGGGTTCAACGCTGCTGAACCGACTATGGAGCGAAAGCATTAGCTGCAGGAGACCGAGCGTTCTTCTTCTTCCACGGAGACGGCACACAGCGACGAGCTTTTAGACCTGGCGTAGCATTGCTTTCGCAATAAGAAAAAATAAAATGAGGGTTCGACGCTTCTGAACCGACTATGGAGCGAAAGCATTAGCTGCAGGAGACCGAGCGTTCTTCTTCTTCTTCCGCGGACACAGCACACAGGGACGAGCGATTAGACCTGGCGTATTATTGCTCTCACAACAAAAAAAAAATAAAATGAGGAGGGTACAACGCTGCTGAACCGACTATGGAGAGGGAGCATTAGCTGCAGGAGACCGAGCGTTCTTCTTCTTCCACGGACACGGCGCACAGCGACGAGCTTTTAGACCTGGCGGTGCATTGCTTTCGCAACAAAAAAAAAATAAAATGAGGGTTCAACGCTGCTGAACCGACTATGGAGAGAAAGCATTAGCAGCAGGAGACCGAGCATTCTTTTGTTTTTCCACGGACACGGCACAGAGGGACGAGCGGTTAGACCTGGCGTATTATTGCTTTCGCAATAAAAAAAAAATAAAATGAGGAGGTTTCAACGCTCCTGAACCGACTATGGGGCGAAAGCATTAGCTGCAGGAGACCGAGCGTTCTTCTTCTTCTTCCACGGAGACGGCACACAGCGACGAGCTTTTAGACCTGGCGTAGCATTGCTTTCGCAATAAGAAAAAATAAAATGAGGGTTCTACGCTGCTGAACCGACTATGGAGCGAAAGCATTAGCTGCAGGAGACCGAGCGTTCTTCTTCTTCCACGGACACAGCACACAGGGACGAGCGGTTAGACCTGGCGTATTATTGCTCTCACAACAAAAAAAAAATAAAATGAGGAGGGTACAACGCTGCTGAACCGACTATGGAGAGGGAGCATTAGCTGCAGGAGACCGAGCATTCTTCTGTTTTTCCACGGACACGGCACACAGCGACGAGCGGTTAGACCTGGCGTATTATTGCTTTCGCAAAGAGAAAAAATAAAATGAGGGTTCAACGCTGCTGAACCGACTATGGAGCGAAAGCATTAGCTGCAGGAGACCGAGCGTTCTTCTTCTTCCACGGACACGGCGCACAGCGACGAGCTTTTAGACCTGGCGGTGCATTGCTTTCGCAACAAAAAAAAATAAAATGAGGGTTCAACGCTGCTGAACCGACTATGGAGAGAAAGCATTAGCTGCAGGAGACAGAGCGTTCTTCTTCTTCCACGGACACGGCACACAGCGACGAGCTTTTAGACCTGGCGGTGCATTAACAAAAAAAATAAAATGAGGGTTCAACGCTGTTGAACCGACTATGGAGAGAAAGCATTAGCTGCAGGAGACCGAGCATTCTTCTGTTTTTCCACGGACACGGCACACAGCGACGAGCGGTTAGACCTGGCGTATTATTGCATTCGCAATAAGAAAAAATAAAATGAGGGTTCAACGCTGCTGAACCGACTATGGAGCGAAAGCATTAGCTGCAGGAGAACGAGCGTTCTTCGTCTTCCAAGGACACGGCGCACAGCGACGAGCTTTTAGTCCTGGCGTTGCATTGCTTTCCCAACAAAAAAAATAAAATAAAATGAGGGTTCAACGCTGCTGAACCGGCTATGGAGAGAAAGCATTAGCTGCAGGAGACCAAGCATTCTTCTGTTTTTCCACGGACACGGCACACAGGGACGAGCGGTTAGACCTGGCGTAGTATTGCTTTCGCAATAAAAAAAAAATAAAATGAGGAGGTTTCAACGCTGCTGAATCGACTATGGAGCGAAATCATTAGCTGCAGGAGACCGAGCGTTCTTCTTCTTCCACGGAGACGGCACACTGCGACGAGCGGTTAGACCTGGCGTATTATTGCTTTAAAACAAAAAAAAATAAAATGAGGAGGGTTCAATGCTGCTGAACCGACTATGGAGCGAAAGCATTAGCTGCAGGAGACCGAGCGATATTCTTCTTCTTCCACGGAGACGGCACACAGCGACGAGCTTTTAGACCTGGCGTAGCATTGCTTTCGCAATAAGAAAAAATAAAATGAGGGTTCAACGCTGCTGAACCGACTATGGAGCGAAAGCATTAGCTGCAGGAGACCGAGCGTTCTTCTTCTTCTTCCACGGACACAGCACACAGGGACGAGCGGTTAGACCTGGCGTATTATTGCTCTCACAACAAAAAAAAATAAAATGAGGAGGGTACAACGCTGCTGAACCGACTATGGAGAGGGAGCATTAGCTGCAGGAGACCGAGCGTTCTTCTTCTTCCACGGACACGGCGCACAGCGACGAGCTTTTAGACCTTGCGTATTATTGCTTTCGCAAAGAGAAAAAATAAAATGAGGGTTCAACGCTGCTGAACCGACTATGGAGCGAAAGCATTAGCTGCAGGAGACCGAGCGTTCTTCTTCTTCTTCCACGGACACAGCACACAGCGACGAGCGGTTAGACCTGGCGTATTATTGCTCTCACAACAAAAAAAAATAAAATGAGGAGGGTACAACGCTGCTGAACCGACTATGGAGAGAAAGCATTAGCTGCAGGAGACCGAGCATTCTTCTGTTTTTCCACGGACACGGCACACAGCGACGAGCGGTTAGACCTGGCATATTATTGCTTTAAAACAAAAAAAAAATAAAATGAGGAGGGTTCAACGCTGCTGAACCGACTATGGAGCGAAAGCATTAGCTGCAGGAGACCGAGCGTTCTTCTTCTTCTTCCACGGAGACGGCACACAGCGACGAGTTTTTAGACCTGGCGTAGTATTGCTTTCGCAATAAGAAAAAATAAAATGAGGGTTCAACGCTGATGAAACGACTATGGAGCGAAAGCATTAGCTGCAGGAGACCGAGCGTTCTTCTTCTTCTTCCACGGACACAGCACACAGCGACGAGCGGTTAGACCTGGCGTATTATTGCTCTCACAACAAAAAAAAAATAAAATGAGGAGGGTACAACGCTGCTGAACCGACTATGGAGCAAAATCATTAGCTGCAGGAGACCGAGCATTCTTCTTCTTCCACGGACACGGCACACAGCGACGAGCGGTTAGACCTGGCGTATTTATTGCTTTCGCAAAGAGAAAAATAAAATGAGGGTTCAACGCTGCTGAACCGACTATTGAGAGAAAGCATTAGCTGCAGGAGACCTAGCATTCTTCTGGTTTTCCACGGACACGGCACACAGGGACGAGCGGTTAGACCTGGCGTAGTATTGCTTTCGCAATAAAAAAAATAAAATGAGGAGGTTTCAACGCTGCTGAACCGACTATGGGGCGAAATCATTAGCTGCAGGAGACCGAGCGTTCTTCTTCTTCCACGGAGACGGCACACTGCGACGAGCGGTTAGACCTGGCGTATTATTGCTCTCACAACAAAAAAAAAATAAAATGAGGAGGGTACAACGCTGCTGAACCGACTATGGAGAGGGAGCATTAGCTGCAGGAGACCGAGCATTCTTCTGTTTTTCCACGGACACGGCACACAGCGACGAGCGGTTAGACCTGGCGTATTATTGCTTTCGCAATAAGAAAAAATAAAATGAGGGTTCAACGCTGCTGAACCGACTATGGAGCGAAAGCATTAGCTGCAGGAGACCGAGCGTTCTTCGTCTTCCAAGGACACGGCGCACAGCGACGAGCTTTTAGACCTGGCGGTGCATTGCTTTCCCAACAAAAAAAAAATAAAATAAAATGAGGGTTCAACGCTGCTGAACCGGCTATGGAGAGAAAGCATTAGCTGCAGGAGACCGAGCATTCTTCTGTTTTTCCACGGACACGGCACACAGGGACGAGCGGTTAGACCTGGCGTAGTATTGCTTTCGCAATAAAAAAAAATAAAATGAGGAGGTTTCAACGCTGCTGAACCGACTATGGGGCGAAATCATTAGCTGCAGGAGACCGAGCGTTCTTCTTCTTCCACGGAGACGGCACACTGCGACGAGCGGTTAGACCTGGCGTATTATTGCTTTAAAACAAAAAAAAATAAAATGAGGAGGGTTCAACGCTGCTGAACCGACTATGGAGCGAAAGCATTAGCTGTAGGAGACCGAGCGTTATTCTTCTTCTTCCACGGAGACGGCACACAGCGACGAGCTTTTAGACCTGGCGTAGCATTGCTTTCGCAATAAGAAAAAATAAAATGAGGGTTCAACGCTGCTGAACCGACTATGGAGCGAAAGCATTAGCTGCAGGAGACCGAGCGTTCTTCTTCTTCTTCCACGGACACAGCACACAGGGACGAGCGGTTAGACCTGGCGTATTATTGCTCTCACAACAAAAAAAATAAAATGAGGAGGGTACAACGCTGCTGAAGCGACTATGGAGAGGGAGCATTAGCTGCAGGAGACCGAGCGTTCTTCTTCTTCCACGGACACGGCGCACAGCGACGAGCTTTTAGACCTGGCGGTGCATTGCTTTCGCAACAAAAAAAAATAAAATGAGGGTTCAACGCTGCTGAACCGACTATGGAGCGAAAGCATTAGCTGCAGGAGACCGAGCGTTCTTCTTCTTCTTCCACGGAGACGGCACACAGCGACGAGTTTTTAGACCTGGCGTAGTATTGCTTTCGCAATAAGAAAAAATAAAATGAGGGTTCAACGCTGATGAACCGACTATGGAGCGAAAGCATTAGTTGCAGGAGACCGAGCGTTCTTCTTCTTCTTCCACGGACACAGCACACAGCGACGAGCGGTTAGACCTGGCGTATTATTGCTCTCACAACAAAAAAAAAATAAAATGAGGAGGGTACAACGCTGCTGAACCGACTATGGAGAGAAATCATTAGCTGCAGGACACCGAGCATTCTTCTTCTTCCACGGACACGGCACACAGCGACGAGCGGTTAGACCTGGCGTATTATTGCTTTCGCAAAGAGAAAAATAAAATGAGGGTTCAACGCTGCTGAACCGACAATTGAGAGAAAGCATTAGCTGCAGGAGACCTAGCATTCTTCTGGTTTTCCACGGACACGGCACACAGGGACGAGCGGTTAGACCTGGCGTAGTATTGCTTTCGCAATAAAAAAAATAAAATGAGGAGGTTTCAACGCTGCTGAACCGACTATGGGGCGAAATCATTAGCTGCAGGAGAAAGAGCGTTCTTCTTCTTCCACGGAGACGGCACACTGCGACGAGCGGTTAGACCTGGCGTATTATTGCTCTCACAACAAAAAAAAATAAAATGAGGAGGGTACAACGCTGCTGAACCGACTATGGAGAGGGAGCATTAGCTGCAGGAGACCGAGCGTTCTTCTTCTTCCACGGACACGGCACACAGCGACGAGCGGTTAGACCTGGCGTATTATTGCTTTCGCAAAGAGAAAAATAAAATGAGGGTTCAACGCTGCTGAACCGACTATTGAGAGAAAGCATTAGCTGCAGGAGACCTAGCATTCTTCTGGTTTTCCACGGACACGGCACACAGGGACGAGCGGTTAGACCTGGCGTAGTATTGCTTTCGCAATAAAAAAAATAAAATGAGGAGGTTTCAGCGCTGCTGAACCGTCTATGGGGCGAAATCATTAGCTGCAGGAGACCGAGCGTTCTTCTTCTTCCACGGAGACGGCACACAGCGACGAGCTTTTAGACCTGGCGGTGCATTGCTTTCGCAACAAAAAAAAATAAAATGAGGGTTCAACGCTGCTGAACCGACTATGGAAAGAAAGCATTAGCTGCAGGAGGCCGAGCGTTCTTCTTCTTCCACGGACACGGCACACAGCGACGAGCTTATAGACGTGGCGGTGAATTGCTTTCGCAACAAAAAAAAAATAAAATGAGGGTTCAACGCTGCTGAACAGACTATGGAGAGAAAGCATTAGCTGCAGGAGACCGAGCATTCTTCTGTTTTTCCACGGACACGGCACACAGCGACGAGCGGTTAGACCTGGCGTATTATTGCTTTCGCAATAAGAAAAAGAAAATGAGGGTTCCACGCTGCTGAACCGACTATGGAGCGAAAGCATTAGCTGCAGGAGACCGAGCGTTCTTCTTCTTCCACGGACACGGCACACAGCGAAGAGCGGTTATACCTGGCGTATTATTTCTCTCACAACAAAAAAAAAATAAAATAAGGAGGGTACAACGCTGCTGAACCGACTATGGAAAGAAAGCATTAGCTGCAGGAGACCGAGCGTTCTTCTTCTTCCACGGACACGGCACACAGCGACGAGCTTTTAGACGTGGCGGTGCATTGCTTTCGCAACAAAAAAAAAAATAAAATGAGGGTTCAACGCTGCTGAACAGACTATGGACAGAAAGCATTAGCTGCAGGAGACCGAGCATTCTTCTGTTTTTCCACGGACACGGCACACAGCGACGAGCGGTTAGACCTGGCGTATTATTGCTTTCGCAATAAGAAAAAAGTAAAATGAGGGTTCAACGCTGCTGAACCGACAATGGAGCGAAAGCATTAGCTGCAGGAGACCGAGCGTTCTTCTTCTTCCACGGACACGGCGCACAGCGACGAGCTTTTAGACCTGGCGGTGCATTGCTTTCGCAACAAAAAAAAATAAAATGAGGGTTCAACGCTGCTGAACAGACTATGGAGAGAAAGCATTAGCTGCAGGAGACCGAGCATTCTTCTGTTTTTCCACGGACACGGCACACAGGGACGAGCGGTTAGGCCTGGTGTATTATTGCTTTCGCAATAAAAAAATAAAATGAGGAGGTTTCAACGCTGCTGAACCAACTATGGGGCGAAAGCATTAGCTGCAGGAGACCGAGCGTTCTTCTTCTTCGTCCACGGAGACGGCACACTGCGACGAGCGGTTAGACCTGGCATATTATTGCTTTAGAACAAAACAAAAATAAAATGAGGAGGGTTCAACGCTGCTGAACCGACTATGGAGCGAAAGCATTAGCTGCAGGAGACCGAGCGTTCTTCTTCTTCTTCCACGGAGACGGCACACAGCGACGAGCTTTTAGACCTGGCGTAGTATTGCTTTCGCAATAAGAAAAAATAAAATGAGGGTTCAACGCTGATGAACCGACTATGGAGCGAAAGCATTAGCTGCAGGAGACCGAGCGTTCTTCTTCCTCTTCCACGGACACAGCACACAGCGACGAGCGGTTAGACCTGGCGTATTATTGCTCTCACAACAAAAAAAAAATAAAATGAGGAGGGTACAACGCTGCTGAACCGACTATGGAAAGAAAGCATTAGCTGCAGGAGACCGAGCATTCTTCTGTTTTTCCACGGACACGGCACACAGCGACGAGCGGTTAGACCTTGCGTATTATTGCTTTCGCAAAGAGAAAAAATAAAATGAGGGTTCAACGCTGCTGAACCGACTATGGAGCGAAAGCATTAGCTGCAGGAGACCGAGCGTTCTTCTTCTTCTTCCACGGACACAGCACACAGCGACGAGCGGTTAGACCTGGCGTATTATTGCTCTCACAACAAAAAAAAATAAAATGAGGAGGGTACAACGCTGCTGAACCGACTATGGAGAGAAAGCATTAGCTGCAGGAGACCGAGCATTCTTCTGTTTTTCCACGGACACGGCACACAGCGACGAGCGGTTAGACCTGGCGTATTATTGCTTTCGCAAAGAGAAAAAATAAAATGAGGGTTCAACGCTGCTGAACCGACTATTGAGAGAAAGCATTAGCTGCAGGAGACCGAGCATTCTTCTGGTTTTCCACGGACACGGCACACAGGGACGAGCGGTTAGACCTGGCGTAGTATTGCTTTCGCAATAAAAAAATAAAATGAGGAGGGTACAACGCTGCTGAACCGACTATGGAGAGGGAGAATTAGCTGCAGGAGACCGAGCGTTCTTCTTCTTCCACGGACACGGCACACAGCGACGAGCGGTTAGACCTGGCGTAGTATTGCTTTCGCAAAGAGAAAAAATAAAATGAGGGTTCAACGCTGCTGAACCGACTATGGGGCGAAATCATTAGCTGCAGGAGACCGAGCGTTCTTCTTCTTCCACGGAGACGGCACACTGCGACGAGCGGTTAGACCTGGCGTATTATTGCTTTAAAACAAAAAAAAATAAAATGAGGGTTCAACGCTGCTGAACCGACTATGGAGCGAAAGCATTAGCTGCAGGAGACCGAGCGTTATTCTTCTTCTTCCACGGACACAGCACACAGGGACGAGCAGTTAGACCTGGCGTATTATTGCTCTCACAACAAAAAAAAATAAAATGAGGAGGGTACAACGCTGCTGAACCGACTATGGAGAGGGAGCATTAGCTGCAGGAGACCGAGCGCTCTTCTTCTTCCACGGACACGGCGCACAGCGACGAGCTTTTAGACCTGGCGGTGCACTGCTTTCGCAAAAAAAAAAATAAAATGAGGGTTCAACGCTGCTGAACCGACTATGGAGAGAAAGCATTAGCAGCAGGAGACCGAGCATTCTTCTGTTTTTCCACGGACACGGCACACAGTGACGAGCGGTTAGACCTGGCGTATTATTGCTTTCGCAATAAATAAAAATAAAATGAGGAGGTTTCAACGCTCCTGAACCGACTATGGGGCGAAAGCATTAGCTGCAGGAGACCGAGCGTTCTTCTTCTTCGTCCACGGAGACGGCACACAGCGACGAGCTTTTAGACCTGGCGTATTATTGCTCTCACAACAAAAAAAAAATAAAATGAGGAGGGTACAACGCTGCTGAACCGACTATGGAGAGAAAGCATTAGCTGCAGGAGACCGAGCATTCTTCTGTTTTTCCACGGACACGGCACACAGCGACGAGCGGTTAGACCTGGCGTATTATTGCTTTCGCAAAGAGAAAAAATAAAATGAGGGTTCAACGCTGCTGAACCGACTATGGAGCGAAAGCATTAGCTGCCGGAGACCGAGCGTTCTTCTTCTTCTTCCACAGACACAGCACACAGCGACGAGCGGTTAGACCTGGCGTATTATTGCTCTCACAACAAAAAAAAATAAAATGAGGAGGGTACAACGCTGCTGAACCGACTATGGAGAGAAAGCATTAGCTGCAGGAGACCGAGCATTCTTCTGTTTTTCAACGGACACGGCACACAGGGACGAGCGGTTAGACCTGGCGTAGTATTGCTTTAAAACAAAAAAAAAATAAAATGAGGAGGGTTCAACGCTGCTGAACCGATTATGGAGCGAAAGCATTAGCTGCAGGAGACCGAGCGTTCTTCTTCTTCCACGGAGACGGCACACAGCGACGAGCTTTTAGACCTGGCGTAGCATTGCTTTCGCAATAAAAAAAAAATAAAATGAGGAGGTTTCAACGCTGCTGAACCGACTATGGGGCGAAATCATTAGCTGCGGGAGACCGAGCGTTCTTCTTCTTCCACGGAAACGGCGCACAGCGACGAGCTTTTAGACCTGGCGTAGCATTGCTTTCGCAATAAGAAAAAATAAAATGAGGGTTCAACGCTGCTGAACCGACTATGGAGCGAAAGCATTAGCTGCAGGATACCGAGCGTTCTTCTTCTTCTTCCACGGACACAGCGCACAGCGACGAGCTTTTAGACCTGGCGGTGCATTGCTTTCGCAACAAAAAAAAAATAAAATGAGGGTTCAACGCTGCTGAACCGACTATGGAGAGAAAGCATTAGCTGCAGGAGACCGAGCATAATTCTGTTTTTTCACGGACACGGCACACAGGGACGAGCGGTTAGACCTGGCGTAGTATTGCTTTCGCAATAAAAAAAAATAAAATGAGGAGGTTTCAACGCTGCTGAACCGACTATGGAGAGAAAGCATTAGCTGCAGGAGACCGAGCGTTCTTCTTCTTCCACGGACACGGCGCACAGCAACGAGCTTTTAGACCTGGCGGTGCATTGCTTTCGCAACAAAAAAAATAAAATGAGGAGGGTACAACTCTGCTGAACCGACTATGGAGAGAAAGCATTAGCTGCAGGAGACCGAGCGTTCTTCTTCTTCCACGGACACGGCACACAACGACGAGCTTTTAGACCTGGCGGTGCATTGCTTTCGCAACAAAAAAAAAATAAAATGAGGGTTCAACGCTGCTGAACCGACTATGGAGAGAAAGCATTAGCTGCAGGAGACCGAGCATTCTTCTGTTTTTCCACAGACACGGCACACAGGGACGAGCGGTTAGACCTGGCGTAGTATTGCTTTCGCAATAAAAAAAATAAAATGAGGAGGTTTCAACGCTGCTGAACCGACTATGGGGCGAAATCATTAGCTGCAGGAGACCGAGCGTTCTTCTTCTTCCACGGAGACGGCACACTGCGACGAGCGGTTAGACCTGGCGTATTATTGCTTTAAAACAAAAAAAAATAAAATGAGGGTTCAACGCTGCTGAACCGACTATGGAGCGAAAGCATTAGCTGCAGGAGACCGAGCGTTCTTCTTCTTCTTCCACGGAGACGGCACACAGCGACGAGCTTTTAGACCTGGCGTAGCATTGCTTTCGCAATAAGAAAAAATAAAATGAGGGTTCCACGCTGCTGAACCGACTATGGAGCGAAAGCATTAGCTGCAGGAGACCGAGCGTTCTTCTTCTTCTTCCACGGACACAGCACACAGGGACGAGCGGTTAGACCTGGCGTATTATTGCTCTCACAACAAAAAAAAAAATAAAATGAGGAGGGTACAACGCTGCTGAACCGACTATGGAGAGGGAGCATTAGCTGCAGGAGACCGAGCGTTCTTCTTCTTCCACGGACACGGCGCACAGCGACGAGCTATTAGACCTGGCGGTGCATTGCTTTCGCAACAAAAAAAAATAAAATGTGGGTTCAACGCTGCTGAACCGACTATGGAGAGAAAGCATTAGCTGCAGGAGACCGAGCGTTCTTCTTCTTCCACGGACACGGCACACAGCGACGAGCTTATAGACGTGGCGGTGCATTGCTTTCGCAACAAAAAAAAAATAAAATGAGGGTTCAACGCTGCTGAACAGACTATGGAGAGAAAGCATTAGCTGCAGGAGACCGAGCATTCTTCTGTTTTTCCACGGACACGGCACACAGCGACGAGCGGTTAGACCTGGCGTATTATTGCTTTCGCAATAAGAAAAAGAAAATGAGGGTTCCACGCTGCTGAACCGACTATGGAGCGAAAGCATTAGCTGCAGGAGACCGAGCGTTCTTCTTCTTCCACGGACACGGCACACAGCGAAGAGCGGTTATACCTGGCGTATTATTTCTCTCACAACAAAAAAAAAATAAAATAAGGAGGGTACAACGCTGCTGAACCGACTATGGAAAGAAAGCATTAGCTGCAGGAGACCGAGCGTTCTTCTTCTTCCACGGACACGGCACACAGCGACGTGCTTTTAGACGTGGCGGTGCATTGCTTTCGCAACAAAAAAAAATAAAATGAGGGTTCAACGCTGCTGAACAGACTATGGAGAGAAAGCATTAGCTGCAGGAGACCGAGCATTCTTCTGTTTTTCCACGGACACGGCACACAGCGACGAGCGGTTAGACCTGGCGTATTATTGCTTTCGCAATAAGAAAAAAGTAAAATGAGGGTTCAACGCTGCTGAACCGACTATGGAGCGAAAGCATTAGCTGCAGGAGACCGAGCGTTCTTCTTCTTCCACGGACACGACGCACAGCGACGAGCTTTTAGACCTGGCGGTGCATTGCTTTCGCAACAAAAAAAAAAATAAAATGAGGGTTCAACGCTGCTGAACAGACTATGGAGAGAAAGCATTAGCTGCACGAGACCGAGCATTCTTCTGTTTTTCCACGGACACGGCACACAGGGACGAGCGGTTAGACCTGGTGTATTATTGCTTTCGCAATAAAAAAAAATAAAATGAGGATGTTTCAACGCTGCTGAACCGACTATGGGGCGAAAGCATTAGCTGCAGGAGACCGAGCGCTCTTCTTCTTCGTCCACGGAGACGGCACACTGCGACGAGCGGTTAGACCTGGCATATTATTGCTTTAAAACAAAACAAAAATAAAATGAGGAGGGTTCAACGCTGCTGAACCGACTATGGAGCGAAAGCATTAGCTGCAGGAGACCGAGCGTTCTTCTTCTTCTTCCACGGAGACGGCACACAGCGACGAGCTTTTAGACCTGGCGTAGTATTGCTTTCGCAATAAGAAAAAATAGAATGAGGGTTCAACGCTGATGAACCGACTATGGAGCGAAAGCATTAGCTGCAGGAGACCGAGCGTTCTTCTTCTTCTTGCACGGACACAGCACACAGCGACGAGCGGTTAGACCTGGCGTATTATTGCTCTCACAACAAAAAAAAAATAAAATGAGGAGGGTACAACGCTGCTGAACCGACTATGGAGAGAAAGCATTAGCTGCAGGAGACCGAGCATTCTTCTGTTTTTCCACGGACTCGGCACACAGCGACGAGCGGTTAGACCTGGCGTATTATTGCTTTCGCAAAGAGAAAAAATAAAATGAGGGTTCAACGCTGCTGAACCGACTATGGAGCGAAAGCATTAGCTGCCGGAGACCGAGCGTTCTTCTTCTTCTTCCACAGACACAGCACACAGCGACGAGCGGTTAGACCTGGCGTATTATTGCTCTCACAACAAAAAAAAATAAAATGAGGAGGGTACAACGCTGCTGAACCGACTATGGAGAGAAAGCATTAGCTGCAGGAGACCGAGCATTCTTCTGTTTTTCAACGGACACGGCACACAGGGACGAGCGGTTAGACCTGGCGTAGTATTGCTTTAAAACAAAAAAAAAATAAAATGAGGAGGGTTCAACGCTGCTGAACCGATTATGGAGCGAAAGCATTAGCTGCAGGAGACCGAGCGTTCTTCTTCTTCCACGGAGACGGCACACAGCGACGAGCTTTTAGACCTGGCGTAGCATTGCTTTCGCAATAAAAAAAAATAAAATGAGGAGGTTTCAACGCTGCTGAACCGACTATGGGGCGAAATCATTAGCTGCGGGAGACCGAGCGTTCTTCTTCTTCCACGGAAACGGCGCACAGCGACGAGCTTTTAGACCTGGCGTAGCATTGCTTTCGCAATAAGAAAAAATAAAATGAGGGTTCAACGCTGCTGAACCGACTATGGAGCGAAAGCATTAGCTGCAGGATACCGAGCGTTCTTCTTCTTCTTCCACGGACACAGCGCACAGCGACGAGCTTTTAGACCTGGCGGTGCATTGCTTTCGCAACAAAAAAAAATAAAATGAGGGTTCAACGCTGCTGAACCGACTATGGAGAGAAAGCATTAGCTGCAGGAGACCGAGCATAATTCTGTTTTTTCACGGACACGGCACACAGGGACGAGCGGTTAGACCTGGCGTAGTATTGCTTTCGCAATAAAAAAAAATAAAATGAGGAGGTTTCAACGCTGCTGAACCGACTATGGAGAGAAAGCATTAGCTGCAGGAGACCGAGCGTTCTTCTTCTTCCACGGACACGGCGCACAGCAACGAGCTTTTAGACCTGGCGGTGCATTGCTTTCGCAACAAAAAAAATAAAATGAGGAGGGTACAACTCTGCTGAACCGACTATGGAGAGAAAGCATTAGCTGCAGGAGACCGAGCGTTCTTCTTCTTCCACGGACACGGCACACAACGACGAGCTTTTAGACCTGGCGGTGCATTGCTTTCGCAACAAAAAAAAAATAAAATGAGGGTTCAACGCTGCTGAACCGACTATGGAGAGAAAGCATTAGCTGCAGGAGACCGAGCATTCTTCTGTTTTTCCACAGACACGGCACACAGGGACGAGCGGTTAGACCTGGCGTAGTATTGCTTTCGCAATAAAAAAAATAAAATGAGGAGGTTTCAACGCTGCTGAACCGACTATGGGGCGAAATCATTAGCTGCAGGAGACCGAGCGTTCTTCTTCTTCCACGGAGACGGCACACTGCGACGAGCGGTTAGACCTGGCGTATTATTGCTTTAAAACAAAAAAAAATAAAATGAGGGTTCAACGCTGCTGAACCGACTATGGAGCGAAAGCATTAGCTGCAGGAGACCGAGCGTTCTTCTTCTTCTTCCACGGAGACGGCACACAGCGACGAGCTTTTAGACCTGGCGTAGCATTGCTTTCGCAATAAGAAAAAATAAAATGAGGGTTCAACGCTGCTGAACCGACTATGGAGCGAAAGCATTAGCTGCAGGAGACCGAGCGTTCTTCTTCTTCTTCCACGGACACAGCACACAGGGACGAGCGGTTAGACCTGGCGTATTATTGCTCTCACAACAAAAAAAAAATAAAATGAGGAGGGTACAACGCTGCTGAACCGACTATGGAGAGGGAGCATTAGCTGCAGGAGACCGAGCGTTCTTCTTCTTCCACGGACACGGCGCACAGCGACGAGCTATTAGACCTGGCGGTGCATTGCTTTCGCAACAAAAAAAAATAAAATGTGGGTTCAACGCTGCTGAACCGACTATGGAGAGAAAGCATTAGCTGCAGGAGACCGAGCGTTCTTCTTCTTCCACGGACACGGCACACAGCGACGAGCTTATAGACGTGGCGGTGCATTGCTTTCGCAACAAAAAAAAAATAAAATGAGGGTTCAACGCTGCTGAACAGACTATGGAGAGAAAGCATTAGCTGCAGGAGACCGAGCATTCTTCTGTTTTTCCACGGACACGGCACACAGCGACGAGCGGTTAGACCTGGCGTATTATTGCTTTCGCAATAAGAAAAAGAAAATGAGGGTTCCACGCTGCTGAACCGACTATGGAGCGAAAGCATTAGCTGCAGGAGACCGAGCGTTCTTCTTCTTCCACGGACACGGCACACAGCGAAGAGCGGTTATACCTGGCGTATTATTTCTCTCACAACAAAAAAAAATAAAATAAGGAGGGTACAACGCTGCTGAACCGACTATGGAAAGAAAGCATTAGCTGCAGGAGACCGAGCGTTCTTCTTCTTCCACGGACACGGCACACAGCGACGTGCTTTTAGACGTGGCGGTGCATTGCTTTCGCAACAAAAAAAAATAAAATGAGGGTTCAACGCTGCTGAACAGACTATGGAGAGAAAGCATTAGCTGCAGGAGACCGAGCATTCTTCTGTTTTTCCACGGACACGGCACACAGCGACGAGCGGTTAGACCTGGCGTATTATTGCTTTCGCAATAAGAAAAAAGTAAAATGAGGGTTCAACGCTGCTGAACCGACTATGGAGCGAAAGCATTAGCTGCAGGAGACCGAGCGTTCTTCTTCTTCCACGGACACGACGCACAGCGACGAGCTTTTAGACCTGGCGGTGCATTGCTTTCGCAACAAAAAAAAAATAAAATGAGGGTTCAACGCTGCTGAACAGACTATGGAGAGAAAGCATTAGCTGCACGAGACCGAGCATTCTTCTGTTTTTCCACGGACACGGCACACAGGGACGAGCGGTTAGACCTGGTGTATTATTGCTTTCGCAATAAAAAAAAATAAAATGAGGATGTTTCAACGCTGCTGAACCGACTATGGGGCGAAAGCATTAGCTGCAGGAGACCGAGCGCTCTTCTTCTTCGTCCACGGAGACGGCACACTGCGACGAGCGGTTAGACCTGGCATATTATTGCTTTAAAACAAAACAAAAATAAAATGAGGAGGGTTCAACGCTGCTGAACCGACTATGGAGCGAAAGCATTAGCTGCAGGAGACCGAGCGTTCTTCTTCTTCTTCCACGGAGACGGCACACAGCGACGAGCTTTTAGACCTGGCGTAGTATTGCTTTCGCAATAAGAAAAAATAAAATGAGGGTTCAACGCTGATGAACCGACTATGGAGCGAAAGCATTAGCTGCAGGAGACCGAGCGTTCTTCTTCTTCTTGCACGGACACAGCACACAGCGACGAGCGGTTAGACCTGGCGTATTATTGCTCTCACAACAAAAAAAAAATAAAATGAGGAGGGTACAACGCTGCTGAACCGACTATGGAGAGAAAGCATTAGCTGCAGGAGACCGAGCATTCTTCTGTTTTTCCACGGACTCGGCACACAGCGACGAGCGGTTAGACCTGGCGTATTATTGCTTTCGCAAAGAGAAAAAATAAAATGAGGGTTCAACGCTGCTGAACCGACTATGGAGAGAAAGCATTAGCTGCAGGAGACCGAGCATTCTTCTGTTTTTCCACAAACACGGCACACAGGGACGAGCGGTTAGACCTGGCGTAGTATTGCTTTCGCAATAAGAAAAAATAAAATGAGGGTTCAACGCTGATGAACCGACTATGGAGCGAAAGCATTAGCTGCAGGAGACCGAGCGTTCTTCTTCTTCTTGCACGGACACAGCACACAGCGACGAGCGGTTAGACCTGGCGTATTATTGCTCTCACAACAAAAAAAAATAAAATGAGGAGGGTACAACGCTGCTGAACCGACTATGGAGAGAAAGCATTAGCTGCAGGAGACCGAGCATTCTTTTGTTTTTCCACGGACTCGGCACACAGCGACGAGCGGTTAGACCTGGCGTATTATTGCTTTCGCAAAGAGAAAAAATAAAATGAGGGTTCAACGCTGCTGAACCGACTATGGAGAGAAAGCATTAGCTGCAGGAGACCGAGCATTCTTCTGTTTTTCCACAGACACGGCACACAGGGACGAGCGGTTAGACCTGGCGTAGTATTGCTTTCGCAATAAAAAAAATAAAATGAGGAGGTTTCAACGCTGCTGAACCGACTATGGGGCGAAATCATTAGCTGCAGGAGACCGAGCGTTCTTCTTCTTCCACGGAGACGGCACACTGCGACGAGCGGTTAGACCTGGCGTATTATTGCTTTAAAACAAAAAAAAATAAAATGAGGGTTCAACGCTGCTGAACCGACTATGGAGCGAAAGCATTAGCTGCAGGAGACCGAGCGTTCTTCTTCTTCTTCCACGGAGACGGCACACAGCGACGAGCTTTTAGACCTGGCGTAGCATTGCTTTCGCAATAAGAAAAAATAAAATGAGGGTTCAACGCTGCTGAACCGACTATGGAGCGAAAGCATTAGCTGCAGGAGACCGAGCGTTCTTCTTCTTCTTCCACGGACACAGCACACAGGGACGAGCGGTTAGACCTGGCGTATTATTGCTCTCAAAACAAAAAAAAATAAAATGAGGAGGGTACAACGCTGCTGAACAGACTATGGAGAGGGAGCATTAGCTGCAGGAGACCGAGCGTTCTTCTTCTTCCACGGACACGGCACACAGCGACGAGCTTATAGACCTGGCGTATTATTGCTTTCGCAATAAGAAAAAGAAAATGAGGGTTCCACGCTGCTGAATAGACTATGGAGCGAAAGCATTAGCTGCAGGAGACCGAGCGTTCTTCTGTTTTTCCACGGACACGGCACACAGCGAAGAGCGGTTATACCTGGCGTATTATTTCTCTCACAACAAAAAAAAAAATAAAATAAGGAGGGTACAACGCTGCTTAACCGACTATGGAAAGAAAGCATTAGCTGCAGGAGACCGAGCGTTCTTCTTCTTCCACGGACACGGCACACAGCGACGAGCTTTTAGACGTGGCGGTGCATTGCTTTCGCAACAAAAAAAAATAAAATGAGGGTTCAACGCTGCTGAACAGACTATGGAGAGAAAGCATTAGCTGCAGGAGACCGAGCATTCTTCTGTTTTTCCACGGACACGGCACACAGCGACGAGCTTTTAGACCTGGCGGTGCATTGCTTTCGCAACAAAAAAAAAATAAAATGAGGGTTCAACGCTGCTGAACAGACTATGGAGAGAAAGCATTAGCTGCACGAGACCGAGCATTCTTCTGTTTTTCCACGGACACGGCACACAGGGACGAGCGGTTAGACCTGGTGTATTATTGCTTTCGCAATAAAAAAAAATAAAATGAGGATGTTTCAACGCTGCTGAACCGACTATGGGGCGAAAGCATTAGCTGCAGGAGACCGAGCGCTCTTCTTCTTCGTCCACGGAGACGGCACACTGCGACGAGCGGTTAGACCTGGCATATTATTGCTTTAAAACAAAACAAAAATAAAATGAGGAGGGTTCAACGCTGCTGAACCGACTATGGAGCGAAAGCATTAGCTGCAGGAGACCGAGCGTTCTTCTTCTTCTTCCACGGAGACGGCACACAGCGACGAGCTTTTAGACCTGGCGTAGTATTGCTTTCGCAATAAGAAAAAATAGAATGAGGGTTCAACGCTGATGAACCGACTATGGAGCGAAAGCATTAGCTGCAGGAGACCGAGCGTTCTTCTTCTTCTTGCACGGACACAGCACACAGCGACGAGCGGTTAGACCTGGCGTATTATTGCTCTCACAACAAAAAAAAAATAAAATGAGGAGGGTACAACGCTGCTGAACCGACTATGGAGAGAAAGCATTAGCTGCAGGAGACCGAGCATTCTTCTGTTTTTCCACGGACTCGGCACACAGCGACGAGCGGTTAGACCTGGCGTATTATTGCTTTCGCAAAGAGAAAAAATAAAATGAGGGTTCAACGCTGCTGAACCGACTATGGAGCGAAAGCATTAGCTGCCGGAGACCGAGCGTTCTTCTTCTTCTTCCACAGACACAGCACACAGCGACGAGCGGTTAGACCTGGCGTATTATTGCTCTCACAACAAAAAAAAATAAAATGAGGAGGGTACAACGCTGCTGAACCGACTATGGAGAGAAAGCATTAGCTGCAGGAGACCGAGCATTCTTCTGTTTTTCAACGGACACGGCACACAGGGACGAGCGGTTAGACCTGGCGTAGTATTGCTTTAAAACAAAAAAAAAAAATAAAATGAGGAGGGTTCAACGCTGCTGAACCGACTATGGGGCGAAAGCATTAGCTGCAGGAGACCGAGCGTTCTTCTTCTTCGTCCACGGAGACTGCACACTGCGACGAGCGGTTAGACCTGGCATATTATTGCTTTAAAACAAAACAAAAATAAAATGAGGAGGGTTCAACGCTGCTGAACCGACTATGGAGCGAAAGCATTAGCTGCAGGAGACCGAGCGTTCTTCTTCTTCTTCCACGGAGACGGCACACAGCGACGAGCTTTTACACCTGGCGTAGTATTGCTTTCGCAATAAGAAAAAATAAAATGAGGGTTCAACGCTGATGAACCGACTATGGAGCGAAAGCATTAGCTGCAGGAGACCGAGCGTTCTTCTTTTTCTTGCACGGACACAGCACACAGCGACGAGCGGTTAGACCTGGCGTATTATTGCTCTCACAACAAAAAAAAAAATAAAATGAGGAGGGTACAACGCTGCTGAACCGACTATGGAGAGAAAGCATTAGCTGCAGGAGACCGAGCATTCTTCTGTTTTTCCACGGACTCGGCACACAGCGACGAGCGGTTAGACCTGGCGTATTATTGCTTTCGCAAAGAGAAAAAATAAAATGAGGGTTCAACGCTGCTGAACCGACTATGGAGAGAAAGCATTAGCTGCAGGAGACCGAGCATTCTTCTGTTTTTCCACAGACACGGCACACAGGGACGAGCGGTTAGACCTGGCGTAGTATTGCTTTCGCAATAAAAAAAAATAAAATGAGGAGGTTTCAACGCTGCTGAACCGACTATGGGGCGAAATCATTAGCTGCAGGAGACCGAGCGTTCTTCTTCTTCCACGGAGACGGCACACTGCGACGAGCGGTTAGACCTGGCGTATTATTGCTTTAAAACAAAAAAAAATAAAATGAGGGTTCAACGCTGCTGAACCGACTATGGAGCGAAAGCATTAGCTGCAGGAGACCGAGCGTTCTTCTTCTTCTTCCACGGAGACGGCACACAGCGACGAGCTTTTAGACCTGGCGTAGCATTGCTTTCGCAATAAGAAAAAATAAAATGAGGGTTCAACGCTGCTGAACCGACTATGGAGCGAAAGCATTAGCTGCAGGAGACCGAGCGTTCTTCTTCTTCTTCCACGGACACAGCACACAGGGACGAGCGGTTAGACCTGGCGTATTATTGCTCTCACAACAAAAAAAAAATAAAATGAGGAGGGTACAACGCTGCTGAACCGACTATGGAGAGGGAGCATTAGCTGCAGGAGACCGAGCGTTCTTCTTCTTCCACGGACACGGCGCACAGCGACGAGCTATTAGACCTGGCGGTGCATTGCTTTCGCAACAAAAAAAAATAAAATGTGGGTTCAACGCTGCTGAACCGACTATGGAGAGAAAGCATTAGCTGCAGGAGACCGAGCGTTCTTCTTCTTCCACGGACACGGCACACAGCGACGAGCTTATAGACGTGGCGGTGCATTGCTTTCGCAACAAAAAAAAATAAAATGAGGGTTCAACGCTGCTGAACAGACTATGGAGAGAAAGCATTAGCTGCAGGAGACCGAGCATTCTTCTGTTTTTCCACGGACACGGCACACAGCGACGAGCGGTTAGACCTGGCGTATTATTGCTTTCGCAATAAGAAAAAGAAAATGAGGGTTCCACGCTGCTGAACCGACTATGGAGCGAAAGCATTAGCTGCAGGAGACCGAGCGTTCTTCTTCCACGGACACGGCACACAGCGAAGAGCGGTTATACCTGGCGTAATATTTCTCTCACAACAAAAAAAAAATAAAATAAGGAGGGTACAACGCTGCTGAACCGACTATGGAAAGAAAGCATTAGCTGCAGGAGACCGAGCGTTCTTCTTCTTCCACGGACACGGCACACAGCGACGAGCTTTTAGACGTGGCGGTGCATTGCTTTCGCAACAAAAAAAAAATTAAATGAGGGTTCAACGCTGCTGAACAGACTATGGAGAGAAAGCATTAGCTGCAGGAGACCGAGCATTCTTCTGTTTTTCCACGGACACGGCACACAGCGACGAGCGGTTAGACCTGGCGTATTATTGCTTTCGCAATAAGAAAAAAGTAAAATGAGGGTTCAACGCTGCTGAACCGACTATGGAGCGAAAGCATTAGCTGCAGGAGACCGAGCGTTCTTCTTCTTCCACGGACACGACGCACAGCGACGAGCTTTTAGACCTGGCGGTGCATTGCTTTCGCAACAAAAAAAAAATAAAATGAGGGTTCAACGCTGCTGAACAGACTATGGAGAGAAAGCATTAGCTGCACGAGACCGAGCATTCTTCTGTTTTTCCTCGGACACGGCACACAGGGACGAGCGGTTAGACCTGGTGTATTATTGCTTTCGCAATAAAAAAAAATAAAATGAGGAGGTTTCAACGCTGCTGAACCGACTATGGGGCGAAAGCATTAGCTGCAGGAGACCGAGCGTTCTTCTTCTTCGTCCACGGAGACGGCACACTGCGACGAGCGGTTAGACCTGGCATATTATTGCTTTAAAACAAAACAAAAATAAAATGAGGAGGGTTCAACGCTGCTGAACCGACTATGGAGCGAAAGCATTAGCTGCAGGAGACCGAGCGTTCTTCTTCTTCTTCCACGGAGACGGCACACAGCGACGAGCTTTTAGACCTGGCGTAGTATTGCTTTCGCAATAAGAAAAAATAAAATGAGGGTTCAACGCTGATGAACCGACTATGGAGCGAAAGCATTAGCTGCAGGAGACCGAGCGTTCTTCTTCTTCTTGCACGGACACAGCACACAGCGACGAGCGGTTAGACCTGGCGTATTATTGCTCTCACAACAAAAAAAAAAAAATAAAATGAGGAGGGTACAACGCTGCTGAACCGACTATGGAGAGAAAGCATTAGCTGCAGGAGACCGAGCATTCTTCTGTTTTTCCACGGACTCGGCACACAGCGACGAGCGGTTAGACCTGGCGTATTATTGCTTTCGCAAAGAGAAAAAATAAAATGAGGGTTCAACGCTGCTGAACCGACTATGGAGTGAAAGCATTAACTGCCGGAGACCGAGCGTTCTTCTTCTTCTTCCACGGACACAGCACACAGCGACGAGCGGTTAGACCTGGCGTATTATTGCTCTCACAACAAAAAAAAAAATAAAATGAGGAGGGTACAACGCTGCTGAACCGACTATGGAGAGAAAGCATTAGCTGCAGGAGACCGAGCATTCTTCTGTTTTTCAACGGACACGGCACACAGGGACGAGCGGTTAGACCTGGCGTAGTATTGCTTTAAAACAAAAAAAAATAAAATGATGGAGGGTTCAACGCTGCTGAACCGATTATGGAGCGAAAGCATTAGCTGCAGGAGACCGAGCGTTCTTCTTCTTCTTCCACGGAGACGGCACACAGCGACGAGCTTTTAGACCTGGCGTAGCATTGCTTTCGCAAAAAAAAAAAAAATAAAATGAGGAGGTTTCAACGCTGCTGAACCGACTATGGGGCGAAATCATTAGCTGCAGGAGACCGAGCGTTCTTCTTCTTCCACGGAGACGGCACACAGCGACGAGCTTTTAGACCTGGCGTAGCATTGCTTTCGCAATAAGAAAAAATAAAATGAGGGTTCAACGCTGCTGAACCGACTATGGAGCGAAAGCATTAGCTGCAGGATACCGAGCGTTCTTCTTCTTCTTCCACGGACACAGCGCACAGCGACGAGCTTTTAGACCTGGCGGTGTATTGCTTTCGCAACAAAAAAAAAATAAAATGAGGGTTCAACGCTGCTGAACCGACTATGGAGAGAAAGCATTAGCTGCAGGAGACCGAGCATTCTTCTGTTTTTCCACGGACACGGCACACAGGGACGAGCGGTTAGACCTGGCGTAGTATCGCTGTCGCAATAAAAAAATAAAATGAGGAGGTTTCAACGCTGCTGAACCGACTATGGGGCGAAAGCATTAGCTGCAGGAGACCGAGCGTTCCTCTTCGTCTTCCACGGACACGGCACACTGCGACGAGCGGTTAGACCTGGCGTATTATTGCTTTAAAACAAAAAAAAAATAAAATGAGGAGGGTTCAACGCTGCTGAACCGACTATGGAGCGAAAGCATTAGCTGCAGGAGACCGAGCGTTCTTCTTCTTCTTCCATGGAGACGGCACACAGCGACGAGCTTTTAGACCTGGCGTAGCATTGCTTTCGCAATAATAAAAAATAAAATGAGGGTTCAACGCTGCTGAACCGACTATGGGGCGAAAGCATCAGCTGCAGGAGCGCGAGCGTTCTTCTTCTTCTTCCACGAACACGGCACGCAGCGACGAGCGGTTAGACTTGGCATAGTATTGCTTTCGCAATAAAAAAAAATAAAATGTGGAGGGTTCAACCCTGCTGAACCGACTATGGGGCGAAAGCATTAGCTGCAGGAGACCGAGCGTTATTCTTCTTCTTCCACGGACACGGCACACTGCGACGAGCGGTTAGACCTGGCGTATTACTGCTTTCATAACAAAAAAAATAAAATGAGGAGGTTTCAACGCTGCTGAACCGACTAAGGAGAGAAAGCATTAGCTGCAGGAGATCGAGCGTTCTTCTTCTTCTTCCACGGAGACGGCACACAGCGACGAGCTTTTAGACCTGGCGTAGTATTGCTTTCGCAATAAGAAAAAATAAAATGAGTGTTCAACGCTGCTGAACCGACTATGGAGCGAATGCATTAGCTGCAGGAGACCGAGCGTTCTTCTTCTTCTTCCACGGACATAGCACACAGCGACGAGTGGTTAGACCTGGCGTATTATTGCTCTCACAACAAAAAAAAAATAAAATGAGGAGGGTACAACGCTGCTGAACCGACTATGGAGAGAAAGCATTAGCTGCAGGAGACCGAGCATTCTTCTGTTTTTCCACGGACACGGCACACAGCGACGAGCGGTGAGACCTGGCGTATTATTGCTTTCGCAAAGAGAAAAAATAAAATGAGGGTTCAACGCTGCTGAACCGACTATGGAGCGAAAGCATTAGCTGCAGGAGACCGAGCGTTCTTCTTCTTCCACGGACGCGGCGCACAGCAACCAGCTTCTAGACCTGGCGGTGCATTGCTTTCGCAACAAAAAAAAAATGAAATGAGGAGGGTACAACGCTGCTGAACCGACTATGGAGAGAAAGCATTAGCTGCAGGAGACCGAGCGTTCTTCTTCTTCCACGGACACGGCACACAACGACGAGCTTTTAGACCTGGCGGTGCATTGCTTTCGCAACAAAAAAAAAATAAAATGAGGGTTCAACGCTGCTGAACCGACTATGGAGAGAAAGCATTAGCTGCAGGAGACCGAGCATTCTTCTGTTTTTCAACAGACACGGCACACAGGGACGAGCGGTTAGACCTGGCGTATTATTGCTTTCGCAATAAAAAAAATAAAATGAGGAGGTTTCAACGCTGCTGAACCGACTATGGGGCGAAAGCATTAGCTGCAGGAGACCGAGCGTTCTACTTCTTCCACGGACACGGCGCACAGCAACGAGCTTTTAGACCTGGCGGTGCATTGCTTTCGCAACAAAAAAAAATAAAATGAGGAGGGTACAACTCTGCTGAACCGACTATGGAGAGAAAGCATTAGCTGCAGGAGACCGAGCGTTCTTCTTCTTCCACGGACACGGCACACAACGACGAGCTTTTAGACCTGGCGGTGCATTGCTTTCGCAACAAAAAAAAAAATAAAATGAGGGTTCAACGCTGCTGAACCGACTATGGAGAGAAAGCATTAGCTGCAGGAGACCGAGCATTCTTCTGTTTTTCCACAGACACGGCACACAGGGACGAGCGGTTAGACCTGGCGTAGTATTGCTTTCGCAATAAAAAAAATAAAATGAGGAGGTTTCAACGCTGCTGAACCGACTATGGGGCGAAATCATTAGCTGCAGGAGACCGAGCGTTCTTCTTCTTCCACGGAGACGGCACACTGCGACGAGCCGTTAGACCTGGCGTATTATTGCTTTAAAACAAAAAAAAATAATATGAGGGTTCAACGCTGCTGAACCGACTATGGAGCGAAAGCATTAGCTGCAGGAGACCGAGCGTTCTTCTTCTTCTTCCACGGAGACGGCACACAGCGACGAGCTTTTAGACCTGGCGTAGCATTGCTTTCGCAATAAGAAAAAATAAAATGAGGGTTCAACGCTGCTGAACCGACTATGGAGCGAAAGCATTAGCTGCAGGAGACCGAGCGTTCTTCTTCTTCTTCCACGGACACAGCACACAGGGACGAGCGGTTAGACCTGGCGTATTATTGCTCTCACAACAAAAAAAAAAATAAAATGAGGAGGGTACAACGCTGCTGAACCGACTATGGAGAGGGAGCATTAGCTGCAGGAGACCGAGCGTTCTTCTTCTTCCACGGACACGGCGCACAGCGACGAGCTATTA
Organism: Amblyomma maculatum; assembly: GCF_055883805.1. Lineage (NCBI taxonomy): Eukaryota > Metazoa > Arthropoda > Arachnida > Ixodida > Ixodidae > Amblyomma > Amblyomma maculatum. The sequence goes on from NW_028146738.1 coordinate 15,775,178, forward strand.
GACCTGGCGGTGCATTGCTTTCGCAACAAAAAAAAATAAAATGTGGGTTCAACGCTGCTGAACCGATTATGGAGCGAAAGCATTACTGCAGGAGACCGAGCGTTCTTCTTCTTCTTCCACGGAGACGGCACACAGCGACGAGCTTATAGACGTGGCGGTGCATTGCTTTCGCAAAAAAAAAAATAAAATGAGGAGGTTTCAACGCTGCTGAACCGACTATGGGGCGAAATCATTAGCTGCAGGAGACCGAGCGTTCTTCTTCTTCCACGGAGACGGCACACAGCGACGAGCTTTTAGACCTGGCGTATTATTGCTTTCGCAATAAGAAAAAATAAAATGAGGGTTCAACGCTGCTGAACCGACTATGGAGCGAAAGCATTAGCTGCAGGATACCGAGCGTTCTTCTTCTTCCACGGACACGACGCACAGCGACGAGCTTTTAGACCTGGCGGTGTATTGCTTTCGCAACAAAAAAAAAAATAAAATGAGGGTTCAACGCTGCTGAACAGACTATGGAGAGAAAGCATTAGCTGCACGAGACCGAGCATTCTTCTGTTTTTCCACGGACACGGCACACAGGGACGAGCGGTTAGACCTGGCGTAGTATCGCTTTCGCAATAAAAAAATAAAATGAGGAGGTTTCAACGCTGCTGAACCGACTATGGGGCGAAAGCATTAGCTGCAGGAGACCGAGCGTTCATCTTCTTCGTCCACGGACACGGCACACTGCGACGAGCGGTTAGACCTGGCGTATTATTGCTTTAAAACAAAAAAAAAATAAAATGAGGAGGGTTCAACGCTGCTGAACCGACTATGGAGCGAAAGCATTAGCTGCAGGAGACCGAGCGTTCTTCTTCTTCTTCCATGGAGACGGCACACAGCGACGAGCTTTTAGACCTGGCGTAGCATTGCTTTCGCAATAAGAAAAAATAAAATGAGGGTTCAACGCTGCTGAACCGACTATGGAGCGAAAGCATCAGCTGCAGGAGCGCGAGCGTTCTTCTTCTTCTTCCACGGACACGGCACGCAGCGACGAGCGGTTAGACCTGGCGTATTATTGCTTTCGCAATAAAAAAAAATAAAATGTGGAGGGTTCAACCCTGCTGAACCGACTATGGGGCGAAAGCATTAGCTGCAGGAGACCGAGCGTTATTCTTCTTCTTCCACGGACACGGCACACTGCGACGAGCGGTTAGACCTGGCGTATTACTGCTTTCATAACAAAAAAAAATAAAATGAGGAGGTTTCAACGCTGCTGAACCGACTGAGGAGAGAAAGCATTAGCTGCAGGAGATCGAGCGTTCTTCTTCTTCTTCCACGGAGACGGCACACAGCGACGAGCTTTTAGACCTGGCGTAGTATTGCTTTCGCAATAAGAAAAAATAAAATGAGTGTTCAACGCTGCTGAACCGACTATGGAGCGAATGCATTATCTGCAGGAGACCGAGCGTTCTTCTTCTTCTTCCACGGACATAGCACACAGCGACGAGTGGTTAGACCTGGCGTATTATTGCTCTCACAACAAAAAAAAAATAAAATGAGGAGGGTACAACGCTGCTGAACCGACTATGGAGAGAAAGCATTAGCTGCAGGAGACCGAGCATTCTTCTGTTTTTCCACGGACACGGCACACAGCGACGAGCGGTGAGACCTGGCGTATTATTGCTTTCGCAAAGAGAAAAAATAAAATGAGGGTTCAACGCTGCTGAACCGACTATGGAGCGAAAGCATTAGCTGCAGGAGACCGAGCGTTCTTCTTCTTCCACGGACACGGCACACAACGACGAGCTTTTAGACCTGGCGGTGCATTGCTTTCGCAACAAAAAAAAAATAAAATGAGGGTTCAACGCTGCTGAACCGACTATGGAGAGAAAGCATTAGCTGCAGGAGACCGAGCATTCTTCTGTTTTTCAACAGACACGGCACACAGGGACGAGCGGTTAGACCTGGCGTATTATTGCTTTCGCAATAAAAAAAATAAAATGAGGAGGTTTCAACGCTGCTGAACCGACTATGGGGCGAAAGCATTAGCTGCAGGAGACCGAGCGTTCTTCTTCTTCCACGGACACGGCGCACAGCAACGAGCTTTTAGACCTGGCGGTGCATTGCTTTCGCAACAAAAAAAAATAAAATGAGGAGGGTACAACTCTGCTGAACCGACTATGGAGAGAAAGCATTAGCTGCAGGAGACCGAGCGTTCTTCTTCCACGGACACGGCACACAACGACGAGCTTTTAGACCTGGCGGTGCATTGCTTTCGCAACAAAAAAAAAAATAAAATGAGGGTTCAACGCTGCTGAACCGACTATGGAGAGAAAGCATTAGCTGCAGGAGACCGAGCATTCTTCTGTTTTTCCACAGACACGGCACACAGGGACGAGCGGTTAGACCTGGCGTAGTATTGCTTTCGCAATAAAAAAAATAAAATGAGGAGGTTTCAACGCTGCTGAACCGACTATGGGGCGAAATCATTAGCTGCAGGACACCGAGCGTTCTTCTTCTTCCACGGAGACGGCACACTGCGACGAGCGGTTAGACCTGGCGTATTATTGCTTTAAAACAAAAAAAAAATAAAATGAGGAGGGTTCAACGCTGCTGAACCGACTATGGAGCGAAAGCATTAGCTTCAGGAGGCCGAGCGTTCTTCTTCTTCTTCCACGGAGACGGCACACAGCGACGAGCTTTTAGACCTGGCGTAGCATTGCTTTCGCAATAAGAAAAAATAAAATGAGGGTTCAACGCTGCTGAACCGACTATGGAGCGAAAGCATTAGCTGCAGGAGACCGAGCGTTCTTCTTCTTCTTCCACGGACACAGCACACAGGGACGAGCGGTTAGACCTGGCGTATTATTGCTCTCACAACAAAAAAAAATAAAATGAGGAGGGTACAACGCTGCTGAACCGACTATGGAGAGGGAGCATTAGCTGCAGGAGACCGAGCGTTCTTCTTCTTCCACGGACACGGCGCACAGCGACGAGCTATTAGACCTGGCGGTGCATTGCTTTCGCAACAAAAAAAAATAAAATGAGGGTTCAACGCTGCTGAACCGACTATGGAGAGAAAGCATTAGCTGCAGGAGACCGAGCATACTTCTGTTTTTCCACGGACACGGCACACAGCGACGAGCGGTTAGACCTGGCGTATTATTGCTTTCGCAATAAGAAAAAGAAAATGAGGGTTCCACGCTGCTGAACCGACTATGGAGCGAAAGCATTAGCTGCAGGAGACCGAGCGTTCTTCTTCTTCCACGGACACGGCGCACAGCGACGAGCTTTTAGACCTGGCGGTGCATTGCTTTCGCAACAAAAAAAAAAATAAAATGAGGGTTCAACGCTGCTGAACAGACTATGGAGAGAAAGCATTAGCTGCAGGAGACCGAGCATTCTTCTGTTTTTCCACGGACACGGCACACAGGGACGAGCGGTTAGACCTGGTGTATTATTGCTTTCGCAATAAAAAAAATAAAATGAGGAGGTTTCAACGCTGCTGAACCGACTATGGGGCGAAAGCATTAGTTGCAGGAGAACGAGCGTTCTTCTTCTTCGTCCACGGAGACGGCACACTGCGACGAGCGGTTAGACCTGGCATATTATTGCTTTAAAACAAAACAAAAAAAAATGAGGAGGGTTCAACGCTGCTCAACCGACTATGGAGCGAAAGCATTAGCTGCAGGAGACCGAGCGTTCATCTTCTTCTTCCACGGAGACGGCACACAGCGACGAGCTTTTAGACCTGGCGTAGTATTGCTTTCGGAATAAGAAAAAATAAAATGAGGGTTCAACGCTGATGAACCGACTATGGAGCGAAAGCATTAGCTGCAGGAGACCGAGCGGTCTTCTTCTTCTTCCACGGACACAGCGCACACGACGAGCTTTTAGACCTGGCGGTGCATTGCTTTCGCAACAAAAATAAAATAAAATGAGGGTTCAACGCTGCTGAACCGACTATGGAGAGAAAGCATTAGCTGCAGGAGACCGAGCAATCTTCTGTTTTTCCACGGACACGGCACACAGGGACGAGCGGTTAGACCTGGCGTAGTATTGCTTTCGCAATAAAAAAAATAAAATGAGGAGGTTTCAACGCTGCTGAACCGACTATGGGGCGAAAGCATTAGCTGCAGGAGACCGAGCGTTCCTCTTCGTCTTCCACGGACACGGCACACTGCGACGAGCGGTTAGACCTGGCGTATTATTGCTTTAAAACAAAAAAAAAATAAAATGAGGAGGGTTCAACGCTGCTGAACCGACTATAGAGCGAAAGCATTAGCTGCAGGAGACCGAGCGTTCTTCTCCTTCTTCCATGGAGACGGCACACAGCGACGAGCTTTTAGACCTGGCGTAGCATTGCTTTCGCAATAAGAAAAAATAAAATGAGGGTTCAACGCTGCTGAACCGACTATGGGGCGAAAGCATCAGCTGCAGGAGCGCGAGCGTTCTTCTTCTTCTTCCACGGACACGGCACGCAGCGACGAGCGGTTAGACTTGGCATAGTATTGCTTTCGCAATAAAAAAAAATAAAATGTGGAGGGTTCAACCCTGCTGAACCGACTATGGGGCGAAAGCATTAGCTGCAGGAGACCGAGCGTTATTCTTTTTCTTCCACGGACACGGCACACTGCGACGAGCGGTTAGACCTGGCGTATTACTGCTTTCATAACAAAAAAAAATAAAATGAGGAGGTTTCAACGCTGCTGAACCGACTAAGGAGAGAAAGCATTAGCTGCAGGAGATCGAGCGTTCTTCTTCTTCTTCCACGGAGACGGCACACAGCGACGAGCTTTTAGACCTGGCGTAGTATTGCTTTCGCAATAAGAAAAAATAAAATGAGTGTTCAACGCTGCTGAACCGACTATGGAGCGAATGCATAAGCTGCAGGAGACCGAGCGTTCTTCTTCTTCTTCCACGGACATAGCACACAGCGACGAGTGGTTAGACCTGGCGTATTATTGCTCTCACAACAAAAAAAAATAAAATGAGGAGGGTACAACGCTGCTGAACCGACTATGGAGAGAAAGCATTAGCTGCAGGAGACCGAGCATTCTTCTGATTTTCCACGGACACGGCACACAGCGACGAGCGGTGAGACCTGGCGTATTATTGCTTTCGCAAAGAGAAAAAATAAAATGAGGGTTCAACGCTGCTGAACCGACTATGGAGCGAAAGCATTAGCTGCAGGAGACCGAGCGTTCTTCTTCTTCCACGGACACGGCACACAACGACGAGCTTTTAGACCTGGCGGTGCATTGCTTTCGCAACAAAAAAAAATAAAATGAGGGTTCAACGCTGCTGAACCGACTATGGAGAGAAAGCATTAGCTGCAGGAGACCGAGCATTCTTCTGTTTTTCAACAGACACGGCACACAGGGACGAGCGGTTAGACCTGGCGTATTATTGCTTTCGCAATAAAAAAAAATAAAATGAGGAGGTTTCAACGCTGTTGAACCGACTATGGGGCGAAAGCATTAGCTGCAGGAGACCGAGCGTTCTTCTTCTTCCACGGACACGGCGCACAGCAACGAGCTTTTACCGCCGTATTCAAGAATTAAACTTAAACTTAACTTACAAGTTAAGTGACTCATCGGCACTTAACGCGTTTCATGAACAACACTTGCACTTAAGCCACACTTAAAACCGCACTTATCGGCCCCAAACCCCGTATTCAAGAATTAAACTTAAACTTAACTTACAAGTTAAGTGACTCATCGGCACTTAACGCGTTTCATGAACAACACTTGCACTTAAGCCACACTTAAAACCGCACTTATCGGCCCCAAAAATGAGGAGGGTACAACTCTGCTGAACCGACTATGGAGAGAAAGCATTAGCTGCAGGAGACCGAGCGTTCTTCTTCTTCCACGGACACGGCACACAACGACGAGCTTTTAGACCTGGCGGTGCATTGCTTTCGCAACAAAAAAAAAAATAAAATGAGGGTTCAACGCTGCTGAACCGACTATGGAGAGAAAGCATTAGCTGCAGGAGACCGAGCATTCTTCTGTTTTTCCACAGACACGGCACACAGGGACGAGCGGTTAGACCTGGCGTAGTATTGCTTTCGCAATAAAAAAAATAAAATGAGGAGGTTTCAACGCTGCTGAACCGATTATGGGGCGAAATCATTAGCTGCAGGAGACCGAGCGTTCTTCTTCTTACAGGAGACGGCACACTGCGACGAGCGGTTAGACCTGGCGTATTATTGCTTTAAAACAAAAAAAAAATAAAATGAGGAGGGTTCAACGCTGCTGAACCGACTATGGAGCGAAAGCATTAGCTGCAGGAAACCGAGCGTTCTTCTTCTTCCACGGAGACGGCACACAGCGACGAGCTTTTAGACCTGGCGTAGCATTGCTTTCGCAATAAGAAAAAATAAAATGAGGGTTCAACGCTGCTGAACCGACTATGGAGCGAAAGCATTAGCTGCAGGAGACCGAGCGTTCTTCTTCTTCTTCCACGGACACAGCACACAGGGACGAGCGGTTAGACCTGGCGTATTATTGCTCTCACAACAAAAAAAAAATAAAATGAGGAGGGTACAACGCTGCTGAACCGACTATGGAGAGGGAGCATTAGCGGCAGGAGACCGAGCGTTCTTCTTCTTCCACGGACACGGCGCACAGCGACGAGCTTGTAGACGTGGCGGTGCATTGCTTTCGCAATAAGAAAAAATAAAATGAGGGTTCAACGCTGCTGAACCGACTATGGAGCGAAAGCATTAGCTGCAGGAGACCGAGCGTTCTTCTTCTTCTTCCACGGACACAGCACACAGGGACGAGCGGTTAGACCTGGCGGTGCATTGCTTTCGCAACAAAAAAAAATAAAATGAGGGTTCAACGCTGCTGAACCGACTATGGAGAGAAAGCATTAGCTGCAGGAGACCGAGCGTTCTTCTTCTTCCACGGACACGGCACACAGCGACGAGCTTATAGACGTGGCGGTGCATTGCTTTCGCAACAAAAAAAAATAAAATGAGGGTTCAACGCTGCTGAACCGACTATGGAGCGAAAGCATTAGCTGCAGGAGACCGAGCGTTCTTCTTCTTCTTCCACGGACACAGCACACAGGGACGAGCGGTTAGACCTGGCGGTGCATTGCTTTACCAACAAAAAAAATAAAATGAGGGTTCAACGCTGCTGAACCGACTATGGAGCGAAAGCATTAGCTGCAGGAGACCGAGCGTTCTTCTTCTTCTTCCACGGACACAGCACACAGGGACGAGCGGTTAGACCTGGCGGCGCATTGCGTTCGCAACAAAAAAAAATAAAATGAGGGTTCAACGCTGCTGAACCGACTATGGAGAGAAAGCATTAGCTGCAGGAGACCGAGCGTTCTTCTTCTTCCACGGACACGGCACACAGCGACGAGCTTATAGACGTGGCGGTGCATTGCTTTCGCAACAAAAAAAAAATAAAATGAGGGTTCAACGCTCCTGAACAGACTATGGAGAGAAAGCATTAGCTGCAGGAGACCGAGCATTCTTCTGTTTTTCCACGGACACGGCACACAGCGACGAGCGGTTAGACCTGGCGTATTATTGCTTTCGCAATAAGAAAAAGAAAATGAGGGTTCCACGCTGCTGAACCGACTATGGAGCGAAAGCATTAGCTGCAGGAGACCGAGCGTTCTTCTTCTTCCACGGACACGGCACACAGCGAAGAGCGGTTATACCTGGCGTATTATTTCTCGCACAACAAAAAAAAATAAAATAAGGAGGGTACAACGCTGCTGAACCGACTATGGAAAGAAAGCATTAGCTGCAGGAGACCGAGCGTTCTTCTTCTTCCACGGACACGGCACACAGCGACGAGCTTTTAGACGTGGCGGTGCATAGGCTTTCGCAACAAAAAAAAAATAAAATGAGGGTTCAACGCTACTGAACAGACTATGGAGAGAAAGCATTAGCTGCAGGAGACCGAGCATTCTTCTGTTTTTCCACGGAGACGGCACACAGGGACGAGCGGTTAGACCTGGTGTATTATTGCTTTCGCAATAAAAAAAAATAAAATGAGGAGGTTTCAACGCTGCTGAACCGACTATGGGGCGAAAGCATTAGCTGCAGGAGACCGAGCGTTCTTCTTCTTCGTCCACGGAGACGGCACACTGCGACGAGCGGTTAGACCTGGCATATTATTGCTTTAAAACAAAACAAAAATAAAATGAGGAGGGTTCAACGCTGCTGAACCGACTATGGAGCGAAAGCATTAGCTGCAGGAGACCGAGCGTTCTTCTTCTTCTTCCACGGAGACGGCACACAGCGACGAGCTTTTAGACCTGGCGTAGTATTGCTTTCGCAATAAGAAAAAATACAATGAGGGTTCAACGCTGATGAACCGAGTATGGAGCGAAAGCATTAGCTGCAGGAGACCGAGCGTTCTTCTTCTTCTTCCACGGACACAGCACACAGCGACGAGTGGTTAGACCTGGCGTATTATTACTCTCACAACAAAAAAAAAATAAAATGAGGAGGGTACAACGCTGCTGAACCGACTATGGAGAGAAAGCATTAGCTGCAGGAGACCGAGCATTCTTCTGTTTTTCCACGGACACGGCACACAGCGACGAGCGGTTACACCTGGCGAATTATTGCTTTCGCAAAGAGAAAAAATAAAATGAGGGTTCAACGCTGCTGAACCGACTATGGAGCGAAAGCATTAGCTGCAAGAGACCGAGCGTTCTTCTTCTTCCACGGACACAGCACACAGCGACGAGCGGTTAGACCTGGCGTATTATTGCTCTCACAACAAAAAAAAAAATAAAATGAGGAGGGTACAACGCTGCTGAACCGACTATGGAGAGAAAGCATTAGCTGCAGGAGACCGAGCATTCTTCTGTTTTTCCACGGACACGGCACACAGCGACGAGCGGTTAGACCTGGCGTATTATTGCTTTCGCAAAGAGAAAAAATAAAATGAGGGTTCAACGCTGCTGAACCGACTATTGAGAGAAAGCATTAGCTGCAGGAGACCGAGCATTCTTCTGGTTTTCCACGGACACGGCACACAGGGACGAGCGGTTAGACCTGGCGTAGTATTGCTTTCGCAATAAAAAAAATAAAATGAGGAGGGTACAACGCTGCTGAACCGACTAAGGAGAGAAAGCATTAGCTGCAGGAGACCGAGCGTTCTTCTTCCACGGACACGGCACACAGCGACGAGCGGTTAGACCTGGCGTATTATTGCTTTCGCAAAGAGAAAAAATAAAATGAGGGTTCAACGCTGCTGAACCGACTATGGGGCGAAATCATTAGCTGCAGGAGACCGAGCGTTCTTCTTCTTCCACGGAGACGGCACACTGCGACGAGCGGTTAGACCTGGCGTATTATTGCTTTAAAACAAAAAAAAATAAAATGAGGAGGGTTCAACGCTGCTGAACCGACTATGGAGCGAAAGCATTAGCTGTAGGAGACCGAGCGTTCTTCTTCTTCTTCCACGGAGACGGCACAAAGCGACGAGCTTTTAGACCTGGCGTAGCATTGCTTTCGCAATAAGAAAAAATAAAATGAGGGTTCAACGCTGCTGAACCGACTATGGAGCGAAAGCATTAGCTGCAGGAGACCGAGCGTTATTCTTCTTCTTCCACGGACACAGCACACAGGGACGAGCAGTTAGACCTGGCGTATTATTGCTCTCACAACAAAAAAAAATAAAATGAGGAGGGTACAACGCTGCTGAACCGACTATGGAGAGGGAGCATTAGCTGCAGGAGACCGAGCGTTCTCCTTCTTCCACGGACACGGCGCACAGCGACGAGCTTTTAGACCTGGCGGTGCATTGCTTTCGCAACAAAAAAAAATAAAATGAGGGTTCAACGCTGCTGAACCGACTATGGAGAGAAAGCATTAGCAGCAGGAGACCGAGCATTCTTCTGTTTTTCCACGGACACGGCACACAGGGACGAGCGGTTAGACCTGGCGTATTATTGCTTTCGCAATAAAAAAAAAATAAAATGAGGAGGTTTCAACGCTCCTGAACCGACTATGGGGCGAAATCATTAGCTGCAGGAGACCGAGCGTTCTTCTTCTTCGTCCACGGAGACGGCACACTGCGACGAGCGGTTAGACCTGGCATATTATTGCTTTAAAACAAAAAAAAATTAAAATGAGGAGGGTTCAACGCTGCTGAACCGACTATGGAGCGAAAGCATTAGCTGCAGGAGACCGAGCGTTCTTCTTCTTCTTCCACGGAGACGGCACACAGCGACGAGCTTTTAGACCTGGCGTTGTATTGCTTTCGCAATAAGAAAAAATAAAATGAGGGTTCAACGCCGATGAACCGACTATGGAGCGAAAGCATTAGCTGCAGGAGACCGAGCGTTCTTCTTCTTTCACGGACACAGCACACAGCGACGAGCGGTTAGACCTGGCGTATTATTGCTCTCACAACATAAAAAAAATAAAATGAGGAGGGTACAACGCTGCTGAACCGACTATGGAGAGAAAGCATTAGCTGCAGGAGGCCGAGCATTCTTCTGTTTTTCCACGGACACGGCACATAGCGACGAGCGGTTAGACCTGGCGTATTATTGCTTTCGCAAAGAGAAAAAATAAAATGAGGGTTCAACGCTGCTGCACCGACTATGGAGCGAAAGCATTAGCTGCAGGTGACCGAGCATTCTTCTGTTTTTCCACGGACACGGCACACAGGGACGAGCGGTTAGACCTGGCGTAGTATTGCTTTAAAACAAAAAAAAAATAAAATGAGGAGGGTTCAACGCTGCTGAACCGATTATGGAGCGAAAGCATTAGCTGCAGGAGACCGAGCGTTCTTCTTCTTCTTCCACGGAGACGGCACACAGCGACGAGCTTTTAGACCTGGCGTAGCATTGCTTTCGCATTAAAAAAAAATAAAATGAGGAGGTTTCAACGCTGCTGAACCGACTATGGGGCGAAATCATTAGCTGCAGGAGACCGAGCGTTCTTCTTCTTCCACGGAGACGGCACACAGCGACGAGCTTTTAGACCTGGCGTAGCATTGCTTTCGCAATAAGAAAAAATAAAATGAGGGTTCAACGCTGCTGAACCGACTATGGAGCAAAAGCATTAGCTGCAGGATACCGAGCGTTCTTCTTCTTCTTCCACGGACACAGCGCACAGCGACGAGCTTTTAGACCTGGCGGTGCATTGCTTTCGCAACAAAAAAAAAAATAAAATGAGGGTTCAACGCTGCTGAACCGACTATGGAGAGAAAGCATTAGCTGCAGGAGACCGAGCATTCTTCTGTTTTTCCACGGACACGGCACACAGGGACGAGCGGTTAGACCTGGCGTAGTATTGCTTTCGCAATAAAAAAAAAATAAAATGAGGAGGTTTCAACGCTGCTGAACCGACTATGGGGCGAAAGCATTAGCTGCAGGAGACCGAGCGTTCCTCTTCGTCTTCCACGGACACGGCACACTGCGACGAGCGGTTAGACCTGGCGTATTATTGCTTTAAAACAAAAAAAAATAAAATGAGGAGGGTTCAACGCTGCTGAACCGACTATGGATCGAAAGCATTAGCTGCAGGAGACCGAGCGTTCTTCTTCTTTTTCCATGGAGACGGCACACAGCGACGAGCTTTTAGACCTGGCGTAGCATTGCTTTCGCAATAAGAAAAAATAAAATGAGGGTTCAACGCTGCTGAACCGACTATGGGGAGAAAGCATTAGCTGCAGGAGCGCGAGCGTTCTTCTTCTTCTTCCACGGACACGGCACACAGCGACGAGCGGTTAGACCTGGCATAGTATTGCTTTCGCAATAAAAAAAATAAAATGTGGAGGGTTCAACCCTGCTGAACCGACTATGGGGCGAAAGCATTAGCTGCAGGAGACCGAGCGTTATTCTTCTTCTTCCACGGACACGGCACACTGCGGCGAGCGGTTAGACCTGGCGTATTACTGCTTTCACAACAAAAAAAAAATAAAATGAGGAGGTTTCAACGCTGCTGAACCGACTAAGGAGAGAAAGCATTAGCTGCAGGAGATCGAGCGTTCTTCTTCTTCCACGGAGACGGCACACAGCGACGAGCTTTTAGACCTGGCGTAGTATTGCTTTCGCAATAAGAAAAAATAAAATGAGGGTTCAACGCTGCTGAACCGACTATGGAGCGAATGCATTAGCTGCAGGAGACCGAGCGTTCTTCTTCTTCTTCCACGGACATAGCACACAGCGACGAGTGTTTAGACCTGGCGTATTATTGCTCTCACAACAAAAAAAAAATAAAATGAGGAGGGTACAACGCTGCTGAACCGACTATGGAGAGAAAGCATTAGCTGCAGGAGACCGAGCATTCTTCTGTTTTTCCACGGACACGGCACACAGCGACGAGCGGTGAGACCTGGCGTATTATTGCTTTCGCAAAGAGAAAAAATAAAATGAGGGTTCAACGCTGCTGAACCGACTATGGAGCGAAAGCATTAGCTGCAGGAGACCGAGCGTTCTTCTTCTTCCACGGACACGGCGCACAGCAACGAGCTTTTAGACCTGGCGGTGCATTGCTTTCGCAACAAAAAAAAATGAAATGAGGAGGGTACAACGCTGCTGAACCGACTATGGAGAGAAAGCATTAGCTGCAGGAGACCGAGCGTTCTTCTTCCACGGACACGGCACACAACGACGAGCTTTTAGACCTGGCGGTGCATTGCTTTCGCAACAAAAAAAAAAATAAAATGAGGGTTCAACGCTGCTGAACCGACTATGGAGAGAAAGCATTAGCTGCAGGAGACCGAGCATTCTTCTGTTTTTCAACAGACACGGCACACAGGAACGAGCGGTTAGACCTGGCGTATTATTGCTTTCGCAATAAAAAAAATAAAATGAGGAGGTTTCAACGCTGCTGAACCGACTATGGGGCGAAAGCATTAGCTGCAGGAGACCGAGCGTTCTTCTTCTTCCACGGACACGGCGCACAGCAACGAGCTTTTAGACCTGGCGGTGCACTGCTTTCGCAACAAAAAAAAATAAAATGAGGAGGGTACAACGCTGCTGAATCGACTATGGAGAGAAAGCATTAGCTGCAGGAGACCGAGCGCTCTTCTTCTTCCACGGACACGGCACACAACGACGAGCTTTTAGACCTGGCGGTGCATTGCTTTCGCAACAAAAAAAATAAAATGAGGAGGGTACAACGCTGCTGAACCGACTATGGAGAGAAAGCATTAGCTGCAGGAGACCGAGCGCTCTTCTTCTTCCACGGACACGGCACACAACGAGAGCTTTTAGACCTGGCGGTGCATTGCTTTCGCAACAAAAAAAAAAATAAAATGAGGGTTGAACGCTGCTGAACCGACTATGGAGAGAAAGCATTAGCTGCAGGAGACCGAGCATTCTTCTGTTTTTCCACAGACACGGCACACAGGGACGAGCGGTTAGACCTGGCGTATTATTGCTTTCGCAATAAAAAAAATAAAATGAGGAGGTTTCAACGCTGCTGAACCGACTATGGGGCGAAAGCATTAGCTGCAGGAGCGCGAGCGTTCTTCTTCTTCTTCCACGGACACGGCACAAAGCGACGAGCGGTTAGACCTGGCATAGTATTGCTTTCGCAATAAAAAAAATAAAATGTGGAGGGTTCAACCCTGCTGAACCGACTATGGGGCGAAAGCATTAGCTGCAGGAGACCGAGCGTTATTCTTCTTCTTCCACGGACACGGCACACTGCGACGAGCGGTTAGACCTGGCGTATTATTGCTTTCGCAACAAAAAAAAATAATATGAGGAGGTTTCAACGCTGCTGAACCGACTAAGGAGAGATAGCATTAGCGGCAGGAGATCGAGCGTTCTTCTTCTTCTTCCACGGAGACGGCACACAGCGACGAGCTTTTAGACCTGGCGTATTATTGCTTTCACAACAAAACAAAAATAAAATGAGGAGGGTTCAACGCTGCTGAACCGACTATGGAGCGAAAGCATTAGCTGCAGGAGACCGAGCGTTCTTCTTCTTCTTCCACGGAGACGGCACACAGCGACGAGCTTTTAGACCTGGCGTAGTATTGCTTTCGCAATAAGAAAAAATAAAATGAGGGTTCAACGCTGATGAACCGAGTATGGAGCGAAAGCATTAGCTGCAGGAGACCGAGCGTTCTTCTTCTTCTTCCACGGACACAGCACACAGCGACGAGTGGTTAGACCTGGCGTATTATTACTCTCACAACAAAAAAAAAAATAAAATGAGGAGGGTACAACGCTGCTGAACCGACTATGGAGAGAAAGCATTAGCTGCAGGAGACCGAGCATTCTTCTGTTTTTCCACGGACACGGCACACAGCGACGAGCGGTTACACCTGGCGAATTATTGCTTTCGCAAAGAGAAAAAATAAAATGAGGGTTCAACGCTGCTGAACCGACTATGGAGCGAAAGCATTAGCTGCAAGAGACCGAGCGTTCTTCTTCTTCCACGGACACAGCACACAGCGACGAGCGGTTAGACCTGGCGTATTATTGCTCTCACAACAAAAAAAAATAAAATGAGGAGGGTACAACGCTGCTGAACCGACTATGGAGAGAAAGCATTAGCTGCAGGAGACCGAGCATTCTTCTGTTTTTCCACGGACACGGCACACAGCGACGAGCGGTTAGACCTGGCGTATTATTGCTTTCGCAAAGAGAAAAAATAAAATGAGGGTTCAACGCTGCTGAACCGACTATTGAGAGAAAGCATTAGCTGCAGGAGACCGAGCATTCTTCTGGTTTTCCACGGACACGGCACACAGGGACGAGCGGTTAGACCTGGCGTAGTATTGCTTTCGCAATAAAAAAATAAAATGAGGAGGGTACAACGCTGCTGAACCGACTAAGGAGAGAAAGCATTAGCTGCAGGAGACCGAGCGTTCTTCTTCCACGGACACGGCACACAGCGACGAGCGGTTAGACCTGGCGTATTATTGCTTTCGCAAAGAGAAAAAATAAAATGAGGGTTCAACGCTGCTGAACCGACTATGGGGCGAAATCATTAGCTGCAGGAGACCGAGCGTTCTTCTTCTTCCACGGAGACGGCACACTGCGACGAGCGGTTAGACCTGGCGTATTATTGCTTTAAAACAAAAAAAAATAAAATGAGGAGGGTTCAACGCTGCTGAACCGACTATGGAGCGAAAGCATTAGCTGTAGGAGACCGAGCGTTCTTCTTCTTCTTCCACGGAGACGGCACAAAGCGACGAGCTTTTAGACCTGGCGTAGCATTGCTTTCGCAATAAGAAAAAATAAAATGAGGGTTCAACGCTGCTGAACCGACTATGGAGCGAAAGCATTAGCTGCAGGAGACCGAGCGTTATTCTTCTTCTTCCACGGACACAGCACACAGGGACGAGCAGTTAGACCTGGCGTATTATTGCTCTCACAACGAAAAAAAATAAAATGAGGAGGGTACAACGCTGCTGAACCGACTATGGAGAGGGAGCATTAGCTGCAGGAGACCGAGCGTTCTCCTTCTTCCACGGACACGGCGCACAGCGACGAGCTTTTAGACCTGGCGGTGCATTGCTTTCGCAACAAAAAAAAATAAAATGAGGGTTCAACGCTGCTGAACCGACTATGGAGAGAAAGCATTAGCAGCAGGAGACCGAGCATTCTTCTGTTTTTCCACGGACACGGCACACAGGGACGAGCGGTTAGACCTGGCGTATTATTGCTTTCGCAATAAAAAAAAAAATAAAATGAGGAGGTTTCAACGCTCCTGAACCGACTATGGGGCGAAATCATTAGCTGCAGGAGACCGAGCGTTCTTCTTCTTCGTCCACGGAGACGGCACACTGCGACGAGCGGTTAGACCTGGCATATTATTGCTTTAAAACAAAAAAAAATTAAAATGAGGAGGGTTCAACGCTGCTGAACCGACTATGGAGCGAAAGCATTAGCTGCAGGAGACCGAGCGTTCTTCTTCTTCCACGGAGACGGCACACAGCGACGAGCTTTTAGACCTGGCGTAGTATTGCTTTCGCAATAAGAAAAAATAAAATGAGGGTTCAACGCTGATGAACCGACTATGGAGCGAAAGCATTAGCTGCAGGAGACCGAGCGTTCTTCTTCTTTCACGGACACAGCACACAGCGACGAGCGGTTAGACCTGGCGTATTATTGCTCTCACAACATAAAAAAAATAAAATGAGGAGGGTACAACGCTGCTGAACCGACTATGGAGAGAAAGCATTAGCTGCAGGAGACCGAGCATTCGTCTGTTTTTCCACGGACACGGCACATAGCGACGAGCGGTTAGACCTGGCGTATTATTGCTTTCGCAAAGAGAAAAAATAAAATGAGGGTTCAACGCTGCTGCACCGACTATGGAGCGAAAGCATTAGCTGCAGGTGACCGAGCATTCTTCTGTTTTTCCACGGACACGGCACACAGGGACGAGCGGTTAGACCTGGCGTAGTATTGCTTTAAAACAAAAAAAAAAATAAAATGAGGAGGGTTCAACGCTGCTGAACCGATTATGGAGCGAAAGCATTAGCTGCAGGAGACCGAGCGTTCTTCTTCTTCTTCCACGGAGACGGCACACAGCGACGAGCTTTTAGACCTGGCGTAGCATTGCTTTCGCATTAAAAAAAAATAAAATGGAGGTTTCAACGCTGCTGAACCGACTATGGGGCGAAATCATTAGCTGCAGGAGACCGAGCGTTCTTCTTCTTCCACGGAGACGGCACACAGCGACGAGCTTTTAGACCTGGCGTAGCATTGCTTTCGCAATAAGAAAAAATAAAATGAGGGTTCAACGCTGCTGAACCGACTATGGAGCAAAAGCATTAGCTGCAGGATACCGAGCGTTCTTCTTCTTCTTCCACGGACACAGCGCACAGCGACGAGCTTTTAGACCTGGCGGTGCATTGCTTTCGCAACAAAAAAAAAATAAAATGAGGGTTCAACGCTGCTGAACCGACTATGGAGAGAAAGCATTAGCTGCAGGAGACCGAGCATTCTTCTGTTTTTCCACGGACACGGCACACAGGGACGAGCGGTTAGACCTGGCGTAGTATTGCTTTCGCAATAAAAAAAAATAAAATGAGGAGGTTTCAACGCTGCTGAACCGACTATGGGGCGAAAGCATTAGCTGCAGGAGACCGAGCGTTCCTCTTCGTCTTCCACGGCACACTGCGACGAGCGGTTAGACCTGGCGTATTATTGCTTTAAAACAAAAAAAAAAAAAAATGAGGAGGGTTCAACGCTGCTGAACCGACTATGGATCGAAAGCATTAGCTGCAGGAGACCGAGCGTTCTTCTTCTTCTTCCATGTAGACGGCACACAGCGACGAGCTTTTAGACCTGGCGTAGCATTGCTTTCGCAATAAGAAAAAATAAAATGAGGGTTCAACGCTGCTGAACCGACTATGGGGAGAAAGCATTAGCTGCAGGAGCGCGAGCGTTCTTCTTCTTCTTCCACGGACACGGCACACAGCGACGAGCGGTTAGACCTGGCATAGTATTGCTTTCGCAATAAAAAAAATAAAATGTGGAGGGTTCAACCCTGCTGAACCGACTATGGGGCGAAAGCATTAGCTGCAGGAGACCGAGCGTTATTCTTCTTCTTCCACGGACACGGCACACTGCGACGAGCGGTTAGACCTGGCGTATTACTGCTTTCACAACAAAAAAAAATAAAATGAGGAGGTTTCAACGCTGCTGAACCGACTATGGAGAGAAAGCATTAGCTGCAGGAGATCGAGCGTTCTTCTTCTTCCACGGAGACGGCACACAGCGACGAGCTTTTAGACCTGGCGTAGTATTGCTTTCGCAATAAGAAAAAATAAAATGAGGGTTCAACGCTGCTGAACCGACTATGGAGCGAATGCATTAGCTGCAGGAGACCGAGCGTTCTTCTTCTTCTTCCACGGACATAGCACACAGACACGAGTGTTTAGACCTGGCGTATTATTGCTCTCACAACAAAAAAAAAATAAAATGAGGAGGGTACAACGCTGCTGAACCGACTATGGAGAGAAAGCATTAGCTGCAGGAGACCGAGCATTCTTCTGTTTTTCCACGGACACGGCACACAGCGACGAGCGGTGAGACCTGGCGTATTATTGCTTTCGCAAAGAGAAAAAATAAAATGAGGGTTCAACGCTGCTGAACCGACTATGGAGCGAAAGCATTAGCTGCAGGAGACCGAGCGTTCTTCTTCTTCCACGGACACGGCGCACAGCAACGAGCTTTTAGACCTGGCGGTGCATTGCTTTCGCAACAAAAAAAAATGAAATGAGGAGGGTACAACGCTGCTGAACCGACTATGGAGAGAAAGCATTAGCTGCAGGAGACCGAGCGTTCTTCTTCCACGGACACGGCACACAACGACGAGCTTTTAGACCTGGCGGTGCATTGCTTTCGCAACAAAAAAAAAAAATAAAATGAGGGTTCAACGCTGCTGAACCGACTATGGAGAGAAAGCATTAGCTGCAGGAGACCGAGCGCTCTTCTTCTTCCACGGACACGGCACACAACGACGAGCTTTTAGACCTGGCGGTGCATTGCTTTCGCAACAAAAAAAATAAAATGAGGAGGGTACAACGCTGCTGAACCGACTATGGAGAGAAAGCATTAGCTGCAGGAGACCGAGCGCTCTTCTTCTTCCACGGACACGGCACACAACGACGAGCTTTTAGACCTGGCGGTGCACTGCTTTCGCAACAAAAAAAAATAAAATGAGGAGGGTACAACGCTGCTGAATCGACTATGGAGAGAAAGCATTAGCTGCAGGAGACCGAGCGCTCTTCTTCTTCCACGGACACGGCACACAACGACGAGCTTTTAGACCTGGCGGTGCATTGCTTTCGCAACAAAAAAAATAAAATGAGGAGGGTACAACGCTGCTGAACCGACTATGGAGAGAAAGCATTAGCTGCAGGAGACCGAGCGCTCTTCTTCTTCCACGGACACGGCACACAACGACGAGCTTTTAGACCTGGCGGTGCATTGCTTTCGCAACAAAAAAAATAAAATGAGGAGGGTACAACGCTGCTGAACCGACTATGGAGAGAAAGCATTAGCTGCAGGAGACCGAGCGCTCTTCTTCTTCCACGGACACGGCACACAACGACGAGCTTTTAGACCTGGCGGTGCATTGCTTTCGCAACAAAAAAAAAAAATAAAATGAGGGTTGAACGCTGCTGAACCGACTATGGAGAGAAAGCATTAGCTGCAGGAGACCGAGCATTCTTCTGTTTTTCCACAGACACGGCACACAGGGACGAGCGGTTAGACCTGGCGTATTATTGCTTTCGCAATAAGAAAAAATAAAATGAGGGTTCAACGCTGCTGAACCGACTATGGGGAGAAAGCATTAGCTGCAGGAGCGCGAGCGTTCTTCTTCTTCTTCCACGGACACGGCACACAGCGACGAGCGGTTAGACCTGGCATAGTATTGCTTTCGCAATAAAAAAAATAAAATGTGGAGGGTTCAACCCTGCTGAACCGACTATGGGGCGAAAGCATTAGCTGCAGGAGACCGAGCGTTATTCTTCTTCTTCCACGGACACGGCACACTGCGACGAGCGGTTAGACCTGGCGGTGCATTGCTTTCGCAACAAAAAAAATAAAATGAGGAGGGTACAACGCTGCTGAACCGACTATGGAGAGAAAGCATTAGCTGCAGGAGACCGAGCGCTCTTCTTCTTCCACGGACACGGCACACAACGACGAGCTTTTAGACCTGGCGGTGCATTGCTTTCGCAACAAAAAAAAAATAAAATGAGGGTTGAACGCTGCTGAACCGACTATGGAGAGAAAGCATTAGCTGCAGGAGACCGAGCATTCATCTGTTTTTCCACAGACACGGCACACAGGGACGAGCGGTTAGACCTGGCGTATTATTGCTTTCGCAATAAAAAAAATAAAATGAGGAGGTTTCAACGCTGCTGAACCGACTATGGGGCGAAAGCATTAGCTGCAGGAGCGCGAGCGTTC
Source organism: Amblyomma maculatum (assembly GCF_055883805.1). Lineage (NCBI taxonomy): Eukaryota > Metazoa > Arthropoda > Arachnida > Ixodida > Ixodidae > Amblyomma > Amblyomma maculatum. Next base: position 15,795,047 of record NW_028146738.1, read on the forward strand.
TTCTTCTTCTTCCACGGACACGGCACACAGCGACGAGCGGTTAGACCTGGCATAGTATTGCTTTCGCAATAAAAAAAAATAAAATGTGGAGGGTTCAACCCTGCTGAACCGACTATGGGGCGAAAGCATTAGCTGCAGGAGACCGAGCGTTATTCTTCTTCTTCCACGGACACGGCACACTGCGACGAGCGGTTAGACCTGGCGTATTATTGCTTTCGCAACAAAAAAAAATAATATGAGGAGGTTTCAACGCTGCTGAACCGACTAAGGAGAGATAGCATTAGCGGCAGGAGATCGAGCGTTCTTCTTCTTCTTCCACGGAGACGGCACACAGCGACGAGCTTTTAGACCTGGCGTATTATTGCTTTCACAACAAAAAAAAAATAAAATGAGGAGGTTTCAACGCTGCTGAACCGACTAAGGAGAGAAAGCATTAGCTGCAGGAGATCGAGCGTTCTTCTTCTTCTTCCACGGAGACGGCACACAGCGACGAGCTTTTAGATCTGGCGTAGTATTGCTTTCGCAATAAGAAAAAATAAAATGAGGGTTCAACGCTGCTGAACCGACTATGGAGCGAAAGCATTAGCTGCAGGAGACCGGGCGTTCTTCTTCTTCTTCCACGGACATAGCACACAGCGACGAGTGGTTAGACCTGGCGTATTATTGCTCTCACAACAAAAAAAAAAAAAAATAAAATGAGGAGGGTACAACGCTGCTGAACCGACTATGGAGAGAAAGCATTAGCTGCAGGAGACCGAGCATTCTTCTGTTTTTCCACGGACACGGCACACAGCGACGAGCGGTTAGACCTGGCGAATTATTGCTTTCGCAAAGAGAAAAAATAAAATGAGGGTTCAACGCTGCTGAACCGACTATGGAGCGAAAGCATTAGCTGCAGGAGACCGAGCGTTCTTCTTCTTCCACGGACACGGCGCACAGCAACGAGCTTTTAGAACTGGCGGTGCATTGCTTTCGCAACAAAAAAAATAAAATGAGGAGGGTACAACGCTGCTGAACCGACTATGGAGAGAAAGCATTAGCTGCAGGAGACCGAGCGTTCTTCTTCTTCCACGGACACGGCACACAACGACGAGCTTTTAGACCTGGCGGTGCATTGCTTTCGCAACAAAAAAAAAAATAAAATGAGGGTTCAACGCTGCTGAACCGACTATGGAGAGAAAGCATTAGCTGCAGGAGACCGAGCATTCTTCTGTTTTTCCACAGACACGGCACACAGGGACGAGCGGTTAGACCTGGCGTATTATTGCTTTCGCAATAAAAAAAATTAAATGAGGAGGTTTCAACGCTGCTAAACCGACTATGGGGCGAAAGCATTAGCTGCAGGAGACCGAGCGTTCTTCTTCTTCTTCCACGGAGACGGCACACTGCGACGAGCGGTTAGACCTGGCGTATTATTGCTTTAAAACAAAACAAAAAATAAAATGAGGAGGGTTCAACGCTGCTGAACCGACTATGGGGCGAAAGCATTAGCTGCAGGAGCGCGAGCGTTCTTCTTCTTCTTCCACGGACACGGCACACAGCGACGAGCGGTTAGACCTGGCATAGTATTGCTTTCGCAATAAAAAAAAATAAAATGTGGAGGGTTCAACCCTGCTGAACCGACTATGGGGCGAAAGCATTAGCTGCAGGAGACCGAGCGTTATTCTTCTTCTTCCACGGACACGGCACACTGCGACGAGTGGTTAGACCTGGCGTATTATTGCTTTCACAACAACAAAAAAAATAAAATGAGGAGGTTTCAACGCTGCTGAACCGACTAAGGAGAGAAAGCATTAGCTGCAGGAGATCGAGCGTTCTTCTTCTTCTTCCACGGAGACGGCACACAGCGACGAGCTTTTAGACCTGGCGTAGTATTGCTTTCGCAATAAGAAAAAATAAAATGAGGGTTCAACGCTGCTGAACCGACTATGGAGCGAAAGCATTAGCTGCAGGAGACCGAGCGTTCTTCTTCTTCTTCCACGGAGACGGCACACAGCGACGAGCTTTTAGACCTGGCGTAGTATTGCTTTCGCAATAAGAAAAAATAAAATGAGGGTTCAACGCTGCTGAACAGACTATGGAGAGAAAGCATTAGCTGCAGGAGACCGAGCATTCTTCTGTTTTTCCACGGACACGGCACACAGCGACGAGCGGTTAGACCTGGCGTATTATTGCTTTCGCAAAGAGAAAAAATAAAATGAGGGTTCAACGCTGCTGAACCGACTATGGAGCGAAAGCATTAGCTGCAGGAGACCGAGCGTTCTTCTTCTTCTTTCACGGACACAGCACACAGCGACGAGCGGTTAGACCTGGCGTATTATTGCTATCACAACAAAAAAAAATAAAATGAGGAGGGTACAACGCTGCTGAACCGACTATGGAGAGAAAGCATTAGCTGCAGGAGACCGATCATTCTTCTGTTTTTCCACGGACACGGCACACAGCGACGAGCGGTTAGACCTGGCGTATTAATGCTTTCGCAAAGAGAAAAAATAAAATGAGGGTTCAACGCTGCTGAGCCGACTATGGAGAGAAAGCATTAGCTGCATGAGACCGAACATTCTTCTGTTTTTCCACGGACACGGCACACAGGGACGAGCGGTTAGACCTGGCGTATTATTGCTTTGAAACAAAAAAAAATAAAATAAGGAGGGTTCAACGCTGCTGAACCGACTATGGAGCGAAAGCATTAGCTGCAGGAGACCGAGCGTTCTTCTTCTTCTTCCACGGAGACGGCACACAGCGACGAGCTTTTAGAACTGGCGTAGCATTGCTTTCGCAATAAGAAAAAATAAAATGAGGGTTCAACGCTGCTGAACCGACTATGGAGCGAAAGCATTAGCTGCAGGAGACCGAGCGTTCTTCTTCTTCTTCCACGGACACAGCACACAGCGACGAGCGGTTAGACCTGGCGTATTATTGCTCTCACAACAAAAAAAAAATAAAATGAGGAGGGTACAACGCTGCTGAACCGATTATGGAGAGGGAGCATTAGCTGCAGGAGACCGAGCATTCTTCTGTTTTTCCACGGACACGGCACACAGTGACGAGCGGTTAGACCTAGCGTATTATTGCTTTCGCAAAGAGAAAAAATAAAATGAGGGTTCATCGCTGCTGAACCGACTATGGAGCGAAAGTATTAGCTGCAGGAGACCCAGCGTTCTTCTTTTTCCACGGACACGGCGCACAGCGACGAGCTTTTAGACCTGGCGGTGCATTGCTTTCGCAACAAAAAACAATAAAATGAGGGTTCAACGCTGCTGAACCGACTATGGAGAGAAAGCATTAGCTGCAGGAGACCGAGCATTCTTCTGTTTTTCCACGGACACGGCACACAGGGACGAGCGGTTAGACCTGGCGTAGTATTGCTTTCGCAATAAAAAAAATAAAATGAGGAGGTTTCAACGCTGCTGAACCGACTATGGGGCGAAAGCATTAGCTGCAGGAGACCGAGCGTTCTTCTTCGTCTTCCACGGACACGGCACACTGCGACGAGCGGTTAGACCTGGCGAATTATTGCTTTAAAACAAAAAAAAAAATAAAATGAGGAGGGTTCAACGCTGCTGAACCGACTATGGAGCGAAAGCATTAGCTGCAGGAGACCGAGCGTTCTTCTTCTTCTTCCATAGAGACGGCACACAGCGACGAGCTTTTAGACCTGGCGTAGCATCGCTTTCGCAATAAGAAAAATAAAATGAGGGTTCAACGCTGCTGAACCGACTATGGAGCGAAAGCATTAGCTGCAGGAGACCGAGCGTTCTTCTTCTTCTTCCGCGGACATAGCACACAGCGACGAGTGGTTAGACCTGGCGTATTATTGCTCTCACAAAAAAAAAATAAAATGAGGAGGGTACAACGCTGCTGAACCGACTATGGAGAGAAAGCATTAGCTGCAGGAGACCGAGCATTCTTCTGTTTTTCCACGAACACGGCACACAGCGACGAGCTTTTAGACCTGGCGGTGCATTGCTTTCGCAACAAAAAAAAAATAAAATGAGGGTTCAACGCTTCTGAACCGACAATGGAGAGAAAGCATTAGCTGCAGGAGACCGAGCATTCTTCTGTTTTTCCACGGACACGGCACACAGGGACGAGCGGTTAGACCTGGCGTATTATTGCTTTCGCAATAAAAAAAAATAAAATGAGGAGATTTCAACGCTGCTGAACCGACTATGGGGCGAAAGCATTAGCTGCAGGAGACCGAGCGTTCTTCTTCTTCTTCCACGGAGACGGCACACTGCGACGAGCGCTTAGACCTGTCGTATTATTGCTTTAAAACAAAAAAAAAATAAAATGAGGAGGGTTCAACGCTGCTGAACCGACTATGGAGCGAAAGCATTAGCTGCAGGAGACCGAGCGTTCTTCTTCTTCTTCCACGGAGACCGCACACAGCGACGAGCTTTTAGACCTGGCGTAGTATTGCTTTCGCAATAAGAAAAAATAAAATGAGGATGTTTCAACGCTGCTGAACCGACTATGGAGAGAAAGCATTAGCTGCAGGAGCGCGAGCGTTCTTCTTCTTCTTCCACGGACACGGCACACAGCGACGAGCGGTTAGACCTGGCATAGTATTGCTTTCGCAATAAAAAAAAATAAAATGTGGAGGGTTCAACCCTGCTGAACCGACTATGGGGCGAAAGCATTAGCTGCAGGAGACCGAGCGTTATTCTTCTTCTTCCACGGACACGGCACACTGCGACGAGCGGTTAGACCTGGCGTATTATTGCTTTCACAACAAAAAAAATAAAATGAGGAGGTTTCAACGCTGCTGAACAAACTAAGGAGAGAAAGCATTAGCTGCAGGAGATCGAGCGTTCTTCTTCTTCTTCCACGGACACGGCACACTGCGACGAGCGGTTAGACCTGGCGTATTATTGCTTTCACAACAAAAAAAAATTAAAATGAGGAGGGTTCAACGCTGCTGAACCGATTGTGGAGCGAAAGCATTAGCTGCAGGAGACCGAGCGTTCTTCTTCTTCTTCCACGGAGACGGCACACAGCGACGAGCTTTTAGACCTGGCATAGCATTGCTTTCGCAATAAGAAAAAATAAAATGAGGGTTCAACGCTGCTGAACCGACTATGGAGCGATAGCATTAGCTGCAGGAGACCGAGCGTTATTCTTCTTCTTCCACGGACACGGCACACTGCGACGAGCGGTTAGACCTGGCGTATTATTGCTTTCACAACAAAAAAAATAAAATGAGGAGGGTTCAACGCTGCTGAACCGACTAAGGAGAGAAAGCATTAGCTGGAGGAGACCTAGCGTTCTTCTTCTTCCACGGACACGGCACACAGCGACGAGCTTTTACACCTGGTGTAGCATTGCGTTCCCAACAAAAAAAAATAAAAGGAGGGTTCAACGCTGCTGAACCGACTATGGAGCGAAAGCATTAGCTGCAGGAGACCGAGCGTTCTTCTTCTTCCACGGACACGGCACACAGCGACGAGCGGTTAGACCTGGCGTACTATTGCTTTCACAACAAAAAAAAATAAAATGAGGAGGGTTGAACGCTGCTGAACCGACTATGGAGAGAGATCATTAGCTGCAGGAGACCGAGCGTTCTTCTTCTTCCACGGACACGGCGCACAGCGACGAGCTTCTAGACCTGGCGGTGCATTGCTTTCGCAACAAAAAAAAATAAAATGAGGGTTCAACGCTGCTGAACCGATTGTGGAGCGAAAGCATTAGCTGCAGGAGACCTAGCGTTCTTCTTCTTCTTCCACGGAGACTGTTGTGTTCGGAGTTTAGCGGTGGGGCAGTTGCGCGTTCCTGCCGCGGTGTGGTGCGAGTGTGCTCCAGACTAGTAACCAGGCGTGGGAGACTGGCGTCACACATATCAGCGGTGCAGTGGAATGCGGTGTGTGTTTTTCTTGAGTGTTGTCACGGCTGGGGCCGGACGAAGTTAAATAAAATGTTGTGAACCCGACGTAACATTGGCGACGAGGATGGGATGCTGGGTCGACGTCGTTTCTGCTGCGGCTAAGGGAAGTTGACATCGCGCTTCGAGACCGTTTTGTTTTCGGGTTGCGGAACGACAAGGTAAAGCGACAACTTTTGGCCAAGAAAGAAGTGACCCTCGCTAGTGCTGTGGAGGAGGCAACCGCTGCCGAGGCCATCGACCGGGAAGCTAACCGCGGCGTCCGTCCAGGTCTAACCACGCCGCGCATCGAGCCAGTACATCAGGGAACGAGCTCGGACGTCGATAATGAGCAAGACGCCACCGAAGATGTCTTGCGTCTACGGAACATTCCTGCCCAGCGGACGGACCCAGAAGGAACAGGGGGCGTCACCTGTGCTGGTTGCGGCGGCCCCCACGAACGTCGTCTGTGCCGTTTCAGGAACGCCCAGTGTAGGGGCTGCGGAAAAATTGGTCACATATTGAGGGTCTGCCGTTCGCGGAAGCCAAGGAACTACCGCCAGAACTCCGAGACTGACAGCAGGACGCCTCGCGCGAATATTTCCTACTGCGACGACCAAACTGCGACCGCTATACACGATGTGCCTGCACCCGCCCTGAAGAAGGTACATGTGGTGGTCGAAATTGAAGGTAACCCATGCCGAATGGAGGTGGATTCGGGGTCAACTTTTTCACTCGTATCTGAAGCCACAGCCAGGCGGATTTTCCCGAGCGGCCGTTTGCCATTGCTGAAACCACTGGATATCATGATGAAGGATTACCAGGCCAATCGCATAGCCGTGCATGGGTATGGCACGTTCAGAGTGAAGTTTAAGGATTTCGATGGCCTGTTACGTCTTATCATTGTCAAGGGTGAGCGTCCAAGTCTGCTTGGACTGGACTGGTTCCCAGCATTGGGTATCAACATTACAGGAGTGCAGCATATCAACCAGCCATTCCACTTGAGTGCTGACATATTCCAGGAGTTCAGTTCAGTGTTTGATGGAGCACTGGGGTGTTACAAAGGGCCACCTGTGCAGTTTGCACTCAATGCCAAGGTTGAGCCAATCCGACTGAGGGCACGCAGCATTTTCCTTTTGCACTTCGTCCAAAAATCGATGCAGAGCTGGACAAGCTCATTCAGCAAGGGGTCCTGGAGCCAGTTGATCATGCAAGATGGGAAACACCTATCGTCACTCCTTTGAAGGCTAATGGGGACATCCGTATCTGTGCAGACTACAAGTGCACAATAAACAAAGCATTGCAGCAACATGCATATCCAGTACCAGTGGTGAGCCATGTGCTGTCGTCCCTCTCCGGTGCAACTGTGTTTGCTAAACTCGATTTGGCTCAGGCTTACCAGCAACTGCCAGTGACCAAGGAAGCGGCGGAAGTGCAGACTATCGTAACTCACCGGGGAGCTTTCCGTGTCCACAGACTTCAATTTGGGGTCAGCACCGCACCCGGCATTTTCCAGAGTCTCATGGAAAACCTTCTACGAGGAGTGCCTGGGGTTGTTGCTTACTTTGATGATGTCATTGTTGCTGGAACCTCGGAAGAAGAGCTGCTCAGTCGTCTTCGTGAAGTTCTCAGAAGGTTCCAAGATGTGGGGCTTAAGGTCAAGAAAGAGAAATGCCAGCTTGGGGTGGCTGAAGTAGATTTTTTGGGGTTTAGAGTCGACGCCGAGGGAATTCATCCAATGCCGGAGAAGACTCAAGCGATTGTGAAGGCACCACGTCCTGCAGGCAAGACAGAGCTACAGGCATTCCTGGGGCTCCTCAACTTTTATCATGCATTTCTGCCCCATAAGGCAACTGTCGCAGAACCACTGCATCGGCTCTTGAACAAAAATGCGCCCTGGGTCTGGGGTCACACACAGCAGAGAGCGTTTGATAATGTGAAGCACCTCCTGTCATCCAACCAGGTCTTGGTGCATTTTGATGAGAACAAACCACTCATTCTGGCTTGTGATGCCTCACCATATGGAATAGGGGCTGTGCTAAGTCACAAAATGCCAGATGGCAGAGAAGCACCAATTGCATTCTACTCAAGGACGCTGTCTACTACTGAGCGGAATTATGCTCAGATTGATAAAGAGGCACTTGCAGTAGTTGCAGGCGTAAAAAAGTTCCACGACTATGTATATGGCCGGCCGTTTCAGATCCACACGGACCACAAGCTACTTCTGGGATTGTTTGCACCAGACCGCCAGACGCCGCAGATGTTGTCCCCTCGGATGCTGCGCTGGTCCATTTTTCTGAATGGGTACCAATACTCTCTCCTTCACCAGCCTGGAAAACAGCTGGGCCACGCGGACGGCCTCAGCAGAATTCCCCTGACAAACCAGCAACCCGAGGATCCGTCCCCAGCTGAGATCATTATGCTCTTGGACACTCTTCCAGAACCCCCACTCCATGCGGCTCACATTGCCACGTATTCTGCCAAGGACCGTATAATATCCCGTGTACTCAACTGGGCATGGAAGGGGTGGCCACCAAAGCACAGCATTAGTTCTGAGTTCACACCATTCGTGGTCAGGCAAAATGAACTATCGGCCCACAAGGGCTGTTTACTGTGGGGTGACCGTGTAGTTATTCCGCAGAAGTTACATTCCAGGATTCTTGAAGCCTTGCATGCCGGGCACCCAGGAATTGTTCGGATGAAGGCACTTGCCCGCAGTTATGTATGGTGGCCGGGAATCGATGCAGCTATTGAGGAATGGGTGCGACGATGCTCTCCATGTCAGGAGACACGGCCAGAGATGCCCAGAGCACCAGTCCATCCATGGGAGACGACGCGGACACCATGGTCCCGCCTACACATTGACTTTGCAGGGCCGTTCCAAGGACAGACGTTCTTGATCGTGGTGGACTCGTATTCAAAGTGGCTGGAGGTCATTCCAGTTTCATCGATGACATCACTCACTGTGATCAACGCTCTGCGGAAGCTGTTTGCAACACATGGCCTTCCAGCCACTATCGTGTCTGACAACGGGCCTCAGTTTACGTCTGCCGAGTTTCGGGGGTTTCTCGATGCCAACCTAATTCGTCAGGTGACTTCTGCACCCTTTCACCCGTCCACAAATGGTCAAGCTGAAAGGATGGTGCGAACCACTAAAGAAGCACTGTCCCGCATTATTCAGGGGAATTGGTCACGGCGGCTAGCAGATTTCATGTTACAGCAACATGTAACCCCGCACACAGGCACAGGGCGATCACCAGCCGAACTTTTGATGGGCCGCCGGCTGTTAACCATGCTGGACCGGTTGCATCCGGACAGGGCCCCAGACAGGTCTTCCCAGCATACAGGAACGCTGCCGATGCCACGTTCATTCCAACCTGAAGACCCGGTGTTTGCACGCAACTATGGCCAGGGGCCTCCATGGGTCTCTGCTGTGGTAGCCCGAGCCACAGGCCCAATCTCCTACGAAGTTACGCTGCCAGATGGCCGAGTGTTGCGCCGGCATGTGGACCAGCTCCGTCGACGGGCCGCTACCCCTTGCATAGGTGAAGGACCAGTACCCACAGAACAGCAGCCAGAAGTCTGCCCCTCACAAGGAGGGCCACCGGTAGAAGCTTGTCCTATGCAGGGAACACCACCCGAAGTAGTGAGCAGCGAGCCACCTGAAGACCAACCAGTGGAGGAGCAGCCAACAGCTGAACCTTCCTCTGACGATACTGTCACACCACAAACAGTACCAATGGCTATGCCTCTACCACTGTCTTCAGGGGAGAAAAGTGACCCTGCTGAGCCACCAACCCTACGTCGCTCACTTCGAGCTCGGAAGGCTCCGTCCCATCTGCGGGACTTTGTGCTGGCTCTGGCCGACTGTTGAGTCCGAACTAAGGGTGGAGGAGTGTTGTGTTCGGAGTTTAGCGGTGGGGCAGTTGCGCGTTCCTGCCGCGGTGTGGTGCGAGTGTGCTCCAGACTAGTAACCAGGCGTGGGAGACTGGCGTCACACATATCAGCGGTGCAGTGGAATGCGGTGTGTGTTTTTCTTGAGTGTTGTCACGGCTGGGGCCGGACGAAGTTAAATAAAATGTTGTGAACCCGACGTAACAGAGACGGCACACAGCGACGAGCTTTTAGACCTGGCATAGCATTGCTTTCGCAATAAGAAAAAATAAAATGAGGGTTCAACGCTGCTGAACCGACTATGGAGAGAAAGCATTAGCTGCAGGAGACCGAGCATTCTTCTGTTTTTCCACGGACACGGCACACAGCGACGAGCTTTTAGACCTGGCGGTGCATTGCTTTCCCAACAAAAAAAAAATAAAATGAGGGTTCAACGCTTCTGAACCGACTATGGAGAGAAAGCATTAGCTGCAGGAGACCGAGCATTCTTCTGTTTTTCCACGGACACGGCACACAGGGACGAGCGGTTAGACCTGGCGTATTATTGCTTTCGCAATAAAAAAAAATAAAATGAGGAGGTTTCAACGCTGCTGAACCGACTATGGGGCGAAAGCATTAGCTGCAGGAGACCGAGCGTTCTTCTTCTTCTTCCACGGAGACGGCACACTGCGACGAGTGGTTAGACCTGTCGTATTATTGCTTTAAAAAAAAAATAAAATCAGGAGGGTTCAACGCTGCTGAACCGACTATGGAGCGAAAGCATTAGCTGCAGGAGACCGAGCGTTCTTCTTCTTCTTCCACGGAGACCGCACACAGCGACGAGCTTTTAGACCTGGCGTAGTATTGCTTTCGCAATAAGAAAAAATAAAATGAGGATGTTTCAACGCTGCTGAACCGACTATGGAGCGAAAGCATTAGCTGCAGGAGCGCGAGCGTTCTTCTTCTTCCACGGACACGGCACACAGCGACGAGCGGTTAGACCTGGCATAGTATTGCTTTCGCAATAAAAAAAAAATAAAATGTGGAGGGTTCAACCCTGCTGAACCGACTATGGGGCGAAAGCATTAGCTGCAGGAGACCGAGCGTTATTCTTCTTCTTCCACGGACACGGCACACTGCGACGAGCGGTTAGACCTGGCGTATTATTGCTTTCACAACAAAAAAAAATAAAATGAGGAGGTTTCAACGCTGCTGAACCGACTAAGGAGAGAAAGCATTAGCTGCAGGAGATCGAGCGTTCTTCTCCTTCTTCCACGGACACGGCACACTGCGACGAGCGGTTAGACCTGGCGTATTATTGCTTTCACAACAAAAAAAAATAAAATGAGGAGGGTTCAACGCTGCTGAACCGATTGTGGAGCGAAAGCATTAGCTGCAGGAGACCGAGCGTTCTTCTTCTTCTTCCACGGAGACGGCACACAGCGACGAGCTTTTAGACCTGGCATAGCATTGCTTTCGCAATAAGAAAAAATAAAATGAGGGTTCAACGCTGCTGAACCGACTATGGAGCGATAGCATTAGCTGCAGGAGACCGAGCGTTATTCTTCTTCTTCCACGGACACGGCACACAGCGACGAGCGGTTAGACCTGGCGTATTATTTCTTTCACAACAAAAAAAAAATAAAATGAGGAGGGTACAACGCTGCTGAACCGACTATGGAGAGAAAGCATTAGCTGCAGGAGACCGAGCGTTCTTCTTCTTCCACGGACCTGGCACACAGCGACGAGCGGTTAGACCTGGCGTACTATTGCTTTCACAACAAAAAAAATAAAATGAGGAGGGTTGAACGCTGCTGAACCGACTATGGAGAGAGATCATTAGCTGCAGGAGACCGAGCGTTCTTCTTCTTCCACGGACACAGCGCACAGCGACGAGCTTTTTGACCTGGCGTAGCATTGCTTTCGCAATAAAAAAATAAAATGAGGGTTCAACGCTGCTGAACCCACTATGGAGCGAAAGCATTAGCTGCAGGAGACCGAACATTCTTCTGTTTTTCCACGGACACGGCACACAGGGACGAGCGGTTAGACCTGGCGTATTATTGCTCTCACAAAAAAAAAAAAATAAAATGAGGAGGGTACAACGCTGCTGAACCGACTATGGAGAGAAAGCATTAGCTGCAGGAGACCGAGCATTCTTCTGTTTTTCCACGGACACGGCACACAACGACGAGCGGTTAGACCTGGCGTATTATTGCTTTCGCAAAGAGAAAAAATAAAATGAGGGTTCAACGCTTCTGAACCGACTATGGAGCGAAAGCATTAGCTGCAGGAGACTGAGCGTTCTTCTTCTTCCACGGACACGGCGCACAGCGACGAGCTTTTAGACCTGGCGGTGCATTGCTTTCGCAACAAAAAAAAATAAAATGAGGAGGTTTCAACGCTGCTGAACCGACTATGGGGCGAAAGCATTAGCTGCAGGAGACCGAGCGTTCTTCTTCGTCTTCCACGGACACGGCACACTACGACGAGCGGTTAGACCTGGCGTATTATTGCTTTAAAACAAAAAAAAATAAAATGAGGAGGGTTCAACGCTGCTGAACCGACTATGGAGCGAAAGCATTAGCTGCAGGAGACCGAGCGTTCTTCTTCTTCCATAGAGACGGCACACAGCGACGAGCTTTTAGACCTGGCGTAGCATTGCTTTCGCAATAAGAAAAAATAAAATGAGGGTTCAACGCTTCTGAACCGACTATGGAGAGAAAGCATTAGCTGCAGGAGACCGAGCATTCTTCTGTTTTTCCACGGACGCGGCACACAGGGACGAGCGGTTAGACCTGGCGTATTATTGCTTTCGCAATAAAAAAACTAAAATGAGGAGGTTTCAACGCTGCTGAACCGACTATGGAGCGAAAGCATTAGCTGCAGGAGACCGAGCGTTCTTCTTCTTCTTCCACGGAGACGGCACACTGCGACGAGCGGTTAGACCTGTCGTATTATTGCTTTAAAACAAAAAAAATAAAATGAGGAGGGTTCAACGCTGCTGAACCGACTATGGAGCGAAAGCATTAGCTGCAGGAGACCGAGCGTTCTTCTTCTTCTTCCACGGAGACCGCACACAGCGACGAGCTTTTAGACCTGGCGTAGTATTGCTTTCGCAATAAGAAAAAATAAAATGAGGATGTTTCAACGCTGCTGAACCGACTATGGAGCGAAAGCATTAGCTGCAGGAGCGCGAGCGTTCTTCTTCTTCTTCCACGGACACGGCACACAGCGACGAGCGGTTAGACCTGGCATAGTATTGCTTTCGCAATAAAAAAAAATAAAATGTGGAGGGTTCAACCCTGCTGAACCGACTATGGGGCGAAAGCATTAGCTGCAGGAGACCGAGCGTTATTCTTCTTCTTCCACGAACACGGCACACTGCGACGAGCGGTTAGACTGGCGTATTATTGCTTTCACAACAAAAAAAAAAATAAAATGAGGAGGGTTCAACGCTGCTGAACCGATTGTGGAGCGAAAGCATTAGCTGCAGGAGACCGAGCGTTCTTCTTCTTCTTCCACGGAGACGGCACACAGCGACGAGCTTTTAGACCTGGCATAGCATTGCTTTCGCAATAAGAAAAAATAAAATGAGGGTTCAACGCTGCTGAACCGACTATGGAGCGATAGCATTAGCTGCAGGAGACCGAGCGTTATTCTTCTTCTTCCACGGACACGGCACACTGCGACGAGCGGTTAGACCTTTCGTATTATTGCTTTCACAACAAAAAAAATAAAATGAGGAGGGTTCAACGCTGCTGAACCGACTAAGGAGAGAAAGCATTAGCTGGAGGAGACCTAGCGTTCTTCTTCTTTCACGGACACGGCACACAGCGACGAGCTTTTACACCTGGTGTAGCATTGCGTTCCCAACAAAAAAAAATAAAAGGAGGGTTCAACGCTGCTGAACCGACTATGGAGCGAAAGCATTAGCTGCAGGAGACCGAGCGTTCTTCTTCTTCTTCCACGGACACGGCACACAGCGACGAGCGGTTAGACCTGGCGTATTATTTCTTTCACAACAAAAAAAAAATAAAATGAGGAGGGTACAACGCTGCTGAAACGACTATGGAGAGAAAGCATTAGCTGCAGGAGACCGAGCGTTCTTCTTCTTCCACGGACCTGGCACACAGCGACGAGCGGTTAGACCTGGCGTATTATTGCTTTCACAACAAAAAAAAATAAAATGAGGAGGGCTCAACGCTGCTGAGCCGACTATGGAGAGAAAGCATTAGCTGCAGGAGACCGAGCGTTCTTCTTCTTCTTCCACGGACCCGGCACACAGCTACGAGCTTTTTGACCTGGCGTAGCATTGCTTTCGCAATAAAAAAATAAAATGAGGGTTCAACGCTGCTGAACCCACTATGGAGCGAAAGCATTAGCTGCAGGAGACCGAACATTCTTCTGTTTTTCCGCGGACACGGCACACAGGGACGAGCGGTCAGACCTGGCGTATTATTGCTTTCGCAATAAGAAAAAATAAAATGAGGGTTCAACGCTGCTGAACCGACTAGGGAGCGAAATCATTAGCTGCAGGAGACCGAGCGTTCTTCTTCTTCCACGGACACGGCACACAGCGACGAGCTTTTAGACCTGGCGGTGCATTGCTTTCGTAACAAAAAAAATTAAATGAGGGTTCAACGCTGCTGAACCGACTATGGAGAGAAAGCATTAGCTGCAGGAGACCGAGCATTCTTCTGTTTTTCCATGGACACGGCACAGAGCGACGAGCGGTTAGACCTGGCGTATTATTGCTTTCGCAATAAGAAAAAACAAAATGAGGGTTCAACGCTGCTGAACCGACTATGGAAAAGAAAGAATTAGCTGCAGGAGACCGAGCGTTCTTCTTCTTCCACGGACACGGCACACAGCGACGAGCTTTTAGACGTGGCGGTGCATTGCTTTCGCAACAAAAAAAAAAATAAAATGAGGGTTCAACGCTCCTGAACCGACTATGGAGAGAAAGCATTAGCTGCAGGAGACCGAGCATTCTTCTGTTTTTCCACGGACACGGCACACAGCGACGAGCGGTTAGACCTGGCGTATTATTGCTTTCGCAATAAGAAAAAATAAAATGAGGGTTCAACGCTGCTGAACCGACTATGGAGCGAAAGCATTAGCTGCAGGAGACCGAGCGTTCTTCTTCTTCCACGGACACGGCGCACAGCGACGAGCTTTTAGACCTGGCGGTGCATTGCTTTCGCAACAAAAAAAAAATAAAATGAGGGTTCAACGCTGCTGAACCGACTATGGAGAGAAAGCATTAGCTGCAGGAGACCGAGCATTCTTCTGTTTTTCCACGGACACGGCACACAACGACGAGCAGTTAGACCTGGCGTATTATTGCTTTCGCAAAGAGAAAAAATAAAATGAAGGTTCAACGCTGCTGAACCGACTATGGAGCGAAAGCATTAGCTGCAGGAGACTGAGCGTTCTTCTTCTTCCACGGACACGGCGCACAGCGACGAGCTTTTAGACCTGGCGGTGCATTGCTTTCGCAACAAAAAAAAAATAAAATAAGGGTTCAACGCTGCTGAACCGACTATGGAGAGAAAGCATTAGCTGCAGGAGACCGAGCATTCTTCTTTTTTTACACGGACACGGCACACAGTTACGAGCGGTTAGACCTGGCGTATTATTGCTTTCGCCATAAGAAAAAAGTAAAATGAGGCTTCAACGCTGCTGAACCGACTATGGAGCGAAAGCATTAGCTGCAGGAGACCGAGCGTTCTTCTTCTTCCACGGACACGGCGCACAGCAACGAGCTTTTAGACCTGGCGGTGCATTGCTTTCGCAACAAAAAAAAATAAAATGAGGGTTCAACCCTGCTGAACCGACTATGGAGAGAAAGCATTAGCTGCAGGAGACCGAGCATTCTTCTGTTTTTCCACGGACACGGCACACAGGGTCGAGCGGTTAGACCTGGCGTATTATTGCTTTCGCAATAAAAAAAATAAAATGAGGAGGTTTCAACGCTGCTGAACCGACTATGGAGCGAATGTTTTAGCTGCAGGAGACCGAGCGTTCTTCTTCTTCTTCCACGGAGACGGCACACAGCGACGAGCTTTTAGACCTGGCGTAGTATTGCTTTCGCAATAAGAAAAAATAAAATGAGGGTTCAACGCTGCTGAACCGACTATGGAGCGAAAGCATTAGCTGCAGGAGACCGAGCGTTCTTCTTCTTCTTCCACGGACACAGCACACAGCGACGAGCGGTTAGACCTGGCGTATTATTGCTCTCACAACAAAAAAAATAAAATGAGGAGGGTACAACGCTGCTGAACCGACTATGGAGAGAAAGCATTAGCTGCAGGAGACCGAGCATTCTTCTGTTTTTCCACGGACACGGCACAGAGCGACGAGCGGTTAGACCTGGCGTATTATTGCTTTCGCAAAGAGAAAAAATAAAATGAGGGTTCAACGCTGCTGAACCGACTATGGAGAGAAAGCATTAGCTACAGGTGACCGAGAATTCTTCTGTTTTTCCACGGACACGGCACACAGGGACGAGCGGTTAGACCTGGCGTTGTATTGCTTTCGCAATAAAAAAAATAAAATGAGGAGGTTTCAACGCTGCTGAACCGACTATGGAGCGAAAGCATTAGCAGCAGGAGACTGAGCGTTCTTCTTCTTCCACGGACACGGCGCACAGTAACGAGCTTTTGGACCTGGCGGTGCATTGCTTTCGCAACAAAAAAAAAATAAAATGAGGAGGGTACAACGCTGCTGAACCGACTATGGAGAGAAAGCATTAGCTGCAGGAGACCGAGCATTCTTATTTTTTTCCACAGACACGGCACACAGCGACGAGTGGTTAGACCTGGCGTATTATTGCTTTCGCCACAAGAAAAAAATAAAATGAGGCTTCAACGCTGCTGAACCGACTATGGAGCGAAAGCATTAGCAGCAGGAGACTGAGCGTTCTTCTTCTTCCACGGACACGGCGCACAGTAACGAGCTTTTGGACCTGGCGGTGCATTGCTTTCGCAACAAAAAAAAAATAAAATGAGGAGGGTACAACGCTGCTGAACCGACTATGGAGAGAAAGCATTAGCTGCAGGAGACCGAGCGTTCTTCTTCTTCCACGGACACGGCGCACAGCTACGAGCTTTTAGACCTGGCGGTGCATTGCTTTCCCAACAAAAAAAGAAAATAAAATGAGGGTTCAACGCTGCTGAACCGACTATGGAGAGAAAGCATTAGCTGCAGGAGACCGAACATTCTTCTGTTTTTCCGCGGACACGGCACACAGGGACGAGCGGTCAGACCTGGCGTATTATTGCTTTCGCAATAAGAAAAAATAAAATGAGGGTTCAACGCTGCTGAACCGACTAGGGAGCGAAATCATTAGCTGCAGGAGACCGAGCGTTCTTCTTCTTCCACGGACACGGCACACAGCGACGAGCTTTTAGACCTGGCGGTGCATTGCTTTCGTAACAAAAAAAATTAAATGAGGGTTCAACGCTGCTGAACCGACTATGGAGAGAAAGCATTAGCTGCAGGAGACCGAGCATTCTTCTGTTTTTCCATGGACACGGCACAGAGCGACGAGCGGTTAGACCTGGCGTATTATTGCTTTCGCAATAAGAAAAAACAAAATGAGGGTTCAACGCTGCTGAACCGACTATGGAAAAGAAAGAATTAGCTGCAGGAGACCGAGCGTTCTTCTTCTTCCACGGACACGGCACACAGCGACGAGCTTTTAGACGTGGCGGTGCATTGCTTTCGCAACAAAAAAAAAATAAAATGAGGGTTCAACGCTCCTGAACCGACTATGGAGAGAAAGCATTAGCTGCAGGAGACCGAGCATTCTTCTGTTTTTCCACGGACACGGCACACAGCGACGAGCGGTTAGACCTGGCGTATTATTGCTTTCGCAATAAGAAAAAATAAAATGAGGGTTCAACGCTGCTGAACCGACTATGGAGCGAAAGCATTAGCTGCAGGAGACCGAGCGTTCTTCTTCTTCCACGGACACGGCGCACAGCGACGAGCTTTTAGACCTGGCGGTGCATTGCTTTCGCAACAAAAAAAAAATAAAATGAGGGTTCAACGCTGCTGAACCGACTATGGAGAGAAAGCATTAGCTGCAGGAGACCGAGCATTCTTCTGTTTTTCCACGGACACGGCACACAACGACGAGCGGTTAGACCTGGCGTATTATTGCTTTCGCAAAGAGAAAAAATAAAATGAATGTTCAACGCTGCTGAACCGACTATGGAGCGAAAGCATTAGCTGCAGGAGACTGAGCGTTCTTCTTCTTCCACGGACACGGCGCACAGCGACGAGCTTTTAGACCTGGCGGTGCATTGCTTTCGCAACAAAAAAAAAAAATAAAATGAGGGTTCAACGCTGCTGAACCGACTATGGAGAGAAAGCATTAGCTGCAGGAGACCGAGCATTCTTCTTTTTTTACACGGACACGGCACACAGTTACGAGCGGTTAGACCTGGCGTATTATTGCTTTCGCCATAAGAAAAAAGTAAAATGAGGCTTCAACGCTGCTGAACCGACTATGGAGCGAAAGCATTAGCTGCAGGAGACCGAGCGTTCTTCTTCTTCCACGGACACGGCGCACAGCAACGAGCTTTTAGACCTGGCGGTGCATTGCTTTCGCAACAAAAAAAAATAAAATGAGGGTTCAACCCTGCTGAACCGACTATGGAGAGAAAGCATTAGCTGCAGGAGACCGAGCATTCTTCTGTTTTTCCACGGACACGGCACACAGGGTCGAGCGGTTAGACCTGGCGTATTATTGCTTTCGCAATAAAAAAAATAAAATGAGGAGGTTTCAACGCTGCTGAACCGACTATGGAGCGAATGTTTTAGCTGCAGGAGACCGAGCGTTCTTCTTCTTCTTCCACGGAGACGGCACACAGCGACGAGCTTTTAGACCTGGCGTAGTATTGCTTTCGCAATAAGAAAAAATAAAATGAGGGTTCAACGCTGCTGAACCGACTATGGAGCGAAAGCATTAGCTGCAGGAGACCGAGCGTTCTTCTTCTTCTTCCACGGACACAGCACACAGCGACAGCGGTTAGACCTGGCGTATTATTGCTCTCACAACAAAAAAAATAAAATGAGGAGGGTACAACGCTGCTGAACCGACTATGGAGAGAAAGCATTAGCTGCAGGAGACCGAGCGTTCTTCTTCTTCTTCCACGGACACAGCACACAGCGACGAGCGGTTAGACCTGGCGTTTTATTGCTCTCATAACAAAAAAAAATAAAATGAGGAGGGTACAACGCTGCTGAACCGACTATGGAGAGAAAGCATTAGCTGCAGGAGACCGAGTATTCTTCTGTTTTTCCACGGACACGGCACACAGCGAGGAGCGGTTAGACCTGGCGTATTATTGCTTTCGCAAAGAGAAAAAATAAAATGAGGGTTCAACGCTGCTGAACCGACTATGGAGAGAAAGCATTAGCTACAGGTGACCGAGAATTCTTCTGTTTTTCCACGGACACGGCACACAGGGACGAGCGGTTAGACCTGGCGTTGTATTGCTTTCGCAATAAAAAAAATAAAATGAGGAGGTTTCAACGCTGCTGAACCGACTATGGAGCGAAAGCATTAGCAGCAGGAGACTGAGCGTTCTTCTTCTTCCACGGACACGGCGCACAGTAACGAGCTTTTGGACCTGGCGGTGCATTGCTTTCGCAACAAAAAAAAATAAAATGAGGAGGGTACAACGCTGCTGAACCGACTATGGAGAGAAAGCATTAGCTGCAGGAGACCGAGCATTCTTATTTTTTTCCACAGACACGGCACACAGCGACGAGTGGTTAGACCTGGCGTATTATTGCTTTTGCCATAAGAAAAAAATAAAATGAGGCTTCAACGCTGCTGAACCGACTATGGAGCGAAAGCATTAGCAGCAGGAGACTGAGCGTTCTTCTTCTTCCACGGACACGGCGCACAGTAACGAGCTTTTGGACCTGGCGGTGCATTGCTTTCGCAACAAAAAAAAATAAAATGAGGAGGGTACAACGCTGCTGAACCGACTATGGAGAGAAAGCATTAGCTGCAGGAGACCGAGCGTTCTTCTTCTTCCACGGACACGGCGCACAGCAACGAGCTTTTAGACCTGGCGGTGCATTGCTTTCCCAACAAAAAAAGAAAATAAAATGAGGGTTCAACGCTGCTGAACCGACTATGGAGAGAAAGCATTAGCTGCAGGAGACCGAGCATTCTTCTGTTTTTCCAAGGACACGGCACACAGGGACGAGCGGTTAGACCTGGCGTATTATTGCTTTCGCAATGAAAAAAATAAAATGAGGAGGTTTCAACGCTGCTGAACCGACTATGGGGCGAAAGCATTAGCTGCAGGAGACCGAGCGTTCTTCTTCTTCTTCCACAAAGACGGCAGACTGCGACGAGCGGTTAGACCTGGCGTATTATTGCTTTAAAACAAAAAAAAATAAAATGAGGAGGGTTCAACGCTGCTGAACCGACTATGGAGCGAAAGCATTAGCTGCAGGAGACCGAACGTTCTTCTTCTTCTTCCACGGAGACGGCACACAGCGACGAGCTTTTAGACCTGGCGTAGTATTGCTTTCGCAATAAGAAAAAATAAAATGAGGGTTCACCGCTGCTGAACCGACTATGCAGCGAAAGCATTAGCTGCAGGAGACCGAGCGTTCTTCTTCTTCTTCCACGACCACAGCACACAGCGACGAGCGGTTAGACCTGGCGTATTATTACTCTCACAACAAAAAAAAAATAAAATGAGGAGGGTACAACGCTGCTGAACCGACTATGGAGCGAAAGTATTAGCTGCAGGAGACCGAGCATTCTTCTGTTTTTCCACGAACACGGCACATAGCGACGAGCTTTTAGACCTGGCGGTGCATTGCTTTCGCAACAAAAAAAAATAAAATGAGGGTTCAACGCTTCTGAACCGACTATGGAGAGAAAGCATTAGCTGCAGGAGACCGAGCATTCTTCTGTTTTTCCACGGACACGGCACACAGGGACGAGCGGTTAGACCTGGCGTATTATTGCTTTCGCAATAAATAAAAATAAAATGAGGAGATTTCAACGCTGCTGAACCGACTATGGGGCGAAAGCATTAGCTGCAGGAGACCGAGCGTTCTTCTTCTTCTTCCACGGAGACGGCACACTGCGACGAGCGGTTAGACCTGTCTTATTATTGCTTTAAAACAAAAAAAAATAAAATGAGGAGGGTTCAACGCTGCTGAACCGACTATGGAGCGAAAGCATTAGCTGCAGGAGACCGAGCGTTCTTCTTCTTCTTCCACGGAGACCGCACACAGCGACGAGCTTTTAGACCTGGCGTAGTATTGCTTTCGCAATAAGAAAAAATAAAATGAGGATGTTTCAACGCTGCTGAAGAGAACGCTGCTATGGAGAGAAAGCATTAGCTGCAGGAGCGCAAGCGTTCTTCTTCTTCTTCCACGGACACGGCACACAGCGACGAGCGGTTAGAGCTGGCATAGTATTGCTTTCGCAATAAAAAAAAAATAAAATGTGGAGGGTTCAACCCTGCTGAACCGACTATGGGGCGAAAGCATTAGCTGCAGGAGACCGAGCGTTATTCTTCTTCTTCCACGGACACGGCACACTGCGACGAGCGGTTAGACCTGGCGTATTATTGCTTTCACAACAAAAAAAAAATAAAATGAGGAGGTTTCAACGCTGCTGAACCGACTAAGGAGAGAAAGCATTAGCTGCAGGAGATCGAGCGTTCTTCTTCTTCTTCCACGGACACGGCACACTGCGACGAGCGGTTAGACCTGGCGTATTATTGCTTTCACAACAAAAAAAAATTAAAATGAGGAGGGTTCAACGCTGCTGAACCGATTGTGGAGCGAAAGCATTAGCTGCAGGAGACCGAGCGTTCTTCTTCTTCTTCCACGGAGACGGCACACAGCGACGAGCTTTTAGACCTGGCATAGCATTGCTTTCGCAATAAGAAAAAATAAAATGAGGGTTCAACGCTGCTGAACCGACTATGGAGCGATAGCATTAGCTGCAGGAGACCGAGCGTTATTCTTCTTCTTCCACGGACACGGCACACTGCGACGAGCGGTTAGACCTGGCGTATTATTGCTTTCACAACAAAAAAAATAAAATGAGGAGGGTTCAACGCTGCTGAACCGACTAAGGAGAGAAAGCATTAGCTGGAGGAGACCTAGCGTTCTTCTTCTTCCACGGACACGGCACACAGCGACGAGCTTTTACACCTGGTGTAGCATTGCGTTCCCAACAAAAAAAAATAAAAGGAGGGTTCAACGCTGCTGAACCGACTATGGAGCGAAAGCATGAGCTGCAGGAGACCGAGCGTTCTTCTTCTTCTTCCACGGACACGGCACACAGCGACGAGCGGTTAGACCTGGCGTATTATTTCTTTCACAACAAAAAAAAAATAAAATGAGGAGGGTACAACGCTGCTGAACCGACTATGGAGAGAAAGCATTAGCTGCAGGAGACCGAGCGTTCTTCTTCTTCCACGGACACGGCACACAGCGACGAGCTTTTAGACCTGGCGGTGCATTGCTTTCGTAACAAAAAAAAATTAAATGAGGGTTCAACGCTGCTGAACCGACTATGGAGAGAAAGCATTAGCTGCAGGAGACCGAGCATTCTTCTGTTTTTCCATGGACACGGCAGAGAGCGACGAGCGGTTAGACCTGGCGTATTATTGCTTTCGCAATAAGAAAAAACAAAATGAGGGTTCAACGCTGCTGAACCGACTATGGAGCGAAAGCATTAGCTGCAGGAGACCGAGCGTTCTTCTTCTTCTTCCACGGACACGGCACACAGCGACGAGCGGTTAGACCTGGCGTATTATTTCTCTCACAACAAAAAAAAAAATAAAACAAGGAGGGTACAACGCTGCTGAACCGACTATGGAAAAGAAAGAATTAGCTGCAGGAGACCGAGCGTTCTTCTTCTTCCACGGACACGGCACACAGCGACGAGCTTTTAGACGTGGCGGTGCATTGCTTTCGCAACAAAACAAAATAAAATGAGGGTTCAGCGCTCCCGAACCGACTATGGAGAGAAAGCATTAGCTGCAGCAGACCGAGCATTCTTCTGTTTTTCCACGGACACGGCACACAACGACGAGCGGTTAGACCTGGCGTATTATTGCTTTCGCAATAAGAAAAAATAAAATGAGGGTTCAACGCTGCTGAACCGACTATGGAGCGAAAGCATTAGCTGCAGGAGACCGAGCGTTCTTCTTTTTCCACGGACACGGCGCACAGCGACGAGCTTTTAGACCTGGCGGTGCATATCTTTCGCAACAAAAAAAAAATAAAATGAAGGTTCAACGCTGCTGAACCGACTATGGAGAGAAAGCATTAGCTGCAGGAGACCGAGCATTCTTCTGTTTTTCCACGGACACGGCACACAACGACGAGCGGTTAGACCTGGCGTATTATTGCTTTCGCAAAGAGAAAAAATAAAATGAGGGTTCAACGCTGCTGAACCGACTATGGAGCGAAAGCATTAGCTGCAGGAGACTGAGCGTTCTTCTTCTTCCACGGACACGGCGCACAGCGACGAGCTTTTAGACCTGGCGGTGCATTGCTTTCCCAACAAAAAAAAAATAAAATGAGGAGGTTTCAACGCTGCTGAACCGACTATGGGGCGAAAGCATTAGCTGCAGGAGACCGAGCGTTCTTCTTCGTCTTCCACGGACACGGCACACTGCGACGAGCGGTTAGACCTGGCGTATTATTGCTTTAAAACAAAAAAAAAATAAAATGAGGAGGGTTCAACGCTGCTGAACCGACTATGGAGCGAAAGCATTAGCTGCAGGAGACCGAACGTTCTTCTTCTTCTTCCACGGAGACGGCACACAGCGACGAGCTTTTAGACCTGGCGTAGTATTGCTTTCGCAATAAGAAAAAATAAAATGAGGGTTCACCGCTGCTGAACCGACTATGCAGCGAAAGCATTAGCTGCAGGAGACCGAGCGTTCTTCTTCTTCTTCCACGACCACAGCACACAGCGACGAGCGGTTAGACCTGGCGGATTATTACTCTCACAACAAAAAAAAAATAAAATGAGGAGGGTACAACGCTGCTGAACCGACTATGGAGCGAAAGTATTAGCTGCAGGAGACCGAGCATTCTTCTGTTTTTCCACGAACACGGCACATAGCGACGAGCTTTTAGACCTGGCGGTGCATTGCTTTCGCAACAAAAAAAAATAAAATGAGGGTTCAACGCTTCTGAACCGACTATGGAGAGAAAGCATTAGCTGCAGGAGACCGAGCATTCTTCTGTTTTTCCACGGACACGGCACACAGGGACGAGCGGTTAGACCTGGCGTATTATTGCTTTCGCAATAAATAAAAATAAAATGAGGAGATTTCAACGCTGCTGAACCGACTATGGGGCGAAAGCATTAGCTGCAGGAGACCGAGCGTTCTTCTTCTTCTTCCACGGAGACGGCACACTGCGACGAGCGGTTAGACCTGTCGTATTATTGCTTTAAAACAAAAAAAAAATAAAATGAGGAGGGTTCAACGCTGCTGAACCGACTATGGAGCGAAAGCATTAGCTGCAGGAGACCGAGCGTTCTTCTTCTTCTTCCACGGAGACCGCACACAGCGACGAGCTTTTAGACCTGGCGTAGTATTGCTTTCGCAATAAGAAAAAATAAAATGAGGATGTTTCAACGCTGCTGAAGAGAACGCTGCTATGGAGAGAAAGCATTAGCTGCAGGAGCGCGAGCGTTCTTCTTCTTCTTCCACGGACACGGCACACAGCGACGAGCGGTTAGACCTGGCATAGTATTGCTTTCGCAATAAAAAAAAAATAAAATGTGGAGGGTTCAACCCTGCTGAACCGACTATGGGGCGAAAGCATTAGCTGCAGGAGACCGAGCGTTATTCTTCTTCTTCCACGGACACGGCACACTGCGACGAGCGGTTAGACCTGGCGTATTATTGCTTTCACAACAAAAAAAAAATAAAATGAGGAGGTTTCAACGCTGCTGAACCGACTAAGGAGAGAAAGCATTAGCTGCAGGAGATCGAGCGTTCTTCTTCTTCTTCCACGGACACGGCACACTGCGACGAGCGGTTAGACCTGGCGTATTATTGCTTTCACAACAAAAAAAAATTAAAATGAGGAGGGTTCAACGCTGCTGAACCGATTGTGGAGCGAAAGCATTAGCTGCAGGAGACCGAGCGTTCTTCTTCTTCTTCCACGGAGACGGCACACAGCGACGAGCTTTTAGACCTGGCATAGCATTGCTTTCGCAATAAGAAAAAATAAAATGAGGGTTCAACGCTGCTGAACCGACTATGGAGCGATAGCATTAGCTGCAGGAGACCGAGCGTTATTCTTCTTCTTCCACGGACACGGCACACTGCGACGAGCGGTTAGACCTGGCGTATTATTGCTTTCACAACAAAAAAAATAAAATGAGGAGGGTTCAACGCTGCTGAACCGACTAAGGAGAGAAAGCATTAGCTGGAGGAGACCTAGCGTTCTTCTTCTTCCACGGACACGGCACACAGCGACGAGCTTTTACACCTGGTGTAGCATTGCGTTCCCAACAAAAAAAAATAAAAGGAGGGTTCAACGCTGCTGAACCGACTATGGAGCGAAAGCATGAGCTGCAGGAGACCGAGCGTTCTTCTTCTTCTTCCACGGACACGGCACACAGCTACGAGCGGTTAGACCTGGCGTATTATTTCTTTCACAACAAAAAAAAAATAAAATGAGGAGGGTACAACGCTGCTGAACCGACTATGGAGAGAAAGCATTAGCTGCAGGAGACCGAGCGTTCTTCTTCTTCCACGGACCTGGCACACAGCGACGAGCGGTTAGACCTGGCGTACTATTGCTTTCACAACAAAAAAAAATAAAATGAGGAGGGTTGAACGCTGCTGAACCGACTATGGAGAGAGATCATTAGCTGCAGGAGACCGAGCGTTCTTCTTCTTCCACGGACACGGCGCACAGCGACGAGCTTCTAGACCTGGCGGTGCATTGCTTTCGCAACAAAAAAAAAATAAAACGAGGGTTCAACGCTGCTGAACCGATTGTGGAGCGAAAGCATTAGCTGCAGGAGACCGACCGTTCTTCTTCTTCTTCCACGGACCCGGCACACAGCTACGAGCTTTTTGACCTGGCGTAGCATTGCTTTCGCAATAAAAAAATAAAATGAGGGTTCAACGCTGCTGAACCCACTATGGAGCGAAAGCATTAGCTGCAGGAGACCGAACATTCTTCTGTTTTTCCACGGACACGGCACACAGGGACGAGCGGTTAGACCTGGCGTATTATAGCTTTCGCAATAAGAAAAAATAAAATGAGGGTTCAACGCTGCTGAACCGACTAGGGAGCGAAATCATTAGCTGCAGGAGACCGAGCGTTCTTCTTCTTCCACGGACACGGCACACAGCGACGAGCTTTTAGACCTGGCGGTGCATTGCTTTCGTAACAAAAAAAAATTAAATGAGGGTTCAACGCTGCTGAACCGACTATGGAGAGAAAGCATTAGCTGCAGGAGACCGAGCATTCTTCTGTTTTTCCATGGACACGGCACAGAGCGACGAGCGGTTAGACCTGGCGTATTATTGCTTTCGCAATAAGAAAAAACAAAATGAGGGTTCAACGCTGCTGAACCGACTATGGAGCGAAAGCATTAGCTGCAGGAGACCGAGCGTTCTTCTTCTTCTTCCACGGACACGGCACACAGCGACGAGCGGTTAGACCTGGCGTATTATTTCTCTCACAACAAAAAAAAAATAAAACAAGGAGGGTACAACGCTGCTGAACCGACTATGGAAAAGAAAGAATTAGCTGCAGGAGACCGAGCGTTCTTCTTCTTCCACGGACACGGCACACAGCGACGAGCTTTTAGACGTGGCGGTGCATTGCTTTCGCAACAAAACAAAATAAAATGAGGGTTCAGCGCTCCCGAACCGACTATGGAGAGAAAGCATTAGCTGCAGCAGACCGAGCATTCTTCTGTTTTTCCACGGACACGGCACACAACGACGAGCGGTTAGACCTGGCGTATTATTGCTTTCGCAATAAGAAAAAATAAAATGAGGGTTCAACGCTGCTGAACCGACTATGGAGCGAAAGCATTAGCTGCAGGAGACCGAGCGTTCTTCTTTTTCCACGGACACGGCGCACAGCGACGAGCTTTTAGACCTGGCGGTGCATATCTTTCGCAACAAAAAAAAAATAAAATGAAGGTTCAACGCTGCTGAACCGACTATGGAGAGAAAGCATTAGCTGCAGGAGACCGAGCATTCTTCTGTTTTTCCACGGACACGGCACACAACGACGAGCGGTTAGACCTGGCGTATTATTGCTTTCGCAAAGAGAAAAAATAAAATGAGGGTTCAACGCTGCTGAACCGACTATGGAGCGAAAGCATTAGCTGCAGGAGACTGAGCGTTCTTCTTCTTCCACGGACACGGCGCACAGCGACGAGCTTTTAGACCTGGCGGTGCATTGCTTTCGCAACAAAAAAAAATAAAATGAGGAGGTTTCAACGCTGCTGAACCGACTATGGGGCGAAAGCATTAGCTGCAGGAGACCGAGCGTTCTTCTTCGTCTTCCACGGACACGGCACACTGCGACGAGCGGTTAGACCTGGCGTATTATTGCTTTAAAACAAAAAAAAAATAAAATGAGGAGGGTTCAACGCTGCTGAACCGACTATGGAGCGAAAGCATTAGCTGCAGGAGACCGAACGTTCTTCTTCTTCTTCCACGGAGACGGCACACAGCGACGAGCTTTTAGACCTGGCGTAGTATTGCTTTCGCAATAAGAAAAAATAAAATGAGGGTTCACCGCTGCTGAACCGACTATGCAGCGAAAGCATTAGCTGCAGGAGACCGAGCGTTCTTCTTCTTCTTCCACGACCACAGCACACAGCGACGAGCGGTTAGACCTGGCGTATTATTACTCTCACAACAAAAAAAAAATAAAATGAGGAGGGTACAACGCTGCTGAACCGACTATGGAGCGAAAGTATTAGCTGCAGGAGACCGAGCATTCTTCTGTTTTTCCACGAACACGGCACATAGCGACGAGCTTTTAGACCTGGCGGTGCATTGCTTTCGCAACAAAAAAAAATAAAATGAGGGTTCAACGCTTCTGAACCGACTATGGAGAGAAAGCATTAGCTGCAGGAGACCGAGCATTCTTCTGTTTTTCCACGGACACGGCACACAGGGACGAGCGGTTAGACCTGGCGTATTATTGCTTTCGCAATAAATAAAAATAAAATGAGGAGATTTCAACGCTGCTGAACCGACTATG
Source organism: Amblyomma maculatum (assembly GCF_055883805.1). Taxonomy (NCBI): domain Eukaryota; kingdom Metazoa; phylum Arthropoda; class Arachnida; order Ixodida; family Ixodidae; genus Amblyomma; species Amblyomma maculatum. The sequence goes on from NW_028146738.1 coordinate 15,823,050, forward strand.
GGGCGAAAGCATTAGCTGCAGGAGACCGAGCGTTCTTCTTCTTCTTCCACGGAGACGGCACACTGCGACGAGCGGTTAGACCTGTCGTATTATTGCTTTAAAACAAAAAAAAATAAAATGAGGAGGGTTCAACGCTGCTGAACCGACTATGGAGCGAAAGCATTAGCTGCAGGAGACCGAGCGTTCTTCTTCTTCTTCCACGGAGACCGTACACAGCGACGAGCTTTTAGACCTGGCGTAGTATTGCTTTCGCAATAAGAAAAAATAAAATGAGGATGTTTCAACGCTGCTGAAGAGAACGCTGCTATGGAGAGAAAGCATTAGCTGCAGGAGCGCGAGCGTTCTTCTTCTTCTTCCACGGACACGGCACACAGCGACGAGCGGTTAGACCTGGCATAGTATTGCTTTCGCAATAAAAAAAAAATAAAATGTGGAGGGTTCAACCCTGCTGAACCGACTATGGGGCGAAAGCATTAGCTGCAGGAGACCGAGCGTTATTCTTCTTCTTCCACGGACACGGCACACTGCGACGAGCGGTTAGACCTGGCGTATTATTGCTTTCACAACAAAAAAAAATAAAATGAGGAGGTTTCAACGCTGCTGAACCGACTAAGGAGAGAAAGCATTAGCTGCAGGAGATCGAGCGTTCTTCTTCTTCTTCCACGGACACGGCACACTGCGACGAGCGGTTAGACCTGGCGTATTATTGCTTTCACAACAAAAAAAATTAAAATGAGGAGGGTTCAACGCTGCTGAACCGATTGTGGAGCGAAAGCATTAGCTGCAGGAGACCGAGCGTTCTTCTTCTTCTTCCACGGAGACGGCACACAGCGACGAGCTTTTAGACCTGGCATAGCATTGCTTTCGCAATAAGAAAAAATAAAATGAGGGTTCAACGCTGCTGAACCGACTATGGAGCGATAGCATTAGCTGCAGGAGACCGAGCGTTATTCTTCTTCTTCCACGGACACGGCACACTGCGACGAGCGGTTAGACCTGGCGTATTATTGCTTTCACAACAAAAAAAATAAAATGAGGAGGGTTCAACGCTGCTGAACCGACTAAGGAGAGAAAGCATTAGCTGGAGGAGACCTAGCGTTCTTCTTCTTCCACGGACACGGCACACAGCGACGAGCTTTTACACCTGGTGTAGCATTGCGTTCCCAACAAAAAAAAATAAAAGGAGGGTTCAACGCTGCTGAACCGACTATGGAGCGAAAGCATTAGCTGCAGGAGACCGAGCGTTCTTCTTCTTCTTCCACGGACACGGCACACAGCGACGAGCGGTTAGACCTGGCGTATTATTTCTTTCACAACAAAAAAAAAATAAAATGAGGAGGGTACAACGCTGCTGAACCGACTATGGAGAGAAAGCATTAGCTGCAGGAGACCGAGCGTTCTTCTTCTTCCACGGACCCGGCACACAGCTACGAGCTTTTTGACCTGGCGTAGCATTGCTTTCGCAATAAAAAAATAAAATGAGGGTTCAACGCTGCTGAACCCACTATGGAGCGAAAGCATTAGCTGCAGGAGACCGAACATTCTTCTGTTTTTCCACGGACACGGCACACAGCGACGAGCGGTTAGACCTGGCGTATTATAGCTTTCGCAATAAGAAAAAATAAAATGAGGGTTCAACGCTGCTGAACCGACTAGGGAGCGAAATCATTAGCTGCAGGAGACCGAGCGTTCTTCTTCTTCCACGGACACGGCACACAGCGACGAGCTTTTAGACCTGGCGGTGCATTGCTTTCGTAACAAAAAAAAAATTAAATGAGGGTTCAACGCTGCTGAACCGACTATGGAGAGAAAGCATTAGCTGCAGGAGACCGAGCATTCTTCTGTTTTTCCATGGACACGGCACAGAGCGACGAGCGGTTAGACCTGGCGTATTATTGCTTTCGCAATAAGAAAAAACAAAATGAGGGTACAACGCTGCTGAACCGACTATGGAAAAGAAAGAATTAGCTGCAGGAGACCGAGCGTTCTTCTTCTTCCACGGACACGGCACACAGCGACGAGCTTTTAGACGTGGCGGTGCATTGCTTTCGCAACAAAACAAAATAAAATGAGGGTTCAGCGCTCCCGAACCGACTATGGAGAGAAAGCATTAGCTGCAGCAGACCGAGCATTCTTCTGTTTTTCCACGGACACGGCACACAACGACGAGCGGTTAGACCTGGCGTATTATTGCTTTCGCAATAAGAAAAAATAAAATGAGGGTTCAACGCTGCTGAACCGACTATGGAGCGAAAGCATTAGCTGCAGGAGACCGAGCGTTCTTCTTTTTCCACGGACACGGCGCACAGCGACGAGCTTTTAGACCTGGCGGTGCATATCTTTCGCAACAAAAAAAAAATAAAATGAAGGTTCAACGCTGCTGAACCGACTATGGAGAGAAAGCATTAGCTGCAGGAGACCGAGCATTCTTCTGTTTTTCCACGGACACGGCACACAACGACGAGCGGTTAGACCTGGCGTATTATTGCTTTCGCAAAGAGAAAAAATAAAATGAGGGTTCAACGCTGCTGAACCGACTATGGAGCGAAAGCATTAGCTGCAGGAGACTGAGCGTTCTTCTTCTTCCACGGACACGGCGCACAGCGACGAGCTTTTAGACCTGGCGGTGCATTGCTTTCGCAACAAAAAAAAAATAAAATGAGGAGGTTTCAACGCTGCTGAACCGACTATGGGGCGAAAGCATTAGCTGCAGGAGACCGAGCGTTCTTCTTCGTCTTCCACGGACACGGCACACTGCGACGAGCGGTTAGACCTGGCGTATTATTGCTTTAAAACAAAAAAAAATAAAATGAGGAGGGTTCAACGCTGCTGAACCGACTATGGAGCGAAAGCATTAGCTGCAGGAGACCGAGCGTTCTTCTTCTTCTTCCATAGAGACGGCACACAGCGACGACCTTTTAGACCTGGCGTAGCATTGCTTTCGCAATAAGAAAAAATAAAATGAGGGTTCAACGCTGCTGAACCGACTATGGAGCGAAAGCATTAGCTGCAGGAGACCGAGCGTTCTTCTTCTTCTTCCACGGACATAGCACACAGCGACGAGTGGTTAGACCTGGCGTATTATTGCTCACACAACAACAAAAAAAAATAAAATGAGGAGGGTACAACGCTGCTGAACCGACTATAGAGAGAAAGCATTAGCTGCAGGAGACCGAGCATTCTTCTGTTTTTCCACGGACACGGCACACAGCGACGAGCTTTTAGACCTGGCGGTGCATTGCTTTCGCAACAAAAAAAAAAATAAAATGAGGGTTCAACGCTTCTGAACCGACTATGGAGAGAAAGCATTAGCTGCAGGAGACCGAGCATTCTTCTGTTTTTCCACGGACGCGGCACACAGGGACGAGCGGTTAGACCTGGCGTATTATTGCTTTCGCAATAAAAAAAATAAAATGAGGAGGTTTCAACGCTGCTGAACCGACTATGGAGCGAAAGCATTAGCTGCAGGAGACCGAGCTTTCTTCTTCTTCTTCCACGGAGACGGCACACTGCGACGAGCGGTTAGACCTGTCGTATTATTGCTTTAAAACAAAAAAAAATAAAATGAGGAGAGTTCAACGCTGCTGAACCGACTATGGAGCGAAAGCATTAGCTGCAGGAGACCGAGCGTTCTTCTTCTTCTTCCACGGAGACCGCACACAGCGACGAGCTTTTAGACCTGGCGTAGTATTGCTTTCGCAATAAGAAAAAATAAAATGAGGATGTTTCAACGCTGCTGAACCGACTATGGAGCGAAAGCATTAGCTGCAGGAGCGCGAGCGTTCTTCTTCTTCTTCCACGGACACGGCACACAGCGACGAGCGGTTAGACCTGGCATAGTATTGCTTTCGCAATAAAAAAAAAATAAAATGTGGAGGGTTCAACCCTGCTGAACCGACTATGGGGCGAAAGCATTAGCTGCAGGAGACCGAGCGTTATTCTTCTTCTTCCACGGACACGGCACACTGCGACGAGCAGTTAGACTGGCGTATTATTGCTTTCACAACAAAAAAAAAATAAAATGAGGAGGTTTCAACGCTGCTGAACCGACTAAGGAGAGAAAGCATTAGCTGCAGGAGATCGAGCGTTCTTCTTCTTCTTCCACGGACACGGCACACTGCGACGAGCGGTTAGACTTGGCGTATTATTGCTTTCACAAAAAAAAAAAATAAAATGACGAGGGTTCAACGCTGCTGAACCGATTGTGGAGCGAAAGCATTAGCTGCAGGAGACCGAGCGTTCTTCTTCTTCTTCCACGGAGACGGCACACAGCGACGAGCTTTTAGACCTGGCATAGCATTGCTTTCGCAATAAGAAAAAATAAAATGAGGGTTCAACGCTGCTGAACCGACTATGGAGCGATAGCATTAGCTGCAGGAGACCGAGCGTTATTCTTCTTCTTCCACGGACACGGCACACTGCGACGAGCGGTTAGACCTGGCGTATTATTGCTTTCACAACAAAAAAAAAATAAAATGAGGAGGGTTCAACGCTGCTGAACCGACTAAGGGGAGAAAGCATTAGCTGGAGGAGACCTAGCGTTCTTCTTCTTCCACGGACACGGCACACAGCGACGAGCTTTTACACCTGGTGTAGCATTGCGTTCCCAACAAAAAAAAATAAAAGGAGGTTTCAACGCTGCTGAACCGACTATGGAGCGAAAGCATTAGCTGCAGGAGACCGAGCGTTCTTCTTCTTCTTCCACGGACACGGCACACAGCGACGAGCGGTTAGACCTGGCGTATTATTGCTTTCACAACAAAAAAAATAAAATGAGGAGGGCTCAACGCTGCTGAGCCGACTATGGAGAGAAAGCATTAGCTGCAGGAGACCGAGCGTTCTTCTTCTTCTTCCACGGACCCGGCACACAGCTACGAGCTTTTTGACCTGGCGTAGCATTGCTTTCGCAATAAAAAAATAAAATGAGGGTTCAACGCTGCTGAACCCACTATGGAGCGAAAGCATTAGCTGCAGGAGACCGAGCATTCTTCTGTTTTTCCACGGACACGGCACACAGCGACGAGCGGTTAGACCTGGCGTATTATTGCTTTCGCAAAGAGAAAAAATAAAATGAGGGTTCAACGCGGCTGAACCGACTATGGAGAGAAAGCATTAGCTACAGGTGACCGAGAATTCTTCTGTTTTTCCACGGACACGGCACACAGGGACGAGCGGTTAGACCTGGCGTTGTATTGCTTTCGCAATAAAAAAAATAAAATGAGGAGGTTTCAACGCTGCTGAACCGACTATGGAGCGAAAGCATTAGCAGCAGGAGACTGAGCGTTCTTCTTCTTCCACGGACACGGCGCACAGTAACGAGCTTTTGGACCTGGCGGTGCATTGCTTTCGCAACAAAAAAAAATAAAATGAGGAGGGTACAACGCTGCTGAACCGACTATGGAGAGAAAGCATTAGCTGCAGGAGACCGAGCATTCTTATTTTTTTCCACAGACACGACACACAGCGACGAGCGGTTAGACCTGGCGTATTATTGCTTTCGCCATAAGAAAAAAATAAAATGAGGCTTCAACGCTGCTGAACCGACTATGGAGCGAAAGCATTAGCAGCAGGAGACTGAGCGTTCTTCTTCTTCCACGGACACGGCGCACAGTAACGAGCTTTTGGACCTGGCGGTGCATTGCTTTCGCAACAAAAAAAAATAAAATGAGGAGGGTACAACGCTGCTGAACCGACTATGGAGAGAAAGAATTAGCTGCAGGAGACCGAGCGTTCTTCTTCTTCAACGGACACAGCGCACAGCAACGAGCTTTTAGACCTGGCGGTGCATTGCTTTCCCAACAAAAAAAAAATAAAATGAGGGTTCAACGCTGCTGAACCGACTATGGAGAGAAAGCATTAGCTGCAGGAGACCGAGCATTCTTCTGTTTTTCCAAGGACACGGCACACAGGGACGAGCGGTTAGACCTGGCGTATTATTGCTTTCGCAATGAAAAAAATAAAATGAGGAGGTTTCAACGCTGCTGAACCGACTATGGGGCGAAAGCATTAGCTGCAGGAGACCGAGCGTTCTTCTTCTTCTTCCACAAAGACGGCAGACTGCGACGAGCGGTTAGACCTGGCGTATTATTGCTTTAAAACAAAAAAAAAAAATAAAATGAGGAGGGTTCAACGCTGCTGAACCGACTATGGAGCGAAAGCATTAGCTGCAGGAGACCGAACGTTCTTCTTCTTCTTCCACGGAGACGGCACACAGCGACGAGCTTTTAGACCTGGCGTAGTATTGCTTTCGCAATAAGAAAAAATAAAATGAGGGTTCACCGCTGCTGAACCGACTATGGAGCGAAAGCATTAGCTGCAGGAGACCGAGCATTCTTCTTCTTCTTCCACGACCACAGCACACAGCGACGAGCGGTTAGACCTGGCGTATTATTACTCTCACAACAAAAAAAATTAAATGAGGAGGGTACAACGCTGCTGAACCGACTATGGAGAGAAAGCATTAGCTGCAGGAGACCGAGCATTCTTCTGTTTTTCCACGGACACGGCACACAACGACGAGCGGTTAGACCTGGCGTATTATTGCTTTCGCAAAGAGAAAAAATAAAATGAGGGTTCAACGCTGCTGAACCGACTATGGAGCGAAAGCATTAGCTGCAGGAGACTGAGCGTTCTTCTTCTTCCACGGACACGGCGCACAGCGACGAGCTTTTAGACCTGGCGGTGCGTTGCTTTCGCAACAAAAAAAAAATAAAATGAGGGTTCAACGCTGCTGAACCGACTATGGAGAGAAAGTATTAGCTGCAGGAGACCGAGCATTCTTCTTTTTTTACACGGACACGGCACACAGCGACGAGCGGTTAGACCTGGCGTATTATTGCTTTCGCCATAAGAAAAAAATAAAATGAGGCTTCAACGCTGCTGAACCGACTATGGAGCGAAAGTATTAGCTGCAGGAGACCCAGCGTTCTTCTTCTTCCACGGACACGGCGCACAGCGACGAGCTTTTAGACCTGGCGGTGCATTGCTTTCGCAACAAAAAACAATAAAATGAGGGTTCAACGCTGCTGAACCGACTATGGAGAGAAAGCATTAGCTGCAGGAGACCGAGCATTCTTCTGTTTTTCCACGGACACGGCACACGGGGACGAGCGGTTAGACCTGGCGTAGTATTGATTTCGCAATAAAAAAAATAAAATGAGGAGGTTTCAACGCTGCTGAACCGACTATGGGGCGAAAGCATTAGCTGCAGGAGACCGAGCGTTCTTCTTCGTCTTCCACGGACACGGCACACTGCGACGAGCGGTTAGACCTGGCGTATTATTTCTTTAAAACAAAAAAAAAAATAAAATGAGGAGGGTTCAACGCTGCTGAACCGACTATGGAGCGAAAGCATTAGCTGCAGGAGACCGAGCGTTCTTCTTCTTCTTCCATAGAGACGGCACACAGCGACGAGCTTATAGACCTGGCGTAGCATCGCTTTCGCAATAAGAAAAAATAAAATGAGGGTTCAACGCTGCTGAACCGACTATGGAGCGAAAGCATTAGCTGCAGGAGACCGAGCGTTCTTCTTCTTCTTAAGCGGACATAGCACACAGCGACGAGTGGTTAGACCTGGCGTATTATTGCTCTCACAAAAAAAAATAATAAAATGAGGAGGGTACAACGCTGCTGAACCGACTATGGAGAGAAAGCATTAGCTGCAGGAGACCGAGCATTCTTCTGTTTTTCCACGAACACGGCACATAGCGACGAGCTTTTAGACCTGGCGGTGCATTGCTTTCGCAACAAAAAAAAAAAATGAGGGTTCAACGCTTCTGAACCGACTATGGAGAGAAAGCATTAGCTGCAGGAGACCGAGCATTCTTCTGTTTTTCCACGGACACGGCACACAGGGACGAGCGGTTAGACCTGGCGTATTATTGCTTTCGCAATAAATAAAAATAAAATGAGGAGATTTCAACGCTGCTGAACCGACTATGGGGCGAAAGCATTAGCTGCAGGAGACCGAGCGTTCTTTTTCTTCTTCCACGGAGACGGCACACTGCGACGAGCGGTTAGACCTGTCGTATTATTGCTTTAAAACAAAAAAAAATAAAATGAGGAGGGTTCAACGCTGCTGAACCGACTATGGAGCGAAAGCATTAGCTGCAGGAGACCGAGCGTTCTTCTTCTTCTTCCACGGAGACCGCACACAGCGACGAGCTTTTAGACCTGGCGTAGTATTGCTTTCGCAATAAGAAAAAATAAAATGAGGATGTTTCAACGCTGCTGAACCGACTATGGAGAGAAAGCATTAGCTGCAGGAGCGCGAGCGTTCTTCTTCTTCTTCCACGGACACGGCACACAGCGACGAGCGGTTAGACCTGGCATAGTATTGCTTTCGCAATAAAAAAAATAAAATGTGGAGGGTTCAACCCTGCTGAACCGACTATGGGGCGAAAGCATTAGCTGCAGGAGACCGAGCGTTATTCTTCTTCTTCCACGGACACGGCACACTGCGACGAGCGGTTAGACCTGGCGTATTATTGCTTTCACAACAAAAAAAAATAAAATGAGGAGGTTTCAACGCTCCTGAACCGACTAAGGAGAGAAAGCATTAGCTGCAGGAGATCGAGCGTTCTTCTTCTTCTTCCACGGACACGGCACACTGCGACGAGCGGTTAGACCTGGCGTATTATTGCTTTCACAACAAAAAAAAATTAAAATGAGGAGGGTTCAACGCTGCTGAACCGATTGTGGAGCGAAAGCATTAGCTGCAGGAGACCGAGCGTTCTTCTTCTTCTTCCACGGAGACGGCACACAGCGACGAGCTTTTAGACCTGGCATAGCATTGCTTTCGCAATAAGAAAAAATAAAATGAGGGTTCAACGCTGCTGAACCGACTATGGAGCGATAGCATTAGCTGCAGGAGACCGAGCGTTATTCTTCTTCTTCCACGGACACGGCACACTGCGACGAGCGGTTAGACCTGGCGTAGTATTGCTTTCACAACAAAAAAAATAAAATGAGGAGGGTTCAACGCTGCTGAACCGACTAAGGAGAGAAAGCATTAGCTGGAGGAGACCTAGCGTTCTTCTTCTTCCACGGACACGGCACACAGCGACGAGCTTTTACACCTGGTGTAGCATTGCGTTCCCAACAAAAAAAAATAAAAGGAGGGTTCAACGCTGCTGAACCGACTATGGAGCGAAAGCATTAGCTGCAGGAGACCGAGCGTTCTTCTTCTTCTTCCACGGACACGGCACACAGCGACGAGCGGTTAGACCTGGCGTATTATTTCTTTCACAACAAAAAAAAAATAAAATGAGGAGGGTACAACGCTGCTGAACCGACTATGGAGAGAAAGCATTAGCTGCAGGAGACCGAGCGTTCTTCTTCTTCCACGGACCTGGCACACAGCGACGAGCGGTTAGACCTGGCGTACTATTGCTTTCACAACAAAAAAAAATAAAATGAGGAGGGTTGAACGCTGCTGAACCGACTATGGAGAGAGATCATTAGCTGCAGGAGACCGAGCGTTCTTCTTCTTCCACGGACACGGCGCACAGCGACGAGCTTCTAGACCTGGCGGTGCATTGCTTTCGCAACAAAAAAAAATAAAATGAGGGTTCAACGCTGCTGAACCGATTGTGGAGCGAAAGCATTAGCTGCAGGAGACCGAGCGTTCTTCTTCTTCTTCCACGGACCCGGCACACAGCTACGAGCTTTTTGACCTGGCGTAGCATTGCTTTCGCAATAAGAAAAAATAAAATGAGGGTTCGACGCTGCTGAACCGACTAGGGAGCGAAATCATTAGCTGCAGGAGACCGAGCGTTCTTCTTCTTCCACGGACACGGCACACAGCGACGAGCTTTTAGACCTGGCGGTGCATTGCTTTCGTAACAAAAAAAAAAATTAAATGAGGGTTCAACGCTGCTGAACCGACTATGGAGAGAAAGCATTAGCTGCAGGAGACCGAGCATTCTTCTGTTTTTCCATGGACACGGCACAGAGCGACGAGCGGTTAGACCTGGCGTATTATTGCTTTCGCAATAAGAAAAAACAAAATGAGGGTTCAACGCTGCTGAACCGACTATGGAGCGAAAGCATTAGCTGCAGGAGACCGAGCGTTCTTCTTCTTCTTCCACGGACACGGCACACAGCGACGAGCGGTTAGACCTGGCGTATTATTTCTCTCACAACAAAAAAAAATAAAACAAGGAGGGTACAACGCTGCTGAACCGACTATGGAAAAGAAAGAATTAGCTGCAGGAGACCGAGCGTTCTTCTTCTTCCACGGACACGGCACACAGCGACGAGCTTTTAGACGTGGCGGTGCATTGCTTTCGCAACAAAAAAAAATAAAATGAGGGTTCAGCGCTCCTGAACCGACTATGGAGAGAAAGCATTAGCTGCAGGAGACCGAGCATTCTTCTGTTTTTCCACGGACACGGCACACAGCGACGAGCGGTTAGACCTGGCGTATTATTGCTTTCGCAATAAGAAAAAATAAAATGAGGGTTCAACGCTGCTGAACCGACTATGGAGCGAAAGCATTAGCTGCAGGAGACCGAGCGTTCTTCTTCTTCCACGGACACGGCGCACAGCGACGAGCTTTTAGACCTGGCGGTGCATATCTTTCGCAACAAAAAAAAAAATGAAGGTTCAACGCTGCTGAACCGACTATGGAGAGAAAGCATTAGCTGCAGGAGACCGAGCATTCTTCTGTTTTTCCACGGACACGGCACACAACGACGAGCGGTTAGACCTGGCGTATTATTGCTTTCGCAAAGAGAAAAAATAAAATGAGGGTTCAACGCTGCTGAACCGACTATGGAGCGAAAGCATTAGCTGCAGGAGACTGAGCGTTCTTCTTCTTCCACGGACACGGCGCACAGCGACGAGCTTTTAGACCTGGCGGTGCATTGCTTTCGCAACAAAAAAAAATTAAATGAGGAGGTTTCAACGCTGCTGAACCGACTATGGGGCGAAAGCATTAGCTGCAGGAGACCGAGCGTTCTTCTTCGTCTTCCACGGACACGGCACACTGCGACGAGCGGTTAGACCTGGCGTATTATTGCTTTAAAACAAAAAAAAATAAAATGAGGAGGTTTCAACGCTGCTGAACCGACTAAGGAGAGAAAGCATTAGCTGCAGGAGATCGAGCGTTCTTCTTCTTCTTCCACGGACACGGCACACTGCGACGAGCGGTTAGACTTGGCGTATTATTGCTTTCGCAATAAAAAAATAAAATGAGGGTTCAACGCTGCTGAACCCACTATGGAGCGAAAGCATTAGCTGCAGGAGACCGAACATTCTTCTGTTTTTCCGCGGACACGGCACACAGGGACGAGCGGTTAGACCTGGCGTATTATTGCTTTCGCAATAAGAAAAAATAAAATGAGGGTTCAACGCTGCTGAACCGACTATGGAGCGAAAGCATTAGCTGCAGGAGACCGAGCGTTCTTCTTCTTCTTCCACGACCACAGCACACAGCGACGAGCGGTTAGACCTGGCGTATTATTACTCTCACAACAAAAAAAAATAAAATGAGGAGGGTACAACGCTGCTGAACCGACTATGGAGAGAAAGCATTAGCTGCAGGAGACCGAGCATTCTTCTGTTTTTCCACGGACACGGCACACAACGACGAGCGGTTAGACCTGGCGTATTATTGCTTTCGCAAAAAGAAAAAATAAAATGAGGGTTCAACGCTGCTGAACCGACTATGGAGCGAAAGCATTAGCTGCAGGAGACTGAGCGTTCTTCTTCTTCCACGGACACGGCGCACAGCGACGAGCTTTTAGACCTGGCGGTGCATTGCTTTCGCAACAAAAAAAAAAATAAAATGAGGGTTCAACGCTGCTGAACCGACTATGGAGAGAAAGTATTAGCTGCAGGAGACCGAGCATTCTTCTTTTTTTACACGGACACGGCACACAGCGACGAGCGGTTAGACCTGGCGTATTATTGCTTTCGCCATAAGAAAAAAATAAAATGAGGCTTCAACGCTGCTGAACCGACTATGGAGAGAAAGCATTAGCTGCAGGAGACCGAGCATCCTTCTGTTTTTCCACGGACACGGCACACGGGGACGAGCGGTTAGACCTGGCGTAGATTGCTTTCGCAATAAAAAAAATAAAATGAGGAGGTTTCAACGCTGCTGAACCGACTATGGGGCGAAAGCATTAGCTGCAGGAGACCGAGCGTTCTTCTTCGTCTTCCACGGACACGGCACACTGCGACGAGCGGTTAGACCTGGCGTATTATTGCTTTAAAACAAAAAAAAAATAAAATGAGGAGGGTTCAACGCTGCTGAACCGACTATGGAGCGAAAGCATTAGCTGCAGGAGACCGAGCGTTCTTCTTCTTCTTCCATAGAGACGGCACACAGCGACGAGCTTTTAGACCTGGCGTAGCATCGCTTTCGCAATAAGAAAAAATAAAATGAGGGTTCAACGCTGCTGAACCGACTATGGAGCGAAAGCATTAGCTGCAGGAGACCGAGCGTTCTTCTTCTTCTTCCGCGGACATAGCACACAGCGACGAGTGGTTAGACCTGGCGTATTATTGCTCTCACAAAAAAAAAAAATAATAAAATGAGGAGGGTACAACGCTGCTGAACCGACTATGGAGAGAAAGCATTAGCTGCAGGAGACCGAGCATTCTTCTGTTTTTCCACGAACACGGCACATAGCGACGAGCTTTTAGACCTGGCGGTGCATTGCTTTCGCAACAAAAAAAAATAAAATGAGGGTTCAACGCTTCTGAACCGACTATGGAGAGAAAGCATTAGCTGCAGGAGACCGAGCATTCTTCTGTTTTTCCACGGACACGGCACACAGGGACGAGCGGTTAGACCTGGCGTATTATTGCTTTCGCAATAAATAAAAATAAAATGAGGAGATTTCAACGCTGCTGAACCGACTATGGGGCGAAAGCATTAGCTGCAGGAAACCGAGCGTTCTTTTTCTTCTTCCATGGAGACGGCACACTGCGACGAGCGGTTAGACCTGTCGTATTATTGCTTTAAAACAAAAAAAAATAAAATGAGGAGGGTTCAACGCTGCTGAACCGACTTTGGAGCGAAAGCATTAGCTGCAGGAGACCGAGCGTTCTTCTTCTTCTTCCACGGAGACCGCACACAGCGACGAGCTTTTAGACCTGGCGTAGTATTGCTTTCGCAATAAGAAAAAATAAAATGAGGATGTTTCAACGCTGCTGAACCGACTATGGAGAGAAAGCATTAGCTGCAGGAGCGCGAGCGTTCTTCTTCTTCTTCCACGGACACGGCACACAGCGACGAGCGGTTAGACCTGGCATAGTATTGCTTTCGCAATAAAAAAAAATAAAATGTGGAGGGTTCAACCCTGCTGAACCGACTATGGGGCGAAAGCATTAGCTGCAGGAGACCGAGCGTTATTCTTCTTCTTCCACGGACACGGCACACTGCGACGAGCGGTTAGACCTGGCGTATTATTGCTTTCACAACAAAAAAAAAAATAAAATGAGGAGGTTTCAACGCTGCTGAACCGACTAAGGAGAGAAAGCATTAGCTGCAGGAGATCGAGCGTTCTTCTTCTTCTTCCACGGACACGGCACACTGCGACGAGCGGTTAGACCTGGCGTATTATTGCTTTCACAACAAAAAAAAATTAAAATGAGGAGGGTTCAACGCTGCTGAACCGATTGTGGAGCGAAAGCATTAGCTGCAGGAGACCGAGCGTTCTTCTTCTTCTTCCACGGAGACGGCACACAGCGACGAGCTTTTAGACCTGGCATAGCATTGCTTTCGCAATAAGAAAAAATAAAATGAGGGTTCAACGCTGCTGAACCGACTATGGAGCGATAGCATTAGCTGCAGGAGACCGAGCGTTATTCTTCTTCTTCCACGGACACGGCACACTGCGACGAGCGGTTAGACCTGGCGTAGTATTGCTTTCACAACAAAAAAAATAAAATGAGGAGGGTTCAACGCTGCTGAACCGACTAAGGAGAGAAAGCATTAGCTGGAGGAGACCTAGCGTTCTTCTTCTTCCACGGACACGGCACACAGCGACGAGCTTTTACACCTGGTGTAGCATTGCGTTCCCAACAAAAAAAAATAAAAGGAGGGTTCAACGCTGCTGAACCGACTATGGAGCGAAAGCATTAGCTGCAGGAGACCGAGCGTTCTTCTTCTTCTTCCACGGACACGGCACACAGCGACGAGCGGTTAGACCTGGCGTATTATTTCTTTCACAACAAAAAAAAATAAAATGAGGAGGGTACAACGCTGCTGAACCGACTATGGAGAGAACGCATTAGCTGCAGGAGACCGAGCGTTCTTCTTCTTCCACGGACCTGGCACACAGCGACGAGCGGTTAGACCTGGCGTACTATTGCTTTCACAACAAAAAAAAATAAAATGAGGAGGGTTGAACGCTGCTGAACCGACTATGGAGAGAGATCATTAGCTGCAGGAGACCGAGCGTTCTTCTTCTTCCACGGACACGGCGCACAGCGACGAGCTTCTAGACCTGGCGGTGCATTGCTTTCGCAACAAAAAAAAAAATAAAATGAGGGTTCAACGCTGCTGAACCGATTGTGGAGCGAAAGCATTAGCTGCAGGAGACCGAGCGTTCTTCTTCTTCTTCCACGGACCCGGCACACAGCTACGAGCTTTTTGACCTGGCGTAGCATTGCTTTCGCAATAAAAAAATAAAATGAGGGTTCAACGCTGCTGAACCCACTATGGAGCGAAAGCATTAGCTGCAGGAGACCGAACATTCTTCTGTTTTTCCACGGACACGGCACACAGGGACGAGCGGTTAGACCTGGCGTATTATTGCTTTCGCAATAAGAAAAAATAAAATGAGGGTTCAACGCTGCTGAACCGACTAGGGAGCGAAATCATTAGCTGCAGGAGACCGAGCGTTCTTCTTCTTCCACGGACACGGCACACAGCGACGAGCTTTTAGACCTGGCGGTGCATTGCTTTCGTAACAAAAAAAAATTAAATGAGGGTTCAACGCTGCTGAACCGACTATGGAGAGAAAGCATTAGCTGCAGGAGACCGAGCATTCTTCTGTTTTTCCATGGACACGGCACAGAGCGACGAGCGGTTAGACCTGGCGTATTATTGCTTTCGCAATAAGAAAAAACAAAATGAGGGTTCAACGCTGCTGAACCGACTATGGAGCGAAAGCATTAGCTGCAGGAGACCGAGCGTTCTTCTTCTTCTTCCACGGACACGGCACACAGCGACGAGCGGTTAGACCTGGCGTATTATTTCTCTCACAACAAAAAAAAATAAAACAAGGAGGGTACAACGCTGCTGAACCGACTATGGAAAAGAAAGAATTAGCTGCAGGAGACCGAGCGTTCTTCTTCTTCCACGGACACGGCACACAGCGACGAGCTTTTAGACGTGGCGGTGCATTGCTTTCGCAACAAAAAAAAATAAAATGAGGGTTCAGCGCTCCTGAACCGACTATGGAGAGAAAGCATTAGCTGCAGGAGACCGAGCATTCTTCTGTTTTTCCACGGACACGGCACACAGCGACGAGCGGTTAGACCTGGCGTATTATTGCTTTCGCAATAAGAAAAAATAAAATGAGGGTTCAACGCTGCTGAACCGACTATGGAGCGAAAGCATTAGCTGCAGGAGACCGAGCGTTCTTCTTCTTCCACGGACACGGCGCACAGCGACGAGCTTTTAGACCTGGCGGTGCATATCTTTCGCAACAAAAAAAAAATAAAATGAAGGTTCAACGCTGCTGAACCGACTATGGAGAGAAAGCATTAGCTGCAGGAGACCGAGCATTCTTCTGTTTTTCCACGGACACGGCACACAACGACGAGCGGTTAGACCTGGCGTATTATTGCTTTCGCAAAGAGAAAAAATAAAATGAGGGTTCAACGCTGCTGAACCGACTATGGAGCGAAAGCATTAGCTGCAGGAGACTGAGCGTTCTTCTTCTTCCACGGACACGGCGCACAGCGACGAGCTTTTAGACCTGGCGGTGCATTGCTTTCGCAACAAAAAAAAATAAAATGAGGAGGTTTCAACGCTGCTGAACCGACTATGGGGCGAAAGCATTAGCTGCAGGAGACCGAGCGTTCTTCTTCGTCTTCCACGGACACGGCACACAGCGACGAGCTTTTAGACCTGGCGTAGTATTGCTTTCGCAATAAGAAAAAATAAAATGAGGATGTTTCAACGCTGCTGAACCGACTATGGAGCGAAAGCATTAGCTGCAGGAGCGCGAGCGTTCTTCTTCTTCTTCCACGGACACGGCACACAGCGACGAGCGGTTAGACCTGGCATAGTATTGCTTTCGCAATAAAAAAAAAATAAAATGTGGAGGGTTCAACCCTGCTGAACCGACTATGGGGCGAAAGCATTAGCTGCAGGAGACCGAGCGTTATTCTTCTTCTTCCACGGACACGGCACACTGCGACGAGCGGTTAGACTGGCGTATTATTGCTTTCACAACAAAAAAAAAATAAAATGAGGAGGTTTCAACGCTGCTGAACCGACTAAGGAGAGAAAGCATTAGCTGCAGGAGATCGAGCGTTCTTCTTCTTCTTCCACGGACACGGCACACTGCGACGAGCGGTTAGACCTGGCGTATTATTGCTTTCACAACAAAAAAAAAATAAAATGAGGAGGGTTCAACGCTGCTGAACCGATTGTGGAGCGAAAGCATTAGCTGCAGGAGACCGAGCGTTCTTCTTCTTCTTCCACGGAGACGGCACACAGCGACGAGCTTTTAGACCTGGCATAGCATTGCTTTCGCAATAAGAAAAAATAAAATGAGGGTTCAACGCTGCTGAACCGACTATGGAGCGATAGCATTAGCTGCAGGAGACCGAGCGTTATTCTTCTTCTTCCACGGACACGGCACAATGCGACGAGCGGTTAGACCTGGCGTATTATTGCTTTCACAACAAAAAAAAATAAAATGAGGAGGGTTCAACGCTGCTGAACCGACTAAGGGGAGAAAGCATTAGCTGGAGGAGACCTAGCGTTCTTCTTCTTCCACGGACACGGCACACAGCGACGAGCTTTTACACCTGGTGTAGCATTGCGTTCCCAACAAAAAAAAATAAAAGGAGGGTTCAACGCTGCTGAACCGACTATAGAGCGAAAGCATTAGCTGCAGGAGACCGAGCGTTCTTCTTCTTCTTCCACGGACACGGCACACAGCGACGAGCGGTTAGACCTGGCGTATTATTTCTTTCACAACAAAAAAAAAAAATAAAATGAGGAGGGTACAACGCTGCTGAACCGACTATGGAGAGAAAGCATTGGCTGCAGGAGACCGAGCGTTCTTCTTCTTCCACGGACCTGGCACACAGCGACGAGCGGTTAGACCTGGCGTATTATTGCTTTCACAACAAAAAAAAATAAAATGAGGAGGGCTCAACGCTGCTGAGCCGACTATGGAGAGAAAGCATTAGCTGCAGGAGACCGAGCGTTCTTCTTCTTCTTCCACGGACCCGGCACACAGCTACGAGCTTTTTGACCTGGCGTAGCATTGCTTTCGCAATAAAAAAATAAAATGAGGGTTCAACGCTGCTGAACCCACTATGGAGCGAAAGCATTAGCTGCAGGAGACCGAACATTCTTCTGTTTTTCCGCGGACACGGCACACAGGGACGAGCGGTTAGACCTGGCGTATTATTGCTTTCGCAATAAGAAAAAATAAAATGAGGGTTCAACGCTGCTGAACCGACTAGGGAGCGAAATCATTAGCTGCAGGAGACCGAGCGTTCTTCTTCTTCCACGGACACGGCACACAGCGACGAGCTTTTAGACCTGGCGGTGCATTGTTTTCGTAACAAAAAAAAATTAAATGAGGGTTCAACGCTGCTGAACCGACTATGGAGAGAAAGCATTAGCTGCAGGAGACCGAGCATTCTTCTGTTTTTCCATGGACACGGCACAGAGCGACGAGCGGTTAGACCTGGCGTATTATTGCTTTCGCAATAAGAAAAAACAAAATGAGGGTTCAACGCTGCTGAACCGACTATGGAGCGAAAGCATTAGCTGCAGGAGACCGAGCGTTCTTCTTCTTCTTCCACGGACACGGCACACAGCGACGAGCGGTTAGACCTGGCGTATTATTTCTCTCACAACAAAAAAAAAATAAAACAAGGAGGGTACAACGCTGCTGAACCGACTATGGAAAAGAAAGAATTAGCTGCAGGAGACCGAGCGTTCTTCTTCTTCCACGGACACGGCACACAGCGACGAGCTTTTAGACGTGGCGGTGCATTCCTTTCGCAACAAAAAAAAAAAAATAAAATGAGGGTTCAACGCTCCTGAACCGACTATGGAGAGAAAGCATTAGCTGCAGGAGACCGAGCATTCTTCTGCTTTTCCACGGACACGGCACACAGCGACGAGCGGTTAGACCTGGCGTATTATTGCTTTCGCAATAAGAAAAAATAAAATGAGGGTTCAACGCTGCTGAACCGACTATGGAGCGAAAGCATTAGCTGCAGGAGACCGAGCGTTCTTCTTCTTCCACGGACACGGCGCACAGCGACGAGCTTTTAGACCTGGCGGTGCATTGCTTTCGCAACAAAAAAAAAATAAAATGAGGGTTCAACGCTGCTGAACCGACTATGGAGAGAAAGCATTAGCTGCAGGAGACCGAGCATTCTTCTGTTTTTCCACGGACACGGCACACAACGACGAGCGGTTAGACCTGGCGTATTATTGCTTTCGCAAAGAGAAAAAATAAAATGAGGGTTCAACGCTGCTGAACCGACTATGGAGCGAAAGCATTAGCTGCAGGAGACTGAGCGTTCTTCTTCTTCCACGGACACGGCGCACAGCGACGAGCTTTTAGACCTGGCGGTGCATTGCTTTGGCAACAAAAAAAAAATAAAATGAGGGTTCAACGCTGCTGAACCGACTATGGAGAGAAAGCATTAGCTGCAGGAGACCGAGCATTCTTCTTTTTTTACACGGACACGGCACACAGTGACGAGCGGTTAGACCTGGCGTATTATTGCTTTCGCCATAAGAAAAAAGTAAAATGAGGCTTCAACGCTGCTGAACCGACTATGGAGCGAAAGCATTAGCTGCAGGAGACCGAGCGTTCTTCTTCTTCCACGGACACGGCGCACAGCAACGAGCTTTTAGACCTGGCGGTGCATTGCTTTCGCAACAAAAAAAAATAAAATGAGGGTTCAACCCTGCTGAACCGACTATGGAGAGAAAGCATTAGCTGCAGGAGACCGAGCATTCTTCTGTTTTTCCACGGACACGGCACACAGGGACGAGCGGTTAGACCTGGCGTATTATTGCTTTCGCAATAAAAAAAATAAAATGAGGAGGTTTCAACGCTGCTGAACCGACTATGGAGCGAATGCTTTAGCTGCAGGAGACCGAGCGTTCTTCTTCTTCTTCCACGGAGACGGCACACAGCGACGAGCTTTTAGACCTGGCGTAGTATTGCTTTCGCAATAAGAAAAAATAAAATGAGGGTTCAACGCTGCTGAACCGACTATGGAGCGAAAGCATTAGCTGCAGGAGACCGAGCGTTCTTCTTCTTCTTCCACGGACACAGCACACAGCGACGAGCGGTTAGACCTGGCGTATTATTGCTCTCACAACAAAAAAAAAATAAAATGAGGAGGGTACAACGCTGCTGAACCGACTATGGAGAGAAAGCATTAGCTGCAGGAGACCGAGCATTCTTCTGTTTTTCCACGGACACGGCACACAGCGACGAGCGGTTAGACCTGGCGTATTATTGCTTTCGCAAAGAGAAAAAATAAAATGAGGGTTCAACGCTGCTGAACCGACTATGGAGCGAAACCATTAGCTGCAGGAGACCGAGCGTTCTTCTTCTTCTTCCACGGACACAGCACACAGCGACGAGCGGTTAGACCTGGCGTTTTATTGCTCTCATAACAAAAAGAAATAAAATGAGGAGGGTACAACGCTGCTGAAACGACTATGGAGAGAAAGCATTAGCTGCAGGAGACCGAGCATTCTTCTGTTTTTCCACGGACACGGCACACAGCGACGAGCGGTTAGACCTGGCGTATTATTGCTTTCGCAAAGAGACAAAATAAAATGAGGGTTCAACGCTGCTGAACCGACTATGGAGAGAAAGCATTAGCTACAGGTGACCGAGAATTCTTCTGTTTTTCCACGGACACGGCACACAGGGACGAGCGGTTAGACCTGGCGTTGTATTGCTTTCGCAATAAAAAAAATAAAATGAGGAGGTTTCAACGCTGCTGAACCGACTATGGAGCGAAAGCATTAGCAGCAGGAGACTGAGCGTTCTTCTTCTTCCACGGACACGGCGCACAGTAACGAGCTTTTGGACCTGGCGGTGCATTGCTTTCGCAACAAAAAAAAAATAAAATGAGGAGGGTACAACGCTGCTGAACCGACTATGGAGAGAAAGCATTAGCTGCAGGAGACCGAGCATTCTTATTTTTTTCCACAGACACGGCACACAGCGACGAGCGGTTAGACCTGGCGTATTATTGCTTTCGCCATAAGAAAAAAATAAAATGAGGCTTCAACGCTGCTGAACCGACTATGGAGCGAAAGCATTAGCAGCAGGAGACTGAGCGTTCTTCTTCTTCCACGGACACGGCGCACAGTAACGAGCTTTTGGACCTGGCGGTGCATTGCTTTCCCAACAAAAAAAAAAATAAAATGAGGGTTCAACGCTGCTGAACCGACTATGGAGAGAAAGCATTAGCTGCAGGAGACCGAGCATTCTTCTGTTTTTCCAAGGACACGGCACACAGGGACGAGCGGTTAGACCTGGCGTATTATTGCTTTCGCAATGAAAAAAATAAAATGAGGAGGTTTCAACGCTGCTGAACCGACTATGGAGAGAAAGCATTAGCTGCAGGAGACCGAGCATTCTTCTGTTTTTCCAAGGACACGGCACACAGGGACGAGCGGTTAGACCTGGCGTATTATTGCTTTCGCAATGAAAAAAATAAAATGAGGAGGTTTCAACGCTGCTGAACCGACTATGGGGCGAAAGCATTAGCTGCAGGAGACCGAGCGTTCTTCTTCTTCTTCCACAAAGACGGCAGACTGCGACGAGCGGTTAGACCTGGCGTATTATTGCTTTAAAACAAAAAAAAATAAAATGAGGAGGGTTCAACGCTGCTGAACCGACTATGGAGCGAAAGCATTAGCTGCAGGAGACCGAGCGTTCTTCTTCTTCTTCTACGGAGACGGCACACAGCGACGAGCTTTTAGACCTGGCGTAGTATTGCTTTCGCAATAAGAAAAAATAAAATGAGGGTTCACCGCTGCTGAACCGACTATGGAGAGAAAGCATTAGCTGCAGGAGACCGAGCATTCTTCTTTTTTTACACGGACACGGCACACAGCGACGAGCGGTTAGACCTGGCGTATTATTGCTTTCGCCATAAGAAAAAAATAAAATGAGGCTTCAACCCTGCTGAACCGACTATGGAGCGAAAGCATTAGCTGCAGGAGACCGAGCGTTCTTCTTCTTCCACGGACACGGCGCACAGCAACGAGCTTTTAGACCTGGCGGTGCATTGCTTTCGCAACAAAAAAAAATAAAATGAGGGTTCAACCCTGCTGAACCGACTATGGAGAGAAAGCATTAGCTGCAGGAGACCGAGCATTCTTCTGTTTTTCCACGGACACGGCACACAGGGACGAGCGGTGGACCTGGCGTATTATTGCTTTCGCAATAAAAAAAAATAAAATGAGGAGGTTTCAACGCTGCTGAACCGACTATGGGGCGAAAGCATTAGCTGCAGGAGACCGAGCGTTCTTCTTCTTCTTCCACGGAGACGGCAGACTGCGACGAACGGTTAGACCTGGCGTATTATTGCTTTAAAACAAAAAAAAAAAATGAGGAGGGGTCAACGCTGCTGAACCGACTATGGAGCGAATGCTTTAGCTGCAGGAGACCGAGCGTTCTTCTTCTTCTTCCACGGAGACGGCACACAGCGACGAGCTTTTAGACCTGGCGTAGTATTGCTTTCGCAATAAGAAAAAATAAAATGAGGGTTCAACGCTGCTGAACCGACTATGGAGAGAAAGCATTAGCTGCAGGAGACCGAGCGTTCTTCTTCTTCCACGGACCTGGCACACAGCGACGAGCGGTTAGACCTGGCGTACTACTGCTTTCACAACAAAAAAAAAAATAAAATGAGGAGGGTTGAACGCTGCTGAACCGACTATGGAGAGAGATCATTAGCTGCAGGAGACCGAGCGTTCTTCTTCTTCCACGGACACGGCGCACAGCGACGAGCTTCTAGACCTGGCGGTGCATTGCTTTCGCAACAAAAAAAAAAATAAAATGAGGGTTCAACGCTGCTGAACCGATTGTGGAGCGAAAGCATTAGCTGCAGGAGGCTGAGCGTTCTTCTTCTTCTTCCACGGACCCGGCACACAGGGACGAGCGGTTAGACCTGGCGTATTATTGCTTTCGCAATAAGAAAAAATAAAATGAGGGTTCAACGCTGCTGAACCGACTAGGGAGCGAAATCATTAGCTGCAGGAGACCGAGCGTTCTTCTTCTTCCACGGACACGGCACAAAGCGACGAGCTTTTAGACCTGGCGGTGCATTGCTTTCGTAACAAAAAAAAATTAAATGAGGGTTCAACGCTGCTGAACCGACTATGGAGAGAAAGCATTAGCTGCAGGAGACCGAGCATTCTTCTGTTTTTCCATGGACACGGCACAGAGCGACGAGCGGTTAGACCTGGCGTATTATTGCTTTCGCAATAAGAAAAAACAAAATGAGGGTTCAACGCTGCTGAACCGACTATGGAGCGAAAGCATTAGCTGCAGGAGACCGAGCGTTCTTCTTCTTCTTCCACGGACACGGCACACAGCGACGAGCGGTTAGACCTGTCGTATTATTGCTTTAAAACAAAAAAAAATAAAATGAGGAGGTTTCAACGCTGCTGAACCGACTAAGGAGCGAAAGCATTAGCTGCAGGAGACCGAGCGTTCTTCTTCTTCTTCTTCCACGGAGACGGCACACAGCGACGAGCTTTTAGACCTGGCATAGCATTGCTTTCGCAATAAGAAAAAATAAAATGAGGGTTCAACGCTGCTGAACCGACTATGGAGCGAAAGCATTAGCTGCAGGAGCGCGAGTGTTCTTCTTCTTCTTCCACGGACACGGCACACAGCGACGAGCGGTTAGACCTGGCATAGTATTGCTTTCGCAATAAAAAAAAATAAAATGTGGAGGGTTCAACCCTGCTGAACCGACTATGGGGCGAAAGCATTAGCTGCAGGAGACCGATCGTTATTCTTCTTCTTCCACGGACACGGCACACTGCGACGAGCGGTTAGACTGGCGTATTATTGCTTTCACAACAAAAGAAAAATAAAATGAGGAGGGTTCAACGCTGCTGAACCGATTGTGGAGCGAAAGCATTAGCTGCAGGAGACCGAGCGTTCTTCTTCTTCTTCCACGGAGACGGCACACAGCGACGAGCTTTTAGACCTGGCATAGCATTGCTTTCGCAATAAGAAAAAATATAATGAGGGTTCAACGCTGCTGAACCGACTATGGAGCGATAGCATTAGCTGCAGGAGACCGAGCGTTATTCTTCTTCTTCCACGGACACGGCACACTGCGACGAGCGGTTAGACCCGGCGTATTATTGCTTTCACAACAAAAAAAATAAAATGAGGAGGGTTCAACGCTGCTGAACCGACTAAGGAGAGAAAGCATTAGCTGGAGGAGACCTAGCGTTCTTCTTCTTCCAGGACTTTTTGACGGGTTAGTTGGTACATGATCTTGATTCTTATAGCGCTGACGAAACACCACAGGAAGAAAGACACAAAAGGACAGAAGCGCTTCTGTCCTTTTGTGTCTTTCTTCCTGTGGTGTTTCGTCAGCGCTATAAGAATCAAGTTCTTCTTCCACGGACACGGCACACAGCGACGAGCTTTTACACCTGGTGTAGCATTGCGTTCCCAACAAAAAAAAATAAAAGGAGGGTTCAACGCTGCTGAACCGACTATGGAGCGAAAGCATTAGCTGCAGGAGACCGAGCGTTCTTCTTCTTCTTCCACGGACACGGCACACAGCGACGAGCGGTTAGCACTTGGCGTATTATTTCTTTCACAACAAAAAAAAATAAAATGAGGAGGGTACAACGCTGCTGAACCGACTATGGAGAGAAAGCATTAGCTGCAGGAGACCGAGCGTTCTTCTTCTTCCACGGACCTGGCACACAGCGACGAGCGGTTAGACCTGGCGTATTATTGCTTTCACAACAAAAAAAAATAAAATGAGGAGGGCTCAACGCTGCTGAGCCGACTATGGAGAGAAAGCATTAGCTGCAGGAGACCGAGCGTTCTTCTTCTTCTTCCACGGACCCGGCACACAGCTACGAGCTTTTTGACCTGGCGTAGCATTGCTTTCGCAATAAAAAAATAAAATGAGGGTTCAACGCTGCTGAACCCACTATGGAGCGAAAGCATTAGCTGCAGGAGACCGAACATTCTTCTGTTTTTCCGCGGACACGGCACACAGAGACGAGCGGTTAGACCTGGCGTATTATTGCTTTCGCAATAAGAAAAAATAAAATGAGGGTTCAACGCTGCTGAACCGACTAGGGAGCGAAATCATTAGCTGCAGGAGACCGAGCGTTCTTCTTCTTCCACGGACACGGCACACACCGACGAGCTTTTAGACCTGGCGGTGCATTGCTTTCGTAACAAAAAAAAATTAAATGAGGGTTCAACGCTGCTGAACCGACTATGGAGAGAAAGCATTAGCTGCAGGAGACCGAGCATTCTTCTGTTTTTCCATGGACACGGCACAGAGCGACGAGCGGTTAGACCTGGCGTATTATTGCTTTCGCAATAAGAAAAAACAAAATGAGGGTTCAACGCTGCTGAACCGACTAGGGAGCGAAAGCATTAGCTGCAGGAGACCGAGCGTTCTTCTTCTTCTTCCACGGACACGGCACACAGCGACGAGCGGTTAGACCTGGCGTATTATTTCTCTCACAACAAAAAAAAAGTAAAACAAGGAGGGTACAACGCTGCTGAACCGACTATGGAAAAGAAAGAATTAGCTGCAGGAGACCGAGCGTTCTTCTTCTTCCACGGACACGGCACACAGCGACGAGCTTTTAGACGTGGCGGGGCATTGCTTTCGCAACAAAAAAAAATAAAATGAGGGTTCAACGCTCCTGAACCGACTATGGAGAGAAAGCATTAGCTGCAGGAGACCGAGCATTCTTCTGTTTTTCCACGGACACGGCACACAGCGACGAGCGGTTAGACCTGGCGTATTATTGCTTTCGCAATAAGAAAAAATAAAATGAGGGTTCAACGCTGCTGAACCGACTATGGAGCGAAAGCATTAGCTGCAGGAGACCGAGCGTTCTTCTTCCACGGACACGGCGCACAGCGACGAGCTTTTAGACCTGGCGGTGCATTGCTTTCGCAACAAAAAAAAATAAAATGAGGGTTCAACGCTGCTGAACCGACTATGGAGAGAAAGCATTAGCTGCAGGAGACCGAGCATTCTTCTGTTTTTCCACGGACACGGCACACAACGACGAGCGGTTAGACCTGGCGTATTATTGCTTTCGCAAAGAGAAAAAATAAAATGAGGGTTCAACGCTGCTGAACCGACTATGGAGCGAAAGCATTAGCTGCAGGAGACTGAGCGTTCTTCTTCTTCCACGGACACGGCGCACAGCGACGAGCTTTTAGACCTGGCGGTGCATTGCTTTCGCAACACAAAAAAATTAAATGAGTGTTCAACGCTGCTGAACCGACTATGGAGAGAAAGCATTAGCTGCAGGAGACCGAGCATTCTTCTTTTTTTACACGGACACGGCACACAGTGACGAGCGGTTAGACCTGGCGTATTATTGCTTTCGCCATAAGAAAAAAGTAAAATGAGGCTTCAACGCTGCTGAACCGACTATGGAGCGAAAGCATTAGCTGCAGGAGACCGAGCGTTCTTCTTCTTCCACGGACACGGCGCACAGCAACGAGCTTTTAGACCTGGCGGTGCATTGCTTTCGCAACAAAAAAAATAAAATGAGGGTTCAACCCTGCTGAACCGACTATGGAGAGAAAGCATTAGCTGCAGGAGACCGAGCATTCTTCTGTTTTTCCACGGACACGGCACACAGGGACGAGCGGTTAGACCTGGCGTATTATTGCTTTCGCAATAAAAAAAAATAAAATGAGGAGGTTTCAACGCTGCTGAACCGACTGTGGAGCGAATGCTTTAGCTGCAGGAGACCGAGCGTTCTTCTTCTTCTTCCACGGAGACGGCACACAGCGACGAGCTTTTACACCTGGCGTAGTATTGCTTTCGCAATAAGAAAAAATAAAATGAGGGTTCAACGCTGCTGAACCGACTATGGAGCGAAAGCATTAGCTGCAGGAGACCGAGCGTTCTTCTTCTTCTTCCACGGACACAGCACACAGCGACGAGCGGTTAGACCTGGCGTATTATTGCTCTCACAACAAAAAAAAAATAAAATGAGGAGGGTACAACGCTGCTGAACCGACTATGGAGAGAAAGCATTAGCTGCAGGAGACCGAGCATTCTTCTGTTTTTCCACGGACACGGCACACAGCGACGAGCGGTTAGACCTGGCGTATTATTGCTTTCGCAAAGAGAAAAAATAAAATGAGGGTTCAACGCTGCTGAACCGACTATGGAGCGAACCCATTAGCTGCAGGAGACCGAGCGTTCTTCTTCTTCTTCCACGGACACAGCACACAGCGACGAGCGGTTAGACCTGGCGTTTTATTGCTCTCATAACAAAAAAAAATAAAATGAGGAGGGTACAACGCTGCTGAACCGACTATGGAGAGAAAGCATTAGCTGCAGGAGACCGAGCATTCTTCTGTTTTTCCACGGACACGGCACACAGCGACGAGCGGTTAGACCTGGCGTATTATTGCTTTCGCAAAGAGAAAAAATAAAATGAGGGTTCGACGCTGCTGAACCGACTATGGAGAGAAAGCATTAGCTACAGGTGACCGAGAATTCTTCTGTTTTTCCACGGACACGGCACACAGGGACGAGCGGTTAGACCTGGCGTTGTATTGCTTTCGCAATAAAAAAAATAAAATGAGGAGGTTTCAACGCTGCTGAACCGACTATGGAGCGAAAGCATTAGCAGCAGGAGACTGAGCGTTCTTCTTCTTCCACGGACACGGCGCACAGTAACGAGCTTTTGGACCTGGCGGTGCATTGCTTTCGCAACAAAAAAAAATAAAAAGAGGAGGGTACAACGCTGCTGAACCGACTATGGAGCGAAAGCATTAGCTGCAGGAGACCGAGCGTTCTTCTTCTTCCACGGACACGGCGCACAGCAACGAGCTTTTAGACCTGGCGGTGCATTGCTTTCCCAACAAAAAAAAAATAAAATGAGGGTTCAACGCTGCTGAACCGACTATGGAGAGAAAGCATTAGCTGCAGGAGACCGAGCATTCTTCTGTTTTTCCAAGGACACGGCACACAGGGACGAGCGGTTAGACCTGGCGTATTATTGCTTTCGCAATGAAAAAAATAAAATGAGGTTTCAACGCTGCTGAACCGACTATGGGGCGAAAGCATTAGCTGCAGGAGACCGAGCGTTCTTCTTCTTCTTCCACGGAGACGGCACACAGCGACGAGCTTTTTGCCCTGGCGTAGTATTGCTTTCGCAATAAGAAAAAATAAAATGAGGGTTCACCGCTGCTGAACCGACTATGGAGCGAAAGCATTAGCTGCAGGAGACCGAGCGTTGTTCTTCTTCTTCCACGACCACAGCACACAGCGACGAGCGGTTAGACCTGGCGTATTATTACTCTCACAACAAAAAAAATAAAATGAGGAGGGTACAACGCTGCTGAACCGACTATGGAGAGAAAGCAGTAGCTGCAGGAGACCGAGCATTCTTCTGTTTTTCCACGGACACGGCACACAACGACGAGCGGTTAGACCTGGCGTATTATTGCTTTCGCAAAGAGAAAAAATAAAATGAGGGTTCAACGCTGCTGAACCGACTATGGAGCGAAAGCATTAGCTGCAGGAGACTGAGCGTTCTTCTTCTTCCACGGACACGGCGCACAGCGACGAGCTTTTAGACCTGGCGGTGCATTGCTTTCGCAACAAAAAAAAAAATAAAATGAGGGTTCAACGCTGCTGAACCAACTATGGTGAGAAAGCATTAGCTGCAGGAGACCGAGCATTCTTCTTTTTTTACACGGACACGGCACACAGCGACGAGCGGTTAGACCTGGCGTATTATTGCTTTCGCCATAAGAAAAAAATAAAATGAGGCTTCAACGCTGCTGAACGGACTATGGAGCGAAAGCATTAGCTGCAGGAGACCGAGCGTTCTTCTTCTTCCACGGACACGGCGCACAGCAACGAGCTTTTAGACCTGGCTGTGCATTGCTTTCGCAACAAAAAAAAATAAAATGAGGGTTCAACCGTGCTGAACCGACTATGGAGAGAAAGCATTAGCTGCAGGAGACCGAGCATTCTTCTGTTTTTCCACGGACACGGCACACAGGGACGAGCGGTTAGACCTGGCGTATTATTGCTTTCGCAATAAAAAAAAATAAAATGAGGAGGTTTCAACGCTGCTGAACCGACTATGGGGCGAAAGCATTAGCTGCAGGAGACCGAGCGTTCTTCTTCTTCTTCCACGGAGACGGCAGACTGCGACGAGCGGTTAGACCTGGCGTATTATTGCTTTAAAACAAAAAAAAAAATAAAATGAGGAGGGGTCAACGCTGCTGAACCGACTATGGAGCGAATGCTTTAGCTGCAGGAGACCGAGCGTTCTTCTTCTTCTTCCACGGAGACGGCACACAGCGACGAGCTTTTAGACCTGGCGTAGTATTGCTTTCGCAATAAGAAAAAATAAAATGAGGGTTCAACGCTGCTGAACCGACTATGGAGCGAAAGCATTAGCTGCAGGAGACCGAGCGTTCTTCTTCTTCTTCCACGGACACAGCACACAGCGACGAGCGGTTAGACCTGGCGTATTATTGCTCTCACAACAAAAAAAAATAAAATGAGGAGGGTACAACGCTGCTGAACCGACTATGGAGAGAAAGCATTAGCTGCAGGAGACCGAGCATTCTTCTGTTTTTCCACGGACACGGCACACAGCGACGAGCGGTTAGACCTGGCGTATTATTGCTTTCGCAAAGAGAAAAAATAAAATGAGGGTTCAACGCTGCTGAACCGACTATGAGAGCGAAACCATTAGCTGCAGGAGACCGAGCGTTCTTCTTCTTCTTCCACGGACACAGCACACAGCGACGAGCGGTTAGACCTGGTGTTTTATTGCTCTCATAACAAAAAAAAATAAAATGAGGAGGGTACAACGCTGCTGAACCGACTATGGAGAGAAAGCATTAGCTGCAGGAGACCGAGCGTTCTTCTTCTTGCACGGACCTGGCACACAGCGACGAGCGGTTAGACCTGGCGTACTATTGCTTTCACAACAAAAAAAAATAAAATGAGGAGGGTTGAACGCTGCTGAACCGACTATGGAGAGAGATCATTAGCTGCAGGAGACCGAGCGTTCTTCTTCTTCCACGGACACGGCGCACAGCGACGAGCTTCTAGACCTGGCGGTGCATTGCTTTCGCAACAAAAAAAAATAAAATGAGGGTTCAACGCTGCTGAACCGATTGTGGAGCGAAAGCATTAGCTGCAGGAGGCCGAGCGTTCTTCTTCTTCTTCCACGGACCCGGCACACAGCTACGAGCTTTTTGACCTGGCGTAGCATTGCTTTCGCAATAAAAAAATAAAATGAGGGTTCAACGCTGCTGAACCTACTATGGAGCGAAAGCATTAACTGCAGGAGACCGAACATTCTTCTGTTTTTCCACGGACACGGCACACAGGGACGAGCGGTTAGACCTGGCGTATTATTGCTTTCGCAATAAGAAAAAATAAAATGAGGGTTCAACGCTGCTGAACCGACTAGGGAGCGAAATCATTAGCTGCAGGAGACCGAGCGTTCTTCTTCTTCCACGGACACGGCACACAGCGACGAGCTTTTAGACCTGGCGGTGCATTGCTTTCGTAACAAAAAAAAAATTAAATGAGGGTTCAACGCTGCTGAACCGACTATGGAGAGAAAGCATTAGCTGCAGGAGACCGAGCATTCTTCTGTTTCTCCATGGACACGGCACAGAGCGACGAGCGGTTAGACCTGGCGTATTATTGCTTTCGCAATAAGAAAAAACAAAATGAGGGTTCAACGCTGCTGAACCGACTATGGAGCGAAAGCATTAGCTGCAGGAGACCGAGCGTTCTTCTTCTTCTTCCACGGACACGGCACACAGCGACGAGCGGTTAGACCTGGCGTATTATTTCTCTCACAACAAAAAAAAATAAAACAAGGAGGTTACAACGCTGCTGAACCGACTATGGAAAAGAAAGAATTAGCTGCAGGAGACCGAGCGTTCTTCTGTTTTCCACGGACGCGGCACACAGGGACGAGCGGTTAGACCTGGCGTATTATTGCTTTCGCAAAAAAAAAAAATAAAATGAGGAGGTTTCAACGCTGCTGAACCGACTATGGAGCGAAAGCATTAGCTGCAGGAGACCGAGCGTTCTTCTTCTTCTTCCACGGAGACGGCACACTGCGACGAGCGGTTAGACCTGTCGTATTATTGCTTTAAAACAAAAAAAATAAAATGAGGAGGGTTCAACGCTGCTGAACCGACTATGGAGCGAAAGCATTAGCTGCAGGAGACCGAGCGTTCATCTTCTACTTCCACGGAGACCGCACACAGCGACGAGCTTTTAGACCTGGCGTAGTATTGCTTTCGCAATAAGAAAAAATAAAATGAGGATGTCTCAACGCTGCTGAACCGACTATGGAGCGAAAGCATTAGCTGCAGGAGCGCGAGCGTTCTTCTTCTTCTTCCACGGACACGGCACACTGCGACGAGCGGTTAGACCTGGCATAGTATTGCTTTCGCAATAAAAAAAATAAAATGTGGAGGGTTCAACCCTGCTGAACCGACTATGGGGCGAAAGCATTAGCTGCAGGAGACCGAGCGTTATTCTTCTTCTTCCACGGACACGTCACACTGCGACGAGCGGTTAGACTGGCGTATTATTGCTTTCACAACAAAAAAAATAAAATGAGGAGGTTTCAACGCTGCTGAACCGACTAAGGAGAGAAAGCATTAGCTGCAGGAGATCGAGCGTTCTTCTTCTTCTTCCACGGACACGGCACACTGCGACGAGCGGTTAGACCTGGCGTATTATTGCTTTCACAACAAAAAAAAAAATAAAATGAGGAGGGTTCAACGCTGCTGAACCGATTGTGGAGCGAAAGCATTAGCTGCAGGAGACCGAGCGTTCTTCTTCTTCTTCCACGGAGACGGCACACAGCGACGAGCTTTTAGACCTGGCATAGCATTGCTTTCGCAATAAGAAAAAATAAAATGAGGGTTCAACGCTGCTGAACCGACTATGGAGCGATAGCATTAGCTGCAGGAGACCGAGCGTTATTCTTCTTCTTCCACGGACACGGCACACTGCGACGAGCGGTTAGACCTGGCGTATTATTGCTTTCACAACAAAAAAAAAATAAAATGAGGAGGGTTCAACGCTGCTGAACCGACTAAGGAGAGAAAGCATTAGCTGGAGGAGACCTAGCGTTCTTCTTCTTCCACGGACACGGCACACAGCGACGAGCTTTTACACCTGGTGTAGCATTGCGTTCCCAACAAAAAAAAATAAATGGAGGGTTCAACGCTGCTGAACCGACTATGGAGCGAAAGCATTAGCTGCAGGAGACCGAGCGTTCTTCTTCTTCTTCCACGGACACGGCACACAGCGACGAGCGGTTAGACCTGGCGTATTATTTCTTTCACAACAAAAAAAAAATAAAATGAGGAGGGTACAACGCTGCTGAACCGACTATGGAGAGAAAGCATTAGCTGCAGGAGACCGAGCGTTCTTCTTCTTCCACGGACCTGGCACACAGCGACGAGCGGTTAGACCTGGCGTATTATTGCTTTCACAACAAAAAAAAAATAAAATGAGGAGGGCTCAACGCTGCTGAGCCGACTATGGAGAGAAAGCATTAGCTGCAGGAGACCGAGCGTTCTTCTTCTTCTTCCACGGACCCGGCACACAGCTACGAGCTTTTTGACCTGGCGTAGCATTGCTTTCGCAATAAAAAAATAAAATGAGGGTTCAACGCTGCTGAACCCACTATGGAGCGAAAGCATTAGCTGCAGGAGACCGAACATTCTTCTGTTTTTCCGCGGACACGGCACACAGGGACGAGCGGTTAGACCTGGCGTATTATTGCTTTCGCAATAAGAAAAAATAAAATGAGGGTTCAACGCTGCTGAACCGACTAGGGAGCGAAATCATTAGCTGCAGGAGACCGAGCGTTCTTCTTCTTCCACGGACACGGCACACAGCGACGAGCTTTTAGACCTGGCGGTGCATTGCTTTCGTAACAAAAAAAAATTAAATGAGGGTTCAACGCTGCTGAACCGACTATGGAGAGAAAGCATTAGCTGCAGGAGACCGAGCATTCTTCTGTTTTTCCATGGACACGGCACAGAGCGACGAGCGGTTAGACCTGGCGTATTATTGCTTTCGCAATAAGAAAAAACAAAATGAGGGTTCAACGCTGCTGAACCGACTATGGAGCGAAAGCATTAGCTGCAGGAGACCGAGCGTTCTTCTTCTTCTTCCACGGACACGGCACACAGCGACGAGCGGTTAGACTTGGCGTATTATTTCTCTCACAACAAAAAAAAATAAAACAAGGAGGGTACAACGCTGCTGAACCGACTATGGAAAAGAAAGAATTAGCTGCAGGAGACCGAGCGTTCTTCTTCTTCCACGGACACGGCACACAGCGACGAGCTTTTAGACGTGGCGGTGCATTGCTTTCGCAACAAAAAAAAAATAAAATGAGGGTTCAACGCTCCTGAACCGACTATGGAGAGAAAGCATTAGCTGCAGGAGACCGAGCATTCTACTGTTTTTCCACGGACACGGCACACAGCGACGAGCGGTTAGACCTGGCGTATTATTGCTTTCGCAATAAGAAAAAATAAAATGAGGGTTCAACGCTGCTGAACCGACTATGGAGCGAAAGCATTAGCTGCAGGAGACCGAGCGTTCTTCTTCCACGGACACGGCGCACAGCGACGAGCTTTTAGACCTGGCGGTGCAATGCTTTCGCAACAAAAAAAAAAAATAAAATGAGGGTTCAACGCTGCTGAACCGACTATGGAGAGAAAGCATTAGCTGCAGGAGACCGAGCATTCTTCTGTTTTTCCACGGACACGGCACACAACGACGAGCGGTTAGACCTGGCGTATTATTGCTTTCGCAAAGAGAAAAAATAAAATGAGGGTTCAACGCTGCTGAACCGACTATGGAGAGAAAGCATTAGCTGCAGGAGACTGAGCGTTCTTCTTCTTCCACGGACACGGCGCACAGCGACGAGCTTTTAGACCTGGCGGTGCATTGCTTTCGCAACAAAAAAAAATAAAATGAGGGTTCAACGCTGCTGAACCGACTATGGAGAGAAAGCATTAGCTGCAGGAGACCGAGCATTCTTCTTTTTTCACACGGACACGGCACACAGTGACGAGCGGTTAGACCTGGCGTATTATTGCTTTCGCCATAAGAAAAAAGTAAAATGAGGCTTCAACG
Organism: Amblyomma maculatum; assembly: GCF_055883805.1. Classification (NCBI taxonomy): domain Eukaryota; kingdom Metazoa; phylum Arthropoda; class Arachnida; order Ixodida; family Ixodidae; genus Amblyomma; species Amblyomma maculatum. Next base: position 15,856,659 of record NW_028146738.1, read on the forward strand.
CTGCTGAACCGACTATGGAGCGAAAGCATTAGCTGCAGGAGACCGAGCGTTCTTCTTCTTCCACGGACACGGCGCACAGCAACGAGCTTTTAGACCTGGCGGTGCATTGCTTTCGCAACAAAAAAAAATAAAATGAGGGTTCAACCCTGCTGAACCGACTATGGAGAGAAAGCATTAGCTGCAGGAGACCGAGCGTTTTCTTCTTCCACGGACAAGGCACACAGCGACGAGCTGTTAGACCTGGCGTATTATTGCTTTCGCAATAAAAAAAATAAAATGAGGAGGTTTCAACGCTGCTGAACCGACTATGGAGCGAATGCTTTAGCTGCAGGAGACCGAGCGATCTTCTTCTTCTTCCACGGAGACGGCACACAGCGACGAGCTTTTAGACCTGGCGTAGTATTGCTTTCGCAATAAGAAAAAATAAAATGAGGGTTCAACGCTGCTGAACCGACTATGGAGCGAAAGCATTAGCTGCAGGAGACCGAGCGTTCTTCTTCTTCTTCCACGGACACAGCACACAGCGACGAGCGGTTAGACCTGGCGTATTATTGCTCTCACAACAAAAAAAATAAAATGAGGAGGGTACAACGCTGCTGAACCGACTATGGAGAGAAAGCATTAGCTGCAGGAGACCGAGCATTCTTCTGTTTTTCCACGGACACGGCACACAGCGACGAGCGGTTAGACCTGGCGTATTATTGCTTTCGCAAAGAGAAAAAATAAAATGAGGGTTCAACGCTGCTGAACCGACTATGGAGCGAAACCATTAGCTGCAGGAGACCGAGCGTTCTTCTTCTTCTTCCACGGACACAGCACACAGGGACGAGCGGTTAGACCTGGCGTATTATTGCTTTCGCAATAAGAAAAAATAAAATGAGGGTTCAACGCTGCTGAACCGACTAGGGAGCGAAATCATTAGCTGCAGAAGACCGAGCGTTCTTCTTCTTCCACGGACACGGCACACAGCGACGAGCTTTTAGACCTGGCGGTGCATTGCTTTCGCAACAAAAAAAATAAAATGAGAGTTCAACGCTGCTGAACCGACTATGGAGAGAAAGCATTAGCTGCAGGAGACCGAGCATTCTTCTGTTTTTCCATGGACACGGCACAGAGCGACGAGCGGTTAGACCTGGCGTATTATTGCTTTCGCAATAAGAAAAAACAAAATGAGGGTTCAACGCTGCTGAACCGACTATGGAGCGAAAGCATTAGCTGCAGGAGACCGAGCGTTCTTCTTCTTCTTCCACGGACACGGCACACAGCGACGAGCGGTTAGACCTGGCGTATTATTTCTCTCACAACAAAAAAAAAATAAAACAAGGAGGGTACAACGCTGCTGAACCGACTATGGAAAAGAAAGAATTAGCTGCAGGAGACCGAGCATTCTTCTGTTTTTCCATGGACACGGCACAGAGCGACGAGCGGTTAGACCTGGCGTATTATTGCTTTCGCAATAAGAAAAAATAAAATGAGGGTTCAACGCTGCTGAACTGACTATGGAGCGAAAGCATTAGCTGCAGGAGACCGAGCGTTCTTCTTCTTCCACGGACACGGCGCACAGCAACGAGCTTTTAGACCTGGCGGTGCATTGTTTTCGCAACAAAAAAAAAATAAAATGAGGGTTCAACCCTGCTGAACCGACTATAGAGAGAAAGCATTAGCTGCAGGAGACCGAGCATTCTTCTGTTTTTCCACGGACACGGCACACAACGACGAGCGGTTAGACCTGGCGTATTATTGCTTTCGCAAAGAGAAAAAATAAAATGAGGGTTCAACGCTGCTGAACCGACTATGGAGCGAAAGCATTAGCTGCAGGAGACTGAGCGTTCTTCTTCTTCCACGGACACGGCGCACAGCGACGAGCTTTTAGACCTGGCGGTGCATTGCTTTCGCAACAAAAAAAAAATAAAATGAGGGTTCAACGCTGCTGAACCGACTATGGAGAGAAAGCATTAGCTGCAGGAGACCGAGCATTCTTCTTTTTTTACACGGACACGGCACACAGTGACGAGCGGTTAGACCTGGCGTATTATTGCTTTCGCCATAAGAAAAAAGTAAAATGAGGCTTCAACGCTGCTGAACCGACTATGGAGCGAAAGCATTAGCTGCAGGAGACCGAGCGTTCTTCTTCTTCCACGGACACGGCGCACAGCAATGAGCTTTTAGACCTGGCGGTGCATTGCTTTCGCAACAAAAAAAAATAAAATGAGGGTTCAACCCTGCTGAACCGACTATGGAGAGAAAGCATTAGCTGCAGGAGACCGAGCATTCTGTTTTTCCACGGACACGGCACACAGGGACGAGCGGTTAGACCTGGCGTATTATTCCTTTCGCAATAAAAAAAAATAAAATGAGGAGGTTTCAACGCTGCTGAAACGACTATGGAGCGAATGCTTTAGCTGCAGGAGACTGAGCGTTCTTCTTCTTCTTCCACGGAGACGGCACACAGCGACGAGCTTTTAGACCTGGCGTAGTATTGCTTTCGCAATAAGAAAAAATAAAATGAGGGTTCAACGCTGCTGAACCGACTATGGAGCGAAAGCATTAGCTGCAGGAGACTGAGCGTTCTTCTTCTTCCACGGACACGGCGCACAGCGACGAGCTTTTAGACCTGGCGGTGCATTGCTTTCGCAACAAAAAAAAAATAAAATGAGGGTTCAACGCTGCTGAACCGACTATGGAGAGAAAGCATTAGCTGCAGGAGACCGAGCATTCTTCTTTTTTTACACGGACACGGCACACAGTGACGAGCGGTTAGACCTGGCGTATTATTGCTTTCGCCATAAGAAAAAAGTAAAATGAGGCTTCAACGCTGCTGAACCGACTATGGAGCGAAAGCATTAGCTGCAGGAGACCGAGCGTTCTTCTTCTTCCACGGACACGGCGCACAGCAACGAGCTTTTAGACCTGGCGGTGCATTGCTTTCGCAACAAAAAAAATAAAATGAGGGTTCAACCCTGCTGAACCGACTATGGAGAGAAAGCATTAGCTGCAGGAGACCGAGCATTCTTCTGTTTTTCCACGGACACGGCACACAGGGACGAGCGGTTAGACCTGGCGTATTATTGCTTTCGCAATAAAAAAAAATAAAATGAGGAGGTTTCAACGCTGCTGAACCGACTATGGGGCGAAAGCATTAGCTGCAGGAGACCGAGCGTTCTTCTTCTTCTTCCAAGGTGACGGCAGACTGCGACGAGCGGTTAGACCTGGCGTATTATTGCTTTAAAACAAAAAAAAAAATAAAATGAGGAGGGGTCAACGCTGCTGAACCGACTATGGAGCGAATGCTTTAGCTGCAGGAGACCGAGCGTTCTTCTTCTTCTTCCACGGAGACGGCACACAGCGACGAGCTTTTAGACCTGGCGTAGTATTGCTTTCGCAATAAGAAAAAATAAAATGAGGGTTCAACGCTGCTGAACCGACTATGGAGCGAAAGCATTAGCTGCAGGAGACCGAGCGTTCTTCTTCTTCTTCCACGGACACAGCACACAGCGACGAGCGGTTAGACCTGGCGTATTATTGCTCTCACAACAAAAAAAAATAAAATGAGGAGGGTACAACGCTGCTGAACCGACTATGGAGAGAAAGCATTAGCTGCAGGAGACCGAGCATTCTTCTGTTTTTCCACGGACACGGCACACAGCGACGAGCGGTTAGACCTGGCGTAGTATTGCTTTCGCAAAGAGAAAAAATAAAATGAGGGTTCAACGCTGCTGAACCGACTATGAGAGCGAAACCATTAGCTGCAGGAGACCGAGCGTTCTTCTTCTTCTTCCACGGACACAGCACACAGCGACGAGCGGTTAGACCTGGTGTTTTATTGCTCTCATTACAAAAAAAAAAATAAAATGAGGAGGGTACAACGCTGCTGAACCGACTATGGAGAGAAAGCATTAGCTGCAGGAGACCGAGCGTTCTTCTTCTTCCACGGACCTGGCACACAGCGACGAGCGGTTAGACCTGGCGTACTATTGCTTTCACAACAAAAAAAAATAAAATGAGGAGGGTTGAACGCTGCTGAACCGACTATGGAGAGAGATCATTAGCTGCAGGAGACCGAGCGTTCTTCTTCTTCCACGGACACGGCGCACAGCGACGAGCTTCTAGACCTGGCGGTGCATTGCTTTCGCAACAAAAAAAAATAAAATGAGGGTTCAACGCTGCTGAACCGATTGTGGAGCGAAAGCATTAGCTGCAGGAGGCCGAGCGTTCTTCTTCTTCTTCCACGGACCCGGCACACAGCTACGAGCTTTTTGACCTGGCGTAGCATTGCTTTCGCAATAAAAAAATAAAATGAGGGTTCAACGCTGCTGAACCCACTATGGAGCGAAAGCATTAACTGCAGGAGACCGAACATTCTTCTGTTTTTCCACGGACACGGCACACAGGGACGAGCGGTTAGACCTGGCGTATTATTGCTTTCGCAATAAGAAAAAATAAAATGAGGGTTCAACGCTGCTGAACCGACTAGGGAGCGAAATCATTAGCTGCAGGAGACCGAGCGTTCTTCTTCTTCCACGGACACGGGACACAGCGACGAGCTTTTAGACCTGGCGGTGCATTGCTTTCGTAACAAAAAAAAATTAAATGAGGGTTCAACGCTGCTGAACCGACTATGGAGAGAAAGCATTAGCTGCAGGAGACCGAGCATTCTTCTGTTTCTCCATGGACACGGCACAGAGCGACGAGCGGTTAGACCTGGCGTATTATTGCTTTCGCAATAAGAAAAAACGAAATGAGGGTTCAACGCTGCTGAACCGACTATGGAGCGAAAGCATTAGCTGCAGGAGACCGAGCGTTCTTCTTCTTCTTCCACGGACACGGCACACAGCGACGAGCGGTTAGACCTGGCGTATTATTTCTCTCACAACAAAAAAAAAATAAAACAAGGAGGTTACAACGCTGCTGAACCGACTATGGAAAAGAAAGAATTAGCTGCAGGAGACCGAGCGTTCTTCTGTTTTCCACGGACGCGGCACACAGGGACGAGCGGTTAGACCTGGCGTATTATTGCTTTCGCAAAAAAAAAAAAATAAAATGAGGAGGTTTCAACGCTGCTGAACCGACTATGGAGCGAAAGCATTAGCTGCAGGAGACCGAGCGTTCTTCTTCTTCTTCCACGGAGACGGCACACTGCGACGAGCGGTTAGACCTGTCGTATTATTGCTTTAAAACAAAAAAAATAAAATGAGGAGGGTTCAACGCTGCTGAACCGACTATGGAGCGAAAGCATTAGCTGCAGGAGACCGAGCGTTCTTCTTCTTCTTCCACGGAGACCGCACACAGCGACGAGCTTTTAGACCTGGCGTAGTATTGCTTTCGCAATAAGAAAAAATAAAATGAGGATGTCTCAACGCTGCTGAACCGACTATGGAGCGAAAGCATTAGCTGCAGGAGCGCGAGCGTTCTTCTTCTTCTTCCACGGACACGGCACACAGCGACGAGCGGTTAGACCTGGCATAGTATTGCTTTCGCAATAAAAAAAATAAAATGTGGAGGGTTCAACCCTGCTGAACCGACTATGGGGCGAAAGCATTAGCTGCAGGAGACCGAGCGTTATTCTTCTTCTTCCACGGATACGTCACACTGCGACGAGCGGTTAGACTGGCGTATTATTGCTTTCACAACAAAAAAAAAAATAAAATGAGGAGGTTTCAACGCTGCTGAACCGACTAAGGAGAGAAAGCATTAGCTGCAGGAGATCGAGCGTTCTTCTTCTTCTTCCACGGACACGGCACACTGCGACGAGCGGTTAGACCTGGCGTATTATTGCTTTCACAACAAAAAAAAAATAAAATGAGGAGGGTTCAACGCTGCTGAACCGATTGTGGAGCGAAAGCATTAGCTGCAGGAGACCGAGCGTTCTTCTTCTTCTTCCACGGAGACGGCACACAGCGACGAGCTTTTAGACCTGGCATAGCATTGCTTTCGCAATAAGAAAAAATAAAATGAGGGTTCAACGCTGCTGAACCGACTATGGAGCGATAGCATTAGCTGCAGGAGACCGAGCGTTATTCTTCTTCTTCCACGGACACGGCACACTGCGACGAGCGGTTAGACCTGGCGTATTATTGCTTTCACAACAAAAAAAAAAATAAAATGAGGAGGGTTCAACGCTGCTGAACCGACTAAGGAGAGAAAGCATTAGCTGGAGGAGACCTAGCGTTCTTCTTCTTCCACGGACACGGCACACAGCGACGAGCTTTTACACCTGGTGTAGCATTGCGTTCCCAACAAAAAAAAATAAATGGAGGGTTCAACGCTGCTGAACCGACTATGGAGCGAAAGCATTAGCTGCAGGAGACCGAGCGTTCTTCTTCTTCTTCCACGGACACGGCACACAGCGACGAGCGGTTAGACCTGGCGTATTATTTCTTTCACAACAAAAAAAAAATAAAATGAGGAGGGTACAACGCTGCTGAACCGACTATGGAGAGAAAGCATTAGCTGCAGGAGACCGAGCGTTCTTCTTCTTCCACGGACCTGGCACACAGCGACGAGCGGTTAGACCTGGCGTATTATTGCTTTCACAACAAAAAAAAATAAAATGAGGAGGGCTCAACGCTGCTGAGCCGACTATGGAGAGAAAGCATTAGCTGCAGGAGACCGAGCGTTCTTCTTCTTCTTCCACGGACCCGGCACACAGCTACGAGCTTTTTGACCTGGCGTAGCATTGCTTTCGCAATAAAAAAATAAAATGAGGGTTCAACGCTGCTGAACCCACTATGGAGCGAAAGCATTAGCTGCAGGAGACCGAACATTCTTCTGTTTTTCCGCGGACACGGCACACAGGGACGAGCGGTTAGACCTGGCGTATTATTGCTTTCGCAATAAGAAAAAATAAAATGAGGGTTCAACGCTGCTGAACCGACTAGGGAGCGAAATCATTAGCTGCAGGAGACCGAGCGTTCTTCTTCTTCCACGGACACGGCACACAGCGACGAGCTTTTAGACCTGGCGGTGCATTGCTTTCGTAACAAAAAAAAATTAAATGAGGGTTCAACGCTGCTGAACCGACTATGGAGAGAAAGCATTAGCTGCAGGAGACCGAGCATTCTTCTGTTTTTCCATGGACACGGCACAGAGCGACGAGCGGTTAGACCTGGCGTATTATTGCTTTCGCAATAAGAAAAAACAAAATGAGGGTTCAACGCTGCTGAACCGACTATGGAGCGAAAGCATTAGCTGCAGGAGACCGAGCGTTCTTCTTCTTCTTCCACGGACACGGCACACAGCGACGAGCGGTTAGACCTGGCGTATTATTTCTCTCACAACAAAAAAAAATAAAACAAGGAGGGTACAACGCTGCTGAACCGACTATGGAAAAGAAAGAATTAGCTGCAGGAGACCGAGCGTTCTTCTTCTTCCACGGACACGGCACACAGCGACGAGCTTTTAGACGTGGCGGTGCATTGCTTTCGCAACAAAAAAAAAAAATAAAATGAGGGTTCAACGCTCCTGAACCGACTATGGAGAGAAAGCATTAGCTGCAGGAGACCGAGCATTCTACTGTTTTTCCACGGACACGGCACACAGCGACCAGCGGTTAGACCTGGCGTATTATTGCTTTCGCAATAAGAAAAAATAAAATGAGGGTTCAACGCTGCTGAACCGACTATGGAGCGAAAGCATTAGCTGCAGGAGACCGAGCGTTCTTCTTCTTCCACGGACACGGCGCACAGCGACGAGCTTTTAGACCTGGCGGTGCAATGCTTTCGCAACAAAAAAAAAAAATAAAATGAGGGTTCAACGCTGCTGAACCGACTATGGAGAGAAAGCATTAGCTGCAGGAGACCGAGCATTCTTCTGTTTTTCCACGGACACGGCACACAACGACGAGCGGTTAGACCTGGCGTATTATTGCTTTCGCAAAGAGAAAAAATAAAATGAGGGTTCAACGCTGCTGAACCGACTATGGAGAGAAAGCATTAGCTGCAGGAGACTGAGCGTTCTTCTTCTTCCACGGACACGGCGCACAGCGACGAGCTTTTAGACCTGGCGGTGCATTGCTTTCGCAACAAAAAAAAATAAAATGAGGGTTCAACGCTGCTGAACCGACTATGGAGAGAAAGCCTTAGCTGCAGGAGACCGAGCATTCTTCTTTTTTCACACGGACACGGCACACAGTGACGAGCGGTTAGACCTGGCGTATTATTGCTTTCGCCATAAGAAAAAAGTAAAATGAGGCTTCAACGCTGCTGAACCGACTATGGAGCGAAAGCATTAGCTGCAGGAGACCGAGCGTTCTTCTTCTTCCACGGACACGGCGCACAGCAACGAGCTTTTAGACCTGGCGGTGCATTGCTTTCGCAACAAAAAAAAATAAAATGAGGGTTCAACCCTGCTGAACCGACTATGGAGAGAAAGCATTAGCTGCAGGAGACCGAGCGTTTTCTTCTTCCACGGACAAGGCACACAGCGACGAGCTGTTAGACCTGGCGTATTATTGCTTTCGCAATAAAAAAAATAAAATGAGGAGGTTTCAACGCTGCTGAACCGACTATGGAGCGAATGCTTTAGCTGCAGGAGACCGAGCGATCTTCTTCTTCTTCCACGGAGACGGCACACAGCGACGAGCTTTTAGACCTGGCGTAGTATTGCTTTCGCAATAAGAAAAAATAAAATGAGGGTTCAACGCTGCTGAACCGACTATGGAGCGAAAGCATTAGCTGCAGGAGACCGAGCGTTCTTCTTCTTCCACGGACACAGCACACAGCGACGAGCGGTTAGACCTGGCGTATTATTGCTCTCACAACAAAAAAAATAAAATGAGGAGGGTACAACGCTGCTGAACCGACTATGGAGAGAAAGCATTAGCTGCAGGAGACCGAGCATTCTTCTGTTTTTCCACGGACACGGCACACAGCGACGAGCGGTTAGACCTGGCGTATTATTGCTTTCGCAAAGAGAAAAAATAAAATGAGGGTTCAACGCTGCTGAACCGACTATGGAGCGAAACCATTAGCTGCAGGAGACCGAGCGTTCTTCTTCTTCTTCCACGGACACAGCACACAGGGACGAGCGGTTAGACCTGGCGTATTATTGCTTTCGCAATAAGAAAAAATAAAATGAGGGTTCAACGCTGCTGAACCGACTAGGGAGCGAAATCATTAGCTGCAGAAGACCGAGCGTTCTTCTTCTTCCACGGACACGGCACACAGCGACGAGCTTTTAGACCTGGCGGTGCATTGCTTTCGCAACAAAAAAAATAAAATGAGAGTTCAACGCTGCTGAACCGACTATGGAGAGAAAGCATTAGCTGCAGGAGACCGAGCATTCTTCTGTTTTTCCATGGACACGGCACAGAGCGACGAGCGGTTAGACCTGGCGTATTATGCTTTCGCAATAAGAAAAAACAAAATGAGGGTTCAACGCTGCTGAACCGACTATGGAGCGAAAGCATTAGCTGCAGGAGACCGAGCGTTCTTCTTCTTCTTCCACGGACACGGCACACAGCGACGAGCGGTTAGACCTGGCGTATTATTTCTCTCACAACAAAAAAAAAATAAAACAAGGAGGGTACAACGCTGCTGAACCGACTATGGAAAAGAAAGAATTAGCTGCAGGAGACCGAGCATTCTTCTGTTTTTCCATGGACACGGCACAGAGCGACGAGCGGTTAGACCTGGCGTATTATTGCTTTCGCAATAAGAAAAAATAAAATGAGGGTTCAACGCTGCTGAACTGACTATGGAGCGAAAGCATTAGCTGCAGGAGACCGAGCGTTCTTCTTCTTCCACGGACACGGCGCACAGCAACGAGCTTTTAGACCTGGCGGTGCATTGTTTTCGCAACAAAAAAAAATAAAATGAGGGTTCAACCCTGCTGAACCGACTATGGAGAGAAAGCATTAGCTGCAGGAGACCGAGCATTCTTCTGTTTTTCCACGGACACGGCAAACAACGACGAGCGGTTAGACCTGGCGTATTATTGCTTTCGCAAAGAGAAAAAATAAAATGAGGGTTCAACGCTGCTGAACCGACTATGGAGCGAAAGCATTAGCTGCAGGAGACTGAGCGTTCTTCTTCTTCCACGGACACGGCGCACAGCGACGAGCTTTTAGACCTGGCGGTGCATTGCTTTCGCAACAAAAAAAAAATAAAATGAGGGTTCAACGCTGCTGAACCGACTATGGAGAGAAAGCATTAGCTGCAGGAGACCGAGCATTCTTCTTTTTTTACACGGACACGGCACACAGTGACGAGCGGTTAGACCTGGCGTATTATTGCTTTCGCCATAAGAAAAAAGTAAAATGAGGCTTCAACGCTGCTGAACCGACTATGGAGCGAAAGCATTAGCTGCAGGAGACCGAGCGTTCTTCTTCTTCCACGGACACGGCGCAAAGCAACGAGCTTTTAGACCTGGCGGTGCATTGCTTTCGCAACAAAAAAAAATAAAATGAGGGTTCAACCCTGCTGAACCGACTATGGAGAGAAAGCATTAGCTGCAGGAGACCGAGCATTCTTCTGTTTTTCCACGGACACGGCACACAGGGACGAGCGGTTAGACCTGGCGTATTATTCCTTTCGCAATAAAAAAAAATAAAATGAGGAGGTTTCAACGCTGCTGAACCGACTATGGAGCGAATGCTTTAGCTGCAGGAGACCGAGCGTTCTTCTTCTTCTTCCACGGAGACGGCACACAGCGACGAGCTTTTAGACCTGGCGTAGTATTGCTTTCGCAATAAGAAAAAATAAAATGAGGGTTCAACGCTGCTGAACCGACTATGGAGCGAAAGCATTAGCTGCAGGAGACTGAGCGTTCTTCTTCTTCCACGGACACGGCGCACAGCGACGAGCTTTTAGACCTGGCGGTGCATTGCTTTCGCAACAAAAAAAAATAAAATGAGGGTTCAACGCTGCTGAACCGACTATGGAGAGAAAGCATTAGCTGCAGGAGACCGAGCATTCTTCTTTTTTTACACGGACACGGCACACAGTGACGAGCGGTTAGACCTGGCGTATTATTGCTTTCGCCATAAGAAAAAAGTAAAATGAGGCTTCAACGCTGCTGAACCGACTATGGAGCGAAAGCATTAGCTGCAGGAGACCAAGCGTTCTTCTTCTTCCACGGACACGGCGCACAGCAACGAGCTTTTAGACCTGGCGGTGCATTGCTTTCGCAACAAAAAAAAATAAAATGAGGGTTCAACCCTGCTGAACCGACTATGGAGAGAAAGCATTAGCTGCAGGAGACCGAGCATTCTTCTGTTTTTCCACGGACACGGCACACAGGGACGAGCGGTTAGACCTGGCGTATTATTCCTTTCGCAATAAAAAAAATAAAATGAGGAGGTTTCAACGCTGCTGAACCGACTATGGAGCGAATGCTTTAGCTGCAGGAGACCGAGCGTTCTTCTTCTTCTTCCACGGAGACGGCACACAGCGACGAGCTTTTAGACCTGGCGTAGTATTGCTTTCGCAATAAGAAAAAATAAAATGAGGGTTCAACGCTGCTGAACCGACTATGGAGCGAAAGCATTAGCTGCAGGAGACCGAGCGTTCTTCTTCTTCTTCCACGGACACAGCACACAGCGACGAGCGGTTAGACCTGGCGTATTATTGCTCTCACAACAAAAAAAATAAAATGAGGAGGGTACAACGCTGCTGAACCGACTATGGAGAGAAAGCATTAGCTGCAGGAGACCGAGCATTCTTCTGTTTTTCCACGGACACGGCACACAGCGACGAGCGGTTAGACCTGGCGTATTATTGCTTTCGCAAAGAGAAAAAATAAAATGAGGGTTCAACGCTGCTGAACCGACTATGGAGCGAAACCATTAGCTGCAGGAGACCGAGCGTTCTTCTTCTTCTTCCACGGACACACCACACAGCGACGAGCGGTTAGACCTGGCGTTTTATTGCTCTCATAACAAAAAAAATAAAATGAGGGTTCAACGCTGCTGAACCGACTATGGAGAGAAAGCATTAGCTGCAGGAGACCGAGCATTCTTCTTTTTTTACACGGACACGGCACACAGTGACGAGCGGTTAGACCTGGCGTATTATTGCTTTCGCCATAAGAAAAAAGTAAAATGAGGCTTCAACGCTGCTGAACCGACTATGGAGCGAAAGCATTAGCTGCAGGAGACCGAGCGTTCTTCTTCTTCCACGGACACGGCGCACAGCAACGAGCTTTTAGACCTGGCGGTGCATTGCTTTCGCAACAAAAAAAAATAAAATGAGGGTTCAACCCTGCTGAACCGACTATGGAGAGAAAGCATTAGCTGCAGGAGACCGAGCATTCTTCTGTTTTTCCAAGGACACGGCACACAGGGACGAGCGGTTAGACCTGGCGTATTATTGCTTTCGCAATGAAAAAAATAAAATGAGGAGGTTTCAACGCTGCTGAACCGACTATGGGGCGAAAGCATTAGCTGCAGGAGACCGAGCGTTCTTCTTCTTCTTCCACAAAGACGGCAGACTGCGACGAGCGGTTAGACCTGGCGTATTATTGCTTTGAAACAAAAAAAAATAAAATGAGGAGGGTTCAACGCTGCTGAACCGACTATGGAGCGAAAGCATTAGCTGCAGGAGACCGAGCGTTCTTCTTCTTCTTCCACGGAGACGGCACACAGCGACGAGCTTTTAGACCTGGCGTAGTATTGCTTTCGCAATAAGAAAAAATAAAATGAGGGTTCACCGCTGCTGAACCGACTATGGAGCGAAAGCATTAGCTGCAGGAGACCGAGCGTTCTTCTTCTTCTTCCACGACCACAGCACAAAGCGACGAGCGGTTAGACCTGGCGTATTATTACTCTCACAACAAAAAAAAATAAAATGAGGAGGGTACAACGCTGCTGAACCGACTATGAAGAGAAAGCATTAGCTGCAGGAGACCGAGCATTCTTCTTTTTTTCCACGGACACGGCACACAACGACGAGCGGTTAGACCTGGCGTATTATTGCTTTCGCAAAGAGAAAAAATAAAATGAGGGTTCAACGCTGCTGAACCGACTATGGAGCGAAAGCATTAGCTGCAGGAGACTGAGCGTTCTTCTTCTTCCACGGACACGGCGCACAGCGACGAGCTTTTAGACCTGGCGGTGCATTGCTTTCGCAACAAAAAAAAAATAAAATGAGGGTTCAACGCTGCTGAACCGACTATGGAGAGAAAGCATTAGCTGCAGGAGACCGAGCATTCTTCTTTTTTTACACGGACACGGCACACAGCGACGAGCGGTTAGACCTGGCGTATTATTGCTTTCGCCATAAGAAAAAAATAAAATGAGGCTTCAACGCTGCTGAACCGACTATGGAGCGAAAGCATTAGCTGCAGGAGACCGAGCGTCCTTCTTCTTCCACGGACACGGCGCACAGCAACGAGCTTTTAGACCTGGCGGTGCATTGCTTTCGCAACAAAAAAAAATAAAATGAGGGTTCAACCCTGCTGAACCGACTATGGAGAGAAAGCATTAGCTGCAGGAGACCGAGCATTCTTCTGTTTTTCCACGGACACGGCACACAGGGACGAGCGGTTAGACCTGGCGTATTATTGCTTTCGCAATAAAAAAAAATAAACTGAGGAGGTTTCAACGCTGCTGAACCGACTATGGGGCGAAAGCATTAGCTTCAGGAGACCGAGCGTTCTTCTTCTTCTTCCACGGAGACGGCAGACTGCGACGAGCGGTTAGACCTGGCGTATTATTGCTTTAAAACAAAAAAAAATAAAATGAGGAGGGGTCAACGCTGCTGAACCGACTATGGAGCGAATGCTTTAGCTGCAGGAGACCGAGCGTTCTTCTTCTTCTTCCACGGAGACGGCACACAGCGACGAGCTTTTAGACCTGGCGTAGTATTGCTTTCGCAATAAGAAAAAATAAAATGAGGGTTCAACGCTGCTGAACCGACTATGGAGCGAAAGCATTAGCTGCAGGAGACCGAGCGTTCTTCTTCTTCTTCCACGGACACAGCACACAGCGACGAGCGGTTAGACATGGCGTATTATTGCTCTCACAACAAAAAAAAAATAAAATTAGGAGGGTACAACGCTGCTGAACCGACTATGGAGAGAAAGCATTAGCTGCAGGAGACCGAGCATTCTTCTGTTTTTCCACGGACACGGCACACAGCGACGAGCGGTTAGACCTGGCGTATTATTGCTTTCGAAAAGAGAAAAAATAAAATGAGGGTTCAACGCTGCTGAACCGACTATGAGAGCGAAACCATTAGCTGCAGGAGACCGAGCGTTCTTCTTCTTCTTCCACGGACACAGCACACAGCGACGAGCGGTTAGACCTGGTGTTTTATTGCTCTCATAACAAAAAAAAAATAAAATGAGGAGGGTACAACGCTGCTGAACCGACTATGGAGAGAAAGCATTAGCTGCAGGAGACCGAGCATTCTTCTGTTTTTCCACGGACACGGCACACAGCGACGAGCGGTTAGACCTGGCGTATTATTGCTTTCCCAAAGAGAAAAAATAAAATGAGGGTTCAACGCTGCTGAACCGACTATGGAGAGAAAACATTCGCTACAGGTGACCGAGAATTCTTCTGTTTTTCCACGGACACGGCACACAGGGACGAGCGGTTAGACCTGGCGTAGTATTGCTTTCGCAATAAAAAAAAATAAAATGAGGAGGTTTCAACGCTGCTGAACCGACTATGGGGCGAAAGCATTAGCTGGAGGAGACCGAGCGTTCTTCTTCTTCCACGGAGACGGCACACTGCGACGAGCGGTTAGACCTGGCGTATTATTGCTTTAAAACAAAAAAAAAATAAAATGAGGAGGGTTCAACGCTGCTGAACCGAATATGGAGCGAAAGCATTAGCTGCAGGAGACCGAGCGTTCTTCTTCTTCTTCCACGGAGACGGCACACAGCGACGAGCTTTTAGACCTGGCGTAGCATTGCTTTCGCAATAAGAAAAAATAAAATGAGGGTTCAACGCTGCTGAACCGACTATGGAGCGAAAGCATTAGCTGCAGGAGACCGAGCGTTCTTCTTCTTCTTCCACGGACATAGCACACAGCGACGAGTGGTTAGACCTGGCGTATTATTGCTCTAACAACAAAAAAAAAATAAAATGAGGAGGGTACAACGCTGCTGAACCGACTATGGACAGAAAGCATTAGCTGCAGGACACCGAGCATTCTTCTGTTTTTCCACGGACACGGCACACAGCGACGAGCGGTTAGACCTGGCGTATTATTGCTTTCGCAAAGAGAAAAAATAAAATGAGGGTTCAACGCTGCTGAACCGACTATGGAGCGAAAGCATTAGCTGCAGGAGACCGAGCGTTCTTCTTCTTCCACGGACACGGTACACAGCGACGAGCTTTTAGACCTGGCGGTGCTTTGCTTTCGCAACAAAAAAAAAATAAAATGAGGGTTCAACGCTGCTGAACCGACTATGGAGAGAAAGCATTAGCTGCCGGAGACCGAGCATTCTTCTGTTTTTCCGCGGACACGGCACACAGGGACGGGCGGTTAGACCTGGCGTATTATCGCTTTCGCAATAAAAAAAATAAAATGAGGAGGTTTCAACGCTGCTGAACCGACTATGGGGCGAAAGCATTAGCTGCAGGAGACCGAGCGTTCTTCTTCTTCTTCCACGGAGACTGCAGACTGCGACGAGCGGTTAGACCTGGCGTATTATTGCTTTAAAACAAAAAAAAATAAAATGAGGAGGGTTCAACGCTGCTGAACCGACTATGGAGCGAAAGCATTAGCTGCAGGAGACCGAGCGTTCTTCTTCTTCTTCCACGGAGACGGCACACAGCGACGAGCTTTTAGACCTGGCGTAGTATTGCTTTCGCAATAAGAAAAAAATAAAATGAGGGTTCAACGCTGCTGAACCGACTATGGAGCGAAAGCATTAGCTGCAGGAGACCGAGCGTTCTTCTTCTTCTTCCACGGACACAGCACACAGCGACGAGCGGTTAGACCTGGCGTATTATTGCTCTCACAACAAAAAAAAATAAAATGAGGAGGGTACAACGCTGCTGAACCGACTATGGAGAGAAAGCATTACTGCAGGAGGCCGAGCATTCTTCTGTTTTTCCACGGACAGGGCACACAGCGACGAGCGGTTAGACCTGGCGTATTATTGCTTTCGCAAAGAGAAAAAATAAAATGAGGATTCAACGCTGCTGAACCGACTATGGAGCGAAAGCATTAGCTGCAGGAGACCGTGCGTTCTTCTTCTTCCACGGACACAGCATACAGCGACGAGCGGTTAGACCTGGCGTTTTATTGCTCTCATAACAAAAAAAAATAAAATGAAGAGGGTACAACGCTGCTGAACCGACTATGGAGAGAAAGCATTAGCTGCAGGAGACCGAGCATTCTTCAGTTTTTCCACGGACACGGCACACAGCGACGAGCGGTTAGACCTGGCGTATTATTGCTTTCGCAAAGAGAAAAAATAAAATGAGGGTTCAACGCTGCTGAACCGACTATGGAGAGAAAGCATTAGCTACAGGTGACCGAGAATTCTTCTGTTTTTCCACGGACACGGCACACAGGGACGAGCGGTTAGACCTGGCTTAGTATTGCTTTCGCAATAAAAAAAATAAAATGAGGAGGTTTCAACGCTGCTGAACCGACTATGGGGCGAAAGCATTAGCTGCAGGAGACCGAGCGTTCTTCTTCTTCCACGGAGACGGCACACTGCGACGAGCGGTTAGACCTGGCGTATTATTGCTTTAAAACAAAAAAAAAATAAAATGAGGAGGGTTCAACGCTGCTGAACCGACTATGGGGCGAAAGCATTAGCTGCAGGAGACCGAGCATTCTTCTTCTTCTTCCACGGAGACGGCACACAGAGACGAGCTTTTAGACCTGGCGTAGCATTGCTTTCACAATAAGAAAAAATAAAATGAGGGTTCAACGCTGCTGAACCGATTATGGAGCGAAAGCATTAGCTGCAGGAGACCGAGCGTTCTTCTCCTTCTTCCACGGACATAGCACACAGCGACGAGTGGTTAGACCTGGCGTATTATTGCTCTCACAACAAAAAAATAAAATAAAATGAGGAGGGTACAACGCTGCTGAACCGACTATGGAGAGAAAGCATTAGCTGCAGGAGACCGAGCATTCTTCTGTTTTTCCACGGACACGGCACACAGCGACGAGCGGTTAGACCTGGCGTATTATTGCTTTCGCAAAGAGAAAAAATAAAATGAGGGTTCAACGCTGCTGAACCGACTATGGAGCGAAAGCATTAGCTGCAGGAGACCGAGCATTCTTCTGTTTTTCCACGGACACGGCACACAGGGACGAGCGGTTAGACCTGGCGTAGTATTGCTTTCGCAATAAAAAAAATAAAATGAGGAGGTTTCAACGCTGCTGAACCAACTATGGGGCAAAAGCATTAGCTGCAGGAGACCGAGCGTTCTTCTTCTTCCACGGAGACGGCACACAGCGACGAGCGGTTAGACCTGGCGTATTATTGCTCTCACAACAAAAAAAAAATAAAATGAGGAGGGTACAACGCTGCTGAACCGACTATGGAGAGAAAGCATTAGGTGCAGGAGACCGAGCATTCTTCTGTTTTTCCACGGACACGGCACACAGCGACGAGCGGTTAGACCTGGCGTATTATTGCTTTCGCAAAGAGAAAAATAAAATGAGGGTTACACGCTGCTGAACCGACTATGGAGCGAAATCATTAGCTGCAGGAGACCGAGCATTCTTCTGTTTTTCCACGGACACGGCTCACGGCGACGAGCGGTTAGACCTGGCGTATTATTGCTTTCGCAAAGAGAAAAAATAAAATGAGGGTTCAACGCTGCTGAACCGACTATGGAGAGAAAGCATTAGCTGCAGGAGACCGAGCATTCTTCTGTTTTTCCACGGACACGGCACACAGGGACGAGCGGTTAGACCTGGCGTAGTATTGCTTTCGCAATAAAAAAAATAAAATGAGGAGGTATCAACGCTGCTGAACCAACTATGGGGCAAAGGCATTAGCTGCAGGAGACCGAGCGTTCTTCTTCCACGGAGACGGCACACAGCGACGAGCTTTTAGACCTGGCGTAGCATTGCTTTCGCAATAAGAAAAAATAAAATGAGG
Source organism: Amblyomma maculatum (assembly GCF_055883805.1). Taxonomy (NCBI): domain Eukaryota; kingdom Metazoa; phylum Arthropoda; class Arachnida; order Ixodida; family Ixodidae; genus Amblyomma; species Amblyomma maculatum. Next base: position 15,874,677 of record NW_028146738.1, read on the forward strand.
GTTCAACGCTGCTGAACCGACTATGGAGCGAAAGCATTAGCTGCAGGAGACCGAGCGTTCTTCTTCTTCTTCCACGGACATAGCACACAGCGACGAGTGGTTAGACCTGGCGTATAATTGCTCTCACAACAAAAAAAATGAGGAGGGTACAACGCTGCTGAACCGACTATGGAGAGAAAGCTTTAGCTGCAGGAGACCGAGCATTCTTCTGTTTTTCCACGGACACGGCACACAGCGACGAGCGGTTAGACCTGGCGTATTATTGCTTTCGCAAAGAGAAAAAATAAAATGAGGGTTCAACGCTGCTGAACCGATTATGGAGCGAAAGCATTAGCTGCAGGAGACTGAGCGTTCTTCTTCTTCCACGGACACGGCGCACAGCAACGAGCATTTAGACCTGGCGGTGCATTGCTTTCGCAACAAAAAAAAAAAAATAAAATGAGGAGGGTACAACGCTGCTGAACCGACTATGGAGAGAAAGCATTAGCTGCAGGAGACCGAGCGTTCTTCTTCTTCCACGGACACGGCACACGGCGACGAGCTTTTAGACCTGGCGGTGCATTGCTTTCGCAACAAAAAAAATAATAAAATGAGGGTTCAACGCTGCTGAACCGACTATGAAGAGAAAGCATTAGCTGCAGGAGACCGAGCATTCTTCTTTTTTTCCACGGACACGGCACACAGCGACGAGCGGTTAGACCTGGCGTATTATTGCTTTCGCCATAAGAAAAAAATAAAATGAGGCTTCAACCCTGCTGAACCGACTATGGCGAGAAAGCATTAGCTGCAGGAGACCGAGCATTCTTCTGTTTTTCCACGGACACGGCACACAGGGACGAGTGGTTAGACCTGGCGTATTATTGCTTTAAAACAAAAAAAAAATAAAATGAGGAGGGGTCAACGCTGCTGAACCGACTATGGAGCGAATGCTTTAGCTGCAGGAGACCGAGCGTTCTTCTTCTTCCACGGAGACAGCACACAGCGACGAGCTTTTAGACCTGGCGTAGTATTGCTTTCGCAATAAGAAAAAATAAAATGAGGGTTCAACGCTGCTGAACCGACTATGGAGCGAAAGCATTAGCTGCAGGAGACCGAGCGTTCTTCTTCTTCTTCCACGGACACAGCACACAGCGACGAGCGGTTAGACCTGGCGTATTATTGCTCTCACAACAAAAAAAAATAAAATGAGGAGGGTACAACGCTGCTGAACCGACTATGGAGAGAAAGCATTAGCTGCAGGAGACCGAGCGTTCTTCTTCTTCTTCCACGGACACAGCACACAGCGACGAGCGGTTAGACCTGGCGTTTTATTGCTCTCATAACAAAAAAAAAATAAAATGAGGAGGGTACAACGCTGCTGAACCGACTATGGAGAGAAAGGATTAGCTGCAGGAGACCGAGCGTTCTTCTTCTTCCACGGAGACGGCACACTGCGACGAGCGGTTAGGCCTGGCGTATTATTGCTTTAAAACAAAAAAAAATAAAATGAGGAGGGTTCAACGCTGCTGAACCGACTATGGAGCGAAAGCATTAGCTGCAGGAGACCGAGCGTTCTTCTTCTTCTTCCACGGAGACGGCACGCAGCGACGAGCTTTTAGACCTGGCGTAGCATTGCTTTCGCAATAAGAAAAAATAAAATGAGGGTTCAACGCTGCTGAACCGACTATGGAGCGAAAGCATTAGCTGCACGAGACCGAGCGTTCTTCTTCTTCTTCCACGGACATAGCACACAGCGACGAGTGGTTAGACCTGGCGTATTATTGCTCTAACAACAAAAAAAAATAAAATGAGGAGGGTACAACGCTGCTGAACGAACTATGGAGAGAAAGCATTAGCTGCAGGACACCGAGCATTCTTCTGTTTTTCCACGGACACGGCACGCAGCGACGAGCGGTTAGACCTGGCGTATTATTGCTTTCGCAAAGAGAAAAAATAAAATGAGGGTTCAACGCTGCTGAACCGACTATGGAGCGAAAGCATTAGCTGCAGGAGACTGAGCGTTCTTCTTCTTCCACGGACACGGCGCACAGCAACGAGCTTTTAGACCTGGCGGTGCATTGCTTTCGCAACAAAAAAAAATAAAATGAGGAGGGTACAACGCTGCTGAACCGACTATGGAGAGAAAGCATTAGCTGCAGGAGACCGAGCGTTCTTCTTCTTCCACGGACACGGTACACAGCGACGAGCTTTTAGACCTGGCGGTGCATTGCTTTCGCAACAAAAAAAAAAATAAAATGAGGGTTCAACGCTGCTGAACCGACTATGGAGAGAAAGCATTAGCTGCAGGAGACCGAGCATTCTTCTGTTTTTCCACGGACACGGCACACAGGGACGGGCGGTTAGACCTGGCGTATTATTGCTTTCGCAATAAAAAAAATAAAATGAGGAGGTTTCAACGCTGCTGAACCGACTATGGGGCGAAAGCATTAGCTGCAGGAGACCGAGCGTTCTTCTTCTTCTTCCACGGAGACAGCAGACTGCGACGAGCGGTTAGACCTGGCGTATTATTGCTTTAAAACAAAAAAAAAATAAAATGAGGAGGGTTCAACGCTGCTGAACCGACTATGGAGCGAAAGCATTAGCTGCAGGAGACCGAGCGTTCTTCTTCTTCTTCCACGGAGACGGCACACAGCGACGAACTTTTAGACCTGGCGTAGTATTGCTTTCGCAATAAGAAAAAATAAAATGAGGGTTCAACGTTGCTGAACCGACTATGGAGCGAAAGCATTAGCTGCAGGAGACCGAGCGTTCTTCTTCTTCTTCCACGGACACGGCACACAGCGACGAGCTTTTAGACCTGGCGTAGCATTGCTTTCGCAACAAAAAAAAAATAAAATGAGGGTTCAACGCTGCTGAACCCACTATGGAGCGAAAGCATTAGCTGCAGGAGTCCGAGCATTCTTCTGTGATTTCCACGGACACAGCACACAGCGACGAGCGGTTAGACCTGGCGTATTATTGCTCTCACAACAAAAGAAAAATAAAATGAGGAGGGTACAACGCTGCTGAACCGACTATGGAGAGAAAGGATTAGCTGCAGGAGACCGAGCGTTCTTCTTCTTCTTCCACGGAGACGGCACACTGCGACGAGCGGTTAGGCCTGGCGTATTATTGCTTTAAAACAAAAAAAAATAAAATGAGGAGGGTTCAACGCTGCTGAACCGACTATGGAGCGAAAGCATTAGCTGCAGGAGACCGAGCGTTCTTCTTCTTCTTCCACGGAGACGGCACACAGCGACGAACTTTTAGACCTGGCGTAGTATTGCTTTCGCAATAAGAAAAAATAAAATGAGGGTTCAACGTTGCTGAACCGACTATGGAGCGAAAGCATTAGCTGCAGGAGACCGAGCGTTCTTCTTCTTCTTCCACGGACACGGCACACAGCGACGAGCTTTTAGACCTGGCGTAGCATTGCTTTCGCAACAAAAAAAAATAAAATGAGGGTACAACGCTGCTGAACCGACTATGGAGAGAAAGCATTACTGCAGGAGACCGAGCATTCTTCTGTTTTTCCACGGACACGGCACACAGCGACGAGCGGTTAGACCTGGCGTATTATTGCTTTCGCAAAGAGAAAAAATAAAATGAGGATTCAACGCTGCTGAACCGACTATGGAGCGAAAGCATTAGCTGCAGGAGACCGAGCGTTCTTCTTCTTCTTCCACGGACACAGCACACAGCGACGAGCGGTTAGACCTGGCGTTTTATTGCTCTCATAACAAAAAAAAATAAAATGAGGAGGGTACAACGCTGCTGAACCGACTATGGAGAGAAAGCATTAGCTGCAGGAGACCGAGAATTCTTCTGTTTTTCCACGGACACGGCACACAGGGACGAGCGGTTAGACCTGGCGTAGTATTGCTTTCGCAATAAAAAAAATAAAATGAGGAGGTTTCAACGCTGCTGAACCGACTATGGGGCGAAAGCATTAGCTGCAGGAGACCGAGCGTTCTTCTTCTTCCACGGAGACGGCACACTGCGACGAGCGGTTAGACCTGGCGTATTATTGCTTTAAAACAAAAAAAAAAAATAAAATGAGGAGGGTTCAACGCTGCTGAACCGACTATGGGGCGAAAGCATTAGCTGCAGGAGACCGAGCGTTCTTCTTCTTCTTCCACGGAGACGGCACACAGCGACGAGCTTTTAGACCTGGCGTAGCATTGCTTTCGCAATAAGAAAAAATAAAATGAGGGTTCAACGCTGCTGAACCGATTATGGAGCGAAAGCATTAGCTGGAGGAGACCGAGCGTTCTTCTTCTTCTTCCACGGACACGGCACACAGCGACGAGCGGTTAGACCTGGCGTATTATTGCTCTCACAACAAAAAAAAAATAAAATGAGGAGGGTACAACGCTGCTGAACCGACTATGGAGAGAAAGCATTAGCTGCAGGACACCGAGCATTCTTCTGTTTTTCCACGGACACGGCACACAGCGACGAGCGGTTAGACCTGGCGTATTATTGCTTTCGCAAAGAGAAAAAATAAAATGAGGGTTCAACGCTGCTGAACCGACTATGGAGCGAAAGCATTAGCTGCAGGAGACTGAGCGTTCTTCTTCTTCCACGGACACGGCGCACAGCAACGAGCTTTTAGACCTGGCGGTGCATTGCTTTCGCAACAAAAAAAAATAAAATGAGGAGGGTACAACGCTGCTGAACCGACTATGGAGAGAAAGCATTAGCTGCAGGAGACCGAGCGTTCTTCTTCTTCCACTGACACGGTACACAGCGACGAGCTTTTAGACCTGGCGGTGCATTGCTTTCGCAACAAAAAAAAATAAAATGAGGGTTCAACGCTGCTGAACCGACTATGGAGAGAAAGCATTAGCTGCAGGAGACCGAGCATTCTTCTGTTTTTCCACGGACACGGCACACAGGGACGGGCGGTTAGACCTGGCGTATTATTGCTTTCGCAATAAAAAAAATAAAATGAGGAGGTTTCAACGCTGCTGAACCGACCATGGGGCGAAAGCATTAGCTGCAGGAGACCGAGCGTTCTTCTTCTTCTTCCACGGAGACGGCAGACTGCGACGAGCGGTTAGACCTGGCGTATTATTGCTTTAAAACAAAAAAAAATAAAATGAGGAGGGTTCAACGCTGCTGAACCGACTATGGAGCGAAAGCATTAGCTGCAGGAGACCGAGCGTTCTTGTTCTTCTTCCACGGAGACGGCACACAGCGACGAGCTTTTAGACCTGGCGTAGTATTGCTTTCGCAATAAGAAAAAATAAAATCAGGGTTCAACGCTGCTGAACCGACTATGGAGCGAAAGCATTAGCTGCAGGAGACCGAGCGTTCTTCTTCTTCTTCCACGGACACGGCACACAGCGACGAGCTTTTAGACCTGGCGTAGCATTGCTTTCGCAACAAAAAAAAGAAAATGAGGGTTCAACGCTGCTGAACCCACTATGGAGCGAAAGCATTAGCTGCAGGAGACCGAGCATTCTTCTGTGATTTCCACGGACACAGCACACAGCGACGAGCGGTTAGACCTGGCGTATTATTGCTCTCACAACAAAAAAAAATAAAATGAGGAGGGTACAACGCTGCTGAACCGACTATGGAGAGAAAGCATTACTGCAGGAGACCGAGCATTCTTCTGTTTTTCCACGGACACGGCACACAGGGACGGGCGGTTAGACCTGGCGTATTATTGCTTTCGCAATAAAAAAAATAAAATGAGGAGGTTTCAACGCTGCTGAACCGACCATGGGGCGAAAGCATTAGCTGCAGGAGACCGAGCGTTCTTCTTCTTCTTCCACGGAGACGGCAGACTGCGACGAGCGGTTAGACCTGGCGTATTATTGCTTTAAAACAAAAAAAAAATAAAATGAGGAGGGTTCAACGCTGCTGAACCGACTATGGAGCGAAAGCATTAGCTGCAGGAGACCGAGCGTTCTTCTTCTTCTTCCACGGAGACGGCACACAGCGACGAGCTTTTAGACCTGGCGTAGTATTGCTTTCGCAATAAGAAAAAATAAAATGAGGGTTCAACGCTGCTGAACCGACTATGGAGCGAAAGCATTAGCTGCAGGAGACCGAGCGTTCTTCTTCTTCTTCCACGGACACGGCACACAGCGACGAGCTTTTAGACCTGGCGTAGCATTGCTTTCGCAACAAAAAAAAGAAAATGAGGGTTCAACGCTGCTGAACCCACTATGGAGCGAAAGCATTAGCTGCAGGAGACCGAGCATTCTTCTGTGATTTCCACGGACACAGCACACAGCGACGAGCGGTTAGACCTGGCGTATTATTGCTCTCACAACAAAAAAAATAAAATGAGGAGGGTACAACGCTGCTGAACCGACTATGGAGAGAAAGCATTACTGCAGGAGACCGAGCATTCTTCTGTTTTTCCACGGACACGGCACACAGCGACGAGCGGTTAGACCTGGCGTATTATTGCTTTCGCAAAGAGAAAAAATAAAATGAGGATTCAACGCTGCTGAACCGACTATGGAGCGAAAGCATTAGCTGCAGGAGACCGAGCGTTCTTCTTCTTCTTCCACGGACACAGCACACAGCGACGAGCGGTTAGACCTGGCGTTTTATTGCTCTCATAACAAAAAAAAATAAAATGAGGAGGGTACAGCACTGCTGAACCGACTATGGAGAGAAAGCATTAGCTGCAGGAGACCGAGCGTTCTCCTTCTTCTTCCACGGAGACGGCACACAGCGACGAGCTTTTAGACCTGGCGTAGCATTGCTTTCGCAATAAGAAAAAATAAAATGAGGGTTCAACGCTGCTGAACCGACTATGGAGCGAAAGCATTAGCTGCAGGAGACCGAGCGTTCTTCTTCTTCCACGGACATAGCACACAGCGACGAGTGGTTAGACCTGGCGTATTATTGCTCTCACAACAAAAAAAAAAATGAGGAGGGTACAACGCTGCTGAACCGACTATGGAGAGAAAGCATTAGCTGCAGGAGACCGAGCATTCTTCTGTTTTTCCACGGACACGGGACACAGCGACGAGCGGTTAGACCTGGCGTATTATTGCTTTCGCAAAGAGAAAAAATAAAATGAGGGTTCAACGCTGCTGAACCGATTATGGAGCGAAAGCATTAGCTGCAGGAGACTGAGCGTTCTTCTTCTTCCACGGACACGGCGCACAGCAACGAGCATTTAGACCTGGCGGTGCATTGCTTTCGCAACAAAAAAAAAATAAAATGAGGAGGGTACAACGCTGCTGAACCGACTATGGAGAGAAAGCATTAGCTGCAGGAGACCGAGCGTTCTTCTTCTTCCACGGACACGGCATACGGCGACGAGCTTTTAGACCTGGCGGTGCATTGCTTTCGCAACAAAAAAAATAATAAAATGAGGGTTCAACGCTGCTGAACCGACTATGGAGAGAAAGCATTAGCTGCAGGAGACCGAGCACTCTTCTTTTTTTCCACGGACACGGCACACAGCGACGAGCGGTTAGACCTGGCGTATTATTGCTTTCGCCATAAGAAAAAAATAAAATGAGGCTTCAACGCTGCTGAACCGACTATGGAGCGAAAGCATTAGCTGCAGGAGACCGAGCGTTCTTCTTCTTCCACGGACACGGCGCACAGCAACGAGCGGTTAGACCTGGCGTATTATTGCTTTCGCCATAAGAAAAAAATAAAATGAGGCTTCAACGCTGCTGAACCGACTATGGAGCGAAAGCATTAGCTGCAGGAGACCGAGCATTCTTCTTTTTTTCCACGGACACGGCACACAGCGACGAGCGGTTAGACCTGGCGTATTATTGCTTTCGCAACAAAAAAAAATAAAATGAGGGTTCAACCCTGCTGAACCGACTATGGAGAGAAAGCATTAGCTGCAGGAGACCGAGCATTCTTCTGTTTTTCCACGGACACGGCACACAGGGACGAGCGGTTAGACCTGGCGTATTATTGCTTTAAAACAAAAAAAAATAAAATGAGGAGGGGTCAACGCTGCTGAACCGACTATGGAGCGAATGCTTTAGCTGCAGGAGACCGAGCGTTCTTCTTCTTCCACGGAGACAGCACACAGCGACGAGCTTTTAGACCTGGCGTAGTATTGCTTTCGCAATAAGAAAAAATAAAATGAGGGTTCAACGCTGCTGAACCGACTATGGAGCGAAAGCATTTGCTGCAGGAGACCGAGCGTTCTTCTTCTTCTTCCACGGACACAGCACACAGCGACGAGCGGTTAGACCTGGCGTATTATTGCTCTCACAACAAAAAAAATAAAATGAGGAGGGTACAACGCTGCTGAACCGACTATGGAGAGAAAGCATTAGCTGCAGGAGACCGAGCGTTCTTCTTCTTCTTCCACGGACACAGCACACAGCGACGAGCGGTTAGACCTGGCGTTTTATTGCTCTCATAACAAAAAAAAATAAAATGAGGAGGGTACAACGCTGCTGAACCGACTATGGAGAGAAAGGATTAGCTGCAGGAGACCGAGCATTCTTCTGTTTTTCCACGGACACGGCACACAGCGACGAGCGGTTAGACCTGGCGTATTATTGCTTTCGCAAAGAGAAAAAATAAAATGAGGGTTCAACGCTGCTGAACCGACTATGGAGAGAAAGCATTAGCTACAGGTGACCGAGAATTCTTCTGTTTTTCCACGGACACGGCACACAGGGACGAGCGGTTAGACCTGGCGTAGTATTGCTTTCGCAATAAAAAAAATAAAATGAGGAGGTTTCAACGCTGCTGAACCGACTATGGGGCGAAAGCATTAGGTGCAGGAGACCGAGCGTTCTTCTTCTTCCACGGAGACGGCACACTGCGACGAGCGGTTAGGCCTGGCGTATTATTGCTTTAAAACAAAAAAAAAATAAAATGAGGAGGGTTCAACGCTGCTGAACCGACTATGGAGCGAAAGCATTAGCTGCAGGAAACCGAGCGTTCTTCTTCTTCTTCCACGGAGACGGCACGCAGCGACGAGCTTTTAGACCTGGCGTAGCATTGCTTTCGCAATAAGAAAAAATAAAATGAGGGTTCAACGCTGCTGAACCGACTATGGAGCGAAAGCATTAGCTGCACGAGACCGAGCGTTCTTCTTCTTCTTCCACGGACATAGCACACAGCGACGAGTGGTTAGACCTGGCGTATTATTGCTCTAACAACAAAAAAAAAAATAAAATGAGGAGGGTACAACGCTGCTGAACGAACTATGGAGAGAAAGCATTAGCTGCAGGACACCGAGCATTCTTCTGTTTTTCCACGGACACGGCACGCAGCGACGAGCGGTTAGACCTGGCGTATTATTGCTTTCGCAAAGAGAAAAAATAAAATGAGGGTTCAACGCTGCTGAACCGACTATGGAGCGAAAGCATTAGCTGCAGGAGACTGAGCGTTCTTCTTCTTCCACGGACACGGCGCACAGCAACGAGCTTTTAGACCTGGCGGTGCATTGCTTTCGCAACAAAAAAAAATAAAATGAGGAGGGTACAACGCTGCTGAACCGACTATGGAGAGAAAGCATTAGCTGCAGGAGACCGAGCGTTCTTCTTCTTCCACGGACACGGTACACAGCGACGAGCTTTTAGACCTGGCGGTGCATTGCTTTCGCAACAAAAAAAAATAAAATGAGGGCTCAACGCTGCTGAACCGACTATGGAGAGAAAGCATTAGCTGCAGGAGACCGAGCATTCTTCTGTTTTTCCACGGACACGGCACACAGGGACGAGCGGTTAGACCTGGCGTATTATTGCTTTCGCAAAGAGAAAAAATAAAATGAGTATTCAACGCTGCTGAACCGACTATGGAGCGAAAGCATTAGCTGCAGGAGACCGAGCGTTCTTCTTCTTCTTCCACGGACACAGCACACAGCGACGAGCGGTTAGACCTGGCGTTTTAATGCTCTCATAACAAAAAAAAATAAAATGAGGAGGGTACAGCACTGCTGAACCGACTATGGAGAGAAAGCATTAGCTGCAGGAGACCGAGCATTCTTCTGTTTTTTCACGGACACGGCACGCAGCGACGAGCGGTTAGATCTGGCGTATTATTGCTTTCGCAAAGAGAAAAAATAAAATGAGGGTTCAACGCTGCTGAACCGACTATGGAGAGAAAGCATTAGCTACAGGTGACCGAGAATTCTTCTGTTTTTCCACGGACACGGCACACAGGGACGAGCGGTTAGACCTGGCGTAGTATTGCTTTCGCAATAAAAAAAATAAAATGAGGAGGTTTCAACGCTGCTGAACCTACTATGGGGCGAAAGCATTAGCTGCAGGAGACCGAGCGTTCTTCTTCTTCCACGGAGACGGCACACTGCGACGAGCGGTTAGACCTGGCGTATTATTGCTTTAAAACAAAAAAAAAATAAAATGAGGAGGGTTCAACGCTGCTGAACCGACTATGGGGCGAAAGCATTAGCTGCAGGAGACCGAGCGTTCTTCTTCTTCTTCCACGGAGACGGCACACAGCGACGAGCTTTTAGACCTGGCGTAGCATTGCTTTCGCAATAAGAAAAAATAAAATGAGGGTTCAACGCTGCTGAACCGATTATGGAGCGAAAGCATTAGCTGGAGGAGACCGAGCGTTCTTCTTCTTCTTCCACGGACACGGCACACGGCGACGAGCGGTTAGACCTGGCGTATTATTGCTTTCGCAAAGAGAAAAAATAAAATGAGGGTTCAACGCTGCTGAACCGACTATGGAGAGAAAGCATTAGCTGCAGGAGACCGAGCATTCTTCTGTTTTTCCACGGACACGGCACACAGGGACGAGCGGTTAGACCTGGCGTAGTATTGCTTTCGCAATAAAAAAAATAAAATGAGGAGGTTTCAACGCTGCTGAACCAACTATGGGGCAAAAGCATTAGCTGCAGGAGACCGAGCGTTCTTCTTCTTCCACGGAGACGGCACACAGCGACGAGCTTTTAGACCTGGCGTACCATTGCTTTCGCAATAAGAAAAAATAAAATGAGGGTTCAACGCTGCTGAACCGACTATAGAGCGAAAGCATTAGCTCCAGGAGACCGAGCGTTCTTCTTCTTCCACGGACATAGCACACAGCGACGAGTGGTTAGACCTGGCGTATTATTGCTCTCACAACAAAAAAAAAATGAGGAGGGTACAACGCTGCTGAACCGACTATGGAGAGAAAGCATTAGCTGCAGGAGACCGAGCATTCTTCTGTTTTTCCACGGACACGGCACACAGCGGCGAGCGGTTAGACCTGGCGTATTATTGCTTTCGCAAAGAGAAAAAATAAAATGAGGGTTCAACGCTGCTGAACCGATTATGGAGCGAAAGCATTAGCTGCAGGAGACTGAGCGTTCTTCTTCTTCCACGGACACGGCTCACAGCAACGAGCATTTAGACCTGGCGGTGCATTGCTTTCGCAACAAAAAAAAAATAAAATGAGGAGGGTACAACGCTGCTGAACCGACTATGGAAAGAAAGCATTAGCTGCAGGAGACCGCGCGTTCTTCTTCTTCCTCGTACACGGCACACAGCGACGAGCTTTTAGACCTGGCGGTGCATTGCTTTCGCAACAAAAAAAAAATAAAATGAGGGTTCAACGCTGCTGAACCGACTATGGAGAGAAAGCATTAGCTGCAGGAGACCGAGCATTCTTCTGTTTTTCCACGGACACGGCACGCAGCGACGAGCGGTTAGATCTGGCGTATTATTGCTTTCGCAAAGAGAAAAAATAAAATGAGGGTTCAACGCTGCTGAACCGACTATGGAGAGAAAGCATTAGCTACAGGTGACCGAGAATTCTTCTGTTTTTCCACGGACACGGCACACAGGGACGAGCGGTTAGACCTGGCGTAGTATTGCTTTCGCAATAAAAAAAATAAAATGAGGAGGTTTCAACGCTGCTGAACCGACTATGGGGCGAAAGCATTAGCTGCAGGAGTCCGAGCGTTCTTCTTCTTCCACGGAGACGGCACACTGCGACGAGCGGTTAGACCTGGCGTATTATTGCTTTAAAACAAAAAAAAAATAAAATGAGGAGGGTTCAACGCTGCTGAACCGACTATGGGGCGAAAGCATTAGCTGCAGGAGACCGAGCGTTCTTCTTCTTCTTCCACGGAGACGGCACACAGCGACGAGCTTTTAGACCTGGCGTAGCATTGCTTTCGCAATAAGAAAAAATAAAATGAGGGTTCAACGCTGCTGAACCGATTATGGAGCGAAAGCATTAGCTGGAGGAGACCGAGCGTTCTTCTTCTTCTTCCACGGACACGGCACACGGCGACGAGCGGTTAGACCTGGCGTATTATTGCTTTCGCAAAGAGAAAAAATAAAATGAGGGTTCAACGCTGCTGAACCGACTATGGAGAGAAAGCATTAGCTGCAGGAGACCGAGCATTCTTCTGTTTTTCCACGGACACGGCACACAGGGACGAGCGGTTAGACCTGGCGTAGTATTGCTTTCGCAATAAAAAAAATAAAATGAGGAGGTTTCAACGCTGCTGAACCAACTATGGGGCAAAAGCATTAGCTGCAGGAGACCGAGCGTTCTTCTTCTTCCACGGAGACGGCACACAGCGACGAGCTTTTAGACCTGGCGTAGCATTGCTTTCGCAATAAGAAAAAATAAAATGAGGGTTCAACGCTGCTGAACCGACTATGGAGCGAAAGCATTAGCTCCAGGAGACCGAGCGTTCTTCTTCTTCCACGGACATAGCACACAGCGACGAGTGGTTAGACCTGGCGTATTATTGCTCTCACAACAAAAAAAAATGAGGAGGGTACAACGCTGCTGAACCGACTATGGAGAGAAAGCATTAGCTGCAGGAGACCGAGCATTCTTCTGTTTTTCCACGGACACGGCACACAGCGACGAGCGGTTAGACCTGGCGTATTATTGCTTTCGCAAAGAGAAAAAATAAAATGAGGGTTCAACGCTGCTGAACCGATTATGGAGCGAAAGCATTAGCTGCAGGAGACTGAGCGTTCTTCTTCTTCCACGGACACGGCGCACAGCAACGAGCATTTAGACCTGGCGGTGCATTGCTTTCGCAACAAAAAAAAATAAAATGAGGAGGGTACAACGCTGCTGAACCGACTATGGAAAGAAAGCATTAGCTGCAGGAGACCGCGCGTTCTTCTTCTTCCTCGGACGCGGCACACAGCGACGAGCTTTTAGACCTGGCGGTGCATTGCTTTCGCAACAAAAAAAAAATAAAATGAGGGTTCAACGCTGCTGAACCGACTATGGAGAGAAAGCATTAGCTGCAGGAGACCGAGCATTCTTCTTTTTTTCCACGGACACGGCACACAGCGACGAGCGGTTAGACCTGGCGTATTATTGCTTCCGCCATAAGAAAAAAATAAAATGAGGCTTCAACGCTGCTGAACCGACTATGGAGCGAAAGCATTAGCTGCAGGAGACCGAGCGTTCTTCTTCTTCCACGGACACGGCGCACAGCAACGAGCTTTTAGACCTGGCGGTTCATTGCTTTCGCAACAAAAAAAAATAAAATGGGGGTTCAACGCTGCTGAACCGACTATGGAGAGAAAGCATTAGCTGCAAGAGACCGAGCATTCTTCTGTTTTTCCACGGACACGGCACACAGGGACGAGCGGTTAGACCTGGCGTAGTATTGCTTTCGCAATAAAAAAAATAAAATGAGGAGGTTTCAACGCTGCTGAACCGACTATGGGGCGAAAGCATTAGCTGCAGGAGACCGAGCGTTCTTCTGCTTCTTCCACGGAGACGGCACACTGCGACGAGCGGTTAGACCTGGCGTATTATTGCTTTAAAACAAAAAAAAATAAAATGAGGAGGGTTGAACGCTGCTGAACCGACTATGGAGCGAAAGCATTAGCTGCAGGAGACCGAGCGTTCTTTTTCTTCTTCCACGGAGACGGCACACAGCGACGAGCTTTTAGACCTGGCGTAGCATTGCTTTCGCGATAAGAAAAAATAAAATGAGGGTACAACGCTGCTGAACCGACTATGGAGCGAAAGCATTAGCTGCAGAAGACCGAGTGTTCTTCTTCTTTTTCCACGGACATAGCACACAGCGACGAGTGGTTAGACCTGGCGTATTATTGCTCTCACAACAAAAAAAAATAAAATGAGGAGGGTACAACGCTGCTGAACCGACTATGGAGAGAAAGCATTAGCTGCAGGAGACCGAGCATTCTTCTGTTTTTCCACGGTCACGGCACACAGCGACGAGCGGTTAGACCTGGCGTATTATTGCTTTCGCAAAGAGAAAAAATAAAATGAGGGTTCAACGCTGCTGCACCGACTATAGAGCGAAAGCATTAGCTGCAGGAGACTGAGCGTTCTTCTTCTTCCACGGACACGGCGCACAGAAACGAGCTTTTAGACCTGTCGGTGCATTGCTTTCGCAACAAAAAAAAAAATAAAATGAGGAGGGTACAACGCTGCTGAACCGACTATGGAGAGAAAGCATTAGCTGCAGGAGACCGTGCGTTCTTCTTCTTCCACGGACACGGCACACAGCGACGAGCTTTTAGACCTGGCGGTGCATTGCTTTCGCAACAAAAAAAAAATTAAATGAGGGTTCAACGCTGCTGAACCGACTATGGAGAGAAAGCATTAGCTGCAGGAGACCGAGCATTCTTCTGTTTTTCCACGGACACGGCACACAGCGACGAGCGGTTAGACCTGGCGTATTATTGCTTTCGCAATAAGAAAAAATAAAATGAGGGTTCAACGCTGCTGAACCGACTATGGAGCGAAAGCATTAGCTGCAGGAGACCGAGCGTTCTTCTTCTTCCACGGACACGGCGCACAGCGACGAGCTTTTAGACCTGGCGGTGCATTGCTTTCGCAACAAAAAAAAAATAAAATGGGGGTTCAACGCTGCTGAACCGACTATGGAGAGAAAGCATTAGCTGCAGGAGACCGAGCGTTCTTCTTCTTCTTCCACGGAGACGGCACACAGCGACGAGCTTTTAGACCTGGCGTAGCATTGCTTTCGCAATAAGAAAAAATAAAATGAGGGTTCAACGCTGCTGAACCGATTATGGAGCGAAAGCATTAGCTGGAGGAGACCGAGCGTTCTTCTTCTTCTTCCACGGACACGGCACACGGCGACGAGCGGTTAGACCTGGCGTATTATTGCTTTCGCAAAGAGAAAAAATAAAATGAGGGTTCAACGCTGCTGAACCGACTATGGAGAGAAAGCATTAGCTGCAGGAGACCGAGCATTCTTCTGTTTTTCCACGGACACGGCACACAGGGACGAGCGGTTAGACCTGGCGTAGTATTGCTTTCGCAATAAAAAAAATAAAATGAGGAGGTTTCAACGCTGCTGAACCAACTATGGGGCAAAAGCATTAGCTGCAGGAGACCGAGCGTTCTTCTTCTTCCACGGAGACGGCACACAGCGACGAGCTTTTAGACCTGGCGTAGCATTGCTTTCGCAATAAGAAAAAATAAAATGAGGGTTCAACGCTGCTGAACCGACTATGGAGCGAAAGCATTAGCTCCAGGAGACCGAGCGTTCTTCTTCTTCCACGGACATAGCACACAGCGACGAGTGGTTAGACCTGGCGTATTATTGCTCTCACAACAAAAAAAAAATGAGGAGGGTACAACGCTGCTGAACCGACTATGGAGAGAAAGCATTAGCTGCAGGAGACCGAGCATTCTTCTGTTTTTCCACGGACACGGCACACAGCGACGAGCGGTTAGACCTGGCGTATTATTGCTTCCGCCATAAGAAAAAAATAAAATGAGGCTTCAACGCTGCTGAACCGACAATGGAGCGAAAGCATTAGCTGCAGGAGACCGAGCGTTCTTCTTCTTCCACGGACACGGCGCACAGCAACGAGCTTTTAGACCTGGCGGTTCATTGCTTTCGCAACAAAAAAAAAATAAAATGGGGGTTCAACGCTGCTGAACCGACTATGGAGAGAAAGCATTAGCTGCAGGAGACCGAGCGTTCTTCTTCTTCCACGGAGACGGCAGACTGCGACGAGCGGTTAGACCTGGCGTATTATTGCTTTAAAACAAAAAAAAAAATAAAATGAGGAGGGTTCAACGCTGCTGAACCGACTATGGAGCGAAAGCATTTGCTGCAGGAGACCGAGCGTTCTTCTTCTTCTTCCACGGAGATGGCACACAGCGACGAGCTTTTAGACCTGGCGTAGTATTGCTTTCGCAATAAAAAAAATAAAATGAGGAGGTTTCAACGCTGCTGAACCGACTATGGGGCGAAAGCATTAGCTGCAGGAGACCGAGCGTTCTTCTGCTTCTTCCACGGAGACGGCACACTGCGACGAGCGGTTAGACCTGGCGTATTATTGCTTTAAAACAAAAAAAAATAAAATGAGGAGGGTTGAACGCTGCTGAACCGACTATGGAGCGAAAGCATTAGCTGCAGGAGACCGAGCGTTCTTCTTCTTCTTCCACGGAGACGGCACACAGCGACGAGCTTTTAGACCTGGCGTAGCATTGCTTTCGCAATAAGAAAAAATAAAATGAGGGTACAACGCTGCTGAACCGACTATGGAGCGAAAGCATTAGCTGCAGAAGACCGAGTGTTCTTCTTCTTCTTCCACGGACATAGCACACAGCGACGAGTGGTTAGACCTGGCGTATTATTGCTCTCACAACAAAAAAAAATAAAATGAGGAGGGTACAACGCTGCTGAACCGACTATGGAGAGAAAGCATTAGCTGCAGGAGACCGAGCATTCTTCTGTTTTTCCACGGACACGGCACACAGCGACGAGCGGTTAGACCTGGCGTATTATTGCTTTCGCAAAGAGAAAAAATAAAATGAGGGTTCAACGCTGCTGCACCGACTATAGAGCGAAAGCATTAGCTGCAGGAGACTGAGCGTTCTTCTTCTTCCACGGACACGGCGCACAGCAACGAGCTTTTAGACCTGTCGGTGCATTGCTTTCGCAACAAA
Source organism: Amblyomma maculatum (assembly GCF_055883805.1). Taxonomy (NCBI): domain Eukaryota; kingdom Metazoa; phylum Arthropoda; class Arachnida; order Ixodida; family Ixodidae; genus Amblyomma; species Amblyomma maculatum. Next base: position 15,891,504 of record NW_028146738.1, read on the forward strand.
AAAAAATAAAATGAGGAGGGTACAACGCTGCTGAACCGACTATGGAGAGAAAGCATTAGCTGCAGGAGACCGTGCGTTCTTCTTCTTCCACGGACACGGCACACAGCGACGAGCTTTTAGACCTGGCGGTGCATTGCTTTCGCAACAAAGAAAAAAATTAAATGAGGGTTCAACGCTGCTGAACCGACTATGGAGAGAAAGCATTAGCTGCAGGAGACCGAGCATTCTTCTGTTTTTCCACGGACACGGCACACAGCGACGAGCGGTTAGACCTGGCGTATTATTGCTTTCGCAATAAGAAAAAATAAAATGAGGGTTCAACGCTGCTGAACCGACTATGGAGCGAAAGCATTAGCTGCAGGAGACCGAGCGTTCTTCTTCTTCCACGGACACGGCGCACAGCGACGAGCTTTTAGACCTGGCGGTGCATTGCTTTCGCAACAAAAAAAAAATAAAATGGGGGTTCAACGCTGCTGAACCGACTATGGAGAGAAAGCATTAGCTGCAGGAGACCGAGCCTTCTTCTTCTTCCACGGAGACGGCAGACTGCGACGAGCGGTTAGACCTGGCGTATTATTGCTTTAAAACAAAAAAAAAATAAAATGAGGAGGGTTCAACGCTGCTGAACCGACTATGGAGCGAAAGCATTTGCTGCAGGAGACCGAGCGTTCTTCTTCTTCTTCCACGGAGATGGCACACAGCGACGAGCTTTTAGACCTGGCGTAGTATTGCTTTCGCAATAAGAAAAAATAAAATGAGGGTTCAACGCTGCTGAACCGACTATGGAGCGAAAGCATTAGTTGCAGGAGACCGAGCGTTCTTCTTCTTCTTCCACGGACACAGCACACAGCGACGAGCGGTTAGACCTGGCGTATTATTGCTCTCACAACAAAAAAAAATAAAATGAGGAGGGTACAACGCTGCTGAACCGACTTATGGAGAGAAAGCATTAGCTGCAGGAGACCGAGCATTCTTCTGTTTTTCCACGGACACGGCACACAGCGACGAGCGGTTAGACCTGGCGTATTATTGCTTTCGCAAAGAGAAAAAATAAAATGAGGGTTCAACGCTGCTGAACCGACTATGGAGCGAAAGCATTAGCTGCAGGAGACCGAGCGTTCTTCTTCTTCCACGGACACAGCACACAGCGACGAGCGGTTAGACCTGGCGTTTTATTGCTCTCATAACAAAAAAAAAATAAAATGAGGAGGGTACAACGCTGTTGAACCGACTATGGAGAGAAAGCATTAGCTGCAGGAGACCGAGCATTCTTCTGTTTTTCCACGGACACGGCACACAGCGATGAGCGGTTAGACCTGGCGTATTATTGCTTTCGGAAAGAGAAAAAATAAAATGAGGGTTCAACGCTGCTGAACCGACTATGGAGAGAAAGCATTAGCTGCAGGAGACCGAGCGTTCTTCTTCTTCTTCCACGGAGACGGCACACTGCGACGAGCGGTAAGACCTGGCGTATTATTCCTTTAAAACAAAAAAAAATAAAATGAGGAGGGTTCAACGCTGCTGAACCGACTATGGAGCGAAAGCATTAGCTGCAGGAGACCGAGCGTTCTTCTTCTTCTTCCACGGAGACGGCACACAGCGACGAGCTTTTAGACCTGGCGTAGCATTGCTTTCGCAATAAGAAAAAATAAAATGAGGGTTCAACGCTGCTGAACCGACTATGGAGCGAAAGCATTAGCTGCAGGAGACCGAGCGTTCTTCTTCTTCCACGGACACGGCGCACAGCAACGAGCTTTTAGACCTGGCGGTTCATTGCTTTCGCAACAAAAAAAAATAAAATGGGGGTTCAACGCTGCTGAACCGACTATGGAGAGAAAGCATTAGCTGCAAGAGACCGAGCATTCTTCTGTTTTTCCACGGACACGGCACACAGGGACGAGCGGTTAGACCTGGCGTAGTATTGCTTTCGCAATAAAAAAAATAAAATGAGGAGGTTTCAACGCTGCTGAACCGACTATGGGGCGAAAGCATTAGCTGCAGGAGACCGAGCGTTCTTCTGCTTCTTCCACGGAGACGGCACACTGCGACGAGCGGTTAGACCTGGCGTATTATTGCTTTAAAACAAAAAAAAATAAAATGAGGAGGGTTGAACGCTGCTGAACCGACTATGGAGCGAAAGCATTAGCTGCAGGAGACCGAGCGTTCTTCTTCTTCTTCCACGGAGACGGCACACAGCGACGAGCTTTTAGACCTGGCGTAGCATTGCTTTCGCAATAAGAAAAAATAAAATGAGGGTTCAACGCTGCTGCACCGACTATAGAGCGAAAGCATTAGCTGCAGGAGACTGAGCGTTCTTCTTCTTCCACGGACACGGCGCACAGAAACGAGCTTTTAGACCTGTCGGTGCATTGCTTTCGCAACAAAAAAAAAATAAAATGAGGAGGGTACAACGCTGCTGAACCGACTATGGAGAGAAAGCATTAGCTGCAGGAGACCGTGCGTTCTTCTTCTTCCACGGACACGGCACACAGCGACGAGCTTTTAGACCTGGCGGTGCATTGCTTTCGCAACAAAAAAAAAATTAAATGAGGGTTCAACGCTGCTGAACCGACTATGGAGAGAAAGCATTAGCTGCAGGAGACCGAGCATTCTTCTGTTTTTCCACGGACACGGCACACAGCGACGAGCGGTTAGACCTGGCGTATTATTGCTTTCGCAATAAGAAAAAATAAAATGAGGGTTCAACGCTGCTGAACCGACTATGGAGCGAAAGCATTAGCTGCAGGAGACCGAGCGTTCTTCTTCTTCCACGGACACGGCGCACAGCGACGAGCTTTTAGACCTGGCGGTGCATTGCTTTCGCAACAAAAAAAAAATAAAATGGGGGTTCAACGCTGCTGAACCGACTATGGAGAGAAAGCATTAGCTGCAGGAGACCGAGCGTTCTTCTTCTTCTTCCACGGAGACGGCACACAGCGACGAGCTTTTAGACCTGGCGTAGCATTGCTTTCGCAATAAGAAAAAATAAAATGAGGGTTCAACGCTGCTGAACCGATTATGGAGCGAAAGCATTAGCTGGAGGAGACCGAGCGTTCTTCTTCTTCTTCCACGGACACGGCACACGGCGACGAGCGGTTAGACCTGGCGTATTATTGCTTTCGCAAAGAGAAAAAATAAAATGAGGGTTCAACGCTGCTGAACCGACTATGGAGAGAAAGCATTAGCTGCAGGAGACCGAGCATTCTTCTGTTTTTCCACGGACACGGCACACAGGGACGAGCGGTTAGACCTGGCGTAGTATTGCTTTCGCAATAAAAAAAATAAAATGAGGAGGTTTCAACGCTGCTGAACCAACTATGGGGCAAAAGCATTAGCTGCAGGAGACCGAGCGTTCTTCTTCTTCCACGGAGACGGCACACAGCGACGAGCTTTTAGACCTGGCGTAGCATTGCTTTCGCAATAAGAAAAAATAAAATGAGGGTTCAACGCTGCTGAACCGACTATGGAGCGAAAGCATTAGCTCCAGGAGACCGAGCGTTCTTCTTCTTCCACGGACATAGCACACAGCGACGAGTGGTTAGACCTGGTGTATTATTGCTCTCACAACAAAAAAAAAATGAGGAGGGTACAACGCTGCTGAACCGACTATGGAGAGAAAGCATTAGCTGCAGGAGACCGAGCATTCTTCTGTTTTTCCACGGACACGGCACACAGCGACGAGCGGTTAGACCTGGCGTATTATTGCTTCCGCCATAAGAAAAAAATAAAATGAGGCTTCAACGCTGCTGAACCGACAATGGAGCGAAAGCATTAGCTGCAGGAGACCGAGCGTTCTTCTTCTTCCACGGACACGGCGCACAGCAACGAGCTTTTAGACCTGGCGGTTCATTGCTTTCGCAACAAAAAAAAAATAAAATGGGGGTTCAACGCTGCTGAACCGACTATGGAGAGAAAGCATTAGCTGCAGGAGACCGAGCGTTCTTCTTCTTCCACGGAGACGGCAGACTGCGACGAGCGGTTAGACCTGGCGTATTATTGCTTTAAAACAAAAAAAAAATAAAATGAGGAGGGTTCAACGCTGCTGAACCGACTATGGAGCGAAAGCATTTGCTGCAGGAGACCGAGCGTTCTTCTTCTTCTTCCACGGAGATGGCACACAGCGACGAGCTTTTAGACCTGGCGTAGTATTGCTTTCGCAATAAAAAAAATAAAATGAGGAGGTTTCAACGCTGCTGAACCGACTATGGGGCGAAAGCATTAGCTGCAGGAGACCGAGCGTTCTTCTGCTTCTTCCACGGAGACGGCACACTGCGACGAGCGGTTAGACCTGGCGTATTATTGCTTTAAAACAAAAAAAAATAAAATGAGGAGGGTTGAACGCTGCTGAACCGACTATGGAGCGAAAGCATTAGCTGCAGGAGACCGAGCGTTCTTCTTCTTCTTCCACGGAGACGGCACACAGCGACGAGCTTTTAGACCTGGCGTAGCATTGCTTTCGCAATAAGAAAAAATAAAATGAGGGTACAACGCTGCTGAACCGACTATGGAGCGAAAGCATTAGCTGCAGAAGACCGAGTGTTCTTCTTCTTCTTCCACGGACATAGCACACAGCGACGAGTGGTTAGACCTGGCGTATTATTGCTCTCACAACAAAAAAAAATAAAATGAGGAGGGTACAACGCTGCTGAACCGACTATGGAGAGAAAGCATTAGCTGCAGGAGACCGAGCATTCTTCTGTTTTTCCACGGACACGGCACACAGCGACGAGCGGTTAGACCTGGCGTATTATTGCTTTCGCAAAGAGAAAAATAAAATGAGGGTTCAACGCTGCTGCACCGACTATAGAGCGAAAGCATTAGCTGCAGGAGACTGAGCGTTCTTCTTCTTCCACGGACACGGCGCACAGCAACGAGCTTTTAGACCTGTCGGTGCATTGCTTTCGCAACAAAAAAAAATAAAATGAGGAGGGTACAACGCTGCTGAACCGACTATGGAGAGAAAGCATTAGCTGCAGGAGACCGTGCGTTCTTCTTCTTCCACGGACACGGCACACAGCGACGAGCTTTTAGACCTGGCGGTGCATTGCTTTCGCAACAAAGAAAAAAATTAAATGAGGGTTCAACGCTCCTGAACCGACTATGGAGAGAAAGCATTAGCTGCAGGAGACCGAGCATTCTTCTGTTTTTCCACGGACACGGCACACAGCGACGAGCGGTTAGACCTGGCGTATTATTGCTTTCGCAATAAGAAAAAATAAAATGAGGGTTCAACGCTGCTGAACCGACTATGGAGCGAAAGCATTAGCTGCAGGAGACCGAGCGTTCTTCTTCTTCCACGGACACGGCGCACAGCGACGAGCTTTTAGACCTGGCGGTGCATTGCTTTCGCAACAAAAAAAAAAAAATAAAATGGGGGTTCAACGCTGCTGAACCGACTATGGAGAGAAAGCATTAGCTGCAGGAGACCGAGCCTTCTTCTTCTTCCACGGAGACGGCAGACTGCGACGAGCGGTTAGACCTGGCGTATTATTGCTTTAAAACAAAAAAAAAATAAAATGAGGAGGGTTCAACGCTGCTGAACCGACTATGGAGCGAAAGCATTTGCTGCAGGAGACCGAGCGTTCTTCTTCTTCTTCCACGGAGATGGCACACAGCGACGAGCTTTTAGACCTGGCGTAGTATTGCTTTCGCAATAAGAAAAAATAAAATGAGGGTTCAACGCTGCTGAACCGACTATGGAGCGAAAGCATTAGTTGCAGGAGACCGAGCGTTCTTCTTCTTCTTCCACGGACACAGCACACAGCGACGAGCGGTTAGACCTGGCGTATTATTGCTCTCACAACAAAAAAAAATAAAATGAGGAGGGTACAACGCTGCTGAACCGACTTATGGAGAGAAAGCATTAGCTGCAGGAGACCGAGCATTCTTCTGTTTTTCCACGGACACGGCACACAGCGACGAGCGGTTAGACCTGGCGTATTATTGCTTTCGCAAAGAGAAAAAATAAAATGAGGGTTCAACGCTGCTGAACCGACTATGGAGCGAAAGCATTAGCTGCAGGAGACCGAGCGTTCTTCTTCTTCCACGGACACAGCACACAGCGACGAGCGGTTAGACCTGGCGTTTTATTGCTCTCATAACAAAAAAAAAATAAAATGAGGAGGGTACAACGCTGTTGAACCGACTATGGAGAGAAAGCATTAGCTGCAGGAGACCGAGCATTCTTCTGTTTTTCCACGGACACGGCACACAGCGATGAGCGGTTAGACCTGGCGTATTATTGCTTTCGGAAAGAGAAAAAATAAAATGAGGGTTCAACGCTGCTGAACCGACTATGGAGAGAAAGCATTAGCTGCAGGAGACCGAGCGTTCTTCTTCTTCTTCCACGGAGACGGCACACTGCGACGAGCGGTAAGACCTGGCGTATTATTCCTTTAAAACAAAAAAAAATAAAATGAGGAGGGTTCAACGCTGCTGAACCGACTATGGAGCGAAAGCATTAGCTGCAGGAGACCGAGCGTTCTTCTTCTTCTTCCACGGAGACGGCACACAGCGACGAGCTTTTAGACCTGGCGTAGCATTGCTTTCGCAATAAGAAAAAATAAAATGAGGGTTCAACGCTGCTGAACCGACTATGGAGCGAAAGCATTAGCTGCAGGAGACCGAGCGTTCTTCTTCTTCTTCCACGGATATAGCACACAGCGACGAGTGGTTAGACCTGGCGTATTATTGCTCTCACAACAAAAAAAAATGAGGAGAGTACAACGCTGCTGAACCGACTATGGAGAGAAAGCATTAGCTGCAGGAGACCGAGCATTCTTCTGTTTTTCCACGGACACGGCACACAGCAACGAGCGGTTAGACCTGGCGTATTATTGCTTTCGCAAAGAGAAAAAATATAATGAGGGTTCAACGCTGCTGAACCGACTATGGAGCGAAAGCATTAGTTGCAGGAGACCGAGCGTTCTTCTTCTTCTTCCACGGACACAGCACACAGCGACGAGCGGTTAGACCTGGCGTATTATTGCTCTCACAACAAAAAAAAATAAAATGAGGAGGGTACAACGCTGCTGAACCGACTATGGAGAGAAAGCATTAGCTGCAGGAGACCGAGCATTCTTCTGTTTTTCCACGGACACGGCACACAGCAACGAGCGGTTAGACCTGGCGTATTATTGCTTTCGCAAAGAGAAAAAATATAATGAGGGTTCAACGCTGCTGAACCGACTATGGAGCGAAAGCATTAGTTGCACGAGACCGAGCGTTCTTCTTCTTCTTCCACGGACATAGCACACAGCGACGAGTGGTTAGACCTGGCGTATTATTGCTCTAACAACAAAAAAAAAATAAAATGAGGAGGGTACAACGCTGCTGAACGAACTATGGAGAGAAAGCATTAGCTGCAGGACACCGAGCATTCTTCTGTTTTTCCACGGACACGGCACGCAGCGACGAGCGGTTAGACCTGGCGTATTATTGCTTTCGCAAAGAGAAAAAATAAAATGAGGGTTCAACGCTGCTGAACCGACTATGGAGCGAAAGCATTAGCTGCAGGAGACTGAGCGTTCTTCTTCTTCCACGGACACGGCGCACAGCAACGAGCTTTTAGACCTGGCGGTGCATTGCTTTCGCAACAAAAAAAAATAAAATGAGGAGGGTACAACGCTGCTGAACCGACTATGGAGAGAAAGCATTAGCTGCAGGAGACCGAGCGTTCTTCTTCTTCCACGGACACGGTACACAGCGACGAGCTTTTAGACCTGGCGGTGCATTGCTTTCGCAACAAAAAAAAAAATAAAATGAGGGTTCAACGCTGCTGAACCGACTATGGAGAGAAAGCATTAGCTGCAGGAGACCGAGCATTCTTCTGTTTTTCCACGGACACGGCACACAGGGACGAGCGGTTAGACCTGGCGTATTATTGCTTTCGCAAAGAGAAAAAATAAAATGAGTATTCAACGCTGCTGAACCGACTATGGAGCGAAAGCATTAGCTGCAGGAGACCGAGCGTTCTTCTTCTTCTTCCACGGACACAGCACACAGCGACGAGCGGTTAGACCTGGCGTTTTATTGCTCTCATAACAAAAAAAAATAAAATGAGGAGGGTACAGCACTGCTGAACCGACTATGGAGAGAAAGCATTAGCTGCAGGAGACCGAGCATTCTTCTGTTTTTCCACGGACACGGCACGCAGCGACGAGCGGTTAGATCTGGCGTATTATTGCTTTCGCAAAGAGAAAAAATAAAATGAGGGTTCAACGCTGCTGAACCGACTATGGAGAGAAAGCATTAGCTACAGGTGACCGAGAATTCTTCTGTTTTTCCACGGACACGGCACACAGGGACGAGCGGTTAGACCTGGCGTAGTATTGCTTTCGCAATAAAAAAAATAAAATGAGGAGGTTTCAACGCTGCTGAACCGACTATGGGGCGAAAGCATTAGTTGCAGGAGACCGAGCGTTCTTCTTCTTCCACGGAGACGGCACACTGCGACGAGCGGTTAGACCTGGCGTATTATTGCTTTAAAACAAAAAAAAAATAAAATGAGGAGGGTTCAACGCTGCTGAACCGACTATGGGGCGAAAGCATTAGCTGCAGGAGACCGAGCGTTCTTCTTCTTCTTCCACGGAGACGGCACACAGCGACGAGCTTTTAGACCTGGCGTAGCATTGCTTTCGCAATAAGAAAAAATAAAATGAGGGTTCAACGCTGCTGAACCGATTATGGAGCGAAAGCATTAGCTGGAGGAGACCGAGCGTTCTTCTTCTTCTTCCACGGACACGGCACACGGCGACGAGCGGTTAGACCTGGCGTATTATTGCTTTCGCAAAGAGAAAAAATAAAATGAGGGTTCAACGCTGCTGAACCGACTATGGAGAGAAAGCATTAGCTGCAGGAGACCGAGCATTCTTCTGTTTTTCCACGGACACGGCACACAAGGACGAGCGGTTAGACCTGGCGTAGTATTGCTTTCGCAATAAAAAAAATAAAATGAGGAGGTTTCAACGCTGCTGAACCAACTATGGGGCAAAAGCATTAGCTGCAGGAGACCGAGCGTTCTTCTTCTTCCACGGAGACGGCACACAGCGACGAGCTTTTAGACCTGGCGTAGCATTGCTTTCGCAATAAGAAAAAATAAAATGAGGGTTCAACGCTGCTGAACCGACTATGGAGCGAAAGCATTAGCTCCAGGAGACCGAGCGTTCTTCTTCTTCCACGGACATAGCACACAGCGACGAGTGGTTAGACCTGGCGTATTATTGCTCTCACAACAAAAAAAAAATGAGGAGGGTACAACGCTGCTGAACCGACTATGGAGAGAAAGCATTAGCTGCAGGAGACCGAGCATTCTTCTGTTTTTCCACGGACACGGCACACAGCGACGAGCGGTTAGACCTGGCGTATTATTGCTTTCGCAAAGAGAAAAAATAAAATGAGGGTTCAACGCTGCTGAACCGATTATGGAGCGAAAGCATTAGCTGCAGGAGACTGAGCGTTCTTCTTCTTCCACGGACACGGCTCACAGCAACGAGCATTTAGACCTGGCGGTGCATTGCTTTCGCAACAAAAAAAAATAAAATGAGGAGGGTACAACGCTGCTGAACCGACTATGGAAAGAAAGCATTAGCTGCAGGAGACCGCGCGTTCTTCTTCTTCCTCGGACACGGCACACAGCGACGAGCTTTTAGACCTGGCGGTGCATTGCTTTCGCAACAAAAAAAAAATAAAATGAGGGTTCAACGCTGCTGAACCGACTATGGAGAGAAAGCATTAGCTGCAGGAGACCGAGCATTCTTCTTCTTCCACGGAGACGGCACACTGCGACGAGCGGTTAGACCTGGCGTATTATTGCTTTAAAACAAAAAAAAATAAAATGAGGAGGGTTCAACGCTGCTGAACCGACTATGGGGCGAAAGCATTAGCTGCAGGAGACCGAGCGTTCGTCTTCTTCTTCCACGGAGACGGCACACAGCGACGAGCTTTTAGACCTGGCGTAGCATTGCTTTCGCAATAAGAAAAAATAAAATGAGGGTTCAACGCTGCTGAACCGATTATGGAGCGAAAGCATTAGCTGGAGGAGACCGAGCGTTCTTCTTCTTCTTCCACGGACACGGCACACGGCGACGAGCTTTTAGACCTGGCGGTGCATTGCTTTCGCAACAAAAAAAAAAATAAAATGAGGGTTCAACGCTGCTGAACCGACTATGGAGAGAAAGCATTAGCTGCAGGAGACCGAGCATTCTTCTGTTTTTCCACGGACACGGCACGCAGCGACGAGCGGTTAGATCTGGCGTATTATTGCTTTCGCAAAGAGAAAAAATAAAATGAGGGTTCAACGCTGCTGAACCGACTATGGAGAGAAAGCATTAGCTACAGGTGACCGAGAATTCTTCTGTTTTTCCACGGACACGGCACACAGGGACGAGCGGTTAGACCTGGCGTAGTATTGCTTTCGCAATAAAAAAAATAAAATGAGGAGGTTTCAACGCTGCTGAACCGACTATGGGGCGAAAGCATTAGCTGCAGGAGACCGAGCGTTCTTCTTCTTCCACGGAGACGGCACACTGCGACGAGCGGTTAGACCTGGCGTATTATTGCTTTAAAACAAAAAAAAATAAAATGAGGAGGGTTCAACGCTGCTGAACCGACTATGGGGCGAAAGCATTAGCTGCAGGAGACCGAGCGTTCTTCTTCTTCTTCCACGGAGACGGCACACAGCGACGAGCTTTTAGACCTGGCGTAGCATTGCTTTCGCAATAAGAAAAAATAAAATGAGGGTTCAACGCTGCTGAACCGATTATGGAGCGAAAGCATTAGCTGGAGGAGACCGAGCGTTCTTCTTCTTCTTCCACGGACACGGCACACGGCGACGAGCGGTTAGACCTGGCGTATTATTGCTTTCGCAAAGAGAAAAAATAAAATGAGGGTTCAACGCTGCTGAACCGACTATGGAGAGAAAGCATTAGCTGCAGGAGACCGAGCATTCTTCTGTTTTTCCACGGACACGGCACACAGGGACGAGCGGTTAGACCTGGCGTAGTATTGCTTTCGCAATAAAAAAAATAAAATGAGGAGGTTTCAACGCTGCTGAACCAACTATGGGGCAAAAGCATTAGCTGCAGGAGACCGAGCGTTCTTCTTCTTCCACGGAGACGGCACACAGCGACGAGCTTTTAGACCTGGCGTAGCATTGCTTTCGCAATAAGAAAAAATAAAATGAGGGTTCAACGCTGCTGAACCGACTATGGAGCGAAAGCATTAGCTCCAGGAGACCGAGCGTTCTTCTTCTTCCACGGACATAGCACACAGCGACGAGTGGTTAGACCTGGCGTATTATTGCTCTCACAACAAAAAAAAATGAGGAGGGTACAACGCTGCTGAACCGACTATGGAGAGAAAGCATTAGCTGCAGGAGACCGAGCATTCTTCTGTTTTTCCACGGACACGGCACACAGCGACGAGCGGTTAGACCTGGCGTATTATTGCTTTCGCAAAGAGAAAAAATAAAATGAGGGTTCAACGCTGCTGAACCGATTATGGAGCGAAAGCATTAGCTGCAGGAGACTGAGCGTTCTTCTTCTTCCACGGACACGGCTCACAGCAACGAGCATTTAGACCTGGCGGTGCATTGCTTTCGCAACAAAAAAAAAAATAAAATGAGGAGGGTACAACACTGCTGAACCGACTATGGAAAGAAAGCATTAGCTGCAGGAGACCGCGCGTTCTTCTTCTTCCTCGGACACGGCACACAGCGACGAGCTTTTAGACCTGGCGGTGCATTGCTTTCGCAACAAAAAAAAAATAAAATGAGGGTTCAACGCTGCTGAACCGACTATGGAGAGAAAGCATTAGCTGCAGGAGACCGAGCATTCTTCTTTTTTTCCACGGACACGGCACACAGCGACGAGCGGTTAGACCTGGCGTATTATTGCTTCCGCCATAAGAAAAAAATAAAATGAGGCTTCAACGCTGCTGAACCGACTATGGAGCGAAAGCATTAGCTGCAGGAGACCGAGCGTTCTTCTTCTTCCACGGACACGGCGCACAGCAATGAGCTTTTAGACCTGGCGGTTCATTGCTTTCGCAACAAAAAAAAAAAAATAAAATGGGGGTTCAACGCTGCTGAACCGACTATGGAGAGAAAGCATTAGCTGCAAGAGACCGAGCATTCTTCTGTTTTTCCACGGACACGGCACACAGGGACGAGCGGTTAGACCTGGCGTAGTATTGCTTTCGCAATAAAAAAAATAAAATGAGGAGGTTTCAACGCTGCTGAACCGACTATGGGGCGAAAGCATTAGCTGCAGGAGACCGAGCGTTCTTCTGCTTCTTCCACGGAGACGGCACACTGCGACGAGCGGTTAGACCTGGCGTATTATTGCTTTAAAACAAAAAAAAATAAAATGAGGAGGGTTGAACGCTGCTGAACCGACTATGGAGCGAAAGCATTAGCTGCAGGAGACCGAGCGTTCTTCTTCTTCTTCCACGGAGACGGCACACAGCGACGAGCTTTTAGACCTGGCGTAGCATTGCTTTCGCAATAAGAAAAAATAAAATGAGGGTACAACGCTGCTGAACCGACTATGGAGCGAAAGCATTAGCTGCAGAAGACCGAGTTTTCTTCTTCTTCTTCCACGGACATAGCACACAGCGACGAGTGGTTAGACCTGGCGTATTATTGCTCTCACAACAAAAAAAATAAAATGAGGAGGGTACAACGCTGCTGAACCGACTATGGAGAGAAAGCATTAGCTGCAGGAGACCGAGCATTCTTCTGTTTTTCCACGGACACGGCACACAGCGACGAGCGGTTAGACCTGGCGTATTATTGCTTTCGCAAAGAGAAAAAATAAAATGAGGGTTCAACGCTGCTGCACCGACTATAGAGCGAAAGCATTAGCTGCAGGAGACTGAGCGTTCTTCTTCTTCCACGGACACGGCGCACAGCAACGAGCTTTTAGACCTGTCGGTGCATTGCTTTCGCAACAAAAAAAAAATAAAATGAGGAGGGTACAACGCTGCTGAACCGACTATGGAGAGAAAGCATTAGCTGCAGGAGACCGTGCGTTCTTCTTCTTCCACGGACACGGCACACAGCGACGAGCTTTTAGACCTGGCGGTGCATTGCTTTCGCAACAAAAAAAAAATTAAATGAGGGTTCAACGCTGCTGAACCGACTATGGAGAGAAAGCATTAGCTGCAGGAGACCGAGCATTCTTCTGTTTTTCCACGGACACGGCACACAGCGACGAGCGGTTAGACCTGGCGTATTATTGCTTTCGCAATAAGAAAAAATAAAATGAGGGTTCAACGCTGCTGAACCGACTATGGAGCGAAAGCATTAGCTGCAGGAGACCGAGCGTTCTTCTTCTTCCACGGACACGGCGCACAGCGACGAGCTTTTAGACCTGGCGGTGCATTGCTTTCGCAACAAAAAAAAATAAAATGGGGGTTCAACGCTGCTGAACCGACTATGGAGAGAAAGCATTAGCTGCAGGAGACCGAGCGTTCTTCTTCTTCTTCCACGGAGACGGCACACAGCGACGAGCTTTTAGACCTGGCGTAGCATTGCTTTCGCAATAAGAAAAAATAAAATGAGGGTTCAACGCTGCTGAACCGATTATGGAGCGAAAGCATTAGCTGGAGGAGACCGAGCGTTCTTCTTCTTCTTCCACGGACACGGCACACGGCGACGAGCGGTTAGACCTGGCGTATTATTGCTTTCGCAAAGAGAAAAAATAAAATGAGGGTTCAACGCTGCTGAACCGACTATGGAGAGAAAGCATTAGCTGCAGGAGACCGAGCATTCTTCTGTTTTTCCACGGACACGGCACACAGGGACGAGCGGTTAGACCTGGCGTAGTATTGCTTTCGCAATAAAAAAAATAAAATGAGGAGGTTTCAACGCTGCTGAACCAACTATGGGGCAAAAGCATTAGCTGCAGGAGACCGAGCGTTCTTCTTCTTCCACGGAGACGGCACACAGCGACGAGCTTTTAGACCTGGCGTAGCATTGCTTTCGCAATAAGAAAAAATAAAATGAGGGTTCAACGCTGCTGAACCGACTATGGAGCGAAAGCATTAGCTCCAGGAGACCGAGCGTTCTTCTTCTTCCACGGACATAGCACACAGCGACGAGTGGTTAGACCTGGCGTATTATTGCTCTCACAACAAAAAAAAATGAGGAGGGTACAACGCTGCTGAACCGACTATGGAGAGAAAGCATTAGCTGCAGGAGACCGAGCATTCTTCTGTTTTTCCACGGACACGGCACACAGCGACGAGCGGTTAGACCTGGCGTATTATTGCTTTCGCAAAGAGAAAAAATAAAATGAGGGTTCAACGCTGCTGAACCGATTATGGAGCGAAAGCATTAGCTGCAGGAGACTGAGCGTTCTTCTTCTTCCACGGACACGGCGCACAGCAACGAGCATTTAGACCTGGCGGTGCATTGCTTTCGCAACAAAAAAAAATAAAATGAGGAGGGTACAACGCTGCTGAACCGACTATGGAAAGAAAGCATTAGCTGCAGGAGACCGCGCGTTCTTCTTCTTCCTCGGACACGGCACACAGCGACGAGCTTTTAGACCTGGCGGTGCATTGCTTTCGCAACAAAAAAAAAATAAAATGAGGGTTCAACGCTGCTGAACCGACTATGGAGAGAAAGCATTAGCTGCAGGAGACCGAGCATTCTTCTTTTTTTCCACGGACACGGCACACAGCGACGAGCGGTTAGACCTGGCGTATTATTGCTTCCGCCATAAGAAAAAAATAAAATGAGGCTTCAACGCTGCTGAACCGACTATGGAGCGAAAGCATTAGCTGCAGGAGACCGAGCGTTCTTCTTCTTCCACGGACACGGCGCACAGCAACGAGCTTTTAGACCTGGCGGTTCATTGCTTTCGCAACAAAAAAAAAATAAAATGGGGGTTCAACGCTGCTGAACCGACTATGGAGAGAAAGCATTAGCTGCAAGAGACCGAGCATTCTTCTGTTTTTCCACGGACACGGCACACAGGGACGAGCGGTTAGACCTGGCGTAGTATTGCTTTCGCAATAAAAAAAAATAAAATGAGGAGGTTTCAACGCTGCTGAACCGACTATGGGGCGAAAGCATTAGCTGCAGGAGACCGAGCGTTCTTCTGCTTCTTCCACGGAGACGGCACACTGCGACGAGCGGTTAGACCTGGCGTATTATTGCTTTAAAACAAAAAAAAATAAAATGAGGAGGGTTGAACGCTGCTGAACCGACTATGGAGCGAAAGCATTAGCTGCAGGAGACCGAGCGTTCTTCTTCTTCTTCCACGGAGACGGCACACAGCGACGAGCTTTTAGACCTGGCGTAGCATTGCTTTCGCAATAAGAAAAAATAAAATGAGGGTACAACGCTGCTGAACCGACTATGGAGCGAAAGCATTAGCTGCAGAAGACCGAGTGTTCTTCTTCTTCTTCCACGGACATAGCACACAGCGACGAGTGGTTAGACCTGGCGTATTATTGCTCTCACAACAAAAAAAAATAAAATGAGGAGGGTACAACGCTGCTGAACCGACTATGGAGAGAAAGCATTAGCTGCAGGAGACCGAGCATTCTTCTGTTTTTCCACGGACACGGCACACAGCGACGAGCGGTTAGACCTGGCGTATTATTGCTTTCGCAAAGAGAAAAAATAAAATGAGGGTTCAACGCTGCTGCACCGACTATAGAGCGAAAGCATTAGCTGCAGGAGACTGAGCGTTCTTCTTCTTCCACGGACACGGCGCACAGCAACGAGCTTTTAGACCTGTCGGTGCATTGCTTTCGCAACAAAAAAAAAATAAAATGAGGAGGGTACAACGCTGCTGAACCGACTATGGAGAGAAAGCATTAGCTGCAGGATACCGTGCGTTCTTCTTCTTCCACGGACACGGCGCACAGCGACGAGCTTTTAGACCTGGCGGTGCATTGCTTTCGCAACAAAAAAAAAATTAAATGAGGGTTCAACGCTGCTGAACCGACTATGGAGAGAAAGCATTAGCTGCAGGAGACCGAGCATTCTTCTGTTTTTCCACGGACACGGCTCACAGCGACGAGCGGTTAGACCTGGCGTATTATTGCTTTCGCAATAAGAAAAAATAAAATGAGGGTTCAACGCTGCTGAACCGACTATGGAGCGAAAGCATTAGCTGCAGGAGACCGAGCGTTCTTCTTCTTCCACGGACACGGCGCACAGCGACGAGCTTTTAGACCTGGCGGTGCATTGCTTTCGCAACAAAAAAAAAATAAAATGGGGGTTCAACGCTGCTGAACCGACTATGGAGAGAAAGCATTAGCTGCAGGAGACCGAGCGTTCTTCTTCTTCCACGGAGACGGCAGACTGCGACGAGCGGTTAGACCTGGCGTATTATTGCTTTAAAACAAAAAAAAAATAAAATGAGGAGGGTTCAACGCTGCTGAACCGACTATGGAGCGAAAGCATTTGCTGCAGGAGACCGAGCGTTCTTCTTCTTCTTCCACGGAGATGGCACACAGCGACGAGCTTTTAGACCTGGCGTAGTATTGCTTTCGCAATAAGAAAAAATAAAATGAGGGTTCAACGCTGCTGAACCGACTATGGAGCGAAAGCATTAGTTGCAGGAGACCGAGCGTTCTTCTTCTTCTTCCACGGACACAGCACACAGCGACGAGCGGTTAGACCTGGCGTATTATTGCTCTCACAACAAAAAAAAATAAAATGAGGAGGGTACAACGCTGCTGAACCGACTTATGGAGAGAAAGCATTAGCTGCAGGAGACCGAGCATTCTTCTGTTTTTCCACGGACACGGCACACAGCGACGAGCGGTTAGACCTGGCGTATTATTGCTTTCGCAAAGAGAAAAAATAAAATGAGGGTTCAACGCTGCTGAACCGACTATGGAGCGAAAGCATTAGCTGCAGGAGACCGAGCGTTCTTCTTCTTCCACGGACACAGCACACAGCGACGAGCGGTTAGACCTGGCGTTTTATTGCTCTCATAACAAAAAAAAATAAAATGAGGAGGGTACAACGCTGTTGAACCGACTATGGAGAGAAAGCATTAGCTGCAGGTGACCGAGCATTCTTCTGTTTTTCCACGGACACGGCACACAGCGACGAGCGGTTAGACCTGGCGTATTATTGCTTTCGGAAAGAGAAAAAATAAAATGAGGGTTCAACGCTGCTGAACCGACTATGGAGAGAAAGCATTAGCTGCAGGAGACCGAGCGTTCTTCTTCTTCTTCCACGGAGACGGCACACTGCGACGAGCGGTTAGACCTGGCGTATTATTCCTTTAAAACAAAAAAAATAAAATGAGGAGGGTTCAACGCTGCTGAACCGACTATGGAGCGAAAGCATTAGCTGCAGGAGACCGAGCGTTCTTCTTCTTCTTCCACGGAGACGGCACACAGCGACGAGCATTTAGACCTGGCGTAGCATTGCTTTCGCAATAAGAAAAAATAAAATGAGGGTTCAACGCTGCTGAACCGACTATGGAGCGAAAGCATTAGCTGCAGGAGACCGAGCGTTCTTCTTCTTCTTCCACGGATATAGCACACAGCGACGAGTGGTTAGACCTGGCGTATTATTGCTCTCACAACAAAAAAAAATGAGGAGAGTACAACGCTGCTGAACCGACTATGGAGAGAAAGCATTAGCTGCAGGAGACCGAGAATTCTTCTGTTTTTCCACGGACACGGCACACAGCAACGAGCGGTTAGACCTGGCGTATTATTGCTTTCGCAAAGAGAAAAAATATAATGAGGGTTCAACGCTGCTGAACCGACTATGGAGCGAAAGCATTAGTTGCAGGAGACCGAGCGTTCTTCTTCTTCTTCCACGGACACAGCACACAGCGACGAGCGGTTAGACCTGGCGTATTATTGCTCTCACAACAAAAAAAAATAAAATGAGGAGGGTACAACGCTGCTGAACCGACTATGGAGAGAAAGCATTAGCTGCAGGAGACCGAGCATTCTTCTTTTTTTCCACGGACACGGCACACAGCGACGAGCGGTTAGACCTGGCGTATTATTGCTTTCGCCATAAGAAAAAAATAAAATGAGGCTTCAACGCTGCTGAACCGACTATGGAGCGAAAGCATTAGCTGCAGGAGACCGAGCGTTCTTCTTCTTCCACGGAGGCGGCAGACTGCGACGAGCGGTTAGACCTGGCGTATTATTGCTTTAAAACAAAAAAAAATAAAATGAGGAGGGTTCAACGCTGCTGAACCGACAATGGAGCGAAAGCATTAGCGGCAGGAGACCGAGCGTTCTTCTTCTTCCGCGGAGACGGCACACAGCGACGAGCTTTTAGACCTGGCGTAGTATTGCTTTCGCAATAAGAAAAAATAAAATGAGGAGGGTACAACGCTGTTGAACCGACTATGGAGAGAAAGCATTTGCTGCAGGAGACCGAGCGTTCTTTTTCCTCCACGGACACGGCACACAGCGACGAGCTTTTAGACCTCGCGGTGCATTGCTTTCGAAACAAAAAAAAATAAAATGAGGGTTCAACGCTGCTGAATGGACTATGGAGAGAAAGCATTAGCTGCAGGAGACCGAGCATTCTTCTGTTTTTCCACGGACACCGCACACAGCGACGAGCGGTTAGACCTGGCGTATTATTGCTTTCGCAATAAGAAAAAATAAAATGAGGGTTCAATGTTGCTGAATCGACTATGGAGCGAAAGCATTAGCTGCAGGAGACCGAGCGTTCTTCTTTTCCACGGACACGGCGCACAGCGACGAGCTTTTAGACCTGGCGGTGCATTGCTTTCGCAACAAAAAAAAATAAAATGAGGGTTCAACGCTGCTGAACCGACTATGGAGAGAAAGCATTAGCAGCAGGAGACCGAGAATTCTTCTCTTTTTCCACGGACACGGCACACAGGGACGAGCGGTTAGACCTGGCGTATTATTGCTTTCGCAATAAAAAAAATAAAATGAGGAGGTTTCAACGCTGCTGAACCGACTATGGGGCGAAAGCATTAGCTGCAGGAGACCGAGCGTTCTTCTTCTTCCACGGAGACGGCAGACTGCGACGAGCGGTTAGACCTGGCGTATTATTGCTTTAAAACAAAAAAAAAATAAAATGAGGAGGGTCCAACGCTGCTGAACCGACTATGGAGCGAAAGCATTAGCTGCAGGAGACCGAGCGTTCTTCTTCTACTTCCACGGAGACGGCACACAGCGACGAGCTTTTAGACCTGGCGTAGTATTGCTTTCGCAATAAGAAAAAATAAAGTGAGGGTTCAACGCTGCTGAACCGACTATGGAGCGAAAGCATTAGTTGCAGGAGACCGAGCGTTCTTCGTCTTCTTCCACGGACACAGCACACAGCGACGAGCGGTTAGGCCTGGCGTATTATTGCTCTCACAACAAAAAAAAAATAAAATGAGGAGGGTACAACGCTGCTGAACCGACTTATGGAAAGAAAGCATTAGCTGCAGGAGACCGAGCATTCTTCTGTTTTTCCACGGACACGGCACACAGCGACGAGCGGTTAGACCTGGCGTATTATTGCTTTCGCAAAGAGAAAAAATAAAATGAGGGTTCAACGCTGCTGAACCGACTATGGAGCGAAAGCATTAGCTGCAGGAGACCGAGCGTTCTTCTTCTTCCACGGACACAGCACACAGCGACGAGCGGTTAGACCTGGCGTTTTATTGCTCTCATAACAAAAAAAAAATAAAATGAGGAGGGTACAACGCTGCTGAACCGACTATGGAGAGAAAGCATTAGCTGCAGGAAACCGAGCATTCTTCTGTTTTTCCACGGACACGGCACACAGCGACGAGCGGTTAGACCTGGCGTATTATTGCTTTCGCAAAGAGAAAAAATAAAATGAGGGTTTAACGCTGCTGAACCGACTATGGAGAGAAAGCATTAGCTGCAGGAGACCAATCATTCTTCTGTTTTTCCACGGATACGGCACACAGGGACGAGCGGTTAGACCTGGCGTAGTATTGCTTTCGCAATAAAAAAAATAAAATGAGGAGGTTTCAACGCTGCTGAACCGACTATGGGGCAAAAGCATTAGCTGCAGGAGACCGAGCGTTCTTCTTCTTCTTCCACGGACACAGCACACAGCGACGAGCGGTTAGACCTGGCGTTTTATTGCTCTCATAACAAAAACAAATAAAATGAGGAGGGCACAACGCTGCTGAACCGACTATGGAGAGAAAGCATTAGCTGCAGGAGACCGAGCATTCTTCTGTTTTTCCACGGACACGGCACACAGCGACGAGCGGTTAGACCTGGCGTATTATTGCTTTCGCAAAGAGAAAAAATAAAATGAGGGTTCAAAGCTGCTGAACCGACTATGGAGCGAAAGCATTAGCTGCAGGAGACCGAGCGTTCTTCTTCTTCTTCCACGGACACAGCACACAGCGACGAGCGGTTAGACCTGGCGTTTTATTGCTCTCATAAAAAAAAATAAAATGAGGAGGGTACAACGCTGCTGAACCGACTATGGAGAGAAAGCATTAGCTGCAGGAAACCGAGCATTCTTCTGTTTTTCCACGGACACGGCACACAGCGACGAGCGGTTAGACCTGGCGTATTATTGCTTTCGCAAAGAGAAAAAATAAAATGAGGGTTCAACGCTGCTGAACCGACTATGGAGAGAAAGCATTAGCTGCAGGAGACCGATCATTCTTCTGTTTTTCCACGGATACGGCACACAGGGACGAGCGGTTAGACCTGGCGTAGTATTGCTTTCGCAACAAAAAAAATAAAATGAGGAGGTTTCAACGCTGCTGAACCGACTATGGGGCAAAAGCATTAGCTGCAGGAGACCGAGCGTTCTTCTTCTTCTTCCACGGAGACGGCACACTGCGACGAGCGGTTAGACCTGGCGTATTATTCATCATCATCATCATCAGCCTGATTATACCCACTGCAGGGCGAAGGCCTCTCCCATATCTCTGCACTTAACCCGGTTCTGTGCTAGCTGCATCCACTTGACCCCTGCGAACTTCTTAATCTCATCCGCCCACCTAACTTTCTGCCGCCCCCTGCTACGCTTTCCTTCCCTTGGAATCCAGTTTGTTACCCTCAGCGACCATCGGTTATCCTCTCTTCGCACTACATGTCCTGCCCATGTCCATTTCTTCTTCTTAATTTCCACTAGAATGTCGTTAACTTGAGTTATTTCTCTGACCTTGTTTCTCTGACCTTCTTGAGTTATTGCTTTAAAACAAAAAAAAAAATGAGGAGGGTTCAACGCTGCTGAACCGACTATGGAGCGAAAGCATTAGCTGCAGGAGACCGAGCGTTCTTCTTCTTCTTCCACGGAGACGGCACACAGCGACGAGCTTTTAGACCTGGCGTAGCATTGCTTTCGCAATAAGAAAAAATAAAATGAGGGTTCAACGCTGCTGAACCGACTATGGAGCGAAAGCATTAGCTGCAGGAGACCGAGCGTTCTTCTTCTTCTTCCACGGACATAGCACACAGCGATGAGTGGTTAGACCTGGCGTATTATTGCTCTCACAACAAAACAAAATGAGGAGGGTACAACGCTGCTGAACCGACTATGGAGAGAAAGCATTAGCTGCAGGAGACCGAGCATTCTTCTGTTTTTCCACGGACACGGCACACAGCGACGAGCGGTTAGACCTGGCGTATTATTGCTTTCGCAAAAAGAAAAAATAAAATGAGGGTTCAACGCTGCTGAACCGACTATGGAGCGAAAGCATTAGCTGCAGGAGACTGATCGTTCTTCTTCTTCCACGGACACGGCGCACAGCAACGAGCTTTTTAGACCTGGCGGTGCATTGCTTTCGCAACAAAAAAAAATAAAATGAGGGTTCAACGCTGCTGAACCGACTATGGAGAGAAAGCATTACCTGCAGGAGACCGAGCATTCTTCTGTTTTTCCACGGACACGGCACACAGGGACGAACGGTTAGTCCTGGTGTATTATTGCTTTCGCAAAGAGAAAAAATAAAATGAGGGTTCAACGCTGCTGAACCGACTATGGAGCGAAAGCATTAGCTGCAGGAGACTGAGCGTTCTTCTTCTTCCACGGACACGGCGCACAGCAACGAGCTTTTAGACCTGGCGGTGCATTGCTTTCGCAACAAAAAAAATAAAATGAGGGTTCAACGCTGCTGAACCGACTATGGAGAGAAAGCATTAGCTGCAGGAGACCGAGCATTCTTCTTTCTTTCCACGGACACGGCACACAGCGACGAGCGGTTAGATCTGGCGTATTATTGCTTTCGCCATAAGAAAAAAATAAAATGAGGCTTCAACGCTGCTGAACCGACTATGGAGCGAAAGCATTAGCTGCAGGAGACCGAGCGTTCTTCTTCTTCCACGGACACGGCGCACAGCAACGAGCTTTTAGACCTGGCGGTGCATTGCTTTCGCAACAAAAAAAAATAAAATGAGGGTTCAACGCTGCTGAACCGACTATGGAGAGTAAGCATTAGCTGCAGGAGACCGAGCATTCTTCTGTTTTTCCACGGACACGGCACACGGGGACGAGCGGTTAGACCTGGCGTATTATTGCTTTCGCAATAAAATAAATAAAATGAGGAGGTTTCAACGCTGCTGAACCGACTATGGGGCGAAAGCATTAGCTGCAGGATACCGAGCGTTCTTCTACTTCTTCCACGGAGACGGCACACTGCGACGAGCTTTCAGACCTGGCGTAGCATTACTTTCGCAATAGGAAAAAATAAAATGAGGGTTCAACGCTGCTGAACCGACTATGGAGCGAAAGAATTAGCTGCAGGAGACCGAGCGTTCTTCTTCTTCTTCCACGGACATAGCACACAGCGACGAGTGGTTAGACCTGGCGTATTATTGCTCTCACAACAAAAAAAAAATAAAATGAGGAGGGTACAATGCTGCTGAACAGACTATGGAGAGAAAGCATTAGCTGCAGGAGACCGAGCATTCTTCTCTTTTTCCACGGACACGGCACACAGCGATGAGCGGTTAGACCTGGCATATTATTGCTTTCGCAAAGAGAAAAAATAAAATGAGGGTTCAACGCTGCTGAACCGACTATGGAGCGAAAGCATTAGCTGCAGGAGACTGAGCGTTCTTCTTCTTCCACGGACACGGCGCACAGCAACGAGCTTTTAGACCTGGCGGTGCATTGCTTTCGCAACAAAAAAAAATAAAATGAGGAGGGTACAACGCTGCTGAACCGACTATGGAGAGAAAGCATTAGCTGCAGGAGACCGAGCGTTCTTCTTCTTCCACGCACACGGCACACAGCGACGAGCTTTTAGACCTGGCGGTGCATTGCTTTCGCAACAAAAAAAATAAAATGAGGGTTCAACGCTGCTTAACGGACTATGGAGAGAAAGCATTAGCTGCAGGAGACCGAGCATTCTTCTTTTTTTCCACGGACACGGCACACAGCGACGAGCGGTTAGACCTGGCGTATTATTGCTTTTGCCATAAGAAAAAAATAAAATGAGGCTTCAACGCTGCTGAACCGACTCTGGAGCGAAAGCATTAGCTGCAGGAGACCGAGCGTTCTTCTTCTTCCACGGACACGGCGCACAGCAACGAGCTTTTAGACCTGGCGGTGCATTGCTTTCGCAACAAAAAAAAATAAAATGAGGGTTTAACGCTGCTGAACCGACTATGGAGAGAAAGCATTAGCTGCAGGAGACCGAGCATTCTTCTGTTTTTCCACGGACACGGCACACAGCGACGAGCGGTTTGACCTGGCGTAGTATTGGTTTCGCAATAAAAAAAATAAAATGAAGAGGTTTCAACGCTGCTGAACCGACTATGGGGCGAAAGCATTAGCTGCAGGAGACCGAGCGTTCTTCTTCTTCTTCCACGGACACGGCACACAGCGACGAGCTTTTAGACCTGGCGTTGCATTGCTTTCGCAACAAAAAAATAAAATGAGAGTTCAACTCTGCTGAATCGACTATGGAGAGAAAGCATTAGCTGCAGGAGACCGAGCATTCTTCTTGTTTTTCCACGGACACGGCACACAGCGACGAGCGGTTAGACCCGGCGTAGTATTGCTTTCGCAACAAAAAAAAATAAAATGAGGAGGGTTTCACGCTGCTGAACCGACTATGGAGCGAAAGCATTAGCTGCAGAAGACCGAGCGTTTTCTTCTTCCACGGACAAGGCACACAGCGATGAGCTGTAAGAGAGAGAGAGAAAACTTTTAATGAGCATATAATCAGTAAATATTCGCAGGAGCTGGGTGGTCGGTGCCCCTAGTCCAGGGCTCCGCTGGCAGCAGCTGACTTGCGGACTAGCTGGATAATCCAGGCTTGCTGGTCCAGGTTGTCGCTGGTCAGGGTCGCCTCCCACTGCTCGTGTGTCGGGCATGGCACTATTAACGTTGGGTCAGGTTTGTCCTGGCATTCCCAAGAGATGTGAAAGAGTGTGGGGCTTGCACCGCACCAAGGACAGTAACTCGTGTATTTTGTTGGGCTTATCTTATTTAAAATTTGAAGCTGCAGGAGCTTCAAATTCAAAGGAGCTGTTAGACCTGGCGTAGTATTGCTTTCCCAACAAAATAAAATAAAATGAGCTTTCAACGCTGCTGAACCGACTATGGAGCGAAAGCATTAGCTGCAGGAGACCGAGTGTTCTTCTTCCACGTACACGGTACACAGCGACGACCTTTAAGACCTGGCGTAGCATTGCTTTCCCAACAAAAAAAATAAAATGAGGGTTCAACGCTGCTGAACCCACTATGGAGCGAAAGCATTAGCTGCAGGAGACCGAGCATTCTTCTGTTTTTCCACGGACACGGCACACAGCGACGAGCGGTTAGACCTGTCGTATTATTGCTTTCGCAATAAGAAAAAATAAAATAAGGGTTCAACGCTGCTCAACCGACTATGGAGCGAAAGCATTAGCTGCAGGAGACCGAGTATTCTTCTGTTTTACCACGGACACGGCACACAGCGACGAGCGGTTAGACCTGGCGTATTATTGCTTTCACAACAAAAAAATAAAATGAGGAGGGTTCAACGCTGCTGAACCGACTATGGAGAGAAAGGAAAAGCTGCAGGAGACCGAGCGTTCTTCTTCTTCTTCCACGGACCCGGCACACAGCGACGAGCTTTTAGACCTGGCGGTGCATTGCTTTCGTAACAAAAAAAATAAAATGAGGGTTCAATGCTTCTGAACCGACTATGGAGAGAAAGCATTAGCTGCAGGAGACCGAGCATTCTTCTGTTTTTCCACGGACACGGCACACAGCGACGAGCGGTTAGACCTGGCGTATTATTGCTTTCGCAATAAGAAAAAATAAAATGAGGGTTCAACGCTGCTGAACCGACTATGGAGCGAAAGCATTAGCTGCAGGAGACCGAGCGTTCTTCTTCTTCTTCCACGGACACGGCACACAGCGACGAGCGGTTAGACCTGGCGTATTATTTCTCTCACAAAACAAAAAAAATAAAATGAGGAGGGTTCAACGCTGCTGAACCGACTATGGAGAGAAAGCATTAGCTGCAGGAGACCGAGCATTCTTCTGTTTTTCCACGGACACGGCACACAGCGACGAACGGTTAGACCTGGCGTATTATTGCTTTCGCCATAAGAAAAAAATAAAATGAGGCTTCAACGCTGCTGAACCGACTATGGAGCGAAAGCATTAGCTGCAGGAGACCGAGCGTTCTTCTTCTTCCACGGACACGGCGCACAGCAACGAGCTTTTAGACCTGGCGGTGCATTGCTTTCAAAACAAAAAAAAATAAAACGAGGAGGGTACAGCGCTGCTGAACCGACTATGGAGAGAAAGCATTAGCTGCAGGAGACCAAGCGTTCTTCTTCTTCCACGGACACGGCACACAGCGACGAGCTTTTAGACCTGGCGGTGCATTGCTTTCGCAACAAGAAAAAAAAATAAAATGAGGGTTCAACGCTGCTGAACCGACTATGGAGAGAAAGCATTAGCTGCAGGAGACCGAGCATTCTTCTGTTTTTCCACGGACACGGCACACAGTGACGAGCGGTTTGACCTGGCGTAATATTGCTTTCGCAATAAAAAAATAAAATGAGTAGGTTTCAACGCTGCTGAACCGACTATGGGGCGAAAGCATTAGCTGCAGGAGACCGAGCGTTCTTCTTCTTCTTCCACGGACACGGCACACAGCGACGAGCGGTTGGACCTGGCATAGTATTGCTTTCGCAATAAAAAAAAATAAAATGTGGAGGGTTCAACCCTGCTGAACCGACTATGGGGCGAAAGCATTAGCTGCAGGAGACCGAGCGTTATTCTTCTTCCACGGACACGGCACACAGCGACAAGCGGTTAGACCTGGCGTTTTATTGCTCTCATAACAAAAAAAAATAAAATGAGAAGGGTACAACGCTGCTGAACCGACTAAGGAGAGAAAGCATTAGCTGCAGGAGACCGAGCGTTCTTCTTCTTCTTCCACGGACACGGCACACAGCGACGAGCGGTTAGACCTGGCGTATTATTTCTCTCACAACAACAAAAAAAAAATAAAATGAGGAGGGTTCAACGCTGCTGAACCGACTATGGAGAGAAAGCATTAGCTGCAGGAGACCGAGCATTCTTCTGTTTTTCCACGGACACGGCACACAGTGACGAGCGGCTAGACCTGGCGTATTATTGCTTTCGCAATAAGAAAAAATAAAATGAGGGTTCAACGCTGCTGAACCGACTATGGAGCGAAAGCATTAGCTGCAGGAGACCGAGCGTTCTTCTTCTTCCACGGACACGGCGCACAGCGACGAGCTTTTAGACCTGGCGGAGCATTGCTTTCGAAACAAAAAAAAATAAAATGAGGGTTCAACGCTGCTGAATGGACTATGGAGAGAAAGCATTAGCTGCAGGAGACCGAGCATTCTTCTGTTTTTCCACGGACACCGCACACAGCGACGAGCGGTTAGACCTGGCGTATTATTGCTTTCGCAATAAGAAAAAATAAAATGAGGGTTCAATGTTGCTGAACCGACTATGGAGCGAAAGCATTAGCTGCAGGAGGCCGAGCGTACTTCTTTTCCACGGACACGGCGCACAGCGACGAGCTTTTAGACCTGGCGGTGCATTGCTTTCGCAACAAAAAAAAATAAAATGAGGGTTCAACGCTGCTGAACCGACTATGGAGAGAAAGCATTAGCAGCAGGAGACCGAGAATTCTTCTCTTTTTCCACGGACACGGCACACAGGGACGAGCGGTTAGACCTGGCGTATTATTGCTTTCGCAATAAAAAAAAATAAAATGAGGAGGTTTCAACGCTGCTGAACCGACTATGGGGCGAAAGCATTAGCTGCAGGAGACCGAGCGTTCTTCTTCTTCCACGGAGACGGCAGACTGCGACGAGCGGTTAGACCTGGCGTATTATTGCTTTAAAACAAAAAAAAAATAAAATGAGGAGGGTTCAACACTGCTGAACCGACTATGGAGCGAAAGCATTAGCTGCAGGAGACCGAGCGTTCTTCTTCTTCTTCCACGGAGACGGCACACAGCGACGAGCTTTTAGACCTGGCAAAGTATTGCTTTCGCAATAAGAAAAAATAAAGTGAGGGTTCAACGCTGCTGAACCGACTATGGAGCGAAAGCATTAGTTGCAGGAGACCGAGCGTTCTTCTTCTTCTTCCACGGACACAGCACACAGCGACGAGCGGTTAGGCCTGGCGTATTATTGCTCTCACAACAAAAAAAAATAAAATGAGGAGGGTACAACGCTGCTGAACCGACTATGGAGAGAAAGCATTAGCTGCAGGAAACCGAGCATTCTTCTGTTTTTCCACGGACACGGCACACAGCGACGTGCGGTTAGACCTGGCGTATTATTGCTTTCGCAAAGAGAAAAAATAAAATGAGGGTTTAACGCTGCTGAACTGACTATGGAGAGAAAGCATTAGCTGCAGGAGACCAATCATTCTTCTGTTTTTCCACGGATACGGCACACAGGGACGAGCGGTTAGACCTGGCGTAGTATTGCTTTCGCAATAAAAAAAATAAAATGAGGAGGTTTCAACGCTGCTGAACCGACTATGGGGCAAAAGCATTAGCTGCAGGAGACCGAGCGTTCTTCTTCTTCTTCCACGGACACAGCACACAGCGACGAGCGGTTAGACCTGGCGTTTTATTGCTATCATAACAAAAAAAAATAAAATGAGGAGGGTACAACGCTGCTGAACCGACTATGGAGAGAAAGCATTAGCTGCAGGAAACCGAGCATTCTTCTGTTTTTCCACGGACACGGCACACAGCGACGAGCGGTTAGACCTGGCGTATTATTGCTTTCGCAAAGAGAAAAAATAAAATGAGGGTTCAACGCTGCTGAACCGACTATGGAGAGAAAGCATTAGCTGCAGGAGACCGGGCGTTCTTCTTCTTCTTCCACGGACACAGCACACAGCGACGAGCGATTAGACCTGGCGTATTATTGCTCTCACAACAAAAAAAAATAAAATGAGGAGGGCACAACGCTGCTGAACCGACTATGGAGAGAAAGCATTAGCTGCAGGAGACCGAGCATTCTTCTGTTTTTCCACGGACACGGCACACAGCGACGAGCGGTTAGACCTGGCGTATTATTGCTTTCGCAAAGAGAAAAAATAAAATGAGGGTTCAACGCTGCTGAACCGACTATGGAGCGAAAGCATTAGCTGCAGGAGACCGAGCGTTCTTCTTCTTCTTCCACGGACACAGCACACAGCGACGAGCGGTTAGACCTGGCGTATTATTGCTCTCATAACAAAAAAAAATAAAATTAGGAGGGTACAACGCTGCTGAACCGACTATGGGGCAAAAGCATTAGCTGCAGGAGACCGAGCGTTCTTCTTCTTCTTCCACGGAGACGGCACACTGCGACGAGCGGTTAGACCTGGCGTATTATTCATCATCATCATCAGCCTGATTATACCCACTGCAGGGCGAAGGCCTCTCCCATATCTCTCCATTTAACCCGGTTCTGTGCTAGCTGCATCCACTTGACCCCTGCGAACTTCTTAATCTCATCCGCCCACCTAACTTTCTGCCGCCCCCTGCTACGCTTTCCTTCCCTTGGAATTCAGTTTGTTACCCTCAGCGACCATCGGTTATCCTCTCTTCGCACTACATGTCCTGCCCATGTCCATTTCTTCTTCTTAATTTCCACTAGAATGTCGTTAACTTGAGTTATTTCTCTGACCTTGTTTCTCTGACCTTCTTGAGTTATTGCTTTAAAACAAAAAAAAAATGAGGAGGGTTCAACGCTGCTGAACCGACTATGGAGCGAAAGCATTAGCTGCAGGAGACCGAGCGTTCTTCTTCTTATTCCACGGAGACGGCGCACAGCGACGAGATTTTAGACCTGGCTTAGCATTGCTTTCGCAATAAGAAAAAATAAAATGAGGGTTCAACGCTGCTGAACCGACTATGGAGCGAAAGCATTAGCTGCAGGAGACCGAGCGTTCTTCTTCTTCTTCCACGGACATAGCACACAGCGATGAGTGGTTAGACCTGGCGTATTATTGCTCTCACAACAAAAAAAAAATGAGGAGGGTACAACGCTGCTGAACCGACTATGGAGAGAAAGCATTACCTGCAGGAGACCGAGCATTCTTCTGTTTTTCCACGGACACGGCACACAGCGACGAGCGGTTAGACCTGGCGTATTATTGCTTTCGCAAAAAGAAAAAATAAAATGAAGGTTCAACGCTGCTGAACCGACTATGGAGCGAAAGCATTAGCTGCAGGAGACTGATCGTTCTTCTTCTTCCAAGGACACGGCGCACAGCAACGAGCTTTTTAGACCCGGCGGTGCATTGCTTTCGCAACAAAAAAAAAAATAAAATGAGGGTTCAACGCTGCTGAACCGACTATGGAGAGAAAGCATTACCTGCAGGAGACCGAGCATTCTTCTGTTTTTCCACGGACACGGCACACAGGGACGAACGGTTAGTCCTGGTGTATTATTGCTTTCGCAAAGAGAAAAAATAAAATGAGGGTTCAACGCTGCTGAACCGACTATGGAGAGAAAGCATTAGCTGCAGGAGACTGAGCGTTCTTCTTCTTCCACGGACACGGCGCACAGCAACGAGCTTTTAGACCTGGCGGTGCATTGCTTTCGCAACAAAAAAAAATAAAATGAGGGTTCAACGCTGCTGAACCGACTATGGAGAGTAAGCATTAGCTGCAGGAGACCGAGCATTCTTCTGTTTTTCCACGGACACGGCACACGGGGACGAGCGGTTATACCTGGCGTATTATTGCTTTCGCAATAAAATAAATAAAATGAGGAGGTTTCAACGCTGCTGAACCGACTATGGGGCGAAAGCATTAGCTGCAGGAGACCGAGCGTTCTTCTTCTTCTTCCACGGACATAGCACACAGCGACGAGTGGTTAGACCTGGCGTATTATTGCTCTCACAACAAAAAAAAATAAAATGAGGAGGGTACAATGCTGCTGAACAGACTATGGAGAGAAAGCATTAGCTGCAGGAGACCGAGCATTCTTCTGTTTTTCCACGGACACGGCACGCAGCGACGAACGGTTAGACCTGGCGTATTATTGCTTTCGCCATAAGAAAAAAATAAAATGAGGCTTCAACGCTGCTGAACCGACTATGGAGCGAAAGCATTAGCTGCAGGAGACCGAGCGTTCTTCTTCTTCCACGGACACGGCGCACAGCAACGAGCTTTTAGACCTGGCGGTGCATTGCTTTCACAACAAAAAAAAAAATAAAACGAGGAGGGTACAGCGCTGCTGAACCGACTATTGAGAGAAAGCATTAGCTGCAGGAGACCGAGCGTTCTTCTTCTTCCACGGACACGGCACACAGCGACGAGCTTTTAGACCTGGCGGTGCATTGCTTTCGCAACAAGAAAAAAAATAAAATGAGGGTTCAACGCTGCTGAACCGACTATGGAGAGAAAGCATTAGCTGCAGGAGACCGAGCGTTCTTCTTCTTCTTCCACGGACACGGCACACAGCGACGAGCGGTTGGACCTGGCATAGTATTGCTTTCGCAATAAAAAAAATAAAATGTGGAGGGTTCAACCCTGCTGAACCGACTATGGGGCGAAAGCATTAGCTGCAGGAGACCGAGCGTTATTCTTCTTCCACGGACACGGCACACAGCGACAAGCGGTTAGACCTGGCGTTTTATTGCTCTCATAACAAAAAAAAAATAAAATGAGAAGGGTACAACGCTGCTGAACCGACTAAGGAGAGAAAGCATTAGCTGCAGGAGACCGAGCGTTCTTCTTCTTCCACGGACACGGCACAAAGCGACGAGCTTTTACACCTGGTGTAGCATTGCGTTCCCAACAAAAAAAAAATATAAAAGGAGGGTTCAACGCTGCTAAACCGACTATGGAGCGAAAGCATTAGCTACAGGAGACCGAGCGTTCTTCTATTTCCACGGACACAGCACACAGCGACGAGCTTTTAGACCTGGCGTTGCATTGCTTTCGCAACAAAAAAGTAAAATGAGGGTTCAACTCTGCTGAATCGACTATGGAGAGAAAGCATTAGCTGCAGTAGACCGAGCATTCTTCTTTTTCCACGGACACGGCACACAGCGACGAGCGGTTAGACCTGGCGTATTATTGCTTTCGCAATAAAAAAAAAAGTAAAATGAGGGTTCAATGTTGCTGAACCGACAATGAAGCGAAAGCATTAGCTGCAGGAGACCGAGTGTTCTTCTTCTTCTTCCACGGACACGGCACACAGCGACGAGCGGTTAGACCCGGCGTAGTATTGCTTTGGCAACAAAAAAAAACAATAAAATGAGGAGGGTTCCACGCTGCTGAACCGACTATGGAGCGAAATCATTAGCTGCAGAAGACCGAGCGTTTTCTTCTTCCACAGACAAGGCACACAGCGACGAGCTGTTAGACCTGGCGTAGTATTGCTTTCCCAACAAAAAAAAGAATAAAATGAGCTTTCAACGCTGCTGAACCGACTATGGAGCGAAAGCATTAGCTGCAGGAGACCGAGTGTTCTTCTTCCACGTACACGGCACACAGCGACGACCTTTAAGACCTGGCGTAGCATTGCTTTCGCAACAAAAAAAAATAAAATGAGGGTTCAACGCTGCTGAACCCACTATGGAGAGAAAGCATTAGCTGCAGGAGACCGAGCATTCTTCTGTTTTTCCACGGACACGGCACACAGGGACGAGCGGTTAGACCTGGCGTATTATTGCTTTCGAAATAAGAAAAATAAAATGAGGAGGTTTCAACGCTGCTGAACCGACTATGGGGCGAAAGCATTAGCTGCAGGAGACC
Source organism: Amblyomma maculatum (assembly GCF_055883805.1). NCBI lineage: Eukaryota > Metazoa > Arthropoda > Arachnida > Ixodida > Ixodidae > Amblyomma > Amblyomma maculatum. The sequence goes on from NW_028146738.1 coordinate 15,923,663, forward strand.
GAGCGTTCTTCTTCTTCTTCCACGGACACGGCACACTGCGACGAGCGGTTAGACCTGGCGTGTTATTGCTTTCGCAACAAAAAAAAATAAAATGAGGAGGGTTCAACGCTGCTGAACCGACTATGGAGCGAAAGCATTAGCTGCAGGAGACCGAGCGTTCTTCTTCTTCTTCCACGGAGACGGCACACAGCGACGAGCTTTTAGACCTGGCGTAGCATTGCTTTCGCAATAAGAAAAAATAAAATGAGGAGGGTACAACGCTGCTGAACCGACTATGGTGAGAAAGCATTAGCTGCAGGAGACCGAGCTTTCTTCTTCTTCCACGGACACGGCACGCAGCGACGAGCTTTTAGACCTGGCGGTGCATTGCTTTCGCAACAAAAAAAAATAAAATGAGGGTTCAACGCTGCTGAACCGACTATGGAGAGAAAGCATTAGCTGCAGGAGACCGAGCATTCTTCTGTTTTTCCACGGACACGGCACACAGCGACGAACGGTTAGACCTGGCGTATTATTGCTTTCGCCATAAGAAAAAAATAAAATGAGGCTTCAACGCTGCTGAACCGACTATGGAGCGAAAGCATTAGCTGCAGGAGACCGAGCGTTCTTCTTCTTCCACGGACACGGCGCACAGCAACGAGCTTTTAGACCTGGCAGTGCATTGCTTTCACAACAAAAAAAAAATAAAACGAGGAGGGTACAGCGCTGCTGAACCGACTATTGAGAGAAAGCATTAGCTGCAGGAGACCGAGCGTTCTTCTTCTTCCACGGACACGGCACACAGCGACGAGCTTTTAGACCTGGCGGTGCATTGCTTTCGCAACAAGAAAAAAAATAAAATGAGGGTTCAACGCTGCTGAACCGACTATGGAGAGAAAGCATTAGCTGCAGGAGACCGAGCATTCTTCTGTTTTTCCACGGACACGGCACACAGTGACGAGCGGTTTGACCTGGCGTAGTATTGCTTTCGCAATAAAAAAAAATAAAATGTGGAGGGTTCAACCCTGCTGAACCGACTATGGGGCGAAAGCATTAGCTGCAGGAGACCGAGCGTTATTCTTCTTCCACGGACACGGCACACAGCGACAAGCGGTTAGACCTGGCGTTTTATTGCTTTCGCAACAAAAAAAAATAAAATGAGGAGGGTTCAACGCTGCTGAACCGACTATGGAGCGAAAGCATTAGCTGCAGGAGACCGAGCGTTCTTCTTCTTCTTCCACGGAGACGGCACACAGCGACGAGCTTTTAGACCTGGCGTAGCATTGCTTTCGCAATAAGAAAAAATAAAATGAGGAGGGTACAACGCTGCTGAACCGACTATGGTGAGAAAGCATTAGCTGCAGGAGACCGAGCTTTCTTCTTCTTCCACGGACACGGCACGCAGCGACGAGCTTTTAGACCTGGCGGTGCATTGCTTTCGCAACAAAACAAAATAAAATGAGGGTTCAACGCTGCTGAACCGACTATGGAGAGAAAGCATTAGCTGCAGGAGACCGAGCATTCTTCTGTTTTTCCACGGACACGGCACACAGCGACGAACGGTTAGACCTGGCGTATTATTGCTTTCGCCATAAGAAAAAAATAAAATGAGGCTTCAACGCTGCTGAACCGACTATGGAGCGAAAGCATTAGCTGCAGGAGACCGAGCGTTCTTCTTCTTCCACGGACACGGCGCACAGCGACGAGCTTTTAGACCTGGCGGTGCATTGCTTTCGCAACAAGAAAAAAAATAAAATGAGGGTTCAACGCTGCTGAACCCACTATGGAGAGAAAGCATTAGCTGCAGGAGACCGAGCATTCTTCTGTTTTTCCACGGACACGGCACACAGGGACGAGCGGTTAGACCTGGCGTATTATTGCTTTCGAAATAAGAAAAATAAAATGAGGAGGTTTCAACGCTGCTGAACCGACTATGGGGCGAAAGCATTAGCTGCAGGAGACCGAGCGTTCTTCTTCTTCTTCCACGGACACGGCACACTGCGACGAGCGGTTAGACCTGGCGTGTTATTGCTTTCGCAACAAAAAAAAATAAAATGAGGAGGGTTCAACGCTGCTGAACCGACTATGGAGCGAAAGCATTAGCTGCAGGAGACCGAGCGTTCTTCTTCTTCTTCCACGGAGACGGCACACAGCGACGAGCTTTTAGACCTGGCGTAGCATTGCTTTCGCAATAAGAAAAAATAAAATGAGGAGGGTACAACGCTGCTGAACCGACTATGGTGAGAAAGCATTAGCTGCAGGAGACCGAGCTTTCTTCTTCTTCCACGGACACGGCACGCAGCGACGAGCTTTTAGACCTGGCGGTGCATTGCTTTCGCAACAAAAAAAAATAAAATGAGGGTTCAACGCTGCTGAACCGACTATGGAGAGAAAGCATTAGCTGCAGGAGACCGAGCATTCTTCTGTTTTTCCACGGACACGGCACACAGCGACGAACGGTTAGACCTGGCGTATTATTGCTTTCGCCATAAGAAAAAAATAAAATGAGGCTTCAACGCTGCTGAACCGACTATGGAGCGAAAGCATTAGCTGCAGGAGACCGAGCGTTCTTCTTCTTCCACGGACACGGCGCACAGCAACGAGCTTTTAGACCTGGCAGTGCATTGCTTTCACAACAAAAAAAAAATAAAACGAGGAGGGTACAGCGCTGCTGAACCGACTATGGTGAGAAAGCATTAGCTGCAGGAGACCGAGCTTTCTTCTTCTTCCACGGACACGGCACGCAGCGACGAGCTTTTAGACCTGGCGTATTATTGCTTTCGCCATAAGAAAAAAATAAAATGAGGCTTCAACGCTGCTGAACCGACTATGGAGAGAAAGCATTAGCTGCAGGAGACCGAGCGTTCTTCTTCTTCCACGGACACGGCACAAAGCGACGAGCTTTTACACCTGGTGTAGCATTGCGTTCCCAACAAAAAAAATATAAAAGGAGGGTTCAACGCTGCTAAACCGACTATGGAGCGAAAGCATTAGCTGCAGGAGACCGAGCGTTCTTCTTCTTCCACGGACACAGCACACAGCGACGAGCTTTTAGACCTGGCGTATTATTGCTTTCGCAATAAAAAAAAGTAAAATGAGGGTTCAATGTTGCTGAACCGACAATGAAGCGAAAGCATTAGCTGCAGGAGACCGAGTGTTCTTCTTCTTCTTCCTCCACGGACACGGCACACAGCGACGAGCGGTTAGACCCGGCGTAGTATTGCTTTGGCAACAAAAAAACAATAAAATGAGGAGGGTTCTACGCTGCTGAACCGACTATGGAGCGAAATCATTAGCTGCAGAAGACCGAGCGTTTTCTTCTTCCACAGACAAGGCACACAGCGACGAGCTGTTAGACCTGGCGTAGTATTGCTTTCCCAACAAAAAAAAATAAAATGAGCTTTCAACGCTGCTGAACCGACTATGGAGCGAAAGCATTATCTGCAGGAGACCGAGTGTTCTTCTTCCACGTACACGGCACACAGCGACGACCTTTAAGACCTGGCGTAGCATTGGTTTCCCAACAAAAAAAATAAAATAAGGGTTTAACACTGCTGAACCAACTATGGAGCGAAAGCATTAGCTGCAGGAGACCAAGCGTTCTCCTTCTTCTTCCACGGACACGGCACACAGCAACGAGCTTTTAGACCTGGCGTAGCATTGCTTTCGCAACAAAAAAAAAAATAAAATGAGGGTTCAACGCTGCTGAACCCACAATGGAGCGAAAGCATTAGCTGCAGGAGACCGAGCATTCTTCTGTTTTTCCACGGACACGGCACACAGGGACGAGCGGTTAGACCTGGCGTATTATTGCTTTCGAAATAAGAAAAAATAAAATGAGGGTTCAACGCTGCTGAACCGACTATGCAGCGAAAGCCTTAGCTGCAGGAGACCGAGCGTTCTTCTTCTTCTTCCACGGACACGGCACACAGCGACGAGCGGTTAGACCTGGCGTATTATTGCTTTCACAACAAAAAAAAAATAAAATGAGGAGGGTACAACGCTGCTGAACCGACTATGGAGAGAAAGCCTTAGCTGCAGGAGACGGAGCGTTCTTCTTCTTCCACGGACACGGCACACAGCGACGAGCGGTTAGACCTGGCGTACTATTGCTTTCACAACAAAAAAAAAATAAAATGAGGAGGGTTCAACGCTGCTGAACCGACTATGGAGAGAGATCATTAGCTGCAGGAGACCGAGCGTTCTTCGTCTTCCACGGACACGGCGCACAGCGACGAGCTTCTAGACCTGGCGGTGCATTGCTTTCGCAACAAAAAAAAATAAAATGAGGGTTCAACGCTGCTGAACCGGCTATGGAGAGAAAGCATTATCTACAGGAGATCGAGTATTCTTCTGTTTTACCACGGACAAGGCACACAGCGACGAGCGGTTAGACCTGGCGAATTATTGCTTTCACAACAAAAAAAATAAAATGAGGAGGGTTCAACGCTGCTGAACCGAATATGGAGAGAAAGCATTAGCTGCAGGAGACCGAGTATTCTTCTGTTTTTCCACGGACACGGCACACAGCGACGAGCGGTTCGACCTCGAGTAGTATTGCTTTCGCAACAAAAAAAAATAAAATGAGGAGGTTTCAACGCTGCTGAACCGACTATGGAGCGAAAGCATTAGCTGCAGGAGACCGAGCGTTCTTCTTCTTCCATAGACACGGCACACAGCGACGAGCGGTTAGACCTGGCGTATTATTGCTTTCACAACAAAAAAAAAATAAAATGAGGAGGGTTCAACGCTGCTGAACCGACTATGAAGAGAAAGCATTAGCTGCAGGAGACCGAGTGTTCTTCTTCTTCCTCCGACACGGCACACAGCGACGAGCGGTTAGACCAGGGTAGTATTGCTTTCGCAATAAAAAAAAATAAAATGAGGGTTCAACACTGCTGAAACAACTATGGAGAGAAAGCATTAGCTGCAGGAGACCGAGCGTTCTTCTTCTTCTTCCACGGACACGGCACACAGCGACGAGCTTTTAGACCTGGCATAGGATTGCTTTCTTAATAAAAAAAAATAAAATGAGGAGGGTTCAACGCTGCTGAACCGACTATGGAGCGAAAGCATTAGCTGCAGGAGACCGAGCGTTCTTCTTCTTCCACGGACACGGCACACAGCGACGAGCGGTTAGACCTGGCGTAGCATTGCTTTCCTAATAAAAAAAAATAAAATGAGGAGGGTTCAACGCTGCTGAACCGACTATGGAGCGAAAGCATTAGCTGCAGGAGACCGAGCGTTCTTCTTTTCCACGGACACGGCGCACAGCGACGAGCTTTTAGACCTGGCGGTGCATTGCTTTCGCAACAAAAAAAAAATAAAATGAGGGTTCAACGCTGCTGAACCGACTATGGAGAGAAAGCATTAGCAGCAGGAGACCGAGAATTCTTCTCTTTTTCCACGGACACGGCACACAGGGACGAGCGGTTAGACCTGGCGTATTATTGCTTTCGCAATAAAAAAAAATAAAATGAGGAGGTTTCAACGCTCCTGAACCGACTATGGGGCGAAAGCATTAGCTGCAGGAGACCGAGCGTTCTTCTTCTTCCACGGAGACGGCAGACTGCGACGAGCGGTTAGACCTGGCGTATTATTGCTTGAAAACAAAAAAAAAATAAAATGAGGAGGGTTCAACGCTGCTGAACCGACTATGGAGCGAAAGCATTAGCTGCAGGAGACCGAGCGTTCTTCTTCTTCTTCCACGGAGACGGCACACAGCGACGAGCTTTTAGACCTGGCAAAGTATTGCTTTCGCAATAAGAAAAAATAAAGTGAGGGTTCAACGCTGCTGAACCGACTATGGAGCGAAAGCATTAGTTGCAGGAGACCGAGCGTTCTTCTTCTTCTTCCACGGACACAGCACACAGCGACGAGCGGTTAGGCCTGGCGTATTATTGCTCTCGCAACAAAAAAAAATAAAATGAGGAGGGTACAACGCTGCTGAACCGACTTATGGAGAGAAAGCATTAGCTGCAGGAGACCGAGCATTCTTCTGTTTTTCCACGGACACGGCACACAGCGACGAGCGGTTAGACCTGGCGTATTATTGCTTTCGCAAAGAGAAAAAATAAAATGAGGGTTCAACGCTGCTGAACCGACTATGGAGCGAAAGCATTAGCTGCAGGAGACCGAGCGTTCTTCTTCTTCTTCCACGGACACAGCACACAGCGACGAGCGGTTAGACCTGGCGTTTTATTTCTCTCATAACAAAAAAAAATAAAATGAGGAGGGTACAACGCTGCTGAACCGACTATGGAGAGAAAGCATTAGCTGCAGGAAACCGAGCATTCTTCTGTTTTTCCACGGACACGGCACACAGCGACGTGCGGTTAGACCTGGCGTATTATTGCTTTCGCAAAGAGAAAAAATAAAATGAGGGTTTAACGCTGCTGAACTGACTATGGAGAGAAAGCATTAGCTGCAGGAGACCAATCATTCTTCTGTTTTTCCACGGATACGGCACACAGGGACGAGCGGTTAGACCTGGCGTAGTATTGCTTTCGCAATAAAAAAAATAAAATGAGGAGGTTTCAACGCTGCTGAACCGACTATGGGGCAAAAGCATTAGCTGCAGGAGACCGAGCGTTCTTCTTCTTCTTCCACGGACACAGCACACAGCGACGAGCGGTTAGACCTGGCGTTTTATTGCTCTCATAACAAAAAAAAATAAAATGAGGAGGGTACAACGCTGCTGAACCGACTATGGAGAGAAAGCATTAGCTGCAGGAAACCGAGCATTCTTCTGTTTTTCCACGGACACGGCACACAGCGACGAGCGGTTAGACCTGGCGTATTATTGCTTTCGCAAAGAGAAAAAATAAAATGAGGGTTCAACGCTGCTGAACCGACTATGGAGAGAAAGCATTAGCTGCAGGAGACCGGGCGTTCTTCTTCTTCTTCCACGGACACAGCACACAGCGACGAGCGGTTAGACCTGGCGTATTATTGCTCTCACAACAAAAAAAAAATAAAATGAGGAGGGCACAACGCTGCTGAACCGACTATGGAGAGAAAGCATTAGCTGCAGGAGACCGAGCATTCTTCTGTTTTTCCACGGACACGGCACACAGCGACGAGCGGTTAGACCTGGCGTATTATTGCTTTCGCAAAGAGAAAAAATAAAATGAGGGTTCAACGCTGCTGAACCGACTATGGAGCGAAAGCATTAGCTGCAGGAGACCGAGCGTTCTTCTTCTTCTTCCACGGACACAGCACACAGCGACGAGCGGTTAGACCTGGCGTATTATTGCTCTCATAACAAAAAAAAATAAAATGAGGAGGGTACAACGCTGCTGAACCGACTATGGAGAGAAAGCATTAGCTGCAGGAAACCGAGCATTCTTCTGTTTTTCCACGGACACGGCACACAGCGACGAGCGGTTAGACCTGGCGTATTATTGCTTTCGCAAAGAGAAAAAATAAAATGAGGGTTCAACGCTGCTGAACCGACTATGGAGAGAAAGCATTAGCTGCAGGAGACCGATCATTCTTCTGTTTTTCCACGGATACGGCACACAGGGACGAGCGGTTAGACCTGGCGTAGTATTGCTTTCGCAACAAAAAAAATAAAATGAGGAGGTTTCAACGCTGCTGAACCGACTATGGGGCAAAAGCATTAGCTGCAGGAGACCGAGCGTTCTTCTTGTTCTTCCACGGAGACGGCACACTGCGACGAGCGGTTAGACCTGGCGTATTATTCATCATCATCATCATCATCATCATCATCAGCCTGATTATACCCACTGCAGGGCGAAGGCCTCTCTCATATCTCTCCACTTAACCCGGTTCTGTGCTAGCTGCATCCACTTGACCCCTGCGAACTTCTTAATCTCATCCGCCCACCTAACTTTCTGCCGCCCCCTGCTACGCTTTCCTTCCCTTGGAATCCAGTTTGTTACCCTCAGCGACCATCGGTTATCCTCTCTTCGCACTACATGTCCTGCCCATGTCCATTTCTTCTTTTTAATTTCCACTAGAATGTCGTTAACTTGAGTTATTTCTCTGACCTTGTTTCTCTGACCTTCTTGAGTTATTGCTTTAAAACAAAAAAAAAATGAGGAGGGTTCAACGCTGCTGAACCGACTATGGAGCGAAAGCATTAGCTGCAGGAGACCGAGCGTTCTTCTTCTTCTTCCACGGAGACGGCGCACAGCGACGAGCTTTTAGACCTGGCTTAGCATTGCTTTCGCAATAAGAAAAAATAAAATGAGGGTTCAACGCTGCTGAACCGACTATGGAGCGAAAGCATTAGCTGCAGGAGACCGAGCGTTCTTCTTCTTCTTCCACGGACATAGCACACAGCGATGAGTGGTTAGACCTGGCGTATTATTGCTCTCACAACAAAAAAAAAATGAGGAGGGTACAACGCTGCTGAACCGACTATGGAGAGAAAGCATTACCTGCAGGAGACCGAGCATTCTTCTGTTTTTCCACGGACACGGCACACAGCGACGAGCGGTTAGACCTGGCGTATTATTGCTTTCGCAAAAATAAAAAATAAAATGAGGGTTCAACGCTGCTGAACCGACTATGGAGCGAAAGCATTAGCTGCAGGAGACTGATCGTTCTTCTTCTTCCACGGACACGGCGCACAGCAACGAGCTTTTTAGACCCGGCGGTGCATTGCTTTCGCAACAAAAAAAAAATAAAATGAGGGTTCAACGCTGCTGAACCGACTATGGAGAGAAAGCATTACCTGCAGGAGACCGAGCATTCTTCTGTTTTTCCACGGACACGGCACACAGGGACGAACGGTTAGTCCTGGTGTATTATTGCTTTCGCAAAGAGAAAAAATAAAATGAGGGTTCAACGCTGCTGAACCGACTATGGAGCGAAAGCATTAGCTGCAGGAGACTGAGCGTTCTTCTTCTTCCACGGACACGGCGCACAGCAACGAGCTTTTAGACCTGGCGGTGCATTGCTTTCGCAACAAAAAAAAAATAAAATGAGGGTTCAACGCTGCTGAACCGACTATGGAGAGAAAGCATTAGCTGCAGGAGACCGAGCATTCTTCTTTCTTTCCACGGACACGGCACACAGCGACGAGCGGTTAGATCTGGCGTATTATTGCTTTCGCCATAAGAAAAAAATAAAATGAGGCTTCAACGCTGCTGAACCGACTATGGAGCGAAAGCATTAGCTGCAGGAGACCGAGCGTTCTTCTTCTTCCACGGACACGGCGCACAGCAACGAGCTTTTAGACCTGGCGGTGCATTGCTTTCGCAACAAAAAAAAATAAAATGAGGGTTCAACGCTGCTGAACCGACTATGGAGAGTAAGCATTAGCTGCAGGAGACCGAGCATTCTTCTGTTTTTCCACGGACACGGCACACGGGGACGAGCGGTTATACCTGGCGTATTATTGCTTTCGCAATAAAATAAATAAAATGAGGAGGTTTCAACGCTGCTGAACCGACTATGGGGCGAAAGCATTAGCTGCAGGAGACCGAGCGTTCTTCTTCTTCTTCCACGGACATAGCACACAGCGACGAGTGGTTAGACCTGGCGTATTATTGCTCTCACAACAAAAAAAAAATAAAATGAGGAGGGCACAATGCTGCTGAACAGACTATGGAGAGAAAGCATTAGCTGCAGGAGACCGAGCATTCTTCTGTTTTTCCACGGACACGGCACGCAGCGACGAACGGTTAGACCTGGCGTATTATTGCTTTCGCCATAAGAAAAAAATAAAATGAGGCTTCAACGCTGCTGAACCGACTATGGAGCGAAAGCATTAGCTGCAGGAGACCGAGCGTTCTTCTTCTTCCACGGACACGGCGCACAGCAACGAGCTTTTAGACCTGGCGGTGCATTGCTTTCACAACAAAAAAAAAAAAAATAAAACGAGGAGGGTACAGCGCTGCTGAACCGACTATTGAGAGAAAGCATTAGCTGCAGGAGACCGAGCGTTCTTCTTCTTCCACGGACACGGCACACAGCGACGAGCTTTTAGACTTGGCGGTGCATTGCTTTCGCAACAAGAAAAAAAATAAAATGAGGGTTCAACGCTGCTGAACCGACTATGGAGAGAAAGCATTAGCTGCAGGAGACCGAGCATTCTTCTGTTTTTCCACGGACACGGCACACAGTGACGAGCGGTTTGACCTGGCGTAGTATTGCTTTCGCAATAAAAAAATAAAATGAGTAGGTTTCAACGCTGCTGAACCGACTATGGGGCGAAAGCATTAGCTGCAGGAGACCGAGCGTTCTTCTTCTTCTTCCACGGACACGGCACACAGCGACGAGCGGTTGGACCTGGCATAGTATTGCTTTCGCAATAAAAAAAAATAAAATGTGGAGGGTTCAACCCTGCTGAACCGACTATGGGGCGAAAGCATTAGCTGCAGGAGACCGAGCGTTATTCTTCTTCCACGGACACGGCACACAGCGACGAGCTTTTACACCTGGTGTAGCATTGCGTTCCCAACAAAAAAAATATAAAAGGAGGGTTCAACGCTGCTAAACCGACTATGGAGCGAAAGCATTAGCTGCAGAAGACCGAGCGTTCTTCTATTTCCACGGACACAGCACACAGCGACGAGCTTTTAGACCTGGCGTTGCATTGCTTTCGCAACAAAAAAGTAAAATGAGGGTTCAACTCTGCTGAATCGACTATGGAGAGAAAGCATTAGCTGCAGTAGACCGAGCATTCTTCTTTTTCCACGGACACGGCACACAGCGACGAGCGGTTAGACCTGGCGTATTATTGCTTTCGCAATAAAAAAAAAGTAAAATGAGGGTTCAATGTTGCTGAACCGACAATGAAGCGAAAGCATTAGCTGCAGGAGACCGAGTGTTCTTCTTCTTCTTCCACGGACACGGCACACAGCGACGAGCGGTTAGACCCGGCGTAGTATTGCTTTGGCAACAAAAAAAAACAATAAAATGAGGAGGGTTCCACGCTGCTGAACCGACTATGGAGCGAAATCATTAGCTGCAGAAGACCGAGCGTTTTCTTCTTCCACAGACAAGGCACACAGCGACGAGCTGTTAGACCTGGCGTAGTATTGCTTTCCCAACAAAAAAAAGAATAAAATGAGCTTTCAACGCTGCTGAACCGACTATGGAGCGAAAGCATTAGCTGCAGGAGACCGAGTGTTCTTCTTCCACGTACACGGCACACAGCGACGACCTTTAAGACCTGGCGTAGCATTGCTTTCCCAACAAAAAAAATAAAATGAGGGTTTAACACTGCTGAACCAACTATGGAGCGAAAGCATTAGCTGCAGGAGACCAAGCGTTCTCCTTCTTCTTCCACGGACACGGCACACAGCGACGAGCTTTTAGACCTGGCGTAGCATTGCTTTCGCAACAAAAAAAAAAAAAAATAAAATGAGGGTTCAACGCTGCTGAACCCACTATGGAGAGAAAGCATTAGCTGCAGGAGACCGAGCATTCTTCTGTTTTTCCACGGACACGGCACACAGGGACGAGCGGTTAGACCTGGCGTATTATTGCTTTCGAAATAAGAAAAATAAAATGAGGAGGTTTCAACGCTGCTGAACCGACTATGGGGCGAAAGCATTAGCTGCAGGAGACCGAGCGTTCTTCTTCTTCTTCCACGGACACGGCACACTGCGACGAGCGGTTAGACCTGGCGTGTTATAGCTTTCGCAACAAAAAAAAAATAAAATGAGGAGGGTTCAACGCTGCTGAACCGACTATGGAGCGAAAGCATTAGCTGCAGGAGACCGAGCGTTCTTCTTCTTCTTCCACGGAGACGGCACACAGCGACGAGCTTTTAGACCTGGCGTAGCATTGCTTTCGCAATAAGAAAAAATAAAATGAGGAGGGTACAACGCTGCTGAACCGACTATGGTGAGAAAGCATTAGCTGCAGGAGACCGAGCTTTCTTCTTCTTCCACGGACACGGCACGCAGCGACGAGCTTTTAGACCTGGCGGTGCATTGCTTTCGCAACAAAAAAAAATAAAATGAGGGTTCAACGCTGCTGAACCGACTATGGAGAGAAAGCATTAGCTGCAGGAGACCGAGCATTCTTCTGTTTTTCCACGGACACGGCACACAGCGACGAACGGTTAGACCTGGCGTATTATTGCTTTCGCCATAAGAAAAAAATAAAATGAGGCTTCAACGCTGCTGAACCGACTATGGAGCGAAAGCATTAGCTGCAGGAGACCGAGCGTTCTTCTTCTTCCACGGACACGGCGCACAGCAACGAGCTTTTAGACCTGGCAGTGCATTGCTTTCACAACAAAAAAAAAATAAAACGAGGAGGGTACAGCGCTGCTGAACCGACTATTGAGAGAAAGCATTAGCTGCAGGAGACCGAGCGTTCTTCTTCTTCCACGGACACGGCACACAGCGACGAGCTTTTAGACCTGGCGGTGCATTGCTTTCGCAACAAGAAAAAAAATAAAATGAGGGTTCAACGCTGCTGAACCGACTATGGAGAGAAAGCATTAGCTGCAGGAGACCGAGCATTCTTCTGTTTTTCCACGGATACGGCACACAGTGACGAGCGGTTTGACCTGGCGTAGTATTGCTTTCGCAATAAAAAAAAATAAAATGTGGAGGGTTCAACCCTGCTGAACCGACTATGGGGCGAAAGCATTAGCTGCAGGAGACCGAGCGTTATTCTTCTTCCACGGACACGGCACACAGCGACAAGCGGTTAGACCTGGCGTTTTATTGCTCTCATAACAAAAAAAAAAATAAAATGAGAAGGGTACAACGCTGCTGAACCGACTAAGGAGAGAAAGCATTAGCTGCAGGAGACCGAGCGTTCTTCTTCTTCCACGGACACGGCACAAAGCGACGAGCATTTACACCTGGTGTAGCATTGCGTTCCCAACAAAAAAAATATAAAAGGAGGGTTCAACGCTACTAAACCGACTATGGAGCGAAAGCACTAGCTGCAGGAGACCGAGCGTTCTTCTTCTTCCACGGACACAGCACACAGCGACGAGCTTTTAGACCTGGCGTATTATTGCTTTCGCAATAAAAAAAAGTAAAATGAGGGTTCAATGTTGCTGAACCGACAATGAAAAGAAAGCATTAGCTGCAGGAGACCGAGTGTTCTTCTTCTTCTTCCTCCACGGACACGGCACACAGCGACGAGCGGTTAGACCCGGCGTAGTATTGCTTTGGCAACAAAAAAACAATAAAATGAGGAGGGTTCCACGCTGCTGAACCGACTATGGAGCGAAATCATTAGCTGCAGAAGACCGAGCGTTTTCTTCTTCCACAGACAAGGCACACAGCGACGAGCTGTTAGACCTGGCGTAGTATTGCTTTCCCAACAAAAAAAAAAATAAAATGAGCTTTCAACGCTGCTGAACCGACTATGGAGCGAAAGCATTAGCTGCAGGAGACCGAGTGTTCTTCTTCCACGTACACGGCACACAGCGACGACCTTTAAGACCTGGCGTAGCATTGCTTACCCAACAAAAAAAATAAAATAAGGGTTTAACACTGCTGAACCAACTATGGAGCGAAAGCATTAGCTGCAGGAGACCAAGCGTTCTCCTTCTTCTTCCACGGACACGGCACACAGCGACGAGCTTTTAGACCTGGCGTAGCATTGCTTTCGCAACAAAAAAAAAATAAAATGAGGGTTCAACGCTGCTGAACCCACAATGGAGCGAAAGCATTAGCTGCAGGAGACCGAGCATTCTTCTGTTTTTCCACGGACACGGCACACAGGGACGAGCGGTTAGACCTGGCGTATTATTGCTTTCGAAATAAGAAAAAATAAAATGAGGGTTCAACGCTGCTGAACCGACTATGCAGCGAAAGCCTTAGCTGCAGGAGACCGAGCGTTCTTCTTCTTCTTCCACGGACACGGCACACAGCGACGAGCGGTTAGACCTGGCGTATTATTGCTTTCACAACAACAAAAAAATAAAATGAGGAGGGTACAACGCTGCTGAACCGACTATGGAGAGAAAGCCTTAGCTGCAGGAGACGGAGCGTTCTTCTTCTTCCACGGACACGGCACACAGCGACGAGCGGTTAGACCTGGCGTACTATTGCTTTCACAACAAAAAAAAAATAAAATGAGGAGGGTTCAACGCTGCTGAACCGACTATGGAGAGAGATCATTAGCTGCAGGAGACCGAGCGTTCTTCGTCTTCCACGGACACGGCGCACAGCGACGAGCTTCTAGACCTGGCGGTGCATTGCTTTCGCAACAAAAAAAAATAAAATGAGGGTTCAACGCTGCTGAACCGGCTATGGAGAGAAAGCATTATCTACAGGAGATCGAGTATTCTTCTCTTTTACCACGGACAAGGCACACAGCGACGAGCGGTTAGACCTGGCGAATTATTGCTTTCACAACAAAAAAAATAAAATGAGGAGGGTTCAACGCTGCTGAACCGAATATGGAGAGAAAGCATTAGCTGCAGGAGACCGAGTATTCTTCTGTTTTTCCACGGACACGGCACACAGCGACGAGCGGTTCGACCTCGAGTAGTATTGCTTTCGCAACAAAAAAAAATAAAATGAGGAGGTTTCAACGCTGCTGAACCGACTATGGAGCGAAAGCATTAGCTGCAGGAGACCGAGCGTTCTTCTTCTTCCATAGACACGGCACACAGCGACGAGCGGTTAGACCTGGCGTATTATTGCTTTCACAACAAAAAAAAATAAAATGAGGAGGGTTCAACGCTGCTGAACCGACTATGAAGAGAAAGCATTAGCTGCAGGAGACCGAGTGTTCTTCTTCTTCCTCCGACACGGCACACAGCGACGAGCGGTTAGACCAGGGTAGTATTGCTTTCGCAATAAAAAAAAATAAAATGAGGGTTCAACACTGCTGAAACAACTATGGAGAGAAAGCATTAGCTGCAGGAGACTGAGCGTTCTTCTTCTTCTTCCACGGACACGGCACACAGCGACGAGCTTTTAGACCTGGCATAGGATTGCTTTCTTAATAAAAAAAAATAAAATGAGGAGGGTTCAACGCTGCTGAACCGACTATGGAGCGAAAGCATTAGCTGCAGGAGACCGAGCGTTCTTCTTCTTCCACGGACACGGCACACAGCGACGAGCGGTTAGACCTGGCGTAGCATTGCTTTCCTAATAAAAAAAAAATAAAATGAGGAGGGTTCAACGCTGCTGAACCGACTATGGAGCGAAAGCATTAGCTGCAGGAGACAGAGCGTTCTTTTTCTTCTTCCACGGACACCGCACACAGCGACGAGCAGGTAGACCTGGCGTAGCATTGCTTTCTTAATAAAAAGTTAAAATGAGGAGGGTTCAACGCTGCTGAACCGACTATGGAGCGACAGCACTAGCTGCAGGAGACCAAGCGTTCTTCTTCTTCTTCCACGGACACGGCACACAGCGACGAGCGGTTAGACCTGGCGTAGGATTGCTTTCTTAATAAAAAAAATAAAATGAGGAGCGTTCAACGCCGCTGAACCGACTATGGAGCGAAAGCATTAGCTGCAGGAGACCAAGCGTTCGTCTTCTTCTTCCACGGACACAGCACACAGCGACGAGCGGTTAGACCTGGCGTAGCATTGCTTTCTTAATAAAAAGATAAAATGAGGAGGGTTCAACGCTGCTGAACCGACTATGGAGCGAAAGCATTAGCTGCAATAGAGCAAGCTTTCTTCTTCTTCTTCCACGGACACGGCACACAGCGACGAGCGGTTAGAGCTGGCGTTGCATTGCTATCTTAATAAAAAAAATAAAACGAGGAGGGTTCAACGCTGCTGAACCGACTGTGGAGCGAAAGCATTAGCTGCAGGAGACCGAGCGTTCTTCAACTTCCACGGAGAGGGCACAAAGCGACGAGCGGTTAGACCTGGCGTAGCATTGCTTTCGTAACAAAAAAAATAAAATGAGGGTTAAACGCTGCTGAACCGACTATGGAGAGAAAGCATTAGCTGCAGGAGACCGAGCATTCTTCTGTTTTTCCACGAACACGGCACGCAGCGACGAGCGGTTAGACCTGTCGTATTACTGCTTTGGCAAAAGGAAAAAATAAAATAAGGGTTCAACGCTGCTCAACCGACTATGGAGCGAAAGCATTAGCTGCAGGACACCGAGAGTTCTTCTTCTTCCACGGACACGGCACACAGCGACGAGCGGTTAGACCTGGCGTACTATTGCTTTCACAACAAAAAAAAAATAAAATGAGGAGGGTTCAACGCTGCTGAACCGACTATGGAGAGAGATCATTAGCTGCAGGTGACCGAGCGTTCAAATTCTTCCACGGACACGGCGCACAGCGACGAGCTTCTAGACCTGGCGGTGCATTGCTTTCGCAACAAAAAAAAAATAAAATGAGGGTTCAACGCTGCTGAACCGACTATGGAGAGAAAGCATTAGCTGCAGGAGACCGAGTATTCTTCTGCTTTACCACGGACACGGAACACAGCGACGAGCGGTTAGACCTGGCGTATTATTGCTTTCACAACAAAAAAAAAATAAAATGAGGAGGGTTCAACGCTGCTGAACCGACTATGGAGAGAAAGCATTAGCTGCAGGAGACCGAGTATTCTTCTGTTTTTTCACGGACACGGCACACAGCGACGAGCGGTTCGACCTCGCGTAGTATTGCTTTCGCAACAAAAAAAATAAAATGAGGAGGTTTCAACGCTGCTGAACCGACTATGGAGCGAAAGCATTAGCTGCAGGAGACCGAGCCTTCTTCTTCTTCCATAGACACGGCACACAGCGACGATTGGTTAGACCTGGCGTAGTATTGCTTTCGAAATAAAAAAATAAAATCAGGAGGATTCAACGCCGCTGAACCGACTATGGAGCGAAAGCATAAGCTGCGGGTGATCGAGCGTTCGTCTTCTTCGTCCACAGACACGGCACACAGCGACGAGCGGTTAGACCTGGCGTAGTATTGCTTTCGCAATAAGAAAAAAATAAAATGAGGGTTCAACACTGCTGAAACAACTATGGAGAGAAAGCATTAGCTGCAGGAGACCGAGCGTTCTTCTTCTTCTTCCACGGACACGGCACACAGCGACGAGCGGTTAGACCTGGCGTATTATTGCTTTCGCAATAAAAAAAAATAAAATGAGGGTTCAATGTTGCTGAACCGACTATGAAGCGAAAGCATTGGCTGCAGGAGACCGAGTGTTCTTCTTCTTCCACGGACACGGCACACAGCGACGAGCGGTTAGACCCGCCGTAGTATTGCTTTCGCAACAAAAAGAAATAAAATGAGGAGGGTTCCACGCTGCTGAACCGACTATGGAGCGAAAGCATTAGCTGCAGAAGACCGAGCGTTTTCTTCTTCCACGGACAAGGCACACAGCGACGAGCTGTTAGAGAGAGAGAGAGAAAACTTTTAATGAGCATATAATCAGTAAATATTCGCAGGAGCTGGGTGGTCGGTGCCCCTAGTCCAGGGCTCCGCTGGCAGCAGCTGACTTGCGGACTAGCTGGATAATCCAGGCTTGCTGGTCCAGGTTGTCGCTGGTCAGGGTCGCCTCCCACTGCTCGTGTGTCGGGCATGGCACTATTAACGTTGGGTCAGGTTTGTCCTGGCGTTCCCAAGAGATGTGAAAGAGTGTGGGGCTTGCACCGCACCAAGGACAGTAACTCGTGTATTTTGTTGGGCTTATCTTATTTAAAATTTGAAGCTGCAGGAGCTTCAAATTCAAAGGAGCTGTTAGACCAGGCGTAGCATTGCTTTCCCAACAAAAAAAATAAAATGAGGGTTTAACACTGCTGAACCAACTATGGAGCGAAAGCATTAGCTGCAGGAGACCGAGCGGTCTTCTTCTTCTTCCACGGACACGGCACACAGCGACCAGCTTTTAGACCTGGCGTAGCATTGCTTTCGCAACAAAAAAAAAATAAAATGAGGGTTCAACGCTGCTGAACCCACTATGGAGCGAAAGCATTAGCTGCAGGAGACCGAGCATTCTTCTGTTTTTCCACGGACACGGCACACAGGGACGAGCGGTTAGACCTGGCGTATTATTGCTTTCGAAAAAATAAAAAATAAAATGAGGGTTCAACGCTGCTGAACCGACTATGGAGCGAAAGCATTAGCTACAGGAGACCGAGCGTTCTTCTTCTTCCACGGACACGGCACACAGCGACGAGCTTCTAGACCTGGCGGTGCATTGCTTTCGCAACAAAAAAAATAAAATGAGGGTTCAACGCTGCTGAACCGACTATGGAAAGAAAGCATTAGCTGCAGGAGACCGAGTATTCTTCTGTTTTACCACGGACACGGCACACAGCGACGAGCGGTTAGACCTGGCGTATTATTGCTTTCACAACAAAAAAAAATAAAATGAGGAGGGTTCAACGCTGCTGAACCGACTATGGAGAGAAAGGATTACCTGCAGGAGACCGAGCGTTCTTCTTCTTCTTCCACTGACCCGGCACACAGCGACGAGCTTTTAGACCTGGCGGTGCATTGCTTTCGTAACAAAAAAAATAAAATGAGGGTTCAACGCTTCTGAACCGACTATGGAGAGAAAGCATTAGCTGCAGGAGACCGAGCATTCTTCTGTTTTACCACGGACACGGCACACAGCGACGAGCGGTTAGACCTGGCGTATTATTGCTTTCGCAATAAGAAAAAATAAAATGAGGGTTCAACGCTGCTGAACCGACTATGGAGCGAAAGCATTAGCTGCAGGAGACCGAGCGTTCTTCTTCTTCTTCCACGGACACGGCACACAGCGACGAGCGGTTAGACCTGGCGTATTATTTCTCTCACAACAAAAAAAAAATAAAATGAGGAGGGTACAACGCTGCTGAACCGACCATGGAGAGAAAGCATTAGCTGCAGGAGACCGAGCGTTCTTCTTCATCCACGGACACGGCACACAGCGACGAGCTTTTAGACCTGGCGGTGCATTGCTTTGGCAACAAAAAAAATAAAATAAGGGTTCAACGCTGCTGAACCGACTATGGAGAGAAAGCATTAGCTGCAGGAGACCGAGCATTCTGTTTTTCCACGGACACGGCACACAGCGAAGAGCGGCTAGACCTGGCGTATTATTGCTTTCGCAATAAGAAAAAATAAAATGAGGGTCCAACGCTGCTGAACCGACTATGGAGCGAAAGCATTAACTGCAGGAGACCGAGCGTTCTTCTTCTTCCACGGACACGGCGCACAGCGACGAGCTTTTAGACATTGGCAGTGCATTGCTTTCGCAACAAAAAAAAATAAAATGAGGGTTCAACGCTGCTGAACCGGCTATGGAGAGAAAGAATTAGCTGCAGGAGACCGAGCATTCTTCTGTTTTTCCACGGACACGGCACACAGCGACGAGCGGTTAGACCTGGCGTATTATTGCTTTCACAACAAAAAAAAATAAAGTGAGGAGGGTTCAACGCTGCTGAACCGACTATGGAGCGAAAGCATTAGCTGCAGGAGACCTAGCGTTCTTCTTCCACGGAGACGGCACACAGCGACGAGCTTTTAGACCTGGCGTAGCATTGCTTTCGCAATAAGAAAAAATAAAATGAGGGTTCAACGCTGCTGAACCGACTATGGAGCGAAGCAATTAGCTGCAGGAGACCGAGCGTTCTTCTTCTTCTTCCACGGACACAGCACACAGCGACGAGCGGTTAGACCTGGCGTATTATTGCTCTCACAACAAAAACAAAATAAAATGAGGAGGGTACAACGCTGCTGAACCGACTATGGTGAGAAAGCATTAGCTGCAGGAGACCGAGCGTTCTTCTTCTTCCACGGACACGCACGCAGCGACGAGCTTTTAGACCTGGCGTATTATTGCTTTCGCAAAGAGAAAAAATAAAATGAGGGTTCAACGCTGCTGAACCGACTATGGAGCGAAAGCATTAGCTGCAGGAGACCGAGCGTTCTTCTTCTTCCACGGACACGGCACACAGCGACGAGCAGTTAGACCTGGCGTATTATTGCTTTCACAACAAAAAAAAAAATAAAACGAGGAGGGTACACTGCTGCTGAACCGACTATGGAGAGAAAGCATTAGCTGCAGGAGACCGAGCGTTCTTCTTCTTCCACGGACACGGCACACAGCGACGAGCTTTTAGACCTGGCGGTGCATTGCTTTCGCAACAAAAAAAAATAAAATGAGGGTTCAACGCTGCTGAACCGACTATGGAGAGAAAGCATTAGCTGCAGGAGACCGAGCATTCTTCTGTTTTTCCACGGACACGGCACACAGCGACGAGCGGTTAGACCTGGCGTATTATTGCTTTCGCCATAAGAAAAAAATAAAATGAGGCTTCAACGCTGCTGAACCGACTATGGAGCGAAAGTATTAGCTGCAGGAGTCCGAGCGTTCTTCCACGGACACGGCGCGCAGCGACGAGCGGTTAGACCTGGCGGTGCATTGCTTTCGCAACAAAAAAAATAAAATGAGAGTTCAACGCTGCTGAACCGACTATGGAGAGAAAGCATTAGCTGCAGGAGACCGAGCATTCTTCTGTTTTTCCACGGACACGGCACACAGCGACGAGCGGTTAGACCTGGCGTAGTATTGCTTTCGCAATAAAAAAATAAATTCAGGAGGTTTCAACGCTGCTGAACCGACTATGGGGCGAAAGCATTAGCTGCAGGAGACCGAGCGTTCTTCTTCTTCTTCCACGGACACGGCACAAAGCGACGAGCTATTACACCTGGTGTAGCATTGCGTTCCCAACCAAAAAAATATAAAAAGAAGGTTCAACGCTGCTGAACCGACTATGGAGCGAAAGCATTAGCTGCAGGAGACCGAGCGTTCTTCTTCTTCCACGAACACAGCACACAGCGACAAGCTTTTGGACCTGGCGTTGCATTGCTTTCGCAAAAAAAATAAAATGAGGGTTCAACTCTGCTGAATCGACTATGAGAGAAAGCATTAGCTGCAGGAGACCGAGCATTCTTCTTTTTCCACGGACACGGCACACAGCGACGAGCGGTTAGACCTGGCGTATTATTGCTTTCGCAATAAAAAAAATAATATGAGGGTTCAATGTTGCTGAACCGACAATGAAGCGAAAGCATTAGCTGCAGGAGACCGAGTGTTCTTCATCTTCTTCCACGGACACGGCACACAGCGACGAGTGGTTAGACCCGGCGTAGTATTGCTTTCGCAACAAAAAAAAACAATAATATGAGGAGGGTTCCACGCTGCTGAACCGACTATGGAGAGAGATCATGTGCTGCAGGAGACCGAGCGTTCTTCTTCTTCCATGGACACGGCGCACAGCGACGAGCTTCTAGACCTGGCGGTGCATTGCTTTCGCAACAAAAAAAATAAAATGAGGGTTCAACGCTGCTGAACCGACTATGGGGAGAAAGCATTACCTGTAGGAGACCGAGTATTCTTCTGTTTTACCACGGACACGGCACACAGCGACGAGCGGTTAGACCTGGCGTATTATTGCTTTCACAACAAAAAAAATAAAATGAGGAGGGTTCAACGCTGCTGAACCGACTATGGAGAGAAAGCATTAGCTGCAGGAGACCGAGCGTTCTTCTTCTTCCACGGACACGGCGCACAGCGACGAGCTTTTAGACCTGGCGGTGCATTGCTTTCGCAACAAAAAAAAAATAAAATGAGGGTTCAACGCTGCTGAACCGACTATGGAGAGAAAGCATTAGTTGCAGGAGACCGAGTATTCTTCTGTTTTTCCACGGACACGGCACACAGCGACGAGCGGTTCGACCTCGCTTAGTATTGCTTTCGCAACAAAAAAAATAAAATGAGGAGGTTTCAACGCTGCTGAACCGACTATGGAGCGAAAGCATTAGCTGCAGGAGACCGAGCGTTCTTCTTCTTCCATAGACACGGCACACAGCGACGAGCGGTTAGACCTGGCGTATTATTGCTTTCACAACAAAGAAAAAATAAAATGAGGAGGGTTCAACGCTGCTGAACCGACTATGAAGCGAAAGCATTAGCTGCAGGAGACCGAGTGTTCTTCTTCTTCCTCCGACACGGCACACAGCGACGAGCGGTTAGACCAGGGTAGTATTGCTTTCGCAATAAAAAAAAATAAAATGAGGGTTCAACACTGCTGAAACAACTATAAAGAGAAAGCATTAGCTGCAGGAGACCGAGCGTTCTTCTTCTTCTTCCACGGACACGGCACACAGCGACGAGCGGTTAGACCTGGCGTATTATTTCTTTCGCAAAAAAAAAAATAAAATGAGGGTTCAATGTTGCTGAACCGACTATGAAGCGAAAGCATTAGCTGCAGGAGACCGAGTGTTCCTCTTCCACGGACACGGCACACAGCGACGAGCGGTTAGACCCGGCGTAGTATTGCTTTCGCAACAAAAAAAAATAAAATGAGGAGTGTTCCACGCTGCTGAACCGACTATGGAGCGAAAGCATTAGCTGCAGAAGACCGAGCGTTTTCTTCTTCCACGGACAAGGCACACAGCGACGAGCTGTTAGAGAGAGAGAGAGAAAACTTTTAATGAGCATATAATCAGTAAATATTCGCAGGAGCTGGGTGGTCGGTGCCCCTAGTCCAGGGCTCCGCTGGCAGCAGCTGACTTGCGGACTAGCTGGATAATCCAGGCTTGCTGGTCCAGGTTGTCGCTGGTCAGGGTCGCCTCCCACTGCTCGTGTGTCGGGCATGGCACTATTAACGTTGGGTCAGGTTTGTCCTGGCATTCCCAAGAGATGTGAAAGAGTGTGGGGCTTGCACCGCACCAAGGACAGTAACTCGTGTATTTTGTTGGGCTTATCTTAATTAAAATTTGAAGCTGCAGGAGCTTCAAATTCAAAGGAGCTGTTAGACCTGGCGTAGTATTGCTTTCCCAACAAAAAAAATAAAATGAGCTTTCAACGCTGCTGAACCGACTATGGAGCGAAAGCATTAGCTGCAGGAGACCGAGTGTTCTTCTTCCGCGTACACGTCACACAGCGACGACCTTTAAGACCTGGCGTAGCATTGCTTTCCCAACAAAAAAAAAAAATGAGGGTTAAACACTGCAGAACCAACTATGGAGCGAAAGCATTAGCTGCAGGAGACCGAGCGGTCTTCTTCTTCTTCCACGGACACGGCACACAGCGACGAGATTTTAGACCTGGCGTAGCATTGCTTTCGCAACAAAAAAAAAATACAATGAGGGTTCAACGCTGCTGAACCCACTATGGAGCGAAAGCATTAGCTGCAGGAGACCGAGCATTCTTCTGTTTTTCCACGGACACGGCACACAGGGACGAGCGGTTAGACCTGGCGTATTATTGCTTTCGAATTAAGAAAAAATAAAATGAGGGTTCAACGCTGCTGAACCGACTATGGAGCGAAAGCATTAGCTGCAGGAGACCGAGCGTTCTTCTTCTTCTTCCACGGACACGGCACACAGCAACGAGCTTCTAGACCTGGCGGTGCATTGGTTTCGTAACAAAAAAAATAAAATGAGGGTTCAACGCTTCTGAACCGACTATGGAGAGAAAGCATTAGCTGCAGGAGACCGAGCATTCTTCTGTTTTACCACGGACACGGCACACAG
Source organism: Amblyomma maculatum (assembly GCF_055883805.1). Classification (NCBI taxonomy): domain Eukaryota; kingdom Metazoa; phylum Arthropoda; class Arachnida; order Ixodida; family Ixodidae; genus Amblyomma; species Amblyomma maculatum. The sequence goes on from NW_028146738.1 coordinate 15,947,042, forward strand.
CGACGAGCGGTTAGACCTGGCGTATTATTGCTTTCGCAATAAGAAAAAATAAAATGAGGGTTCAACGCTGCTGAACCGACTATGGAGCGAAAGCATTAGCTGCAGGAGACCGAGCGTTCTTCTTCTTCTTCCACGGACACGGCACACAGCGACGAGCGGTTAGACCTGGCGTATTATTTCTCTCACAACAAAAAAAAAATAAAATGAGGAGGGTTCAACGCTGCTGAACCGACCATGGAGAGAAAGCATTAGCTGCAGGAGACCGAGCGTTCTTCTACTTCCACGGACACGGCACACAGCGACGAGCTTTTAGACCTGGCGGTGCATTGCTTTGGCAACAAAAAAAATAAAATAAGGGTTCAACGCTGCTGAACCGACTATGGAGAGAAAGCATTAGCTGCAGGAGACCGAGCATTCTGTTTTTCCACGGACACGGCACACAGCGACGAGCGGCTAGACCTGGCGTATTATTGCTTTCGCAATAAGAAAAAATAAAATGAGGGTTCAACGCTGCTGAACCGACTATGGAGTGAAAGCATTAGCTGCAGGAGACCGAGCGTTCTTCTTCTTCCACGGACACGGCGCACAGCGACGAGCTTTTAGACCTGGCGGTGCATTGCTTTCGCAACAAAAAAAATAAAATGAGGGTTCAACGCTGCTGAACCGGCTATGGAGAGAAAGCATTAGCTGCAGGAGACCGAGCATTCTTCTGTTTTTCCACGGACACGGCACACAGCGACGAGTGGTTAGACCTGGCGTAGTATTGCTTTCGCAATAAAAAAAAATAAAATGAGGAGGTTTCAACGCTGCTGAACCGACTATGGGGCGAAAGCATTAGCTGCAGGAGACCGAGCGTTCTTCTTCTTCTTCCACGGACACGGCACACTGCGACGAGCGGTTAGACCTGGCGTATTATTGCTTTCACAACAAAAAAAATAAAGTGAGGAGGGTTCAACGCTGCTGAACCGACTATGGAGCGAAAGCATTAGCTGCAGGAGACCGAGCGTTCTTCTTCTTCTTCCACGGAGACGGCACACAGCGACGAGCTTTTAGACCTGGCGTAGCATTGCTTTCGCAATAAGAAAAAATAAAATGAGGGTTCAACGCTGCTGAACCGACTATGGAGCGAAAGCATTAGCTGCAGGAGACCGAGCGTTCTTCTTCTCCTTCCACGGACACAGCACACAGCGACGAGCGGTTAGACCTGGCGTATTATTGCTCTCACAACAAAAACAAAATAAAATGAGGAGGGTACAACGCTGCTGAACCGACTATGGTGAGAAAGCATTAGCTGCAGGAGACCGAGCGTTCTTCTTCTTCCACGGACACGCACGCAGCGACGAGCTTTTAGACCTGGCGGTGGATTGCTTTCGCAACAAAAAAAAATAAAATGAGGGTTCAACGCTGCTGAACCGACTATGGAGAGAAAGCATTAGCTGCAGGAGACCGAGCGTTCTTCTTCTTCCACGGACACGGCATACAGCGACGAGCTTTTAGACCTGGCGGTGCATTGCTTTCGCAACAAAAAAAAATAAAATGAGGCTTCAACGCTGCTGAACCGACTATGGAGCGAAAACATTAGCTGCAGGAGTCCGAGCGTTCTTCTTCCACGGACACGGCGCGCAGTGACGAGCGGTTAGACCTGGCGGTGCATTGCTTTCGCAACAAAAAAAAAATAAAATGAGCGTTCAACGCTGCTGAACCGACTATGGAGAGAAAGCATTAGCTGCAGGAGACCGAGCATTCTTCTGTTTTTCCACGGACACGGCACACAGCGACGAGCGGTTTGACCTGGCATAGTATTGCTTTCGCAATAAAAAAAATAAAATATGGAGGGTTCAACCCTGCTGAACCGACTATGGGGCGAAAGCATTAGCTGCAGGAGACCGAGCGTTCTTCTTCCACGGACACGGCACGCAGCGACGAGCTTTTAGACCTGGCGGTGCATTGCTTTCGCAACAAAAAAAATAAAATGAGGGTTCAACGCTGCTGAACCGACTATGGGGCGAAAGCATTAGCTGCAGGAGACCGAGCGTTCTTCTTCTTCCACGGACACGGTACACAGCGACGAGCGCTTGGACCTGGCATAGTATTGCTTTCGCAATAAAAAAAATAAAATATGGAGGGTTCAACCCTGCTGAACCGACTATGGGGCGAAAGCATTAGCTGCAGGAGACCGAGCGTTCTTCTTCCACGGACACGGCACGCAGCGACGAGCTTTTAGACCTGGCGGTGCATTGCTTTCGCAACAAAAAAAATAAAATGAGGGTTCAACGCTGCTGAACCGACAATGGAGAGAAAGCATTAGCTGCAGGAGACCGAGCATTCTTCTGTTTTTCCACGGACACGGCACACAGCGACGAACGGTTAGACCTGGCGTATTATTGCTTTCGCAAAGAGAAAAAATAAAATGAGGGTTCAACGCTGCTGAACCGACTATGGAGCGAAAGCATTAGCTTCAGGAGACCGAGCGTTCTTCTTCTGCCACGGACACGGCACAAAGCGACGAGCTATTACACCTGGTGTAGCATTGCGTTCCCAACAAAAAAATATAAAAGGAGGGTTCAACGCTGCTGAACCGACTATGGAGCGAAAGCATTAGCTGCAGGAGACCGAGCGTTCTTCTTCTTCCACGGACACAGCACACAGCGACGAGCTTTTAGACCTGGCGTTGCATTGCTTTCGCAACAAAAAAATAAAATGAGGGTTCAACTCTGCTGAATCGACTATGGAGAGAAAGCATTAGCTGCAGGAGACCGAGCATTCTTCTTTTTCCACGGACACGGCACACAGCGACGAGCGGTTAGACCTGGCGTATTATTGCTTTCGCAATAAAAAAAAATAAAATGAGGGTTCAATGTTGCTGAACCGACAATGAAGCGAAAGCATTAGCTGCAGGAGACCGAGTGTTCTTCATCTTCTTCCACGGACACGGCACACAGCGACGAGCGGTTAGACCCGGCGTAGTATTGCTTTCGCAACAAAAAAAAACAATAAAATGAGGAGGGTTCCACGCTGCTGAACCGACTATGGAGCGAAATCATTAGCTGCAGAAGACCGAGCGTTTTCTTCTTCCACGGACACGGCACACACCGACGAGCTGTTAGACCTGGCGTAGTATTGCTTTCCCAACAAAAAAAAATAAAATGAGCTTTCAACGCTGCTGAACCGACTATGTAGCGAAAGCATTAGCTGCAGGAGACCGAGTGTTCTTCTTCCACGGACACGGCACACAGCGACGAGCTTTTAGACCTGGCGTAGCATTGCTTTCGCAACAAAAAAAAAATAAAATGAGGGTTCAACGCTGCTGAACCCACTATAGAGCGAAAGCATTAGCTGCAGGAGACCGAGCATTCTTCTGTTTTTCCACGGACACGGCACACAGGGACGAGCGGTTAGACCTGGCGTATTATTGCTTTCGCAATAAGAAAAAATAAAATGAGGGTTCAACGCTGCTGAACCGACTATGGAGCGAAAGCATTAGCTGCAGGAGACCGAGCGTTCTTCTTCTTCTTCCACGGACACGGCACACAGCGACGAGCGGTTAGACCTGGCGTATTATTGCTTTCACAACAAAAAAAAATAAAATGAGGAGGGTACAACGCTGCTGAACCGACCATGGAGAGAAAGCATTAGCTGCAGGAGACCGAGCGTTCTTCTACTTCCACGGACACGGCACACAGCGACGAGCTTTTAGACCTGGCGGTGCATTGCTTTGGCAACAAAAAAAATAAAATAAGGGTTCAACGCTGCTGAACCGACTATGGAGAGAAAGCATTAGCTGCAGGAGACCGAGCATTCTTCTGTTTTTCCACGGACACGGCACACAGCGACGAGCGGTTAGACCTGGCGTAGTATTGCTTTCGCAATAAAAAAAAATAAAATGAGGAGGTTTCAACGCTGCTGAACCGACTATGGGGCGAAAGCATTAGCTGCAGGAGACCGAGCGTTCTTCTTCTTCTTCCACGGACACGGCACACTGCGACGAGCGGTTAGACCTGGCGTATTATTGCTTTCACAACAAAAAAAATAAAGTGAGGAGGGTTCAACGCTGCTGAACCGACTATGGAGCGAAAGCATTAGCTGCAGGAGACCGAGCGTTCTTCTTCTTCTTCCACGGAGACGGCACACAGCGACGAGCTTTTAGACCTGGCGTAGCATTGCTTTCGCAATAAGAAAAAATAAAATGAGGGTTCAACGCTGCTGAACCGACTATGGAGCGAAAGCATTAGCTGCAGGAGACCGAGCGTTCTTCTTCTTCTTCCACGGACACAGCACACAGCGACGAGCGGTTAGACCTGGCGTATTATTGCTCTCACAACAAAAACAAAATAAAATGAGGAGGGTACAACGCTGCTGAACCGACTATGGTGAGAAAGCATTAGCTGCAGGAGACCGAGCGTTCTTCTTCTTCCACGGACACGCACGCAGCGACGAGCTTTTAGACCTGGCTGTGGATTGCTTTCGCAACAAAAAAAAATAAAATGAGGGTTCAACGCTGCTGAACCGACTATGGAGAGAAAGCATTAGCTGCAGGAGACCGAGCGTTCTTCTTCTTCCACGGACACGGCATACAGCGACGAGCTTTTAGACCTGGCGGTGCATTGCTTTCGCAACAAAAAAAAATAATATGAGGCTTCAACGCTGCTGAACCGAATATGGAGCGAAAACATTAGCTGCAGGAGTCCGAGCGTTCTTCTTCCACGGACACGGCGCGCAGTGACGAGCGGTTAGACCTGGCGGTGCATTGCTTTCGCAACAAAAAAAAAATAAAATGAGCGTTCAACGCTGCTGAACCGACTATGGAGAGAAAGCATTAGCTGCAGGAGACCGAGCATTCTTCTGTTTTTCCACGGACACGGCACACAGCGACGAGCGGTTTGACCTGGCGTAGTATTGCTTTCGCAATAAAAAAATAAACTGAGGAGGTTTCAACGCTACTGAACCGACTATGGGGCGAAAGCATTAGCTGCAGGAGACCGAGCGTTCTTCTTCTTCCACGGACACGGTACACAGCGACGAGCGCTTGGACCTGGCATAGTATTGCTTTCGCAATAAAAAAAATAAAATATGGAGGGTTCAACCCTGCTGAACCGACTATGGGGCGAAAGCATTAGCTGCAGGAGACCGAGCGTTCTTCTTCCACGGACACGGCACGCAGCGACGAGCTTTTAGACCTGGCGGTGCATTGCTTTCGCAACAAAAAAAATAAAATGAGGGTTCAACGCTGCTGAACCGACAATGGAGAGAAAGCATTAGCTGCAGGAGACCGAGCATTCTTCTGTTTTTCCACGGACACGGCACACAGCGACGAACGGTTAGACCTGGCGTATTATTGCTTTCGCAAAGAGAAAAAATAAAATGAGGGTTCAACGCTGCTGAACCGACTATGGAGCGAAAGCATTAGCTTCAGGAGACCGAGCGTTCTTCTTCTGCCACGGACACGGCACAAAGCGACGAGCTATTACACCTGGTGTAGCATTGCGTTCCCAACAAAAAAATATAAAAGGAGGGTTCAACGCTGCTGAACCGACTATGGAGCGAAAGCATTAGCTGCAGGAGACGGAGCGTTCTTCTTCTTCCACGGACACGGCACACAGCGACGAGCGGTTAGACCTGGCGTATTATTGCTTTCACAACAAAAAAAAATAAAATGAGGAGGGTACAACGCTGCTGAACCGACCATGGAGAGAAAGCATTAGCTGCAGGAGACCGAGCGTTCTTCTACTTCCACGGACACGGCACACAGCGACGAGCTTTTAGACCTGGCGGTGCATTGCTTTGGCAACAAAAAAAATAAAATAAGGGTTCAACGCTGCTGAACCGACTATGGAGAGAAAGCATTAGCTGCAGGAGACCGAGCATTCTTCTGTTTTTCCACGGACACGGCACACAGCGACGAGCGGTTAGACCTGGCGTAGTATTGCTTTCGCAATAAAAAAAAATAAAATGAGGAGGTTTCAACGCTGCTGAACCGACTATGGGGCGAAAGCATTAGCTGCAGGAGACCGAGCGTTCTTCTTCTTCTTCCACGGACACGGCACACTGCGACGAGCGGTTAGACCTGGCGTATTATTGCTTTCACAACAAAAAAAATAAAGTGAGGAGGGTTCAACGCTGCTGAACCGACTATGGAGCGAAAGCATTAGCTGCAGGAGACCGAGCGTTCTTCTTCTTCTTCCACGGAGACGGCACACAGCGACGAGCTTTTAGACCTGGCGTAGCATTGCTTTCGCAATAAGAAAAAATAAAATGAGGGTTCAACGCTGCTGAACCGACTATGGAGCGAAAGCATTAGCTGCAGGAGACCGAGCGTTCTTCTTCTTCTTCCACGGACACAGCACACAGCGACGAGCGGTTAGACCTGGCGTATTATTGCTCTCACAACAAAAACAAAATAAAATGAGGAGGGTACAACGCTGCTGAACCGACTATGGTGAGAAAGCATTAGCTGCAGGAGACCGAGCGTTCTTCTTCTTCCACGGACACGCACGCAGCGACGAGCTTTTAGACCTGGCTGTGGATTGCTTTCGCAACAAAAAAAAATAAAATGAGGGTTCAACGCTGCTGAACCGACTATGGAGAGAAAGCATTAGCTGCAGGAGACCGAGCGTTCTTCTTCTTCCACGGACACGGCATACAGCGACGAGCTTTTAGACCTGGCGGTGCATTGCTTTCGCAACAAAAAAAAAATAAAATGAGGCTTCAACGCTGCTGAACCGAATATGGAGCGAAAACATTAGCTGCAGGAGTCCGAGCGTTCTTCTTCCACGGACACGGCGCGCAGTGACGAGCGGTTAGACCTGGCGGTGCATTGCTTTCGCAACAAAAAAAAAATAAAATGAGCGTTCAACGCTGCTGAACCGACTATGGAGAGAAAGCATTAGCTGCAGGAGACCGAGCATTCTTCTGTTTTTCCACGGACACGGCACACAGCGACGAGCGGTTTGACCTGGCGTAGTATTGCTTTCGCAATAAAAAAATAAACTGAGGAGGTTTCAACGCTACTGAACCGACTATGGGGCGAAAGCATTAGCTGCAGGAGACCGAGCGTTCTTCTTCTTCCACGGACACGGTACACAGCGACGAGCGCTTGGACCTGGCATAGTATTGCTTTCGCAATAAAAAAAATAAAATATGGAGGGTTCAACCCTGCTGAACCGACTATGGGGCGAAAGCATTAGCTGCAGGAGACCGAGCGTTCTTCTTCCACGGACACGGCACGCAGCGACGAGCTTTTAGACCTGGCGGTGCATTGCTTTCGCAACAAAAAAAATAAAATGAGGGTTCAACGCTGCTGAACCGACAATGGAGAGAAAGCATTAGCTGCAGGAGACCGAGCATTCTTCTGTTTTTCCACGGACACGGCACACAGCGACGAACGGTTAGACCTGGCGTATTATTGCTTTCGCAAAGAGAAAAAATAAAATGAGGGTTCAACGCTGCTGAACCGACTATGGAGCGAAAGCATTAGCTTCAGGAGACCGAGCGTTCTTCTTCTGCCACGGACACGGCACAAAGCGACGAGCTATTACACCTGGTGTAGCATTGCGTTCCCAACAAAAAAATATAAAAGGATGGTTCAACGCTGCTGAACCGACTATGGAGCGAAAGCATTAGCTGCAGGAGACGGAGCGTTCTTCTTCTTCCACGGACACAGCACACAGCGACGAGCTTTTAGACCTGGCGTTGCATTGCTTTCGCAACAAAAAAATAAAATGAGGGTTCAACTCTGCTGAATCGACTATGGAGAGAAAGCATTAGCTGCAGGAGACCGAGCATTCTTCTTTTTCCACGGACACGGCACACAGCGACGAGCGGTTAGACCTGGCGTATTATTGCTTTCGCAATAAAAAAAAATAAAATGAGGGTTCAATGTTGCTGAACCGACAATGAAGCGAAAGCATTAGCTGCAGGAGACCGAGTGTTCTTCATCTTCTTCCACGGACACGGCACACAGCGACGAGCGGTTAGACCCGGCGTAGTATTGCTTTCGCAACAAAAAAAAACAATAAAATGAGGAGGGTTCCACGCTGCTGAACCGACTATGGAGCGAAATCATTAGCTGCAGAAGACCGAGCGTTTTCTTCTTCCACGGACACGGCACACACCGACGAGCTGTTAGACCTGGCGTAGTATTGCTTTCCCAACAAAAAAAAATAAAATGAGCTTTCAACGCTGCTGAACCGACTATGTAGCGAAAGCATTAGCTGCAGGAGACCGAGTGTTCTTCTTCTACGGACACGGCACACAGCGACGAGCTTTTAGACCTGGCGTAGCATTGCTTTCGCAACAAAAAAAATAAAATGAGGGTTCAACGCTGCTGAACCCACTATAGAGCGAAAGCATTAGCTGCAGGAGACCGAGCATTCTTCTGTTTTTCCACGGACACGGCACACAGGGACGAGCGGTTAGACCTGGCGTATTATTGCTTTCGCAATAAGAAAAAATAAAATGAGGGTTCGACGCTGCTGAACCGACTATGGAGCGAAAGCATTAGCTGCAGGAGACCGAGCGTTCTTCTTCTTCTTCCACGGACACGGCACACAGCGACGAGCGGTTAGACCTGGCGTATTATTGCTTTCACAACAAAAAAAAATAAAATGAGGAGGGTACAACGCTGCTGAAGCGGCTATGGAGAGAAAGCATTAGCTGCAGGAGACCGAGCGTTCTTCTTCTTCCACGGACACGGCACACAGCGACGAGCTTTTAGACCTGGCGTAGCATTGCTTTCGCAATAAGAAAAAATAAAATGAGGGTTCAACGCTGCTGAACCGACTATGGAGCGAAAGCATTAGCTGCAGGAGACCGAGCGTTCTTCTTCTTCTTCCACGGACACAGCACACAGCGACGAGCGGTTAGACCTGGCGTATTATTGCTCTCACAACAAAAACAAAATAAAATGAGGAGGGTACAACGCTGCTGAACCGACTATGGTGAGAAAGCATTAGCTGCAGGAGACCGAGCGTTCTTCTTCTTCCACGGACACGCACGCAGCGACGAGCTTTTAGACCTGGCGTATTATTGCTTTCGCAAAGAGAAAAAATAAAATGAGGGTTCAACGCTGCTGAACCGACTATGGAGCGAAAGCATTAGCTGCAGGAGACCGAGCGTTCTTCTTCTTCCACGGACACGGCACACAGCGACGAGCAGTTAGACCTGGCGTATTATTGCTTTCACAACAAAAAAAAAAATAAAACGAGGAGGGTACACCGCTGCTGAACCGACTATGGAGAGAAAGCATTAGCTGCAGGAGACCGAGCGTTCTTCTTCTTCCACGGACACGGCACACAGCGACGAGCTTTTAGACCTGGCGGTGCATTGCTTTGGCAACAAAAAAAAATAAAATAAGGGTTCAACGCTGCTGAACCGACTATGGAGAGAAAGCATTAGCTGCAGGAGACCGAGCATTCTGTTTTTCCACGGACACGGCACACAGCGACGAGCGGCTAGACCTGGCGTATTATTGCTTTCGCAATAAGAAAAAATAAAATGAGGGTTCAACGCTGCTGAACCGACTAAGGAGCGAAAGCATTAGCTGCAGGAGACCGAGCGTTATTCTTCTTCCACGGACACGGCGCACAGCGACGAGCTTTTAGACCTGGCGGTGCATTGCTTTCGCAACAAAAAAAAATAAAATGAGGGTTCAACGCTGCTGAACCGGCTATGGAGAGAAAGCATTAGCTGCAGAAGACCGAGCATTCTTCTGTTTTTCCACGGACACGGCACACAGCGACGAGCGGTTAGACCTGGCGTAGTATTGCTTTCGCAATAAAAAAAAATAAAATGAGGAGGTTTCAACGCTGCTGAACCGACTATGGGGCGAAAGCATTAGCTGCAGGAGACCGAGCGTTCTTCTTCTTCTTCCACGGAGACGGCACACAGCGACGAGCTTTTAGACCTGGCGTAGCATTGCTTTCGCAATAAGAAAAAATAAAATGAGGGTTCAACGCTGCTGAACCGACTATGGAGCGAAAGCATTAGCTGCAGGAGACCGAGCGTTCTTCTTCTTCTTCCACGGACACAGCACACAGCGACGAGCGGTTAGACCTGGCGTATTATTGCTCTCACAACAAAAACAAAATAAAATGAGGAGGGTACAACGCTGCTGAACCGACTATGGTGAGAAAGCATTAGCTGCAGGAGACCGAGCGTTCTTCTTCTTCCACGGACACGCACGCAGCGACGAGCTTTTAGACCTGGCGGTGGATTGCTTTCGCAACAAAAAAAAATAAAATGAGGGTTCAACGCTGCTGAACCGACTATGGAGAGAAAGCATTAGCTGCAGGAGACCGAGCGTTCTTCTTCTTCCACGCACACGGCATACAGCGACGAGCTTTTAGACCTGGCGGTGCATTGCTTTCGCAACAAAAAAAAAATAAAATGAGGCTTCAACGCTGCTGAACCGACTATGGAGCGAAAACATTAGCTGCAGGAGTCCGAGCGTTCTTCTTCCACGGACACGGCGCGCAGTGACGAGCGGTTAGACCTGGCGGTGCATTGCTTTCGCAACAAAAAAAAAATAAAATGAGCGTTCAACGCTGCTGAACCGACTATGGAGAGAAAGCATTAGCTGCAGGAGACCGAGCATTCTTCTGTTTTTCCACGGACACGGCACACAGCGACGAGCGGTTTGACCTGGCGTAGTATTGCTTTCGCAATAAAAAAATAAACTGAGGAGGTTTCAACGCTACTGAACCGACTATGGGGCGAAAGCATTAGCTGCAGGAGACCGAGCGTTCTTCTTCTTCCACGGACACAGTACACAGCGACGAGCGGTTGGACCTGGCATAGTATTGCTTTCGCAATAAAAAAAATAAAATATGGAGGGTTCAACCCTGCTGAACCGACTATGGGGCGAAAGCATTAGCTGCAGGAGACCGAGCGTTCTTCTTCCACGGACACGGCACGCAGCGACGAGCTTTTAGACCTGGCGGTGCATTGCTTTCGCAACAAAAAAAATAAAATGAGGGTTCAACGCTGCTGAACCGACAATGGAGAGAAAGCATTAGCTGCAGGAGACCGAGCATTCTTCTCTTTTTCCACGGACACGGCACACAGGGACGAGCGGTTAGACCTGGCGTATTATTGCTTTCGCAATAAGAAAAAATAAAATGAGGGTTCAACGCTGCTGAACCGACTATGGAGCGAAAGCATTAGCTGCAGGAGACCGAGCGTTCTTCTTCTTCTTCCACGGACACGGCACACAGCGACGAGCGGTTAGACCTGGCGTATTATTGCTTTCACAACAAAAAAAAAATAAAATGAGGAGGGTACAACGCTGCTGAAGCGACTATGGAGAGAAAGCATTAGCTGCAGGAGACCGAGCATTCTTCTTCTTCCACGGACACGGCACACAGCGACGAGCTTTTAGACCTGGCGTAGCATTGCTTTCGCAATAAGAAAAAATAAAATGAGGGTTCAACGCTGCTGAACCGACTATGGAGCGAAAGCATTAGCTGCAGGAGACCGAGCGTTCTTCTTCTTCTTCCACGGACACAGCACACAGCGACGAGCGGTTAGACCTGGCGTATTATTGCTCTCACAACAAAAACAAAATAAAATGAGGAGGGTACAACGCTGCTGAACCGACTATGGTGAGAAAGCATTAGCTGCAGGAGACCGAGCGTTCTTCTTCTTCCACGGACACGCACGCAGCGACGAGCTTTTAGACCTGGCGTATTATTGCTTTCGCAAAGAGAAAAAATAAAATGAGGGTTCAACGCTGCTGAACCGACTATGGAGCGAAAGCATTAGCTGCAGGAGACCGAGCGTTCTTCTTCTTCCACGGACACGGCACACAGCGACGAGCAGTTAGACCTGGCGTATTATTGCTTTCACAACAAAAAAAAAATAAAACGAGGAGGGTACACCGCTGCTGAACCGACTATGGAGAGAAAGCATTAGCTGCAGGAGACCGAGCGTTCTTCTTCTTCCACGGACACGGCACACAGCGACGAGCTTTTAGACCTGGCGGTGCATTGCTTTGGCAACAAAAAAAATAAAATAAGCGTTCAACGCTGCTGAACCGACTATGGAGAGAAAGCATTAGCTGCAGGAGACCGAGCATTCTGTTTTTCCACGGACACGGCACACAGCGACGAGCGGCTAGACCTGGCGTATTATTGCTTTCGCAATAAGAAAAAATAAAATGAGGGTTCAACGCTGCTGAACCGACTATGGAGCGAAAGCATTAGCTGCAGGAGACCGAGCGTTCTTCTTCTTCCACGGACACGGCGCACAGCGACGAGCTTTTAGACCTGGCGGTGCATTGCTTTCGCAACAAAAAAAAAATAAAATGAGGGTTCAACGCTGCTGAACCGGCTATGGAGAGAAAGCATTAGCTGCAGGAGACCGAGCATTCTTCTGTTTTTCCACGGACACGGCACACAGCGACGAGCGGTTAGACCTGGCGTAGTATTGCTTTCGCAATAAAAAAAAATAAAATGAGGAGGTTTCAACGCTGCTGAACCGACTATGGGGCGAAAGCATTAGCTGCAGGAGACCGAGCGTTCTTCTTCTTCTTCCACGGACACGGCACACTGCGACGAGCGGTTAGACCTGGCGTATTATTGCTTTCACAACAAAAAAAATAAAGTGAGGAGGGTTCAACGCTGCTGAACCGACTATGGAGCGAAAGCATTAGCTGCAGGAGACCGAGCGTTCTTCTTCTTCTTCCACGGAGACGGCACACAGCGACGAGCTTTTAGACCTGGCGTAGCATTGCTTTCGCAATAAGAAAAAATAAAATGAGGGTTCAACGCTGCTGAACCGACTATGGAGCGAAAGCATTAGCTGCAGGAGACCGAGCGTTCTTCTTCTTCTTCCACGGACACAGCACACAGCGACGAGCGGTTAGACCTGGCGTATTATTGCTCTCACAACAAAAACAAAATAAAATGAGGAGGGTACAACGCTGCTGAACCGACTATGGTGAGAAAGCATTAGCTGCAGGAGACCGAGCGTTCTTCTTCTTCCACGGACACGCACGCAGCGACGAGCTTTTAGACCTGGCTGTGGATTGCTTTCGCAACAAAAAAAAATAAAATGAGGGTTCAACGCTGCTGAACCGACTATGGAGAGAAAGCATTAGCTGCAGGAGACCGAGCGTTCTTCTTCTTCCACGGACACGGCATACAGCGACGAGCTTTTAGACCTGGCGGTGCATTGCTTTCGCAACAAAAAAAAATAAAATGAGGCTTCAACGCTGCTGAACCGAATATGGAGCGAAAACATTAGCTGCAGGAGTCCGAGCGTTCTTCTTCCACGGACACGGCGCGCAGTGACGAGCGGTTAGACCTGGCGGTGCATTGCTTTCGCAACAAAAAAAAAATAAAATGAGCGTTCAACGCTGCTGAACCGACTATGGAGAGAAAGCATTAGCTGCAGGAGACCGAGCATTCTTCTGTTTTTCCACGGACACGGCACACAGCGACGAGCGGTTTGACCTGGCGTAGTATTGCTTTCGCAATAAAAAAATAAACTGAGGAGGTTTCAACGCTACTGAACCGACTATGGGGCGAAAGCATTAGCTGCAGGAGACCGAGCGTTCTTCTTCTTCCACGGACACGGTACACAGCGACGAGCGCTTGGACCTGGCATAGTATTGCTTTCGCAATAAAAAAAATAAAATATGGAGGGTTCAACCCTGCTGAACCGACTATGGGGCGAAAGCATTAGCTGCAGGAGACCGAGCGTTCTTCTTCCACGGACACGGCACGCAGCGACGAGCTTTTAGACCTGGCGGTGCATTGCTTTCGCAACAAAAAAAATAAAATGAGGGTTCAACGCTGCTGAACCGACAATGGAGAGAAAGCATTAGCTGCAGGAGACCGAGCATTCTTCTGTTTTTCCACGGACACGGCACACAGCGACGAACGGTTAGACCTGGCGTATTATTGCTTTCGCAAAGAGAAAAAATAAAATGAGGGTTCAACGCTGCTGAACCGACTATGGAGCGAAAGCATTAGCTTCAGGAGACCGAGCGTTCTTCTTCTGCCACGGACACGGCACAAAGCGACGAGCTATTACACCTGGTGTAGCATTGCGTTCCCAACAAAAAAATATAAAAGGAGGGTTCAACGCTGCTGAACCGACTATGGAGCGAAAGCATTAGCTGCAGGAGACGGAGCGTTCTTCTTCTTCCACGGACACAGCACACAGCGACGAGCTTTTAGACCTGGCGTTGCATTGCTTTCGCAACAAAAAAATAAAATGAGGGTTCAACTCTGCTGAATCGACTATGGAGAGAAAGCATTAGCTGCAGGAGACCGAGCATTCTTCTTTTTCCACGGACACGGCACACAGCGACGAGCGGTTAGACCTGGCGTATTATTGCTTTCGCAATAAAAAAAAATAAAATGAGGGTTCAATGTTGCTGAACCGACAATGAAGCGAAAGCATTAGCTGCAGGAGACCGAGTGTTCTTCATCTTCTTCCACGGACACGGCACACAGCGACGAGCGGTTAGACCCGGCGTAGTATTGCTTTCGCAACAAAAAAAAACAATAAAATGAGGAGGGTTCCACGCTGCTGAACCGACTATGGAGCGAAATCATTAGCTGCAGAAGACCGAGCGTTTTCTTCTTCCACGGACACGGCACACACCGACGAGCTGTTAGACCTGGCGTAGTATTGCTTTCCCAACAAAAAAAAATAAAATGAGCTTTCAACGCTGCTGAACCGACTATGTAGCGAAAGCATTAGCTGCAGGAGACCGAGTGTTCTTCTTCTACGGACACGGCACACAGCGACGAGCTTTTAGACCTGGCGTAGCATTGCTTTCGCAACAAAAAAAATAAAATGAGGGTTCAACGCTGCTGAACCCACTATAGAGCGAAAGCATTAGCTGCAGGAGACCGAGCATTCTTCTGTTTTTCCACGGACACGGCACACAGGGACGAGCGGTTAGACCTGGCGTATTATTGCTTTCGCAATAAGAAAAAATAAAATGAGGGTTCGACGCTGCTGAACCGACTATGGAGCGAAAGCATTAGCTGCAGGAGACCGAGCGTTCTTCTTCTTCTTCCACGGACACGGCACACAGCGACGAGCGGTTAGACCTGGCGTATTATTGCTTTCACAACAAAAAAAAAATAAAATGAGGAGGGTACAACGCTGCTGAAGCGGCTATGGAGAGAAAGCATTAGCTGCAGGAGACCGAGCGTTCTTCTTCTTCCACGGACACGGCACACAGCGACGAGCTTTTAGACCTGGCGTAGCATTGCTTTCGCAATAAGAAAAAATAAAATGAGGGTTCAACGCTGCTGAACCGACTATGGAGCGAAAGCATTAGCTGCAGGAGACCGAGCGTTCTTCTTCTTCTTCCACGGACACAGCACACAGCGACGAGCGGTTAGACATGGCGTATTATTGCTCTCACAACAAAAACAAAATAAAATGAGGAGGGTACAACGCTGCTGAACCGACTATGGTGAGAAAGCATTAGCTGCAGGAGACCGAGCGTTCTTCTTCTTCCACGGACACGCACGCAGCGACGAGCTTTTAGACCTGGCGTATTATTGCTTTCGCAAAGAGAAAAAATAAAATGAGGGTTCAACGCTGCTGAACCGACTATGGAGCGAAAGCATTAGCTGCAGGAGACCGAGCGTTCTTCTTCTTCCACGGACACGGCACACAGCGACGAGCAGTTAGACCTGGCGTATTATTGCTTTCACAACAAAAAAAAAAAATAAAACGAGGAGGGTACACCGCTGCTGAACCGACTATGGAGAGAAAGCATTAGCTGCAGGAGACCGAGCGTTCTTCTTCTTCCACGGACACGGCACACAGCGACGAGCTTTTAGACCTGGCGGTGCATTGCTTTGGCAACAAAAAAAAAATAAAATAAGGGTTCAACGCTGCTGAACCGACTATGGAGAGAAAGCATTAGCTGCAGGAGACCGAGCATTCTGTTTTTCCACGGACACGGCACACAGCGACGAGCGGCTAGACCTGGCGTATTATTGCTTTCGCAATAAGAAAAAATAAAATGAGGGTTCAACGCTGCTGAACCGACTAAGGAGCGAAAGCATTAGCTGCAGGAGACCGAGCGTTATTCTTCTTCCACGGACACGGCGCACAGCGACGAGCTTTTAGACCTGGCGGTGCATTGCTTTCGCAACAAAAAAAAATAAAATGAGGGTTCAACGCTGCTGAACCGGCTATGGAGAGAAAGCATTAGCTGCAGAAGACCGAGCATTCTTCTGTTTTTCCACGGACACGGCACACAGCGACGAGCGGTTAGACCTGGCGTAGTATTGCTTTCGCAATAAAAAAAAATAAAATGAGGAGGTTTCAACGCTGCTGAACCGACTATGGGGCGAAAGCATTAGCTGCAGGAGACCGAGCGTTCTTCTTCTTCTTCCACGGAGACGGCACACAGCGACGAGCTTTTAGACCTGGCGTAGCATTGCTTTCGCAATAAGAAAAAATAAAATGAGGGTTCAACGCTGCTGAACCGACTATGGAGCGAAAGCATTAGCTGCAGGAGACCGAGCGTTCTTCTTCTTCTTCCACGGACACAGCACACAGCGACGAGCGGTTAGACCTGGCGTATTATTGCTCTCACAACAAAAACAAAATAAAATGAGGAGGGTACAACGCTGCTGAACCGACTATGGTGAGAAAGCATTAGCTGCAGGAGACCGAGCGTTCTTCTTCTTCCACGGACACGCACGCAGTGACGAGCTTTTAGACCTGGCGGTGGATTGCTTTCGCAACAAAAAAAAATAAAATGAGGGTTCAACGCTGCTGAACCGACTATGGAGAGAAAGCATTAGCTGCAGGAGACCGAGCGTTCTTCTTCTTCCACGCACACGGCATACAGCGACGAGCTTTTAGACCTGGCGGTGCATTGCTTTCGCAACAAAAAAAAAATAAAATGAGGCTTCAACGCTGCTGAACCGACTATGGAGCGAAAACATTAGCTGCAGGAGTCCGAGCGTTCTTCTTCCACGGACACGGCGCGCAGTGACGAGCGGTTAGACCTGGCGGTGCATTGCTTTCGCAACAAAAAAAAAATAAAATGAGCGTTCAACGCTGCTGAACCGACTATGGAGAGAAAGCATTAGCTGCAGGAGACCGAGCATTCTTCTGTTTTTCCACGGACACGGCACACAGCGACGAGCGGTTTGACCTGGCGTAGTATTGCTTTCGCAATAAAAAAATAAACTGAGGAGGTTTCAACGCTACTGAACCGACTATGGGGCGAAAGCATTAGCTGCAGGAGACCGAGCGTTCTTCTTCTTCCACGGACACAGTACAGCGACGAGCGGTTGGACCTGGCATAGTATTGCTTTCGCAATAAAAAAAATAAAATATGGAGGGTTCAACCCTGCTGAACCGACTATGGGGCGAAAGCATTAGCTGCAGGAGACCGAGCGTTCTTCTTCCACGGACACGGCACGCAGCGACGAGCTTTTAGACCTGGCGGTGCATTGCTTTCGCAACAAAAAAAATAAAATGAGGGTTCAACGCTGCTGAACCGACAATGGAGAGAAAGCATTAGCTGCAGGAGACCGAGCATTCTTCTCTTTTTCCACGGACACGGCACACAGGGACGAGCGGTTAGACCTGGCGTATTATTGCTTTCGCAATAAGAAAAAATAAAATGAGGGTTCAACGCTGCTGAACCGACTATGGAGCGAAAGCATTAGCTGCAGGAGACCGAGCGTTCTTCTTCTTCTTCCACGGACACGGCACACAGCGACGAGCGGTTAGACCTGGCGTATTATTGCTTTCACAACAAAAAAAAAATAAAATGAGGAGGGTACAACGCTGCTGAAGCGACTATGGAGAGAAAGCATTAGCTGCAGGAGACCGAGCATTCTTCTTCTTCCACGGACACGGCACACAGCGACGAGCTTTTAGACCTGGCGTAGCATTGCTTTCGCAATAAGAAAAAATAAAATGAGGGTTCAACGCTGCTGAACCGACTATGGAGCGAAAGCATTAGCTGCAGGAGACCGAGCGTTCTTCTTCTTCTTCCACGGACACAGCACACAGCGACGAGCGGTTAGACCTGGCGTATTATTGCTCTCACAACAAAAACAAAATAAAATGAGGAGGGTACAACGCTGCTGAACCGACTATGGTGAGAAAGCATTAGCTGCAGGAGACCGAGCGTTCTTCTTCTTCCACGGACACGCACGCAGCGACGAGCTTTTAGACCTGGCGTATTATTGCTTTCGCAAAGAGAAAAAATAAAATGAGGGTTCAACGCTGCTGAACCGACTATGGAGCGAAAGCATTAGCTGCAGGAGACCGAGCGTTCTTCTTCTTCCACGGACACGGCACACAGCGACGAGCAGTTAGACCTGGCGTATTATTGCTTTCACAACAAAAAAAAATAAAACGAGGAGGGTACACCGCTGCTGAACCGACTATGGAGAGAAAGCATTAGCTGCAGGAGACCGAGCGTTCTTCTTCTTCCACGGACACGGCACACAGCGACGAGCTTTTAGACCTGGCGGTGCATTGCTTTGGCAACAAAAAAAATAAAATAAGGGTTCAACGCTGCTGAACCGACTATGGAGAGAAAGCATTAGCTGCAGGAGACCGAGCATTCTGTTTTTCCACGGACACGGCACACAGCGACGAGCGGCTAGACCTGGCGTATTATTGCTTTCGCAATAAGAAAAAATAAAATGAGGGTTCAACGCTGCTGAACCGACTATGGAGCGAAAGCATTAGCTGCAGGAGACCGAGCGTTCTTCTTCTTCCACGGACACGGCGCACAGCGACGAGCTTTTAGACCTGGCGGTGCATTGCTTTCGCAACAAAAAAAAAATAAAATGAGGGTTCAACGCTGCTGAACCGGCTATGGAGAGAAAGCATTAGCTGCAGGAGACCGAGCATTCTTCTGTTTTTCCACGGACACGGCACACAGCGACGAGCGGTTAGACCTGGCGTAGTATTGCTTTCGCAATAAAAAAAAATAAAATGAGGAGGTTTCAACGCTGCTGAACCGACTATGGGGCGAAAGCATTAGCTGCAGGAGACCGAGCGTTCTTCTTCTTCTTCCACGGACACGGCACACTGCGACGAGCGGTTAGACCTGGCGTATTATTGCTTTCACAACAAAAAAAATAAAGTGAGGAGGGTTCAACGCTGCTGAACCGACTATGGAGCGAAAGCATTAGCTGCAGGAGACCGAGCGTTCTTCTTCTTCTTCCACGGAGACGGCACACAGCGACGAGCTTTTAGACCTGGCGTAGCATTGCTTTCGCAATAAGAAAAAATAAAATGAGGGTTCAACGCTGCTGAACCGACTATGGAGCGAAAGCATTAGCTGCAGGAGACCGAGCGTTCTTCTTCTTCTTCCACGGACACAGCACACAGCGACGAGCGGTTAGACCTGGCGTATTATTGCTCTCACAACAAAAACAAAATAAAATGAGGAGGGTACAACGCTGCTGAACCGACTATGGTGAGAAAGCATTAGCTGCAGGAGACCGAGCGTTCTTCTTCTTCCACGGACACGCACGCAGCGACGAGCTTTTAGACCTGGCGGTGGATTGCTTTCGCAACAAAAAAAAAAATAAAATGAGGGTTCAACGCTGCTGAACCGACTATGGAGAGAAAGCATTAGCTGCAGGAGACCGAGCGTTCTTCTTCTTCCACGGACACGGCATACAGCGACGAGCTTTTAGACCTGGCGGTGCATTGGTTTCGCAACAAAAAAAAAATAAAATGAGGCTTCAACGCTGCTGAACCGACTATGGAGCGAAAACATTAGCTGCAGGAGTCCGAGCGTTCTTCTTCCACGGACACGGCGCGCAGTGACGAGCGGTTAGACCTGGCGGTGCATTGCTTTCGCAACAAAAAAAAAATAAAATGAGCGTTCAACGCTGCTGAACCGACTATGGAGAGAAAGCATTAGCTGCAGGAGACCGAGCATTCTTCTGTTTTTCCACGGACACGGCACACAGCGACGAGCGGTTTGACCTGGCATAGTATTGCTTTCGCAATAAAAAAATAAACTGAGGAGGTTTCAACGCTACTGAACCGACTATGGGGCGAAAGCATTAGCTGCAGGAGACCGAGCGTTCTTCTTCTTCCACGGACACGGTACACAGCGACGAGCGGTTGGACCTGGCATAGTATTGCTTTCGCAATAAAAAAAATAAAATATGGAGGGTTCAACCCTGCTGAACCGACTATGGGGCGAAAGCATTAGCTGCAGGAGACCGAGCGTTCTTCTTCCACGGACACGGCACGCAGCGACGAGCTTTTAGACCTGGCGGTGCATTGCTTTCGCAACAAAAAAAATAAAATGAGGGTTCAACGCTGCTGAACCGACAATGGAGAGAAAGCATTAGCTGCAGGAGACCGAGCATTCTTCTGTTTTTCCACGGACACGGCACACAGCGACGAACGGTTAGACCTGGCTTTCGCAAAGAGAAAAAATAAAATGAGGGTTCAACGCTGCTGAACCGACTATGGAGCGAAAGCATTAGCTTCAGGAGACCGAGCGTTCTTCTTCTGCCACGGACACGGCACAAAGCGACGAGCTATTACACCTGGTGTAGCATTGCGTTCCCAACAAAAAAATATAAAAGGAGGGTTCAACGCTGCTGAACCGACTATGGAGCGAAAGCATTAGCTGCAGGAGACCGAGCGTTCTTCTTCTTCCACGGACACAGCACACAGCGACGAGCTTTTAGACCTGGCGTTGCATTGCTTTCGCAACAAAAAAATAAAATGAGGGTTAAACTCTGCTGAATCGACTATGGAGAGAAAGCATTAGCTGCAGGAGACCGAGCATTCTTCTTTTTCCACGGACACGGCACACAGCGACGAGCGGTTAGACCTGGCGTATTATTGCTTTCGCAATAAAAAAAAATAAAATGAGCGTTCAATGTTGCTGAACCGACAATGAAGCGAAAGCATTAGCTGCAGGAGACCGAGTGTTCTTCATCTTCTTCCACGGACACGGCACACAGCGACGAGCGGTTAGACCCGGCGTAGTATTGCTTTCGCAACAAAAAAAAACAATAAAATGAGGAGGGTTCCACGCTGCTGAACCGACTATGGAGCGAAATCATTAGCTGCAGAAGACCGAGCGTTTTCTTCTTCCACGGACACGGCACACACCGACGAGCTGTTAGACCTGGCGTAGTATTGCTTTCCCAACAAAAAAAAATAAAATGAGCTTTCAACGCTGCTGAACCGACTATGTAGCGAAAGCATTAGCTGCAGGAGACCGAGTGTTCTTCTTCCACGGACACGGCACACAGCGACGAGCTTTTAGACCTGGCGTAGCATTGCTTTCGCAACAAAAAAAAAATAAAATGAGGGTTCAACGCTGCTGAACCCACTATAGAGCGAAAGCATTAGCTGCAGGAGACCGAGCATTCTTCTGTTTTTCCACGGACACGGCACACAGGGACGAGCGGTTAGACCTGGCGTATTATTGCTTTCGCAATAAGAAAAAATAAATTGAGGGTTCAACGCTGCTGAACCGACTATGGAGCGAAAGCATTAGCTGCAGGAGACCGAGCGTTCTTCTTCTTCCACGGACACGGCACACAGCGACGAGCGGTTAGACCTGGCGTATTATTGCTTTCACAACAAAAAAAAATAAAACGAGGAGGGTACAACGCTGCTGAAGCGACTATGGAGAGAAAGCATTAGCTGCAGGAGACCGAGCATTCTTCTTCTTCCACGGACACGGCACACAGCGACGAGCTTTTAGACCTGGCGTAGCATTGCTTTCGCAATAAGAAAAAATAAAATGAGGGTTCAACGCTGCTGAACCGACTATGGAGCGAAAGCATTAGCTGCAGGAGACCGAGCGTTCTTCTTCTTCTTCCACGGACACAGCACACAGCGACGAGCGGTTAGACCTGGCGTATTATTGCTCTCACAACAAAAACAAAATAAAATGAGAAGGGTACAACGCTGCTGAACCGACTATGGTGAGAAAGCATTAGCTGCAGGAGACCGAGCGTTCTTCTTCTTCCACGGACACGCACGCAGCGACGAGCTTTTAGACCTGGCGTATTATTGCTTTCGCAAAGAGAAAAAATAAAATGAGGGTTCAACGCTGCTGAACCGACTATGGAGCGAAAGCATTAGCTGCAGGAGACCGAGCATTCTTCTGTTTTTCCACGGACACGGCACACAGCGACGAGCGGTTTGACCTGGCATAGTATTGCTTTCGCAATAAAAAAATAAACTGAGGAGGTTTCAACGCTACTGAACCGACTATGGGGCGAAAGCATTAGCTGCAGGAGACCGAGCGTTCTTCTTCTTCCACGGACACGGCACACAGCGACGAGCTTTTAGACCTGGCGGTGCATTGCTTTGGCAACAAAAAAAATAAAATAAGGGTTCAACGCTGCTGAACCGACTATGGAGAGAAAGCATTAGCTGCAGGAGACCGAGCATTCTGTTTTTCCACGGACACGGCACACAGCGACGAGCGGCTAGACCTGGCGTATTATTGCTTTCGCAATAAGAAAAAATAAAATGAGGGTTCAACGCTGCTGAACCGACTATGGAGCGAAAGCATTAGCTGCAGGAGACCGAGCGTTCTTCTTCTTCCACGGACACGGCGCACAGCGACGAGCTTTTAGACCTGGCGGTGCATTGCTTTCGCAACAAAAAAAAATAAAATGAGGGTTCAACGCTGCTGAACCGGCTATGGAGAGAAAGCATTAGCTGCAGGAGACCGAGCATTCTTCTGTTTTTCCACGGACACGGCACACAGCGACGAGCGGTTAGACCTGGCGTAGTATTGCTTTCGCAATAAAAAAAAATAAAATGAGGAGGTTTCAACGCTGCTGAACCGACTATGGGGCGAAAGCATTAGCTGCAGGAGACCGAGCGTTCTTCTTCTTCTTCCACGGACACGGCACACTGCGACGAGCGGTTAGACCTGGCGTATTATTGCTTTCACAACAAAAAAAATAAAGTGAGGAGGGTTCAACGCTGCTGAACCGACTATGGAGCGAAAGCATTAGCTGCAGGAGACCGAGCGTTCTTCTTCTTCTTCCACGGAGACGGCACACAGCGACGAGCTTTTAGACCTGGCGTAGCATTGCTTTCGCAATAAGAAAAAATAAAATGAGGGTTCAACGCTGCTGAACCGACTATGGAGCGAAAGCATTAGCTGCAGGAGACCGAGCGTTCTTCTTCTTCTTCCACGGACACAGCACACAGCGACGAGCGGTTAGACCTGGCGTATTATTGCTCTCACAACAAAAACAAAATAAAATGAGGAGGGTACAACGCTGCTGAACCGACTATGGTGAGAAAGCATTAGCTGCAGGAGACCGAGCGTTCTTCTTCTTCCACGGACACGCACGCAGCGACGAGCTTTTAGACCTGGCGGTGGATTGCTTTCGCAACAAAAAAAAATAAAATGAGGGTTCAACGCTGCTGAACCGACTATGGAGAGAAAGCATTAGCTGCAGGAGACCGAGCGTTCTTCTTCTTCCACGGACACGGCATACAGCGACGAGCTTTTAGACCTGGCGGTGCATTGGTTTCGCAACAAAAAAAAAATAAAATGAGGCTTCAACGCTGCTGAACCGACTATGGAGCGAAAACATTAGCTGCAGGAGTCGGAGCGTTCTTCTTCCACGGACACGGCGCGCAGTGACGAGCGGTTAGACCTGGCGGTGCATTGCTTTCGCAACAAAAAAAAATAAAATGAGCGTTCAACGCTGCTGAACCGACTATGGAGAGAAAGCATTAGCTGCAAGAGACCGAGCATTCTTCTGTTTTTCCACGGACACGGCACACAGCGACGAGCGGTTTGACCTGGCATAGTATTGCTTTCGCAATAAAAAAATAAACTGAGGAGGTTTCAACGCTACTGAACCGACTATGGGGCGAAAGCATTAGCTGCAGGAGACCGAGCGTTCTACTTCTTCCACGGACACGGTACACAGCGACGAGCGGTTGGACCTGGCATAGTATTGCTTTCGCAATAAAAAAAATAAAATATGGAGGGTTCAACCCTGCTGAACCGACTATGGGGCGAAAGCATTAGCTGCAGGAGACCGAGCGTTCTTCTTCCACGGACACGGCACGCAGCGACGAGCTTTTAGACCTGGCGGTGCATTGCTTTCGCAACAAAAAAAATAAAAGAGGGTTCAACGCTGCTGAACCGACAATGGAGAGAAAGCATTAGCTGCAGGACACCGAGCATTCTTCTGTTTTTCCACGGACACGGCACACAGCGACGAACGGTTAGACCTGGCTTTCGCAAAGAGAAAAAATAAAATGAGGGTTCAACGCTGCTGAACCGACTATGGAGCGAAAGCATTAGCTTCAGGAGACCGAGCGTTCTTCTTCTGCCACGGACACGGCACAAAGCGACGAGCTATTACACCTGGTGTAGCATTGCGTTCCCAACAAAAAAATATAAAAGGAGGGTTCAACGCTGCTGAACCGACTATGGAGCGAAAGCATTAGCTGCAGGAGACCGAGCGTTCTTCTTCTTCCACGGACACAGCACACAGCGACGAGCTTTTAGACCTGGCGTTGCATTGCTTTCGCAACAAAAAAATAAAATGAGGGTTAAACTCTGCTGAATCGACTATGGAGAGAAAGCATTAGCTGCAGGAGACCGAGCATTCTTCTTTTTCCACGGACACGGCACACAGCGACGAGCGGTTAGACCTGGCGTATTATTGCTTTCGCAATAAAAAAAAATAAAATGAGCGTTCAATGTTGCTGAACCGACAATGAAGCGAAAGCATTAGCTGCAGGAGACCGAGTGTTCTTCATCTTCTTCCACGGACACGGCACACAGCGACGAGCGGTTAGACCCGGCGTAGTATTGCTTTCGCAACAAAAAAAAACAATAAAATGAGGAGGGTTCCACGCTGCTGAACCGACTATGGAGCGAAATCATTAGCTGCAGAAGACCGAGCGTTTTCTTCTTCCACGGACACGGCACACACCGACGAGCTGTTAGACCTGGCGTAGTATTGCTTTCCCAACAAAAAAAAAATAAAATGAGCTTTCAACGCTGCTGAACCGACTATGTAGCGAAAGCATTAGCTGCAGGAGACCGAGTGTTCTTCTTCCACGGACACGGCACACAGCGACGAGCTTTTAGACCTGGCGTAGCATTGCTTTCGCAACAAAAAAAAAAATAAAATGAGGGTTCAACGCTGCTGAACCCACTATAGAGCGAAAGCATTAGCTGCAGGAGACCGAGCATTCTTCTGTTTTTCCACGGACACGGCACACAGGGACGAGCGGTTAGACCTGGCGTATTATTGCTTTCGCAATAAGAAAAAATAAATTGAGGGTTCAACGCTGCTGAACCGACTATGGAGCGAAAGCATTAGCTGCAGGAGACCGAGCGTTCTTCTTCTTCCACGGACACGGCACACAGCGACGAGCGGTTAGACCTGGCGTATTATTGCTTTCACAACAAAAAAAAATAAAACGAGGAGGGTACAACGCTGCTGAAGCGACTATGGAGAGAAAGCATTAGCTGCAGGAGACCGAGCATTCTTCTTCTTCCACGGACACGGCACACAGCGACGAGCTTTTAGACCTGGCGTAGCATTGCTTTCGCAATAAGAAAAAATAAAATGAGGGTTCAACGCTGCTGAACCGACTATGGAGCGAAAGCATTAGCTGCAGGAGACCGAGCGTTCTTCTTCTTCTTCCACGGACACAGCACACAGCGACGAGCGGTTAGACCTGGCGTATTATTGCTCTCACAACAAAAACAAAATAAAATGAGAAGGGTACAACGCTGCTGAACCGACTATGGTGAGAAAGCATTAGCTGCAGGAGACCGAGCGTTCTTCTTCTTCCACGGACACGCACGCAGCGACGAGCTTTTAGACCTGGCGTATTATTGCTTTCGCAAAGAGAAAAAATAAAATGAGGGTTCAACGCTGCTGAACCGACTATGGAGCGAAAGCATTAGCTGCAGGAGACCGAGCGTTCTTCTTCTTCCACGGACACGGCACACAGCGACGAGCAGTTAGACCTGGCGTATTATTGCTTTCACAACAAAAAAAAATAAAACGAGGAGGGTACACCGCTGCTGAACCGACTATGGAGAGAAAGCATTAGCTGCAGGAGACCGAGCGTTCTTCTTCTTCCACGGACACGGCACACAGCGACGAGCTTTTAGACCTGGCGGTGCATTGCTTTCGCAACAAAAAAAAAATAAAATGAGGGTTCAACGCTGCTGAACCGACTATGGAGAGAAAGCATTAGCTGCAGGAGACCGAGCATTCTTCTGTTTTTCCACGGACACGGCACACAGCGACGAGCGGTTAGACCTGGCGTATTATTGCTTTCGCCATAAGAAAAAAAATAAAATGAGGCTTCAACGCTGCTGAACCGACTATGGAGCGAAAGTATTAGCTGCAGGAGTCCGAGCGTTCTTCCACGGACACGGCGCGCAGCGACGAGCGGTTAGACCTGGCGGTGCATTGCTTTCGCAACAAAAAAAATAAAATGAGAGTTCAACGCTGCTGAACCGACTATGGAGAGAAAGCATTAGCTGCAGGAGACCGAGCATTCTTCTGTTTTTCCACGGACACGGCACACAGCGACGAGCGGTTAGACCTGGCGTAGTGTTGCTTTCGCAATAAAAAAATAAATTGAGGAGGTTTCAACGCTGCTGAACCGACTATGGGGCGAAAGCATTAGCTGCAGGAGACCGAGCGTTCTTCTTCTTCTTCCACGGACACGGCACACAGCGACGAGCGGTTGGACCTGGCATAGTATTGCTTTCGCAATAAAAAAAAATAAAATGTGGAGGGTTCAACCCTGCTGAACCGACTATGAAGCGAAAGCATTAGCTGCAGGAGACCGAGCGTTCTTCTTCTTCCACGGACACGGCACAAAGCGACGAGCTATTACACCTGGTGTAGCATTGCGTTCCCAACAAAAAAAATATAAAAAGAGGGTTCAACGCTGCTGAACCGACTATGGAGCGAAAGCATTAGCTGCAGGAGACCGAGCGTTCTTCTTCTTCCACGAACACAGCACACAGCGACAAGCTTTTGGACCTGGCGTTGCATTGCTTTCGCAACAAAAAAATAAAATGAGGGTTCAACTCTGCTGAATCGACTATGGAGAGAAAGCATTAGCTGCAGGAGACCGAGCATTCTTCTTTTTCCACGGACACGGCACACAGCGAAGAGCGGTTAGACCTGGCGTATTATTGCTTTCGCAATAAAAAAAATAATATGAGGGTTCAATGTTGCTGAACCGACAATGAAGCGAAAGCATTAGCTGCAGGAGACCGAGTGTTCTTCATCTTCTTCCACGGACACGG
Organism: Amblyomma maculatum; assembly: GCF_055883805.1. Taxonomy (NCBI): domain Eukaryota; kingdom Metazoa; phylum Arthropoda; class Arachnida; order Ixodida; family Ixodidae; genus Amblyomma; species Amblyomma maculatum. The sequence continues at coordinate 15,974,310 of NW_028146738.1, forward strand.
CACACAGCGACGAGTGGTTAGACCCGGCGTAGTATTGCTTTCGCAACAAAAAAAAACAATAATATGAGGAGGGTTCCACGCTGCTGAACCGACTATGGAGAGAGATCATTAGCTGCAGGAGACCGAGCGTTCTTCTTCTTCCATGGACACGGCGCACAGCGACGAGCTTCTAGACCTGGCGGTGCATTGCTTTCGCAACAAAAAAAAAATAAAATGAGGGTTCAACGCTGCTGAACCGACTATGGGGAGAAAGCATTACCTGTAGGAGACCGAGTATTCTTCTGTTTTACCACGGACACGGCACACAGCGACGAGCGGTTAGACCTGGCGTATTATTGCTTTCACAACAAAAAAAATAAAATGAGGAGGGTTCAACGCTGCTGAACCGACTATGGAGAGAAAGCATTAGCTGCAGGAGACCGAGCGTTCTTCTTCTTCCACGGACACGGCACACAGCGACGAGCAGTTAGACCTGGCGTATTATTGCTTTCACAACAAAAAAAAATAAAACGAGGAGGGTACACCGCTGCTGAACCGACTATGGAGAGAAAGCATTAGCTGCAGGAGACCGAGCGTTCTTCTTCTTCCACGGACACGGCACACAGCGACGAGCTTTTAGACCTGGCGGTGCATTGCTTTCGCAACAAAAAAAAAAATAAAATGAGGGTTCAACGCTGCTGAACCGACTATGGAGAGAAAGCATTAGCTGCAGGAGACCGAGCATTCTTCTGTTTTTCCACGGACACGGCACACAGCGACGAGCGGCTAGACCTGGCGTATTATTGCTTTCGCCATAAGAAAAAAAATAAAATGAGGCTTCAACGCTGCTGAACCGACTATGGAGCGAAAGTATTAGCTGCAGGAGTCCGAGCGTTCTTCCACGGACACGGCGCGCAGCGACGAGCGGTTAGACCTGGCGGTGCATTGCTTTCGCAACAAAAAAAATAAAATGAGAGTTCAACGCTGCTGAACCGACTACGGAGAGAAAGCATTAGCTGCAGGAGACCGAGCATTCTTCTGTTTTTCCACGGACACGGCACACAGCGACGAGCGGTTAGACCTGGCGTAGTATTGCTTTCGCAATAAAAAAATAAATTGAGGAGGTTTCAACGCTGCTGAACCGACTATGGGGCGAAAGCATTAGCTGCAGGAGACCGAGCGTTCTTCTTCTTCTTCCACGGACACGGCACACAGCGACGAGCGGTTGGACCTGGCATAGTATTGCTTTCGCAATAAAAAAAAATAAAATGTGGAGGGTTCAACCCTGCTGAACCGACTATGAAGCGAAAGCATTAGCTGCAGGAGACCGAGCGTTCTTCTTCTTCCACGGACACGGCACAAAGCGACGAGCTATTACACCTGGTGTAGCATTGCGTTCCCAACAAAAAAAAAAATATAAAAAGAGGGTTCAACCCTGCTGAACCGACTATGAAGCGAAAGCATTAGCTGCAGGAGACCGAGCGTTCTTCTTCTTCCACGGACACGGCACAAAGCGACGAGCTATTACACCTGGTGTAGCATTGCGTTCCCATCAAAAAAAAATAAAATGAGGGTTCAACTCTGCTGAATCGACTATGGAGAGAAAGCATTAGCTGCAGGAGACCGAGCATTCTTTTTTTTCCACGGACACGGCACACAGCGACGAGCGGTTAGACCTGGCGTATTATTGCTTTCGCAATAAAAAAAATAATATGAGGGTTCAATGTTGCTGAACCGACAATGAAGCGAAAGGATTAGCTGCAGGAGACCGAGTGTTCTTCATCTTCTTCCACGGACACGGCACACAGCGACGAGTGGTTAGACCCGGCGTAGTATTGCTTTCGCAACAAAAAAAACAATAATATGAGGAGGGTTCCACGCTGCTGAACCGACTATGGAGAGAGATCATTAGCTGCAGGAGACCGAGCGTTCTTCTTCTTCCATAGACACGGCGCACAGCGACGAGCTTCTAGACCTGGCGGTGCATTGCTTTCGCAACAAAAAAAAATAAAATGAGGGTTCAACGCTGCTGAACCGACTATGGGGAGAAAGCATTACCTGTAGGAGATCGAGTATTCTTCTGTTTTACCACGGACACGGCACACAGCGACGAGCGGTCAGACCTGGCGTATTATTGCTTTCACAACAAAAAAAAATAAAATGAGGAGGGTTCAACGCTGCTGAACCGACTATGGAGAGAAAGCATTAGCTGCAGGAGACCGAGCGTTCTTCTTCTTCCACGGACACGGCGCACAGCGACGAGCTTTTAGACCTGGCGGTCCATTGCTTTTGCAACAAAAAAAAAATAAAATGAGGGTTCAACGCTGCTGAACCGACTATGGAGAGAAAGCATTAGCTGCAGGAGACCGAGTATTCTTCTGTTTTTCCACGGACACGGCACACAGCGACGAGCGGTTCGACCTCGCGTAGTATTGCTTTCGCAACAAAAAAAATAAAATGAGGAGGTTTCAACGCTGCTGAACCGACTATGGAGCGAAAGCATTAGCTGCAGGAGACCGAGCGTTCTTCTTCTTCCATAGACACGGCACACAGCGACGAGCGGTTAGACCTGGCGTATTATTGCTTTCACAACAAAGAAAAAATAAAATGAGGAGGGTTCAACGCTGCTGAACCGACTATGAAGCGAAAGCATTAGCTGCAGGAGACCGAGTGTTCTTCTTCTTCCTCCGACACGGCACACAGCGACGAGCGGTTAGACCAGGGTAGTATTGCTTTCGCAATAAAAAAAATAAAATGAGGGTTCAACACTGCTGAAACAACTATGGAGAGAAAGCATTAGCTGCAGGAGACCGAGCGTTCTTCTTCTTCTTCCACGGACACGGCACACAGCGACGAGCGGTTAGACCTGGCGTATTATTTCTTTCGCAAAAAAAAAAATAAAATGAGGGTTCAATGTTGCTGAACCGACTATGAAGCGAAAGCATTAGCTGCAGGAGACCGAGTGTTCCTCTTCCACGGACACGGCACACAGCGACGAGCGGTTAGACCCGGCGTAGTATTGCTTTCGCAACAAAAAAAAAATAAAATGAGGAGTGTTCCACGCTGCTGAACCGACTATGGAGCGAAAGCATTAGCTGCAGAAGACCGAGCGTTTTCTTCTTCCACGGACAAGGCACACAGCGACGAGCTGTTAGAGAGAGAGAGAGAAAACTTTTAATGAGCATATAATCAGTAAATATTCGCAGGAGCTGGGTGGTCGGTGCCCCTAGTCCAGGGCTCCGCTGGCAGCAGCTGACTTGCGGACTAGCTGGATAATCCAGGCTTGCTGGTCCAGGTTGTCGCTGGTCAGGGTCGCCTCCCACTGCTCGTGTGTCGGGCATGGCACTATTAACGTTGGGTCAGGTTTGTCCTGGCATTCCCAAGAGATGTGAAAGAGTGTGGGGCTTGCACCGCACCAAGGACAGTAACTCGTGTATTTTGTTGGGCTTATCTTAATTAAAATTTGAAGCTGCAGGAGCTTCAAATTCAAAGGAGCTGTTAGACCTGGCGTAGTATTGCTTTCCCAACAAAAAAAAATAAAATGAGCTTTCAACGCTGCTGAACCGACTATGGAGCGAAAGCATTAGCTGCAGGAGACCGAGTGTTCTTCTTCCGCGTACACGTCACACAGCGACGACCTTTAAGACCTGGCGTAGCATTGCTTTCCCAACAAAAAAAAAAATGAGGGTTAAACACTGCAGAACCAACTATGGAGCGAAAGCATTAGCTGCAGGAGACCGAGCGGTCTTCTTCTTCTTCCACGGACACGGCACACAGCGACGAGCTTTTAGACCTGGCGTAGCATTGCTTTCGCAACAAAAAAAAAAATACAATGAGGGTTCAACGCTGCTGAACCCACTATGGAGCGAAAGCATTAGCTGCAGGAGACCGAGCATTCTTCTGTTTTTCCACGGACACGGCACACAGGGACGAGCGGTTAGACCTGGCGTATTATTGCTTTCGAAATAAGAAAAAATAAAATGAGGGTTCAACGCTGCTGAACCGACTATGGAGCGAAAGCATTAGCTGCAGGAGACCGAGCGTTCTTCTTCTTCCACGTTCACGGCACACAGCGACGAGCTTCTAGACCTGGCGGTGCATTGGTTTCGTAACAAAAAAAATAAAATGAGGGTTCAACGCTTCTGAACCGACTATGGAGAGAAAGCATTAGCTGCAGGAGACCGAGCATTCTTCTGTTTTACCACGGACACGGCACACAGCGACGAGCGGTTAGACCTGGCGTATTATTGCTTTCGCAATAAGAAAAAATAAAATGAGGGTTCAACGCTGCTGAACCGACTATGGAGCGAAAGCATTAGCTGCAGGAGACCGAGCGTTCTTCTTCTTCCACGGACACGGCACACAGCGACGAGCGGTTAGACCTGGCGTATTATTTCTCTCACAACAAAAAAAAAATAAAATGAGGAGGGTTCAACGCTGCTGAACCGACCAAGGAGAGAAAGCATTAGCTGCAGGAGACCGAGCGTTCTTCTACTTCCACGGACACGGCACACAGCGACGAGCTTTTAGACCTGGCGGTGCATTGCTTTGGCAACAAAAAAAAATAAAATAAGGGTTCAACGCTGCTGAACGGACTATGGAGCGAAAGCATTAGCTTCAGGAGACCGAGCGTTCTTCTTCTGCCACGGACACGGCACAAAGCGACGAGCTATTACACCTGGTGTAGCATTGCGTTCCCAACAAAAAAATATAAAAGGAGGGTTCAACGCTGCTGAACCGACTATGGAGCGAAAGCATTAGCTGCAGGAGACCGAGCGTTCTTCTTCTTCCACGGACACAGCACACAGCGACGAGCTTTTAGACCTGGCGTTGCATTGCTTTCGCAACAAAAAAATAAAATGAGGGTTCAACTCTGCTGAATCGACTATGGAGAGAAAGCATTAGCTGCAGGAGACCGAGCATTCTTCTTTTTCCACGGACACGGCACACAGCGACGAGCGGTTAGACCTGGCGTATTATTGCTTTCGCAATAAAAAAAAAAATAAAATGAGGGTTCAATGTTGCTGAACCGACAATGAAGCGAAAGCATTAGCTGCAGGAGACCGAGTGTTCATCTTCTTCCACGGACACGGCACACAGCGACGAGCGGTTAGACCCGGCGTAGTATTGCTTTCGCAACAAAAAAAAAACAATAAAATGAGGAGGGTTCCACGCTGCTGAACCGACTATGGAGCGAAATCATTAGCTGCAGAAGACCGAGCGTTTTCTTCTTCCACGGACACGGCACACACCGACGAGCTGTTAGACCTGGCGTAGCATTGCTTTCGCAATAAGAAAAAATAAAATGAGGGTTCAACGCTGCTGAACCGACTATGGAGCGAAAGCATTAGCTGCAGGAGACCGAGCGTTCTTCTTCTTCTTCCACGGACACAGCACACAGCGACGAGCGGTTAGACCTGGCGTATTATTGCTCTCACAACAAAAACAAAATAAAATGAGGAGAGTACAACGCTGCTGAACCGACTATGGTGAGAAAGCATTAGCTGCAGGAGACCGAGCGTTCTTCTTCTTCCACGGACACGCACGCAGCGACGAGCTTTTAGACCTGGCGGTGGATTGCTTTCGCAACAAAAAAAAATAAAATGAGGGTTCAACGCTGCTGAACCGACTATGGAGAGAAAGCATTAGCTGCAGGAGACCGAGCGTTCTTCTTCTTCCACGGACACGGCACACAGCGACGAGCTTTTAGACCTGGCGGTGCATTGCTTTCGCAACAAAAAAAAATAAAATGAGGCTTCAACGCTGCTGAACCGACTATGGAGCGAAAACATTAGCTGCAGGAGTCCGAGCGTTCTTCTTCCACGGACACGGCGCGCAGTGACGAGCGGTTAGACCTGGCGGTGCATTGCTTTCGCAACAAAAAAAAAATAAAATGAGCGTTCAACGCTGCTGAACCGACTATGGAGAGAAAGCATTAGCTGCAGGAGACCGAGCATTCTTCTGTTTTTCCACGGACACGGCACACAGCGACGAGCGGTTTGACCTGGCGTAGTATTGCTTTCGCAATAAAAAAATAAATTGAGGAGGTTTCAACGCTGCTGAACCGACTATGGGGCGAAAGCATTAGCTGCAGGAGACCGAGCGTTCTTCTTCTTCTTCCACGGACACGGCACACAGCGACGAGCGGTTGGACCTGGCATAGTATTGCTTTCGCAATAAAAAAAAATAAAATGTGGAGGGTTCAACCCTGCTGAACCGACTATGAAGCGAAAGCATTAGCTGCAGGAGACCGAGCGTTCTTCTTCTTCCACGGACACGGCACAAAGCGACGAGCTATTACACCTGGTGTAGCATTGCGTTCCCAACAAAAAAAATATAAAAAGAGGGTTCAACGCTGCTGAACCGACTATGGAGCGAAAGCATTAGCTGCAGGAGACCGAGCGTTCTTCTTCTTCCACGAACACAGCACACAGCGACAAGCTTTTGGACCTGGCGTTGCATTGCTTTCGCAACAAAAAAATAAAATGAGGGTTCAACTCTGCTGAATCGACTATGGAGAGAAAGCATTAGCTGCAGGAGACCGAGCATTCTTCTTTTTCCACGGACACGGCACACAGCGAAGAGCGGTTAGACCTGGCGTATTATTGCTTTCGCAATAAAAAAAATAATATGAGGGTTCAATGTTGCTGAACCGACAATGAAGCGAAAGCATTAGCTGCAGGAGACCGAGTGTTCTTCATCTTCTTCCACGGACACGGCACACAGCGACGAGTGGTTAGACCCGGCGTAGTATTGCTTTCGCAACAAAAAAAAACAATAATATGAGGAGGGTTCCACGCTGCTGAACCGACTATGGAGAGAGATCATTAGCTGCAGGAGACCGAGCGTTCTTCTTCTTCCATGGACACGGCGCACAGCGACGAGCTTCTAGACCTGGCGGTGCATTGCTTTCGCAACAAAAAAAAATAAAATGAGGGTTCAACGCTGCTGAACCGACTATGGGGAGAAAGCATTACCTGTAGGAGACCGAGTATTCTTCTGTTTTACCACGGACACGGCACACAGCGACGAGCGGTTAGACCTGGCGTATTATTGCTTTCACAACAAAAAAAATAAAATGAGGAGGGTTCAACGCTGCTGAACCGACTATGGAGAGAAAGCATTAGCTGCAGGAGACCGAGCGTTCTTCTTCTTCCACGGACACGGCACACAGCGACGAGCAGTTAGACCTGGCGTATTATTGCTTTCACAACAAAAAAAAATAAAACGAGGAGGGTACACCGCTGCTGAACCGACTATGGAGAGAAAGCATTAGCTGCAGGAGACCGAGCGTTCTTCTTCTTCCACGGACACGGCACACAGCGACGAGCTTTTAGACCTGGCGGTGCATTGCTTTCGCAACAAAAAAAAAATAAAATGAGGGTTCAACGCTGCTGAACCGACTATGGAGAGAAAGCATTAGCTGCAGGAGACCGAGCATTCTTCTGTTTTTCCACGGACACGGCACACAGCGACGAGCGGCTAGACCTGGCGTATTATTGCTTTCGCCATAAGAAAAAAAATAAAATGAGGCTTCAACGCTGCTGAACCGACTATGGAGCGAAAGTATTAGCTGCAGGAGTCCGAGCGTTCTTCCACGGACACGGCGCGCAGCGACGAGCGGTTAGACCTGGCGGTGCATTGCTTTCGCAACAAAAAAAATAAAATGAGAGTTCAACGCTGCTGAACCGACTACGGAGAGAAAGCATTAGCTGCAGGAGACCGAGCATTCTTCTGTTTTTCCACGGACACGGCACACAGCGACGAGCGGTTAGACCTGGCGTAGTATTGCTTTCGCAATAAAAAAATAAATTGAGGAGGTTTCAACGCTGCTGAACCGACTATGGGGCGAAAGCATTAGCTGCAGGAGACCGAGCGTTCTTCTTCTTCTTCCACGGACACGGCACACAGCGACGAGCGGTTGGACCTGGCATAGTATTGCTTTCGCAATAAAAAAAAAATAAAATGTGGAGGGTTCAACCCTGCTGAACCGACTATGAAGCGAAAGCATTAGCTGCAGGAGACCGAGCGTTCTTCTTCTTCCACGGACACGGCACAAAGCGACGAGCTATTACACCTGGTGTAGCATTGCGTTCCCAACAAAAAAAAAATATAAAAAGAGGGTTCAACCCTGCTGAACCGACTATGAAGCGAAAGCATTAGCTGCAGGAGACCGAGCGTTCTTCTTCTTCCACGGACACGGCACAAAGCGACGAGCTATTACACCTGGTGTAGCATTGCGTTCCCATCAAAAAAAAATAAAATGAGGGTTCAACTCTGCTGAATCGACTATGGAGAGAAAGCATTAGCTGCAGGAGACCGAGCATTCTTTTTTTTCCACGGACACGGCACACAGCGACGAGCGGTTAGACCTGGCGTATTATTGCTTTCGCAATAAAAAAAATAATATGAGGGTTCAATGTTGCTGAACCGACAATGAAGCGAAAGGATTAGCTGCAGGAGACCGAGTGTTCTTCATCTTCTTCCACGGACACGGCACACAGCGACGAGTGGTTAGACCCGGCGTAGTATTGCTTTCGCAACAAAAAAAACAATAATATGAGGAGGGTTCCACGCTGCTGAACCGACTATGGAGAGAGATCATTAGCTGCAGGAGACCGAGCGTTCTTCTTCTTCCATAGACACGGCGCACAGCGACGAGCTTCTAGACCTGGCGGTGCATTGCTTTCGCAACAAAAAAAAATAAAATGAGGGTTCAACGCTGCTGAACCGACTATGGGGAGAAAGCATTACCTGTAGGAGATCGAGTATTCTTCTGTTTTACCACGGACACGGCACACAGCGACGAGCGGTCAGACCTGGCGTATTATTGCTTTCACAACAAAAAAAAATAAAATGAGGAGGGTTCAACGCTGCTGAACCGACTATGGAGAGAAAGCATTAGCTGCAGGAGACCGAGCGTTCTTCTTCTTCCACGGACACGGCGCACAGCGACGAGCTTTTAGACCTGGCGGTCCATTGCTTTTGCAACAAAAAAAAAATAAAATGAGGGTTCAACGCTGCTGAACCGACTATGGAGAGAAAGCATTAGCTGCAGGAGACCGAGTATTCTTCTGTTTTTCCACGGACACGGCACACAGCGACGAGCGGTTCGACCTCGCGTAGTATTGCTTTCGCAACAAAAAAAATAAAATGAGGAGGTTTCAACGCTGCTGAACCGACTATGGAGCGAAAGCATTAGCTGCAGGAGACCGAGCGTTCTTCTTCTTCCATAGACACGGCACACAGCGGCGAGCGGTTAGACCTGGCGTATTATTGCTTTCACAACAAAGAAAAAATAAAATGAGGAGGGTTCAACGCTGCTGAACCGACTATGAAGCGAAAGCATTAGCTGCAGGAGACCGAGTGTTCTTCTTCTTCCTCCGACACGGCACACAGCGACGAGCGGTTAGACCAGGGTAGTATTGCTTTCGCAATAAAAAAAATAAAATGAGGGTTCAACACTGCTGAAACAACTATGGAGAGAAAGCATTAGCTGCAGGAGACCGAGCGTTCTTCTTCTTCTTCCACGGACACGGCACACAGCGACGAGCGGTTAGACCTGGCGTATTATTTCTTTCGCAAAAAAAAAATAAAATGAGGGTTCAATGTTGCTGAACCGACTATGAAGCGAAAGCATTAGCTGCAGGAGACCGAGTGTTCCTCTTCCACGGACACGGCACACAGCGACGAGCGGTTAGACCCGGCGTAGTATTGCTTTCGCAACAAAAAAAAATAAAATGAGGAGTGTTCCACGCTGCTGAACCGACTATGGAGCGAAAGCATTAGCTGCAGAAGACCGAGCGTTTTCTTCTTCCACGGACAAGGCACACAGCGACGAGCTGTTAGAGAGAGAGAGAGAAAACTTTTAATGAGCATATAATCAGTAAATATTCGCAGGAGCTGGGTGGTCGGTGCCCCTAGTCCAGGGCTCCGCTGGCAGCAGCTGACTTGCGGACTAGCTGGATAATCCAGGCTTGCTGGTCCAGGTTGTCGCTGGTCAGGGTCGCCTCCCACTGCTCGTGTGTCGGGCATGGCACTATTAACGTTGGGTCAGGTTTGTCCTGGCATTCCCAAGAGATGTGAAAGAGTGTGGGGCTTGCACCGCACCAAGGACAGTAACTCGTGTATTTTGTTGGGCTTATCTTAATTAAAATTTGAAGCTGCAGGAGCTTCAAATTCAAAGGAGCTGTTAGACCTGGCGTAGTATTGCTTTCCCAACAAAAAAAAATAAAATGAGCTTTCAACGCTGCTGAACCGACTATGGAGCGAAAGCATTAGCTGCAGGAGACCGAGTGTTCTTCTTCCGCGTACACGTCACACAGCGACGACCTTTAAGACCTGGCGTAGCATTGCTTTCCCAACAAAAAAAAAAATGAGGGTTAAACACTGCAGAACCAACTATGGAGCGAAAGCATTAGCTGCAGGAGACCGAGCGGTCTTCTTCTTCTTCCACGGACACGGCACACAGCGACGAGCTTTTAGACCTGGCGTAGCATTGCTTTCGCAACAAAAAAAAAATACAATGAGGGTTCAACGCTGCTGAACCCACTATGGAGCGAAAGCATTAGCTGCAGGAGACCGAGCATTCTTCTGTTTTTCCACGGACACGGCACACAGGGACGAGCGGTTGACCTGGCGTATTATTGCTTTCGAAATAAGAAAAAATAAAATGAGGGTTCAACGCTGCTGAACCGACTATGGAGCGAAAGCATTAGCTGCAGGAGACCGAGCGTTCTTCTTCTTCCACGTTCACGGCACACAGCGACGAGCTTCTAGACCTGGCGGTGCATTGGTTTCGTAACAAAAAAAATAAAATGAGGGTTCAACGCTTCTGAACCGACTATGGAGAGAAAGCATTAGCTGCAGGAGACCGAGCATTCTTCTGTTTTACCACGGACACGGCACACAGCGACGAGCGGTTAGACCTGGCGTATTATTGCTTTCGCAATAAGAAAAAATAAAATGAGGGTTCAACGCTGCTGAACCGACTATGGAGCGAAAGCATTAGCTGCAGGAGACCGAGCGTTCTTCTTCTTCCACGGACACGGCACACAGCGACGAGCGGTTAGACCTGGCGTATTATTTCTCTCACAACAAAAAAAAAATAAAATGAGGAGGGTTCAACGCTGCTGAACCGACCAAGGAGAGAAAGCATTAGCTGCAGGAGACCGAGCGTTCTTCTACTTCCACGGACACGGCACACAGCGACGAGCTTTTAGACCTGGCGGTGCATTGCTTTGGCAACAAAAAAAATAAAATAAGGGTTCAACGCTGCTGAACGGACTATGGAGCGAAAGCATTAGCTTCAGGAGACCGAGCGTTCTTCTTCTGCCACGGACACGGCACAAAGCGACGAGCTATTACACCTGGTGTAGCATTGCGTTCCCAACAAAAAAATATAAAAGGAGGGTTCAACGCTGCTGAACCGACTATGGAGCGAAAGCATTAGCTGCAGGAGACCGAGCGTTCTTCTTCTTCCACGGACACAGCACACAGCGACGAGCTTTTAGACCTGGCGTTGCATTGCTTTCGCAACAAAAAAATAAAATGAGGGTTCAACTCTGCTGAATCGACTATGGAGAGAAAGCATTAGCTGCAGGAGACCGAGCATTCTTCTTTTTCCACGGACACGGCACACAGCGACGAGCGGTTAGACCTGGCGTATTATTGCTTTCGCAATAAAAAAAAAAAATAAAATGAGGGTTCAATGTTGCTGAACCGACAATGAAGCGAAAGCATTAGCTGCAGGAGACCGAGTGTTCATCTTCTTCCACGGACACGGCACACAGCGACGAGCGGTTAGACCCGGCGTAGTATTGCTTTCGCAACAAAAAAAAAACAATAAAATGAGGAGGGTTCCACGCTGCTGAACCGACTATGGAGCGAAATCATTAGCTGCAGAAGACCGAGCGTTTTCTTCTTCCACGGACACGGCACACACCGACGAGCTGTTAGACCTGGCGTAGCATTGCTTTCGCAATAAGAAAAAATAAAATGAGGGTTCAACGCTGCTGAACCGACTATGGAGCGAAAGCATTAGCTGCAGGAGACCGAGCGTTCTTCTTCTTCTTCCACGGACACAGCACACAGCGACGAGCGGTTAGACCTGGCGTATTATTGCTCTCACAACAAAAACAAAATAAAATGAGGAGAGTACAACGCTGCTGAACCGACTATGGTGAGAAAGCATTAGCTGCAGGAGACCGAGCGTTCTTCTTCTTCCACGGACACGCACGCAGCGACGAGCTTTTAGACCTGGCGGTGGATTGCTTTCGCAACAAAAAAAAATAAAATGAGGGTTCAACGCTGCTGAACCGACTATGGAGAGAAAGCATTAGCTGCAGGAGACCGAGCGTTCTTCTTCTTCCACGGACACGGCACACAGCGACGAGCTTTTAGACCTGGCGGTGCATTGCTTTCGCAACAAAAAAAAATAAAATGAGGCTTCAACGCTGCTGAACCGACTATGGAGCGAAAACATTAGCTGCAGGAGTCCGAGCGTTCTTCTTCCACGGACACGGCGCGCAGTGACGAGCGGTTAGACCTGGCGGTGCATTGCTTTCGCAACAAAAAAAAAATAAAATGAGCGTTCAACGCTGCTGAACCGACTATGGAGAGAAAGCATTAGCTGCAGGAGACCGAGCATTCTTCTGTTTTTCCACGGACACGGCACACAGCGACGAGCGGTTTGACCTGGCGTAGTATTGCTTTCGCAATAAAAAAATAAACTGAGGAGGTTTCAACGCTACTGAACCGACTATGGGGCGAAAGCATTAGCTGCAGGAGACCGAGCGTTCTTCTTCTTCCACGGACACGGTACACAGCGACGAGCGGTTGGACCTGGCATAGTATTGCTTTCGCAATAAAAAAAATAAAATATGGAGGGTTCAACCCTGCTGAACCGACTATAGGGCGAAAGCATTAGCTGCAGGAGACCGAGCGTTCTTCTTCCACGGACACAGCACGCAGCGACGAGCTTTTAGACCTGGCGGTGCATTGCTTTCGCAACAAAAAAAATAAAATGAGGGTTCAACGCTGCTGAACCGACAATGGAGAGAAAGCATTAGCTGCAGGAGACCGAGCATTCTTCTGTTTTTCCACGGACACGGCACACAGCGACGAACGGTTAGACCTGGCGTATTATTGCTTTCGCAAAGAGAAAAAATAAAATGAGGGTTCAACGCTGCTGAACCGACTATGGAGCGAAAACATTAGCTTCAGGAGACCGAGCGTTCTTCTTCTGCCACGGGCACGGCACAAAGCGACGAGCTATTACACCTGGTGTAGCATTGCGTTCCCAACAAAAAAATATAAAAGGAGGGTTCAACGCTGCTGAACCGACTATGGAGCGAAAGCATTAGCTGCAGGAGACCGAGCGTTCTTCTTCTTCCACGGACACAGCACAAAGCGACGAGCTTTTAGACCTGGCGTTGCATTGCTTTCGCAACAAAAAAATAAAATGAGGGTTCAACTCTGCTGAATCGACTATGGAGAGAAAGCATTAGCTGCAGGAGACCGAGCATTCTTCTTTTTCCACGGACACGGCACACAGCGACGAGCGGTTAGACCTGGCGTATTATTGCTTTCGCAATAAAAAAAAATAAAATGAGGGTTCAATGTTGCTGAACCGACAATGAAGCGAAAGCATTAGCTGCAGGAGACCGAGTGTTCTTCATCTTCTTCCACGGACACGGCACACAGCGACGAGCGGTTAGACCCGGCGTAGTATTGCTTTCGCAACAAAAAAAAAACAATAAAATGAGGAGGGTTCCACGCTGCTGAACCGACTATGGAGCGAAATCATTAGCTGCAGAAGACCGAGCGTTTTCTTCTTCCACGGACACGGCACACACCGACGAGCTGTTAGACCTGGCGTAGTATTGCTTTCCCAACAAAAAAAAATAAAATGAGCTTTCAACGCTGCTGAACCGACTATGTAGCGAAAGCATTAGCTGCAGGAGACCGAGTGTTCTTCTTCCACGGACACGGCACACAGCGACGAGCTTTTAGACCTGGCGTAGCATTGCTTTCGCAACAAAAAAAAATAAAATGAGGGTTCAACGCTGCTGAACCCACTATAGAGCGAAAGCATTAGCTGCAGGAGACCGAGCATTCTTCTGTTTTTCCACGGACACGGCACACAGGGACGAGCGGTTAGACCTGGCGTATTATTGCTTTCACAACAAAAAAAAATAAAATGAGGAGGGTACAACGCTGCTGAAGCGACTATGGAGAGAAAGCATTAGCTGCAGGAGACCGAGCATTCTTCTTCTTCCACGGACACGGCACACAGCGACGAGCGGTTAGACCTGGCGTACTATTGCTTTCACAACAAAAAAAAAATAAAAATGAGGAGGGTTCAACGCTGCTGAACCGACTATGGAGAGAGATCATTAGCTGCAGGAGACCGAGCGTTCTTCTTCTTCCACGGACACGGCGCACAGCGACGAGCTTTTAGACCTGGCGGTGCATTGCTTTCGTAACAAAAAAAATGAAATGAGGGTTTAACGCTGCTGAACCGACTATGGAGAGAAAGCATTAGCTGCAGGAGACCGAGCATTCTGTTTTTCCACGGACACGGCACACAGCGAAGAGCGGCTAGACCTGGCGTATTATTGCTTTCGCAATAAGAAAAAATAAAATGAGCGTCCAACGCTGCTGAACCGACTATGGAGCGAAAGCATTAGCTGCAGGAGACCGAGCGTTCTTCTTCTTCCACGGACACGGCGCACAGCGACGAGCTTTTAGACATTGGCAGTGCATTGCTTTCGCAACAAAAAAAAATAAAATGAGGGTTCAACGCTGCTGAACCGGCTATGGAGAGAAAGAATTAGCTGCAGGAGACCGAGCATTCTTCGGTTTTTCCACGGACACGGCACACAGCGACGAGCGGTTAGACCTGGCGTATTATTGCTTTCACAACAAAAAAAAAAAATAAAGTGAGGAGGGTTCAACGCTGCTGAACCGACTATGGAGCGAAAGCATTAGCTGCAGGAGACCGAGCGTTCTTCTTCCACGGAGACGGCACACAGCGACGAGCTTTTAGACCTGGCGTAGCATTGCTTTCGCAATAAGAAAAAATAAAATGAGGGTTCAACGCTGCTGAACCGACTATGGAGCGAAAGCATTAGCTGCAGGAGACCGAGCGTTCTTCTTCTTCTTCCACGGACACAGCACACAGCGACGAGCGGTTAGACCTGGCGTATTATTGCTCTCACAACAAAAACAAAATAAAATGAGGAGGGTACAACGCTGCTGAACCGACTATGGTGAGAAAGCATTAGCTGCAGGAGACCGAGCGTTCTTCTTCTTCCACGGACACGCACGCAGCGACGAGCTTTTAGACCTGGCGTATTATTGCTTTCGCAAAGAGAAAAAATAAAATGAGGGTTCAACGCTGCTGAACCGACTATGGAGCGAAAGCATTAGCTGCAGGAGACCGAGCGTTCTTCTTCTTCTTCCACGGACACGGCACACAGCGACGAGCGGTTAGACCTGGCGTATTATTGCTTTCACAACAAAAAAAAATAAAATGAGGAGGGTACAACGCTGCTGAAGCGACTATGGAGAGAAAGCATTAGCTGCAGGAGACCGAGCATTCTTCTTCCTCCACGGACACGGCACACAGCGACGAGCGGTTAGACCTGGCGTACTATTGCTTTCACAACAAAAAAAAAATAAAAATGAGGAGGGTTCAACGCTGCTGAACCGACTATGGAGAGAGATCATTAGCTGCAGGAGACCGAGCGTTCTTCTTCTTCCACGGACACGGCGCACAGCGACGAGCTTTTAGACCTGGCGGTGCATTGCTTTCGTAACAAAAAAAATGAAATGAGGGTTTAACGCTGCTGAACCGACTATGGAGAGAAAGCATTAGCTGCAGGAGACCGAGCATTCTGTTTTTCCACGGACACGGCACACAGCGAAGAGCGGCTAGACCTGGCGTATTATTGCTTTCGCAATAAGAAAAAATAAAATGAGGGTCCAACGCTGCTGAACCGACTATGGAGCGAAAGCATTAGCTGCAGGAGACCGAGCGTTCTTCTTCTTCCACGGACACGGCGCACAGCGACGAGCTTTTAGACATTGGCAGTGCATTGCTTTCGCAACAAAAAAAAATAAAATGAGGGTTCAACGCTGCTGAACCGGCTATGGAGAGAAAGAATTAGCTGCAGGAGACCGAGCATTCTTCTGTTTTTCCACGGACACGGCACACAGCGACGAGCGGTTAGACCTGGCGTATTATTGCTTTCACAACAAAAAAAAATAAAGTGAGGAGGGTTCAACGCTGCTGAACCGACTATGGAGCGAAAGCATTAGCTGCAGGAGACCGAGCGTTCTTCTTCCACGGAGACGGCACACAGCGACGAGCTTTTAGATCTGGCGTAGCATTGCTTTCGCAATAAGAAAAAATAAAATGAGGGTTCAACGCTGCTGAACCGACTATGGAGCGAAAGCATTAGCTGCAGGAGACCGAGCGTTCTTCTTCTTCTTCCACGGACACAGCACACAGCGACGAGCGGTTAGACCTGGCGTATTATTGCTCTCACAACAAAAACAAAATAAAATGAGGAGGGTACAACGCTGCTGAACCGACTATGGTGAGAAAGCATTAGCTGCAGGAGACCGAGCGTTCTTCTTCTTCCACGGACACGCACGCAGCGACGAGCTTTTAGACCTGGCGTATTATTGCTTTCGCAAAGAGAAAAAATAAAATGAGGGTTCAACGCTGCTGAACCGACTATGGAGCGAAAGCATTAGCTGCAGGAGACCGAGCGTTCTTCTTCTTCCACGGACACGGCACACAGCGACGAGCAGTTAGACCTGGCGTATTATTGCTTTCACAACAAAAAAAAAATAAAACGAGGAGGGTACACCGCTGCTGAACCGACTATGGAGAGAAAGCATTAGCTGCAGGAGACCGAGCGTTCTTCTTCTTCCACGGACACGGCACACAGCGACGAGCTTTTAGACCTGGCGGTGCATTGCTTTCGCAACAAAAAAAAATAAAATGAGGGTTCAACGCTGCTGAACCGACTATGGAGAGAAAGCATTAGCTGCAGGAGACCGAGCATTCTTCTCTTTTTCCACGGACACGGCACACAGCGACGAGCGGTTAGACCTGGCGTATTATTGCTTTCGCCATAAAAAAAAATAAAATGAGGCTTCAACGCTGCTGAACCGACTATGGAGCGAAATTATTAGCTGCAGGAGTCCGAGCGTTCTTCCACGGACACGGCGCGCAGCGACGAGCGGTTAGACCTGGCGGTGCATTGCTTTCGCAACAAAAAAAATAAAATGAGAGTTCAACGCTGCTGAACCGACTATGGAGAGAAAGCATTAGCTGCAGGAGACCGAGCATTCTTCTGTTTTTCCACGGACACGGCACACAGCGACGAGCGGTTAGACCTGGCGTAGTATTGCTTTCGCAATAAAAAAATAAATTGAGGAGGTTTCAACGCTGCTGAACCGACTATGGGGCGAAAGCATTAGCTGCAGGAGACCGAGCGTTCTTCTTCTTCTTCCACGGACACGGCACACAGCGACGAGCGGTTGGACCTGGCATAGTATTGCTTTCGCAATAAAAAAAAATAAAATGTGGAGGGTTCAACCCTGCTGAACCGACTATGAAGCGAAAGCATTAGCTGCAGGAGACCGAGCGTTCTTCTTCTTCCACGGACACGGCACAAAGCGACGAGCTATTACACCTGGTGTAGCATTGCGTTCCCAACAAAAAAAATATAAAAGGAGGGTTCAACGCTGCTGAACCGACTATGGAGCGAAAGCATTAGCTGCAGGAGACCGAGCGTTCTTCTTCTTCCACGAACACAGCACACAGCGACAAGCTTTTGGACCTGGCGTTGCATTGCTTTCGCAACAAAAAAATAAAATGAGGGTTCAACTCTGCTGAATCGACTATGGAGAGAAAGCATTAGCTGCAGGAGACCGAGCATTCTTCTTTTTCCACGGACACGGCACACAGCGACGAGCGCTTAGACCTGGCGTATTATTGCTTTCGCAATAAAAAAAATAAAATGAGGGTTCAATGTTGCTGAACCGACAATGAAGCGAAAGCATTAGCTGCAGGAGACCGAGTGTTCTTCATCTTCTTCCACGGACACGGCACACAGCGACGAGTGGTTAGACCCGGCGTAGTATTGCTTTCGCAAGAAAAAAAAAACAATAATATGAGGAGGGTTCCACGCTGCTGAACCGACTATGGAGAGAGATCATTAGCTGCAGGAGACCGAGCGTTCTTCTTCTTCCATGGACACGGCGCACAGCGACGAGCTTCTAGACCTGGCGGTGCATTGCTTTCGCAACAAAAAAAAAATAAAATGAGGGTTCAACGCTGCTGAACCGACTATGGGGAGAAAGCATTACCTGTAGGAGACCGAGTATTCTTCTGTTTTACCACGGACACGGCACACAGCGACGAGCGGTTAGACCTGGCGTATTATTGCTTTCACAACAAAAAAAATAAAATGAGGAGGGTTCAACGCTGCTGAACCGACTATGGAGAGAAAGCATTAGCTGCAGGAGACCGAGCGTTCTTCTTCCACGGACACGGCGCACAGCGACGAGCTTTTAGACCTGGCGGTGCATTGCTTTCGCAACAAAAAAAAATAAAATGAGGGTTCAACGCTGCTGAACCGACTATGGAGAGAAAGCATTAGCTGCAGGAGACCGAGTATTCTTCTGTTTTTCCACGGACACGGCACACAGCGACGAGCGGTTCGACCTCGCGTAGTATTGCTTTCGCAACAAAAAAAATAAAATGAGGAGGTTTCAACGCTGCTGAACCGACTATGGAGCGAAAGCATTAGCTGCAGGAGACCGAGCGTTCTTCTTCTTCCATAGACACGGCACACAGCGACGAGCGGTTAGACCTGGCGTATTATTGCTTTCACAACAAAAAAAAAATAAAATGAGGAGGGTTCAACGCTGCTGAACCGACTATGAAGCGAAAGCATTAGCTGCAGGAGACCGAGTGTTCTTCTTCTTCTTCCACGGACACGGCACACAGCGACGAGCGGTTAGACCTGGCGTATTATTTCTTTCGCAAAAAAAAAAAAATAAAATGAGGGTTCAATGTTGCTGAACCGACTATGAAGCGAAAGCATTAGCTGCAGGAGACCGAGTGTTCCTCTTCCACGGACACGGCACACTGCGACGAGCGGTTAGACCCGGCGTAGTATTGCTTTCGCAACAAAAAAAAATAAAATGAGGAGTGTTCCACGCTGCTGAACCGACTATGGAGCGAAAGCATTAGCTGCAGAAGACCGAGCGTTTTCTTCTTCCACGGACAAGGCACACAGCGACGAGCTGTTAGAGAGAGAGAGAGAAAACTTTTAATGAGCATATAATCAGTAAATATTCGCAGGAGCTGGGTGGTCGGTGCCCCTAGTCCAGGGCTCCGCTGGCAGCAGCTGACTTGCGGACTAGCTGGATAATCCAGGCTTGCTGGTCCAGGTTGTCGCTGGTCAGGGTCGCCTCCCACTGCTCGTATGTCGGGCATGGCACTATTAACGTTGGGTCAGGTTTGTCCTGGCATTCCCAAGAGATGTGAAAGAGTGTGGGGCTTGCACCGCACCAAGGACAGTAACTCGTGTATTTTGTTGGGCTTATCTTAATTAAAATTTGAAGCTGCAGGAGCTTCAAATTCAAAGGAGCTGTTAGACCTGGCGTAGTATTGCTTTCCCAACAAAAAAAAATAAAATGAGCTTTCAACGCTGCTGAACCGACTATGGAGCGAAAGCATTAGCTGCAGGAGACCGAGTGTTCTTCTTCCGCGTACACGTCACAATGCGACGACCTTTAAGACCTGGCGTAGCATTGCTTTCCCAACAAAAAAAAAATGAGGGTTAAACACTGCAGAACCAACTATGGAGCGAAAGCATTAGCTGCAGGAGACCGAGCGGTCTTCTTCTTCTTCCACGGACACGGCACTCAGCAACGAGCTTTTAGACCTGGCGTAGCATTGCTTTCGCAACAAAAAAAAAATACAATGAGGGTTCAACGCTGCTGAACCCACTATGGAGCGAAAGCATTAGCTGCAGGAGACCGAGCATTCTTCTGTTTTTCCACGGACACGGCACACAGGGACGAGCGGTTAGACCTGGCGTATTATTGCTTTCGAAATAAGAAAAAATAAAATGAGGGTTCAACGCTGCTGAACCGACTATGGAGCGAAAGCATTAGCAGCAGGAGACCGAGCGTTCTTCTTCTTCTTCCACGGACACGGCACACAGCGACGAGCTTCTAGACCTGGCGGTGCATTGGTTTCGTCACAAAAAAAATAAAATGAGGGTTCAACGCTTCTGAACCGACTATGGAGAGAAAGCATTAGCTGCAGGAGACCGAGCATTCTTCTGTTTTACCACGGACACGGCACACAGCGACGAGCGGTTACACCTGGCGTATTATTGCTTTCGCAATAAGAAAAAATAAAATGAGGGTTCAACGCTGCTGAACCGACTATGGAGCGAAAGCATTAGCTGCAGGAGACCGAGCGTTCTTCTTCTTCTTCCACGGACACGGCACACAGCGACGAGCGGTTAGACCTGGCGTATTATTTCTCTCACAACAAAAAAAATAAAATGAGGAGGGTTCAACGCTGCTGAACCGACCATGGAGAGAAAGCATTAGCTGCAGGAGACCGAGCGTTCTTCTACTTCCACGGACACGGCACACAGCGACGAGCTTTTAGACCTGGCGGTGCATTGCTTTGGCAACAAAAAAAAATAAAATAAGGGTTCAACGCTGCTGAACCGACTATGGAGAGAAAGCATTAGCTGCAGGAGACCGAGCATTCTTCTGTTTTTCCACGGACACGGCACACAGCCACGAGCGGTTAGACCTGGCGTAGTATTGCTTTCGCAATAAAAAAAAAATAAAATGAGGAGGTTTCAACGCTGCTGAACCGACTATGGAGCGAAATTATTAGCTGCAGGAGTCCGAGCGTTCTTCCACGGACACGGCGCGCAGCGACGAGCGGTTAGACCTGGCGGTGCATTGCTTTCGCAACAAAAAAAATAAAATGAGAGTTCAACGCTGCTGAACCGACTATGGAGAGAAAGCATTAGCTGCAGGAGACCGAGCATTCTTCTGTTTTTCCACGGACACGGCACACAGCGACGAGCGGTTAGACCTGGCGTAGTATTGCTTTCGCAATAAAAAAATAAATTGAGGAGGTTTCAACGCTGCTGAACCGACTATGGGGCGAAAGCATTAGCTGCAGGAGACCGAGCGTTCTTCTTCTTCTTCCACGGACACGGCACACAGCGACGAGCGGTTGGACCTGGCATAGTATTGCTTTCGCAATAAAAAAAAATAAAATGTGGAGGGTTCAACCCTGCTGAACCGACTATGAAGCGAAAGCATTAGCTGCAGGAGACCGAGCGTTCTTCTTCTTCCACGGACACGGCACAAAGCGACGAGCTATTACACCTGGTGTAGCATTGCGTTCC
The DNA here is from genome assembly GCF_055883805.1 of Amblyomma maculatum. Lineage (NCBI taxonomy): Eukaryota > Metazoa > Arthropoda > Arachnida > Ixodida > Ixodidae > Amblyomma > Amblyomma maculatum. The sequence goes on from NW_028146738.1 coordinate 15,995,762, forward strand.
CAACAAAAAAAATATAAAAGGAGGGTTCAACGCTGCTGAACCGACTATGGAGCGAAAGCATTAGCTGCAGGAGACCGAGCGTTCTTCTTCTTCCACGAACACAGCACACAGCGACAAGCTTTTGGACCTGGCGTTGCATTGCTTTCGCAACAAAAAAATAAAATGAGGGTTCAACTCTGCTGAATCGACTATGGAGAGAAAGCATTAGCTGCAGGAGACCGAACATTCTTCTTTTTCCACGGACACGGCACACAGCGACGAGCGCTTAGACCTGGCGTATTATTGCTTTCGCAATAAAAAAAATAAAATGAGGGTTCAATGTTGCTGAACCGACAATGAAGCGAAAGCATTAGCTGCAGGAGACCGAGTGTTCTTCATCTTCTTCCACGGACACGGCACACAGCGACGAGTGGTTAGACCCGGCGTAGTATTGCTTTCGCAAGAAAAAAAAAACAATAATATGAGGAGGGTTCCACGCTGCTGAACCGACTATGGAGAGAGATCATTAGCTGCAGGAGACCGAGCGTTCTTCTTCTTCCATGGACACGGCGCACAGCGACGAGCTTCTAGACCTGGCGGTGCATTGCTTTCGCAACAAAAAAAAATAAAATGAGGGTTCAACGCTGCTGAACCGACTATGGGGAGAAAGCATTACCTGTAGGAGACCGAGTATTCTTCTGTTTTACCACGGACACGGCACACAGCGACGAGCGGTTAGACCTGGCGTATTATTGCTTTCACAACAAAAAATATAAAATGAGGAGGGTTCAACGCTGCTGAACCGACTATGGAGAGAAAGCATTAGCTGCAGGAGACCGAGCGTTCTTCTTCCACGGACACGGCGCACAGCGACGAGCTTTTAGACCTGGCGGTGCATTGCTTTCGCAACAAAAAAAAAATAAAATGAGGGTTCAACGCTGCTGAACCGACTATGGAGAGAAAGCATTAGCTGCAGGAGACCGAGTATTCTTCTGTTTTTCCACGGACACGGCACACAGCGACGAGAGGTTCGACCTCGCGTAGTATTGCTTTCGCAACAAAAAAAATAAAATGAGGAGGTTTCAACGCTGCTGAACCGACTATGGAGCGAAAGCATTAGCTGCAGGAGACCGAGCGTTCTTCTTCTTCCATAGACACGGCACACAGCGATGAGCGGTTAGACCTGGCGTATTATTGCTTTCACAACAAAAAAAAAAATAAAATGAGGAGGGTTCAACGCTGCTGAACCGACTATGAAGCGAAAGCATTAGCTGCAGGAGACCGAGTGTTCTTCTTCTTCTTCCACGGACACGGCACACAGCGACGAGCGGTTAGACCTGGCGTATTATTTCTTTCGCAAAAAAAAAATAAAATGAGGGTTCAATGTTGCTGAACCGACTATGAAGCGAAAGCATTAGCTGCAGGAGACCGAGTGTTCCTCTTCCACGGACACGGCACACTGCGACGAGCGGTTAGACCCGGCGTAGTATTGCTTTCGCAACAAAAAAAAATAAAATGAGGAGTGTTCCACGCTGCTGAACCGACTATGGAGCGAAAGCATTAGCTGCAGAAGACCGAGCGTTTTCTTCTTCCACGGACAAGGCACACAGCGACGAGCTGTTAGAGAGAGAGAGAGAAAACTTTTAATGAGCATATAATCAGTAAATATTCGCAGGAGCTGGGTGGTCGGTGCCCCTAGTCCAGGGCTCCGCTGGCAGCAGCTGACTTGCGGACTAGCTGGATAATCCAGGCTTGCTGGTCCAGGTTGTCGCTGGTCAGGGTCGCCTCCCACTGCTCGTATGTCGGGCATGGCACTATTAACGTTGGGTCAGGTTTGTCCTGGCATTCCCAAGAGATGTGAAAGAGTGTGGGGCTTGCACCGCACCAAGGACAGTAACTCGTGTATTTTGTTGGGCTTATCTTAATTAAAATTTGAAGCTGCAGGAGCTTCAAATTCAAAGGAGCTGTTAGACCTGGCGTAGTATTGCTTTCCCAACAAAAAAAAATAAAATGAGCTTTCAACGCTGCTGAACCGACTATGGAGCGAAAGCATTAGCTGCAGGAGACCGAGTGTTCTTCTTCCGCGTACACGTCACAATGCGAAGACCTTTAAGACCTGGCGTAGCATTGCTTTCCCAACAAAAAAAAAAATGAGGGTTAAACACTGCAGAACCAACTATGGAGCGAAAGCATTAGCTGCAGGAGACCGAGCGGTCTTCTTCTTCTTCCACGGACACGGCACTCAGCAACGAGCTTTTAGACCTGGCGTAGCATTGCTTTCGCAACAAAAAAAAAATACAATGAGGGTTCAACGCTGCTGAACCCACTATGGAGCGAAAGCATTAGCTGCAGGAGACCGAGCATTCTTCTGTTTTTCCACGGACACGGCACACAGGGACGAGCGGTTAGACCTGGCGTATTATTGCTTTCGAAATAAGAAAAAATAAAATGAGGGTTCAACGCTGCTGAACCGACTATGGAGCGAAAGCATTAGCAGCAGGAGACCGAGCGTTCTTCTTCTTCTTCCACGGACACGGCACACAGCGACGAGCTTCTAGACCTGGCGGTGCATTGGTTTCGTCACAAAAAAAATAAAATGAGGGTTCAACGCTTCTGAACCGACTATGGAGAGAAAGCATTAGCTGCAGGAGACCGAGCATTCTTCTGTTTTACCACGGACACGGCACACAGCGACGAGCGGTTACACCTGGCGTATTATTGCTTTTGCAATAAGAAAAAATAAAATGAGGGTTCAACGCTGCTGAACCGACTATGGAGCGAAAGCATTAGCTGCAGGAGACCGAGCGTTCTTCTTCTTCTTCCACGGACACGGCACACAGCGACGAGCGGTTAGACCTGGCGTATTATTTCTCTCACAACAAAAAAAATAAAATGAGGAGGGTTCAACGCTGCTGAACCGACCATGGAGAGAAAGCATTAGCTGCAGGAGACCGAGCGTTCTTCTACTTCCACGGACACGGCACACAGCGACGAGCTTTTAGACCTGGCGGTGCATTGCTTTGGCAACAAAAAAAATAAAATAAGGGCTCAACGCTGCTGAACCGACTATGGAGAGAAAGCATTACCTGCAGGAGACCGAGCATTCTTCTGTTTTTCCACGGACACGGCACACAGCGACGAGCGGTTAGACCTGGCGTAGTATTGCTTTCGCAATAAAAAAAAATAAAATGAGGAGGTTTCAACGCTGCTGAACCGACTATGGAGCGAAATTATTAGCTGCAGGAGTCCGAGCGTTCTTCCACGGACACGGCGCGCAGCGACGAGCGGTTAGACCTGGCGTAGTATTGCTTTCGCAATAAAAAAATAAATTGAGGAGGTTTCAACGCTGCTGAACCGACTATGGGGCGAAAGCATTAGCTGCAGGAGACCGAGCGTTCTTCTTCTTCTTCCACGGACACGGCACACAGCGACGAGCGGTTGGACCTGGCATAGTATTGCTTTCGCAATAAAAAAAAATAAAATGTGGAGGGTTCAACCCTGCTGAACCGACTATGAAGCGAAAGCATTAGCTGCAGGAGACCGAGCGTTCTTCTTCTTCCACGGACACGGCACAAAGCGACGAGCTATTACACCTGGTGTAGCATTGCGTTCCCAACAAAAAAAATATAAAAGGAGGGTTCAACGCTGCTGAACCGACTATGGAGCGAAAGCATTAGCTGCAGGAGACCGAGCGTTCTTCTTCTTCCACGAACACAGCACACAGCGACAAGCTTTTGGACCTGGCGTTGCATTGCTTTCGCAACAAAAAAATAAAATGAGGGTTCAACTCTGCTGAATCGACTATGGAGAGAAAGCATTAGCTGCAGGAGACCGAACATTCTTCTTTTTCCACGGACACGGCACACAGCGACGAGCGCTTAGACCTGGCGTATTATTGCTTTCGCAATAAAAAAAATAAAATGAGGGTTCAATGTTGCTGAACCGACAATGAAGCGAAAGCATTAGCTGCAGGAGACCGAGTGTTCTTCATCTTCTTCCACGGACACGGCACACAGCGACGAGTGGTTAGACCCGGCGTAGTATTGCTTTCGCAAGAAAAAAAAAACAATAATATGAGGAGGGTTCCACGCTGCTGAACCGACTATGGAGAGAGATCATTAGCTGCAGGAGACCGAGCGTTCTTCTTCTTCCATGGACACGGCGCACAGCGACGAGCTTCTAGACCTGGCGGTGCATTGCTTTCGCAACAAAAAAAAATAAAATGAGGGTTCAACGCTGCTGAACCGACTATGGGGAGAAAGCATTACCTGTAGGAGACCGAGTATTCTTCTGTTTTACCACGGACACGGCACACAGCGACGAGCGGTTAGACCTGGCGTATTATTGCTTTCACAACAAAAAATATAAAATGAGGAGGGTTCAACGCTGCTGAACCGACTATGGAGAGAAAGCATTAGCTGCAGGAGACCGAGCGTTCTTCTTCCACGGACACGGCGCACAGCGACGAGCTTTTAGACCTGGCGGTGCATTGCTTTCGCAACAAAAAAAAAATAAAATGAGGGTTCAACGCTGCTGAACCGACTATGGAGAGAAAGCATTAGCTGCAGGAGACCGAGTATTCTTCTGTTTTTCCACGGACACGGCACACAGCGACGAGAGGTTCGACCTCGCGTAGTATTGCTTTCGCAACAAAAAAAATAAAATGAGGAGGTTTCAACGCTGCTGAACCGACTATGGAGCGAAAGCATTAGCTGCAGGAGACCGAGCGTTCTTCTTCTTCCATAGACACGGCACACAGCGATGAGCGGTTAGACCTGGCGTATTATTGCTTTCACAACAAAAAAAAAAATAAAATGAGGAGGGTTCAACGCTGCTGAACCGACTATGAAGCGAAAGCATTAGCTGCAGGAGACCGAGTGTTCTTCTTCTTCTTCCACGGACACGGCACACAGCGACGAGCGGTTAGACCTGGCGTATTATTTCTTTCGCAAAAAAAAAATAAAATGAGGGTTCAATGTTGCTGAACCGACTATGAAGCGAAAGCATTAGCTGCAGGAGACCGAGTGTTCCTCTTCCACGGACACGGCACACTGCGACGAGCGGTTAGACCCGGCGTAGTATTGCTTTCGCAACAAAAAAAAATAAAATGAGGAGTGTTCCACGCTGCTGAACCGACTATGGAGCGAAAGCATTAGCTGCAGAAGACCGAGCGTTTTCTTCTTCCACGGACAAGGCACACAGCGACGAGCTGTTAGAGAGAGAGAGAGAAAACTTTTAATGAGCATATAATCAGTAAATATTCGCAGGAGCTGGGTGGTCGGTGCCCCTAGTCCAGGGCTCCGCTGGCAGCAGCTGACTTGCGGACTAGCTGGATAATCCAGGCTTGCTGGTCCAGGTTGTCGCTGGTCAGGGTCGCCTCCCACTGCTCGTATGTCGGGCATGGCACTATTAACGTTGGGTCAGGTTTGTCCTGGCATTCCCAAGAGATGTGAAAGAGTGTGGGGCTTGCACCGCACCAAGGACAGTAACTCGTGTATTTTGTTGGGCTTATCTTAATTAAAATTTGAAGCTGCAGGAGCTTCAAATTCAAAGGAGCTGTTAGACCTGGCGTAGTATTGCTTTCCCAACAAAAAAAAATAAAATGAGCTTTCAACGCTGCTGAACCGACTATGGAGCGAAAGCATTAGCTGCAGGAGACCGAGTGTTCTTCTTCCGCGTACACGTCACAATGCGACGACCTTTAAGACCTGGCGTAGCATTGCTTTCCCAACAAAAAAAAAATGACGGTTAAACACTGCAGAACCAACTATGGAGCGAAAGCATTAGCTGCAGGAGACCGAGCGGTCTTCTTCTTCTTCCACGGACACGGCACTCAGCAACGAGCTTTTAGACCTGGCGTAGCATTGCTTTCGCAACAAAAAAAAAATACAATGAGGGTTCAACGCTGCTGAACCCACTATGGAGCGAAAGCATTAGCTGCAGGAGACCGAGCATTCTTCTGTTTTTCCACGGACACGGCACACAGGGACGAGCGGTTAGACCTGGCGTATTATTGCTTTCGAAATAAGAAAAAATAAAATGAGGGTTCAACGCTGCTGAACCGACTATGGAGCGAAAGCATTAGCAGCAGGAGACCGAGCGTTCTTCTTCTTCTTCCACGGACACGGCACACAGCGACGAGCTTCTAGACCTGGCGGTGCATTGGTTTCGTCACAAAAAAAATAAAATGAGGGTTCAACGCTTCTGAACCGACTATGGAGAGAAAGCATTAGCTGCAGGAGACCGAGCGTTCTTCTTCTTCTTCCACGGACACGGCACACAGCGACGAGCGGTTAGACCTGGCGTATTATTTCTCTCACAACAAAAAAAATAAAATGAGGAGGGTTCAACGCTGCTGAACCGACCATGGAGAGAAAGCATTAGCTGCAGGAGACCGAGCGTTCTTCTACTTCCACGGACACGGCACACAGCGACGAGCTTTTAGACCTGGCGGTGCATTGCTTTGGCAACAAAAAAAATAAAATAAGGGTTCAACGCTGCTGAACCGACTATGGAGAGAAAGCATTAGCTGCAGGAGACCGAGCATTCTTCTGTTTTTCCACGGACACGGCACACAGCGACGAGCGGTTAGACCTGGCGTAGTATTGCTTTCGCAATAAAAAAAAATAAAATGAGGAGGTTTCAACGCTGCTGAACCGACTATGGGGCGAAAGCATTAGCTGCAGGAGACCGAGCGTTCTTCTTCTTCCACGGACACGGCACACTGCGACGAGCGGTTAGACCTGGCGTATTATTGCTTTCACAACAAAAAAAATAAAGTGAGGAGGGTTCAACGCTGCTGAACCGACTATGGAGCGAAAGCATTAGCTGCAGGAGACCGAGCGTTCTTCTTCTTCTTCCACGGAGACGGCACACAGCGACGAGCTTTTAGACCTGGCGTAGCATTGCTTTCGCAATAAGAAAAAATAAAATGAGGGTTCAACGCTGCTGAACCGACTATGGAGCGAAAGCATTAGCTGCAGGAGACCGAGCGTTCTTCTTCTTCTTCCACGGACACAGCACACAGCGACGAGCGGTTAGACCTGGCGTATTATTGCTCTCACAACAAAAACAAAATATAATGAGGAGGGTACAACGCTGCTGAACCGACTATGGTGAGAAAGCATTAGCTGCAGGAGACCGAGCGTTCTTCTTCTTCCACGGACACGCACGCAGCGACGAGCTTTTAGACCTGGCGGTGGATTGCTTTCGCAACAAAAAAAAAATAAAATGAGGGTTCAACGCTGCTGAACCGACTATGGAGAGAAAGCATTAGCTGCAGGAGACCGAGCGTTCTTCTTCTTCCACGGACACGGCACACAGCGACGAGCTTTTAGACCTGGCGGTGCATTGCTTTCGCAACAAAAAAAAATAAAATGAGGCTTCAACGCTGCTGAACCGACTATGGAGCGAAAACATTAGCTGCAGGAGTCCGAGCGTTCTTCTTCCACGGACACGGCGCGCAGTGACGAGCGGTTAGACCTGGCGGTGCATTGCTTTCGCAACAAAAAAAAAAAATAAAATGAGCGTTCAACGCTGCTGAACCGACTATGGAGAGAAAGCATTAGCTGCAGGAGACCGAGCATTCTTCTGTTTTTCCACGGACACGGCACACAGCGACGAGCGGTTTGACCTGGCGTAGTATTGCTTTCGCAATAAAAAAATAAACGGAGGAGGTTTCAACGCTACTGAACCGACTATGGGGCGAAAGCATTAGCGGCAGGAGACCGAGCGTTCTTCTTCTTCCACGGACACGGCACGCAGCGACGAACGGTTAGACCTGGCGTATTATTGCTTTCGCAAAGAGAAAAAATAAAATGAGGGTTCAACGCTGCTGAACCGACTATGGAGCGAAAGCATTAGCTTCAGGAGACCGAGCGTTCTTCTTCTGCCACGGACACGGCACAAAGCGACGAGCTATTACACCTGGTGTAGCATTGCGTTCCCAACAAAAAAATATAAAAGGAAGGTTCAACGCTGCTGAACCGACTATGGAGCGAAAGCATTAGCTGCAGGAGACCGAGCGTTCTTCTTCTTCCACGGACACAGCACACAGCGACGAGCTTTTAGACCTGGCGTTGCATTGCTTTCGCAACAAAAAAATAAAATGAGGGTTCAACTCTGCTGAATCGACTATGGAGAGAAAGCATTAGCTGCAGGAGACCGAGCATTCTTCTTTTTCCCCGGACACGGCACACAGCGACGAGAGGTTAGACCTGGTGTATTATTGCTTTCGCAATAAAAAAAATAAAATGAGGGTTCAATGTTGCTGAACCGACAATGAAGCGAAAGCATTAGCTGCAGGAGACCGAGTGTTCTTCATCTTCTTCCAATGACACGGCACACAGCGACGAGCGGTTAGACCCGGCGTAGTATTGCTTTCGCAACAAAAAAAAAACAATAAAATGAGGAGGGTTCCACGCTGCTGAACCGACTATGGAGCGAAATCATTAGCTGCAGGAGACCGAGCATTCTTCTGTTTTTCCACGGACACGGCACACAGCGACGAGCGGTTAGACCTGGCGTAGTATTGCTTTCGCAATAAAAAAATAAATTGAGGAGGTTTCAACGCTGCTGAACCGACTATGGGGCGAAAGCATTAGCTGCCGGAGACCGAGCGTTCTTCTTCTTCTTCCACGGACACGGCACACAGCGACGAGCGGTTGGACCTGGCATAGTATTGCTTTCGCAATAAAAAAAAATAAAATGTGGAGGGTTCAACCCTGCTGAACCGACTATGAAGCGAAAGCATTAGCTGCAGGAGACCGAGCGTTCTTCTTCTTCCACGGACACGGCACAAAGCGACGAGCTATTACACCTGGTGTAGCATTGCGTTCCCAACAAAAAAAATATAAAAGGAGGGTTCAACGCTGCTGAACCGACTATGGAGCGAAAGCATTAGCTGCAGGAGACCGAGCGTTCTTCTTCTTCCACGAACACAGCACACAGCGACAAGCTTTTGGACCTGGCGTTGCATTGCTTTCGCAACAAAAAAATAAAATGAGGGTTCAACTCTGCTGAATCGACTATGGAGAGAAAGCATTAGCTGCAGGAGACCGAGCATTCTTCTTTTTCCACGGACACGGCACACAGCGACGAGCGCTTAGACCTGGCGTATTATTGCTTTCGCAATAAAAAAAATAAAATGAGGGTTCAATGTTGCTGAACCGACAATGAAGCGAAAGCATTAGCTGCAGGAGACCGAGTGTTCTTCATCTTCTTCCACGGACACGGCACACAGCGACGAGTGGTTAGACCCGGCGTAGTATTGCTTTCGCAAGAAAAAAAAAACAATAATATGAGGAGGGTTCCACGCTGCTGAACCGACTATGGAGAGAGATCATTAGCTGCAGGAGACCGAGCGTTCTTCTTCTTCCATGGACACGGCGCACAGCGACGAGCTTCTAGACCTGGCGGTGCATTGCTTTCGCAACAAAAAAAAATAAAATGAGGGTTCAACGCTGCTGAACCGACTATGGGGAGAAAGCATTACCTGTAGGAGACCGAGTATTCTTCTGTTTTACCACGGACACGGCACACAGCGACGAGCGGTTAGACCTGGCGTATTATTGCTTTCACAACAAAAAAAATAAAATGAGGAGGGTTCAACGCTGCCGAACCGACCATGGAGAGAAAGCATTAGCTGCAGGAGACCGAGCGTTCTTCTACTTCCACGGACACGGCACACAGCGACGAGCTTTTAGACCTGGCGGTGCATTGCTTTGGCAACAAAAAAAATAAAATAAGGGTTCAACGCTGCTGAACCGACTATGGAGAGAAAGCATTAGCTGCAGGAGACCGAGCATTCTTCTGTTTTTCCACGGACACGGCACACAGCGACGAGCGGTTAGACCTGGCGTAGTATTGCTTTCGCAATAAAAAAAAATAAAATGAGGAGGTTTCAACGCTGCTGAACCGACTATGGAGCGAAAGCATTAGCTGCAGGAGACCGAGCGTTCTTCTTCTTCCATAGACACGGCACACAGCGACGAGCGGTTAGACCTGGCGTATTATTGCTTTCACAACAAAAAAAAAATAAAATGAGGAGGGTTCAACGCTGCTGAACCGACTATGAAGCGAAAGCATTAGCTGCAGGAGACCGAGTGTTCTTCTTCTTCCACGGACACGGCACACAGCGACGAGCGGTTAGACCTGGCGTATTATTTCTTTCGCAAAAAAAAAATAAAATGAGGGTTCAATGTTGCTGAACCGACTATGAAGCGAAAGCATTAGCTGCAGGAGACCGAGTGTTCCTCTTCCACGGACACGGCACTCTGCGACGAGCGGTTAGACCCGGCGTAGTATTGCTTTCGCAACAAAAAAAAATAAAATGAGGAGTGTTCCACGCTGCTGAACCGACTATGGAGCGAAAGCATTAGCTGCAGAAGACCGAGCGTTTTCTTCTTCCACGGACAAGGCACACAGCGACGAGCTGTTAGAGAGAGAGAGAGAAAACTTTTAATGAGCATATAATCAGTAAATATTCGCAGGAGCTGGGTGGTCGGTGCCCCTAGTCCAGGGCTCCGCTGGCAGCAGCTGACTTGCGGACTAGCTGGATAATCCAGGCTTGCTGGTCCAGGTTGTCGCTGGTCAGGGTCGCCTCCCACTGCTCGTTTGTCGGGCATGGCACTATTAACGTTGGGTCAGGTTTGTCCTGGCATTCCCAAGAGATGTGAAAGAGTGTGGGGCTTGCACCGCACCAAGGACAGTAACTCGTGTATTTTGTTGGGCTTATCTTAATTAAAATTTGAAGCTGCAGGAGCTTCAAATTCAAAGGAGCTGTTAGACCTGGCGTAGTATTGCTTTCCCAACAAAAAAAAAATAAAATGAGCTTTCAACGCTGCTGAACCGACTATGGAGCGAAAGCATTAGCTGCAGGAGACCGAGTGTTCTTCTTCCGCGTACACGTCACAATGCGACGACCTTTAAGACCTGGCGTAGCATTGCTTTCCCAACAAAAAAAAAATGACGGTTAAACACTGCAGAACCAACTATGGAGCGAAAGCATTAGCTGCAGGAGACCGAGCGGTCTTCTTCTTCTTCCACGGACACGGCACTCAGCAACGAGCTTTTAGACCTGGCGTAGCATTGCTTTCGCAACAAAAAAAAATACAATGAGGGTTCAACGCTGCTGAACCCACTATGGAGCGAAAGCATTAGCTGCAGGAGACCGAGCATTCTTCTGTTTTTCCACGGACACGGCACACAGGGACGAGCGGTTAGACCTGGCGTATTATTGCTTTCGAAATAAGAAAAAATAAAATGAGGGTTCAACGCTGCTGAACCGACTATGGAGCGAAAGCATTAGCAGCAGGAGACCGAGCGTTCTTCTTCTTCCACGGACACGGCACACAGCGACGAGCTTCTAGACCTGGCGGTGCATTGGTTTCGTCACAAAAAAAATAAAATGAGGGTTCAACGCTTCTGAACCGACTATGGAGAGAAAGCATCAGTTGCAGGAGACCGAGCATTCTTCTGTTTTACCACGGACACGGCACACAGCGACGAGCGGTTACACCTGGCGTATTATTGCTTTCGCAATAAGAAAAAATAAAATGAGGGTTCAACGCTGCTGAACCGACTATGGAGCGAAAGCATTAGCTGCAGGAGACCGAGCGTTCTTCTTCTTCTTCCACGGACACGGCACACAGCGACGAGCGGTTAGACCTGGCGTATTATTTCTCTCACAACAAAAAAAATAAAATGAGGAGGGTTCAACGCTGCCGAACCGACCATGGAGAGAAAGCATTAGCTGCAGGAGACCGAGCGTTCTTCTACTTCCACGGACACGGCACACAGCGACGAGCTTTTAGACCTGGCGGTGCATTGCTTTGGCAACAAAAAAAATAAAATAAGGGTTCAACGCTGCTGAACCGACTATGGAGAGAAAGCATTAGCTGCAGGAGACCGAGTGTTCTTCTTCTTCTTCCACGGACACGGCACACAGCGACGAGCGGTTAGACCTGGCGTATTATTTCTTTCGCAAAAAAAAAATAAAATGAGGGTTCAATGTTGCTGAACCGACTATGAAGCGAAAGCATTAGCTGCAGGAGACCGAGTGTTCCTCTTCCACGGACACGGCACTCTGCGACGAGCGGTTAGACCCGGCGTAGTATTGCTTTCGCAACAAAAAAAAATAAAATGAGGAGTGTTCCACGCTGCTGAACCGACTATGGAGCGAAAGCATTAGCTGCAGAAGACCGAGCGTTTTCTTCTTCCACGGACAAGGCACACAGCGACGAGCTGTTAGAGAGAGAGAGAGAAAACTTTTAATGAGCATATAATCAGTAAATATTCGCAGGAGCTGGGTGGTCGGTGCCCCTAGTCCAGGGCTCCGCTGGCAGCAGCTGACTTGCGGACTAGCTGGATAATCCAGGCTTGCTGGTCCAGGTTGTCGCTGGTCAGGGTCGCCTCCCACTGCTCGTTTGTCGGGCATGGCACTATTAACGTTGGGTCAGGTTTGTCCTGGCATTCCCAAGAGATGTGAAAGAGTGTGGGGCTTGCACCGCACCAAGGACAGTAACTCGTGTATTTTGTTGGGCTTATCTTAATTAAAATTTGAAGCTGCAGGAGCTTCAAATTCAAAGGAGCTGTTAGACCTGGCGTAGTATTGCTTTCCCAACAAAAAAAAATAAAATGAGCTTTCAACGCTGCTGAACCGACTATGGAGCGAAAGCATTAGCTGCAGGAGACCGAGTGTTCTTCTTCCGCGTACACGTCACAATGCGACGACCTTTAAGACCTGGCGTAGCATTGCTTTCCCAACAAAAAAAAAATGACGGTTAAACACTGCAGAACCAACTATGGAGCGAAAGCATTAGCTGCAGGAGACCGAGCGGTCTTCTTCTTCTTCCACGGACACGGCACTCAGCAACGAGCTTTTAGACCTGGCGTAGCATTGCTTTCGCAACAAAAAAAAAATACAATGAGGGTTCAACGCTGCTGAACCCACTATGGAGCGAAAGCATTAGCTGCAGGAGACCGAGCATTCTTCTGTTTTTCCACGGACACGGCACACAGGGACGAGCGGTTAGACCTGGCGTATTATTGCTTTCGAAATAAGAAAAAATAAAATGAGGGTTCAACGCTGCTGAACCGACTATGGAGCGAAAGCATTAGCAGCAGGAGACCGAGCGTTCTTCTTCTTCTTCCACGGACACGGCACACAGCGACGAGCTTCTAGACCTGGCGGTGCATTGGTTTCGTCACAAAAAAAATAAAATGAGGGTTCAACGCTTCTGAACCGACTATGGAGAGAAAGCATTAGTTGCAGGAGACCGAGCATTCTTCTGTTTTACCACGGACACGGCACACAGCGACGAGCGGTTACACCTGGCGTATTATTGCTTTCGCAATAAGAAAAAATAAAATGAGGGTTCAACGCTGCTGAACCGACTATGGAGCGAAAGCATTAGCTGCAGGAGACCGAGCGTTCTTCTTCTTCTTCCACGGACACGGCACACAGCGACGAGCGGTTAGACCTGGCGTATTATTTCTCTCACAACAAAAAAAATAAAATGAGGAGGGTTCAACGCTGCCGAACCGACCATGGAGAGAAAGCATTAGCTGCAGGAGACCGAGCGTTCTTCTACTTCCACGGACACGGTACACAACGACGAGCTTTTAGACCTGGCGGTGCATTGCTTTGGCAACAAAAAAAATAAAATAAGGGTTCAACGCTGCTGAACCGACTATGGAGAGAAAGCATTAGCTGCAGGAGACCGAGCATTCTTCTGTTTTTCCACGGACACGGCACACAGCGACGAGCGGTTAGACCTGGCGTAGTATTGCTTTCGCAATAAAAAAAAATAAAATGAGGAGGTTTCAACGCTGCTGAACCGACTATGGGGCGAAAGCATTAGCTGCAGGAGACCGAGCGTTCTTCTTCTTCTTCCACGGACACGGCACACTGCGACGAGCGGTTAGACCTGGCGTATTATTGCTTTCACAACAAAAAAAATAAAGTGAGGAGGGTTCAACGCTGCTGAACCGACTATGGAGCGAAAGCATTAGCTGCAGGAGACCGAGCGTTCTTCTTCTTCTTCCACGGAGACGGCACACAGCGACGAGCTTTTAGACCTGGCGTAGCATTGCTTTCGCAATAAGAAAAAATAAAATGAGGGTTCAACGCTGCTGAACCGACTATGGAGCGAAAGCATTAGCTGCAGGAGACCGAGCGTTCTTCTTCTTCTTCCACGGACACAGCACACAGCGACGAGCGGTTAGACCTGGCGTATTATTGCTCTCACAACAAAAACAAAATAAAATGAGGAGGGTACAACGCTGCTGAACCGACTATGGTGAGAAAGCATTAGCTGCAGGAGACCGAGCGTTCTTCTTCTTCCACGGACACGCACGCAGCGACGAGCTTTTAGACCTGGCGGTGGATTGCTTTCGCAACAAAAAAAAAATAAAATGAGGGTTCAACGCTGCTGAACCGACTATGGAGAGAAAGCATTAGCTGCAGGAGACCGAGCGTTCTTCTTCTTCCACGGACACGGCACACAGCGACGAGCTTTTAGACCTGGCGGTGCATTGCTTTCGCAACAAAAAAAAAATAAAATGAGGCTTCAACGCTGCTGAACCGACTATGGAGCGAAAACATTAGCTGCAGGAGTCCGAGCGTTCTTCTTCCACGGACACGGCGCGCAGTGACGAGCGGTTAGACCTGGCGGTGCATTGCTTTCGCAACAAAAAAAAAATAAAATGAGCGTTCAACGCTGCTGAACCGACTATGGAGAGAAAGCATTAGCTGCAGGAGACCGAGCATTCTTCTGTTTTTCCACGGACACGGCACACAGCGACGAGCGGTTTGACCTGGCGTAGTATTGCTTTCGCAATAAAAAAATAAACTGAGGAGGTTTCAACGCTACTGAACCGACTATGGGGCGAAAGCATTAGCGGCAGGAGACCGAGCGTTCTTCTTCTTCCACGGACACGGCACGCAGCGACGAACGGTTAGACCTGGCGTATTATTGCTTTCGCAAAGAGAAAAAATAAAATGAGGGTTCAACGCTGCTGAACCGACTATGGAGCGAAAGCATTAGCTTCAGGAGACCGAGCGTTCTTCTTCTGCCACGGACACGGCACAAAGCGACGAGCTATTACACCTGGTGTAGCATTGCGTTCCCAACAAAAAAATATAAAAGGAAGGTTCAACGCTGCTGAACCGACTATGGAGCGAAAGCATTAGCTGCAGGAGACCGAGCGTTCTTCTTCTTCCACGGACACAGCACACAGCGACGAGCTTTTAGACCTGGCGTTGCATTGCTTTCGCAACAAAAAAATAAAATGAGGGTTCAACTCTGCTGAATCGACTATGGAGAGAAAGCATTAGCTGCAGGAGACCGAGCATTCTTCTTTTTCCCCGGACACGGCACACAGCGACGAGAGGTTAGACCTGGCGTATTATTGCTTTCGCAATAAAAAAAATAAAATGAGGGTTCAATGTTGCTGAACCGACAATGAAGCGAAAGCATTAGCTGCAGGAGACCGAGTGTTCTTCATCTTCTTCCACGGACACGGCACACAGCGACGAGCGGTTAGACCCGGCGTAGTATTGCTTTCGCAACAAAAAAAAAACAATAAAATGAGGAGGGTTCCACGCTGCTGAACCGACTATGGAGCGAAATCATTAGCTGCAGAAGACCGAGCGTTTTCTTCTTCCACGGACACGGCACACACCGACGAGCTGTTAGACCTGGCGTAGTATTGCTTTCCCAACAAAAAAAAAATAAAATGAGCTTTCAACGCTGCTGAACCGAATATGTAGCGAAAGCATTAGCTGCAGGAGACCGAGTGTTCTTCTTCCACGGACACGGCACACAGCGACGACCTTTTAGACCTGGCGTAGCATTGCTTTCGCAACAAAAAAAAATAAAATGAGGGTTCAACGCTGCTGAACCCACTATAGAGCGAAAGCATTAGCTGCAGGAGACCGAGCATTCTTCTGTTTTTCCACGGACACGGCACACAGGGACGAGCGGTTAGACCTGGCGTATTATTGCTTTCGCATAAGAAAAAATAAAATGAGGGTTCAACGCTGCTGAACCGACTATGGAGCGAAAGCATTAGCTGCAGGAGACCGAGCGTTCTTCTTCTTCTTCCACGGACACGGCACACAGCGACGAGCGGTTAGACCTGGCGTATTATTGCTTTCACAACAAAAAAAAATAAAATGAGGAGGGTACAACGCTGCTGAAGCGACTATGGAGAGAAAGCATTAGCTGCAGGAGACCGAGCATTCTTCTTCTTCCACGGACACGGCACACAGCGACGAGCGGTTAGACCTGGCGTACTATTGCTTTCACAACAAAAAAAAAATAAAAATGAGGAGGGTTCAACGCTGCTGAACCGACTATGGAGAGAGATCATTAGCTGCAGGAGACCGAGCGTTCTTCTTCTTCCACGGACACGGCGCACAGCGACGAGCTTTTAGACCTGGCGTATTATTACTTTGGCAAAAGGAAAAAATAAAATAAGGGTTCAACGCTGCTCAACCGACTATGGAGCGAAAGCATTAGCTGCAGGAGACCGAGCGTTCTTCTTCTTCCACGGACACGGCGCACAGCTACGAGCTTCTAGACCTGGCGGTGCATTGCTTTCACAACAAAAAAAAAATAAAATGAGGGTTCAACGCTGCTGAACCGACTATGGGGAGAAAGCATTACCTGCAGGAGACCGAGTATTCTTCTGTTTTACCACGGACACGGCACACAGCGACGAGCGGTTAGACCTGGCGTATTATTGCTTTCACAACAAAAAAAATAAAATGAGGAGGGTTCAACGCTGCTGAACCGACTATGGAGAGAAAGCATTAGCTGCAGGAGACCGAGCGTTCTTCTTCTTCCACGGACACGGCGCACAGCGACGAGCTTTTAGACCTGGCGGTGCATTGCTTTCGCAACAAAAAAAAATAAAATGAGGGTTCAACGCTGCTGAACCGACTATGGAGAGAAAGCATTAGCTGTAGGAGACCGAGTATTCTTCTGTTTTTCCACGGACACGGCACACAGCGACGAGCGGTTCGACCTCGCGTAGTATTGCTTTCGCAACAAAAAAATAAAATGAGGAGGTTTCAACGCTGCTGAACCGACTATGGAGCGAAAGCATTAGCTGCAGGAGACCGAGCGTTCTTCTTCTTCCATAGACACGGCACACAGCGACGAGCGGTTAGACCTGGCGTATTATTGCTTTCTTAATAAAAAGATAAAATGAGGAGGGTTCAACGCTGCTGAACCGACTACGGAGCGAAAGCATTAGCTGCAGGAGACCAAGCGTTCTTCTTCTTCCACGGACACAGCACACAGCGACGCGCGGTTAGACCTGGCGTAGCATTGCTTTCTTAATAAAAAGATAAAATGAGGAGGGTTCAACGCTGCTGAACCGACTATGGAGCGAAAGCATTAGCGGCAGGAGACCAAGCGTTCTTCTTCTTCTTCCACGGACACGGCACACAGCGACGAGCGGTTAGACCTGGCGTAGCATTGCTTTCTTAATAAAAAGATAAAATGAGGAGGGTTCAACGCTGCTGAACCGACTATGGAGCGAAAGCATTAGCTGCAATAGAGCAAGCTTTCTTCTTCTTCTTCCACGGACACGGCACACAGCGACGAGCGGTTAGAGCTGGCGTTGCATTGCTATCTTAATAAAAAAAAATAAAACGAGGAGGGTTCAACGCTGCTGAACCGACTATGGAGCGAAAGCATTAGCTGCAGGAGACCGAGCGTTCTTCATCTTCCACGGACACGGCACAAAGCGACGAGCGGTTAGACCTGGCGTAGCATTGCTTTCGTAACAAAAAAAATAAAACGAGGTTTCAACGCTGCTCAACCGACTATGGAGAGAAAACATTAGCTGCAGGAGACCGAGCATTCTTCTGTTTTTCCACGAACACGGCACGCAGCGATGAGCGGTTAGACCTGTCGTATTATTGCTTTGGCAAAAGGAAAAAAATAAAGTAAGGGTTCAACGCTGCTCAAACGACTATAGAGCGAAAGCATTAGCTGCAGGACACCGAGCGTTCTTCTTCTTCCACGGACACGGCACACAGCGACGAGCGGTTACACCTGGCGTACTATTGCTTTCACAACAAAAAAAAAAATAAAATGAGGCGGGTTCAACGCTGCTGAACCGACTATGGAGAGAGATCATTAGCTGCAGGAGACCGAGCGTTCTTCTTCTTCCACGGACACGGCGCACAGCGACGAGCTTCTAGACCTGGCGGTGCATTGCTTTCGCAACAAAAAAAAATAAAATGAGGGTTCAACGCTGCTGAACCGACTATGGAGAGAAAGCATTTGCTGCAGGAGACCGAGTATTCTTCTGTTTTACCACGGACACGGCACACAGCGACGAGCGGTTCGACCTCGCGTATTATTGCTTTCGCAACAAAAAAAAAATAAAATGAGGAGGTTTCAACGCTGCTGAACCGACTATGGAGGGAAAGCATTAGCTGCAGGAGACCGAGCGTTCTTCTTCTTCCATAGACACGGCACACAGCGACGAGCGGTTAGACCTGGCGTATTATTGCTTTCAGAACAAAAAAAAAATAAAATGAGGAGGATTCAACGCTGCTGAGCCGACTATGAAGCGAAAGCATTAGCTGCAGGAGACCGAGTGTTCTTCTTCTTCCTCCGACACGGCACACAGCGGCGAGCGGTTAGACCAGGGTAGTATTGCTTTCGCAATAAAAAAAAATAAAATGAGGGTTCAACACTGCTGAAACAACTATGGAGAGAAAGCATTAGCTGCAGGAGACCGAGCGTTCTTCTTCTTCTTCCACGGACACGGCACACAGCGACGAGCGGTTAGACCTGGCGTATTATTGCTTTCGCAATAAAAAAAAAATAAAATGAGGGTTCAATGTTGCTGAACCGACTATGAAGCAAAAGCATTAGCTGCAGGAGACCGAGAGTTCTTCTTCTTCCACGGACACGACACACAACGACGAGCGGTTAGACCCGGCGTAGTATTGCTTTCGCAACAAAAAAAAATAAAATGAGGAGGGTTCCCGCACCTGAACCGACTATGGAGCGAAAGCATTAGCTGCAGAAGACCGAGCGTTTTCTTCTTCCACGGACAAGGCACACAGCGATGAGCTGTTAGAGAGAGAGAGAGAGAAAACTTTTAATGAGCATATAATCAGTAAATATTCGCAGGAGCTGGGTGGTCGGTGCCCCTAGTCCAGGGCTCCGCTGGCAGCAGCTGACTTGCGGACTAGCTGGATAATCCAGGCTTGCTGGTCCAGGTTGTCGCTGGTCAGGGTCGCCTCCCACTGCTCGTGTGTCGGGCATGGCACTATTAACGTTGGGTCAGGTTTGTCCTGGCATTCCCAAGAGATGTGAAAGAGTGTGGGGCTTGCACCGCACCAAGGACAGTAACTCGTGTATTTTGTTGGGCTTATCTTATTTAAATTTTGAAGCTGCAGGAGCTTCAAATTCAAAGGAGCTGTTAGACCTGGCGTAGTATTGCTTTCCCAACAAAAAAAAATAAAATGAGCTTTCAACGCTGCTGAACCGACTATGGAGCGAAAGCATTAGCTGCAGGAGACCGAGTGTTCTTCTTCCACGTACACGGCACACAGCGACGACCTTTAAGACCTGGCGTAGCATTGCTTTCCCAACAAAAAAAATAAAATGAGGGTTTAACACTGCTGAATCAACTATGGAGCGAAAGCATTAGCTGCAGAAGACCGAGCGGTCTTCTTCTTCTTCCACGGACACGGCACACAGCGACGAGCTTTTAGACCTGGTGTAGCATTGCTTTCGCAACAAAAAAAAATAAAATGAGGGTTCAACGCTGCTGAACCCACTATGGAGCGAAAGCATTAGCTGCAGGAGACCGAGCATTCTTCTGTTTTTCCACGGACACGGCACACAGCGACGAGCTTTTAGACCTGGCATAGGATTGCTTTCTTAATAAAAAAAAATAAAATGAGGAGGGTTCAACGCTGCTGAACCGACTATGGAGCGAAAGCATTAGCTGCAGGAGACCGAGCGTTCTTCTTCTTCCACGGACACGGCACACAGCGACGAGCGGTTAGACCTGGCGTAGCATTGCTTTCCTAATAAAAAAAAATAAAATGAGGAGGGTTCAACGCTGCTGAAACAACTATGGAGAGAAAGCATTAGCTGCAGGAGACCGAGCGTTCTTCTCCTTCTTCCACGGACACGGCACACAGCGACGAGCTTCTAGACCTGGCATAGGATTGCTTCCTTAATCAAAAAAAATTAAATGAGGAGGGTTCAACGCTGCTGAACCGACTATGGAGCGAAAGCATTAGCTGCAGGAGACCGAGCGTCCTTCTTCTTCCACGGACACGGCACACAGCGACGAGCGGTTAGACCTGGCGTATTATTGCTTTCTTAATAAAAAGATAAAATGAGGAGGGTTCAACGCTGCTGAACCGACTACGGAGCGAAAGCATTAGCTGCAGGAGACCAAGCGTTCTTCTTCTTCCACGGACACAGCACACAGCGACGCGCGGTTAGACCTGGCGTAGCATTGCTTTCTTAATAAAAAGATAAAATGAGGAGGGTTCAACGCTGCTGAACCGACTATGGAGCGAAAGCATTAGCGGCAGGAGACCAAGCGTTCTTCTTCTTCTTCCACGGACACGGCACACAGCGACGAGCGGTTAGACCTGGCGTAGCATTGCTTTCTTAATAAAAAGATAAAATGAGGAGGGTTCAACGCTGCTGAACCGACTATGGAGCGAAAGCATTAGCTGCAATAGAGCAAGCTTTCTTCTTCTTCTTCCACGGACACGGCACACAGCGACGAGCGGTTAGAGCTGGCGTTGCATTGCTATCTTAATAAAAAAAAATAAAACGAGGAGGGTTCAACGCTGCTGAACCGACTATGGAGCGAAAGCATTAGCTGCAGGAGACCGAGCGTTCTTCATCTTCCACGGACACGGCACAAAGCGACGAGCGGTTAGACCTGGCGTAGCATTGCTTTCGTAACAAAAAAAATAAAACGAGGTTTCAACGCTGCTCAACCGACTATGGAGAGAAAACATTAGCTGCAGGAGACCGAGCATTCTTCTGTTTTTCCACGAACACGGCACGCAGCGATGAGCGGTTAGACCTGTCGTATTATTGCTTTGGCAAAAGGAAAAAAATAAAGTAAGGGTTCAACGCTGCTCAAACGACTATAGAGCGAAAGCATTAGCTGCAGGACACCGAGCGTTCTTCTTCTTCCACGGACACGGCACACAGCGACGAGCGGTTACACCTGGCGTACTATTGCTTTCACAACAAAAAAAAAATAAAATGAGGCGGGTTCAACGCTGCTGAACCGACTATGGAGAGAGATCATTAGCTGCAGGAGACCGAGCGTTCTTCTTCTTCCACGGACACGGCGCACAGCGACGAGCTTCTAGACCTGGCGGTGCATTGCTTTCGCAACAAAAAAAAATAAAATGAGGGTTCAACGCTGCTGAACCGACTATGGAGAGAAAGCATTTGCTGCAGGAGACCGAGTATTCTTCTGTTTTACCACGGACACGGCACACAGCGACGAGCGGTTCGACCTCGCGTATTATTGCTTTCGCAACAAAAAAAAAATAAAATGAGGAGGTTTCAACGCTGCTGAACCGACTATGGAGGGAAAGCATTAGCTGCAGGAGACCGAGCGTTCTTCTTCTTCCATAGACACGGCACACAGCGACGAGCGGTTAGACCTGGCGTATTATTGCTTTCAGAACAAAAAAAAAATAAAATGAGGAGGATTCAACGCTGCTGAGCCGACTATGAAGCGAAAGCATTAGCTGCAGGAGACCGAGTGTTCTTCTTCTTCCTCCGACACGGCACACAGCGGCGAGCGGTTAGACCAGGGTAGTATTGCTTTCGCAATAAAAAAAAATAAAATGAGGGTTCAACACTGCTGAAACAACTATGGAGAGAAAGCATTAGCTGCAGGAGACCGAGCGTTCTTCTTCTTCTTCCACGGACACGGCACACAGCGACGAGCGGTTAGACCTGGCGTATTATTGCTTTCGCAATAAAAAAAAAATAAAATGAGGGTTCAATGTTGCTGAACCGACTATGAAGCAAAAGCATTAGCTGCAGGAGACCGAGAGTTCTTCTTCTTCCACGGACACGACACACAACGACGAGCGGTTAGACCCGGCGTAGTATTGCTTTCGCAACAAAAAAAAATAAAATGAGGAGGGTTCCCGCACCTGAACCGACTATGGAGCGAAAGCATTAGCTGCAGAAGACCGAGCGTTTTCTTCTTCCACGGACAAGGCACACAGCGATGAGCTGTTAGAGAGAGAGAGAGAGAAAACTTTTAATGAGCATATAATCAGTAAATATTCGCAGGAGCTGGGTGGTCGGTGCCCCTAGTCCAGGGCTCCGCTGGCAGCAGCTGACTTGCGGACTAGCTGGATAATCCAGGCTTGCTGGTCCAGGTTGTCGCTGGTCAGGGTCGCCTCCCACTGCTCGTGTGTCGGGCATGGCACTATTAACGTTGGGTCAGGTTTGTCCTGGCATTCCCAAGAGATGTGAAAGAGTGTGGGGCTTGCACCGCACCAAGGACAGTAACTCGTGTATTTTGTTGGGCTTATCTTATTTAAATTTTGAAGCTGCAGGAGCTTCAAATTCAAAGGAGCTGTTAGACCTGGCGTAGTATTGCTTTCCCAACAAAAAAAAATAAAATGAGCTTTCAACGCTGCTGAACCGACTATGGAGCGAAAGCATTAGCTGCAGGAGACCGAGTGTTCTTCTTCCACGTACACGGCACACAGCGACGACCTTTAAGACCTGGCGTAGCATTGCTTTCCCAACAAAAAAAATAAAATGAGGGTTTAACACTGCTGAATCAACTATGGAGCGAAAGCATTAGCTGCAGAAGACCGAGCGGTCTTCTTCTTCTTCCACGGACACGGCACACAGCGACGAGCTTTTAGACCTGGTGTAGCATTGCTTTCGCAACAAAAAAAAATAAAATGAGGGTTCAACGCTGCTGAACCCACTATGGAGCGAAAGCATTAGCTGCAGGAGACCGAGCATTCTTCTGTTTTTCCACGGACACGGCACACAGCGACGAGCTTTTAGACCTGGCATAGGATTGCTTTCTTAATAAAAAAAAATAAAATGAGGAGGGTTCAACGCTGCTGAACCGACTATGGAGCGAAAGCATTAGCTGCAGGAGACCGAGCGTTCTTCTTCTTCCACGGACACGGCACACAGCGACGAGCGGTTAGACCTGGCGTAGCATTGCTTTCCTAATAAAAAAAAATAAAATGAGGAGGGTTCAACGCTGCTGAAACAACTATGGAGAGAAAGCATTAGCTGCAGGAGACCGAGCGTTCTTCTCCTTCTTCCACGGACACGGCACACAGCGACGAGCTTCTAGACCTGGCATAGGATTGCTTCCTTAATCAAAAAAAATTAAATGAGGAGGGTTCAACGCTGCTGAACCGACTATGGAGCGAAAGCATTAGCTGCAGGAGACCGAGCGTCCTTCTTCTTCCACGGACACGGCACACAGCGACGAGCGGTTCGACCTGGCGGTGCATTGCTTTGGCAACAAAAAAAAATAAAATAAGGGTTCAACGCTGCTGAACCGACTATGGAGAGAAAGCATTAGCTGCAGGAGACCGAGCATTCTTCTGTTTTACCACGGACACGGCAAACAGCGACGAGCGGTTAGACCTGGCGTATTATTGCTTTCGCAATAAGAAAAAATAAAATGAGGGTTCAACGCTGCTGAACCGGCTATGGAGCGAAAGCATTAGCTGCAGGAGACCGAGCGTTCTTCTTCTTCCACGGACACGGCACACGGCGACGAGCGGTTAGACCTGGCGTATTATTTCTCTCACAACAAAAAAAAAATAAAATGAGGAGGGTACAACGCTGCTGAACCGACTATGGTGAGAAAGCATTAGCTGCAGGAGACCGAGCGTTCTTCTTCTTCCACGGACACGCACGCAGCGACGAGCTTTTAGACCTGGCGGTCCATTGCTTTCGCAACAAAAAAAAATAAAATGAGGGTTCAACGCTGCTGAACCGACTATGGAGAGAAAGCATTAGCTGCAGGAGACCGAGCATTCTTCTGTTTTTCCACGGACACGGCACACAGCGACGAACGGTTAGACCTGGCGTAGTATTGCTTTCGGAAAAAAAAAAATAGAATGAGGAGGTTTCAATGCTGCTGAACCGACTATGGAGCGAAAGCATTAGCTGCAGGAGACCGAGCGTTCTTCTTCTTTCACGGACACGGCACACTGCGACGAGCGGTTAGACCTGGCGTATTATTGCTTTCGCAAAGAGAAAAAATAAAATGAGGGTTCAACGCTGCTGAACCGACTATGGAGCGAAAGCATTAGCTGCAGGAGACCAGACCGAGCGTTCTTCTTCCACGGACACGGCACACAGCGACGAGCTTTTAGACCTGGCGGTGCATTGCTTTCGCAACAAAAAAAAAATAAAATGAGGGTTCAACGCTGCTGAACCGACTATGGAGAGAAAGCATTAGCTGCAGGAGACCGAGCATTCTTCTGTTTTTCCCCGGACACGGCACACAGCGACGAGCGGTTAGACCTGGCGTATTATTGCTTTCGCCATAAGAAAAAAATAAAATGAGGCTTCAACGCTGCTGAACCGACTATATAGCGAAAGCATTAGCTGCAGGAGTCCGAGCGTTCTTCCACGGACACGGCGCGCAGCGACGAGCGGTTAGACCTGGCGGTGCATTGCTTTCGCAACAAAAAAATTAAAATGAGAGTTCAACGCTGCTGAACCGACTATGGAGAGAAAGCATTAGCTGCAGGAGACCAAGAATTCTTCTGTTTTTCCACGGACACGGCGCACAGCGACGAGCGGTTTGACCTGGCGTAGTATTGCTTTCGCAATAAAAAAATAAATTGAGGAGGTTTCAACGCTGCTGAACCGACTATGGGGCGAAAGTATTAGCTGCAGGAGACCGAGCGTTCTTCTTCTTCTTCCACGGACACGGCACACAGCGACGAGCGGTTGGACCTGGCATAGTATTGCTTTCGCAATAAAAAAAAATAAAATGTGGAGGGTTCAACCCTGCTGAACCGACTATGGGGCGAAAGCATTAGCTGCAGGAGACCGAGCGTTCTTCTTCTTCCACGGACACGGCACGCAGCGACGAGCTTTTAGACCTGGCGGTGCATTGCTTTCGCAACAAAAAAAAAATAAAATGAGGGTTCAACGCTGCTGAACCGACTATGGAGAGAAAGCATTAGCTGCAGGAGACCGAGCATTCTTCTGTTTTTCCACGGACACGGCACACAGCGACGAACGGTTAGACCTGGCGTATTATTGCTTTCGCAAAGAGAAAAAATAAAATGAGGGTTCAACGCTGCTGAACCGACTATGGAGTGAAAGCATTAGCTGCAGGAGACCGAGCTTTCTTCTTCTTCCACGGACACGGCACAAAGCGACGAGCTATTACACCTGGTGTAGCATTGCGTTCCCAACAAAAAAAAAATATAAAAGGAGGGTTCAACGCTGCTGAACCGACTATGGAGCGAAAGCATTAGCTGCAGGAGACCGAGCGTTCTTCTTTTTTTTATTCCCCTGTACCTTACTGTTACTCTCCTAATGAGGTGCGATATGGTGCCAGCAATATGCTGGAGTTTCTTAAATGTGGTGGTGTTTTTCCCATTGGATTGGATGTGAAGTCCCAGTATCTTGAGGTTGGGAACCTCAGGGACGGGCCGGTCTTCAATGGCGACTTAAATCGGGACACACGGAGAGTTTCGTGGACGGATGATGTGGAGCTCTGACTTCTCCACGGAGCATGAGAGCCTTGTGCTGCTTGTGTGAGTTTGTGTGGTGGTAGCTGCTGTTCGTTGCCATGTGTGGTCCATATGGTTATGTCGTGAGCATAATAGACACGAGGACATGCTGTGGCGCCACCTCTCAGAAGCACCCGCGTGACGAAGAAAGTTGGATAACGCACATTGAGCGTCTGCTGTGGGATGCTTTCCTGGGCAGTTCAGTTGCGCGTTAACGTTACGTTCATTTATTTATTTATTTATTTATTTATTTATTTATTTATTTATTTATTTATTTATTTATTTATTTATTTATTTATTTATTTATTATACACCTCGATCTGGGCCTGTATAAGCTTGTTTTGCGGCATGAGACCCAGTCATTCGGCAAAAAGCCCTTCACCGAATCAGAGTTATCTAAGTTGTTACGATAACGTGCACCGACTCCAGCATTTCTGCTATGAAAAAAAAAATCAACTGAAGCTACCGCATAATCAATCAGATGTAAGCAGTCAGTGCACAGGTAATGGGATTCCTGTGCAAGAGTAGATGACTGTCAAAAACCTCAAAGATGTTGAGCGCATTCGAATAGCACCGGCAAAAGCGGCACCGTTCGCCTGCTCCCTTGAATGTAGTAGAGCAAGCAAGTTTGACTACGGGGATGCCATGGGTTAAATTTTATCGAGTGTGAAGATGTGTTTTTTACGCAGCGAATTCTTGCACACTGATTACTGTCATTGGCACTCTTGGTTAGTGCGGATATTTGTTTTTCCCGCCCACAGTAGGTTTTTTGTTTACGCATATCTCGATCAGCACATCATAACATGCATGCAATGCTCTATCTTTCGTTCATTCATGGACTCTGTCATTGGAAGTTACTACAGTACTTTCTAGTTCACTTCAGTGAAACTTCCATGTCAGCGTGTTCATTTAGAGTAATTTGAGACCTTCTGGCCTTCACATGATCCTTCTTTGGGAGGGTACTGCTCCATTAAGAAGCCAGCATCTTTTCCATCCTTCCAGCAATAGTATCGTTTTCCTGTGAATTCAGGCCATCGATGTAGTTGTACTGGCTCTATCGCCCTTCAGCACAGAATCTTTTTTCTTTGCACGATCATACACTCTGGAATCTGTCAACACTTTCCTACAGGGACTCTCTTTCATGACCAGGAATCCGAAGGCTTGCATACTGGTTAAAACCCTCATCGCCAAAAACAAGGGATGTTGAACTTGTTCAGCTGTCCTATGTCTCTTCTGCTCGAATCACGGAGAGTGCCTGGATACAAGGTACGACGGTTTCGTTGAAACATTAGTTGTTTTACTATGATGCATGCCGGTAAGCATATGTTGGCAGGCACCAGTATTTGTGCGGACAAATCAATGTGAGTGCTCATTTTTTAAAGGGACGTTGACAATAAGTCTATGTTGGCCTTTATAAAAAGACGCTGCGTTCATCTTTATCCTGAAGCCAAAGTTTGGAGACTCAAGATCATGTTCTGTGCCACATGTTTATGTATGCTCAAAGTGACCGACATCATTCGTGACTCATTAAAAGCCTGCAGTCAAGTATCAAAAGCAGCCCTTAGCATGTCGTGTTTTTGTTGCTTTAGTTAACAGCATCAGCCAGCAGTTATTCCAGCATGAACATGTCATGTTCATTAGCTGATGAAATTACTGGAGAATTGATTTTTTTTGTATTCTATGAAGTAAGTAATGTTGAACCTCTTCCACAGCTCGTTCTGTAATGCACAGCCATAGTTCAAATTTGTTGTAGTGTTCGTTTGTAAAAAAAGACGTCCTATTAGTGAATGCTGCATGATACTAAGAGAGGAATGCACGAGCCTTTGTACTACTGGTGAGATCCTCCTCTAAGAAATGCTAGTTTCCACTGAGGCCACTTTTCCTTTCCCCATAACCTTCTCGCAACATTGAAAGCATCCAAACTGAATACCCTGCGTGCTGGCACTGCAGCTTTCATTGCATTTTCTAACTTTTGTAAGACTAAACCTTTCCGTGCTCAGGCTTTATAGTCCAGAAAGGCTCAGTCAGAAATTTCGATCAGTGTCAGTCATGCAAACTGAGCTATGCAATTATTCAGGATGCTCATTTCTTATTTTATATAACAAGATATTAAACACGGGATTAAACTATTTTGTATTGAATGCAGGTCCTCTGGTATGCAATGTGAAAGATAATTCTCAAAAGAAGCTCCTCAAGCGAAATTTCGGTCAAATTGTAATAGTGAGTACTATGAATTTCAGCTTTGGATGTGGTAGAGCCTAAAGAGCTGCTGCCACTAATGTCTGACGACCAGCCGCAGTTGTTATTGAAAGTGGCCGAACTGCTGCACAACATTTATTTTAACTTAAAGGCCGACCAGCGCAACAATTTGGAGCGCAACTTGCTTCTGCACTCTCTCAATCGTGTGGCCTTTCGTATCTCCTACACCTTCCTGGCTGGCAACGCACCCCCCAAGTCAATTCGTACGTGGCCGCTTCTGCTTCTCTCAAAATGTTTGAAAGTAGGTCACAGACCACAAACCTCAAGGTTAGGAGGCTATAACTATTTGTCTAGAGCATGGGTTCTCAAACTAAGTTTCGCAGAAACCTTGAATTCCAAAAGCACGCACATTGAACTCACCCTCTCCCCTCTCCTTTAACGCAGTTAACCGTACACAACTTCCCTATCACCTCTGTCACTACCTCACTATTTTGTTACAATTTTCTATCAGCACTTGAACATTTTATAGTAACACCTTCATATCACATCGTTTTTCTGACAATGACACATGCAAACTAGGTTCACTTCTGTCCTTGTAGCTATGGAGGATTAGTAACTACACACAACTTCCCTCTTCAAAATGTCCCCGACACCTTCATGTCGTCTAGATCCGGCTGTGGTGTCCTTGAGGACCACAAACATCCAAGGAAGACTCGCGCGCTTTCGCTTGATCTACTTGGGTTTAACCGCATTAAACTTTTCCTTGGTTTATTACCCTTGCAGCCTAAATGCAATTTTTAAAGGTATTTTTGTCAAGCGTTGAAATCGGTATCGCAATTAAGAAATTCACTCCCCTAACCGTGCCGAACATATTTACTTGCCTTTAGGCGGTGTCACCGATATTCTGCATCTTTATTATGCTCCGGAATTTGCAGAGGTATGTCAGAATATTTCAAGTTCTCAATGTTTGCTATTGTATCAACACATGCAATATATGCTACAGACAGAACTATCTAGCAGATAAATTGGTGGAATAACACGTAAATTAGCTTGACGAGTTTCCCTTAGATAAGCGATATGCTGAAGAACTTCAAGTAAGCCACTGGGGGTGTAAACACTCGGGAGAGCATTGAACAGAAGACATATTGTAACGGGCGGCAAAGAGGATATAGAGCTATGTGATAAGAAAGAAGACAATGTGGTGTGGCGCGCGCGCAGAGCGAGGGACGACTGACTGCTGACAGGGTGCCCCTGATGTCCCATATGTCCCGTTTTGCTCCAAGGCCTGCAGCGTAACAACTTGGTGCAACTTGGTGGCGTAACAACTTGGTACGGCTCTACCTCCCGGACCTTGCCGCAGTCGACGCCTTGCCGGTTTGCTTCCTATTTCTGAGATGTCCCTGGACGGAGATGCCGCGCCCAGGTCGGCATCGAGCACCTTCTGGCCGCATTACCGCGAGACCCGATCCTTCGTGGGCGCTGCCGGTGAGGATGTGGACGATTGGTTGACACACTATCAACGCATCAGCCCATATACAGTCGGACCACGATGTAACGAATCTCAATGTAACGAAATTCGCGATGTAACGCATTTTTTTCATTTCCCAATCACTTCCCTATTGAAAACCATGTATTTTTTTCGCGATTTAACGAAGTAATTTTGTACCGTCCTTTTGATATAACGAAGTCCTTGCGCATCGCATGCATGTGCCAGGAGCGACTTTCATAATTGAGAGATAAAAGTTTAGCCGAGACAAAACACATTTTGTATTTGCCCTTTTACGCGCCGCCGGACACCCACCGGTAAAATTGGGTACAAGCGTCCCCCGGCCCGACGCCCGGCTCTTTCAGGGGTGTGTGTTTGGAAGAGGCTCTGCTAACCCTGCTGTGCTCCCTCGGGGGCTTAGTTTCGAACAACCCCCCCCCAAAAAGGGCCACACATAATGGGCTGTTGCCACGCAAGGCGGACTTGTTGTCCGATGGCGGAACGAATCACTGCCACATCGGCGCAACTATTTGGGCCGTGGCCCCTTTTCCCAAGCATTTCACCCCAGAAGAGCCGAGCACCAGGCCGGGGGAAAGCTTGTACCCATTTAAAAACCGGTGGGTAACCGGCGGCACCAGGGATCGAACCCGGTACCTCCCGAATGCGAGGCGGATGCTCTAGAATCTGGGAATCTGCGAGAACGTGCAGCCACGCCATCTGTCGTACGCATACAACACCCGCGGCGCGGAAGTTTCTAGACGCGTCACGTCATGACGCCACTAGCCAGTTGGAGACTCGGAACGTGAAAGCGCAAACCGGAAATATGCGTACGTGAGGCTTGAGGAGGCTGACAAAGAGCGTCGCGTTGTTGAGCTCAACTTAGGCCTACGAACAGCAGCAGCGTTTCTTCGACTTGGCTCCATTCATTGTGCAGTGAGTTTTGTGTCCAAGATGAGTGCTCCTAGCAAGAGAAAAGTTTTGTCTATGGACATGAAAGCCAAGATCATCACTGAAGTAATGAACGGCGAAAAGAAGACTGTTGCCGAAAGGCATGGACTTTCGCAGAGTTCACTGACTACGATTCTTAAATTGAAAGACAGCATTATGACTGCCGTTAGTGCGGGTGGCTCGGGCCTGTAGCGGAAAAGATTAAAGGAGGCAAGCTACGTCGACGTAGAAAAGGCTTTCTTCACGTGGTTCTTGGATATGCGTGCCAAAAACATGCCGTTGAGCGGGGCCATTCTACACAGAAGGCCCTGAACTTCACTTGCATTCTTGGGTGCGACGACTTCAAAGCGGGTGGCTCTAACGATTTAAGGAGAGGCACAACATTGTTGGCAAGGTGGCCAGCGGCAAGTCGGCCGAGGCGAACGAGATTGGAGCATCTGACTGGCTGCCTGATCGTGTATCGGGCATTTTGGCGCGTTTCGACGTCGCCGACATTTACAGTGCCGATGAGACAGCATTTTTCTATCGGCTGTTGGCAAAAAAAACATTGGCGCTGCGAAATGCAAAATGCCATGGTGGCAAGCACAGTAAGCAGCGTTTAACTGTTCTTTTCTGTGCCAACATGAATGGCAGCGATAAACGCGTGCCATTCGTAATTGTAACAAGTGAGAAGCCGCGCTGCTTTAGCGACAAGAAAACGATGCCGGTGAAATACACGTCAAACACGAAGGCGTGGATGACGTGGGATTTGTTCACAAAATGGCTGAAGGACTTGGATGCTGATATGCGCAAGCAGGCAAGAAGCATCTGCCTAGTTGTGGACAACTGCTCCGCGCATCATGTTCAAGACTGTGTGCTCACCAACGTCGAGCTCTGATATTTTCCCGCAAATTGCACCTCCCTGATACAACCACTGGACCAGGGTATTATTAACAGCGTGAAGTGTTCGTACCGCAAGCGGGTGATTGAAAGGCTGCTGCTGAACATTGAGCTGAAAAGAGAGACCAAAATCGACGTATTCATAGCCTTGGAGATGCTATCGCGGTCATGGGAGTCGACGAGCAGCGAGATTATAGCGAACTGCTTCAAAAAAGCGGGCTTCAAGGATAGCATGCACTCAAACCAAGAACTGGGTTGCGAAGCTAATGATGACGATGACCACGAAAGCATGCCCTCCACATCCAGAAGAGACGTCGGTGATTCTTGGCAGCTGCTCTGCGATCAGAGTGGTACTCCCAGCGACCTGACGCTTGAAGATTTTGTTTTCAGCTATACTTGTGCTCTTACAACTGAAGAGCTGGATGATGCCGCTATAATTCAGTGTCACCGACACGGGAATGGAGGATGATGACCTTGACCAAGATGCACATGTGGCGAGCAGCGCGCCTACACCGACGCAAGTCATGGATGCGCTGGATGTTCTGCATGCGCATGCGGGCGCGCATTCACATGAGCAGGCCTTGGTAACCCTGTCTACATACGAGCGCCTTATAACGCTGACGCTTATTAAAAAGCGTCAGTTGAAGTTGACGGAGTTCTTTGCTGCCACATGAACTGGATCGACTGCACGTACTCCGCAAAGTTCCAATAAACATTTTTGCATTAATGAAACAGTCTCGTAATTCCATGAATAACACGACCATTGAGTTAGTAAACCGAATTTTCTTGCAGCATCCGCTTTTTTTTTTGTGTGCAATGTCCTCGTAGGAAAAAAAGTCCAGTGTTGACACACTGATAGAGCTAGTGTGACCATACCGTTAAAACGGGCAAGCGGCGAAAGAAAAATAAAATAAAAAACTTACCCTGGTCGCATACAGCGAATAATATAAAGGGCAGAGCAAGAAAACCAACGTAATTAAGTACTGATAAAAACCGTTCACTTAAGGCGGGGGTCCCACTCCGGCAGCGCGAATGTGCCATTTTAGGCAATGTTTGCGTGAGCATTCTGCGCGTTGTTCTTTTTCGAACATCACATTGTAGGAATCATTCGAAAGCTTAATATACGCTCTGTCAAATGATGTGCGCTGCTTTAGTGTTCCAACGTTATCAACTGGATGAGAGGTGGTATTGCAGATGACAAATTCGCTAGCGTCGTTGATATACCCTACTTCGGATTAATTTGCTGAAGAAACTGCTGCACTTAGAACAGTTTCCTTTGGCCCACACATAGAATGGGTATTTATCTTGGGTTAAATAACGCATAATTAGTTTTAATTTAATCAGTATTTGATCGGCAGCCTTTTAAACATGGTAAAGTTTGGCTATTTTGGGCACGAATATCTGCACGTGCACATCAAGAAAATTTTTACCACTTGGGGCGCACATTATGATAGTTCAGTGTACGAAATTTCATCGAAATTTATTCGCTAGTTCGTTTTTTATTGCCTTCCCAATTTGAAAATTTCCGTAATACTACCTCACATCGCATAGCTTGACCAGGAAAACCACTCATTCTACAGCCTAGGAATCATGCATGGCGAAACTAGAATAGTAGTTCTTCGTCCAAATAAGCGTAAATTGCGCTTTATACAATTAGCACGATTATACTGAGCCTTCAAATATAATCAATTTTTCCTACACGGCATTCAATCGAGAAGGCCACCATACTCAACAACGTGAGCCTTGTTTGAGTCGGCTTCCTTTTAATATTGTATTACAGTAAAATAAAGTTAAAATAAGAAGCACAAACCATGGTGATAATTAGTATTTGCACCTGTATTCGCTCATTAAAGGTATTTTACTGCTAGCGCCATCTAAGTAAAAGCAGCGAAATTGTGAGCTCATCCAATTACCATTAGAGGCGCGCGTGACTACACTCCTTCAAAGTATTGAAACCAGTCAAGAAACCTAGAAGTCAGCTTCTCTGCAGTGCAAAAACCCCTTCACCATGGCGGCCGAACCTGTTTTCGGGGCAGAATTCAGGTGCAGTGCAAGTGTGCTATTGTGGATGATGGCCACATCCATTTCCTGCACCCCTCTTCTTCTTGTCCCAATTATGGGATAAAGAACCCCTCCGTTTGTGAGTGCCATTCATAACACCTCCCCTGCCCCTACCTCCTCCAGGCTCTCAATAGTGAAGGAATACTGCTCAACACGTTTGCGTTTGCATGACATCAGGCTGGACATAGAAGCATTCTGCGCTGCACCCAACTTCTGCCCTCAAAACAGGTTTGACTGCCATGGTGAAGGGTTTTGCTCTGCTGACTTCTAGGTTTCTGTAACCCACCTATTACTACTTTTGTGCTGTGAAGTTCTGTGAAGGTTTTGCTTGTTGCTATTTGCATTGCTGTTTGTGAGGTGAGTGTCACACTTTTCAAAAATTCATTGCCTTCTTTCGGCAGCAGATCCAGTTTCAAACATTCCATAGAGGAAGAATTTAGACAACTCTCTCACCTGATGCAGAGGCTACAATTCGTGATCTAGAGGAAAGCAGACAGTGTCGGTGGAGTGAAAGGAATGAATGAATACCTGGAGGCACCACTCGATCCAGGACGTGGTGCGAGACACCACTGGTTCTTAGCACAAGGAGACGCATCTACTCAAAGTCGAAACACAAACAGTTCATTAGGGAAGGACCGCGGAGTGAAAGTTTTTTTTTGGTGACAAGACATGACACGCACGCTGCGTGCGTGCACATGTTTTGCACGCATACACGGTTGTTTATGCGGGTGCTATTCGCGCGCACGAAGAACCTGCACATGGTCACCGCATCACCCTTTGCACCCCTGCATTGTATGAGAACAGTGGACGCTCGCCTGCAGTGCTAAGCCGCTAACCTTCACGCCCAATCGCTGAGGGGTTGGTTGGTTCACAGGAAGGGAAAGGCGCAGTATCTGTCGCACTTGCTCTGTGGACACCTGAACCGAGCCGTAAGGAAAGGGAAGAAAGTGGGAGTCAAAGTGGAAAGAGTGAGAAAGGGGAGCCTTTGCGCTATTTTGTGCTTTTCTAAATACACTTCTGGCCCTGTAATTTTTCCCTCACGCATTCATATTTCGCTAGGCGCTTCAGGCTCGGATAGCAAGGTACACGGCTAGCAAAAACCAAACAGAATGCGCAGAATCTTCCGGTAAATTTACATGTCTCGGGCTTGCTTTTCGGCTGGCGACAAAAGTGCAAATTTAGCAAAATTAAGACATGCCTTGACAGATTGCAGGTTGCTTGGACGAGATTCTTCATCCGTGCGCGCGGTTGGTCCAGTGGTATTTCTCGCAAAATCTAGGCATTATGTGTTTGACAGCGAGTGCTACGGATATCGCCACGTTATGCTGCATGGTGTGCTGGCAAAATGCTCGCACGTGACATCACGATACGCCAGCTGGCGTACCACGCCTATGATCCACCGTTTAGATGTTATGCGCATCATGCGACTCTCAAATATTGGTCGAAAAAGGAATATAGGACAGTAGACCAAAAGAAATAGTTTCGGCCAGCGGTATCGAGCGGTTGTCTCCTTCACATCCTCGTTGGTGCGTGCTCTGTTCCCTAGAGCTTTCAGTGGCACACGTGTGCTTAGGTGCAGCTGTCCTCTCGGAAAGCACCGTTTTGAATGTAGTTTCGCAGCCGCTAAAAGAAATACAACTGCAAAAGGACGACGTCGCATACGGAGTACAGATGAAAAAAAAAAAAAGAACCGAAGGAATTCGACGCTGCTGAACCGAATGTCGAGCGTTAGCTGAAATGAGAATGTACACTGTTTTTGTTCAGTGCTTTTCATGCTTATAAACATTACAAATATGTGCTCATAAATAATCGAAAACCAGACGTCATCACCGATAATCACCGTCATGAAACGATAATGAAACGTAAGAGCTGTTGTACGTCTGTCTAACTGTATTTGATCACTTACGAAGCGTGTATGGACATCTTCGCAAAGGTGGGACAGTTGACCGCACTACGCTGCGTGGAAAGAGAGAAGTTTCGACTGCAGACAGCGTAACATAAACAAAGTGACGCCGAGAAGGCAGCTGGGCGCATTTCACTGTGACAAGAGAAAAGTACTTGCCTACATGTAAACCGAATTACCGGATTCCTTCGGCGCACACGCAGTGGCATTAGTGGGGCCAAGTAGGGCTAATGCGCGTGCGCAGCCGGCACTCTCTACTTCTCTGTGCGTCGACGCTATGCTCAAAATAGTAAGCCTCGAAGCCGTGGATTCATGTTTCAAGGCCAGGGGTCTGTTTTATTATTATTATTATGAATATTATTATTATTAATAATATTATCATTATTATTATTATTATTATTATGCAATGCCCCGTAAACGCTTTCGCGGACATTTAGTGCATGTGGTGGGTTGACGGAACGAAGCGCGTGTCTGTATCGGGCGGTCGTGCAGAACAGAGTACTGATATCCATCGCGGCACACGCACATCGCCGCTGTTTTTAGACTGCCGCAATGAAAAAAATCTATCGTATTTATTAGCACAATGACAGCCTCCCTTTACGAGCGCACATGGTCATCCCCGATTAGTCATTGCGGTGAAATTCCAAGCTTTTAAGTGTTTTTTGCACCTCATTTCGGTTTTGTACGGAAAAAAAAGGTAAATAAACATTGCGTTTGGTTTTTACATAGGACACCGTTTTCTTCACACCTTCGAACACGTCAGTTAGTTTTAGTAAAGTAAGTAGAGGAGGCTCAGAATTTTTGCCTCCGAATGGCTGAATGTCGATTGACGCCACCGAAATGAAATATGCGACGATGTGTGGAGCGGAAATCACATGACAGTCTGATTCGGCGCGCCGTTTTGACGTCGAGGTCACCAGCGGCATTTTTCTTTTTTTACTGAAAGCATTTCCGATAACAAACATGCAAAGCAATAAAAGAAAATAAAACCAAAGACTAACGCTAGTTGTAATCCTTACTGCTTAGTATCAAGGAGCCACGTGGTCTTACTAAAAAAAATTCAGAAATATCAGCGTAGTAGCACAGCTAGCAGTGCGAAAGCAATTCCAAGCAAACACGCAGAAGACACGCGGCAATATCTACCAAGGCAGCAGTTGTTGCTTCCCTCAGGAAAAGGGAGCCTGAGTCTTGCACGAAGGCACATTCACGAACTGGGCTTAACCTGTTCAATCCGTTTCAAAAGGATTATTGATAACAATACCACGTCAATTCGATGTAGACTGCTATATGTCGAGACCTTGCGGTGAAACCCACAGTTGACCGCGTCGAGTTATCGCTATAGCTTCGTTCACACGTGTAGCGAACATCACCCATTTTTGCTGTGCACAGATTAAAAACGGCAACCGCGACCAAGGCACATTCCCACTCCTTTGCAATGATAAAATCGGACATAAATGGGAGAGAATGGAACCATAATGTTCAAAAAACAAAATGACTTGAAACAGCATTGCCACAGAAGAAACTGCATAAATATTCGGAGCATCTGCTATTTTCTTGGTTTTAGACAAATTGCTTCAAGGGTCTATCAACTTGCATCTTGAACGTTCACGAGCATACTTCAGCCGACTGATTGGAAAGTCATTTTAAGGAGTTCTTGTGTGGACAAAAAAGCAGGAGGATAAGGGTTAGGTACAACAAGTGGCCCTGAACCAGCTCTGCCATTGTTCAACTCTAATGCTGCTGAAACACTGCATGGCATACTGAAACAACAAAACATTGGGGTGAGGTCAACGAATTGCCACCATGATTGATCTCATGATAGAGGAAGAGAGAAGGACAGGGACTGGTCATTTTGGGCAAGGGCTAAAAATATACAGGCACGAGGGACAGGCAAAGCGCTTTGTCCCATGTCTCTCGACCATCCCTGCCTCTTTTTTGCGCTATGTCAAAATGAGCAAACTCCACCAACTAGCCCAAGAAACAGCATTGCAGAGAGACAGTGTGCCTAAAGCTCACAGCCGCTTTTTGTAAGCCTACAAAAGCTAGTAAATTCAGACTAGATTGACCAAAATTGACCAGAATAATCTTGGCATGCAATAGGAAAATGTTTTGTCTAACATGAAAATGAACACATTCGGATGCTTGTGCTGCTTAGCATTCCTCAAGTTTTTTCTCTCAGTGTGGCGATTGAAGAAAGTATAAAGGCATACTACTTCCCCAAAGTCCATCCAAAATTGCCTCATGTTGGGGGTAGAGTGGCGTGGGGTGAAGGGTACTGCTGGAATACATAAGCCCCGACTCCAAACACACATGCGTCATGCACTGCCGCGCCAACGTCATCCCACGCGTCAGACAAAGCCGGTCTGCGCATGTGCGCAGCGCCTGCGTGCATCGCGAGCTCTGATGCTGTGATCTGTCCCTGCCAGATATCTGGCGCGTGCTACACGCGTCCGAAACTAGCGACGGGTTGGGACCGCGCGGCTGTCCCCTACTCCGTTCTTCTCATCCTGAAGTCCACTTAGCTCACCCTGCTTCTTTTCTTCACAGAAAAGTTTTCTTCACGGTTTTCAAATTTTCTCAGTCCGCGCGAGAGGGTGAGCGAGCCAGCACCACGAACATGCAGGTGCATTCCCCTTATGCGACGCCTGCCGTGACGGAGGCGTTGACGTCGCGGCGCATGGAAAGTGCTTTGGAGTACCCGCTTTATTTATGGCAGCTACGAGGGTTTACCTACAGAAGGAATGTGAGGATTGGCAGCCATGTTTGTCAGTTCTTTGATTTTCCGTACTGTTTCCTCGGGCTATTTTTCGTTTTTTTTTCATCAATGATGAAACAAACTCTTCACACATTCGTGGGGACAATGTTTGCAAACAGTGTAGGTTCGCCAGTACTTGTCTAAATGGGGCGATCCCCCCCTCCCCTTCTTCCCCCATCTTCATTGGAGCCGCAGATAAATCAACAAGGGTACCTTACTGTACGATCCCCAGACATGTAAAAAGAATTCCGGGGCTGGTAAATTTCAAATTATGAAATCATTGTCAAGAAACACATGTGCTAGTTGTAATGTGGCGCATATTTAGATAACTGCTCGTGATGTTTCATTGTTCTGGTCGTCTTATTGCTCAGAATGTTTATTTATTTACTTTATTTACATTACTCCTCAGGAAGGCATTACATATATTTTGCATACTTCAGAAAAATCATGTTGCGCTCACGCTCTTGAGTGCTGCTAGTATGGCAGTCTGCTTTCTCAACGCACCTTATAGCCAAAAATGTCGCAACAAGAGCGCAGACTGACTTCAAACTACAGCTCGCGGTAGTTATTATAGCTGGAGTACCATTACCAATGTACGCTTACTACCAGCGCTGGTGCATTCTTCAGCCCACTTGCGCATGTTGCTATATATAGCACAAGGAGCTTAATCTAAAACATCAATCTATTCTTTGTGTCATCTTCTGACCTTGTGCTCCCGTCCACGTTCCGCGCTGTTACCTCAAGATGCATAACCAACAAGCCCAAGCTGCTATTCTAAATAAAAACAAAAATTGGGAAGGGGGAGGTGTGGTTAGCTTACCGTCAACGCTATATAGCCTCGTGTGTTTCAATGGAAATGCCTCCACCCCCTCCCCCCCCACCAGGGAAAAAAGAAAGCGGTCAGCGCGTTATGAAAAGAAAAATACACACACCCACATATATCAGCGCGCGCGTTTTTTTTTTCTAGTTTTATTACAACAGAAAAATTACCGACGATTACGTTACTTCCTAATGTGAAATTTGAGCGTATCTCATTGGCTGTTTCAGCTTTTCGATAGATTGTGCAAAGATTTCGAGCAAGACATGTATGTACAGTTACAGACAACTTTTTTATTTTTCACACGTATTTCTTCAAGAAACACTCCACTAACAGTTCTTGACTGTCATGAAGGAAGCTTTGTGGATCAGGAGTTCGCGGAAAGGCAGCATGTGTACCTGTAGGAGCGTTGCGCAGCGAAGAGATAGCAGCAACTGACTGATGCCGCTGACGCCGCTAGCGAGTCAAGTCAACGTGGCTCTGCGTTTCGGTTTAGGATGTATGCACCGTGATCCACTTACACTGGAGAACACCGTCGCCGCCACAAAGGAAAAACGTAGGGGGGGGACACGCAGCGGCGAATGGTGGCAGGAGCGTGCGCTGCCCTGGCTGCGGAGCTGGTTACGAGGGACGACGCAGACGGCGACGCGAAACGCAGGAACGGGCGCCAAAGAGCTGGGCTCTAAAACAAAAGAAAAAGAAAGCTGTTCATCACGCTAAATTGCCACATCAGGGCAGCGCGAGAAAGCACATGTCCGGACAAATTCTAGGGGCAGTAAGTAACCGAAGGGACGTCTTGCATTATTCTTTTGTTGCACATACGACAGAAACAAATCCTTTGACTCCAAAGAATGCCTCAGTGGCAGTCAGTTATGCATTTTACCGTGGTTAGCGCGAGTGACTGCCGTTCTATGCTTGTTTTGAAAGCAGGTGATGCTGGTAGTGAATAAATAAATAAGTAAATAAATATATAGAAAGTACACTGGATTCGCAATGCAGCAAAGACGTATCTCTCACCAATGAAGAGTACAGAGGAGATTCAAAGGGGAAGGGTCGAGAAGGAGCGGTCTAACGCGCTTGCAAAACTAACCCGCTTCTACTGGCGACGTTGCCTCATAACTGCCTGCTACCCTCCCCTCTCCACTTCATTTCCCCCAAAATTTAGCCTGAATGCATTGCGGCAGCTGCGTGGTGCTTACCCGTTTGGTAGGTATTTCACACTTATTTCGCAATGCCGACTCTCCTCTCTAAGGTAAAATGAAATTGGCCATCGCCCTTTTCTCGGCTCATTAGGTTACCAACGTCAGTTTCTATGGTTAGAAAAGCCCGAACTAAAAAAAAAAGAAAATGATTACTGTTGATTGAAACCGACTTTATTGCAATTTTATTATGTGCAATAACGTTTGATAAAGTAGTTCTGCGCCAGAGAGCTCGCAAGAATATCCTACTATAATTGCTATATCTTCAAAAGTGATAACAGCTCAAAAGATGGGTATCAAAGGAAAGACAATACAGGTGTTGATTTCAGCCAGAGTTCATGACGAAACCCCCAAAGATGTATACTTCGTCTCACAAAACGTTTTCAGTACTGCGAAAGGCCATGGCGCCATGGACCAAGAGCACTTGGACACGTGCGCACGAGCGAGGCGAACGTGTTTCCCTTTTTTTTTTTTGTACTTTGTAGGGCTCGTGGCGCGCCGCGCATTCGAAGGCCTCGCCACTTCCCGATGCTCCCTGCGCGCGGCCCGTTTCCCTTTCCCCGCTTGTTCGGGGATAACCGGTCCCGCGCGAGGGGGCTATAAAAGAAGACACGCG
This sequence comes from Amblyomma maculatum, assembly GCF_055883805.1. Lineage (NCBI taxonomy): Eukaryota > Metazoa > Arthropoda > Arachnida > Ixodida > Ixodidae > Amblyomma > Amblyomma maculatum. The sequence continues at coordinate 16,036,381 of NW_028146738.1, forward strand.
CCGCCGTCTCGCGCTCTCTTGGTCTCTGGCTCCTTGGTCCCTGGCTCTTCGTTCCGGCGCTCTCAACGACCCGCAGCCACCCGGACGACGACACCGACTTCGACGATCCCCGATCCCTGTGAGATTAAAGATGTTTATCATACGGCCCACTGTGTGTTTGTCGTGCGCATCCCTCGGGCAGAGGAATCGCCCACAACTTTGTAAATAATGTACAAATCTCCCCCTGTACTTTCTTGCTATAGCGCCCCTCTGCACTTCCCCTCGCTTTCCTCTCATCAGTTTTACTTTCCCGTCGGCTGCAGCTTGGGCGCTTCAGATTTTAGATAGCAGTTGAAGCAGCCGGCAGCACTCGTTTCCTTCCTTTTGCTTGAATAACCACTATCCACACCACCTATAATAGGCAATTGTGCGTCCACTGTCGCCCTTGCCGATTCGAGGGGTGCGTCGGAGCACAATTACCTATTGCAGTGCGCATTTGATTGGGCCAGGGAGCCCCTGCCTTTCGCAGTGGTGCAAATCTCTTGTGAGTCAAAGTATAGTATACAAGGTGCACATAAATATCTTCCATCATATCGCACCTTTCCATTTTTGGTATCCACTTGAGCTATCGTGAACGTATGTCGACGATGTATCATCAACTCGCTCAAGCTTCCACTCTATCCAGAACAGTGAACAACAACAAAACGAGGTGGTACTTTTCATTTACGTTACGCACATTCGGTCATGGCCGAATCGAGCGGTGGCGGTCCGCGTCGCTACTTAAGTTCAGCCGTGGTAAGGCAAGCTAGCACCCCGTAGTCCTGCTATAGGCTACCAAAGCATCGCTGAGCGGCGCTGCTGCGCCTAGTGTCCAGCGCCACCTGAGGACGAAAAGTAAAACATGGGACGTCGACCGCTGCGCGCGGTGTTTTCCCCACGCTTTCTTGCTGGTGCGCTTCTTCGCACGTGCACGCGCTCGCGCTGTCACGATGTATCGCCTGCATTGCGGCTTCAAGAAGATCGCTCGAATTGACACATTCTTCCGAAAAGCAAATCTAATTAAGGGGGAGAAGCTGATCAGCCACGTCTACTCGGTGTAACAGACGCTCGACGACAAGGAGGCGAATTTGGTTGCAAAATGTGTTTCCCAAGTGAATGATAACATCGTATACGACGTGTGCCTAGAGGTAAGTGTAATGTTTAATTACACTTTTCAATGTGCTCTTAGCGCTTTTTTTCAAACCGCTGATAGTACTCGAAAGCGACTCGATCGTAGTTGTCGGTCGTTGTATGCGATGTACATGGTGATCCGTTCTTATGATTAACACGCGAGCGTGAGGCCGCGCTGTTCAGAGCGCTCGTGCGTTTCACATGGCCGCACATCCAAGCTAAGTGTCTTGCGAGCAGGATGATCTGGTGGTGGTGCTTCGCGTCGTCTGCCGCTTAACTTTATGCACGAACATGATAGACACACAAGTTCTTCGAAAAGTGCGGTTGCGTACACTTGCTGCTCACGCTAAGGGTTGATCACCGTGCACATACTGGTTTTTAAAGCAAATTCTGCACGCCCGGAGAAGGAAGTATACGTAGCGGAGAAAACGTTTATGCACGGCGAAGAAATGCCAGTTGGCTGGAAAGCCTGATAAAGTATGAGACATGCTTCGCGGGCTGTGACATATAACCCCGGCGCTCACTGAGTCGTGAAGCAGATGAACTTCGATCTCTGTGAAACTAGGCGTACTGCTTTTCCAATTTATTTCACTTCTTAAGCCATGCTTGTACTTAATTTCTGTGAGAATATTAGCTTTGTACTGGTAACAAGTGTGGCGCGAATGTGGTGTTTCATGTGAGTGGTGCCAAACCACAGGCGCGCTTGCGTCGCTCATACGACATGTTAGCGTAATTTGCGTGGATGTCAACACACTCACGAAACATTGTACAAATAATATTATGTTACATTATGAAGACGTAAATTCATTTCTTGCTTGTACTTTCGCTTTGTTGACGCTCCCGAAACGTGCCACAGATGCGGACTAAAATAAAATGTGTGCTGTCATGTCGCAGGCTGGAACATATTTTATGTATGTCGGGCTGTTTTGCAAACACCAAGAGCAAGTTTGAGTAAGCAGTTACATCTACGAAACAGTGGTCAATTTTCGTTACCTCTCTCTTCTTTTTTAGTTGTCCTGGTCATGCCCAGAAAAGCGGGAGTTTTTTATTGAAAAAGGAAAATGCACCTGCAAAGCCGGCATCAAAGCCCAATGCAAGCACGCTGCTGCAGTGTGCTTCTATGCTAACAAAGAGGAAGTTCATTCATGCACAAGCCAGCCCCAGAAATGGGGCAAGCCAAGTGGCAAGCCAAAGAGATGCCTGAACCAGGATGTATTGGATCTCTTCCCTTGTGAGTTAAGAAACCCTTAATGCGGTAGACTGCACTGTGTCACTAAATGTATCAGTGTTGAATACTTTGAAGATGCTTTCCAGGCAGCAGCAATATAGTTTTCCTCTTTTTCTAACACTGAATATCCAGTGTTCCACACCTTAGAAGTTAACTTTGGGCTTTAATTGAATGAAATATTAAGATGTGCACCTGTTTTCATCTTATCTTCTATAACAGCCTTGGACACAGAGGTAGCAGATGCAGAGCCTGCAGATCCCAGCATTCTGCTAAACTATCCCGAGATTGTGTGCCCTCTGAAGGAAATAGTGGCATTGCAAAACCGCAATGCTGACGACATGATCTGTTCTGAAGTACTGAACAGAATTGTGGAAACAGTGTCAACAACACTAGAAAAAGAAGTCCTGAGGGACTTACTGCAGCCTATGCTGAACAGACCTGTTTACAGGTATCTTATTGTTATAGATACCAAAGAAGCACAAGTGCGAGATTTTGTAGTACAGCTGAGTCCTGAGAAGGCCCAAACCTACAATAGAAGGGTAGCCCTTCAAGGTACCCCTGTTGACCTGTGCCTGCTCACACTGGGTCAGGCAAATTGCTCACGGTATGTAACCAAAATATAGTATAAGGTGGCAAGCACATATTCCTTACATGGCTTCATGCTTGCAATTTCGACATTTTTCAGGTGGCATGAAGAGCGTTCTGTTCGCATCAGCAGCACAAAGGCACACACGATCAAGTCAAGAAACAGTGATGATGATCTGAAAAGAGCTGCTGTACAGCTGGGCAAACCATCATTTTACAGAAGTGCCGCAATGCACTGCGGTATGTTCTAAAACACCATCGAATGTATAAAAAAATGCATTAATTTTATTGGTGGCAAAGATGCACTACGAGAAAAAGCTGAAGTTTTAAAGCTAATTTTTTATAATGCTGTTTATTTCATCAGGGCACAAAGGAATATGTAAGAAGAAAATAAAAGAGATAATAAATGAAAGAAAAAAAATCTTCCTAATGCATTTGCACTGACATTTTACTTGTAAATATATTTCACTAGGCATCAAGACAGAAGCCGCAGCACGTGAAGAGCTTCAAGAAAAGCTCGGCGTACGTATTGTGCAGGTAAGTTATATTGTTTTACATGACATGAGTTACTTCGTGCATGCCCACTTTCCCATTTTCGGTCATTTCAATTTAAGAGCAAATTCTAACTCCCCATTTTCTAGACTGGACTTGTGGTGCTCCCGGAGCAGCCATGGATATGCTGCAGTCCAGACGGCCTGACAAAAATAAATGGAGAAACAGTGCTAATTGAAATTAAATGCACATACAAGTACAGAAACCAGCTATTCATAAACTACGAGGAAAGAGCAGCTACCTTCCGTACTTGACATTCATTGATGACATCATTGAACTGAAGAAGACACATACATATTATACCCAAATTCAGGTGCAATTGTATGTTCTCAATCGCCGATGGGCCCTGTTGTATGTCTACACCCCAAAACATTCTGTAATGGTTAAGGTCATTCGAGATGAGCCCTTCCTATGGAATCTAATACCTAAAATTGAATACTTTTATTTCAAGTTCCTTATTAATTCTTTGTTCTAGGTTGCAATGCTTTGTTGTTTTTTTTACGTTTTTGCTGCTTTGCATATTTGGCTTCCTAAATATTTATGTTCTTACGATTTTTGCTTTGTTCAAGTCGAATTATTTGTAGACCGAACATTTTATAGTTGTCCTGTACCAGTAAATATTTATGCATTTGGTACTTTTGTTTGCCCTTTTAACAGAATTTGTGTTCTTTGTAATTGTGGCTGTACCTGGCTTATGAACAAGTATTGCGCTGCACAACTGCTAGTCTGGGGGATCTAAGTGGCCTCATTTGCTTTGGCAGTTATTTTGTTTAAGCATCATGCTAGACATCATTGCCCGCTAGAGTTGGTATGATATTGTCAGGTGCTTATTTCGCTTTCAACTGGAGCTTTGTGAACATTTTCAATTTTCATTATTGCATGTTGTGGTTTGCTATACGCGATGGCATTTGGCTGATGGCAAGCAGAAATGTGTGGTAGCTGCTACTTGTCACAAGACTTTCAGAAGCAACTCTGATTAATTGAAAGGATGAAAAAGTGTTCATCTCGCAGTTTCTGTTTGCTCTTTAAGCCAGCACTCACAAGTTTTTTTGTCTAAGTACAAATTCTGCATTCTGGTTCTGTGCAATATCAGATAAACACAAAGTGATAAATTTACTGAGTGCGGAGAGATAAAGAATCAGCTTTGATTTTTTTACTACTTGTGGCATTTAGAGCTGTTATATTTAACATTTGTTTAAGATACATCTTTTTACTTTTTTACTCCTTTAGACATTTAGAGCTGTGATAATTAGCATTTGTGTAAGATACATCTTTCGCATTTTGTTATACGAGTCTTTCATGTCATTGATAAAGCGAAGTGTCTGCTTCTTTGGCTGCTGTGACATGTTGAACACATGCATCTGTAAAAATTTTGACGTTTTATGCTTTGATGGATGCAAGTTGGTCACTTGCATCTGTTGGTTACTTTCAAAGAACAGTTTATCTACTTCAAGTGGTAGCAGCTAATACTAGTAATTGTGCAAACACACAATATGGCAACATCACCATTTGTTATAGTAACTCTTAAGAAATCATGAAGGAATTCAGTGAAAAAAGACAATGACAAGGTTGACATGTAACCCTGACCAGCTCGCTTACTACTCATGGTTTTTGCCACATACATGACATCATTCTTTCGAACCTGCAGAAAAGGCAATCAATTCCTAAATACACTACCGCATCAGCAGTGTTTGGCTTTCTCCAAGGCCTCATTGACAGGCAAAGTTCTTTTTAATTTTTATGTAGACAGCACTGCTCTCTTCTCAGATAGCAGACTAAGTACAGGGATTGATAGGATTTTTTTTAGGCTATGATGGGCAGCAATAGTGAAGGGCTGAAGAAAATTTCGACATTCTTTAACTTGCACTGACAACACACAGTACACAGGCTACTGCGGCCATGGTCAGCAGCCGAGCAAAGTACCTCTGAGAGGAAAATTTATTTATTCAAAGATGGAGAGGATGGCCGGCGGTAAAGACCCTTGTCTACTATAAACTGGAGAAAGGGAAAAAAAAGGGGAGTGAATGGAGGGTGATGATGTTAGTACAATGAAGGTCCTTGCAGTGATGCAAGTTACTGAGATTTCACTCATACTTGGCGACACTCATCTCACGCAACTATATGCTGCGGATATCTTCCATGCACACCATTTGTCACATACCCACGAGCAATCATGAAACGTAAGTGGTTACTAGACACGCTAAATACAATCCAGTAAAACAGACATTAATAAAACATGTGGCAGGTACTACATCTTGCACTTCAATATGTTGTGATCTAAATTACCAGCCCAAAGCATTTTCATGAGGAATGAAATGTCAACAAAATGTATTGTTAACATATGGTATTGTCATGTGTTTTCACTCACTGAAACAATACAGGCACTGAGGGAGAAATAACCTTCATGCTTTATCAAATCAAAGTGCTTTCAAAAGTACAGTGGTTATGAAATGAATATTGCACAAAAGTTTTTTTTTTGTGTATCATTAGTGAACTGGACATTTTTGTCGTAACCTTTTTGTCAGATAGACACACATGCTCTGTTTTCATCGCAATTTAGTCATCATTTGTCATTTAAGTGTTTCACAAGCGCCGAGCGTGCTTGCATGTTGCAGTGCAATAAACTTGTGTTGTGATGTGTGCTGCACACTGCCTTTTACTAGTGCTTTCATTACAGAATTTGACAGCTTTGTACAGCTGAATGTATCAATAAATGCATGCACCAACAGTGTGAAAGACATCATTACAAAAATTGAGTCCGTCACCAAAAACTCATTGGTGCTTTAACGTACCCATTCATCATCCGAAAATTGAAGGGGAAGTGAGGGGCTCATTGTAATACAATGAAAGGAGCCAACAGTCTGGGAGTCCAAGGTAAACGTATGGGATGTTTTTCTTTATTCTTTTGTAGTTGATATTGACCATAATTAGTCGTGTAATGAGTTTATGGTCAGCCCATTGTTTTGCTTCCACTTTTCATTTAATTATCTTTCTCCCTAAACTCATTACACAACTAATTCTGGCCAATATCAGCTACAAAAACAATAAAAAAAAGATATCCGCTATGTTTACCTTGGGCGCCCAGACTGTTGGCTCCTTTCATCATCCGAGCCACACATTGTTGTAACACATTTCCTCCTAACATGAAATCACAAACCTTGCACGGGCACAGCATGAAGCTAAACACTTCTACTCCTTAATAATTGGCACCTGCATATTCACAAGAGCAGCACAAACTGAAATGACTTTGTTCATATGCGGCACCAGGCTTAGAGGTACTCTGTTACTGAGGATATGATAAATCTTCAACCTTTGTATGACCCTTTCTACATGTATGCGTACAGACGCAATCTTGTACGTTTTTTCCATATTTTCTTCTGACATTTGAGCTCCTCCTGAATTAAAGGGAGGCATGAGCAGCACAGCACCTTTGCCTTCCATGGTTGTACGAATGCTTGGGAACCCTTTGTCGCTCAGAACTAAATCGCCTGGTTTGAGAAGCTGCAAAAAGCCCGAGTCCTGAGTGATGAATGAATCAGTATGCCGCCCTCCATACACCTTGGATATAAAACTTATCATGCCGTTGGGAATGATTCCTATTAAGACCTTTAAAGTGTATCCCCCCTTATAATGAGAATACAGCATGTGCTGACAATCAGGATTCGAGGGCATTTCTGTTCGGATCTCAGTGCAGTCTATTATTAGCGTGCAATTTGGATATTTCTCTTTAAATGGGGCAGGCAGAGAAAGTTTGATTATGTCTCGTGATGGCATAAACACCCAATTCTTCAGAGAAACACTTAAAATACTGAGTGTTTTCCTAAACACAGTTGATGCCGTTGTGGCTGTGATGCCGAACATTGCTCCGAAGGCGCTGTATGTTATCCCAAGTCGGAGCTTGGTGAGGAACAAGCAAAGCTTGTCTTCGGTTGATATGGCATTGTATCTGTACTTTGGTAGAGGCAACAAGTTCAAGAGAAGGCAAATGACTTGCAGCGTTACACCACACAAATCTTGTAGTGCCTCTTCCTTTTCCTTTAGGGACTCAAAGCCATGAAATCCGCAGCTCCTGTTCCAATTTCCATCTGTGCTTGCGACCTTCAGGAGAAAGACAAACAAAAAAGCATTAAGATGAAATGAAAAAGAAAGGGCAATTAGAAGATGCAATAACAAATTAAAAATGATAGTTCCCCTATACTGCAATTAAAAGCATTCATTGCAAAAGAAAATTCATGTTGCCATGATATGTAAAACTAAGTAAATTAGGCAGAAAAAGGAAATTCAAAATTAACGTTTCATAATACTGCCAGTGAACTGCAATGTCTTTTTGTTTGTTACAAGCAAGTCAATGTCACAGTGTAAAGGCAAGAACCTCCTCCAGTTTCTGGAAGAAAACACTTCACATGATTTTCCTTAGGGCAAGATTGCAAAAAAAAAAAGGCCAACCTTGTTGCTCATTTCTTTGTGTTCGACTTGAGTTGATGCCTCGGTGCCATTTGTTGCTGAAAGAAGTATGTTTAGCTTGCCTGAAGTTGCACATTCTTCTGTCTGGCTTGTCTGAAAAAAAAGGGGGGGGGGGGTAAAAATGGGACACTAGTCGAATTTTTACCACTGCATGAGTCAGTTCAAAAGAGCATTAATAAAAAGAAATAGTGATAGCAGAGGCAGATGCACTGTTTACATTCCCCTGTAATTAAAGGATGGTCTTACAGCATCACTCTTTGTAGTGTGTTGGCCATCATTTCTTGAGCCACATGCATGCACCAAGGGATCTGAAGCATTGGTGCTGTGGGGTAAAGGGCTTGTGCTTGTTTCCAGACAGGCGTCAGTGAAATCCACTATTGTTTGGTCAAGCTGTAGCTTTTCTGAAGGAGACGTTTTTGACACCTGTTTCGTCTCTACATCATTTGTGGCAGGCGACGGATGTTCAGCTGCTGCATCGAGATGCCTGGACGAGGTTGCCTGGTTGAAACGCCTTTGACACCTGCATTGCACAGTTCGAGCATGATCAATGCCAGCCATGGAATCATATAATAGTGGGCATGGCTTAAATAAATGTAATATGAACATTTACTCATTTTGTACATCAATGAGGGAACTCGGTGTGCTGACAAGATATCCATGCTTGTAGTTTACAATTTAAGCTTCACCTTTGCTTTCATACCTTTGTGCCCTTTCCTGGTCAGGTGCCTTCTTTCTGTACGCTGGTGGGAAAATGGTTGGGATGTAGGCAGGATGTTCGCTAACATCACTCCTGCAGTTTCCCACAAAATGAGTACTGCAGATTCGTGTATGTGCCTTGGGCTCCCACGCAGTGCGGTCAGGACTGGACAAGAAAAAATATAATGGCTTTTAATTTTCAGTTATGTAATTAAGTTTCTGCTAATCTAATAGTTGTAGTTTGTTAAGTGCAACAATATTTATGTGTGAAACAGTGTGAAAAAAATCTCGTTATTTAAGAATAACTTGAAGATGTATTTGTTGAATTGCTGATTTTTATGCTTATTATACGTCTAATAAATGTGTTATTACCTTTGTTTTGCATAAATAACCATTAGCGAATTATGTTGTTATTTTTTCTTTTATTGTAACGATCCATCGGGGTTCCCTGTGCAGTCTGCTGATTATGGGACCCTAGTCTTTATATTTATGTACTGCATAAGTATATTCAGACTAATGTGCACAAATCGAAAGGTAGCAACACTGAAAAACCAAGTAATTTGTCTGCGCAATTCTAAAAAAAAAAAAAAACACGAAGTAAATTAAGAAAAAAATGAAAAAGCTTACATTACACGTCAATCAGTTTCAACATGAATAAACAGCGTTCTCAAGAAGTAAGTGCATGCAGCTGAGCCTTCGACAACACATACGCTGTAGTAATAACGCAAAATTTACTAAACATCGTTTTGAACGCGCTGCGCGAACTGGCCGAAGAAAAACATCGAAAGCGCCGGGCGTCCCGCGCCCGCAGCCCCGTCTGTTCCTTAAAGATGAACGCCATCCTGCATATTTAACAGCCTGGACATATGTTTACTGGAGAATGAAAGAAAACTGCGAGTAGCGATGGCTTATAAAATACTTGTCATCAAAACGCGATGTTCTCTCCACGCAACCCTAACTCCACTTTTACAACACTGTTACAGGAAGAAGGGAATGTGAGCAATAGTTACAGCAGTCGTGGCGTGCATTCATGCCCTCCGTTACTAAGTTGAAGGGGTGCAGACAAAGAAAGCAAAAGGCTGCAACAGCCAGAACATTAAGCGAGATAAAACCGGCAGTACTTACTTGATTCTCCTTACTGCAGTAACCCACGCTTGCCGCCTTTCTTTCTCGTACCACTTGCCCGGGAATCTATATAGTTTTACTGGTGGATCACGTCCTTTAGTGTTCCGTGTACTGTTGTGACAGCCCACTACACAACAATACCTCGTACCACCACTTCGCTTTGGCGGGACCACTTCAGTCATCGCGAATATTGTGCCTCGAGCACCTCTGCCGTCGCACGTGCAAACAAAACTATCAGAGCGTCTGCTCCGGCGACGTCCCGACTTTCCACGGCTCGCCGCTGTGGCGCTGGCATCGCGCCGACAAACTTGAGATTGGGCTCCCTATCCACTGTAGTCAAGCTAAGAACAGGTGAACGCTTCAACCTGCGCATGGCGGGGAGAAGAATGGGGCTTTGAAAACCCACCCTCCAACAAAAGAAAACTTCTCTACAAAGCAAAGGTTGGGTCCCTCGGCCAACTGGGGGCACGGCCGGTAGGCACTTTCTCAGTCCTGAATCAGTGGCGTAGCCTGGTGGCAGAATTTGAACTAATACCAAGATGGCCACCGTGGGACCCCCGCCTTAACCATCACATAAGAGTTAGCCAAGCGCTTCGTTGCGAGCACAATCCCACCATCAGATAGAACGAGCCACGCCCAAGGTAGCCGCGCCGACGTGAGCGATGCGAACATATTTTTCTTTATTTTTTCCCCATTAATGCGTCCCCGCCTGCAAATGTTTAATGATGATGATGATGATGATCATACCAGTGGCGACATCTTGTGGCGGCATTGAGTACTAGGCGCTGCGCTCGTTCTTTGCTATGCGCGCATAGCACTGAGAAAAATGATGCCGTCGCGGTGTTTGCTATCACTCGTTATGCTCCTGATACAGAAAAAACATCCGGTGCCCTTGTTAGCGCTACTATTACTAGATTTTCTTGCGTATTTCCTCAATAAGTGTTTTACAAGTTCCCATCAACTAGCAGTGCTCTACGAACCTGTTATACTTTATTTTGACAGCTGAAACATGGGAACCTCGACGTAACGAAATTTTCGGCTGCAAGTAGGACTTCGTTATATCGAGGTTCAACTGTAACAAGAAGGACGTGATCGCTAACTTGCCAACATAGTGTTCGCGCTCACAGGCACGGCTCTTACGTGGCATGAGAACCACGAAGACTCGTTCACATCTTAAACACGTTTTGTAGAAGAGCTCAGCAAGTGATTCGGTAACACCGCTGCAAATAAGAAGTGTGCAGAAAAGACACTATTTCACCGAGCACAGCTTCCTGGAGAGACCTGCACCCAGCACATCAAGGCAGTACTGAAGCTTTGCAAAGTCGCTTCACCGAGGATATCTACACCTACCCGATAAGCAAATAAAACCTGGCATTGGTATCGAACATGATCGAGGATTGTCGCACGTTTGAAAATCTGTAGATGCGAAGAATTACTCTCAAGTTTGGTCACTTGGCTACTGTCCCTACAGTGATCGAGGATTGTCGCACGTTTGAAAATCTGAAGATGCGAAGAATTACTCTCAAGTTTGGTCACTTGGCTACTGTCACTTGGCTACTGACTCCACATCAATCAGTGACCTTGCCGTTACTATTCGTCAGGTTGTGTGTGATGAGCTGGGAAGATCTAACCTGCAGCCCATTGGACAGCCCTCTACGTATCCACTGCCTCAGCCTCAGTCTCTGTCAACGCAGCGGACTATGATGGGTATCAGGTGCGCCGCCAGTCCCGACACTACCTAGGTTCTCATACTCCATGATTGCACCACGAAGAACGTGTGCGCTCTTACAAATCGCCGCCAGTCAGTTTCGAGGAGGTTTGTTTGATCTATCGTTTGAGCGAGTAGGTCTGCAGTTGTTCGTTCCAGGTTGCATGTTTGTACATTACATCCGAGGAACACGGGACACACTGATGAATGCATTGTCATTCAAATAAGTTTTGTGAAATCCAGAGCATAAAAGAAGGTGCCATAGCCGAGGGCCAACAGACACTTCCACCCTCCCGCTACAAATTTTCCCTGCGTTACTTCATTTGGCTTGCCAAATCATTCTAGCTAGGCCAAATAATAATTGCAACTGCACGTTTACCATGCATGAAAATTTACGGCAGAAGAATGTAAAGAAAGAACATTTTTGCCTTCGTTTACAAAAATTAAGCATTCCACGAATCACAATGAGCGAAGTTATTGAAAACCTCTCTAATTGCAACCTGTAAGTAGTAGGGATATGCAGAAGCATGAAACTTTTATGATGGCATAGATATATTGTCCTTTATTTATCAATATGTTCAACGGTTTCTGTCAGAGTAAAATAAAAAAATAAAAATGAATAAATTTTCTGGAACACAGCACTGAGTTGTAATGTAGCTGCTACTGTATGCTGGTCTATATTTCATAACACCTTCAAAGGTAAAAATAGTGAAGCTGGAAATCTTATTATGTGGACTTACTTTATGAAGCTGTTATCCACCACTGTAAGTTTATGCACTATGGGCTTTCTCAGATTAAAGAATAGAAATAAAGGTTCAGTCCAGTGACCAACATTCCAACAAGATCACTTGCTTCCATTAGGTCAAGAGCGGTCATCATTGGCAGGGATTAGTTAGGCTTTTTGCTGCGAAGAGTAAGGCAGGGAGGCTGTGACTTCTGAAAGATAAAAGGTGCAAGTTAATGGTAGTATTTGCATGGAAAAAAGGAAAAGAACCCCGAACAAAGCTAGTAGAATGAAAATGATAGTGGTTATAAAATGTTGAAGTGAAATGATAAAAAAGAGTAAGATAGGAATTGGTATGAAAAGATTGGCAAGCTATAAAGTGAGTGTAAAGATTGCAATTCCTTCACTTATTGTAATTATGGCAATCATCAGTGCATAGCTTTTCTGGTGGCTCCACAGTTTCCCATTGTGTTCATGTTTAGCAGTATCTTTTGCATTTTATTTCTATTAAACTGAACACTGCAATAACTAGTTACCCTTTAATCTGAAAAGGAAGGAATGATGACAAGCACAGAAGATGTTAATATGTCCTTTTCCAAATATCTAGTTTCACAAGGGCTCAATGAATTTGCCTGGTCAGCTCACATCCACATTTGACACATTAAACCTAATATACTGTATGCTTACCGCTACCTTCTGTGAAACTGCTCAAAGCATGTTGAACCTTGTTCTTTTTCTTTCAACCAGCTTCTCCTTTGGTACCTTTGGAAAACTGCTATTGAGTGGTGGTCGGTACTCTGGAGCAATCTTACTCTCATGAGACCCCATGCTCTCAACCATGGCCTCAACCGTGTTGAGAAGGTGTTTGACGTAGCCCGTGTGAGAATTTCATTGCAGCTTGAGCAGTGTTTTCTTTCTTGCAGACCAAATAAATAGGGTGTTGCAAGGTTACCATGACTGGGTGGCTAATTTATTGGGCAAGCTACTGGGCTACCACCTGCCGCCTTTGATTAATGCACACGCCATTGAACTGTGCCATCCTTTGTGCGTGCTTGACTGCATTCACTGTTCTCGTTGTAGCAGGTTGAATCCTGAAAAAAGTTGCACAGGACCAAGGAAAAAATTTAGTTGAAAGCATTTCCACCCTGAACTCGCAATCTCTGCAGCAGGGATTTCCCAATTTATTTAAATTAAGATGTCTCACATTCTTGGGGGGGGGGGGGGGGGGGGGGGCAGGCGGAGAAGTTCTGGTAATTGTGGCAGTCATAAAAAAATTATAACTCAAAGCGAGTCTTCAGAAAAGCAAAAGGGTTTTTGGGAAATCATTGCTTTGTAAATACTACTATTGTGAAACATTTCTCGTGCAACAAAGCAGGTCACTGCTGGAGGTTAACTATGTCCTTATGCTTGAGAGCACTATGACAGTGTATTGCGAGAACAGGGAAAAAGAAAAATGTACAGCACTTTTCAAGAATCAACCTTTACATAATATTAAAATACATTGGCAAAAATACATCTAGAAACAGCAAAGGCATAGCTGCCAGCTGGATTTAAAAATGCCACATCCCGGTAATACAACAGCCATTATAGACATGCTCGCATGAGGGTCGGCTTGTAGAATCCCTTCTGATTCAGTGGACTATACTTTCCATTTATGCTGAGAAAGTGAAAGAAAAGGTGCAACTATTTCCAGTAGTCCTGATACCTTTTCTTTCCATATTGATGTGCCATGTACCTTTCAGTTTTTTTATAGATGTGGAAGAATTAGAAATGCTCAGAAATAATAATGCTGGTACATTAGCATCGTAAGGTATTTAATATTAAGACAAGTCAGCTTACCTTGCCTTCATGCCAGAATATGAATAGTGATAAGTCTTAGGTGCAAAGTGCACAAGAAGGTTATGAAAGACCTCTAATCCATAACTGTGGTGCTGTGTTGACAGTCTCTTAAAGCTTTTGGAAAGCCTTTGATTCTGGAATGAAACAGCCAGTACATTCTTCTTATAAAGCATTAAAGATACGGCTTGCTGTATTCTCATATCATTTTCAATGTTTAGTTGCCTATTGCAAATTTCTGTTATTTTCCAACACTTTTGAACATTACCTCAGCCTTCTGTATTTTTTTTTCACGTACCTCCTTGCTTTGACCATTTCGGTCGCTGATCAAGCTGTGCAGTTTTTCCTTAGTTACTTGGTAATGACAGTGTCGTTAGACAATAGTAAATTATTAAGGCACTGTTCATTAACTCTGCTTATTCCTTCCTAATGGAGTCCTCTGAATAAAATCCTTGGAGCGTGCCAGGAATAATGCTAGACAGATGTGTCCTCCTGTATGACATCCTTTCTAACTGGAAGTTTATTGCATTATCTACAGTTATTAAACCTTGCTAATAATGATTCAGTGGAAATTTTGATAAATAGTACAACAGAAATGTAATATACCTTCTCTTAGCCACTTCCTGGGTTCGATGTCACCATGCAGGCATGTCGGGAACAGATTCTGGTCATTTGTGTGGATGTCCCTCACATGGCTAAGAAGTGATGTCCATTTGAGCACAATAAGTTGTGCTTGCCCTTTGCTGGATGCTGCTGCCCAATATAGGTAATTGCACACAGCCTTAATCCAAGGTTCAAGCTCCTTGCAGCTTGTCTGTTTTTTCTACAGCGTGCAGCTTTTTTGTGACACCTAAACACATATTAGAAACAAATAAATATGATGTATAATATTCCACAAATGCAGTATAAACAGCATGCAGTCAGCTAGTGTAAAACTGGCTGCTCGATACCTTTTGCCTTGTGCCACACGTCGAACTTGTGGGTGATTGAAGTTTTGTTCTTGCGGAGGAAGCACTTGATTTGTGTATGACGATCAGTCACCAACATTGCAAACGCTGATATCGTGATCCTCCAGGTAGGCAAGGCCTCGTTTCAGGCCCTCTAACTCCATGCGGCAGCATTATTTGACTGTGGAATGATAACATCAGAAAAAATCATGTTTGATGCACTGCTTGTGTCGCAATAAAATGTTGCAAGTTTTCAGGCCTTTCCATCTCAACTGTAACTAGATTATAAGGCTGTGACTTTTTCTATTGCTAATGACGGTACTGCTGCATGAAACCCCTTCAACCAGCATGCAGATGCAAGCCTAAACACATGTGAATAATAAAAACACGCCTAATAAAGATAGATAATATTTCAGTTTGGTTGATTGTTCCTTTGGCAGCCTTACTGAACTATAGAAATTTGTAGAATGGTGTAGCAAAATTTACCTGTATAAGTTCAATGTGCAAGACTTTGTTGCGTTCAACGGCCAGCAGGGTATATCCTGGAGAATCAGCACGCCCATCTCCAGCAAGCCTTGCAGTTGTTGCAGCAACCTTTGTTCTTCTTTCCAAACCTGAAAGGAAAACTGGACAGTGAGCGTTTACAACACAAGGAAAGCCGCAAACTATTCCTTCCAATGGCTCCTCACCCTGTTGATTGCAGGCCACAGATATGTACGCTGGATGTTAAAAAATGTCCTGTTGCTCACAACCGGTACACCAATCGATGCCAGCATCCAGTGTCACTGTAGGTTTGTTCCCCGAGCAAAGAACAGCTGCATATAGCTTTACATTAAGCATTGGTTGCTCCTTGGTCACATCCTGGTTGCGCCAGTAGAGTGAATGGCCAGATGCGCACTGGCCATAAACTTCTAAAAGTGTTCCCCTGCACTCAAATTTCACTGTGAGGGGTGCAAGGCAGACAGTGCATAGCTGAAAAAGCTTTTGCAGATGCTTTTCCTACTCTAGAAAAATTCTTTCTTCAGATTCACCTGCAGAGTATTCAGAACACCCCTGACTGAAAAAAAAGGCATTTTTTTTTACTGCAGCGGCCAGCCTATGTCTTATGTTACTTGTAAGAGACAATTTGGTGTGCCTATATATGATTTTAGAACAAAAGTAGCACAATGATTTAAGCATGCAGTTAGCCTTTTGTTATGCTCTTCACAACCCACATACTTCTCTTCAAATTCGTCACAAGGACTGTAGTCCTCATCGTTGTTCTCGTCTTCACCTTCGTCTTCTGTGCTGTCATCATCGATGCTGTTTTCGTTTGTCTCTACTTGGGTTGGCATGCTTTGAGTGGCAGCATCTATCATGGGTCTAGCAACCTGGATGCCTAAAAGTTGTGCGGCACATGTAGTGGCATATAGTGTTGTCGTGACGCTGGGACTAAGTCGGCCGTGCCTTCACTTGGTAGCTTGCAGAGACCCCGGGTTGATGAACGATTGAATCTTCGAAGTTGGTAAAATATATACAAGCAGGTTTAATGGCACTTTGAGAAACTTATTTACATGAAAAAAGGCTATATCAGCAAAATGGCAAGCGTTAAGAGTTCATAGCGAGAAGCGTCTGGATGAGCCGTTTACCCAGGGCTCAGAGCGTCATTTCGTGCTCTGCAACGTCCTTAAACCCCCTATGTCTAGCCCCTCTCTGAAGATGCTGACCAACCAGTTCCAGGGCACGCCCCTCAGATATCGGCATCCAATCGAACACATCACTGCACTGATGATCTGATGCACTGACTGGTCCGGTATTGTTTCGTCGGGCGTGGTCACTTGTTGGCGGGTAGAGCTTGGGAATGGCGAGGAGGTACATTTCTACTCTTCTGCAAAGATTTGATATGGTGGTTCCGGCAAGTGGATTTCCTTCTCAGAAACCCAAGTGTATGTGCGCGCCAGGAATACTGCTCCCAGCATTGTCCCTTTCCGGCAATTGCAACTCTTTCCTGCATTCAGGGGAAATCCTCTAATGGCTGTATTCGTCATGCTCCTTTCTTCTCCTGTAAGTCAGCGGACGTGTCATTCCGATCGTCTCCTTTGGACAATAGGCATTCCTCACTTGACAATAGCGCCTCTCGACGGGAAGGGTGAACAGTTGAACAAAAGCAATTTCCCATAGGGCGACATTTCTTTGTATTTTTCTTGAGGTTCCCTTGACAGGGCTAATTTGGCAGTTGCAGGGTCTCGACAAAGCAAAGCAGGCTCACACAAAAAGATTCATGGAAACAGGCTCACTTAGAGCCCTTGCACCAACAGCACATATCAATACCATGCCCACAGGCGAACAATAGGGTGCGCAAGCGCGGACCATGCACGGTCACAACAGCCTCCTCCCCCGCCAGAAGAGTCATGGAGGGCAGCAGTCGCAGCTGCTGCATGAAGAGAGGACTTAATGGCCTGCACATGAATGCTTGAACCTCGCTGTTGCTTGTCGAGTTGTCTTGATTGTCGTAAGCCAAATTGCTTGAGCTGTCTCTGAAACTCAACCACATGTCTAATCAAGCACTAGGCTCCTGTCTGAAGAGACCAGGTCAAAAGAAAACTGCCATCCTTGTCCGAGAAAAGCCCACACTCAAGACGCTCAGGACCCAGGTATGCCTAGAAAACCAAAGGTGCTGCTTTACATAGTCACATATATACAAGCGCACGAAAACAAAAAAAAAACCTGAGTATCAATTTGGATACATGGTGAGCAGCACCTGGGACCGCTTGGAAACAGCGGCTAAGCGCGTCCGCATTCCCATCTAACTTCCCCTTTTTGTATCTTGTTTCAAAATTGTACTGCTGTAAAATCAAGCTCCACCTCAGAAGGCGACTGTTCTTTGATGTCGCAGTTTGCAGCCAAGCCAGGGGACAATGGTCCGTCTCTATGGTGAATTTGGCCCCTCCAAGATAGCACTGCAGTTTTTGAATGGCCCATACAATGCAAGCGCACTCTTTCTCTGACGCTCAATAAGTCCTCTTTCTAGAACGCAGTTTTCTGCTCAGGTAGAGCATGGGGTGCTCATTACCGTCATCATCCCTCTGGCAGAGAACAGCACCTAGCCCTCGATCACTTGCATCACACTGGACCGTGAATTCTCGGTCATAGTCTGGAGCTCGCAATACCGGACGGCTAATCAGCACAGCCTTCAGGTTTACGAAGGAGGCTTCCCTTTGTTCGTCCCAGACTACATTTGTCGGTTCTGTCTTGCGGAGAGCGTCGGTCAGAGGGCTAGCCAAGGCTGAATAGTTAGGGATGTAGTGATTGTAGTATCCCGTCAGCCCCAGGAATGCCCGAATTTCCGTTTTTGTGCTCGGCCGCGGGTAGCCTGCTACCGCAGAAATCTTAATCTCGCTGGGTTTCCTGAAACCTTGACCTACATTGTGACCCAAGTAGTCCACGGTCGCCCTTGCCAGGCAAGATTTCTCGGCCTTTACCGTTAGCCCAGCTTGACGCAAAAGGCTCAGTACAGCTCTTAGATGTACCATATGGTCCGCCCATGAGTCGGAAAAAACCGCAATGTCATCTAAATAAGGCACCACGAATGTTTCACATCCCTTTAATACCCTATCCATGATTCGGGAAAAACAAAATGGAGCATTTTTGAGCCCGAAATTCATCATTGTTGGCTGGTAGGTGCCCGTCGGAGTGACGAAAGCCGCGTATCTGCTGGCGCGTTCAGTGAGCGGTACTTGCCAGTATCCTCGACTAAGGTCCAGCGTAGTCACATATGCCGCTCTACTGACCTGTTCTGCTCTCTCCTCGATATTCGGAATAGGATACACTTGATCCCTGGTGAGAGAATTTAGCCTTTGGTAGTCTACCACAGGCCTAGGGTCTTTACCTGGAGCTTCTACCAAGATCATAGGCGAAGCATAACCGCTTTCCGAGGGTTTTATTACTTCCAATTCCAGCATGCGAGCTACTTCCCTATCCAGAATTTCTCTTTGCTTTGGAGAAAATCGGTAGCACCTTGATCGCACTGGCACGTCTGAAGTCAGCTCAATATCGTGCTCAGTCAAATCAGTCCTGCCTGGCCTGTCCACGAAGCAGGCCTCAAACTCTGTTATTATCGCGCCCAGATCGGACAGCTGGGATTTCTTTAGTTCTCCTCTCTGCTCCTGAGAAGCTCCTGAGCGTTGCTTTCTTTTCCGCTGAGGCAAATCAAGTTGTCCCCCATCTCCTCGGGAAGTTTTAACGTTAGATTTGCCACGGCTTCCCTCTGCACATAAGGCTTCATAAGATTGCAATGATAAATGCGCACTTCTTTACGCCTACCGGGGATTTTCACTGCGTAGTCAGTGTTAGAAAGATTTGCAATGACTTCAGCAGGTCCTTCCCACTGTACTTCGAGCTTATTCTGCCTTGAACCTCTCAGCAACATCACCTGGTCCCCGATACGAAACGTTCTTTGACGGGCTGACTTATCATAGTACGCTTTGGAATGAGCCTGGGCTGACTTCATGCTGGACTCAACGAGTTCCTTAGTGTTATGTAAGCGATTCAGGAGGTTCAGAATGAATTCTACTACTGTTGGGTCTTCTCCGCGCCCCTCCCAGGCTTCGCGCACCATTCGCAAAGGTGAGCATAATGACCTTCCGTACACCAACTCGGCTGGGCTAAATCCAGTGGATTCGTGCGGCACTGACCGCAAAGCGAAAAGTGCTGCAGGCAGGCAGGTATCCCATTCGCGCTTGTTTTCATAGCACAGTCCCCTGAGGACGCGTTTGAGAACAGAATGCCATCTTTCTACGCTGTTGCTCTGCGGATGGTAGATCGAGCTGTGCACTACCTTAATGCCGCATCGCTCGAGAAATGAGGTGGTGAGGACACTTGTGGAAATGCTACCCTGATCACTTTGGACCTCGGAAGGGAATCCAACTCGTGCAAACACTGACAGCAGCGAATCCACTACACTCTCGGACGTCACCTCGCGCAGCGGAACAGCCTCTGGAAACATTTTGGCTGGGCATAGCATAGTGAGGATATAACGGTACCCTGACTCTGTCACAGGAAGTGGCCCAACTACATCTATTACTAACCGGTGAAACGGCTCGGTAATGATTGGTACTAACACCATCGGAGCTTTCCACTTATATTGCGCCTTTCCAACCCGCTGGCACGTGTCGCATGACCGTACAAAATTTTCCGTGTCCTTAAAACATCCAGGCCAATAGTATTCTTGCAACAGCCTCTGCTTTGTTTTCCTTATTCCAAGGTGACATGACCACAAGCTGCCATGGGAAAGTCGCAGTAAGTCTTCGCGGTACTTTTGGGGAACGACTAATTGGTCCCGCTCTACTCCGCGCTTATCCTTGAATAAGCGATACAGCACTCCCTTTCTCATCTCTAAAGAAATATTCTTTGCTGTCTTAGTGGCGCGGTGGCGCTCCCTTATCTCCTGTATCTTGGGATCATTGGCTTGCTCCATAGCTAAGTCCTCTCGGGTTCCACTTACAAGTTTCGTGAGATTACTAGACACTGGCGGCAAGAGGTTACTGTCAAGAACGTCCTCATTCCGCGTCTCATCAAGCTCACTTTCAAGTTGACTTATCTGAGATGCCTCGCTCTAAAAGTTTTCTGACCCGCTATTTTCCTCATCGACCACTGTTTTAACGGCCGTTTCCTCCGCTGTGGAATTTTCTGGAATGAGCAGTGTAGCTAGTTCTCGCGCCTTTGAACGTGTTAAGGCTTGCACAACTCTGTCTCCGAAAAGGATGCCCCTCTTTCGCAGCAGCATGTCCGATTTGCTGGAAAACAAATACGGATAGCACTTAGAAAGCTTTCCTGAAACGGCAGCCTCGGTTGTTAACTCGCTGAAAGGGCCCTCGATGACCACGTTCGCGATTGGCAAGCACACACTCTGTTCCTCCACTACCTGGCGGATCCATGCACACTGTCCTGTATAGTCAGAAGGCGACACATACGCCGGACGGACGACATCCATCGTTGCGGCCGAATCACGCAGTACCTTGCAAGGCTTCCCGTCGACTACTAGGTCGTGCATGTAGGGTTCCAGAAGCTTCATGTTTTCATCGCAGTCACTGACATACGAGAAAGCAATCTTTTCTTTCCGGCAGTTGACGGCAATGTGACCCTGCTCATTACACCTAAAGCATGTGAGCCGCTTCCTAGCCTCAAGCTTGTTCTTTGTGTTCTGCGCATTGGTCACTTCCCTACTTTTTTCACTGCCGTCCTTTCTAGGGAGTTTGCCTGAAGAAGCCTTCCTTTCTTCGGTTGCAAATCTAGCAAAGTGCCTTTCCTGACGGTTATTCACACTCAACTTGGGATTGCGGGGCATATCCACTGCTGGGTTGCTGAATTGTCGGCGCGAAGCGTAATCCTCAATGAGTTCGGCAGCTTCAGTTGCCGACTTAATGTCGCCTCGGTTCTGTAACCAATTTGTTTCTTTTTCTGGGAGGCAGGTATAAAACTGCTCCAAAAGAATTCGCTCGACTACAGCGTCCCTATCACTGTAGGAATCAGTGCTCTTTAGCCACTCGCCCAAATTGACTTAAATTGTACAGGAATTCAGGGTAACTCTCGTCCCTGGACTTAGTAGCGTTCCGAAAACGTTGTCTGAACGCCTCGGCGCTAAGCCTATACTTTCTCAGAAGGCCTTGACCTTCTCGTAGTTGTCCGCGTCCTCCTCTTAGCCGCGCGACAACCTCCGCTGCCTCGCAGGGCAGAACCGTCAATAATCTCTGAGACCAAGTGTCTCGCTGGAAGGACAGTTTTTCGCAGGTTCGCTCAAAGTTAGCCAGATACAGACCGATATCCCCTGATATCACATATGGCTGCATGTACTTTGACATCTTGAAATCTGCCTCCTTGTTGAGAAGAGGTACCGCTAGCTGGGGACAATTGTCCGACTCTTGCTCAACTCTACTTCTAATTTCCGGAGCTCAGTTTCTTGCTCCAGACTTTTTGCTTCTCTCTCAATTCCACACTCACGCCTCTTTTCCTCTTTTTTCCACTCTTTCTGCTGTCTGGGCTGCTCCTCCTTTTTTCGTCCGATGAGGTTCCATGCTTCACTGAGCTCCTCATCATCGGTTCCCAAATCAGTGATTGCCATTAAAATCAAGGGTTTTCGTGCCAAACCACTTGTATCAATTCCCAATTCCTCACGCAATAGCAACAGTTCCGGTTTCTGCAGCTTTTGTAGGTCCATGATCGCTCCGAGTGTCGGATACTTCCAAAACAACTGTGCAAACTACCAAACCTAAAGGCATTTCAACACTTTTTACCAGTTCTAAAATCTAACCCTGTTCTAGAACCTGGTCCACATCAGAAGAAAAGCCAAGTACTCACCCACACATGCGATCGATGTTCCGAGCTGCTCTCTTGTTGGCCGATTGTTGCTCCTGCTTGTTGCTTGAGATGCCACCTCCGATCACCAGATGCTGTGGCTTGTAGATTCAGATTCCAATGCTGGTCACCAGTTGTCGTGACGCTAAGTCGACCCGGCCTTCACTTAGTAGCGTGCAGAGACTCCGGGTTGATGAAGGATTGAATCTTCGAAGATTGGTAAAATATATACAAGCAGGTTTAATGGCACTTTGAGAAACCTTATTTACATAAAAAAGGGTATATCAGCAAAATGGCAAGCGTTAAGGCGGGGGTCCCACGGTGGCCATCTTGGAATTAGTTCAAATTCTGCCACCAGGCTACGCCACTGATTCAGGACTGAGAAAGTGCCTATCGGCCTTGACCCCAGTTGGCCGAGGGACCCAACCATTGCTTTGTAGAGAAGCTTTCTTTTGTTGGAGGGTGGGTTTTCAAAGCCCCATTCTTCTCCCCGCCGTGCGCAGGGGGAAGCGTTCACCTGTTCTTAGCTTGACTACTGCGGATTGCAGGACTGCGGGGTGCTAGCTTGCCTTACCACCGCTGAACTTGAGCGGCGACGCGGACCGCCGCCGCTCGATTCGGCCATGACCGAATGTGCGTAACGTAAATGAAAAGTACCACCTCGTTTTGTTGTTCACTGTTCTGGATAGAGTGGAAGCTTGAGCGAGTTGATGATACATCGTCGATATATGTTCAGGATAGCTCAAGTGTATACCAAAAATTGAAAGGTGCGATATGATGAAAGATATTTATGTGGCCTTTGTATACTATACTTTGACTCACAAGAGATTTGCACCACTGCTAAAAGCAGGGGCTCCCTGGCCCATTCAAATGCGCACTGTAATAGGTAATTGTGCTCCGACGCACCCCTCGAATCAGCAAGGGCGACATTGGGAGCACAATTGCCTATTATAGGTGGTGTGGATAGTGGTTATTCAAACAAAAGGAAGGAAAAGAGTGCTGCCGGCCCCTTCCACTGCTATCTAAAATCTGAAGCGCCCAAGCTGCAGCCGGCGGGTAAGCAAAATGATGGGGAGAGGAAAGCGAGGGGAAGTGCAGAGGGGAGCTATAACAAGAAATTACAGGGGAAGCTTTGTACATTAGTTACAAAGTACAAAAAAAAGGGAAACGCGTTTGCCTCGCTCGCGCGCAAACGTCCAAGTGCTCCGTCCCGGCCTTTCACAGTACTAAAAACATTTTGTGAGACGAAGTATACATCTTTGGTGGTTTCGTCATGAACTCTGGCTGAAATCGACACCTGTATTGTCTTTCCTTTGATACCCATCTTTTAAGCTGTTATCGCTTTTGAAGTTATGGCATTTATAGTAGGATATTCTTGCGAGCTCTATGGTGCAGAACTACTTTTATCAAACGTTATTGCACATAATAAAATTGCAATAAAGTCGGTTTCAACCAACAGTAATCATTTTCTTTTTTCTTTTAGTTCGGGCTTTCCTAACCATAGAAACTGATGTTGGTAACCTAATGAGCTGAGAAAAGAGCGATTGCCAATTTCATTTTACCTTAGAGAGGAGAGTCGGCATTGCGAAATAGGTGTGAAATACCTACCAAAAGGGTAAGCACCACGCAGCTGCCGCAATGCATTCAGGCTAAATTTTGGGGGAAATGAATTGGAGAGGGGAGGGTAGCAGACAGTTATGAGGCAACGTCGCCAGTAGAAGCGGGTTAGTTTCGCAAGCGCGTTATACCGCTGTCACACGGGCATTTCGAAGGCCCTCGAAGCGACTGCCTATCGACTCGAAGGCCTTCGAAAGCTGCCACACGGACGTTTTCAATGACCATTGAGTCGATAGTCTATCGAGTCAGCGGAGCAGCCCAGAACTCTATCGAGATCTCGAAGGCCCTCGAACGTCCGCAAGGTTGCTAGCGCTGACCCGAGGAACGTCACGCACACACGTGCACAGCGCGTTTACAATACAAAAACGTGAACAAGCGTTATTTTATATCTTTAATTTACGCGGTAAAATATTAATATCTGTAATAATTAAAAAACATCGCTCTTTTTAAAGCAAATAATTTATGCACTCTCTACCCCTGTAACATGCGCCGCCGAGAAATGCAAACGCAATGAAAAGCACAGCCGTATAAACGCCAGCGAGTTAAAAACACACACACACACACACACACACACACACACACACACACACACACACACACACACACACACACACACACACACACACACACACACACACACGCACACGCACACGCACACGCACACGCACACACACACACACACACACACACACACACACACACACACACACACACACACACACACACACACACACACACACACACACACACACACACACATTTGTCTTTGAATAACAAACTAAACACCTGCAGTTACTAAAAAAAGGTAACAGTTACATCTTATTTTGCATTTATAGCGAGATTTTATACATAGACCTTGGATTTTAGTTCTTTAAGCAAAACCGAAAGCAACGATACTGGCGCCACAAAAGTTTGGCGCCAAACACCATAACTATTTCAATAGACTTCGAGTTTTGCCGTGTAGCAGCGGCACAACTCCTTCGAGTTCGATCGCGATTGAAAATCTCGAAGGCTATCGACTCAATCGCCTTTGAAAATGACCGTGTGACTAGGGTATTAGACCGCTCCTTCTCGACCCTTCCCCTTTGAATCTCCTCTGTACTCTTCATTGGTTAGATGTACGTCTTTGCTGCATTGCGAACCCAGTGTACTTTCTATATATTTATTTACTTATTTATTTATTCACTACCAGCATCACCTGCTTTCATAACAAGCATAGAACAGCAATCACTCGCGCTAACCACGGAAAAATGCATAACTGGCTGCCGCTGAGGCATTCTTTGGAGTCAAAGGATTCGTTTCTGTCGTTGTACGTGCAACAAAAGAATAATGCAAGACGCCCTTCGGTTACTTACTGCCCCTAGAATTTGTCCGGACATGTACTTCCTCGCGCTGCCCTGATGTGGCCATTTGGCGAGCTGAACAGCTTTCTTTTTTTTTTTTTTTTTTTTAGAGCCCGGCTTTTTGGCGCCCGTTCCTGCGTTTCGCGTCGCCGTCTGCGTTGTCCCTCGTAACCAGCTCCGCAGCCAGGGCAGCGCACGCTCCTGCCACCATTCGCCGCTGCGTGTCCCCCCCCCCCCCCCCCCCCCCCCCTTTTTTCTTTGTGGCGGCGACGGTGTTTTCCGGTGTAAGTGGATCGCGGTGCATACATCCTAAGCTGAAACGCAGAGCCACGTTGACTTGACTCGCTAGCGGCGTTAGCGGCATCAGTCAGTCGCTGCTATCTCTTCGCTGCGCAACGCTCCTACAGGTCCATACGCTGCCTTACGCGAACTCCTGATCCACAAAGCTTCCTTCATGACAGTCAAGAACTGTTAGTGGAGTGTTTCTTGAAGAAACACGTGTGAAAAATAAAATACAAAAGTTGTCTTTGCCTCAATCTATCGAAAAGCTGGAACAGCCAATGAGATGTGCTCAAATTTCGCATTAGGAAGTAACGTAGTCTTCGGTAATTTTTCTGTTGTAATAAAAGTAGAAAAAAAAAAACGCGCGCGCTGATATATGTGGGTGTGCGTAGTTTCCTTTTCATAACGCGCTGACCGCTTTCTTTTTTCCCTGGTGGGGGTGGGGAGGGGGGGGGGGTTGGAGGCATTTCCATTGAAACACACGAGGCTATATAGTGTTGACGGTAAGCTAACCGCCCCTCCCCCTCCCCATTTTTGTTTTTATTTAGAATAGCAGCTTGGGCGTGTTGCTTACTGCATCTTGAGGTGACAGCGCGGAACGTGGACGGGAGCACAAGGTCAGAAGACGACACAACGAATAGATTGATGTTCTAGATTGAGCTCCTTGTGCTATATACAGCAACATGAGCAGGTGGGCTGAAGGCGAATGCACCAGCGCTGGTAGTAAGCGTACATTGGTAATGGTACTCCAGCTACAATAACTACCGCGAGCTCTAGTTTCAAGTCAGTCTGCGCTCTTGTTGCGACATTTTTAGCTATAAGGTGCGTTGAGAAAGCGGACTGCCATACTAGCAGCACTCTAGAGCGTGAGTGCAACATATTTCTGAAATATATTCAAAATATATGTAATGCCTCCCTGAGGGGTAATGTAAATAAAATAAATAAATAAACATATTCTGAGCAATAAGACGGCCAGAAAAGTGCGACATCACGAGCAGTTATCTAAATATGCGCCGCTTTGCAACTAGCACATGTGTTTCTTGACAATTATTTCATAATTTGAAATTTGCCAGCCCCGGAATTCTTTTGACATGTCTGGGGATCGTACAATAAGATACCCTGTTTGGTTCATCTGCGGTTCCAATCAAGAAGGGGGGGGGGGGGGGGGATCGCCCCATTTAGACAAGTACTGGCGAACCTACACCGTTTGCAAACATTGTCCCCACGAATGTGTGAAGGGTGTGTTTCATGATTGATGGAAAAAAGAAAAACAGCCCGAGGAAACAGTACGGAAAATCGAAGAACTGACAAACATGGCTGTCAATCCTCACATTCCTTCTTTAGGTAAACCCTCGTAACTGCCATAAATAAAGCGGGTACTCCAAAGCACTTTCCATGCGCCGCGACGTCAACGCCGCCGTCAAGGCAGGCGTCGCAAAAGGGGAATGCACCTGCATGTTCGTGGTGCTGCCTCGCTCACCCCCTCGAGCGGACAGAGAAAATTTGAAAACCATGAAGAAAACTATTCTGTGAAGAAAAGATGCAGGGGGAGCTAAGTGGACTTCAGGACGAGAAGAACAGAGTAGGGGACAGCCGCGCGGTCCCAACCCCTCGCTAGTTTTCGACGCGTGTAGCACGCACCAGATATCTGGCAGGGACAGATCACAGCAACAGAGCTCGCGATGCACGCAGGCGCTGCGCGCATGCTCAGACCGGCTTTGGCTGACGCGTGCGACGACGTTAGCGCGGCAGTGCATGACGCATGTGTGTTTGGAGTCGGGGCTTATGTATTCCAGTAGTTCCCTTCACCCCACGCCACTTCTACCCCCAACATGACGCAATTTTGGATGTACTTTGGGGAAGTGGTATGCCTTTATACTTTCGTCAATAGCCACACTGAGAAAAAACTTGACGAATGCTAAGCAGCACAGGCATCGGAATGTATTCATTTTCATGTTAGACAAAACATTTTCCCAGTGCATGCCCAGAATATTTTGGTCAATTTTGGTCAATCTAGTCTGAATTTACTAGCTTTTGTAGGCTTACAAAAAGCGGCTATGAGCTTTAGGCACACTGTCTCTCTGCAATGCTGTTTCTTGGGCTAGTTGGTGGAGTTTGCTCATTTTGACAAAGCGCAAAAAAGAGGCAGGGATGGTCGAGAGACATGGGACAAAGCGCTTTGCCTGTCCCTCGTGCCTGTATATTTTTAGCCCTTGCCCAAAATGACCAGTCCCTGTCCTTCTCTCTTCCTCTATCATAAGATCAATCATGGTAGCAATTCGTTGACCTCGCCCCAATGTTTTGTTGTTTCACTATGCCATGCAGCGTTTCAGCAGGATTAGAGTTGAACAATGGCAGAGCTGGTTCAGGGCCACTTGTTACACCTAACCCTTATCCTCCTGCTTTTTTTGTCCACACAAGAACTCCTTAGAATGACTTTCCAATCAGTCGGTTGAAGTATGCTCGTGAACGCTCAAGATGCAAGTTGATGGACCCTTGAAGCAATTTCTCTAAACCAAGAAAATGGCAGACGCTGCGAATATTTATGCAGTTTCTTCTGCGGCGATGCTGTTTCAAGTCATTTTGTTTTTTGAACATTATGTTTCCATTCCCTCCCAGTTATTTGCGATTTTATCATTGCAAAGGAGTGGAAATTTGTTTTCCTATCACTAAAAAAAAAAAAAGTGTCTGCAAGGCGTGGTCGTCATTTGTTATCTGTGCACAGCAAAAATGGGTGATGTTCGCTACACGTGGGAACGAAGCTATAGCGATAACTCGACGCGGTCAACTCTGGGTTTTACCGCAAGGTCTCGACATATAGCTGTCTACATCGAATTGACGTGGTATTGTTATCAAAAATCATTTCGAAACGGATTGAACAGGCTCAGCCCAGTTCGTGAATGTGCCTTCGTGCAAGACTCAGGCTCCTATCTCCTGAGGGAAGCAACAACTGCTGCCTTGGTAGATATTGCCGCGTGTCTTCTGCGTGTTTGCTTGGAATTGCTTTCGCACTGCTAGCTGTGCTACTATGCTTATATTTCTGAATCTTTTTGAGTAAGACCACGTGGCTCCTTGATGCTAAGCAGTAAGGATTACAACTAGCGTTAGTCTTTCGTTTTATTTTCTTTTACTGCTTTGCATGTTTGTTATCGGAAATGCTTTCAGTAAAAAAAGAAAAATGCCGCTGGTGACCTTGACGTCAAAACTGCGCGCCGAATCAGACTGTCATGTGATTTCCGCTCCACACATCGTCGCATATTTCATTTCGGTGGTGTCAATCGATATTCAGCCATTCCGAGGCAAAAATTCTGAGCCGCCTCTACTTACTTTACTAAAACTAACTGACGTGTTCGAAGGTGTGAAGAAAACGATGTCCTATGTCAAAACCAAACGCGACGTTTATTTACTTTTTTTTTCGGTACAAAACCGAAATGAGGTGCAAGAAACACCCAAAAAGCTTGGAATTTCACCGCGATGACTAATCGGGGATGACCATGTGCGCTCGTAAAGGGAGGCTGTCATTGTGCTAACAAATACGTTCGATTTTTTTCATTGCGGCAGTCTAAAAACTGTGGCGATGCGCGTGTGCCGTGGTGGATAACAGTACTCTCTTCTGCACGACCGCCCGATACAGACACGCGCTTCATTCCGTCAACCCACCACATGCAATAAATGTCCGCGAAAGCGTTTACGGTGCATTGCATAATAATAATAATAATATTATTATTATTATTATTATTATTATTATTATTATTATTAAAACAGACCCCTGGCCTTGAAACATGAATCCACGGCTTCGAGGCTTACTATTTTGAGCATAGCGTAGACGCACAGAGAAGTAGAGAGTGCCGGCTGCGCACGCGCATTAGCCCTACTTGGCCCCACTAATGCCACTGCGTGTGCGCCGAAGGAATCCGGTAATTCGGTTGACATGTAGGCAAGCACTTTTCTCTTGTCACAGTGAAATGCGCCCACTTTCCCTCTCGGTGTCACTTTGTTTATGTTACGCTGCCTGCAGTTGAAACTTCTCTCTTTCCACGCAGCGTAGTGCGGTCAACTGTCCCACCTTTGCGAAGATGTCCATACACGCTTCGTAAGTGACCAAATACAATTAGACAGACGTACAACTGCTGTTACGTTTCATTATCGTTTCATTACGATGATTATCGGTGATGACGTCTGGTTTTTGATTATCTATGAGCACATATTTGTAATCTTTCAGTTCAGTTCAAGCGTTCAGTCGTGTCCGACTCTTCGTGACCCTATGGACCATGTCACGCCACGCTTTCCGGTCTCTCACTATCTTCTTAACATCACATAGCTTCATCTGCAATGCCTCGAGAATGCCATCTAACCATCGCGTTCGCTGCCTACCCCTTCTCCGGCGACCCTCAACCTTTCCCAACATCAAATCTTTCTCCAGCGACTCCTCTCTTCTCATCAGATGACCAAAGCAGCTGAGCTTTAACTTTAGAATTTGACCCTCCAATGAGCAGTCAGGGTTTATGGTCGACAATATCGACTGATTTGATCTTCTGGCAGTCCAAGGAACTCTTAAGAGTCTTCGCCAGCACCACAATTCAAACGCGTCAATTCTTCGGCGGTCAGCCTTTTTCACAGTCCAACTCTCGCATCCATACATCACAACTGGAAAGACCATAGCACGGGTTATACGAATCTTGGTTGGTAGACTAATGTCTCTGCTCTTTACTAGGCGGTCAAGGCTAACCATTGCTCTCTTTCCCAGAAGCAGGCGTCTCCTAATTTCATGGCTGCAGTCTCCTTCCGAGGTAATCTTGGCGCCCAAGAATAGAAAATCTGTCACAGCTTCCACTTCTTGTCCATTGATGCTCCAGGACTTGATAGGACAAGACGCCATGATCTTCGTCTTTTTAATGTTCAGTTTAAGCCCAAACTTCTCACTCTCTTCTTGTACGCGCATCAGAAGTCTCTTGAGTTCTACTTCACTTTCTGCCATTAAAGTGGTATCATCCGCATATCTAAGGTTGTTGATACGTTTTCCAGCAATCTTCACTCCAGCTGAAGACTCGTCCAGACCGGCCTTCCTCATGATGCACTCTGCATATAGGTTAAATAGGCAGGGCGACAGTATGCAGCCTTGCCTCACCCCTTTCTCAATCGGAAACCAATCAGTTAGACCATGCCCAGTTCTGACTGTGGCCTCTTGCCCTTCATAAAGGTTCCTGAGGAGACAGATGAGGTGAATTGGAACTCCCATCTCTTGGAGAGCTTGCCACAATCTGCTGTGATCTACGCAGTCAAACGCTTTCGCATAATCAATAAAGCAGAAGTAAATGGGTTTCTGGAACTCTCTTGCTTTTTCCATGATCCAGCGAAGGTTGGCAATTTGGTCTCTAGTTCCTCTGCCCTTGCGAAACCCAGCTTGCACGTCCGGAAGCTCCCGATCGACATACTGCTGCAGCCTACCTTGCAGGATTTTTAACATCACCTTGCTAGCATGCGAAATAAGCGCGATCGTGCGGTAGTTGGAACAATCTTTGGCACTGCCTTTCTTTGGAATGGGGATGTAAACTGATCTCCTCCAATCCTGTGGCCACTGCAGGGCTGTCCAAATCTTTTGACATAATGTATGCAGTGTGTTAACAGCGTCGTGGTTGAGGTTTTGAAGCAACTCAGCTGGAATACCATCAATTCCGCTAGCTTTGTTCTTAGCAAGGCTGGCTAAGGCCCATTCAACTTCACTCTTCAGTATGCCCGGCTCGAGATCAGAAATCACAACCGTCCTATGTTGGGTTTGCACATCCGGGTCCTTCTTGTACAGTTCTTCTGTGTATTCCTGCCACCTCTTCTTTATCTCTGAGGCTTCAGTGAGGTCCTTGCCTCGTTTGTCCTTTATCACGCCCAGCTTAGCACAGAAGCTTCCTTTGATATCTTTGATTGTCTTATACAGAGATCTTGTGTTCCTTAATTGGCTGTTGTCCTCAACTGCTTGACACTGTATGTTCAGAAAGGCATTCTTATCTCTCCTTGCTATTTTCTGAAAATCCGCATTGAGCTCCTTGTATCTTTCTCTTTCCCCCATACCTTTTGCCATCCTCCTTTCCTCAGCTATTTGCAAAGCCTCTTCAGATAACCAGTTTGCTTTTTTGCATTTCTTTTGCTTTGGAACTACCTTAGTAGCAACTTCTTGTATTATATCACGAACATCAGTCCACATCTCTTCGGGCTCTTTGTCTTCTAGATCTAATTCTTGAAATCGATTCCTCACTTCCACAGCGTATTCTAATGGAATCTGATCCAGATCATACCTGAAAGGCCTTCTAGTTTTCTGCGCTTTCCTCAATCGAAGCTTAATTTTGGCAACAAGAAGCTGATGATCGGTGCCACAATCGGCCCCAGGCCTTGTTTTTACTGCTTGTATAGCGCTTCTCCATCTCTGCCGGCAAATAATATAATCGATCTGATTCCTGTACAGACCGTCCGGTGAAATCCATGTGTACAGGCGCCTCTTGTGCTGTTGAAAATGAGTATTCGCTATGGTCAGGTTGTTTTCTTGACAGAACTCTACTAGCCTCTGCCCAGCTTCATTTGGCTCACCAAGACCGAACTTGCCTGTAATTCCGGATATTTCTTCACTCCCGACCTTAGCATTCCAGTCTCCTATGAGAAAAACGACGTCTGATGATGGGGTGCGGTCTAAAAGGCATTGTAGGTCCGCATAAAATCTCTCAACGTCAGCTTCTTCAGCAGCAGTGGTCGGTGCATAGACTTGGATAACTGTTATGTTGAAAGGGTGACCTTGGATCCGAAGTGAAATCATTCGGTCGTTTTTGGGGTTGTACCCTAGCACTGCTTTGCCCATTCTTCTGTTTACTATGAGAGCGACCCCATTCCTTCTCTTGGATTCGTGCCCACAATAAAAGACATAATGGTCGCCGGAGTTAAATTCTCCCATTCCGGTCCACTTGAGCTCGCTGATACCCAAGATATCAATGTTCAATCTGTCCATTTCTCGCTTGACGATATCCAGTTTACCTTGCGTCATAGATCTTACATTCCATGTTGCTATGTGATATATCTCCTTGCAACATCGGACTTTCCGGTCGCTTCCCGACACATCCATAACTGAGCGTCCTTTTGGCTTTAGCCCAGCCGCTTCATTCGTCCTGGAGCTACTAGGAATCGCCCTTTGTTCATCCCCAGTAACATGTGGGACGCCTTCCAACCTGGGGGGCTCATCTTCCGGCGCCATATCGATAATGGTATTGTGACTGGCCATAGGGTTTTCTTGGCAGGAAATACTGGAGTGGGTTGCCATTACCTTCTCCAGTGAATCACATTTTGTCAGAACTCTCAGCCGTGACCTGTCTATCTTGGGTGGCCCTACACAGCAGAGCTCACGACTTCATCGAGTTTCGCAAGCCCCTCCGCCACGACAAGGCAGTGATCCATGAAGGGGTTTGTAATGTTTATAAGCATGAAAAGCACTGAACCAAAACAGTGTACATTCTCATTTAAGCTAACGCTCGACATTCGGTTCAGCAGCGTCGAATTCCTTCGTTTCTCTTTTTTTTTTTTTTTTTTCATCTGTACTCCGTATGCGACGTCGTCCTTTTGCAGTTGTATTCCTTTTAGCGGCTTCGAAGCTACATTCAAAACGGTGCTTTCCGAGAGGACAGCTGCACCTAAGCACACGTGTGCCACTGAAAGCTCTAGGGAACAGAGCACGCACCAACGGAGATGTGAAGGATGCAACCACTCGATACCGCCGGCCGAAACTATTTCTTTTGGTCTACTGTCCTATTCCTTTTTCGACCAATATTTGAGAGTCGCATGACGCACATAGCATCTAAACGGTGGATCATACGCGTGGTATGCCAGCTGGCGTATCGTGATGTCACGTGCGAGCATTTTGCCAGCACACCATGCAGCATAACGTGGCGATATCCGTAGCACTCGCTGTCAAACACATGATGTCAACATTTTGCGAGAAATACCACTGGACCAACTGCGCGCACGGATGAAGAACCTCGTCCAAGCAACCTGCAATCTGTCAAGGCATGTCTTAATTTTGATAAATTTGCACTTTTGTCGCCAGCCGAAAAGCAAGCCCGATACATGTAAATTTACCGGAAGATTCTGCGCATTCTGTTTGGATTTTGCTAGCCGTGTCACTTGCTATCCGAGCCTGAAGCGCCTGGCGAAATACGAATGCGTGCGGGAAAAAGTACAGGGCCAGAAGCATATTCAGAAAAGCACAAAATAGCGCAAAGCCCCTCAGCGATTGGCGTGAAGGTTAGCGGCTTAGCACTGCAGGCGAGCGTCCACTGTTCGGACACAATGCAGGGGTGCAAAGGGTGATGCGGTGACCATGTGCAGGTTCTTCGTGCGAGCGAATAGCCCACGCATAAACCGCAGTGTATGCGCGCAAAACATGTGCACGCACGTAGTGTGCGTGTCATGTCTTGTCACCTAAAAAAAACTTTCACTCCGCGGTCCTTCCCTAATGAACTGTTTGTGTTTCCACTTTGAGTAGATGCGTCTCCTTGTGCTAAGAACCAGCGGTGTCTCGCACCACGTTCTCAATAGAGTGGTGCCTCCAGGTATCCATTCATTCCTTTCACTCCACTGACACTCCCTGCTTTCCTTTCTATCATGAATTGTAGCCTCTGCATCAGGTGAGAGAGTTGTCGAAATTCTTCCTCTATGGGATGTTTGAAACCGGATCTGCTGCAGAAAGAAGTTGTTTCGACAGGCAATGAATTTTTGAAAAGTGTGACACTCACCTCACAAACAACAATGCAAATAGCAACAAGCAAAACACTTCACAGCACAAAAGT
This sequence comes from Amblyomma maculatum, assembly GCF_055883805.1. Taxonomy (NCBI): domain Eukaryota; kingdom Metazoa; phylum Arthropoda; class Arachnida; order Ixodida; family Ixodidae; genus Amblyomma; species Amblyomma maculatum. The sequence continues at coordinate 16,070,791 of NW_028146738.1, forward strand.
AGTATAGGTGGGTTGCTGAAACCTAGAAGTCAGCAGAGCAAAACCCCTTCACCATGGCAGCCAAACCTGTTTTGAGGGCAGAAGTTGGGTGCAGCGCAGAATACTTCTATGTTCAGCCTGATGTCATGCGCAAAAGTGTTGAGCAGAATTCCTTCACTATTGAGAGCCTGGAGGAGGTAGAGGCAGGGGAGGTGATATGAATGGCACTCACAAACGGAGGGGTTCTTAATCCCATAATTGCGACAAGAAGGGGGGTGCAGGAAATGTACCTGGCCATTATTACCACAATAGACACCTCCTGCACTGCACCTGATTTCTGCCCCCAAAACACGTTTGGCCGCCATGGTGAAGGGGTTTTTGCACTGCAGAGAAGCTGACTTCTAGGTTTCTTGACTAGCTTCAATACTTTGAAGGAGTGTAGTCACGCGCGCCTCTCCTGGCAATTGAATGAACTCACACTTTTGCTGCTTTTACCTAGATGGCGCTAGCAGTAAAAAACCTTTAATGACCGAATACAGGTGAAAATACTAATTATCATCATGGTTTGTGCTTCTTATTTTAACTTTATTTTACAGTAATACAATATTAAAAAAAAGCCAACTCAAACAAGGCTCACGTTGCTGAGTATGACGGCCTTCTCGATTAAATGCCGTGTAGGAAAAATTGATTATATTTGAAGGCTCAGTATGATCGTGCTAATTGTATAAAGCGCAATTTGCGTCCATAATCACAAATAACGACTATTATAGTTTCGCCATGCATGATTCCTAGGCTGTAGAATGAGCGGTTTTTCTGGTCAAGCTATGGGATGTGAGGCAGTATTACGGAAATCTTCAAATTGAAAAGGTAATTAAAAACGAACTAGCGAATAAATTTCGATGAAACTTCGTACACTCAACTATTATAATGTGCGCCCGAAGTGGTAAAAATTTTACTGCTGTGCACGTTGATAAAGCGCAGATATTTGTGCCCAAAATAGCCAAACTTTACCATGTTTAAAAGGGTGCCGATCAAATACTGATTAAATTAAAACTAATTACGCTCCACGTTTCAAAATATAAGTACCCATTCTATGTGTAGGCCAAAGGAAACTGTTCTAAGTGCAGCGGTTTCTTCAGCAAACTAATCCGAAGTAGGGTATATCAACGACGCTAGCGAAATTGTCATCTGCAAAACCACCTCTCATGCAGTTGATAAAGTTGACACACTAAAGCAGTGCACATCATTTGACAGAGAGTATATTAAGCTTTCGAATGATGCCTACATTGTGATGTTCGAAAAAGAACAACGCGCAGAATGCTCACGCAAACATTGCCTGAAATGGCACATTCGCGCTGCCGGAGTGGGACCCCCGCCTTAAGAGTTCATAGCGAGAAGCGTCTGGATGAGCCGTTTACCCAGGCTCAGAGCGTCATTTCGTGCTCTGCAACGTCCTTAAATCTCCCTATGTCCAGCCCCTCTCTGAAGATGCTGACCAATCAGTTCCAGGTCACACCCCTCAGATATCGGCAACCAACCGATCACATCACTGCACTGATGGTCTGATGCACTGACTGGTCCAGTATTGTTTCGTCAGGCGTGGTCACTTGTTGGCGGATAGAGCTTGGGATCGGCGAGGAGGTAAATTTCGATTCTTCTGCAAAGATTCGCTATGTTGGTTCCGGCAAGTGGGTTTACTTCTCAGAAACCCAAGTGTACGTGTGCATCACGAATACTGCTCGTAGCATTGTCCCTTTCCGGCAATTGTAACTCTTTCCTGCATTCACGGGAAATCCTCTAATGGCCGTAGTCCTCATGCTCCTTTCTTCTCCTGTACGTCAGCGGACGTGTCACTCCGATCGTCTCCTTTAGACAATAAGCATTCCTCACCTGACAACAGCGCCTCTCGACGGGAAGGTAAACAGTTGAACAAAAGCACTTCCGGCTATTTCTCACAGGACAACGTTTCTTTGTATTTTTCTTGATGTTCCCTTGACAGGGCCAACTTGGCAGTTGTAGGGTCACGACAAAGCAAAGCATGCTCACTTAGAACCCTTGCACAAACAGCACATATCAATACCATGCCCACAGGCGCACAATAGTGCGCGCAAGCGCGGACCATGCAGGTTCACAACAATACAATAACTTTCAAGATATGGATTCTGCTGGGGATACTTTTGCACAGTTGGAGGTCTTGCAGAGTTTGCTTTTTCCTGAAAATATCAGCGGTCTACTTCATTTAGTTTGAAAGTTATTTGTGATCAAAGTTAGCATTTTTTGTAAAATTGCTAAAAGAAAATGCTAAACTGTTCAAGGAATAAGCTTTTAGCGGTGCTGAGGTTTCGCGTGGAAAACCTTTACACTTCGCTGTCAGAGGATAAGCATCGGTTTTGCTATACGACTCTCGAGGAATGTGCACAGTCAGGGTGATTTCAGCTAATTTTTGCATGGTTCGCTTGAAGCGCGCTAGCTCTTCATGAAATTTTTTAAGCAGGATTGAAATGCTCCATGGCTTGTTTTTTTTTCTGTTATAGCTTCGAGCTTTCCTTCCTTTATTCAACTGGTAACAGTTATCAACTACAAAGTGTACAAAAAACAAATAATAGTGGAATAGCAGAGCCACGTGCGACAAATGTAAAGCCCCTCTATCTCTGGAAAGTAGCGAAATTGTAAGATCTTTGCCGCCGTTTCCCTCTCCCGGCGCTTTCCTCCTCGCCCCTCTACGCTCCCCTCTCCAAAGAGAGAGTGAGGGCGGGTTTTCTGGTTTGTAGTTGGCTGCCGGGCCCCCTGACGTGACAAACACGTCACCATACGTCATCAACGCGCGCAAAATCTTGTTTTGCTTGTTTTTTATTTTCTCGCTGCCGCCATTAAACTGCCTCGTAGTACCGTTCCTGTGGCTTGCGCGCGTGCAGTTTCGTGCACGCGATGCTGTGCTGCTGCGCGTTTCAGTGTTCAAGTAGAACAGAAACAGAACATAGAATAGTAGAACAGAACGACTGCCGCGCTTCGCTGATTACCAACACGGCACCGGCAAGGTTAATTGAGTTGAACTTTTCACAGTCTCACATGTCACTGACGAACCCATCGCCAGCCGTAATCGAAACTGTAAAATTTGCTGAGAACTTTTTCCACAGTAACAGAGAGGGTCTCCTCAAAAATTCAATCAGCACTGCACAACTGCAGGCCCGGATAAAAGATAGCATTTCATTTGTATCTTGCTTCCCAGCCTGCCACGATGTTGTAAAAGAGATTGTGAGTGTTTTCGTGAAAGTACGGATCCAGATTTTTGTCCGAGATGAAGCCTCCAAAATATCTCCAGTGACTAGTAGTAAATGCGGTAGCAAAAGCGTAGGCATGCGGGTCGCTGCAGCTCAGATTCGGTGACAGTATGCATTCGTAATTTCATGTTTTATTAATTTGAAACATTTGTGAAAGTTGTGGTTTGAAAATATGCATACAATTAATATTTTGCCTGTCGCCTGAATGAATCTGGAAATTGTTCAAAATTTCTGGTAACTGCTTGCATTTTTTAAAGATATTCTCGTGCATATCTGAAGCTTATAATCATCGAAATTAAAATTGGATTGTAGCGTGTGTGAAAAATGTTTCTACGAAAATTATTTGCTTGCACTTCGTTTTCATATCTTTTCATTTCCTTAAGGTTTCTCAGCATCTTCTAATTGTGTAACAGTGTTTTTCTGTGCATTTATTTTTATTTGAAAATGTGTGTTTTCAATTAATGTGCCTGCGCCAGTCTTAGGACCCTTTTCAAAGCGGCCAGTGCTGTGTCAGTAAAATTAAAGATGCTACGTGGTTCCAATGTGCAACAGTGTTTATCGCTACATTTCTTCTGTATTTGGAACTGTGTATTTTGTATGCGCCACATCTTACGACCTTTAAAGCAAACCAGTATTGTGACAATAAAATAAGACCCTATTTTGCCTGAGTCACTTTGCCGATCAATTGATTTTGCGAAGAAATAAAAGCCACTTTTTTCACCTACACTGCCTCTGATTAGCAGCTCTAGGAACACTGCTTCATCGTTTTCTTACAGATGTGATTTGAAAATGAAAGCATTCAACAATCGACGCTTTTGCTTATAGGTTAGCCAGAAGCGATCGATGTTAGAATTCGCCGATTTGCCGCTCACGCGCAAAGATGCAGAAGATTTCTGAAGGGGCCATTGGCTCTCATTCAGGGTAATCTATCTGTCACCCAACACAGATGACACCATAATTGCCTGCTCAGTTTATTTCCCGTTCTTGATGCATCAGAGTACCCGAGCGCGATGCTGAGCGCAAACATTTCTTGCCGTTTTGAGCATGTCTTCTCCTTCCTTCTTTGTTATTGCGAACAATATATGCCGCTAAAACCAAACATAACCTTTTCAAATCGATTAGTAGTTACCTGTGCAAAGCAGATTTAAAAAAACGCTTTAAAAGGCAGCACAACGAGCCCCCGCCATTCAGTGACCATTGACCCATTCCGCGGCACCCCTCGAGCGCAGGCAGGTTCAGCGTGCCGTGCGCAGCGTTCCCGCCAGTTGGAGAGTGAAATCAGAGGAGAATTGAGGAGGAAAGCAGCCGAAGGGAGGAGAGTTTCGCAACTTTCCAGATAGAGGGGTTTTAGACAAATGTAGTAGGTAGCGCCATCTATGAAATGTACGTGCAATAAGAATGTGGCACTTCAGGAATATTACGAGGGTGGCGGTACAAACACCCCGAATCGAGGGGTATTTACGAGAGGGTACGATGTTTCTACAAAGTTTTCACTCTGCCCTTTCCTTTCCATCCAGCGAGGGACGTAAGCACTGGCGGGCTGGGTTAAAGTGAGCTGGATCGATTGGTCGAGCCAAACTCCGGTGCAGGGGTGGTTTGACTCGGCCCGACCCCGCTACAGAAAGCATGTAAACGCGGTCGACTTGAGTGGGGGCATAGTGGAGTGTCTCCCTATGGATTTGTCCCAGAGGGGGAAATCCGAACAATGGCTGGGGTATTGTTTGGGTCTCCCCCTCCGTGACGAATCCAGTCACGCGACTTCCGCGAGTGGATTTTTTTCCAATAGGACAATCTTGCGGGAGTCAGGCAAATTACTATTGATGGGGCGCGTTGCCAACAATTTGTGCAATCTTCCAAATGGTACTTTGAGTGTAGGGCGATTAGTCACGGAGGGGGCGACCCGAATGAGTCGCCAGCGACCCGTTTGAAGTAGTTTGAGGGAGTCGCTCACTGACCGATTTCTTGCGACGCGACTTGAAGTCGCAAAACTACTGAGCCAATCCGCAGCGCTTCTGCCTCCTTCCAAGGCGGGAAAATTTAAGAGTGCATGCGCGCGTTTGCACGATCGACTTACAGCGCCCGCAGTTAGCACTGCGAGAGTGAAGCATACTAATTCACGTTTGTACTCGTATCCTTGGTCATATGCACGACGCTCAGGCATGAGGCGATTTCGTAACCTGCTATTTCGCTAGTCCGCAAACAACAGCGCAAACACCACCGCCGCTTCCGACTTCGTAGAACTATAGCGCTTTGGCTGTCACAACAGCCATAAACATGGGCATAACCATAAGATCTTCTTCCTCGCTGATAATTTCATATATTCATACCCGAAATGAGTCAGAATTGATCTACCCCGAGCGCGGTAGCAGAGGCCGTAAAGGCGCGAAAGTGGGCTCTTCGTTCAAATCTTGTTCGGAGGCAGGGTTGTCGTGAAGCGAGTCGCACGCCAGTGTGAACACTCCTTGTCGATCGGCGCTTGTTGCTGGTCGCCCCCTCCGTGACAAATCGAGCCGCGCGACCTCCGCGAGTCGCCAGTGTGAACCAGCCGTCTAGCCTGTGTGGAGACGCGTGAGTCAACTGTGAGCATACCTCCCCCCCCCCCCCCTTCCCCTACAATGTCAACAGGAAGCTGGCGAACCTGCCCCCTCTTCTCTGTTGAGGCAAGCTGCGGGAGGCGGGGGGGGGGGGGGCAAGTTGCGGGAAACCTAGAACTGCACCTAGTTATTGTGCAGCAGTTCGTCCCGTTTATGAAGGGAGGAATGTCCTTTCCTGGAAAAGGACATGCAGCAAAGTCCTCCCCCTATTTTCGCATGGCAGTAGAGGGAAGGCTCTTCTCCCATTATTGGGGCGAGTATTGTTCGAAGCAGCTGTGCAGTGGGGTGAAGAAGGAGTTGAATGAGGCAGCCCATGCTGCGCAGGATGGGAACAAAAGCCCTTTCCTTCTCTGCCTGAACACCACTGTGGAGCCACAAAATCTTTGAAAGCCCGCGCATCAACAAAAGAAAAGCCTTCAGGCAGCTCAGGCCAAGAGGGCTGGGTACTAAATTCCTCAGTCATGGATTATTGGCTTAGCTCGGTGGCAGAATCTAAACTACTCTCAAGATGGCGACAGAAAAAATAGAGGAGGTTATAACAGAGCATGCCGCTCGTAGTGTCAGGGCCGCGCCCGTCGGCGGAATGTGGCTTTCCATTTCATGCATGAGGACTTTATCGCAGATTTAATGTTCTAAAGAGCTTGTAGTTTCCTTGTGATTGACTTAAAGGTGCAGCCTGACCTCCTCAGCTGCCTGCCGACTTGGCTACGAGCCGCGCCGCCGCTGCATTACCAAAGCGATAACGTCGCTACGCGCAGGTTTGAAACGGTTCTCGTCAGTTAGAACGTTCTTTTATTGCGAAAGCAATACTACACCTGGTCAAACCACTCGTCGCTGCGTGCCATGACCGTAGTCCCCGAGCCGACGCTGCGCCTAACAGAAGAAGGAGAAGAAGAATGCACTGTCACCCGCAGCTAGGAGTTCCTTATTAAGCACGCAGTCTGGATCTGTTTTATCATCGGATGACTACCTGCATCTCAAGTATTCTTGGAATAGAAAATCATGTCAATCAAGGCAGACTGAGGTCTCTCTAACCAGGCTACGCTGCCGTAATCCGCCCCTACATTTCTATATGCACAGGTCAGGTTTGGCGCTTTTTCCCGTCTGCGCATTCTGCGGGGAACCGGAAACAATAGATCATTTCTTGATATTTTGCCGCCGTTTTACCGGTGTTTAGAGAAGCCGTTACACCAGCTGAGCCTTAGTTTGAGCAGCCAGATTTTATTATCGTTCGGTGCCACCATACTTGGGTACAGCCACAGGCCTGTTTTTAACGCCATTCAAAACTTCTTAATAGAAACAAAACGTCTACCTGGCTAATATGCTTCGAATTTTCAATCTGTACATATTAATCTCAGTATTCTCTTACTGCGTGCGTTAGTATTTACTCTTTGTTATTTTGGTTATCCCTAGCATTTATTTCTATGCATTTTTGCGATGTAGTTATACATCACAAAATTAATATCTCTGCACCCCAATTCTTGGCCGATCCCCCCGTGTGGGAATGTGCCATCAAAATAGAGGAGAACAACAACAACAATGCTTTCGCTCCATATTCGGTTCAGCAGCTTTGAACCCTCCACATTTTATTTTTTTTTGTTGCGAAAGAAATACTACGCCTGGTCTAACCGCTCGTCGCTGTGTGCCGTGCCCGTGGAAGAAGAAGAAGAACGCTCGATCACCTGCAGCCATAGAGTTAATACAAAGACTCTAGAGGGAAAGCTGGGCAGGGAAACGAGCTTCTCACTGGTTAGCCGCCATCATCAAATTTATCATTGTGGCCAGCACAGTTTCTGCTCACTGCGTCAAAAATAAACAAAGGTTTGAACAAAAGTTTTAAAAACCGCTGCCGATAACACAACTGTAGGAAATTTCTATACATTGTTTTCAAGTTTCAAGCATATTATATAATCTTTCAGGCACCTTCTTGGCCATAAAGGAATGATGTAGAACAATTGGAAACCATGTTTGCGAGCAGACGCAGCAGACGTAGCAGATCAACAGTAAACACACACGAGCACCCTTTGACATTTACTGTATGCAGCACTAGCCATCCCGGATAGACCAAGGGCCGTTGTTGTGGAATTCGTCACTGTTTTTTTTTTTTAATATACTGTGGTCGTCGTCTTGCGCCAAAGCAAATTTCTGACATATTTTCAGGTGATCGGGCACAGAGGAGATGCATGTGCGCTCGACGGACGAAATGCATGCGAAGCGCGAAACAATCGCAGGGATAGCCGGCCTTGCGATAACAACTCAGAAGAATCAGGACACATATGTGACGTTACAGTAGGTACGCGAAGCAAAATATCACAAGAAATGCTCCACACGCGACGATTCTGCCGTTGTTTACAGCACCTACTGAACAGTAGCCGCCCGCCGTCGGTTAACTGCACGCCGCCATCTTCCCACGATATAAGTTGCCAGCTTCAAACCATCTTCATGTGCCAGATTTAGCAAGTGAAATTCATCTGGCAACCAATGAACAGTGGGATAATGGCGGCAATCACGCGGTCACCCATCAAATGCATTGGGTGAACGGGCAGCTTTCCCTCTAGAGTCTTTGTATTAACTCTATGCCTGCAGCTAATGCTTTCGCAAATTAGAGGAGAACAACAGCAGCAACAATGCTTTCGCTCCATAGTCGGTTCAGCAGCGTTGAACCCTCCTCATTTTATATTTTTTATTGCGAAAGCAATACTACGCCAGGTCTAACCGCTCGTCGCTGTGTGCCGTGTCCGTGGAAGAAGAAGAAGAACGCTCGATAACCTGCAGCTAATGCTTTCGCAAATTAGAGGAGAACAACAGCAGTAACAATGCTTTCGCTCCATAGTCGGTTCAGCAGCGTTGAACCCTCCTCATTTTATTTTTTTTATTGCGAAAACAATACTATGCCTGGTCTAACCGCTCGTCGCTGTGTGCCGTGTCTGTGTAAGAAGAAGAGGAACTCTCGGTCACCCGCAGCTTATGTTTTCGCTCCATAGTCGGTTCAGCAGCGTTGAACCCTCCTCATTTTATTTTTACTATTGCGAAAGAAATACTACGCCAGTTCTAACCACTCGTCGCTGTGTGCCCTATCCGTGGAAGAAGAAGACGAACGCTCGGTCACCCGCAGCTTATGCTTTCGCTCCATAGTCGGTTCAGCAGCGTTGAACCCTCCTCATTTTATTTTTTTTTATTGCGAAAGCAATACTACATCAGGTCTAACCACTCGTCGCTGTGTGCTGTGTCCGTGGAAGAAGAAGACGAACGCTCGCTCACCCGCAGCTTATGCTTTCGCTCCATAGTCGGTTCAGCAGGGTTGAACCCTCCTCATTTTATTTTTTTTTTATTGACTACGCCAGGTCTAACCGCTCGTCGCTGTGTGCCGTGTCCGTGGATGAAGAAGACGAACGCTCGGTCACCCACAGCTTATGCTTTCGCTCCATAGTCGGTTCAACAGCGTTGAACCTTCCTCATTTTATTTTTTTTATTGCGAAAGCAATACTACGTCAGGTCTAACCGCTCGTCGCTGTGTGCTGTGTCCGTGGAAGAAGAAGACGAACGCTCGCTCACCCGCAGCTTATGCTTACGCTCCATAGTCGGTTCAGCAGCGTTGAACCCTCCTCATTTTATTTTTTTTATTGCGAAAGCAATACTACGTCCGGTCTAACCACTCGTCGCTGTGTGCTGTGTCCGTGGAAGAAGAAGGCGAACGCTCGGTCACCCGCAGCTTATGCTTTCGCTCCATAGTCGGTTCAACAGCGTTGAACCTTCCTCATTTTATTTTTTTTTATTGCGAAAGCAATACTCGGCACACATCGACGAGCGGTTTGACCTGGCGTAGTATTGCTTTCGCAATAAAAAAATAAAATAAAACGAGGTGGGTTCAACGCTGCTGAACCGACTATGGAGCGAAAGCATAAGCTGCGGGTGACCGAGCGTTCGTCTGCTTCTTCCAGGGACACGTCACACAGCGAAGAGTGGTTGGACCTGGCGTAGTATTGCTTTCGCAATAAAAAAAAATAAAATGAGGAGGGTTCAACGCTGCTGAACCGACTATGAAGCGAAAGCATAGCTGCGGGTGACCGAACGTTCGTCTTCATCTTCCACGGACACGGCACACAGCGACGAGCGGCTAGACCTGGCGTTGTACTGCTTTCGCAATAAAAAAAATAAAATGAGGAGGCTTCAACGCTGCTGAACCGACTATGGAGCGAAAGCACAAGCTGCGGGTGACCGAGCGTTCGTCTTCTTCTTCCCCGGACACGGCACACAGCGACGAGCGGCTAGACCTGGCGTAGTATTGCTTTCGCAATAAAAAAAATAAAATGAGGAGGGTTCAACGCTGTTCAACCGACTATGGAGCGAAGGCATAAGCTGCGGGTGACCGAGCGTTCGTCTTCTTCTTCCACGGACACGGCACACAGCGACGAGCGGTTAGACCTGGCGTAGTATTGCTTTCGCAATAAAAAAAATAAAATGAGGAGGGTTCAACGCTGCTGGACCGACTATGGAGCAAAAGCATAAGCTACGGGTGACCGAGCGTTTGTATTCTTCTTCCACGGACACGGCGCACAGCGACCAGCGGTTAGACCTGGCGTTATATTGCTTTCGCAATAAAAAGAATAAAATGAGTAGGGTTCAACGCTGCTGAACCGACTATGGAGCGAAAGCATAAGCTGCGGGTGACCGAGCGTTCGTCTTCTTCTTCCACGGACACGGCAAACAGCGACGAGTGGTTAGACCTGGCGTAGTATTGCTTTCGCAATAAAAAAAATAAAATGAGGAGGGTTCAATGCTGGTGAACCGACTATGGAGCGAAAGCATAAGCTGCGGGAGACCGAGTGTTCTTTTTCTTCCACGGACACGGCACACAGCGACGAGCGGTTAAACCTGGCGCAGTATTGCTTTCAGAATAAAAAAAAAATAAAATGAGGAGGGTTCAACGCTGCTCAACTGACTATGGAGCGAAAGCATAAGCTGCGGGTGACCGAGCGTTCGTCTTCTTCTTCCACGGACACGGCACACAGCGGCGAGCGGTTAGACCAGGCGTAGTATTGCTTTTGCCATAAAAAAATAAAATGAGGGTTCAAGGCTGCTGAAGCGACTATGGAGCGAAAGCATAAGCTGCGGGAGACCGAGTGTTCTTTTTCTTCCACGGACACGGCACACAGCGACGAGCGGTTAAACCTGGCGCAGTATTGCTTTCAGAATAAAAAAAAAATAAAATGAGGAGGGTTCAACGCTGCTCAACTGACTATGGAGCGAAAGCATAAGCTGCGGGTGACCGAGCGTCCGTCTTCTTCTTCCACGAACACGGCACACAGCGACGAGCGGTTTGACCTGGCGTAGTATTTCTTTCGCAATAAAAAAAATTAAATTAGGAGGGTTCAACGCTGCTGGACTGACTCTGGAGCGACAGCATAAGCTGCGGGTGACCGAGCGTTTGTATTCTTCTACCACGGCGCACAACGACGAGCGGTTAGACCTGACGTAGTATTGCTTTCGCAATAAAAAAAATAAAATGAGTAGGGTTCAACGCTGCTGAACCGACTATGGAGCGAAAGCAAAAAGCTGCGGTTGACCGAGCGTTCGTCTTCTTCTTCCGCGGACATGGCACACAGCGACGAGCGGTTAGACCTGGCATAGTATTGCTTTCGCAAAGAAAAAAAATAAAATGAGGAGGGTTCAACGCTGCTCAACTGACTATGGAGTGAAAGCATAAGCTGCGGGTGACCGAGCGTTCGTCTTCTTCTTCCACGGACATGGCACACAGCGACGAGCGGTTAGAGCTGGCGTAGTATTGCTTTCGCAATAAAAAAAATAAAATGAGGAGTGTTCAACACTGCTGAACAGACTATGGAACGAAAGCATAAGCTGCGGGTGACCGAGCGTTCGTCTTCTTCTTCCACGGACACGGCACACAGCGACGACCAGTTAGACCTGGCTTAGTATTGCTTTCGCAATAAAAAAAATAAAATGAGGAGGGTTCAATGCTTCTCAACTGACTATGGAGCGAAAGCATCAGCTGCGAGTGACCGAGCGTTCGTCTTCTTCTTCCACGGACACGGCACACAGCGGCGAGCAGTTAGACCTGGCGTAGTATTGCTTTTGACATAAAAAAAAAATAAAATGAGGGTTAAAGGCTGCTGAACCGACTATGGAGCGAAAGTATAAGCTGCGGGTGACCGAGCGTTCGTCTTCTTCTTCCACGGACACGGCACACAGCGACGAGCGGTTAGACCTGGCGTTGTATTGCTTCAGCAAAAAATAAAATGAGGAGCGTTCAACGCTGCTGAACCGACTATGGAGCGAATGCATTAGCTGCAGGAGACCGAGTGTTCTTCTTCTTCCACGCACACGGCACACAGCGACGAGCGGTTAGACCTGACATAGTATTGCTTCCGCAATAAAAAAAAATGAAATGAGGAGGGTTCAACGCTGCTGAACTGCTGAACCGACTATGGAGCGAAAACATAAGCTGCGGGTGACCGAGCGTTCGTCTTCTTCTTCCACGGACACGGCACACAGCGACGAGCGGTTAGACCTGGCGTAGTATTGCTTTCGCAATAAAAATTAAAATGCGGAGGGTTCAACGCTGCTGAACCGACTATGGAGCGAAAGCATAAGCTGCGGGTGACCGAGCGTTCGTCTTCTTCTTCCACGGACACGGCACACAGCGACGAGCGGTTAGACCTGGCGTAGTATTTCTTTCGCAATAAAAAAAAATAAAATGAGGAGGGTTCAACGCTGCTGGACCGACTATGGAGCAAAGCATAAGCGGCGGGTGACCGAGCGTTCGTCTTCTTCTTCCACGGACACGGCACACAGCGAAGAGTGGTTGGACCTGACATAGTATTGCTTTCGCAATAAGAAAAATGAAATGAGGAGGGTTCAACGCTGCTGGACAGACTATGGAGCGAAAGCATAAGCTGTGGGTGACCGAGCGTTTGTATTCTTCCACGGACACGGCGCACAGCGACGAGCGGTTAGACCTGGCGTAGTATTGCTTTCGCAATAAAAAAAAAATAAAATGAGTATGGTTCAACGCTGCTGAAGCGACTATGGAGCGAAAGGAAAAAGCTGCGGGTGACCGAGCATTCGTCTTCTTCTTCCACGGATACGGCACACAGCGACGAGCGGTTAGACCTGGATTAGTATTGCTTTCGCAATAAAAAAAAATAAAATTAGGAGGATCAATGCTTCTCAACTGACTATGGAGCGAAAGCATCTGCTGCGGGTGACCGAGCGTTCGTCTTCTTCTTCCACGGACACGGCACACAGCGGCGAGCAGACAGACCTGGCGTAGTATTGCTTTTGCCATAAAAAAAATAAAATGAGGGTTCAAGGCTGCTGAACCGACTATGGAGCGAAAGCATAAGCTGCGGGTGACCGAGCGTTCGTCTTCTTCTTCCACGGACACGGCACACAGCGACGAGCGATTAGACCTGGCGTAGTATTGCTTCAGCAAAAAAAATAAATAGAGGAGGGTTCAACGCTGCTGAACCGACTATGGGGCGAAAGCATAAGATGCTGGTGACCGAGCGTTCGTCTTCTTTTTCCACGGACACGGCACACAGCGACGAGTGGTTAGACCTGACGTAGTATTGCTTTCGCAATAAAAAAAAAATAAAATGAGGAGGGTTCAACGCTGCTGAACCGACTATGGAGCGAATGCATTAGCTGCAGGAGACCGAGTGTTCTTCTTCCACGCACACGGCACACAGCGACGAGCGGTTAGACCTGACATAGTATTGCTTCCGCAATAAAAAAAAATGAAATGAGGAGGGTTCAACGCTGCTGAACTGCTGAACCGACTATGGAGCGAAAACATAAGCTGCGGGTGACCGAGCGTCCGTCTTCTTCCACGGACACGGCACACAGCGACTTGCGGTTAGACCTCGCGTAGTATTGATTTCGCAATAAAAAAAATGAGGAGGGTTTAACACTGCTGAACCGACTATGGAGCGAAAGCATAAGCTGCGGGTGGCCGAGCGTTCGTCTTCTTCTTCCACGGACACGGCACACAGCGACGAGCGGTTAGACCTGGCGTAGTATTGCTTTCGCAATAAAAATATAAAATGAGGAGGGTTCAACGCTGCTGAACCGACTATGGAGCGAAAGCATAAGCTGCGGGTGACCGAGCGTTCGTCTTCTTCTTCCACGGACACGGCACAAAGCGACGAGCGGTTAGACCTGGCGTAGTATTTCTTTCGCAATAAAAAAAATAAAATGAGGAGGGTTCAACGCTGCTGGACCGACTATGGAGCGAAAGCATAAGCGGCGGGTGACCGAGCGTTCGTCTTCTTCTTCCACGGACACGGCATACAGAGAAGAGTGGTTAGACCTGACATAGTATTGCTTTCGCAATAAAAAAAATGAAATGAGGAGGGTTCAACGCTGCTGAACTGCTGAACCGACTATTGAGCGAAAACATAAGCTGCGGGTGACCGAGAGTCCGTCTTCTTCTTCCACGGACACGGCACACAGCGACGACCGGTTAGACCTGGCTTAGTATTGATTTCGCAATAAAAAAAAATAAAATGAGGGTTCGAGGCTGCTGAACCGACTATGGAGCGAAAGCATAAGCTGCGGGTGACCGAGCGTTCGTCTTCTTCTTCCACAGACACATCACACAGCGACGAGCGGTTAGACCTGGCGTAGTATTGCTTCAGCAAAAAAAAAAAAATAAAATGAGGAGGGTTCAACGCTGTTGAACCGACTATTGAGCGAATGCATTAGCTGCAGGAGACGGAGTGTTCTTCTTCCACGCACACGGCACACAGCGACGAGCGGTTAGACCTGGCGTAGTATTTCTTTCGCAATAAAAAAAATAAAATGAGGAGGGTTGGACGCTGCTGGACCGACTATGGAGCGAAAGCATAAGCGGCGGGTGACCGAGCGTTCGTCTTCTTCTTGCACGGACACGGCACACAGCGAAGAGTGGTTAGACCTCACATAGTATTGCTGTCGCAAAAAAAATTAAATGAGGAGGGTTCAACGCTGCTGAACTGCTGAACCGACTATTGAGCGAAAACATAAGCTGCGGGTGACCGAGAGTCCGTCTTCTTCCACGGACACGGCACACAGCGACGAGCGGTTAGACCTGGCGTAGTATTGCTTTCGCAATAAAAAAAAATTTAGGAGGGTTTAACGCTTCTGAACCAACTATGGAGCGAAAGCATAAGCTTCGGGTCACCGAGCGTTCGTCTTCTTCCACGGACACGGCACACAGCGACGGGCGGTTAGACCTGGCGTAGTATTTCTTTCGCAATAAAAAAAAATAAAATGAGGAGGGTTCAACGCTGCTGGACCGACTATGGAGCGAAAGCATAAGCTGCGGGTGACCGAGCGTTCGTCTTCTTCTTCCACGGACACGGCACACAGCGACGAGCGGTTAGACCTGGCGTAGTATTGCTTTCGCAATAAAAAAAATAAAATGAGGAGGGTTCAACGCTGCTGAACCGACTATGGAGCGAAAGCATAAGCTGCGGGTGACCGAGCGTTCGTCCTCTTTTTCCACGGACACGGCACACAGCGACGAGTGGTTAGACCTGGCGTAGTATTGCTTTCGTAGTAAAAAAAATAAAATGAGGAGTATTCAAGACTGCTGAACAGACTATGGAACGAAAGCATGAGCTGCTGGTGACCGAGCGTTCGTCTTCTTCTTCCACGGACACGGCACACAGCGACGACCGGTTAGACCTGGCGTAGTCATGCTTTCGCAATAAAAAAAATAAAATGAGGAGGGTTCAATGCTGCTCAACTGACTATGGCGCGAAAGCATAAGCTGCGGGTGACCGAGCGTTCGTCTTCTTCCACGGACACGAAACACAGCGACGAGCGGTTAGACCTGGCGTAGTATTTCTTTCGCAATAAAAAAAATAAAATTAGGAGAGTTCTACGCTGCTGGACTGACTCTGGAGCGACAGCATAAGCTGCGGGTGACCGAGCGTTTGTATTCTTCTTCCACGGCGCACAGCGACGAGCGGTTAGACCTGACGTAGTATTGCTTTCGCAATAAAAAAAATAAAATGAGTAGGGTTCAACGCTGCTGAACCGACTATGGAGCGAAAGAAAAAAGCTGCGGTTGACCGAGCGTTCGTCTTCTTTTTCCGCGGACATGGCACACAGCGACGAGCGGTTAGACCTGGCATAGTATTGCTTTCGCAAAGAAAAAAAATAAAATGAGGAGGGTTCAACGCTGCTCAACTGACTATGGAGTGAAAGCATAAGCTGCGGATGACCGAGCGTTCGTCTTCTTCTTCCACGGACATGGCACACAGCGACGAGCGGTTAGACCTGGCGTAGTATTGCTTTCGCAATAAAAAAAAAAATAAAATGAGGAGGGTTCAACGCTGCTGAACCGACTATGGAGCGAAAGCATAAGCTGCGGTTGACCGAGCGTTCGTCTTCTTTTTCCGCGGACACGGCACACAGGGACGAGCGGTTAGACTTGGCGTATTATTGCTTTCGCAATAAAAAAAATAAAATGAGGAGTGTTCAACGCTGCTCAACTGACTATGGAGTGAAAGCATAAGATGCGGGTGACCGAGCGTTCGTCTTCTTCTTCCACGGACACGGCACACAGCGACGAGTGGTTGGACCTGACGTAGTATTGCTTTCGCAATAAAAAAAAATAAAATGAGGAGCGTTCAACGCTGCTGAACCGACTATGGAGCGAATGCATTAGCTTCAGGAGACCGAGTGTTCTTCTTCTTCCACGCACACGGCACACAGCGACGAGCGGTTAGACCTGACATAGTATTGCTCCCGATTTTAAAAAAAAATGAAATGAGGAGGGTTCAACGCTGCTGAACTGCTGAACCGACTATGGAGCGAAAACATAAGCTGCGGGTGACCGAGCGTCCGTCTTCTTCTTCCACGGACACGGCACACAGCGACGAGCGGTTAGACCTCGCGTAGTACTGCTTTCGCAATAAAAAAAAATGAGGAGGGTTTAACACTGCTGAACCGACTATGGAGCGAAAGCATAAGCTGCGGGTGACCGAGCGTTCGTCTTCTTCTTCCACGGACACGGCACACAGCGACGAGCGGTTAGACCTGGCGTAGTATTTCTTTCGCAATAAAAAAAATAAAATGAGGAGGGTTCAACGCTGCTGGACCGACTATGGAGCAAAGCATAAGCGGCGGGTGACCGAGCGTTCGTCTTCTTCTTCCACGGACACGGCACACAGCGACGACCGGTTAGACCTGGCTTAGTATTGATTTCGCAATAAAAAAAAATAAAATGAGGAGGGTTCAATGCTGCTGAACCGACTCTGGAGCGAATGCATTAGCTTCAGGAGACCGAGTGTTCTTCTTCTTCCACGCACACGGCACACAGCGACGAGCGGTTAGACCTGACATAGTATTGCTTCCGCAATCAAAAAAAATGAAATGAGGAGGGTTCAACGCTGCTGAACTGCTGAACCGACTATGGAGCGAAAACATAAGCTGCGGGTGACCGAGCGTCCGTCTTCTTCTTCCACGGACACGGCACACAGCGACGAGCGGTTAGACCTCGCGTAGTACTGCTTTCGCAATAAAAAAAAATGAGGAGGGTTTAACACTGCTGAACCGACTATGGAGCGAAAGCATAAGCTGCGGGTGACCGAGCGTTCGTCTTCTTCTTCCACGGACACGGCACACAGCGACGAGCGGTTAGACCTGGCGTAGTATTTCTTTCGCAATAAAAAAAATAAAATGAGGAGGGTTCAACGCTGCTGGACAGACTATGGAGCGAAAGCATAAGCTGTGGGTGACCGAGCGTTTGTATTCTTCCACGGACACGGCGCACAGCGACGAGCGGTTAGACCTGGCGTAGTATTGCTTCAGCAAAATAAAAAATAAATAGAGGAGGGTTCAACGCTGCTGAACCGACTATGGGGCGAAAGCATAAGATGCGGGTGACCGAGCGTTCGTCTTCTTCTTCCACGGACACGGCACACAGCGACGAGTGGTTAGACCTGACGTAGTATTGCTTTCGCAATAAAAAAAAAATAAAATGAGGAGGGTTCAACGCTGCTGAACCGACTATGGAGCGAAAACATAAGCTGCGGGTGACCGAGCGTCCGTCTTCTTCCACGGACACGGCACACAGCGACTTGCGGTTAGACCTCGCGTAGTATTGATTTCGCAATAAAAATAATGAGGAGGGTTTAACACTGCTGAACCGACTATTGAGCGAAATCATAAGCTGCGGGTGGCCGAGCGTTCGTCTTCTTCCACGGACACGGCACACAGCGACGAGCGGTTAGACCTGGCGTAGTATTGCTTTCGCAATAAAAATTAAAATGAGGAGGGTTCAACGCTGCTGAACCGACTATGGAGCGAAAGCATAAGCTGCAGGTGACCGAGCGTTCGTCTTCTTCTTCCACGGACACGGCACACAGCGACGAGCGGTTAGACCTGGCGTAGTATTTCTTTCGCAATAAAAAAAATAAAATGAGGAGGGTTCAACGCTGCTGGACCGACTATGGAGCGAAAGCATAAGCGGCGGGTGACCGAGCGTTCGTCTTCTTCTTCCACGGACACGGCACACAGCGACGAGCGGTTAGACCTGGCGTAGTATTTCTTTCGCAATAAAAAAATAAAATGAGGAGGGTTCAACGCTGCTGAACCGACTATGGAGCGAAAGCATAAGCTGCAGGTGACCGAGCGTTCGTCTTCTTCTTCCACGGACACGGCACACAGCGACGACCGGTTAGACCTGGCTTAGTATTGATTTCGCAATAAAAAAAATAAAATAAGGGTTCAAGGCTGCTGAACCGACTATGGAGCGAAAGCATAAGCTGCGGGTGACCGAGCGTTCGTCTTCTTCTTCCACAAACACATCACACAGCGACGAGCGGTTAGACCTGGCGTAGTATTGCTTCAACAAAAAAAAAATAAAATGAGGAGGGTTCAACGCTGCTGAACCGACTATTGAGCGAATGCATTAGCTGCAGGGGACCGAGTGTTCTTCTTCTTCCACGCACACGGCACACAGCGACGAGCGGTTAGACCTGGCGTAGTATTTCTTTCGCAATAAAAAAAATAAAATGAGGAGGGTTGAACGCTGCTGGACCGACTATGGAGCGAAAGCACAAGCGGCGGGTGACCGAGCGTTCGTCTTCTTCTTGCACGGACACGGCACACAGCGAAGAGTGGTTAGACCTCACATAGTATTGCTGTCGCAAAAAAAAAAATTAAATGAGGAGGGTTCAACGCTGCTGAACTGCTGAACCGACTATTGAGCGAAAACATAAGCTTCGGGTGACCGAGAGTCCGTCTTCTTCCACGGACACGGCACACAGCGACGAGCGGTTAGACCTCGCGTAGTATTGCTTTCGCAATAAAAAAAAAATTAGGAGGGTTTAACGCTGCTGGACCGACTATGGAGCGAAAGCATAAGCTGTGGGTGACCGAGCGTTTGTATTCTTCCACGGACACGGCGCACAGCGACGAACGGTTGGACCTGGCGTAGTATTGCTTACGCAATAAAAAAAAATAAAATGAGTAGGGTTCAACGCTGCTGAACCGACTATGGAGCGAAAGCAAAAAGCTGCGGGTGACCGAGCATTCGTGTTCTTCTTCCACGGACACGGCACACAGCGACGAGCGGTTAGACCTGGCATAGTATTGCTTTCGCAAAGAAAAAAAAATAAAATGAGGAGGGTTCAACGCTGCTCAACTGACTATGGAGCGAAAGCATAAGCTGCGGGTGACCGAGCGTTCGTCTTCTTCCACGGACACGAAACACAGCGACGAGCGGTTAGACCTGGCGTAGTATTTCTTTCGCAATAAAAAAAATAAAATTAGGAGGGTTCAACGCTGCTGGACTGACTCTGGAGCGACAGCATAAGCTGCGGGTGACCGAGCGTTTGTATTCTTCTTCCACGGCGCACAGCGACGAGCGGTTAGACCTGACGTAGTATTGCTTTCGCAATAAAAAAAATAAAATGAGTAGGGTTCAACGCTGCTGAACCGACTATGGAGCGAAAGCAAAAAGCTTCGGTTGACCGAGCGTTCGTCTTCTTCTTCCGCGGACATGGCACACAGCGACGAGCGGTTAGACCTGGCGTAGTATTGCTTTCGCAATAAAAAAAAAATAAAATGAGCAGGGTTCAACGCTGCTGAACCGACTATGGAGCGAAAGCATAAGCTGCGGGTGACCGAGCGTTCGTCTTCTTCTTCCACGGACACGGCACACAGCGACGAGCGGTCTGACCTGGCGTAGTATTGCTTTCGCAATAAAAAAAATAAAATGAGGAGTGTTCCACACTGCTGAACAGACTATGGAACGAAAGCATAAGCTGCGGGTGACCGAGCGTTCGTCTTCTTCTTCCACGGACACGGCACACAGCGACGACCAGTTAGACCTGGCTTAGTATTGCTTTCGCAATAAAAAAAATAAAATGAGGAGGGTTCAATGCTTCTCAACTGACTATGGAGCGAAAGCATCAGCTGCGGGTGACCGAGCGTTCGTCTTCTGCTTCCACGGACACGGCACACAGCGGCGAGCAGTTAGACCTGGCGTAGTATTGCTTTTGCCATAAAAGAAAAAATAAAATGAGGGTTAAAGGCTGCTGAACCGACTATGGAGCGAAAGCATAAGCTGCGGGTGACCGAGCGTTCGTCTTCTTCTTCCACGGACACGGCACACAGCGACGAGCGGTTAGACCTGGCGTTGTATTGCTTCAGCAAAAAAAAAAAATAGAGGAGGGTTCAACGCTGCTGAACCGACTATGGGGCGAAAGCATAAGATGCGGGTGACCGAGCGTTCGTCTTCTTCTTCCACGGACACGGCACACAGCGACGAGTGGTTAGACCTGACGTAGTATTGGTTTCGCAATAAAATAAAATAAAATGAGGAGCGTTCAACGCTGCTGAACCGACTATGGAGCGAATGCATTAGATTCAGGAGACCGAGTGTTCTTCTTCTTCCACGCACACGGCACACAGCGACGAGCGGTTAGACCTGATATAGTATTGCTTCCGCAATAAAAAAAAATGAAATGAGGAGGGTTCAACGCTGCTGAACTGCTGAACCGACTATGGAGCGAAAACATAAGCTGCGGGTGACCGAGCGTCCGTCTTCTTCTTCCACGGACACAGCACACAGCGACGAGCGGTTAGACCTCGCGTAGTACTGCTTTCGCAATAAAAAAAAATGAGGAGGGTTTAACACTGCTGAACCGACTATGGAGCGAAAGCATAAGCTGCGGGTGACCGAGCGTTCGTCTTCTTCCACGGACACGGCACACAGCGACGAGCGGTTAGACCTGGCGTAGTATTTCTTTCGCAATAAAAAAAATAAAATGAGGAGGGTTCAACGCTGCTGAACCGACTATGGAGCGAAAGCATAAGCTGCGGGTGACCGAGCGTTCGTCTTCTTCTTCCACGGACACGGCACACAGCGACGAGCGGTTAGACCTGGCGTGGTATTTCTTTCGCAATAAAAAAAATAAAATGAGGAGGGTTCAACGCTGCTGGACCGACTATGGAGCAAAGCATAAGCGGCGGGTGACCGAGCGTTCGTCTTCTTCTTCCACGGACACGGCACACAGCGAAGAGTGGTTAGACCTGACATAGTATTGCTTTCGCAATAAGAAAAATCAAATGAGGAGGGTTCAACGCTGCTGAACTGCTGAACCGACTATGGAGCGAAAGCATAAGCTGTGGGTGACCGAGCGTTTGTATTCTTCCACGGACACAGCACACAGCGACGAGCGGTTAGACCTCGCGTAGTACTGCTTTCGCAATAAAAAAAAATGAGGAGGGTTTAACACTGCTGAACCGACTATGGAGCGAAAGCATAAGCTGCGGGTGACCGAGCGTTCGTCTTCTTCTTCCACGTACACGGCACACAGCGACGAGCGGTTAGACCTGGCGTAGTATTTCTTTCGCAATAAAAAAAATAAAATGAGGAGGGTTCAACGCTGCTGAACCGACTATGGAGCGAAAGCATAAGCTGCGGGTGACCGAGCGTTCGTCTTCTTCTTCCACGGACACGGCACACAGCGACGAGTGGTTAGACCTGACGTAGTATTGGTTTCGCAATAAAATAAAATAAAATGAGGAGCGTTCAACGCTGCTGAACCGACTATGGAGCGAATGCATTAGATTCAGGAGACCGAGTGTTCTTCTTCTTCCACGCACACGGCACACAGCGACGAGCGGTTAGACCTGATATAGTATTGCTTCCGCAATAAAAAAAAATGAAATGAGGAGGGTTCAACGCTGCTGAACTGCTGAACCGACTATGGAGCGAAAACATAAGCTGCGGGTGACCGAGCGTCCGTCTTCTTCTTCCACGGACACAGCACACAGCGACGAGCGGTTAGACCTCGCGTAGTACTGCTTTCGCAATAAAAAAAAATGAGGAGGGTTTAACACTGCTGAACCGACTATGGAGCGAAAGCATAAGCTGCGGGTGACCGAGCGTTCGTCTTCTTCCACGGACACGGCACACAGCGACGAGCGGTTAGACCTGGCGTAGTATTTCTTTCGCAATAAAAAAAATAAAATGAGGAGGGTTCAACGCTGCTGAACCGACTATGGAGCGAAAGCATAAGCTGCGGGTGACCGAGCGTTCGTCTTCTTCTTCCACGGACACGGCACACAGCGACGAGCGGTTAGACCTGGCGTGGTATTTCTTTCGCAATAAAAAAAATAAAATGAGGAGGGTTCAACGCTGCTGGACCGACTATGGAGCAAAGCATAAGCGGCGGGTGACCGAGCGTTCGTCTTCTTCTTCCACGGACACGGCACACAGCGAAGAGTGGTTAGACCTGACATAGTATTGCTTTCGCAATAAGAAAAATCAAATGAGGAGGGTTCAACGCTGCTGAACTGCTGAACCGACTATTGAGCGAAAACATAAGCTGCGGGTGACCGAGAGTCCGTCTTCTTCTTCCACGGACACGGCACACAGCGACGACCGGTTAGACCTGGCTTAGTATTGATTTCGCAATAAGATAAAATAAAATGAGGAGGGTTCAATGCTGCTGAACCGACTATGGAGCGAATGCATTAGCTTCAGGAGACCGAGTGTTCTTCTTCTTCCACGCACACGGCACACAGCGACGAGCGGTTAGACCTGACATAGTATTGCTTCCGCAATAAAAAAAAAAATGAAATGTGGAGGGTTCAACGCTGCTGAACTGCTGAACCGACTATGGAGCGAAAACATAAGCTGCGGGTGACCGAGCGTCCGTCTTCTTCTTCCACGGACACGGCACACAGCGACGAGTGGTTAGACCTGACGTAGTATTGCTTTCGCAATAAAAAAAAATAAAATGAGGAGCGTTCAACGCTGCTGAACCGACTATGGAGCGAATGCATTAGCTTCAGGAGACCGAGTATTCTTCTTCTTCCACGCACACGGCACACAGCGACGAGCGGTTAGACCTGACATAGTATTGCTTCCGCAATAAAAAAAAATAAAATGAGGAGGGTTCAACGCTGCTGAACCGACTATTGAGCGAATGCATTAGCTGCAGGAGACCGAGTGTTCTTCTTCTTCCACGCACACGGCACACAGCGAAGGGCGGTTAGACCTGGCGTAGTATTTCTTTCGCAATAAAAAAAAATAAAATGAGGAGGGTTCAACGCTGCTGGACAAACTATGGAGCGAAAGCATAAGCTGTGGGTGACCGAGCGTTTGTATTCTTCCACGGACACGGCGCACAGCGACGAGCGGTTAGACCTGGCGTAGTATTGCTTTCGCAATAAAAAAATAAAATGAGTAGGGTTCAACGCTGCTGAAGCGACTATGGAGCGAAAGGAAAAAGCTGCGGGTGACCGAGCATTCGTCTTCTTCTTCCACGGACACGGCACACAGCGACGAGTGGTTAGACCTGACGTAGTATTGGTTTCGCAATAAAATAAAATAAAATGAGGAGCGTTCAACGCTGCTGAACCGACTATGGAGCGAATGCATTAGCTTCAGGAGACCGAGTGTTCTTCTTCTTCCACGCACACGGCACACAGCGACGAGCGGTTAGACCTGATATAGTATTGCTTCCGCAATAAAAAAAATGAAATGAGGAGGGTTCAACGCTGCTGAACTGCTGAACCGACTATGGAGCGAAAGCATAAGCTGTGGGTGACCGAGCGTTTGTATTCTTCCACGGACACAGCACACAGCGACGAGCGGTTAGACCTCGCGTAGTACTGCTTTCGCAATAAAAAAAAATGAGGAGGGTTTAACACTGCTGAACCGACTATGGAGCGAAAGCATAAGCTGCGGGTGACCGAGCGTTCGTCTTCTTCTTCCACGTACACGGCACACAGCGACGAGCGGTTAGACCTGGCGTAGTATTTCTTTCGCAATAAAAAAAATAAAATGAGGAGGGTTCAACGCTGCTGAACCGACTATGGAGCGAAAGCATAAGCTGCGGGTGACCGAGCGTTCGTCTTCTTCTTCCACGGACACGGCACACAGCGACGAGCGGTTAGACCTGGCGTGGTATTTCTTTCGCAATAAAAAAAATAAAATGAGGAGGGTTCAACGCTGCTGGACCGACTATGGAGCAAAGCATAAGCGGCGGGTGACCGAGCGTTCGTCTTCTTCTTCCACGGACACGGCACACAGCGAAGAGTGGTTAGACCTGACATAGTATTGCTTTCGCAATGAGAAAAATCAAATGAGGAGGGTTCAACGCTGCTGAACTGCTGAACCGACTATTGAGCGAAAACATAAGCTGCGGGTGACCGAGAGTCCGTCTTCTTCTTCCACGGACACGGCACACAGCGACGAGCGGTTAGACCTCGCGTAGTACTGCTTTCGCAATAAAAAAAATGAGGAGGGTTTAACACTGCTGAACCGACTATGGACCGAAAGCACAAGCTGCGGGTGACCGAGCGTTCGTCTTCTTCTTCCACGGACACGGCACACAGCGACGAGCGGTTAGACCTGGCGTAGTATTTCTTTCGCAATAAAAAAAATAAAATGAGGAGGGTTCAACGCTGCTGAACCGACTATGGAGCGAAAGCATAAGCTGCGGGTGACCGAGCGTTCGTCTTCTTCCACGGACACGGCACACAGCGAAGGGCGGTTAGACCTGGCGTAGTATTTCTTTCGCAATAAAAAAAATAAAATGAGTAGGGTTCAACGCTGCTGAAGCGACTATGGAGCGAAAGGAAAAAGCTGCGGGTGACCGAGCATTCGTCTTCTTCTTCCACGGACACGGCACACAGCGACGAGCGGTTAGACCTGGATTAGTATTGCTTTCGCAATAAAAAAAAATAAAATTAGAAGGGTTCAATGCTTCTCAACTGACTATGGAGCGAAAGCATCAGCTGCGGGTGACCGAGCGTTCGTCTTCTTCTTCCACGGACACGGCACACAGCGGCGAGCAGTCAGACCTGGCGTAGTATTGCTTTTGCCATAAAAAAAAATAAAATGAGGGTTCAAGGCTGCTGAACCGACTATGGAGCGAAAGCATAAGCTGCGGGTGACCGAGCGTTCGTCT
Source organism: Amblyomma maculatum (assembly GCF_055883805.1). Classification (NCBI taxonomy): domain Eukaryota; kingdom Metazoa; phylum Arthropoda; class Arachnida; order Ixodida; family Ixodidae; genus Amblyomma; species Amblyomma maculatum. Next base: position 16,096,087 of record NW_028146738.1, read on the forward strand.
TCTTCTTCCACGGACACGGCACACAGCGACGAGCGATTAGACCTGGCGTAGTATTGCTTCAGCAAAAAAAAAATAAATAGAGGAGGGTTCAACGCTGCTGAACCGACTATGGGGCGAAAGCATAAGATGCGGGTGACCGAGCGTTCGTCTTCTTCTTCCACGGACACGGCACACAGCGACGAGTGGTTAGACCTGACGTAGTATTGCTTTCGCAATAAAAAAAAATAAAATGAGGAGGGTTCAACGCTGCTGAACCGACTATGGAGCGAATGCATTAGCTGCAGGAGACCGAGTGTTCTTCTTCTTCCACGCACACGGCACACAGCGACGAGCGGTTAGACCTGACACAGTATTGCTTCCGCAATAAAAAAAATGAAATGAGGAGGGTTCAACGCTGCTGAACTGCTGAACCGCCTATGGAGCGAAAACATAAGCTGCGGGTGACCGAGCGTCCGTCTTCTTCCACGGACACGGCACACAGCGACTTGCGGTTAGACCTCGCGTAGTATTGATTTCGCAATAAAAAAAAATGAGGAGGGTTTAACACTGCTGAACCGACTATGGAGCGAAAGCATAAGCTGCGGGTGGCCGAGCGTTCGTCTTCTTCTTCCACGGACACGGCACACAGCGACGAGCGGTTAGACCTGGCGTAGTATTGCTTTCGCAATAAAAATTAAAATGAGGAGGGTTCAACGCTGCTGAACCGACTATGGAGCGAAAGCATAAGCTGCAGGTGACCGAGCGTTCGTCTTCTTCTTCCACGGACACGGCACACAGCGACGAGCGGTTAGACCTGGCGTAGTATTTCTTTCGCAAGAAAAAAATTAAATGAGGAGGGTTCAACGCTGCTGGACCGACTATGGAGCGAAAGCATAAGCGGCGGGTGACCGAGCGTTCGTCTTCTTCTTCCACGGACACGGCACACAGCGAAGAGTGGTTAGACCTGACACAGTATTGCTTTCGCAATAAAAAAAATGAAATGAGGAGGGTTCAACGCTGCTGAACTGCTGAACCGACTATTGAGCGAAAACATAAGCTGCGGGTGATCGAGAGTCCGTCTTCTTCTTCCACAGACACGGTACACAGCGACGAGTGGTTAGACCTGGCGTAGTATTGCTTTCGCAATAAAAAGAATAAAATGAGGAGTATTCAACACTGCTGAACAGACTATGGAACGAAAGCATGAGCTGCGGGTTACCGAGCGTTCGTCTTCTTCTTCCACGGACACGGCACACAGCGACGACCGGTTAGACCTGGCGTAGTATTGCTTTCGCAATAAAAAAAAATAAAATGAGGAGGGTTCAACGCTGCTGAACCGACTATGGAGCGAAAGCATAAGCTGCGGGTTTCCGAGCGTTCGTCCTCTTCTTCCACGGACACGGCACACAGCGACGAGTGGTTAGACCTGGCGTAGTATTGCTTTCGCAATAAAAAAAATAAAATGAGGAGTATTCAACACTGCTGAACAGACTATGGAACGAAAGCATGAGCTGCGGGTGACCGAGCGTTCGTCTTCTTCTTCCACGGACACGGCACACAGCGACGACCGGTTAGACCTGGCGTAGTATTGCTTTCGCAATAAAAAAAATAAAATGAGGAGGGTTCAATGCTGCTCAACTGACTATGGCGCGAAAGCATAAGCTGCGGGTGACCGAGCGTTTGTCTTCTTCCACGGACACGGCACACCGCGGCGAGCGGTTAGACCTGGCGTAGTATTGCTTTTGGCATAAAAAAAAATAAAATGAGGGTTCAACGCTGCTGAACCGACTATGGAGCGAAAGCATAAGCTGCGGGTTTCCGAGCGTTCGTCCTCTTCTTCCACGGACACGGCACACAGCGGCGAGCGGTTAGACCTGGCGTAGTATTGCTTTTGGCATAAAAAAAATAAAATGAGGGTTCAAGGCTGCTGAACCGAGTATGGAGCGAAAGCATAAGCTGCGGGTGACCGAGCGTTCGTCTTCTTCTTCCACGGACACGGCACACAGCGACGAGCGGTTAGACCTGGCGTAGTATTGGTTTCGCAATAAAAAAAATAAAATGAGGAGGGTTCAACGCTGCTGAACCGGATATGGGGCGAAAGCATAAGCTGCGGGTGACCGAGCGTTCGTCTTCTTCTTCCACGGACACGGCATACAGCGACGAGCGGTTAGACCTGAAGTAGTATTGCTTTCGCAATAAAAAAAATAAAATGAGGAGGGTTCAACGCTGCTGAACCGACTATGGAGCGAATGCATAAGCTGCGGGTGACCGAGCGTTCGTCTTCTTCCACGGACACGGCACACAGCGAAGGGCGGTTAGACCTGGCGTAGTATTTCTTTCGCAATAAAAAAAATAAAATGAGTAGGGTTCAACGCTGCTGAAGCGACTATGGAGCGAAAGGAAAAAGCTGCGGGTGACCGAGCATTCGTCTTCTTCTTCCACGGACACGGCACACAGCGACGAGCGGTTAGACCTGGATTAGTATTGCTTTCGCAATAAAAAAAAATAAAATTAGAAGGGTTCAATGCTTCTCAACTGACTATGGAGCGAAAGCATCAGCTGCGGGTGACCGAGCGTTCGTCTTCTTCTTCCACGGACACGGCACACAGCGGCGAGCAGTCAGACCTGGCGTAGTATTGCTTTTGCCATAAAAAAAAATAAAATGAGGGTTCAAGGCTGCTGAACCGACTATGGAGCGAAAGCATAAGCTGCGGGTGACCGAGCGTTCGTCTTCTTCTTCCACGGACACGGCACACAGCGACGAGCGATTAGACCTGGCGTAGTATTGCTTCAGCAAAAAAAAAATAAATAGAGGAGGGTTCAACGCTGCTGAACCGACTATGGGGCGAAAGCATAAGATGCGGGTGACCGAGCGTTCGTCTTCTTCTTCCACGGACACGGCACACAGCGACGAGTGGTTAGACCTGACGTAGTATTGCTTTCGCAATAAAAAAAAATAAAATGAGGAGGGTTCAACGCTGCTGAACCGACTATGGAGCGAATGCATTAGCTGCAGGAGACCGAGTGTTCTTCTTCTTCCACGCACACGGCACACAGCGACGAGCGGTTAGACCTGACACAGTATTGCTTCCGCAATAAAAAAAATGAAATGAGGAGGGTTCAACGCTGCTGAACTGCTGAACCGCCTATGGAGCGAAAACATAAGCTGCGGGTGACCGAGCGTCCGTCTTCTTCCACGGACACGGCACACAGCGACTTGCGGTTAGACCTCGCGTAGTATTGATTTCGCAATAAAAAAAAAATGAGGAGGGTTTAACACTGCTGAACCGACTATGGAGCGAAAGCATAAGCTGCGGGTGGCCGAGCGTTCGTCTTCTTCTTCCACGGACACGGCACACAGCGACGAGCGGTTAGACCTGGCGTAGTATTGCTTTCGCAATAAAAATTAAAATGAGGAGGGTTCAACGCTGCTGAACCGACTATGGAGCGAAAGCATAAGCTGCAGGTGACCGAGCGTTCGTCTTCTTCTTCCACGGACACGGCACACAGCGACGAGCGGTTAGACCTGGCGTAGTATTTCTTTCGCAAGAAAAAAATTAAATGAGGAGGGTTCAACGCTGCTGGACCGACTATGGAGCGAAAGCATAAGCGGCGGGTGACCGAGCGTTCGTCTTCTTCTTCCACGGACACGGCACACAGCGAAGAGTGGTTAGACCTGACACAGTATTGCTTTCGCAATAAAAAAAATGAAATGAGGAGGGTTCAACGCTGCTGAACTGCTGAACCGACTATTGAGCGAAAACATAAGCTGCGGGTGATCGAGAGTCCGTCTTCTTCTTCCACAGACACGGTACACAGCGACGAGTGGTTAGACCTGGCGTAGTATTGCTTTCGCAATAAAAAGAATAAAATGAGGAGTATTCAACACTGCTGAACAGACTATGGAACGAAAGCATGAGCTGCGGGTGACCGAGCGTTCGTCTTCTTCTTCCACGGACACGGCACACAGCGACGACCGGTTAGACCTGGCGTAGTATTGCTTTCGCAATAAAAAAAAATAAAATGAGGAGGGTTCAACGCTGCTGAACCGACTATGGAGCGAAAGCATAAGCTGCGGGTTTCCGAGCGTTCGTCCTCTTCTTCCACGGACACGGCACACAGCGACGAGTGGTTAGACCTGGCGTAGTATTGCTTTCGCAATAAAAAAAATAAAATGAGGAGTATTCAACACTGCTGAACAGACTATGGAACGAAAGCATGAGCTGCGGGTGACCGAGCGTTCGTCTTCTTCTTCCACGGACACGGCACACAGCGACGACCGGTTAGACCTGGCGTAGTATTGCTTTCGCAATAAAAAAAATAAAATGAGGAGGGTTCAATGCTGCTCAACTGACTATGGCGCGAAAGCATAAGCTGCGGGTGACCGAGCGTTTGTCTTCTTCCACGGACACGGCACACCGCGGCGAGCGGTTAGACCTGGCGTAGTATTGCTTTTGGCATAAAAAAAAATAAAATGAGGGTTCGAGGCTGCTGAACCGACTATGGAGCGAAAGCATAAGCTGCGGGTTTCCGAGCGTTCGTCCTCTTCTTCCACGGACACGGCACACAGCGGCGAGCGGTTAGACCTGGCGTAGTATTGCTTTTGGCATAAAAAAAATAAAATGAGGGTTCAAGGCTGCTGAACCGAGTATGGAGCGAAAGCATAAGCTGCGGGTGACCGAGCGTTCGTCTTCTTCTTCCACGGACACGGCACACAGCGACGAGCGGTTAGACCTGGCGTAGTATTGCTTTCGCAATAAAAAAAATAAAATGAGGAGGGTTCAACGCTGCTGAACCGGCTATGGGGCGAAAGCATAAGCTGCGGGTGACCGAGCGTTCGTCTTCTTCTTCCACGGACACGGCATACAGCGACGAGTGGTTAGACCTGACGTAGTATTGCTTTCGCAATAAAAAAAATAAAATGAGGAGGGTTCAACGCTGCTGAACCGACTATGGAGCGAATGTATTAGCTGCAGGAGACCGAGCGTTCTTCTTCTTCCACGCACACGGCACACAGCGACGAGCGGTTAGGCCTGGCGCAGTATTGCTTTCGCAAGAAAAAAAATAAAATGAGGAGGATTCAACGCTGCTGAACCGACTATGGAGCGAAAGCATAAGCTGCGGGTGACCGAGCGTTCTTCTTCTTCCATTCACACGGCACACAACGACGAGCGGTTAGACCTGGTGTAGTATTGCTTTCACAATAAAAAAAAATAAAATGAGGAGGGTTCAACGCTGCTGAACCGATTATGGAGCGAAAGCATAAGCTGGGGGTGACCGAATGTCGTCTTCTTCTTCCACGGACACGGCACACAGCGACGAGCGGTTAGACCTGGCGTAGTATTGCTTTCGCAATTAAAAAAATAAAATGAGGAGGGTTCAACGCTGCTGAACCGACTATGGAGCGAAAGCATTAGCTGCAGGTGATCGAGCGTTCTTCTTCTTCAACGGACACGGCACACAGCGACGAGAGGTTAGACCTGGCGTAGTATTGCTTCAGCAAAAAAAAATAAATAGAGGAGGGTTCAACGCTGCTGAACCGACTATGGGGCGAAAGCATAGGATGCGGGTGACCGAGCGTTCGTCTTCTTCCACGGACACGGCAAACAGCGGCTAGCGGTTAGACCTGGCGTAGTATTGCTTTTGCCATAAAAAAAATAAAATGAGGGTTCAAGGCTGCTGAACCGACTATGGAGCGAAAGCATAAGCTGCGGGTGACCGAGCGTTCGTCTTCTTCTTCCACGGACACGGCACACAGCGACGAGCGGTTAGACCTGGCGTAGTATTTCTTTCGCAATAAAAAAAATAAAATTAGGAGGGTTCAATGCTGCTGGACCGACTATGGAGCGAAATCATAAGCGGCGGGTGACCGAGCGTTCGTCTTCTTCTTCCACGGACACGGCATACAGCGAAGAGTGGTTAGACCTGACATAGTATTGCTTTCGCAATAAAAAAAATAAAATGAGGAGGGTTCAACGCTGCTGAACTGCTGAACCGACTATTGAGCGAAAACATAAGCTGCGGGTGACCGAGAGTCCGTCTTCTTCTTCCACGGACACGGCACACAATGACGACCGGTTATACCTGGCTTAGTATTGATTTCGCAATAAAAAAAATAAAATGATGGTTCAAGGCTGCTGAACCGACTATGGAGCGAAAGCATAAGCTGCGGGTGACCGAGCGGTCGTCTTCTTCTTCCACAGACACATTACACAGCGACGAGCGGTTAGACCTGGCGTAGTATTGCTTCAGCAAAAAAAAATAAAATGAGGAGGGTTCAACGCTGCTGAACCGACTATTGAGCGAATGCATTAGCTGCAGAAGACCGAGTGGTCTTCTTCTTCCACGCACACGGCACACAGCGACGAGCGGTTAGACCTGGCGTAGTATTTCTTTCGCAATAAAAAAAATAAGATGAGGAGGGTTGAATGCTGCTGGACCGACTATGGAGCGAAAGCATAAGCGGCGGGTGACCGAGCGTTCGTCTTCTTCTTGCACGGACACGGCACACAGCGAAGAGTGGTTAGACCTCACATAGTATTGCTTTCGCAATAAAAAAAATGAAATGAGGAGGGTTCAACGCTGCTGAACTGCTGAACCGACTATTGAGCGAAAACATAAGCTGCGGGTGACCGAGAGTCCGTCTTCTTCCACGGACACGGCACACAGCGACGAGCGGTTAGACCTGGCGTAGTATTGCTTACGCAATAAAAAAAATAAAATGAGTAGGGTTCAACGCTGCTGAACCGACTCTGGAGCGAAAGCAAAAAGCTGCGGGTGACCGAGCATTCGTGTTCTTCTTCCACGGACACGGCACACAGCGACGAGCGGTTAGACCTGGCATAGTATTGCTTTCGCAAAGAAAAAAAATAAAATGAGGAGGGTTCAACGCTGCTCAACTGACTATGGAGCGAAAGCATAAGCTTCGGGTGACCGAGCGTTCGTCTTCTTCTTCCACGGACACGGCACACAGCGACGAGCGGTTAGACCTGGCGTAGTATTGCTTTCGCAATAAAAAAAAATAAAATGAGGAGGGTTCAACGCTGCTGAACCGACTATGGAGCGAAAGCATAAGCTGCGGGTGACCGAGCGTTCGTCCTCTTCTTCCACGGACACGGCACACAGCGACGAGTGGTTAGACCTGGCGTAGTATTGCTTACGCAATAAAAAAAATAAAATGAGGAGTATTCAACACTGCTGAACAGACTATGGAACGAAAGCATGAGCTGCGGGTGACCGAGCGTTCGTCTTCTTCTTCCACGGACACGGCACACAGCGACGACCGGTTAGACCTGGCGTAGTATTGCTTTCGCAATAAAAAAAATAAAATGAGGAGGGTTCAATGCTGCTCAACTGATTATGGCGCGAAAGCATAAGCTGCGGGTGACCGAGCGTTCGTCTTCTTCCACGGACGCGAAACACAGCGACGAGCGGTTAGACCTGGCGTAGTATTGCTTTTGCCATAAAAAAAAATAAAATGAGGGTTAAAGGCTGCTGAACCGACTATGGAGCGAAAGCCTAAGCTGCGGGTGACCGAGCGTTCGTCTTCTTCTTCCACGGACACGGCACACAGCGACGAGCGGTTAGACCTGGCGTTGTATTGCTTCAGCAAAAAAAAAAAAAAATAGAGGAGGGTTCAACGCTGCTGAACCGACTATGGAGCGAATGCATTAGCTTCAGGAGACCGAGTATTCTTCTTCTTCCACGCACACGGCACACAGCGACGAGCGGTTAGACCTGACATAGTATTGCTTCCGCAATAAAAAAAAATAAAATGAAGAGGGTTCAACGCTGCTGAACCGACTATTGAGCGAATGCATTAGCTGCAGGAGACCGAGTGTTCTTTTTCTTCCACGCACACGGCACACAGCGACGAGCGGTTAGACCTGGCGTAGTATTTCTTTCGCAATAAAAAAAATAAAATGAGGAGGGTTGAACGCTGCTGGAAAGACTATGGAGCGAAAGCATAAGCGGCGGGTGACCGAGCGTTCGTCTTCTTTTTGCACGGACACGGCACACAGCGAAGAGTGGTTAGACCTCACATAGTATTGCTTACGCAATAAAAAAAAATGAAATGAGGAGGGTTCAACGCTGCTGAACTGCTGAACCGACTATTGAGCGAAAACATAAGCTGCGGGTGACCGAGAGTCCGTCTTCTTCCACGGACACGGCACACAGCGACGAGCGGTTAGACCTGGCGTAGTATTGCTTTCGCAATAAAAAAAAATTAGGAGGGTTTAACGCTGCTGAACCAACTATGGAGCGAAAGCATAAGCTGCGGGTCACCTAGCGTTCGTCTTCTTCCACGGACACGGCACACAGCGACGGGCGGTTAGACCTGGCGTAGTATTTCTTTCGCAATAAAAAAAAAATAAAATGAGGAGGGTTCAACGCTGCTTGACCGACTATGGAGCGAAAGCATAAGCTGTGGGTGACCGAGCGTTTGTATTCTTCCACGGACACGGCGCACAGCGACGAACGGTTAGACCTGGCGTAGTATTGCTTACGCAATAAAAAAAATAAAATGAGTAGGGTTCAACGCTGCTGAACCGACTATGGAGCGAAAGCAAAAAGCTGCGGGTGACCGAGCATTCGTGTTCTTCTTCCACGGACACGGCACACAGCGACGAGCGGTTAGACCTGGCATAGTATTGCTTTCGCAAAGAAAAAATATAAAATGAGGAGGGTCCAACGCTGCTCAACTGACTATGGAGCGAAAGCATAAGCTGCGGGTGACCGAGCGTTCGTCTTCTTCTTCCACGGACACGCCACACAGCGACGAGCGGTTAGACCTGGCGTAGTATTGCTTTCGCAATAAAAAATAATAAAATGAGGAGGGTTCAACGCTGCTGAACCGACTATGGAGCGAAAGCATAAGCTGCGGGTGACCGAGCGTTCGTCCTCTTCTTCCACGGACACGGCACACAGCGACGAGTGGTTAAACCCGGCGTAGTATTGCTTTCCCAATAAAAAAAATAAAATGAGGAGTATTCAACACTGCTGAACAGACTATGGAACGAAAGCATGAGCTGCGGGTGACCAAGCGTTCGTCTTCTTCTTCCACGGACACGGCACACAGCGACGACCGGTTAGACCTGGCGTAGTATTGCTTTCGCAATAAAAAAAATAAAATGAGGAGTGTTCAACACTGCTGAACAGACTATGGAACGAAAACATAAGCTGCGGGTGACCGAGCGTTCGTCTTCTTCTTCCACGGACACGGCACACAGCGACGACCAGTTAGACCTGGCTTAGTATTGCTTTCGCAATAAAAAAAATAAAATGAGGAGGGTTCAACGCTGCTGGACCGACTATGGAGCAAAGCATAAGCTGCGGGTGACCGAGCGTTCGTCTTCTTCCACGGACACGGCACACAGCGACGACCGGTTAGACCTGGCTTAGTATTGATTTCGCAATAAAAAAAAAATAAAATGAGGAGGGTTCAATGCTGCTGAACCGACTATGGTGCGAAAGCATAAGCTGCGGGTGACCGAGCGTTCGTCTTCTTCCACGGACACGGCACACAGCGACGGGCGGTTAGACCTGGCGTAGTATTTCTTTCGCAATAAAAAAAAATAAAATGAGGAGGGTTCAACGCTGCTGAAGCGACTATGGAGCGAAAGGAAAATGCTGCGGGTGACCGAGCATTCGTCTTCTTCTTCCACGGACACGGCACACAGCGACGAGCGGTTAGACCTGGATTAGTATTGCTTTCGCAATAAAAAAAAAATAAAATTAGGAGGGTTCAATGCTTCTCAACTGACTATGGAGCGAAAGCTTCAGCTGCGGGTGACCGAGCGTTCGTCTTCTTCTTCCACGGACACGGCACACAGCGGCGAGCAGTCAGACCTGGCGTAGAAATTGCTTTTGCCATAAAAAAAATAAAATGAGGGTTCAAGGCTGCTGAACCGACTATGGAGCGAAAGCATAAGCTGCGGGTGACCGAGCGTTCGTCTTCTTCTTCCACGGACACGGCACACAGCGACGAGCGATTAGACCTGGCGTAGTATTGCTTCAGCAAAAAAAAATAAATAGAGGAGGGTTCAACGCTGCTGAAACGACTATGGGGCGAAAGCATAAGATGCGGGTGACCGAGCGTTCGTCTTCTTCTTCCACGGACACGGCACACAGTGACGAGTGGTTAGACCTGACGTAGTATTGCTTTCGCAATAAAAAAAAAATAAAATGAGGAGGGTTCAACGCTGCTGAACCGACTATGGAGCGAATGCATTAGCTGCAGGAGACCGAGTGTTCTTCTTCCACGCACACGGCACACAGCGACGAGCGGTTAGACCTGACATAGTATTGCTTCCGCAATAAAAAAAATGAAATGAGGAGGGTTCAACGCTGCTGAACTGCTGAACCGACTATGGAGCGAAAACATAAGCTGCGGGTGACCGAGCGGCCGTCTTCTTCCACGGACACGGCACACAGCGACTTGCGGTTAGACCTCGCGTAGTATTGATTTCGCAATAAAAAAAATGAAGAGGGTTTAACACTGCTGAACCGACTATGGAGCGAAAGCATAAGCTGCGGGTGGCCGAGCGTTCGTCTTCTTCTTCCACGGACACGGCACACAGCGACGAGCGGTTAGACCTGGCGTAGTATTGCTTTCGCAATAAAAATTAAAATGAGGAGGGTTCAACGCTGCTGAACCGACTATGGAGCGAAAGCATAAGCTGCGGGTGACCGAGCGTTCGTCTTCTTCTTCCACGGACACGGCACACAGCGACGGGCGGTTAGACCTGGTGTAGTATTTCTTTCGCAATAAAAAATAAAATGAGGAGGGTTCAACGCTGCTGAACCGACTATGGAGCGAAAGCATAAGCTGCGGGTGACCGAGCGTTCGTCCTCTTCTTCCACGGACACGGCACACAGCGACGAGTGGTTAGACCTGGCGTAGTATTGCTTTCGCAATAAAAAAAATAAAATGAGGAGTATTCAACACTGCTGAACAGACTATGGAACGAAAGCATGAGCTGCGGGTGACCGAGCGTTCGTCTTCTTCTTCCACGGACACGGCACACAGCGACGACCGGTTAGACCTGGCGTAGTATTGCTTTCGCAAGAAAAAAAATAAAATGAGGAGGGTTCAATGCTGCTCAACTGACTATGGCGCGAAAGCATAAGCTGCAGGTGACCGAGCGTTCGTCTTCATCTTCCACGGACACGGCATACAGCGACGAGTGGTTAGACCTGACGTAGTATTGCTTTCGCAATAAAAAAAATAAAATGAGGAGGGTTCAACGCTGCTGAACCGACTATGGAGCGAATGCATTAGCTGCAGGAGACCGAGCGTTCTTCTTCTTCCAAGCACACGGCACACAGCGACGAGCGGTTAGGCCTGGCGCAGTATTGCTTTCGCGAGAAAAAAAATAAAATGAGGAGGATTCAACGCTGCTGAACCGACTATGGAGCGAAAGCATAAGCTGGGGGTGACCGAACGTCTTCTTCTTCTTCCACGGACACGGCACACAGCGACGAGCGGTTAGACCTGGCGTAGTATTGCTTTCGCAATAAAAAATAAAATGAGGAGGGTTCAACGCTGCTGAACCGACTATGGAGCGAAAGCATAAGCTGCGGGTGACCGAGCGTTCGTCCTCTTCTTCCACGGACACGGCACACAGCGACGAGTGGTTAGACCTGGCGTAGTATTTCTTTCGCAATAAAAAAAATAAAATGAGGAGGGTTCAACGCTGCTGAACCGACTATGGAGCGAAAGCATTAGCTGCAGGTGATCGAGCGTTCTTCTTCTTCCACGGACACGGCACACAGCGACGAGAGGTTAGACCTGGCGTAGTACTGCTTTCGCAATAAAAAAAATAAAATGAGGAAGGTTCAATGCTTCTCAACTGACTATGGAGCGAAAGCATAAGCATCGGGTGACCGAGCGTTCGTCTTCTTCTTCCACGGACACGGCAAACAGCGGCGAGCGGTTAGACCTGGCGTAGTATTGCTTTTGCCATAAAAAAATAAAATGAGGGTTCAAGGCTGCTGAACCGACTATGGAGCGAAAGCATAAGCTGCGGGTGACCGAGCGTTCGTCTTCTTCTTCCACGGACACGGCACACAGCGACGAGCGGTTAGACCTGGCGTAGTATTGCTTCAGCAAAAAAAAAAATAAATAGAGGAGGGTTCAACGCTGCCGAACCGACTATGGGGCGAAAGCTTAGGATGCGGGTGACCGAGCGTTCGTCTTCTTTTTCCACGGACACGGCACACAGCGATGAGTGGTTAGACCTGGCGTAGTATTTCTTTCGCAATAGAAAAAAATAAAATTAGGAGGGTTCAACGCTTCTGGACCGACTATGGAGCGAAAGCATAAGCGGCGGGTGACCGAGCGTTCGTCTTCTTCTTCCACGGACACGGCACACAGGGAAGAGTGGTTAGACCTCACATAGTATTGCTTTCGCAACAAAAAAAAAAATGAAATGAGTAGGGTTCAACGCTGCTGAACTGCTGAACCGACTATTGAGCGAAAACATAAGCTGCGGGTGACCGAGAGTCCGTCTTCTTCCACGGACACGGCACACAGCGACGAGCGGTTAGACCTGGCGTAGTATTGCTTTCGCAATAAAAAAAAAATTAGGAGGGTTTAACGCTGCTGAACCAACTATGGAGCGAAAGCATAAGCTGCGGGTCACCGAGTGTTCGTCTTCTTCCACGGACACGGCACACAGCGACGGGCGGTTAGACCTGGCGTAGTATTTCTTTCGCAATAAAAAAAAATAAAATGAGGAGGGTTCAACGCTGCTGGACCGACTATGGAGCGAAAGCATAAGCTGTGGGTGACCGAGCGTTTGTATTCTTCCACGGACACGGCGCACAGCGACGAACGGTTCGACCTGGCGTAGTATTGCTTACGCAATAAAAAAAATAAAATGAGTAGGGTTCAACGCTGCTGAACCGACTATGGAGCGAAAGCAAAAAGCTGCGGGTGACCGAGCATTCGTGTTCTTCTTCCACGGACACGGCACACAGCGACGAGCGGTTAGACCTGGCATAGTATTGCTTTCGCAAAGAAAAAAAATAAAATGAGGAGGGTTCAACGCTGCTCAACTGACTATGGAGCGAAAGCATAAGCTTCGGGTGACCGAGCGTTCGTCTTCTTCTTCCACGGACACGGCACACAGCGACGAGCGGTTAGACCTGGCGTAGTATTGCTTTCGCAATAAAAAAAAATAAAATGAGGAGGGTTCAACGCTGCTGAACCGACTATGGAGCGAAAGCATAAGCTGCGGGTGACCGAGCGTTCGTCCTCTTCTTCCACGGACACGGCACACAGCGACGAGTGGTTAGACCTGGCGTAGTATTGCTTACGCAATAAAAAAAATAAAATGAGGAGTATTCAACACTGCTGAACAGACTATGGAACGAAAGCATGAGCTGCGGGTGACCGAGCGTTCGTCTTCTTCTTCCACGGACACGGCACACAGCGACGACCGGTTAGACCTGGCGTAGTATTGCTTTCGCAATAAAAAAAATAAAATGAGGAGGGTTCAATGCTGCTCAACTGATTATGGCGCGAAAGCATAAGCTGCGGGTGACCGAGCGTTCGTCTTCTTCCACGGACGCGAAACACAGCGACGAGCGGTTAGACCTGGCGTAGTATTGCTTTTGCCATAAAAAAAAATAAAATGAGGGTTAAAGGCTGCTGAACCGACTATGGAGCGAAAGCCTAAGCTGCGGGTGACCGAGCGTTCGTCTTCTTCTTCCACGGACACGGCACACAGCGACGAGCGGTTAGACCTGGCGTTGTATTGCTTCAGCAAAAAAAAAAAAATAGAGGAGGGTTCAACGCTGCTGAACCGACTATGGGGCGAAAGCATAAGATGCGGGTGACCGAGCGTTCGTCTTCTTCTTCCACGGACACGGCACACAGCGACGAGTGGTTAGACCTGACGTAGTATTGCTTTCGCAATAAAAAAAAATAAAATGAGGAGCGTTCAACGCTGCTGAACCGACTATGGAGCGAATGCATTAGCTTCAGGAGACCGAGTATTCTTCTTCTTCCACGCACACGGCACACAGCGACGAGCGGTTAGACCTGACATAGTATTGCTTCCGCAATAAAAAAAAATAAAATGAGGAGGGTTCAACGCTGCTGAACCGACTATTGAGCGAATGCATTAGCTGCAGGAGACAGAGTGTTCTTCTTCTTCCACGCACACGGCACACAGCCACGAGCGGTTAGACCTGGCGTAGTATTTCTTTCGCAATAAAAAAAATAAAATGAGGAGGGTTGAACGCTGCTGGACCGACTATGGAGCGAAAGCATAAGCGGCGGGTGACCGAGCGTTCGTCTTCTTTTTGCACGGACACGGCACACAGCGAAGAGTGGTTAGACCTCACATAGTATTGCTTTCGCAATAAAAAAAAATGAAATGAGGAGGGTTCAACGCTGCTGAACTGCTGAACCGACTATTGAGCGAAAACATAAGCTGCGGGTGACCGAGAGTCCGTCTTCTTCCACGGACACGGCACACAGCGACGAGCGGTTAGACCTGGCGTAGTATTGCTTTCGCAATAAAAAAAAATTAGGAGGGTTTAACGCTGCTGAACCAACTATGGAGCGAAAGAATAAGCTGCGGGTCACCTAGCGTTCGTCTTCTTCCACGGACACGGCACACAGCGACGGGCGGTTAGACCTGGCGTAGTATTTCTTTCGCAATAAAAAAAAAATAAAATGAGGAGGGTTCAACGCTGCTTGACCGACTATGGAGCGAAAGCATAAGCTGTGGGTGACCGAGCGTTTGTATTCTTCCACGGACACGGCGCACAGCGACGAACGGTTAGACCTGGCGTAGTATTGCTTACGCAATAAAAAAAATAAAATGAGTAGGGTTCAACGCTGCTGAACCGACTATGGAGCGAAAGCAAAAAGCTGCGGGTGACCGAGCATTCGTCTTCTTCTTCCACGGACACGCCACACAGCGACGAGCGGTTAGACCTGGCGCAGTATTGCTTTCGCAATAAAAAAAAATAAAATGAGGAGGGTTCAACGCTGCTGAACCGACTATGGAGCGAAAGCATAAGCTGCGGGTGACCGAGCGTTCGTCCTCTTCTTCCACGGACACGGCACACAGCGACGAGTGGTTAAACCCGGCGTAGTATTGCTTTCGCAATAAAAAAAATAAAATGAGGAGTATTCAACACTGCTGAACAGACTATGGAACGAAAGCATGAGCTGCGGGTGACCAAGCGTTCGTCTTCTTCTTCCACGGACACGGCACACAGCGACGACCGGTTAGACCTGGCGTAGTATTGCTTTCGCAATAAAAAAAAAATAAAATGAGGAGGGTTCAACGCTGCTGAACTGACTCTGGAGCGACAGCATAAGCTGCGGGTGACCGAGCGTTTGTATTCTTCTTCCACGGCGCACAGCGATGAGCGGTTAGACCTGACGTAGTATTGCTTTCGCAATAAAAAAAATAAAATGAGTAGGGTTCAACGCTGCTGAACCGACTATGGAGCGAAAGCAAAAAGCTGCGGTTGACCGAGCGTTCGTCTTCTTCTTCCGCGGACATGGCACACAGCGACGAGCGGTTAGACCTGGCATAGTATTGCTTTCGCAAAGAAAAAAATAAAATGAGGAGGGTTCAACGCTGCTGAACCGGCTATGGAGCGAAAGCATAAGCTGCGGGTGACCGAGCGTTCGTCTTCTTCTTCCACGGACACGGCACACAGCGACGAGCGGTTAGGCCTGGCGTAGTATTGCTTTCGCAATAAAAAAAATAAAATGAGGAGTGTTCAACACTGCTGAACAGACTATGGAACGAAAACATAAGCTGCGGGTGACCGAGCGTTCGTCTTCTTCTTCCACGGACACGGCACACAGCGACGACCAGTTAGACCTGGCTTAGTATTGCTTTCGCAATAAAAAAAATAAAATGAGGAGGGTTCAACGCTGCTGGACCGACTATGGAGCAAAGCATAAGCTGCGGGTGACCGAGCGTTCGTCTTCTTCCACGGACACGGCACACAGCGACGACCGGTTAGACCTGGCTTAGTATTGATTTCGCAATAAAAAAAAATAAAATGAGGAGGGTTCAATGCTGCTGAACCGACTATGGTGCGAAAGCATAAGCTGCGGGTGACCGAGCGTTCGTCTTCTTCCACGGACACGGCACACAGCGACGGGCGGTTAGACCTGGCGTAGTATTTCTTTCGCAATAAAAAAAATAAAATGAGGAGGGTTCAACGCTGCTGAAGCGACTATGGAGCGAAAGGAAAAAGCTGCGGGTGACCGAGCATTCGTCTTCTTCTTCCACGGACACGGCACACAGCGACGAGCGGTTAGACCTGGATTAGTATTGCTTTCGCAATAAAAAAAAAATAAAATTAGGAGGGTTCAATGCTTCTCAACTGACTATGGAGCGAAAGCTTCAGCTGCGGGTGACCGAGCGTTCGTCTTCTTCTTCCACGGACACGGCACACAGCGGCGAGCAGTCAGACCTGGCGTAGAAATTGCTTTTGCCATAAAAAAAAATAAAATGAGGGTTCAAGGCTGCTGAACCGACTATGGAGCGAAAGCATAAGCTGCGGGTGACCGAGCGTTCGTCTTCTTCTTCCACGGACACGGCACACAGCGACGAGCGATTAGACCTGGCGTAGTATTGCTTCAGCAAAAAAAAATAAATAGAGGAGGGTTCAACGCTGCTGAAACGACTATGGGGCGAAAGCATAAGATGCGGGTGACCGAGCGTTCGTCTTCTTCTTCCACGGACACGGCACACAGTGACGAGTGGTTAGACCTGACGTAGTATTGCTTTCGCAATAAAAAAAAAAATAAAATGAGGAGGGTTCAACGCTGCTGAACCGACTATGGAGCGAATGCATTAGCTGCAGGAGACCGAGTGTTCTTCTTCCACGCACACGGCACACATCGACGAGCGGTTAGACCTGACATAGTATTGCTTCCGCAATAAAAAAAATGAAATGAGGAGGGTTCAACGCTGCTGAACTGCTGAACCGACTATGGAGCGAAAACATAAGCTGCGGGTGACCGAGCGTCCGTCTTCTTCCACGGACACGGCACACAGCGACTTGCGGTTAGACCTCGCGTAGTATTGATTTCGCAATAAAAAAAATGAAGAGGGTTTAACACTGCTGAACCGACTATGGAGCGAAAGCATAAGCTGCGGGTGGCCGAGCGTTCGTCTTCTTCTTCCACGGACACGGCACACAGCGACGAGCGGTTAGACCTGGCGTAGTATTGCTTTCGCAATAAAAATTAAAATGAGGAGGGTTCAACGCTGCTGAACCGACTATGGAGCGAAAGCATAAGCTGCGGGTGACCGAGCGTTCGTCTTCTTCTTCCACGGACACGGCACACAGCGACGAGCGGTTAGACCTGGCGTAGTATTTCTTTCGCAATAAAAAAAATAAAATGAGGAGGGTTCAACGCGGCTGGACCGACTATGGAGCGAAAGCATAAGCGGCGGGTGACCGAGCGTTCGTCTTCTTCTTCCACGGACACGGCATACAGCGAAGAGTGGTTAGACCTGACATAGTATTGCTTTCGCAATAAAAAAAATGAAATGAGGAGGGTTCAACGCTGCTGAACTGCTGAACCGACTATTGAGCGAAAACATAAGCTGCGGGTGACCGAGAGTCCGTCTTCTTCCACGGACACGGCACACAGCGACGAGCGGTTAGACCTGGCGTAGTATTGCTTTCGCAATAAAAAAAAATAGGAGGGTTTAACGCTGCTGGACCAACTATGGAGCGAAAGCATAAGCTGCGGGTCACCGAGCGTTCGTCTTCTTCCACGGACACGGCACACAGCGACGGGCGGTTAGACCTGGCGTAGTATTTCTTTCGCAATAAGAAAAAATAAAATGAGGAGGGTTCAACGCTGCTGGACCGACTATGGAGCGAAAGCATAAGCTGTGGGTGACCGAGCGTTTGTATTCTTCCACGGACACGGCGCACAGCGACGAACGGTTAGACCTGGCGTAGTATTGCTTACGCAATAAAAAAAAATAAAATGAGTAGGGTTCAACGCTGCTGAACCGATTATGGAGCGAAAGCAAAAAGCTGCGGGTGACCGAGCATTCGTGTTCTTCTTCCACGGACACGGCACACAGCGACGAGCGGTTAGACCTGGCATAGTATTGCTTTCGCAAAGAAAAAAAATAAAATGAGGAGGGTTCAACGCTGCTCAACTGACTATGGAGCGAAAGCATAAGCTGCGGGTGACCGAGCGTTCGTCTTCTTCTTCCACGGACACGGCACACAGCGACGAGCGGTTAGACCTGGCGTAGTATTGCTTTCGCAATAAAAAAAAAATAAAATGAGGAGGGTTCAACGCTGCTGAACCGACTATGGAGCGAAAGCATAAGCTGCGGGTGACCGAGCGTTCGTCCTCTTCTTCCACGGACACGGCACACAGCGACGAGTGGTTAGACCTGGCGTAGTATTGCTTTCGCAATAAAAAAAAATAAAATGAGGAGTATTCAACACTGCTGAACAGACTATGGCGCGAAAGCATAAGCTGCAGGTGACCGAGCGTTCGTCTTCATCTTCCACGGACACGGCATACAGCGACGAGTGGTTAGACCTGACGTAGTATTGCTTTCGCAATAAAAAAAATAAAATGAGGAGGGTTCAACGCTGCTGAACCGACTATGGAGCGAATGCATTAGCTGCAGGAGACCGAGCGTTCTTCTTCTTCCACGCACACGGCACACAGCGACGAGCGGTTAGGCCTGGCGCAGTATTGCTTTCGCAAGAAAAAAAATAAAATGAGGAGGATTCAACGCTGCTGAACCGACTATGGAGCGAAAGCATAAGCTGGGGGTGACCGAACGTCTTCTTCTTCTTCCACGGACACGGCACACAGCGACGAGCGGTTAGACCTGGCGTAGTATTGCTTTCGCAATTAAAAAAATAAAATGAGGAGGGTTCAACGCTGCTGAACCGACTATGGAGCGAAAGCATTAGCTGCAGGTGATCGAGCGTTCTTCTTCTTCCACGGACACGGCACACAGCGACGAGAGGTTAGACCTGGCGTAGTACTGCTTTCGCAATAAAAAAAATAAAATGAGGAAGGTTCAATGCTTCTCAACTGACTATGGAGCGAAAGCATAAGCATCGGGTGACCGAGCGTTCGTCTTCTTCTTCCACGGACACGGCAAACAGCGGCGAGCGGTTAGACCTGGCGTAGTATTGCTTTTGCCATAAAAAAATAAAATGAGGGTTCAAGGCTGCTGAACCGACTATGGGGCGAAAGCTTAGGATGCGGGTGACCGAGCGTTCGTCTTCTTTTTCCACGGACACGGCACACAGCGATGAGTGGTTAGACCTGACGTAGTATTGCTTTCGCAATAAAAAAAATAAAATGAGGAGGGTTCAACGCTGCTGAACCGACTATGGAGCGAATGCATTAGCTGCGGGTGACCGAGAGTCCGTCTTCTTCTTCCACGGACACGGCACACAGCGACGAGCGGTTAGACCTGGCGTAGTATTGCTTTCGCAATAAAAAAAAATGAGGAGGGTTTAACGCTGCTGAACCGACTATGGAGCGAAAGCATAAGCTGCGGGTGACCGAGCGTTCGTCTTCTTCCACGGACACGGCACACAGCGACGGGCGGTTAGACCTGGCGTAGTATTTCTTTCGCAATAAAAAAAAAATAAAATGAGGAGGGTTCAACGCTGCTGAACCGACTATGGAGCGAAAGCATAAGCTGCGGGTGACCGAGCGTTCGTCTTCTTCTTCCACGGACACGGCACACAGCGACGAGCGGTTAGACCTGGCGTAGTATTTCTTTCGCAATAAAAAAAATAAAATGAGGAGGGTTCAACGCTGCTGGACCGACTATGGAGCAAAGCATGTCATGTCATGTCTACATGTCATGTCTATGTCATGTCTACATTTCTTGGCCACGTATCTTTTGATGAACTTGAGCAGGAAAAATCTATATAAATCTGTCAGGCTACAAGGACAAAACACTTGCAGCTAAATGCACACTGTCCCTCAACATCAAGCTGACTAAACCCCGAAACCAGGCAACAACCCAGGAATAATGCAAAATCTGTGTTCTCCAGAAATTCTGGTGACATCCTCCTAGCTCCTAATCTTATGTTCACCTTCAAATCTAGGTTCATGAATGCTTTCAAGAACAAAAACTTGTAGCCCAAATTAAGGAAGCGCACACTAACACAATTTTCTGTTGATGCTGCTTTAGACTCCAGTATCCGGTACAGCTTCGCTCCTATACCATTTTGTTCGGTAAATTTCTGAACAACCTAGAAAATGTCAAAAGGCCAGTAAAAAAAAAAAGCAATGACTTGGATAAGTAAGGCAATTTCTGCATTTCCACTCGGGTGAATAGGAGAGCAAAACCAGACAGCAACAACCAAGCAAGCTCTTTTTTTTTAGCATCAAGATCCTGATACTTGGTTTTCCAGGGATGTTTAAAAACCTAAAAATGTGATCTATTAAGCATTACTCATAATGATATGGAAGGATGCTTTATGACAGAAGGTGGGCACTAAATACTCCATCCAAACCTAGCAGCATGAAAGGAATGTGTGCTTGCTGCGCATGACTAAGACACAAATGCAGTGATCAAATGTACAGTCAAAACGTTCCAAAACATACAAAGGATCCACTTCAAAGCCTCACTGTCACATGGCTGAGCTCATCAACAAAATTCAGGCACATCTCATGTTGCTGCTGTCCACTGCTGCTCCCATTACCCTAGAGCTCTGGCAGTGGAACTGTCGCTCCTTCAAGAGGAAACGCAGCTCCCTGCAGATGTTTATTCAAAATCAACCGATACCTCCAGACGTCATCTGTCTCCAAGAAACAGGCTGCACAACATACCTCAAAGGATACCTCACATACATCCATGACACGGCACCTAAAATAGCTACACTAGTGCCCCCCCCCCCCCCACACACACTAACAGTCATACCGCACGACCTTCCATTCAGTGAAATTAATCAAGTTCTCATCGAGGTCATCTCTCAAAAAAGAAGAAAGCAGAGTGTGTTTGTCCTAAACCTTTACAGCCCTCCAAGCAACACGCAGGAAGATTTCAAGCCACTTTTACTGGAATGCACACGCATAGCGGGAACGAACCCCCTTATTATTATGGGGGACCTAAACGCTGTACATACGGCATGGGGCTACCACAAGGACACCCCGAAGGGAACCAAGTTGTTGGAAGCGGCTGAGCAGCTGGATCTCTGTCTTATGACGGACACCATGTCCCCCACTAGAATAGGAAACAGTGTAAGCAGGGACACCTGCCCAGACCTAGCTTTCACCAAAAACATAAGACATTGCACCTGGACCAATCTAGAATAAACACTTGGCAGCGATCACAAAATCCTTAGTTTATCCCTAATGATAACCCGTATGAAAAGGAACATTGGCTCTACTAAAATAACGGACTGGGATAAGTTCAGACAAATTAAACCGCCACACGACGGCATCACAACAATTGAAGATTGGGTTCAAAGCCTAAAGGATGCTCATGCAAAAACGACCCAGACCATCAACACAACGACAAAAAACCCAGAAGTAGACAGACATCTCCTACATTTATGGGAAGCCCGAAAAAGTCTATTAAAACGGTGGAAAATGCAAATATTAAATAAAAAACTTAAAATGAAGATAACACAGGTTACGGCTGAAGCACAAGAGTATGCTATAAAGCTCGCCAAGGAAAACTGGGCAGATTTCTGCAATTCGCTGAAAGGTACCCTAAGCACAGCTAAATCATGGTCAATATTAAGAAGCATGATAGAACCCTCAAAAACCAAAACGGCCACAAGAAGAACCCTCCACACCATAGCCCATAAATACCCGGGCACAGATGCAGAGTTCATCACCGCCATGCACAAGAAATACATAGGAGATCCTACTCAGGCTTGCCAAACTTCACATGCGGGTCAACCAAACACCTCCCTTGACTCCCCCATAACACTGGCGGAGGTCTACTCAGCCGCCCGTACATTTACAAGAAACACTGCCCCTGGAGGAGACAAAGTCACCTACGCCATGATTAGGAACTTAAGCACCGAACATCTGCAAGACCTAACGAAGTACATCAACGAAGAACTGTGGGAGAAGGGACAGGTCCCATCAGCTTGGAGACACACGGATATCATCACCATACCAAAGGCTGGAAAGCCACCGGCTGTGGAGAGTCTCCGTCCTATCTCCCTCACTTCTTGCCTGGGAAAACTCTATGAAAAAGTAGTCCACCTCAGGCTCCAAAATTACATTGACGAAAACAACATCTTTCCTTCCTGCATGCTGGGCTTCCGCAAGGGACTCTGCGCGCAAGATGCTTTCCTCCGAATTAGGGAAGATGTCATCAACACCATACCCCGAAAAGGCAAAAATTTCATTCTGGCACTAGATCTCAAAGGAGCATTCGACAACATTGGCCACCAAACTATATTGCACGAATTAAACAGTATCAACTGCAGGGAGAAAATTTTCAAATACGTGAAGGCTTTCCTCTCAGATCGCACAGCCACCATAGGAATTGGAGAGATCCGATCACCAAAAGTACCCATGCCGAACAAAGGTACACCGCAGGGTTCTATAATCTCTCCAATGCTATTTAACATAGCAATTATAAATTTAGCAAAAAAACTGTTGACCCGCAATGATATTGGCTTCACTTTATACGCGGACGACATCACCATCTGGGCTACTCAGGGATCCTTGGCGCAAAAAGAAGAAGCTCTGCAAGCCGCTATAGACCTAGTCGAAGAATTTGCCGGGGAGAGCGGTCTTCAATGCTCCCCAGAAAAATCCGAACATATCAGGCTACACAGAAGAAATTACAAGTCCCCAGGAGAAATTCAGCTCTTTCTAGGAGACCAGACAATTAAAGAGAAGGACAAGATCAGAGTTTTGGGGCTGTGGTTGCAAAGCAATTTGAGAGTGGATTATACAATCAAAACACTCAAAACCACAGTCAACCAAATTTCCAGAATGATTAGAAGGGTGACCTGGCACCGGAAAGGGATGAGGGAGGAGGACACCCTCCGCCTTGTACAAGCCCGAGTCGTTAGCAGGATTACCTACGGGCTCCCATATCACAAAATTAGAATCACTGATAACAGGGCCATTGACACTGTCATAAGAGGAGCCTACAAAACGGCCCTAAACCTCCCACCAACAACATCAACGGAACGTCTTTGGGCACTCGGAGTGCACAACAACTTCGAGGAGCTCAAGGAGGCGGTTCTAGAGAGTCAGAAACAACGTCTAACAACAACGCAGGCGGGTAGGGAAATCCTGTCAAAACTAGGGCTATGGCAGGCACTAAGAACTTCTGAGATCAAATCACAAATTCCGACATCCACAAGAAACAACATCTATGTGAACCCGATACCCAAGCACATGCACCATGAATTACAGAAGGGTCGAAGGAATGCCAGAGTCAAATCATTGGAAAAACAATTGTCTAAAGACGCGGAAGTTGTCTACGTGGACATAGGGGCTTACGGCGAGCCTGGCAAGCTCACAATAGCTGCAGTTGACCACCAGAAGAGGCCAATTATTCAGGCTTCGATCTATGCCAAGGATTCTGCGGAAGCGGAATCACTGGCAATAGCCGTCACTATAAAAACACAAGACCACCAAAAGAAGTCATCACACGTAGTGACGGACTCCCAACCAGCCTGCAGGGACTACCTGGCCGGAAAACCTCACAGAAGAGCGTGTGCAATATTACGTTCCATCTCCCAGACGCACACAATTACATGGACACCTGGACACGAAGGCCTAGAAGGAAATGAGGTAGCGAATGATCTAGCCCGAGCTCTCACAAACCGGGCGGATCCCCATCCCTACCCCACCCCTCTCCTAGGACCCTACGGCGACAGGCTGGAACATCTACGGTTAGAAAGAAGAATTTTCTCACCACCACACAAACAACTTCCTTCCTCGGACGCTATAGACTGGAGAAAAATACAAACAAACACATTACCTAATCTTCACATTTTAAATAAGCCCAACAAAATACACGAGTTACTGTCCTTGGTGCGGTGCAAGCCCCACACTCTATCACATCTCTTGGGAATGCCAGGACAAACCTGACCCAACGTTACTAGGGAGGCGGCCCTGACCAGCGACAACCTGGACCAGCAAGCCTGGATTATCCAGCTAGTCCGCAAGTCAGCTGCTGCCAGCGGAGCCCTGGACTAGGGGCACCGACCACACAGCTCCTGCGAATTCTTACTGATTATTAGGCTCATTAAAAGTTTTCTCTCTCTCTCCCATTACCCCAAGAAGAAGAAGAGGATAAAAGTTGACAATGGACCTCTCCTGGCCTACTTCTTCAGAGCACGTGTTTCTGAACCAATGAGCAAAATGTGTACTTTACCAAGAGGACTCCAAACTGGAGAAGAAAGACTGGAATAACAAGGTGAAGCGCATATAATGCGGGCATCAAAGGTAGTGGGGGAGTGCTTTTCACTAGAAAAAATTGGTCCAAAAATAAAAGCGGTCATTTTTGCCCATGGGAACAACGCTGCTTTGACTTCACCATGTTTATATCAGGGGTAGGTCCACTAATATGTAACTGCTCATTTAATGGCCTCCACAGTGAGTACCGTGGTATGCAATTAGCATAAAAAAAGGCAGTAATGTGGTGGCTGCATTTCTACGATGACAAAACATAAAAAGCGCCGGTGTGCAGTGAGATACCAGTGCGTGCGGAAGATCCCCTATGTGGTCACAATTAGCCTAGATCCTTCCACTATCAAGTTTCTCAAAACTTGTGTCACTTCAAGACATTAAGCCGCACATACCCTACCATACAAGTTCTGAAACAAGCTGGCCTTTCATCTCACCATGGTAGCATGGCAGTAAATGAGAATATACGTGGGCTGGTTAAAATGCAAAATGCAATCCCTTTAGAGGACAATTGTTTGTACAGCTGCATTGTAGAAATATTTGGCAAATTAAGTGCGCACGGCCAGTGGCTTACACGCTGCTTTTGGAAAGCTGTAATTGTTTTTTGCAATGCTTTGATGACAGTTACAGTTTAATAGCTTTTCTGGCAACAAAGTACATCTTGAAAATTAATTAACGTAATGTTCCTTGTGTAGAAGTTAGGCTGCACCCTCCGTTCCTTATGCAAAAAATGAACTCGAAAAACAAGATATCGGCAATTTTCAGCAGTTCATGCCTGATTGAAAAAATGTACTGGAAAGCAGCATGTAGAGTAGGCACGCATTCAAGGAAGAGGCCCTCTTTAGAATCCAAGCTCCAACATCATCTTGGCAGTGCTCTTGTTATGAATGCACACTCCCCCTTCCCTCTCCACCTTCCAGCTCAATAGAATAAATATCCCCGCCTCCCGCAAAAAAAAAAGTCACTCCAATAAACTCAAAGGCTTAGCATTAGGAAATGCAGCTTAAAGACTGCAACTGCCACTCCATTTAGTCATAACAAGTGGGCTTCCACACAATGCCAGTTCAGATAGCTTATGCCACTAATATGAGACAAAATGTAGAGTTCAATGCTAACACAAATTTTATCAATTCAGATGAGGAACTGCCGAATCAAACGTATGCGCTGACTGCCTATACTGGCTTGGTCACGTTGGTAATCCCTGTCGTTTTTTCGCATTATACTGGGCCCAGCCTAGGCAAATGATGGTACAAATTATGACAACAAAAAGCAAGCAATCATTGGAAGCTACCATGCATGAGGCTCACAGATTTATTACTCATTTACCATGCTTCTCGGCGTCGCCACACAGCACCACTGACAGACCAAGATAAACACATACACAAACACACACACGCGCGCACACACACACACGCACGCACACACACACACACATACACAAATTCATTACTCATTTATCATGCTTCTCGGCGTCGTACACAGCACTACTGACAGACCAAGATAAAACGCGCGCGCACACACACACACACACACACACACACACACACACACACACACACACACACGCACGCACACACACACACACACACACACACACACACACACACACACACACACACACACACACACACACACACACACACACACACACACACACACACACACACACACACACACACACACACACACACACACACACACACACACACAGAGGACTACTACAGATACAGCAACACCTGCTGTAAAATGAACACACCTCAATGGATAGCGCTTTCTACCACTGACTAGAAGCATAGGTGGGCAACCTCATGGTAACCCCCTGAGTGTTCACCCACCTCTGATAAGAAATAACATGCCTGTTCTTGATAGCAACAGCAAATAAATGTGAACACAATCATATTAAATGACTATTTTTGGCACCAACTGAGAATTCACGCACAGACAAAAATGATAAGTGCAAGACAGTATCAAATATTAAAAGCTCCCTTTCAAACTAATACCCCTGTCACACGAGCAAATTTAATGTCAGTCGTATCGAATGACATTAGCATCTAATGTCATTATTCCCATGCTACACGAGAAAATTTAATGTCATTAGGTTCGAATGACATTCTTCATCGAATGAGTTTGGGGAACTCATTCGCATTCGATCGCGAACCGAACTTCTACCATGAACCGAATGTGTACTCTTTACGCCAGATACGCAGCAGAAACAAGTAACGCAACAACATATTCTGCGCACATTGAAATTTAAAAATTATATTTCTAAAGTTTTGTTTTAAAACCTGTTAATTTAGGTGTAAAATTATTAGCACTGCAGACTATCGCGGAACGGCATTACTCTCGGTCACAGCAGTGGTCCAGTAATGGCAGCGACTCACGATCATTTTGGGCTCTGTGTTCCTTGGTAACCGCATCTCCCCGTATGTTTATCTCGGAACTATTTAAAGTTTTGACTGAGCGCCTCACAGTTTGGACGCCAATTGCATGCTCTACGAGTCTCCGTGCGTCCCCGCACTGTGTATCCGCGCTCCGCTGTGTTCAGCCATATTGTTCGTTTACATATTTCGGATTTCTGGGTGACTCGATACTTGGCTTGGATTTTTATGGCTAAAGTGCTACAGCACAGCCAAAAGTAATGTTTTTCGCTTGAATTATCGTACAGAAATGTTTTTATCAGCTTTAAAATGTTACATAGTGATTTCAAACTTCTTTTATGCGCACTGATGCTCCTTAAGTGCAGCATTTTTTGTAGCTGATCGTAATTGCTACCATTTGCGAATGACATTATATTTTACCGTGTAGCACCGAAAGAAACCGAATGACATTCGATTCGCTCGTGTGACAGAGGTATAAAGTCCAGTTTTAATGGCGATTTCCACTGGTCGCTGCGGGGCAGGCTTTCTTGCTCCGAGATAGCGATTCCGAATTCCGCTGAAACGCCCGAAAGTTATCTACTACGTAGAGGATGTGGTACACAAGTACTCCGATGAAGAGGTGCGTATTATACGCGTATTCGCGTACGTGGAGAAAAACAAAAACGAAGCTTAAGTTTGTATGCACTTCTTGCTCGTGCAGCAATTCATATGTACTTCTGCACAGTTCCGCAGGAACTTTCGTGTGTCAAGGAGTGTGGCGACCCAACTTATTGCCGGGTTCGAGGTGTCCCCCATGTACCCTCGTTCTGACAACGGGGGTTCGGCTTCAAAAACAGCTGAAGAGCATGTTCTGGCTTTCCTGTGGTGAGTGCCTCAGTTACTAGGTAATTCAAGTAGCTTGGCGGTGACCTAGCTGAGCCAACGATCTGTCCGCCGTCTCGAAAAGCCTAAGCAAGGAGTATTAAATTTGCTCTAGTATAATATATGAAAAAAGAAAGAAAGGAAAGCTTTTTCACGCAGTTCAAACAACGTTCGAAGCAGGAGACCAGCGTTGCAATCCTTTCACCCGTCTGGGCATTTATGCGTGGCCACAGGCATAGTTAATCGAAGCTTGGTGCATATATGCCATAAAAACTGCACAGCACTGTTCCAACTCTCTAAATTGGGCTATTCGAGCTAGACACTCGTTTTGAAATTGTGAAAATGATATCATGTAACCTTGGAAGTGGGTACAGATTTGGCCGACTATACATGGTACAATATTTGAAGAAAAAAAAAAGGAAGGAAAGTTTCTCCACGCAGTTCAAACAACGTTCAAGCAGGTACATGGTACAATATTATTTTCAGGTATGCAGCTAATAAGGCCTGCATAAGAGATGTTGCAGGCCGTTTTGGGCTCGGCGAGACCACAGTCTTCAGGGTCATAGACCGTATGCTAGACTACCTCGAGGAGGTAGCCAAAACAGCCATTGCATTTCCACCTGACCTGGAACAGTTAGCAGCGGACTTTGAGAAAGTAAGACCACTCTCCTTCATCTCGTTTGAATACTTTATTGCACATACAACTCGTTAGCACTGCCACACCATCAGATGCTCATCGTGAAAGGAAAAAAAACACACACTGAATGCTAGTGGAATCAAAAATATCCGTTAATAACACAAAGAGAACAACAGGTTACACGTCTGCTAGCTGGAATCAGCTGCAGATAGAAAGACTAGGTTAAAAAATACATAGTGGAATAGCACTTTCCTGACTAAATCTTCAGTATTGAAAATTTTACAGGTTTTCTTTGCAGATGTAAAGGTGCAGTCAAGCATATGCTTATTCTGCAACTGTAATTGAGATTCTCTTGAATATTCAGGTATCATGTAGTAAAAGAAACACTTATAAGTGGTGATATATTCAAAAAGCAGAACGAGGTGCATCCTGTTTGTAAGACATAATGTAGAAAGACGCGACATTTCAGAAGCTACTCAGTTCCTTCATGAGGTGTCACTGCAGTCACTGACCATAGACTGTGGATGTGAGAGGGGCAGAAAGGCTCCTAGAAAGCAGTTAACATTCCCGCATGTGTGCTGAATATATATATATATATATATATATATATATATATATATATATATATATATATATATATATATATATATATATATATATATATATATATATATATATATATTTGTAATTAAGCGGAGGTGTCACCTGTTCCCAACCTGGAGCTCCGCAGTCGAACCTTGCCAGGCTCTACCATTATGACAGACGCCACGACCCAGTCTGGCGTACTTTTACCCAGCACCTCCACCAAGTGTAATCAAACGGTTTAAATGGTTCGCATAGCAATATATTTATCTTCCGTAGCAACTACGACGGCCAGCGTTCACAGAGACAGCTCGAGCTTCATCCTCATTGTCGTCTTCACTTCTTTATCGTCTTCGGCGCACGACGTCTCTAATTTCCTTTTCTTTCTCCTTTCCACGAGTCATGCATCTCTCTTAAAATATATATATATATTTTAAGAGAAATTCATATATATATATATATATATATATATATATATATATATAGCAGACGCTGGGGAATGCTAACTACTTTTTCGATACTCCCCTCGGTGACATTGTGGATGTCTGAGCAAGGGTTTCAAAAGGCACGCTGCAGCTCACTCACTGTCATATGCGATGAAGGAATTGAATATGTCCTCAAAATGTTGTGTCTTTCAAGGCTTATTCTTCGTTGGCTTTGTTTTCTAAGTGCACAACACGGTGAGCCACAAGCAGTAATCTGCTTAAATAAATAGGCAGTTTCTCCAAATTGTCATGCAGTTCTTCAAATGGTATAAAAATATTGCACAAAACAAATGCTCATGAGTAAGCACAAACATATGTACTGTGAGTAAAAAAAATGTTAATATATGCTGGTTAATGAAGTGAGGACAACAGAAATATTGCACTGAACCAACCAGCAATGAATGCAAAAACTTGTACTCTGAATCACAGATATGTCATGCAGTTCTTCCAATAGTATAAAAATATTGCACAAAAGAAATGATCGTGAGTAAGCACAAAAATATGTACTGTGAGTAAAAAATGTAACATATGCAGGTTAATGAAGTGAGGACAACAAAAGAAATATTGCACTGTGCCAACCATCAATGAATGCAAAAACTTGTACTTTGAATCACAAATATCACTTATTCAAGTTGTTAAATATGTACTAGCTTTAAAAATATGAGGTAAATATATCTTCACAGATTAGTACTTCATAGCTTTAGGTGCTTGGAAACTGCTTGGGAACATTAACCCCACAAGTAGACCAAACAAATCAAACAATAGTTTTCATAAGTGATTAACATTTGAAACCTTCAAGAGGTTCACGTCCATATTTATATGTATTGAATCAAATAGAATTTACGCAATTAAGCTTATCGGTTAGTAAGCAGATGAAGTAAGCTCCGTTTAATACTTTTGTTCTTTAACACAGGTTTCTGGTGTGCCCGGCACCATTGGATGCATTGATGGATCATACATCAACATTTGCTGTCCAGCCAAAAAAATTCGTTCCACCTACGTCAACAGGTACAATTCCATCTCACTTACCTTGCAGGCAGTGTGTGATAATAACAAAAAATTTCTAGATGTGCTAACGGGAAACCCAAGTAAGATTCATGACTCCCGAATCTTCAGGAAATCAGGACTTTCAGGAAAGCTTCCTGAGATGTGGGCACAAGGGAACTTTCATGTACTAGGAGATGCTGCCTATCCACTCAGAGATTTTCTCCTTACACCTTTCCGTAACTACGGAAACTTGAGCCAGAGGCAGAACCTCTTTAACATGAAGTTTTCTGCAACGCGAGTCCGAATTGAGAATGCTTTTGCTGATTTAAAGGGTAGGTTTCGCCAATTGCATCATGTCGACTTCTTTGTTGTGAATAAGATGAGCCGGTTCATTATTGCATGCTGTGTCTTGCATAACCTGTGCATTAAGTCAGGTGACACCACTGTGCCACCTGTGCCAGATGATGGCTCATCAAATGCTGAATGGGAGAGCCTTCCACTTGATGAAAGTGAGGGCTGCAACCCACTAACAGCCACAGAAACTGAACTTCGCCATCAAGGAGAGCTCAAGCGAGAGGCAGTGATGCGAGCCATGAACCTGTGAAGAGTGGGAAAAAAAACCCTCCTCATGCGTCCTTTGCCAAAGCTCGTGCAGCATGTTCCAAATTTTTCTTGTAAGCAGTTCTCCTCTGAAAACTACAAGACTATTTTTTGGACTCAACCGCCAATTATAAGATAGCTTGTGATGGTGTACGTTTTTGATAAGTAAATTGAACTTGCCTGCATTTTTTTGTAATGTGCAAAAGACTTGCGGCAGAACGCTTCGTCAGGGTGAGTGGAGCAGCCGATACAACAGGCTGTGCCATTTGTTATACTGTGAGGCTACCAGCATCTCGATTAGGGCAGGGGCGCAGGCCTTGTAATTCACCAGATGGCGCAGCCTCTTGAAACACCTGCTCCATTTGCCTCGAGAAAAAGTTCCGCTGCAGTTGACTGCAGCTTTTTGCCAATTCCAGAAAGTACAGGCAAGTTCAGTATGAAACAATGCTAAATTTACTGTTCCTCATCAAGACCAAATGCCTAGCGAAGGAGCTGCATTTTTTCTTTGTGCATTCGCTCTCTTCTTTCTTCCTTAAACACCCTCTCCTGCTCCCTTTCTGCTTTTCTTGCTGCTTCCCTCTCTGCACGTCTTGTTGCCTTCTGTTCTTCTAGTTCTTCTATCTTTTGAAAAAATAGGGCCATATCTCTCATCCTGGCTGTACTTGGCCGGCTTCTGCGCTGCTCACTCCCCTGGCTCTGCAGAGCTTGATGTCAATTCAGGACGAACCTTCCTTGAAACAATGCCATTGGAGTCTCGTACTGCCTCTGGCTCAATGCTGTCATCCAGCCACCTAATCTTTTCTAACTCATCCTCGTAGGGAACCTCTTGCGGTGAGTTGCCTGATCTGTTGTTGTCTGCAACAGCTGTGCGTTTTCTTTTGCACACTGTTTTGTATCTTGTGCAGCACTGCTCGCCAGTTCTTAAAACACCGAGCCTTTTCTCAAGCTCGGCAGTGATTTTTTAAAACATAGCCTTTTTGTTTCTAAATTTCTTCAAAGGCCCGACCTGTGCAAAATACGTTGAGTACAGGTCTAGCAGCAGCTTTGTCTCCCCTCCTGTCCACTCGCAGACTGGAGCTGGAAAGACAGAACCTATTCAGAAATAAAATAAGAAAAGAATGGAGGAAAGAGAAAAAATGCACGATGCTTACATACCACGTGTTCCTTTGCTGGTACCTGGGCTATAGATGTGGCCATGTGAGGGGCCAGGCTGCACCTCTGGACAGGGAACTGCAGCAGTGCAAAACTGCTTTCTCTACTGCTGTGCAATAAGGCATGGATCCTACAAAGCAGCACAGCAAATGTTATTTGAGGCTAGGCTCTTAAATATATTTCAACCTGTTGTTTTAATCCCATTGACATGCATGCTTGCAGCCATATGTATTTAGGGTTTGCACTTCGAAATAACAATGCAAAGGTTCCTGAGTGGTTACTCGGCAGAGCATATACGTGTGGTATTGCTTTTTAACCATGTCAGTGTACAGTGTTGGAACCTGAGCATGCTTATGCAGTTTTCATACTCCTTTAAAGATATTTTCTTTCTGTTTGCTTAGAGATTCATATGTTTCTTGGTGTGCTACACTATAGCGGATTCCCAATGTTTGGCCACCTGTAAAGAACCGTGAAATAAAACGACCTATTTGTACTTGTTGTGAATTTATTCAATTATGAACCATCATTGTCGTTGCAGCTCTTACGCCAAGTAGTCAGGGCATCCATTTTGCATCTTTCAACACAAGGTTAGAATACACTTAAGAACTGGTGAGGAACGAATCCCCTGGTTTCCGAGATCAGCTCCTGCATCTGCAATATATGCACACAAAGGTGAAGCAGGTATGCAGTACATTCCAAATAAAGTTTATTTAGCATGTGATGAAGAGTTTAAATGCTTAAGTTATATAGTATTTTGAATCTGCTGCCATCAAATTAACCATCACACATTGCAGTGATTCAAATAATGCTGTGTGTCGGTCAGTACCCGAACAGTGTTCACAAATCAAGCGATAGAGGCGCAACGAGTGACTGGCGGCTGGTCCGTCCAGTTGCCGCACAGGTCTCCCCTACAGTTACTGCTTCTCCCAGTCGCTGCTCTAGTTTTTGTAATAAGATTGGTGCACATGCCCCGCCTGGGTGGTGCAGTGGTAAGATGCCCGACTACTGTCCGGAGTTCCTGGGTTCGAACCCGACCACGGCGGCTGCGTTTCGATGGAGGCGAAACGAAGTGGCATCCGTGTGGTGTGCGATGTCAGTGCACGTTAAAGATCCCCAGGTGGTTGAAATTATTCCGCAGCCCTGCACACCCAAAACAGTATGCAGTGCTATTTGTCTCGTCAGTCTGTTATTTTTCTTTTTTTTTCTGGTGCATATGAACATTAGCAACTGCAAATTTGCCTGTAAGCTAATACCCCAAGAAAAGTTTTAGAAAAGAAAATTAGGAGGGTGCTTAAGTTTTGCCTTAAAGGAGTATAGACATCTAAATTTTAGGTTTGTGTTTATCATTTGTACTCAGGCTAAGACATGACTGTGCACTGATCACCACGTCATATTTTCCTACGACTGCTGAATAATTTATAACCGTCTTTCCAAACTTGTTTAGGTTTCGGTTTCAACAGCCGAGCGATGGCTGTGACTGCAAGTCTAGGTCACATTAGGAATGAAGAAATAGCGACATAATCATTCCTGTTTCGTTTGAATTCACTACAAAAGCAAAGCCAACCTACCTCAAGGACAGGAATCACTTCAAGTGAAGAATTAGCGATTGCATCGCTGTTATTTAATGCCGCGCGGCAATACATACATGACTGTAAAATCACAGCCGTCTCTTGGCTGCTGAAACCGAAACTGCTGAGAGAAAAAAAAACTATTTTAAATTATTTAGCGGCGGTCGTAGGTGAAAAGTGCATACAGATCGATACACAGGAATGTCGTATGCATCATTAACAAGAAAAATACAGCCAAAATTTGGTGTCTATACCCAGGAAACCAATGTCGGCTACTAGACAGCTTGACTCAGCTTGACCCATCTAAACTCGACTACGGCTTCTGTTAGCCACAAAACAGACGTCTAGAAGACATATAAAGTTTGATGCCTTGTAGACATTTGCTTATAGGCGTCTAGAAGACAACTCAAGTTTGATGCCTTGTAGACATTTCCTTATAGACGTAATCTAGACAATAATATACATGCATGCTTGAATGAGATGCAATTTTCTGAAAAAATTTTTTTTTTCTTCGAGGCATTTGTGCCTGTAATATGGTAACCCATACTTCAATAATTAGATCCGCGTATGCTTAAAGCGAAAAAAAAATTAACATATCTCAGTTGCACGTATACGTGGCGCTTATAAAATGTTGCAAGGAGCATTAAAGTAGACACGTCCGGATAGCACTTATACAAACGCTGATATCTTATATGCATACTGTGCGAAAGTCACGTTTTCCCGCCATTTGTTCAAAAATAAAGTAGCGCCACCACACCTTCATTTCTTGCTCTTCAACTTTTGAAGTATAAAGCTGCATACAAAATGATAAGTAAATGTTGTCACTACGTTTTTAAAAGTAAAAACTTTTGATATACAAAGTTTTGTTGGTATTAGTTTTAATAAGCGCATTGCACTGAAAACACGTCTTTAGTGCCGATGCGTCGCGGCGCTGCGAGCGCCGCACTGGCCGCTTTTTGTCAGTTTTGTTGCTATGCTGTGTTTCGCGCCAAAAGCTGCTCCGTCCGAACGATTGCTGCGCTTGTGTTAGCGGCAGCACGCCAAGACTGCGAGTTGAAAAGGTAGTGTTTTTAAGTTTTTCTTATGTCTTCGAGGCGCACTAAAAGCTTCGATGAACTGTCTCGGTGGCGGAAGCGTCGGCGCATACGTTCGATGGCTGAACCGTCGCCCGAGGGATCGGTTTCGGTGAATCCTTTTCAGCAAGGGCCGGTGCCGGGGTGTTCAGAGTTGCAAACTGTCGGTGCGAATGTGTTCGCTATGTCACGCGACCCATCCACAGCTAATCAAGAACGGCTGTGTGGAATTAGAAACAGAAGTGTCTGCTGTGCCTGGCATTGTTCAAAGTGAAGGTTGCACTGGCTTTTCTGGTGTTGTGTGCTCAGGTGAGAAAGGTCACGAAAGCATGAGCGTCTTTTTGTGAAGCTGGACAGTACGAAATGGGGTGGGCCTCAAGGTTGTCAGTGATAATTTAAAGAAATTGAAAACGCACGACTGTTGCCCATGCTTCGCTAATTTGCCTTCGGATGCCAGGGCGTTGCTCGGAACACCTAGGAAGCATGATATTATTGTTGTGCCACCAGGGAGTTATGTACATATGGGAGTAGAAACCTGTCTGATGACTCTACTGAAGGCACTTGTAGACATTTCAGTGGCGCCGTCATGTCTCAAGCTAACATTTTTAATTGACGGAATTCCTTTATCGAAAAGCTGTACGAGCCAGTTTTGGCCTATTTTATGTCGGACAGAGGGAATCCCAAACAGCGGTATATTTGTTGTCGGCTGCTACCACGGAGAGTCAAAACCAGAGTCTGCAGACACCTTTCTCACTCCATTTGTTGATGAAATGTGCAGTCTGTATCAAAGTGGACTTTATGTAAAGGGCAGAAAATTCACAATAGAAGTTAGAGCTTTTGTATGCGACGCCCCTGCACGAGCCTTTGTGCTAGGTGTGAAAACTCACTCTGGTTATTTCAGTTGCACTAAGTGCACAGAAAAAGGAGAATTTGTAGATCAGAGGGTTGTTTTTACTCGCACAAATGCACCACTTCGCACAGATGATGACTTTGCTAGCAAAACTCAGAAAGAACACCATGTTGGCAGCACTGTCCTTGAGAGGCTTCCCATTGGATTAGTCTCAACTTTTCCTTGGACTATATGCACTTGGTATGCATAGGAGTCACCAAAAAGTTCCTCTTGTTATGGGCAAGAGGTGAGCTGCCCCATCGTCTGACAGCTTCTGCTGTTCCACAGCTTTCAGAGTCCTTGCTTGCTTTGAAAAGTTACTGGTGCCTGGAGTTCGCTCACCCACTGCGGTCTTTAAAGCATCTTGATTGCTGGAAAGCAACTGAGTTGCGTACTTTCCTTCTCTATGCAGGTCCCATTGTTCTGAAGCCTGTTTTACCTCGTAAGAGTCATGGGCATTTTATTGTTCTCCATGTTGCTGTGCGAATCTTGGCTAGCACTTCTTTATGCATCTCACTGAATAGCTTTGCAAAAGACTTGTTGTTTTACTTTGTAAATTGCGTGCACAGATATATTCAATATATTTTTTTTTTCAGGCACGCCGACTTTCACTGATAGGTGGAAAAAACATCAGGGCTTTGACTGCAAATATCTTGCGCACAGTGTTCACCGACAAAGTGGGGAAGATGTTCAGCGTTTTCGGGCAGAGGGGCAAGAGAAGCTTGAAAGACCTGTTTGTCTTTGGTGTGATTGAAGGTGTGTATTTGGTAGGCTTTTACAAATAGTGCATGAGCATTAATTCATTCCTACAAGTATGCCAGTAGGGCCTGCACTGTTAGCTTGAATTTGAAAAATTATCATAAAATGATAGATGGTATAATAGTTTACATGTTATATTCTTAATGCCAAAACAGTTACTATTTAGCCAAACTGGAGTTCATTTCGTGGCATGAGCCACTAAGACTTTTCAAATAAGCTGTTGGACAGTGCCTGCAATTCTTCAGTAAGGTGTGCCTCTTTTAAGAATCTATACGAATGGACAGGCACTATGCCTCTGCTGATTCCCACACGATACAACAAGCAGCGGCAGGATGGCTGAAGAATTGCACATTGAGGGTGACAACAGCCTCTAGAAGGTAATTTGTCCATTCATAATTCTATTTAAAGAATCACTAACATAACATACTGTTATGATTGTGACATTTGCATTATGGTAACATGAAATGCATTGCAGTCACATACATCCATTTGCTATGGGCCATTTTTAGCATGTTTTTAGCTGAATCCCCAATGTTTGTGACCCATGGGAACATTCTTCTGTGTGCGTGTGCCTTTGTATAAAGCAGCAGTGTGAACATGATTCTAAAAATTGTGTGCTGTTTTACGTGAACATGGTGTTCTACATCATTGATATGGATATAACT
Organism: Amblyomma maculatum; assembly: GCF_055883805.1. Lineage (NCBI taxonomy): Eukaryota > Metazoa > Arthropoda > Arachnida > Ixodida > Ixodidae > Amblyomma > Amblyomma maculatum. Next base: position 16,133,090 of record NW_028146738.1, read on the forward strand.
AAAAACACATTTTCAATTGTTGCATTTTTATTTAGGCAACACTCTGATACAAATACTGTCCTGCTGGAAGAGCCAGTAACACTGGGTAGTCAATCTGGTGAGTTCTTCCAGCTACATGCTGTAGAGCATTATATACACAGACACATACCATAGACTTCACCTGAGTTATAAGTGTCATTTAGCAAAATAGTAAACAGAACCGGGTGGGGCTCTTCATAGCAAATGCACCAGCCAAAGCTGTAAACTGCACGTATAATGAATGTGGAACTGTCGGCCACAAGTTTCATATTAGCGCAACTAAAACCTGGCTTGCGTAGTTGAAGCAGTGATTTAATGTACCTGATCAGTTCTGCAGCTATGTACATTAAACAATGATTGTGATTGAGCCGGCTAAGTAAAACGAAAAAATCTGGGGGAGGGGGGGGGGGTTCACTTTGGACCACTAAAGTGTGAAGGGAAGGCTTTAATGGTGCAGTGTTAACTAATTTCAGTTATCACGATATCGCTTTAAGTGAATGTGCAAATGCCTGCACATATATTGCCGCTTTAACAATGCAGCTACACTGTGGCGTCATGGCCGAGTGGTTAGCAATGTTGACTCTCAACCGGGAGAACCCGAGCTCAAATCCCATCGCCATTTAAAATTTATGGGAAATTTACTTTTAGGTGATATCATTTGATTGACAGGTTGCGTGTGACACCTTCTACGGATGCACGCACGCACACTCATGAGCCTATAAAAGCTTTCGCCTTAATATTTTTTAAAGGCCAGGGGGGACATGAAATTCACTGTAAATTTCTTTTCGTGACACCAGGGTGCTGTTTCTCGCTGTTGTGGGAGTGCCGCGACAGCATTGCATAGTAACATTTACTGGTGCATGAAGAGTTCATGGTAACACTTCAGTGTGCTTAGATGAATAAGCTGACTTGCTGACTATATATATCTTGTGCATCCAGCTTCTGTTGAGCGTTTTTATCTTCATAGCTTTTTGTCAGTATTTAGTCAAGTTAATGGCGCAAAAAGTTAAGCATTGCATTTCATTTGAGAGGGAAGTAGGTTTTTCATTTTATTTCATGCTAAACGCAATGTTTTTTTTTTTTTTAATATTGCAGAGTAACAGCTTCTGAACGAGCTGCACAGCCGATGAAAATCGTGACGCTTTCAAGGATGGTGTGCTCCCCTCGTGTGTCTTACTCTTTCAGCGGGCCTCTCAAAAAGTTGCAGTCGTGTTTGATTTCTTTGTTTTCCAGGGAAAAAACCTATTGTAAATGTCTTTCAAAGTACTTAAAAAGAGCTCATAAGATTCATCAACGGAAGAACAGGCAAAAACAGAGTTCCAATCTGCAACGCGTACAGATTCGCGAAATCGGGCAAGTGTCACATCAGTTATTCATTGATAAGCAAAACTATTTGGTTGTGCGTAACTTGGTGAGCAGCCATGTGGCACGGATACGAAAATGGCACAGTGGTCACTAAGGTCACAAGCAATAGTACCAGCAGAAATGACGGGGGAGACAATGTCTACTATAAAAAGGTCAATTGTTCTGATTGACGTCGTTGTTATCCTTGTGGGTGTCGTGATAAGATTTGTAAAACCATTGGAAGCAATTGTGTGATTCAAATGGCGATTTATACTAGAAGGTGCAAGTGTATTAATGTTGGGTCACCACCAATAATAGTAGAGTATTGAACTTCAGCGGCAAAATCAAGAAATTTGTCGAGATGTGTTAAGAACTTATATGGGTCACCTGACGGCGCCCTGTAAACGACAGAAACCATTTTGTCCGCAGTCTTCAGTGCGAGCATTTCACAGTCAGGAGTCATTATAGAGAACTCAGTAATACTTCGCTATGAAGGCCACCGTTCTTTACGTAAATGGCAACACCCCCTCCACGAGAAGGGCGATTCAGGAAACAAGGATCATAGCCGGGCAGTTTCACCAAGTCAGCATCGCATACGGCCCACGTTTCAGTTAGCAGAATTGCATTAAAATTGTGCTGCAGACTGTCAACAAAGTATGAAAAATCATCAAACTTGTTACGCAGAGACCGGACATTAATAGGTAAGGCAGAGAAATTATTTAGGTCGAGGCAACCATTTACTTTATGGGGAAGTAGTAATTCGTGATACTCCATATTTAGTTTTCATTTTACGGCGAGTTATTGGGCTAGCAGAGCAAGGTCACTCACTGACCGAATGGCGAAGGCGGAGTCCCCTTCCTTCCTTCTAACCAATATTTTGCCATTGACATGCCAAGCAAATTTGAAGCCAAATCGTTTCGCCTGCTCTTTCACGATTCCAAGGAGGTCTCGCGAATACTTGGTCATGTTCTCTTTGACAACGACAGAGCTATCTACATCACGGAAGGTGCTCCTTTTTACGAACCATTTGTCCCTTAGCTCCTGACGAGAAAATCGGACAAGAATGATGGGAGTTCTGTCCTTTTTCGCGGGCAGTCTATGCATGGTCATGACATCCTGTTGCAGTAGTGGTTCAAGCGAAACCTCGGCCCCCACTTCATTAATTTTAGCCAGTAGGTCTTCCTGTTCACTCTGAATAACACCATGAATTTCTAGGTTTAAACGCCGACTACGCCATTCCAGGTCATTGACACTACACTTGATCTCGGTCAAATCAGACCCACCAGAGTTGCTTTCCAGCACTGTAACTCGAACTTTGAGCTCTTTTGTTTCCTTCTCTTGGGCATCGAGTCGTTCTTTGAACTTGTCGAACTCACCCGAAAGCAAGTCAATTGCCTTTTCGATTCCGTCCACTTTTTCATGGAGGTAAAGGAGAGAGCTAAGCTTTCTGTTTATGTCTAACAGAATTGTAGGTATATTAACTTCTGCTTGGCCGGCTTTCCCTGTGATAGCGCCATTACTTGTATTCGGTCTGCAAGACCCACACTTCCATGTTTTTCTAAACGATTCTCGTTTCCCCTTGAGGGTTTCATCAGTCACACCCGAGCAAGCGCCCGAGTGGAAGGAAAAGTCGCACGCGCAGCATGTCAGTTGTGAGTGCTCTTCAGACAGCACTCCTCTACACGCGCAACAACGGGACATATCAAAAACTAGACCGGTAAAAGCAGAAATGCATCAACAAGAATTTTTTGTTTTTTTTTTGGCAGCAGCAGCAGGTTTGGACTGAAGGTATAAGAAAAGGGACCAACCTGGGAATTCACAGAGGAGCATTAGGCGAGGTGCGTCACACGAGCTGCCGCTGCTGCCAAATGCGAGCAAAAAAAACGCCCATAGTAGACGAAGCCGATAAGGCAAAGATGTGTCGCCGCTGTCGCCCAGGGATGCCACGAATGGTAAAGAAGCTTCTTGTTGCGTGAAGAAAGGCGCCAACTTCAAAACGGCAGTCCCGAAGTAGCAGACTCCAGAACAGCGCACGTCCAAGGGGCACACAGATGCAGAGGCCAGGAAAGCTGCAGCAACACGAACTGGGAATTCACACAGGAGCGTTAGGCGAGGTGCGTCATACGAGCTGCCGCTGCTGCCTTATGAAAGAGGACAAACCAATATGCAAGGAGTGTGGAGATGAACTAACAATAAACCATATCTTACTTACACGTGTGCCAGAGTCGAGAAAATAAGAGGAAAACATTTTGTACAACTTTGCAACAGATCCCTTTCCATCCCAGCATGATCCTAGGAGAGACGTGCAAATTTCCTGTATTTTTGGTTTCCTAAAATATTCCTAAACAAGCTACATCCTAAAGAACATTTTAGTCATTACACACAAAATAAATACATTAAACCTTGTTCTTGGTGCAAGGCAGCATTAGTCGCTTATGCACCATAAAAATCAACACAACGCTGTAAGGTATACCTTGGTTAGCTATGTTATATGAGACAAGCTTTCGGTCTGGTGTGGTCCTTATTCCCGTGACAGCGATGTCATGAGGGTCTATGTTCCAGCGATCGGAAAGTGACCTATTCAAATAATTTTAAAAAGTCGAGGTGATTCTACAGATTTCTAAAGACGCGCGGATGTTTGGTTTCAACTTGAGTGCTCAACTGCGTTATCAGCGTCCGCCTACATTGACAGAATGAAGTGAAACTGTTAAAGAGAACACATTTTTGAACATCTAACGCGTTTCTGAAGGCGTTGCATTCAATTACGGGGCCCGCAAAAAGCAGCTGAATGTCAAACGCCGCCTAGGTAGGCTTTCTAGCAAGACAGCGGTGTAGCGTGGAAAATCGCTCCGCCGGTCCATCGCTGGCGCCGCTGACTTGAAAGGCGAACTGTTCATGACCACACCTGAAACATTGAATTGTGCATAATCAAGGCAGAATTTCTCTAGCGCTGATCACTGGTAGCTATCGATTTCGCGCCCAGTATTGTGAAAATCCGTCCTCTCTTCGATCATTGACACGTCCACGGTTGAACATTTATGCTCCTCGGGTAGGCCAGCCGTGAGAACATGGATGCGTGGTTATAGAAACGATCACTTGCATGGCACATACTTCAAAATTCCAAGAGTCAGCTTCTGCAACGAAATGTGCAGCGCGCATTTTCTACCGTGTACCAATAAGTCCGGCGACGCATGCATATCTCCAGCTCGTTTCTAAGCTGCGCGGCCGTTCAGTCGGGTCACGCTGACCTCGAGCATGCGGGGGTTTAAACTACATGTACGCAAAATTCAACGACGGGAAAAAGATGCAGGCTGAGCACTTCAGTCTAGTCTTCCCCTAAATACCAAACAACATTGCTGTTCGTAGGGAATTCGGATCATTCGCGTTTCTGGCTTTCCGGTTGTGCACTCATGTATTGCGGTGCAGTAGGTCTTCGCCTCGACGAGTCGGCGTGCAGCTCGCCGCAGTAGCAGCGCAGGCCTCTAGTAGATTCGGCATGTCTTCTGCCACGGCTCTGAGGTAGAATTTAAACGAAGAGGAACGAGCATATGGCATGTCATATACAGCGTATATACATACTTTAGACGGCCGAATGTTCTGCACGGCGAGGTGTGTGTGTTAATTGCGCGCCGGCGCTCGATCTTCCGAGGTTGATGCGGGATCTAAGACAGCGTAAATGCTAGAAATAGCTCGCTTGCATTACGGGCAGATCGAGATGATAGTTTAGTGCGAAGCGAAAGCTGCTCGTGAATATGCGTATCTTGATGCCAGCTGGTGGAGCTGGTGCAGTACGTCGCATCGCCTGCAGCTATGTGCGTGAGAGCGATGCTTGCCGTACACAATCCTGAGTGAAGAGCGTGTTCTATGTTAGAATGGATGAACTCTTCGTAGCACCTCATCGGGAGTCGCGGCTAACTGATATCATAGAGGATAAGATTCATTCATGCGTAGCAAGCGGAATGTGGCCATACGCGTTCGACGTGCATATAGCCATGAGCCTCCATATCGACGTCCGCCGTATCTTTACGAGAATCGAATGGGTACGTCGGACGTACCTTTAGACACTTCGTTTTTTTTTTTTTGGCCTAGATATGGGGCAAATAGCAACAGCGTCAATGTTGCTATGGGGCATGGGGCAGCATGGCTCGCGGCGTCGGCGTCGGATGGCGCGGAGAAGCCAGAAGCGCTCAGACGGGGAAGGGCATACATTGGAGTGCGAGGGGAAAAGCTGCCCCATGTGTAGGTGGCGCCACAGCATTTTCCGGTCACGGGCCGGCGTCGCGAAAAGGGACGTCACGGCCTCAGTTTTTTCCTTCCGTGATCCGAGATCGAGCAGAGTCGTCACCTTGCGACTCAGCGGCGAAACCTACTCAGTGTGGATGCGTTTTCGCGTTGCGTGCTAGCCCGCGCAGTGATTACGCGCGCGCATGCGGCATGTACAGGAGTGTTTTTGTTTGTTTCGCGGTTCCTGTGAGCTTTTGCTTACCTATATGCCTCTTGCAAAATAATTATGAACAGTCTATAACCCCACGCTTCATTAAAAATATATATATACTTGTCCGTATCGAGCATGTCATGCTTGGATAAGGACATCATCCATCGCGGTCTTGAGCTCCTTTGACATGCAAGGTCTCAAACGAAGTGGTACTGCCGTTACCGCCGTGTCAAAGCAAAACAGGTCGTTGCCGTCAATAAAAGTTAATGCAAACGCTCAGAAATCGCATATTACGGTTTCTGTTTGGAATACCGCAGCTACTAAAACATATGCCACCGCAGACTGCTTTATATAGCAGAATGCAGTTGGAACAGACCACTCTATGCCTACTATACCGTAATTTCAAACACAATTCCTCTTCGCGGGGCGTTCTGAAAATCAATTTTATCGCATTTCCTGAGCAAATTCAGCGTTAATACTTTTGATTGCAGGTGTTCAAAAGCGTGCAGCGGTGGCGTAGCGGTAGAATATCCGCCTCGCATGCAAGAGGACCGGGGCTCAAATCCCGGTGCCGCGCAATTCTCCACCGGATGAAAAAAAAAACCGCGTGTCAATGGAATTGCATAAACCGGTTTGGGGTGCAACCTGATGCCGGTGAACACCTCCGGCAACGCACTCCCTCACCAGAACAGGAGTTGGCCACCCTGGTGCAGTAATTGGCCGCAACCTCCTATGATAAGCTCCATAAAACCCCGGCCCTCAATCACCAGCGGCTGCGGAACAACTGACCACGACGGCGGTCAGACCTGTGACGCAGCAAGGGATGCTAAGAAAGCCTGGCTCCGCTGGACAGGCCACCATTGGAAACTGACCCTGGCAACGTTTAATGCTAGAACCCTAGCTAGTGAAGCTAGCTTAGCAGTGCTGTTAGAGGAACTAGAGGGCATGAAATGGGATGTCATAGGGCTTAGTGAGGTTAGGAGGCCGAATGAGGCATATACTGTACTGAAGGATGGGCATGTACTGTGTTATCGAGGCTTACCAGAGAGGCGACAACTAGGAGTAGGTTTCCTTGTCAATAATTATATAGCGGGTAATATAGATGAATTCTATAGTATTAATGAGAGGGCTGCAGGCATCGTAATTAGGCTTAATAAGCGGTATAAACTGAAGGTTGTACAGGCCTATGCACCTACATGTAGTTATGATGACCAGGCAGTTGAAAGCTTCTATGAAATGTAGAATCGGCAGTGCGAAAAGTAAAGACGCAGTATACTGTACTAATGGGCGATTTCAATGCCAAGGTAGCGAAAAAACAGGCAGGAGACAAGGCAGTAGGTGACTATGGCATTGGTTCTAGGAATAGCAGGGGGGAGTTACTAGTTGAGTTTGCAGAGCGCAATAACTTACGAATCATGAATACCTTCTTCAGCAAACGGAAGAACCGGAAATGGACATGTGTCACGAAATCGGCGCACATTTTCATCAAGCCGGTACGGCGCGAGGCCCGCACGGCGTCGCGTGGAAGGCATGGAGAGAAAAGCCCCCTTCCCCGCGCGGGAGAGCGCGTAGCTTTGTACGCGTTGCCGTCACCCTCTTTCCCATTGCCCGGGGAGGACGGTGGTTCATCGGACTGGAATCAGCCAGAAATTTCCAGCATGTTCTATGGGACCTGGCCAATGGCGACGCGCGGCTCGACGGGAGGAAGAGAGAGCGCTATAACCAGCGAAGCTAAGTGTGTGTGCGCGCTAGCTTTGACGCGTGCTAACAAACAGACGCGGCGCGCCCTATTTAAAGAGACCGCACCGCTTGATGAGTCAGTCAGTCAGTCAGTTCGTCAGTGTTTTGCGACGTGTTCGCCTGTGCTTCGGCTGGACTCCCGGGGACCACCCGCTGCTGGCAAGCCCACGGACTTTCAAGGGAGCGGCGCTCGTCTCGTATGGCGGCCACATCGTGACTCTTGAGGCGTCAGACTGCAACAGTGCCCGGTGAACAATTTGGTGTTTGTTTATGTAACTCTCTCGTGTTTGATCTGTTGTAAAGCCTGTGTTATTGAATCATTCTGTAATTGCATGCTTAGCGTTTGTGTTCTGTGAACCTCTCGTCTGTTGTATTTCAAGTGATCTTGTGTGTTCCTTTGTATCGTCTCTTGCTGTGCATAAATTGTGTTTTGTTTGTTACTTCTGACTCCGATCCAATTACTCTGGTTTGAACCGGCGACCGCTGGGCGCCAAACGACCACCCCCTTCTGTCACTACAAGGTAGTTGAATTCCGGCTGAGCTTGCCACGCAGGTCGAGGGCATCTCCTTCGCGACCGGAACAGCTACCCCCACTCACTCTAAGGGTGTCTGGGAGTGTGCGCACCGTTAAGGGCGCATCGTTAATAATACCCCCTAATTATTAACGGGTGACAACATGGAAAAGTCCTAACGGGGAGACTAAAAATGAAATCGACTTCATAATGTGTTCAACCCCCGCCATTATGCAAGATGTAGAGGTAATCGGGAAATTGCGATGCAGTGACCACAGAATGGTGAGGTCCCGATTTAGCCTAAATCTGAAGAAGGAACGCAACAGACTAGTGAGAAAGAAACCCATCAACGAATTAGCGGTGAGGGGGAGGGCAGAAGAGTTCAGGATCTCGCTACAGAATAGGTTTTCAGCTCTAACTGAGGATGGCAACATTACCCTAGAGGCAAGGAACAATAATTTCAGAGATATCATTACTGAGTGCGCGGTAGAAGTTGGCGGTAGGATAGTTAGAGAGGATACCGGCAAGCTGTCTAAGGAGACGAAAGATTTGATTAAGAAACGCCAGAGTATGAAAGCTTCCAATCCGACAGACCAGATCGAATTGGCCGAGATATCAAAGCTAATCAATAAGCGCAAGGTGGCCGATATAAGGAAGTATAACATGGAGAAAATTGAGCATGCAGTAAAGAACGGGGGAAGCCTTAAAGCGGTAAAGAAGAAATTGGGCATAGGCAAAAACCAGATGTATGCGATAAAGGACAAGGCGGGCAACGTCATCACTAATATGGAAAAAATAGTCACAGTAGCCGAGGAGTTCTATAGAGATCTCTACAGTAGCAAAAGTAGTCAGGACCGTAATGAGATTGGCGGTAGGGAAAAACAGTCAGACGTTCCACCAGTGATGAAGGACGAGGCCAAGAAAGCACTAGAAACTATGAAAAGGGGGAAATCAGCTGGAGAGGATCAGATAACTACAGATTTGCTGAAGGACGGGGGGATATCGTGCTAGAAAAACTGGCCACCCTGTATACGCAGTGCCTGGTGTCATCGACGGTACCGGAACCATGGAAGAATGCAAACATTATCCTCATTCACAAGAAAGGGGACTCTAAGGACCTTAAAAATTACAGACCAATCAGCTTATTGTCTGTTACGTATAAGGTATTTACTAAGGTAATCGCTAATAGAATCAGGACAACCTTAGACTGCAATCAAGCAAAGGATCAAGCAGGGTTTCGGAAACGGTACTCTACTATCGATCATATCCATACCATCAATCAGGTGATAAAAAATGCTCGGAATATAACCAGCCCTTATACATAGCATTCATTGATTACGAAAAAGCATTTGACTCAGTTGAAACCTCGGCGGTGATGCAGGCATTGCGAAATCAGGGGGTAGACGAGGCGTACGTGAAAGTGCTGGAAGATATATATAGTGGCTGCACAGCAACCATAGTTCTGCATAAAGAAAGTAACAAAATTCCCATAAAGAAAGGTGTTAGGCAAGGAGACACAATCTCCCCAGTACTATTCACAGCTTGTTTAGAGGAAGTATTCAGAGACTTGGAATGGGAGCAGTTAGGGATAAGGGTAGATGGAGAATACCTCAGTAATCTGCGATTTGCTGATGACATTGCATTGCTAAGCAACTAAGCAACTCGGGGGATGAACTGCAAATAATGATTGATGACCTAGACAGGAAAAGTAGAAAGGTAGGCTTGAAAATCAATATGCAGAAGACTAAGGTAATGTTCAACAGCCTCGGGAAGGAACAGCAGTTTACATTAGGTAGCGAAATACTAGAAGTAGTAGGCGAATGTGTCTACTTAGGACAGGTAGTAACCGCAGATCCGGACCACGAAAAAGAAATAACAAGAAGAATACGATTGGGATGGAGCGCATTTGGCAAGCACTCGCAGATTATGACTAGCAGCCTACCGGTATCGCTCAAAAGGAAAGTATACAACAGTTGCATCTTGCCTGTACTCACCTATGGGGCTGAAACGTGGAGGCTAACCAAGAGAGTTCTACTTAAGTTGAGGGCAACCTAGAGGGCTATGGAACGAAAAATGGTAGGGGTAACATTAAGAGATAGAAAGCGTGCAGAGTCGGTCAGAGAAATAACTCAAGTTACTGACATTCTAGCAGAAATAAGATAAAGTGAACATGGGCAGGACATGTAGTGCGAAGAGAGGATAACCGATGGTCGCTGAGGGTAACAAACTAGATTCCAAGGGAAGGAAAGCGTAGCAGGAGGCGGCAGAAAGTTAGGTGGGCGGATGAGATTAAGAAGTTCGCAGGGGTCAAGTGGATGCAGCTAGCACAGAACCGGGTTAAGTGGAGAAATATGGGAGAGGCCTTCGCCCTGCAGTGGGTATAATCAGGCTGATGATGATGATGATGAACAATTTTATACCTTTGCATTTGCAGTTTAGCCTTCTTTAGTTTGCAGCCCTTTTTACGTCTTTAGTTGCTGAAGGGTTCTGTTGGTAGTTTCACACATTTTTGTTTTTTCAAGTAGTTGAATTTGAATTAAATTTCTTCTGTATCTTCTAGTGACTGGAAGTTTTCGTGACTATTTTAAACGTGTATTCATTTGGAGTTCTGTAGTTCATAAGCAGTTCTTTACTTTTAAGAACATTATCTTGCAGCCGTTGATAGTTCTGTAGACAATTTTGCACTATTTGTATGTATTTGCGTTTTGTCTTAATAATTTTGAACTGAAAGTTCTTACTAGTCATATATTAAGACCTGCTGTATTTATTTGTAATTTTGAAAATTTTAACCAGTTTTCTATTTTTTGGATTGTGGAGAACTTAATCATCTTGTAGCAATTGAAAGTTCTGTGATATATTAAGTACTGGCCATATATTAAGACCTGCTGTATTTATTTGTAATTTTGAAATTTTTAACCAGTTTTCTATTTTTGAACTTTGGAGAGCTTAATCATTATCTTGTAGCTATTGAAAGTTCTGTGGAGAATTTCGCAACAGTTGTATGTATCTGTGTTTGGTCATTTTTAGTAATGTACTTTCTAGTCATTAAATGTCCTGGTGGCAGTAACATTGTCTTTGTTTGTAGTTTAGATGCTGTATCATATTCAAGTGGTTCTTTATATATAAAGTTTGTGCTGCTCAACTTTTTTGTATCCGGTTTGTTGAAATTTCTGGCGACAGTCTTCTAATCACTGGAAGTTCCTATGACAGTGACGCCTCTGTGTTTATTTGCAATTCCGCAATATTGAACTATAGTTCTGTATTTGTTCGTTTTCAACTCTGTTTTGTATCTTATTCTGAAGGTATTGGTCACATATTGATACTTGCTGTATTTATTTGAAATTTTGGAATTTCTAATCTGTTTTTTATTTCAATTTTGAACCACTTTCCCATATTGTTTTTCTATGTTCACTGAAAAAGTGAAAACTACAGTTTTTGTATTTGTGAATTTCAATAAATATATTACTGGTTTTAATGTTGGTTATTATGCTTTCAAGTGTGACATTCACCACACGCTCAACTGATCAGACGATTCTGCAGCATGGTTGAAACCATGCATGGAGTGTACCGATTCCAACTGTAATGCAGAAATTTTAACAATTCAGTATTTCTTCGTGGATGGCCTGCAAAATAATCCAGTAATAGCTGTGAATCGGACTGCCATTCAATAAGGCCATTTCAGCACAGATCTGCAATATCTACTGATGTTCTTGGCCGAAGCTTACTAAGACATCTTCAAGACGATATTGGAGGGAGCGTTAGCAGAAAAAAAGCTGAGCATGAAGCCGGCAATAGCAGCTAATGGCTTGAAGAAGAGGGCTTGTAGTCGGCCTGCTTGGCTAAACTAGCAGAGAACTAGATGTCTTGAAGATGGCTTTGTGTTTGAGTTCATCTTGCCTGCAGTATTTGCGCTTCATAGCGTTCAGAAGCTGCAAAGCCTTTTTCCTCCAACACCAGCTGGTTCTTCCGCTCCAGTTCCACAAGCATGTTCAGGTTTTGGTTGTCAGAGCGCAGGTCTGCTTCCCGTGCCTCGGCGTTAGATAGGGTGCTCTCGAGGGCTGGCAGTCTGGCCAGTGCCTGTGCCAGCCGGGAGCGGGCCTCCTGGCGCAGGCTTTCCTCTCGCTGGCTAACCTCAGACAACAGCTGCTCCTGCAGCTGGCTGCGGCGACGCAGGCTGTGGCCCGAGCTCAGGGTCTCCCGCATTGGAGAGCCCCCTGCTTCCAGGAAGCTCACCGTCCTTTCTAGGGCAGAGTTGCTGGCATTCTGGGTATGCTTGAAGCCCACAAATGGCAAGCCTTTCTTCTGATCCCGCAGGGCCGGGTTTTTGGGACCATCAGGTTCATCCTCAAACTCGTAGAAGTTAGACGTATCTTCCTCCCCACTCAGGTTTGGCACAAATGGAGGCACAGTCTGTCGAATGTTGTCCATGTCTACTGGAGCAAAGAACTCATGGCGGCACATGTCGTCGTAGGAGAAACGCTTGTCAGCAGGAGCCAGCAAGCCTTTCATCATCTTCACTGCTGCTTCGGACACAGTTGGTTCTGCAGAATAATCATGGCAAATGGAAAGCCACTGGAGACTAACTACAGGGCTATCAATTCTGAACAGTTCTAGGTTGGTTTTACTAGCCTAGACCACTCTACATAATGTAGTTTGATTAAATTTAGCCAGGATAATTGGTATGCATGGTTTGCTGGCATAAAGACCGGTAAGCTTTCCTCTTGGGGTCACCTTCAAGTGAAACGGTCGTCACACAGCTGTGGTCTTCAGTGATAATGTGGAAGCTGATGCCCCCCCCCCCCCTTCAGAAGCCTTCTAGCAAGTGAAATTTCCTTCTGGTCATTTTTCAAATCAAGATATAAAAACTTTGGAAGCAGCACACTATTATTCAAGCTATAATATTGTAAGGTAAATGTAGAAATGATTATGCACGAATATTGCTCACATAACCATTGTTTGCAAAGCATGAGTCAAGATAAAACATTAACTTTGTTTGCCCTTATTGTTCAACAACAAAGCGCATGGTATTGTTTGACAAGTAAAGAGTAAACAAAGAAATTTTTTCTATTCTTTTTTGATTAAAAGGAAGCCCTTTCGCTCCCCCTAGAACCAAACCCTGGGACTGCCACCACCGTGATATACAAAGGACTGATTACTCAGCACATATTATATCAACATGTCATGCATGACATGACCGTGTCATACTTTGCCAGGTCATAGTTACTTGAGATGTAGATTTAAAGTTGCTATACAAGGAAAACTTTCACTTTGGTCATATTGTACATTGGAAACACATAAAACAACATGTAACAATGTTCTCCTGAATAAACTAGCAGAAATTCTGCAGCCTTTTCATCTGCAATCACGGAACCTTTCCTTCCAGCATCTGCTCGCCCTCTAGATACAGGCCTCAAAAGTGGCTCCATCGACAGTACTATTTAGAATTCTGTCCAATATGCCTCTTCAGTGACGTGGTGAAGAATGTGTATTGCATTTGTCACTGCTGTTAAATGGATTCAAGCGCTATGCGAGTTGTAGTTTTGTCTCTAGAAATCAACTGCACAACATACTTTGCGATTAATACCGAATGAAGTGCCATCCTTGATTGTCAATGTAATGCATTCCTTCATCATCATCATCATCATCATCATCATCATCAGCTTGACTATACCCACTGCAGGGCGAAGGCCTCTCTCATATTTCTCCCCTTAACCCAGTCCTTTCTTCCTGTATGCATTCCTTATACAGGTTGATAGTGCACTGAGACTAAGTACATGGGTAGAGTGAGTATATATATTGTGTCATTTGCAATGTTTACATAGTCTTGCAGTCTCTTATCAGATGCTCTGTATTGGAAGGGGGTGCATGCTTTTGGGATTATGATCAGAATAAGCAGCATGAAATGCTCTATGTGCCATGGATGTCTACTGTTTGCTTACCAGGCATATAAAAAGCTGACCTCATTTTTCACAATCAGATGCCTTTTCTCTGGATAGCCAGAGTATAAAGTGGAAAAATTGAGGAGAGACATACTGTGTATTTTTATCTTAGACTGCCGCAATAAGTTGCAAATGTCAACAAACACTTGGAAGCACACAATTGAAAGTAAAACTGGGGCTTCCAACTTGTAACTGTACTAACACCTTGATATGTGTTCAGGCCTATTTTTAGTCTACATCCATCCATCTAGATTGGCTTTACAATTGGCTCTATTTTCAGGTGCTGACTGGCTGAGGCATAAGATCGGACGCTTTGTGTCTACAAGCCCTTCAGGTGTTGACTGGTCGAAGTATACGATTGGATGGTAAGTGTTTACAAGGCCCATACTATTCGAAAGTTCAGTCACGTCTAGTCACTAGGAGCAAGTTAGCTAGTGTGATTTTTAATGAATGCAAAAAGCCTCCCCTTCACTGTGTTCAATGGCCTAATTGAATTCTTTCTATTGGAGCCTCTAAGCATAAAAAAAGGCAGCTATTGATATTCATTTTCTAGGCACTAGGTAAAAGTTATTCTATTGTGGTCAACTCATTTCAGTTCATTCGTTCTAGACATGCTATCTGTGCTGGAATGGCAATGCAAGTCAAAGGTACTCCTTGACTAGGGCTGTGCACCCGATCTACAGCTGAACTTTGAAGTCCCTCCAATAAACCACAAAATGAAAAGCTGGTATAATGAAAGACTAACTCTAAAACACACTAAGCAACGTATGAAGACCACAATGAATAGAAAAAAAAATACAGAAACAGGTCCTTAGAAACTGCATGCAGACAGTACAAAATAAAAAAATAGCTCCACAAAACCAAAAAGTCACTAAGCCATATATCAGCTGATGGGGCAGCATAACATTTCTGAAAGATAACGTGCAGCTTCGCACACACCACCCCTATCATATCATCAACATTTTTTGCCGGCTATTTGCAAGAAATAGAGGAAAACATAAGTTATTTGGAAATATTTGTTACCTAATTTTTTCCCAGTGCACAAGAGGGAGTACAGTATAATAAAAAAAAGGTGGAGAGGTGAGCCAGGAGAAGTATAACCTTTCCTACACCTTATGTTTTGCATTCACTTTAGCAGCAATAACTGCAAACAGAGGAATAGGGCATGACCATGCAACAAGTTCATTTTAGCGCAATGAAAGCATGGCATGGATGACAACCCTTTGGAGGATACAGTAGCCATGCTTTTTGGTTACTACAAGAAAACCGCTTACAGTGATATTTCTGGCTTCCCGACAAGTAAATATAGTATCGGTGAGTGTAATAGTGATTCTCTTTCCAAAGCCGCAAGGCAAAAGAGAACACTGCTAATTACTAAGGGATGTCTTTACTTTCAATGCCCAAATCTTTCAGAAGTGATGTTGGTTGCCGACTAGTAACATTTTCAGCCTAATATAGCTTCTTGCATTGTTTGTTTGCTTTCCAAGGAACAAATTATATGTAATATAAACAAGCATCAAAAACTTGGAAAAGCTCAAGTTGAAGTTAGGCGAAATAACACCGAGGAAAAAGAAAGGGCAGTGGTGGCTTGCATCTTTTACTGGCATCCTTTGCCGAGTCTTGAAGTTTGCCTCTATTAAGTTATTGATCAAGCCTTAACTTCATTTAACAATATCCTGGCTATGCATTCTTGTCTGTGTTCAATTCCCACACTAACTGGGGGATTACTGGCAAGACAGACTTTGAGGCCAATGTATGATGAGGTGGGTAACGTACAGTGTGCATTACAAGTATACGTACATACTGCTTCCTGTACTTTGTCCGTTCGCCACTCTGGTTAAGGGCTTGATCCAAGTGCACTGTAGGGATAGCTTCTGGAAAAACTAAATAAGAAACTGCATGATGAGACAAGGAGAACACCAAGAATTCTACCTAGTAAGATGGCATTTATTCTTTCCTACTGTCCTTATCATTTAGCAGTGTTTCTGCCAACTCTGCAGGATCCATTTTAATATGTTGTGTAAAAGTATTAGGAGCAGGTTAAACTGACATATTCTTCACTCAACAAACTTCTGTATCATGAACATAATGTTGAAATTATCTTTCCCACCTTCCAGAGAGAAATGTCCTTCTTGAGTCCCACAGTTTAAAAACACACAGCCTGGCTGTTAGTGCCATTACCTTAAGTAAATATGAAATAAGTTCACATATACAGCTATGCCTCGTTAACAGAGAACCTGTGAATATGAACATGAACCACTTATTTTGCAAACATTTTTTTTTTGTGGATGAAACTTTCAATGCATTTACACTTCATTAACATGGAAGTTTGCTGTTTGGACAATAAACAAGAGCCTATTGGGGCCTGTGACCCACATATATTTCATTAATAGGCACAGCAATGCATGCAAACATAACTGCCACAGTGGTAGCAAGGTTTATATTATAGCGTGTGAGGGCTTTTAAGGCTCTTTGTATTTGAGTAGGAAAGTAAAACAGACTGAATTACATGGCTGTTACTCTGTGAATCCTGCGGTGGCCATACAAATGTGAACTTCTATATGTACCAGAAAACCTATTGGATCACCGTGCAAGTTGCAAACATATTTAGGCATGCGGCAAATGCAACAAGGACTAAAGAAGTCTGTAATGCATCCTACAGTGCCGAAAAATGTTGGGTTCGCGTATGCCCACCATCGATATCACTTAGCAGGCAAGTAATCATGGGGGTCACAGTGAAATGAAAGCAGGAAATAGGCACAAATATGTGCATCGACGACGTCTAATTCTGATGGCGTGGAAAATACCTGAATTGGTGAACCTTAGCAAAGAAACACAGCTGAATAGCTGCTCAATACCAATAAACTGAGTTGGCATGTAGTCTGGTGAGAGTAGAGCTGTCAAAGCAACAAGTACGGGATGTAACATGTGCAACTCCGTCACAGCATCATATCAGTATAGAGCCTACATCACATTATTTGTATAAGTAGTCGTCCAATGAACTTAACTCACATAAGTTATACAGGAAGAGAGCAGATTGTAATCCCAAAAATTTTCTAAATTTTTCCCCCTCTTTTTAACCAATTATGTTTTTATGCTCAACATGCCTTAGGTACACTAAAGTGTCCATATGATAAGGCACAGTTGCGTATGGTTTGCCTTTATTCATAAGCATAACCTCCAGTCATTGTTTCTTTTTTTAGCATCGCATCAAACGAAATTTTTTTGAGAAATACCTGATGTGGTGATAACATGTTTAGCCCATCACATACAGAAGTCGTGTTTAGTCTACCGATTCATTGCACAAATACTTATTGCAGGCATAGGTGCACATAGCCAGCAGGGCAAAAAAATGAACAGGAACGTACACTAGAAGTGAAAGCTGCCGCGAAAGTATACAGATATTTTCACACTTTACCCAGTGCCCTCGAGCACCTATATCAGCACAAAGCGCAAACCGCAGAACAGTCGCAAGTAGCTCTACAGCTGTGGAGCTAACATCGTTTCGCGTGCGTACAATGTAGTTTTCGGAGGGCTCGGCGCACGCACAGCATTTTTCAAGCACAGTACACACACGAACCGCGATCAACACAGGTGATCGACGGAAACAACGTCATGCGCTCATTTCTGTCGCGGTCACCGCAACCAGCAGAACAGGTACGACTAGCCGGCACAAAGTTAAGTTCAGCATTTGGAAAACCCATTGTGCGACGAACTTTGCAGATGTGGACAGCTCTCTTCGTTGCTAGGAGGCACTCGCTCAAATCGTAAACACTTTCTCAACACATGCACGGGCACTTTACAATGCGCTGTGGAACAGACTCGTGCGCACGATGATCACCGCGTGAACAGATCTACTGTCCGTTGCCTGTTATTAGGTTTGGGTCGCGTACGCCTGCGTATCGTACCATTGTCAGCAGTTATTATGTTCGGGGCTCGCGTGCTCAGCCCACCGCTGACGCCAGTTGTTACGTTTGGCTCGCGCGACTGGGTGTCGCACCGCTGACAGCCAGTTATTATATGCGGCTCGCGGCCCCTCGGTAGCGTTGGCCTGGCGGCTCCGTGGCTCGGCGGACGGCATCAACGGTCCCAGCAAAGACGAGGCGTCTTCTAACGAAGCAACCTTTACTACAACATCATGAAGAAACGGGCAGAGAAGCTGACCCGGAGAGAATACAGACACTCTCACACAGCTGGTGTCTAGCATCGTGCCAACGGCGCGTCAAAGTATCTCTGTCGCAGCGGAGTCTGCCGCTGCTTTTTATAGGCTTGCCAGTTCACAGGGAAAGGGAAAACCGTCACAGGAAATGGAGAGCCCAACAAGTCTGGGCAAGACGGGATGACTCAATCGCAGGTGGCCCGACCGCATCTCCTCCATCTCCTGCAGACGGGCGAGGGCGACGCACTCTCCCTCGAGCTCCGGGCTTTGGCCAGCGTTTGCACACACACGCACGCACACACATTTGGCGCGTGGCAAGATCACGTCGAGACTTGCCCGCGGGAGGAAGCGTTGGGCGGCCGATGAACGGTGAAGAAATGGCCGATCCGCTCGCGGTTCTGCCTGTTGCTATGCGGTGGCCGCGTCAGCTGTCCCACTTGTTGGTGGCGAAACGTAACAGACTGCCCCGCCGGGGAAGGGAGATCCCGAAGGGCAGGGGACTGCATCCGCTGTACGGAGGAACTGGGATGGTGCTGCTAGCCGGGGTCGTCCGACTCTGTTTCTCTTGAGCCCAAACAGCCCGAAGACTTCCTTGGCAAGTCCTGGTTCCCAAGGAACCCTGCAACTTGTCTTCGGGAGCGTTTTCTGACAACCCACAACGTCACAACCACGCTAAAAACTCAACCCAGACGGCCACTGACGTCCGACGAACAACCGAACTCGGCCGCAACTCGGCGGCCGATTTCGGACGTCCGCTGGAATTCCGGCGTACGTACGAAAGCGGATGGTCGAATCCGTTCGCCCAGCGGACAGCCGCCGTACGTCCGCCACTGGATTTGCTTTTACACAGCTATGATATAGTTTGTAGTCGTCGTGCTCGTCTGAACTGCGTATAAAACAGTAATGCCGTCAAGTCTACATTATATGATGCCAGAGCGAATCGATGCGATAGAAAGCGTTTCCATTAAACAGTTTTTTTTATTTTCCGCATGTTTCATCGTTGAATTCTTCCATCAAAAATTTTTTATTAAAAGTTAAATGACCATTAAACATTTTTTATCATGATGCTTCGGTGAAATTTTAATCAGTGGCTGAATAGACGCAACAAGCAGCAAGCTCAAAAAGAACGAAACCGAACCTATCCTCAAAAAAATCTGAAATGAGCCAATCCAATCCACCTGACAAGTTGAAGTTTAGTCATGGAAGATGGTTTCACGTTTCCGTGCTCTGCATTTTCTGCGCAGTTACAAATACCTACGGCTGTAATGCACTGCTAGCATTGTTTTTGCTGTGGCTTGGTGCGGCTTGCACACTTTGTTCACCCGCCGATTCCAAAGTAAGTATTTCACCGAACTTTTGTTTCTTTAGTGAAACTTTTCGATGCACCGATGGTGCTGAGCTTTTGGGTAAGGAAACAGCTCTGTACAGCAGCCGAACGGTCGAGTGTTTTAGGCGAGACTGACAGGATGGCTCCGCGCCGACTAACTAAAGTGCAGCCTCAAGTCTGAGGGCCATCTTTCTCGGCATTACTGCACGCTGCGCCAGTAAGGCGCGCAACTTCTCTGTCTCTGATATCATAAAGGAGTGCCTGCCCGAGCTTTAAAGGAGTTAATTTGTTAACCATGCGCAACGTGCTGAGTTGTAAAAACTATACGAGAAAACTTTTGCACTCCTCGAGCCTATCGTGCGACATGCCTACACTTCTGAAAACGTCGGGAGTTTTTTTCTTTTTTTTTTAATGGACAGCCGCTGATCTTTCTCTCTTGAGCTCTACGGCAACTACAGTTTCTAGAAGGAACGGCTGTAGCTACTAAATTACTAAAGGTTTAGTACTCTCCTTCAGCTTTGACAAATCAGGACAGCACCTTGCGCATGTTGGTTATGCATGTGGGACCGAACCGCGCAGAACAACCGGACAAGGAGATGAGAAAAAAAAAAAAGTCAGCACTTGTCTTTTTCTTGACCCGTTGTTCTGCGCTGTTCTGGCACGAATTTTACATACCGCCGCCGCGATACAGTTGGGCTATGAGCTCTGGTGCCTGCAACGCCTTCTTTTATGCAAAACAGGCATACTGAGAGGCCATGCAAGCCGCGGGCTCAAAAAAAAAGAAAAAAAAACGACCTGAGCAAAAGTGAGATGAAAACAAAATTATTGTTGCTTTGTCCTTACAGATATTCAGAGGCTCCTCAGAACTTCACTGCATTATTGACAGCGAGATAATGCCAAAGCTACACTAGAGCCATGCAGCACCTTATAGTGCATGATACTGAGCTTATGTCTCGCACTGAAAGCTCTTATCACGTTCTTAGATTATCATATTAAAGTAGCTTTAAACCCGTGCTTGTTAATACAGTGATAGCCATAAATTGAATCTAGGGCATCATGCTCACATACAAGGCTTCTGATAACCGCTGGTCACATGATGTGGGCTATAGCAGAAACCTGTACCTGGTCATCTTACAAGCACTTGTGCAATTTCTGCTTTTAATGTGTTGTAAAAGGTTTTGTGTTCTGTTTCTGTATGGGAATGCTTTCCTTATTGAAGGCTAACATTTGGCTTGCTACAGCAAAACCTGTACCTAGTCATCCTAAAAACAGCACCGCAGTTGGTGCTTTTAGTGTGTTGTAAAAGTATTTGTGTTCTTCTTCTGTATGGCAATGCTTTTCTCGTTCATGACTAGCATGAGGCTTCCAAAAATTTTTCAGACGCCATTTGCTGTAGCCGGTTTCGTAGGCCAACAGGAAGCAGCACTTTGAGCATGGAAAACTGTCATCCACGGGGAAAAAACAGCAACATCCCTTTGCATTCTCATTTCTTTGGTATGGCTAAAAGTGAGTATTGTATCATTATCTATATTATTAATATTGAATCATGATTGTCAGTGTTTGAAGTTGTTTGAGCGTGATGATTTTAAACACACAGGACATCCCTTCGACATTAAGGTTTTAGCTTGTTTACATGTAGGATGTAGAACTGGTTTCAACAAACTTTATGCAGCAAATTCTTTTTACATTGTCCACCATGTTACTTTTTGTCATTGTCCATTGAAGTAAATAACCAGTATTTTACGTTTACACAATCGTCCACTCTTAGCTTGAATGGGAATGTGTGGCATGCAGTTTGCAAAATAGCAATGCATCCGTCACAGCCATACATCAAGGCTAAGTGGCTTGTGTGTAGAGGGACCAGCCGCTCCAGCTTCACATCATCTGCCTCTTTGCTCCGGTGTGCAGACGTGCATTGAGGCAAAGTGGTTTATGTGTAGAGAAACCAGGAGCTTCTTTGTCACATCTGGCTGTTTGTTACGGTGTGCAGATGCGCATCGAGGCAAACTGGCTGATGTGTAGAGGGACCAGGGGCTGCTGCTAACCTCCTTCGCCTCTTTACTACAGTGCACAGCCGTGCATTGATGCTAAGTGGCTTGTGCATGGAGGGTCCAGGAGCTGCAGCTTCACGTCTGCCTCTTCGCTCAGGTACTCAGGTGCGTATTGAGGCAAAATGGCTTATGCATAGAGGGACCAGGAGCTGCTGTGTGGCGTAGTCTATATATTTGCTATGGTGCGTATCGAAGTACAATGGGGGAGCTCATGTGTAAAGGCACCATGAGCTGCTACGTCATGTCGTCTGCCTCTTTACTATGGTGCGCAGGCATGCATCAAGGCAAAGTGGCTTATGCGTAGAAGGACCAGGAGCTGTTGCTTCACATTTGCTATCATGCGCAGCTGCGTATTGTGGGTGGTGGTGGAAAACATTTCCATCAGATACAAATACAGGAGTTTACTCACTAGCTGACCCTGAGGGGGCCTGTCCTGACAAAAACAAGGGGTCCCTAGTTTGGGACCCCAGTGGTGGTAGAGGGACTAGAGGCTAGTACTTCACGCTGTCTGCCTCTTCGCTACGGTGTGCGGCTGCGATGGATGCAGTGGCATCTCAAAAAGTGCATGCCACGCACTCGCATGTTCAGCCTGAGTGGACGACTGTGTACCTGCTATAGCTTTGTTATTCATAGAATAAACCAAGGCCAAGTTGGATAAATTATACCTCACCTCATATGTGGTCAGCAAAGAAAAGCCACTCCAGAAAATCTGATGCATTTACTGTCATAGGATTCTTATTCATATACATGCTACTGACAAGTCAGATTCTTCACCCTCAGAAATGCCAGAAAAACAACCAAGGGTGCGTCTGAAATAGTCTAGCTTGCTCTTTCTCTGCAGACTTGAGTCAGATGTGTGTTCCATTGCTGTGGGTGGACAGGTGTGAATCTTTGATTTTAAGCATGCAACAAGTATGTTATTGTAGTTTAAAGGCAAAACGGTACTAATAATCGTAGCCCCCCGTGGCCTTTATCCCCTTTTAATAGTGTTGCTAGACACTGAATTATTAGTTTACTCTGCACTGTTTCTGTCTAGTTAATGTGCGGAGATGTACATATATTTATATGACTTGGAGTTGTCGACTTTACACTTAGAAACATTGTAGTGTTATCTGATGTGTTGCTTTCATTTCTTTAATGATTTCTGTAAGGGATCGGTGGGTATGCTAGGCACCATTATTAGTCTGCTCTTTTTGGGTCACCTGTTCAATGCCCAGCTGCGGCCGTCTCCCACTTGCCCTCGGACAGGAGGCGGAGAGACGCGCACAGAGAGGCAGCTACAGCAGCTACAGTGCTTAACGTAAACGTAGGCAGAGAGGGAAAAAAGTCCCCTCTTCCGAGGACTTTGTTCTCGCACTCGAAGACGCGGGGACAGGCAGTTTGTTCTCGTTGCTGTGTCATGTAGGGGGCTCATTTTTATTTAAGGAGCTTTACGAACAGTATACAACTAAGGGGTCCTTAGTACTAAGCGTACTAAGGGGTCCTTAGTACGCTGACTGGACCCATCATCCGGAGGCAGCACAGCTTTGAAACGAGCACCTCTTTTGGAAGAACTGCTTATCGTTCAGGGAAAAAACACTGTCAGGTTGAAGGGTGTAAGGCCCTCTTCCTTGTTGGGGAGCCCATAAAAGTGACAATTATTCAGTGCAGGCGCGCTGAGTGGGGTCTCGTTGAGGATTCCAACCCTGGATGTCAACAATGGTGGGAGATGGCGGCGTTAAAAAAGGGCAAGTGTGTAACAGTGACGGTATGATGCGGAGCGGGAGGATGTGGGTTGGCTCTTCTGATGTGGTCCGCAATGGTGCTGGCTCGGACTCCAATAACTGCAATAATTGCCCTTTAAAAGGAGCCGCCAAGGGTGCAAGCTTTGGGCAATGGTTGCACACGTGGAACACCGTTTTGATGGGTTCTATTTTTTTTTTCTTTTTTTATTTCCTAGGGTAGAGAGTTTGGCATGTGCCCTAGTGAGCCAATCATTTCGAGGTCCATTCTCTAAATTCCGTTTGTTGTGAAACGAATTTGTTGTCCCTTTTGCATTGCTTGTATTAGGGAGAGGGTGAAGAACCTTATGAAAAGGGAAATACATGCCAAAATGTTTGTTAGCCAGTCATGTGTGAGTTTGTTGTCATTGGGGATGAGAAATGTGGGCTGAGTCCCGAATTTAATGAAACGGCCCCGTGGCCTGGAGAACTCGTTTTGAGCTAGATTTTGATCTCTTTCCTCTTCGGCATAGATCATGGTCATTGTTTCACCTGTTGTAAATACGTACATTCATGTATAAAGTTTTCAGTTCATCTTCCTCTCCGTGTGCAAGTTGTTGTGGCAAGATGCAGTAAATTCACTATTTTCATTTCTATATAACATGTCTTTCTGAAGATGGTGAGCTCTTTTGTCCCAAATCTTCCACAAAACTGTGTGATATCTTTAATGCTAACTGCGGCTTGGTGTCACTCAAAACATGTAGTTGAGGTAGATTTCTCCCCCCCCCCCTCTTTTTGTTCGTTCAAATGAGAACCAGCGGACACTAACTCTTGCTTTTGTAATGCCCTAGGCCCCGCCTTAAGGCAGTACTCCAATGTCAATACCATTCTTATAGCTATGGCTGTCCAACAGCACTAATGTCTTTTATACACTTCTTTTACTAATCTCTTACCCAAGTGGTGGCTTATACTGCGGGGGCGAAAGTCTCTGGACAGTATGTCTGGAGATTTTGGACTAGAATCGCGATGTAAACGAATTATGACCTTATTTCTCTTGCACACATATAAGAACTAACGTTCAACTTTCACATCGACAAGTATGGTCCGAGTTTCCTGGCCGATGTGAAAGTTATGTGCTTTGATTGCAGTTTGTGTAGTCCACACACTTTTGTCCCCGATATTACATAGGGGCAAATTAGGCGCCTTTACAGGGGCAGTTTCTTTGGCGCCCACTACCTTCCCCATAAAAAAGCTACAGTGTTTCTTGTGAACAGCTGGCTGCATTTATAAAGACCATTATTTTTTTGTAATTTGTTGTGCGTAGTTGAGAAATCCATGACATACATGCACAGCTGGTTGCCAGATTATGCAACCATATTTCAGTAACTAACATCCATGCTGCTTGCTGCCGGTAATACATCAGGAGCTTGTGGTTGTCAGCTTTTTGTGTTTTGTGTAACTATAAGCCTTGCTTTTGTAATGTCACATATAGCGCTATGGGTAAACAAATAACTTTACTTTTAACTCTTGTAGAAGCATGAACACTGCACATTCACTGCGGCGGGCTGTGCTTCCACATTCGGCTTTAGCCACA
Source organism: Amblyomma maculatum (assembly GCF_055883805.1). Classification (NCBI taxonomy): domain Eukaryota; kingdom Metazoa; phylum Arthropoda; class Arachnida; order Ixodida; family Ixodidae; genus Amblyomma; species Amblyomma maculatum. Next base: position 16,157,909 of record NW_028146738.1, read on the forward strand.
TGCCAAATGTCTATCTTTATTCTGCTGCAGCAGCTTGCATGTTATCAGATAAGTTACTTCGTCATAGCTGCTCTAAGGAGATGCTTTCTAGACGCTTGTAGCCTAGGTGTTGATGTCGATATACCCCTGACACGCCCAGGGAATGTCTTCGGTAGAGGGTACATGGAAACCAGCAAAATGTGCAGTTTACAGAACAAAAAGGTAACAATTTTAAATGATGTTATTATTGATCACTTCTTTTCAGAGCAGGAACAATGACTTTAGAAATCTGCCTGTTACACCGCTCAAAATGCAGGTTTCTGCCGCCAATGCGTACCTGTGTAATACTGCAATGCTCTGGCTGTGCTTTATGTTCATATACAGCATCCTTTATGCTTAGTTTCTCTGCATGTGCACTCCATGTCTTGGGCATTGCTGAGGGCACATAGCAGCAAGCATAACATGCCATGTTTGGTCAGAGTGGCATGTTCAAAGAGACGACATTAAAACATTAAAATGCTGAATGCCAGGTTCTGGTCAAACTACGTTTGTATCTTTTGTTATTCTGCATGGGTTTTGCTGCAGTTATATGACCTTTCTATATAGTATGTGACAGTTCTGAATGGAGATGCATTCGTATAGTGCATCTGGAAAAAGCAATTGAGAAAAAATGGCAGTTGTCCTTGGAGATGTGTAATCAAAGTTACGCACAGATAACTTGAATTTCATTTTCCCTTCTATTGCAGGAGGAGCCCAACCTGCTCTTTCCATCTTAGGCCTGAAAGACCAGCAACAGCTGATCGAGCAAATGCACAGGATAGTAACTGCTCCTGGAATCCCGGCCTGCAGAGGCCGCCCACAGAGAACTCGATCATCTCCTCGTTAATTCCGAAATATTAGGTTTCAATAAATACCTTTTCCTCCACCACCTTCCCAAGGGAAGAGCTGTCACGGCCAAGGATAATAAAAAAAAAAGTAGATTCCTAATACTCCAGTTGGCCTGCATTTTACCATGCCATTCCTTAACATCGATATTTTTTTAGTGTAGACTATTTATGCATGCAGTTTTTGCAATAAAGCAAAAAAAAATGCTTTTTTTACAACCTCGCATGCTGGTATGCCTATGCACTTCACGTTTTCAGGAATGGTGCATTTGTGTAAAGCTCAGCTAGCATATGTGCCTCTTTGATGGAAATTTTAATTGCACACTGCTGTTCAGTGCTTTGTGTGTGAAAGTAAAGCAGACAACAGGAAACTTGAAACTGTTGCATATTCTATTGTCTGCTTTACTCATGACAAAGGCATTGAGCACTAGTATGTGACTGAAATTTCCATGGCACATGCTTGCTGAGCTTTACACGAATGTTATTGGTAAGTTTTTGCACCAATAGCGGGCCCTGCAAGCAAGTTCCGGGAAACGTCCGAATGTCCGCCTCCGGCTGTCCGTCGGACGTCCGTGGGACGCGATCCGGATCCACGAACGATAGTCCGACAGACGTCCGCTGTACGTATATCGAACATAACCGGACTTACGTCGGATGTCCGAAGGTCCGAAAACGGACGTCCGTCGGACGTCTGGGAACCGTTCAGCCAGCAAGCACGGCACAAACTTCACTAAGTTATGCCAGACTATTTCCCTCTTATGCCCCCATCTATACTAAAGGGCAGCTCAGCAGCACTTGGAACGCGTCCACGAATTTGAAAATCGCGCTTTCAAAAACACCACTTTCAAACAAAGATAATACAATACAGTATGTTCAAAATCCTATGTCAGGAAGAAAAACACCAACAAGTGAAAACTGAGGCTTCTCACGTTATGGGCTCCGACTTAAGCCATCGGCATTACCGTTGAGGTCACCCTTTTCACTAAGCTTCGGCTGTCCGTTTCACGGAACAACCGTACCTTCCTGTTTCTGTGCAAATAAACACATGAGCGTGAGTCGCTCACTTTTCTAAACAACCTATCCCTCTCCTTACGGGTTGCGCTCCAGTCATGCATTTTCTTTGCACGGGCGCATTTGTGCCTTTGGGATAGTCGCTTTCTCTTTCTCGATAGCTTCAACTTTCCCCTTTCTTTCTCGCGCCTGCCTTTCCTCTTTTTTTCTGCGGCAGCACTGGAACACAGGCTTTCTTCTTTCTTTTTGCAATCGTTTGAGTTTGCTCTCCTTACAATGGCAGCAATCTTTCTCGCGCTTGCCTTCCCGCTTTTTTCTGCGGCTGCACTGGAACACAGGCTTTCTGCTTTCTTTTTGCAATCGTTTGAGTTGGCTCTCCTTACGATGGCAGCAATCTTTCTCGCGCCTACCTTTCTGCGTTTTTCGGTGGCAGCATTAGAATACTAGCTTTCTGCTTTCGTTTGGCGCCATCTCTGACAAGCTAGCGGTTACCGCTCTAGCGGTAACCGGAGCTAGGAGGGCACGGGTGTCGTTGAAGCGGTCAAAGAGCGGCGCTGCGTCTGATTCGCGGTCAGCAGCGCATGACTCACTTTCAGTCAAGTCCGAACGACAACGGCTGACGTCAGTCGCGTCAGTCCCCCTTCTAGGCATTTGCTCTGGCGGCTCGCCACTCAGTGCGTCGCCTCGCTCAGAGCTAACCGCGCGTTATCCGTTATACCGTAGGAGCACTCGAGCAGACGACGCTCTGACGCGCAAGCACGTGACACTACGTCACTTGCTTTAAGTTGCTTTTTGCTTGTTTCTATTTTTTGTTTTTACGCCAATGAAAAATGGCGACGCACACGCGCGCGCCGTTGCTTCGCCGACGCTGGCGTTGGGGCGTTGGTTAGCCAGACAAGCGCGTATCCTTCTACCATGGTTTACAGGTAGTGCCTGTGGCTTAAGGGGTGCTGCGGCCGCAGTTTTGAGGCTTTATAAACGCAGTGGCCCAAGCCGTGCCATTTGGATGCTGGATACTGTGATGCTCGCAGTTGGAAACAAGTGTTTTGGCCGTCATCTCGAAGTCTGGTATTTGACAGCAAGCGATTTTGTGAAGCCGCGACTGCTGAAATTTTGCTGCCTAAACATGCTGGATGCCGACAATGCTGGTGCTGGATGTGCAAGTGCGTCGATTCCAAGAAAGCTGCGCTGCGCCGTTGGAGCTCGCCTTGAAGCCACTAGTCGTTGAAAGTGCCTTGGTTAGTAGCACTGCAATATTTGGATAAGCACCGCTGGAATATGGGGGGAAAAAAGAAAGAAAAAAAAAAACGTGGTTACGTGGTGTATTTGTGAAACATTTGCTGTGATGCTGCATCGCTGCTCGAGGGGGTCTTCGCTAAGGATGCTAAAGCTACTGGCCTACCCAAGGGCAAATGTAGACTACTACCGATGCTAAATTACATCTCAAAGGCCGTCTCATTTTATGCTACCTTGTTAGTAGCTGTTTTCACTCAGGATTATTATTTTTTTTCCAGTTTCCGGCATTTACATACGGAAATGTTTCTATATGCCAACATGCTGGGACAGCGAAGCCAGTTTTCTGAAATTAGCGGTAATAATCCTTGAAATGAAAACATGCTCTCGTTTTGTGAACGCACGCATGATTACGGCGCCCTGGTCATAGCGGCAACCGCCCTTTTCTGAAGCCCATAATCTGGCGACGTCAAATTATTGATTCTGAAAGTAGTGGGATATTAGGTGAACTCGATAACCAAGTACTCACGCTTCTGTGGCTAAACCCAGCGCTGACACGATATGAAGCAGAGGGGACACGACGCTGTTTCGTCTGCTTCGTCTCGTGTTAGCGCTGTTTTTAGCCACAGATCATGCACCAACCAGACAGAATTTCCACCCTCTTAAAGTACTCACGCTTGTTTGAGAGCACTGCGTTGAATAGGCATTTGTTGAGCGCAGTAGCTAACTTAACTGCACCTGTTAAGCAGAGGCAGTGGCATAGCATGCTGTGTAATTTGTTTTTTGTAACTCTTTATGTATGTTATTGGTATTCTTCTCAAGTGTCATGGCAAGAAGAAACAAGAGTGTTTATTTGTAAAGTTGTGGGCACCCCATAACATGCTTACGCAGTGAAATGAATAAGATCTTGTTTTCACAACAACTGTTTATTCCTTGTATACATCTCAAAGTGACCTTGGCTAACTTGAATTCCAAACTATCTTACAGCCACTTCAAAAGCTTCTGCATTAGGAGACATGTTGTACTTGCACCATTGTGCCTACCAATATTTTTGAATAAAGAAGCATTGCTAAAAAATTAAAGCATTAAGCTCACAAATTATAGCAACACTTGAAGAGGGGAGAACCAGAGTATTTTGACATCACTCCCTTATGGTTTGCACACTGGTCAGCTAGCAATCCAACATTTCACGAAACGCTTGTGGTGGTGGTGGTGGTAGTGGTTATTTATTGTATATACAAAAGGAAAGAATAGATGTTTTCCAGCCCCGGTATCTGCTATCTGAAGCACCTGAACTGGGGCGGCGGATATAAAGGGATAGCGAGGAAAAGGTACAGGAAATCAAGAAGAAACGCTTGTTAATGTCATCATCATGTGCCAGAAGTGTGTTTATAGTAAATTAGGTACTACAAGGACTTGTGGCTATAGTAAATTAGGCATACGCTACCCCGATGAAAGTAGTCTAGGAAATAGTATGAAACAACCAGTTTCAGGCATTTAAATTTGAGGAACCTGAGTTCGATTCCAGCCACAGCGACCATGTTTTGATAGAGAAAAATATAAGGCACCCATTTACTGTTTGATGTCAGTGCTTTTTTAAAAAAAACATCATTGGTCAAAAATCAGCCGGAGACCTACACTACAGAATCCTGCAGAGCCTAAGTTAATTTGGGACACTATACTAAACAAAACTGAAATGCACTGCTTTTTAATTTAGGTGAAACAATGCCTTTACTGTTTAGTAAATGCACGGCAAGCAATACATTGTAAACCATTTATGCAGAAGCAGTTTGTTTTACTGGCAAACGCCTTCAATGTTTTGGCAGGAGAAAGTGGCAGATGTGACTGCAGTTCTACAATTGACACTGGGCAGCCATGCAGCCATCAAAGAACCTACTTTGGATTGCAAATAGCCACATTTGTGTTTGCAAGGAGGCCCAAAGCACAGTGAATAAGCAAGATAGCGATGAAAATAATTCAATGAAAAGAAAGGTGGAGAGTTCGGCCAGCAGCAATATGACCCTAGCGTGCTGCTCCACACTAGAGAAGGGAGAAAAGGGAAATAAAAGGAGAATGAGGATACAAATGGTTGATGACAATGTTGTAGTGCAGTGAATTGGTTCAAGTTATAGAGAAGACCACGCACACAGTGGATTGCACTCGTCTCGCATAGTCGACGTATCACACATGAAGCGGATGTTCTCCACATGCACCAGTTGTCATTGCACACACTTTCACTCTCATATTCTGGTCCAAATGCATACACAGGCTCGCCACGCACTGATTCTGAATAAGCTCAAACTAGACAGAAACATGATTGATCGAACTGTAAGCAGCTGTATAGGCATGCGAAGCACAGCACTAACAATTTGTGGGGTGTCACATATGGAATGGTTTGACTGTTAAATTGACAGGGTACCATGCCATCAACTAATGTCTAAAAGCTGAGATGATGGCTTTGGTTCGAAGTAATCTAAGCCCTTGGCGATGCAAGTACACAAACGTAATCCAAATGCATTGTTCTTGAGTGGCTGCTTTCCAAACTGTTGGTATTTAAATTAATGTAGTGTGGTGCTGTATGTTTTTCTGAAAAAAATCTTTCTGTGCAGCTAGCTTCATTGCAGCATCTGATTGAAGCTGGAACACCTGCAGCAGTACCAAACAACAAGACAAAAGTGTCCATGCAGATTGCAGAACTTTTGTAGACATGGAAAATAATAAAGTATGATTCATACTTATGAAACCTTTGCCCTTGTCTTCGTTTTGATAGTGCGGCCCTAGGCAGCTGCCGCACCACGATTTTCATAGGTCAACAGGCCCACCAGAACCAATGCACCCAACCGAACTTCTGCAGGGAGACCCAGCTGCTACCGATTCCAGTGGCTATGGCGAATGTGTTAATAAACCAGTACTACTGGAACTAGTAGGATCCCAGCAAGAAACAAGTAGGAAATTTTTATCTTGGATAAACAATTATCAGCTTTGGCATTTTTCAACAATTGATCTTATTATAAAGTGCTGTACTCTTACTACACTGCTCACAACCCCTAAAAAGATGTTGGGTACATATCTACAGAATATCATTTAATATCTCATCAAGAGATGAGTGGGCATATGTGAGTATTTGGTACATGTCCACTTTCTACTCTCTTCAACGTGGACATTACAATGTAAACTATATATATATATTATTAATATTTGCAGCAGATATTCACTGGATGTTCACTGAGTATAAGTTCTTTGGCTAAGAGATTTTTTTTTTTTTTGTAAACTGATTTTACGAGCGTTTACAAGGGAAAGTTATGAGATTGACGGCATGCGACTAGCACTTTGTGTCATCATTTCTACAATTAGTCATTTAGCTTCGAGGTGATGACTTCCTTCAAAAGTCTCTCCTCTCGCGCTTGCCAGTTAACTGCATAGGTCTGCATGGAAACTATCGCCTAATATATTGCGCTCGTGTACTTTCGACTCCAGTATAAGCGAGAAATGTTGCTTCGCTTTTTATTAAATTGACTAAAGGTCAGTTTACATCCCCATTCCAAAGAAAGGCAGTGCCAAAGATTGTTCCAACTACCGCACGATCGCGCTTATTTCGCATGCTAGCAAGGTGATGTTGAAAATCCTCCAAGGTAGGCTGCAGCAGTATGTGGATCGCGAGCTTCCGGACGTGCAAGCTCGGTTTCGCAAGGGCAGAGGAACTAGAGACCAAATTGCCAACCTTCGCTGGATCATGGAAAAATCAAGAGAGTTCCAGAAACCCATCTACTTCTGCTTTATTTATTATGCGAAAGCGTTTGACAGCGTAGATCACAGCAGATTGTGGCAAGAGATGGGAGTTCCAATTCACCTCATCTGTCTCCTCAAGAACCTGTATGAAGGGCAAGAGGCCACAGTTAGAACTGGGCATGGTCTTACTGGTTGGTTTCCGATTGATAAAGGAGTGAGGCAAGGCTGCATTCTGTCGCCCTGCCTATTTAACCTATATGCAGAATGCATCATGAGAAAGGCCGGTCTGGACGAGTCTTCAGCTGGAGTGAAGATTGCTGGAAAACGTATCAACAACCTCAGATATACGGATTATACCACTTTAATGGCAGAAAGTGAAGTGGAACTCAAGAGACTTCTGATGCGCGTACAAGAAGTGAGTGAGAAGTTTGGGCTTAAACTGAACAATAAAAAGACAAAGATCATGGCGTCTTGCCCTATCAAGTCCTGGAGCATCAAGGGACAAGAAGTGGAAGCTGTGACAGATTTTCTCTTTTTGGACTCCAAGATTACCTCTGAAGGAGACTGCAGCCATGAAATTAGGAGGCGCCTGCTTCTGGGAAAGAGAGCAATGGTTAGCCTTGACTGCCTAGTAAAGAGCAGAGACATTAGTCTGCCAACCAAGATCCGTATAACTCGTGCTATGGTCTTTCCAGTTGTGATGTATGGATGCGAGAGTTGGACTGTGAAAAAGGCTGACCGCCGAAGAATTGACGCGTTTGAATTGTGGTGCTGGCGAAGACTTGAGAGTTCCTTGGACTGCCAGAAGATCAAATCAGTCGATATTGTCGACCATAAACCCTGACTGCTCATTGGAGGGTCAAATTCTAAAGTTAAAGCTCAGTTACTTTGGTCATCTGATGAGAAGAGAGGAGTCGCTGGAGAAAGATTTGATGTTGGGAAAGGTTGAGGGTCGCCGGAGAAGGGGGATGCAGCGAACGCGATGGTTAGATGGCATCCTCGAGGCACTGCAGATGAAGTTATGTGATGTTAGGAAGATAGTGAGAGACCGGAAAGCGTGGCGTGACATGGTTCTTAGGGTCACGAAGAGTCGGACACGACTGAACGACTGAACTGAAAATTGAACCCACATATAGCACTAGCCGAGTATAAATTATTTGACAATGATTGAAATATATTGCTAAGAGCAATACGGGCTGATCGGCAATGTGCGTGCCTTTCTCTATCCTTTTGAACCTTTTGCACGATCCAAGACGTGCTGGTTTCGACGCTGCAGGCTTCCAGCCATTCGTTGACGGCTGCCTCGTTTGCCAGGTTCGCCCGACACATTGATCCGTGCCCTTTTGACGCGAGCTCATCTTTTACGACTCGAGCGGCTCTGGGAGCTCGTCCATCATCTCTAGTTATCCGCAATTGACACACAAGTTCGCCAAGCACAAAATCACCCTGGTTAGCGCAGTGCGCAACGGATGAGCCAAGTTCACGTGCGTGCAACCCAGAGGCACCGGACGAAGTGCGCGGAGCTATGCGGATGGGGAGAAGTGCAAACTTCGGGATGTAGCCGAGCCGAGCGACGATTCCAGAACATACCAGAACAAGAACAGTCGCGCAAGTGACCACTGGACTGAAATTTAAGTGACACGTGACCGGTAACCAACCGACGTTTGCAGAACACCAAAGCAAACAGCCCGCGCAGTGGTCACTGGACCGAAATTAACGTGATCGCGTGACCGAACTTTTAGCCGACGGAAATTTGCGTGACTTTTACGTAAACTTCAGCTGACAGCCGTACGGAAATACGAGCCCTGCGCGAAATCGACGCCGAAACATCGTACCTTTGACAAACACCAGTGGGGAAAAAACGTAAATGCGAGCCCTGCGCGAAACGAAACTGAAACTCGAAACTGAAAGCATGAGGAGTCTCGTCATAAGGCGCGCCCGAACTTTTAGCCGACGGCAATTCGCGTTATTTTTACATGAACTTCAGCCGACAGCCGTGCGAAAATACGGGCGCTGCGCGAAAACTACACCGACACATGAGTACCTTTGGCAAACACCAGCGGGAAAAAAACGTAAATGCGAGCCCTGTGCGAAACGAAACTGAAACCATGAGTAGTCTCGTCACAAGGCGCTAGGGAGAAACAGCCTCGCTGCTACTCGCGGAGGTGACGTTGTCTCACGTGCTTGCGCTACTTGCGCGTCTGAGCGTCGTCTGCTCGAGTGCTCCTACGGGATATGGTTTGTCAAATATGCAAATTGACAAACCATAGGCCGTAGGAGCATTCGAGCAGACGACGCTCTGACGCGCAAGCACGTGACACAACGTCACTTCTGCGAGTATCAGCGACGCTTCCATAACGGCACTGACCAACTACATGCAAGAAGTATGGAGTAGCGGTCGTCTTCCCCAGCAATGGAAAACTGCAAACGTTGTGCTAATTCCAAAACCTGGCAAGCCCCCGAAATTGGAAAACCTCAGACCTATTTCTCTAACCTCATGCATTGGAAAGCTTATGGAACGCGTAATCCAAACAAGGCTAACTAATTTCATGGAGAAAAACGACCTGTGGCCGCATGAGATGGTCGGGTTCCGACCGGGCCTGTGCACACAGGATGTAATGCTCCGATTACAACATGACATAATTGACTCGAAATCCGGAGACGCGAAGGTAATTCTAGCACTAGATCTAACAAAAGCATTTGACAACGTAAAACACCAGGCAATTCTCGCGGGACTACAGGAATTAGGAGTCGGCGAGAGGACATATAATTACGTAATGGATTTCCTGACAAACAGGAGGTTGAAACTAAAGTTTCAGGACCTAGAATCCCCCACTGTCCACCTGGGAAGTAAAGGAACTCCGCAAGGCTCGGTGCTCTCCCCCTTCCTTTTTAACGTGGTGATGAGAGGCCTTCCTGCCGCCCTTAAAGTCATAAAAGACCTGAAGTTCAGCATTTACGCGGACGACGTTAATTTCTGGATGAACAACGACAGCGATGACAGCATAGAGGAACGCCTACAGGCGGCGGCGGACACCATTGTGTCCTACGTGGCCGAAAGGGGTCTTTCGTGCTCTCCGCAAAAATCCGAACTTTTCATATATAATCCAAAATCAATGAGGTGCAAGGGCGACTTTAACGTAGAAATAAAGGTCGACGGCAAAACCGTACCAAGAGTCCAGCAAATCAGAATCCTCGGACTTTTTATTCAAGAGGACGGGTATAATGACGGAACGATAAAAAAACTCACTACCTACGCGACGCAGGTAACAGGAGTATTTAGGAGGATTGCATTCAAAGGCAGAGGCCTCAAAGAGAGAAGCCTCTTGAGACTGATGCAGGCGTACATAATAAGTCGAATATGCTATGCCACACCGTTCCTCAACATCAGGACCAATGAAAAAGAAAAGATAGACGCACTCATCAGGCGTTGCGTCAAGAGGGCGCTGGGTCAACCCATCTCCTCTTCTACGGAACGCCTGATAGAAATGGGAGTGCATAATAGCTGGACGGAACTTGCTGAAGCGGTGAGAATCGCCCAACATGAAAGATTAAGTAGGTCGAGCACGGGTCGCACCATCTTAGAATGGGTGGGTCGAAAAATAGATAGAGGCACAGCCGACAAGGTTTTCCTACCACCACAATGTCGCGAGAACATCATTGTCCGTCCTCTCCCCCGCAACATGCACCCAGAATACCACAAGGAGAGACGGGAGAAGAGAGCAGAATCACTGGTTAAAAGTGCAAAAGAATTCAGAGTAAAAGAAGTTGCCTACGTAGACGCTGCAAGCGGCCTATCAGGGGCGGCAGTCGCCGCGGTAGTCGATGGTAGCGGCGCACCAGTCGTCTCCGCCACCATCCGAAGTAGAAACATAGACACGGCTGAAGAGGTCGCAATAGCGCTCGCTTGCGTCGGAACGAAGGCTAGATTGACCTTTAGCGACAGTAAAACTGCTCTCTGGAATATCGGAAAAGGCAGGGTCTCACAAGAAGCCGCCCGAATTCTAAAAGCTGCAACTAAAATTGATCGCAAAATCACCCTAATTTGGGTCCCAGCACACACGTCCGTCCCCGGTAACGAGGCGGCCCATGATTTAGCCCGAGATCTCTACTTCCGGGCAAACGCGGAGCCGCCCGACTGCCAGGCGATGGACGAACGTTTGCAAACCTATAAAGAAATAATCGAAAATTATAGATTAGGAAGACGTCTGATGCCGCCACCGGATCCTAGTTTAAATATTAAAGAGGCCATAGCCTGGCGGCGATTACAAGCCGGAAATTTCCCGAACCCTGTCTGGTTGTTTCACACCCAGATAGAGGAGAGAAAAAACAATAAATGTAAAGCCTGCGAAGCGAGGGGGACCCTCGACCATATAATTTGGGAATGCCCTAAGTCTCCGGGCGCTACGGACAACATTAAAAGTAGAGAAGCCTGGGTAACCCTGCTGCGAAGCGACGTCCCCGCTGACCAGCAGAAAGCCGTCCGCCTGGCGGCTGAGGCCGCGAATAACCAATGTATATTCGCCAGTCCTTAGTCGCGGAGGTTCCAGCCCCAGTTCCTCAGGCCTGCGTGCCAGGAGCGGGGAGTAGGGGGCCTCCTAAATCGGTGGAAATTAAAGTTTTAATCAATCAATCAATCAATCAATATCAGCGACGCTGTTTCTCTCTAGTGCCTTGTGACGAGACTACTCATGGTTTAAGTTTCGTTTCACACAGGGCTCGCATTTACGTTTTTTTCCCGCTGGTGTTTGTCAAAGGTATTCATGTTTCGGTGTCGTTTTCGCGCAGCGCCCGTACGCACGGCTGTCGGCTGAAGTTCACGTAAAAGTCACGCAAATTGCCGTGGGCTAAAAGTTCGGTCATGCGATCACGTTAATTTCGGTCCAGTGACCACTGCGCGGGCTTTTTGCTCTGGTGTTCTGTAAACGTCGGTCGGTTACCGGTCACGTGTTACGTAAATTTCAGTCCAGTGGTCACTTGCGCGGCTGTTTTTGTTCTGGTATTTTCTGTAATCGTCGCTCGGCTCGGCTACACCCCGAAGTTTGCACTTCTCCCCATCCGCATAGCTCCGCGCATTTCGTCTGGTGCTTCTGGGTTGTACGCACGTGCACTTGGCTCATCCGTTGCGCGCTGCGCTAACCAGGGTGATTTTGTGCTTTGCGAACTTGTGTGTCAATTGCGGATAACTAGAGATGATGGACGAGATCCCAGAGGCGCTCGAGCTCGTAAAAGATGAGCTCGAGTCAAAAGGGCTCGGATCAGTGTATCGCGCGAACCTGACAAACGAGGCAGCCGTCAACGAATGGCTGGAAGCCTACAGCGTCGAAACCAACAAGTCTTGGATCGTGCAAAAGGTTCAAAAGGATGGAGAAAGATACGTACTTTGCCGATCACCAAGTATCGCTCTTAGAAGTATATTTCAATCATTGTCAAATAATTTATACTCGGCTAGTGCTATATGTGGGTTGAATTTTAGTCAATTTAATAAAAAGTGGAGCTACATTTCTCGCTTAAACTGGAGCCGAAAGTACACGAGCGCAATATATTAGGCGATAATTTCCATGCAGACCAATGCAGTTAGCTGGCAAGTGCGAGAGAAGAGACTTTTGAAGGAAGTCATCACCTCGAAGCTAAATGACTAATTGTAGAAATGATAACACAAAGTGCTAGTCACATGTCGTCAATCTGATAACTTTCCCTTGTAAACGTTCGTAAAATCAGTTTACAGAAAAAAAAATAAATCTTAGCCAAAGAACTTATGCTGAGTGAACATCTAGCGAATATCTGCCGCAAATGTTAATAATATATCATTATAGTATACATTATAATGTCCATGTTGAAGAGAGTAGAAAGTGGACATGTACCGAATACCCACATATGCCCACATTTCTCTTGATGAGATATTAAATGATATTCTGTAGATATGTAGCCAACATCTTTTTAGGGGTTGTGAGCTGTGTAGTAAGAGTACAGCCCTTTATAATAAGAGCAATCAGAGCAATTGCTGAAAAGTGCCAAAGAAGATAATTGTTTATCCAAGGTAAAAATTTCCTACTGTTTTCTTGCGGGGATCCTACTAGTTCCAGTAGTACTGGTTTATTAACACATTCCCCATAGCCACTGGAATCGGTAGCAGCTGTGTCTCCCTGCAGAAGGTCGGTTGGGTGCATTGGTTCTGGTGGGCGTGTTGACCTATGAAAATCTTGGTGCAGCAGCTGCCTAGGGCCGCACTATCAAAATGAAGACAAGGGCAAAGGTTTCATAAGTATGGATCATACTTTATTATTTTCCATGTCTACAAAAGTTCTGCAGTCTGCGTGGACACTCTTGTCTTGCTGTGTGGTACTGCTGCAGGTATTCCAGCTTCAATCATATGTTGCAATCAAGTTAGCTGCACAGAAATATTTTTTCAGAAAAACATACAGCACCACACTACTTTAAATTAAATATCACCAATTTGGAAAGCAGCCACTCAAGAACAATGCATTTGGATTACGTTTGTGTACTTGCATCGCCAAGGGCTTAGATTACTTCGAACCAAAGCCATCATCTCAGCTTTTAGACATTAGTTGATGGCATGGTACCCTGTCAATTTAACAGTCAAACCATTCCATATGTGACACACCACAAATTGTTAGTGCTGTGCTTCGCATGCCTATACAGCTGCTTACAGTGCGATCAATCATATTTCTGTCTAGTTTGAGCTTTTTCAGAATCAGTCTGTGGCGAGCCTGTGTATGCATTTGGACCAGAATATAAGAGTGAAAGTGTGTGCAATGACAACTGGTGCATGTGGAGAACACGCGCTTCATGTGTTATATGTCTATGCGAGACGAGTGCAATCCACTGTGTGCGTGGTCTTCTCTATAACTCGAACCAATTCACTGCACTACAACATTGTCATCAACCATTTGGTTCCTCATTCTCCTTTTATTTCCCTTTTCTCCCTTCTCTAGTGTGGAGCAGCACGCTAGAATCATATTGCTGCTGGCTGAACTGTCCACCTTTCTTTTCATTGAATTATTTTCATCACTATCTTGCTTATTCACTGTACTTTGGGCCTCCTTGCAAACACAAATGTATCTATTTGCAATTCAAAGTAGGTTCTTTGATGGCTGCATGGCTGCCCAGTGTCTTTTGCAGAACTGGAGTCACATCTGCCACTTTTTCCTGCCAAAACGTTAAAGGCATTTGCCAGTAAAACAAACTGTTTCTGCATAAATGGTTTACAATGTATTGCTTACCGTGCATTTACTAAACAGCAAAGGCATTGTTTCACCTAAGTTTAGAAACAGTGTATTTCAGTTTTGTTTAGTATAGTGTCCCAAATTGACTTAGGATTTGCAGGATTCTGTAGTGTAGGTCTCCAGCTCATTTTTTACGGATGAATTTTTTTTTTAACATCCACTGACATCACACAGTAAATGTGTGCCTTACATTTTTCTCTGTCAAAACATGGTCACTATGGCTGGGATTGAACTCACGTTCCTCAAATTTAAATGCCTAAAACTGGGTGTTTCATACTATTTCCTAGACGACTTTCATCGGGGTAGCCTTGTAGTACCTAATTTACTATAGCCACAAGTCCTTGTAGTACCTTAAACACACTTGTGGCACATGATGATGACATTAACAAGCATTTCTTTGAAATGTTGGATTGCTAGCTTACCAGTGTGCAAACCATAAGGGAGTGATGTCACAATACTCTGCTTCTCCCCTCTTCAAGTGTTGCTATAATTTGTGAGCTTCATCCTTTAATTTTGTACAATGATTCCTTCTTCAAAAAGATTGGTAGGCATAATGGTGCATGTACAACATGTCGCCTAATTCAGAAGCTTTTGAAGCGGCTCTATATAGTTTGGAATTCAAGTTAGCCAAGGTCACTTTGAGATGTATACAACGAATAAACAGTTGTGAAAACCAGCACTTATTTATTTGACTCAATATTGAACTGCACCATTCTGCGTAAGCATGTTATGGGGTGCCCACAACTTCACAAATAAACACTCTTGTTTCTTCTTGCCATGACACTTGAGCAGAATACCAATCACATACATAAAGAGTTACAAAAAAACAAATTACACAGCATGCTATGCCACTGCCTCTGCTTAACAGGTGCAGTTAAGTTAGCTACTGCGCTCAACAAATGCCTATTCAACACAGTGCTCTCAAACAAGCGTGAGTACTTTAAGAGGGTGGAAATTCTGGCTGGTTGGTGCATGATCTGTGGCTAAAAACAGCGCTAACACGAGACGAAGCAGACGAAACAGCGTCGTGTCCCCTCTGCTTCGTCTCGTGCCAGCGCTGTTTTTAGCCACAGAAGCGTGAGTACTTGGTTACCGAGTTCACCTAATATCCCACTACTTTCAGAATCAATAATTTGACGTCGCCAGATTATGGGCTTCAGAAAAGGGCGGTTGCCGCTATGACCAGGGCGCCGTACTCATGCGTGCGTTCACAAAACGAGTGCATGTTTTCATTTCAAGGATTATTACTGCTATTTTCAGAAACCTGGCTTCGCTGTCCCAGCATGTTGACATATAGAAACATTTCCGTATTCAAATGCCGGAAACTGGAAAAAAAAAATCCTGAGTGCAAACACCTGCTCACAAGGTAGCATAAAATAAGAGACGGTCTTTGAGATGTAATTTAGCATCGGTAGTAGTCTACATTTGCCCTTGGGTAGGCCAGTAGTTTTAGCATCCTTAGCGAAGACCCCCTCGAGTAGCTATGCAGCATCACAGCAAATGTTTCACAAATACAACACGTAACCACGTTTTTTTTTTTCTCTTTTTCCCCCCTTTATACCCCCCATATTCCAGCGGTGCTTATCCAAATATTGCAGTGCTACTAATCAAGGCACTTTCAACGACTAGTGGCTCCAAGGCGAGCTCCAACGGCGCTGCGCAGCTTTCTTGGAATCGACGCACTTGCACATCCAGCACCAGCATAGTCGGCATCCAGCATGTTTAGGCAGCAAAAGTTCAGCAGTCGTGGCTTCACAAAATCGCTTCCTGTCAAGTCAAACACCAGACTTCGAGATGACGACCAAGACACTTGTTTCGAACTGCAAACATCACAGTATCCAGCATCCAAATGGCCCGGCTTGGGCCACTGCGTTTATAAAGACTAAAAACTGCGGCCGCAGGCACTACCACTAAGCCATGGTAGAAGGATACGCGCTTGTCTAGTTAACCAACGCCCCAACGCCAGCGTCGGCGAAGCAACGGCGCGCGCGTGTGCGCCGCCATCTTCCTTTGGCATAAAAAAATAAAAACAATCAAAAAACAACTTAAAGGAGTGACATCGTGTCACGTGCTTGCGCGTCAGAGCGTCGTCTGCTCGAGTGCTCCTACGGGATATGGTTTGTGAATACGCAACCGGGGCACGCGTTCAAGCCATCAAGCTCCTTCGACAGCTGCGGCGCTTCGGATTGCGTGAGGGCCATATGCGCCACGTCCGCGTTCGCACTGGGGTTACTTTTTTTGTGAACACAACCTAGCGTGGTTTCGGGGCCCGAACGATTCTTACTTTGCTCTGGACGTTCGCTGTCGCCTTCGCAAGTCTCGCTCTCTACAGCGTACGCGCCCTCCTCGTCGGTCTGCCCTGGCTGATCACAACTCGCGGGCTGCGCAGTTCCCTGATCGGCGCTTTGTTTTTCTGCGTGCCCTGCTCTACGACACAGCTGATTTCGGAAACCGAAATTTTGTCATCTCCTAGCTCGTTTCCATCTCCGCCACTCTCTCCACAAGCTTCTGCTTTTAACTCGAGAGGCGGTTCGGTTACTACTAGTTCCCCAAACTCATTTGATGGAACTGTATCTGCTATAGCTACTTGGGTCGGCGTGCAGTTCACCTTGCTTAACGGCGTCACTTCGGACTTCTCGCCGTTGGAGCCGGTGCTAACCTTCGCAGCTAGTGGCTCGACCAATGTGACAGGATACTCTTCTGTTCGAGGCTCGGTCGGCTCGCTACTGCGGTCACGTTGCTCGGCCGCTTCCCCAAGCTGTAGTTCACTCTCCGGGGCAAGTTCGATTTGCTCCGGAACTTCCGCACTGTCTAGCCATTCGCTTACAGCGGCTTTCAACTGATACGCCAAATCAAAGTACGACTTGTAACAATTTTTCTCGCTCTCATATCTTTTCCGAATATCATGAGGCATTATCTGATATCATATCAGCAATGACTCTTTTAGTTCATCATAATTTTCCAAGCGGTTGCCAACCAATCACTTGATTTCTTCCGACGCCTCAGCGGAGAGAAGAGCTACCAACTTCTGCGCCCAACTATCTCGCTCGAAAAGTTTACTTCTACAGGCATTCTCAAAGTCTGTCAAATACTCTGCCATATCCTCGGCGATGAGGAACGGTGGTGGACCGTCTCGCGGTATTGAACCGTTACACTGAATGGCATTAAAAGCTTTAATTTTTTCCACGCTCATTCCATGTGCTGAAATCTCCAACTGCATCAGTTTCCTTACGCGGGCGTCCTCTTTCTCGTGACGTTCTCTACGTTCACGATCCTCTTCCTCGTGACGTTCTCTACGTTCACGATCCTCTTTCTCGGGACGTTCCCAACGTTCACGAACCTCTTTCTCGTGACGTTCGTCAATGATCTCAAGGCATTCCAAAAGCTCATCATATTCAGCTTCCAACGCAAGAATAGCCTTTAACACTTCTGGTTTTCTGAGTTTGCCTGACCAATTCAGACCCAACTCCTTCGCAAGCTCCAGCAATTTCGGTTTGCGCAACGATTCCAAATGCAAATCTATGGCTGTTCCGAGTGCTGCCTTCTCTACTGCCCCCTATTGCCTTGCTGCAGTTAACCCAGCAACAACGACAACACAATTACCAGCTTTGTTCTCTACTTAACAAAAGCCTGGCAAACTCAGTAGAAGAAAGTCCGGCACTCACCAAACCTCGCAGCCAAGAATCCAACGCAGTCGTTCCGCTGGAGGCAACCAGTCATCACACAGGGCTCGTTGCACTGCTCCCTGCTTTCCGCTGAGGTGCTTGTTGCACGGTTCACGCCTGGGACATCTCCGCTCTTCCCACCAGATGTTGCTCCTCGGTCAGGCCTGGCTCGTTTCACCGACCACGGTCACGGCTTGGTCGTTCTCGTCCCTCCGCTGTGCAGTTGTTGGACGACGGTATCGCCTACATCGTCTGACTTGTCCATCCGACCGCGGTTACGGCTTGGTCGTCCCACCGCTGCCTACCAGTTATTAGGTTTGGATCGCGTGCGCCTGCGTATCGTACCGCTGCCAGCAGTTATTATGTTCGGGGCTCGCGTGCTTAGCCCACCGCTGACGCCAGTTGTTACGCTTGGCTCGCGCGACTGGGTATCGCACCGCTGACAGCCAGTTATTACATGCGGCTCGCGGCCCCTCGGTATGGCATGACGGCTCCGTGGCTCGGCGTACGGCATCAACGGTCCCAGCAAAGACGAGGCGTCTTCTAACGAAACAGCCTTTACTACAACATCATGAAGAAACGGGCAGAGAAGCTGACCCGGAGAGAATACAGACACTCTCACACAGCTGGTGTCTAGCGTCGTGCCAACGGCGCGTCAAAGTAGTCTCTGTCGCAGCGGAGTCTGCCGCTGCTTTTTATAGGCTTGCCAGTTCACAGGGAAAGGGAAAGCCTTCACAGGAAATGGAGAGCCCAACAAGTCTGGGCAAGACGGGGTGACTCAATCGCAGGTGGCCCGACCGCATCTCCTCCATCTCCTGCAGACGGGCGAGGGCGACGCACTCTCCCTGGAGCTCCGGGCTTTGGCCAGCGTTTGCACACACACGCACGCACACACATTTGGCACGTGGCAAGATCACGTCGAGACTTGCCCGCGGGAGGAAGCGTTGGGCGGCCGATGAACGGTGAAGAAATGGCCGATCCGCTCGCGGTTCTGCCTGTTGTTATGCGGTGGTCGCGTCAGCTGTCCCACTTATCGGTGGCGAAACGTAACACTGTGAAGATCCTTACTTGCGATGTTCACAAGAACATTTTCAGCTCAGCGCATGGTGACGCAGATTATCCTAGACTTGGGAGGAAATGATCACAATCGATAGGAACACTAGTTCTAGTAACGAGCGCAAAAGTATTGGTTTTTGCGGCAGAGTAACAACCACCACCTACGCTTCGTTTGTCACTACCTCTGGCGGCGATGTTACCCTTGCGAGATCGAGGAGGAGAAGTCGGAGACGTCTTTTGCAGAGCATCCAATAGCTGCACTCTGTTCTTTAAGATTGAGTTGCGCTTTGGTTATGCGGGCCCAGCGGACCAGTTGTCGCAGCGCGGGTAGGGCGGTGCGGGCGCACACGCACGGAACGGGTCAAAAAGCGAACGTACAGCGGCCTCTATCGCTGCAAACTTCACAGTTTTCGCTCTGTCACTAGATTCAGGCCATTTCATTTTCTCCCATTTATTTCATCCTTAAGGGCCCGAGGGCATTACATAAGGAGGGACTACAGTTGGGGTAAATACAATCTTGATGAAGGCAGGCACAGTTAACACAAACACTACAAATTGTAAAAGACAAGAAAAATAAAATAAATAAAGGGCTTCAAGGTATCCGTGGGATCATTCAGAAAAGCAAGAAATGCACGTGCGGCGGCAAGCAAAGTTGAAAGCAAACGAATGATTGAGGGTAACACAGATAAAATGCTTACACATCCTGGAAATGACTAGCGAGTTTTGTGCGAAATGATTTGCGATCGTCGCATCTAACTATATATGTCGTTACGTAGGGCAATTCAGAGAGTAATCACGTTGGGGAAAAAAGAACTGTTCATAGCTGAAGTGCCGCTCTTGTTACCTGCTATGGGGAGGCTGTGGCTTAGGCGATTGGATGTCCTGAGCGATGGTTGCAGCAAAGGGTATCTGGAAGCAGGGTGGTAAAAGAAGCTGTGCAGTAGGCAAAGACGGGAGATGATGCGGCGCGACTTTAGAGTGGGCAGGGAGATAAAGCGTTTAAGTGCAGTAATGCTGATTACTTGGGAATATTCAGAAGTGATGAAGCGGGTTACACGATTTTGGATGGCTTCGAGTTCGGCGGTGAGGTAGGCTTGAGATGGATGCAGATTGATGATGCAAATTCTAGTTTGGGACGGACGAAAGTTTGATAAGCCAGCTTTTTCACTTCCGGGGATGCTGATTTGAGGTTTCGCTGTGAATAACCTTCCGTCGTCTTGTGCCAGCCGAGCCGAACACAGGTCATGAGTCTTTAGGCGTCACCGCCACCGCTGCCTCCAGCCCTGCCATCGCTGGGCCTGCTGTCGTAGCCGCCAATAACGTGCTCGGCGCGGGTACATCATTGGACGTAGTGGAATTACCCACGTTTGACGGCACTATCTCGTGGGATGCTTACCGCATCCAACTGGAAGGTATTGCGACGGCGAGAGGCTGGGACGAGCAAATGAAGACATGGATGCTCGTCTCCAAACTGAGAGGCCGCGCAACTGAGCTGCTGCAGAACGTGCTGCCCGACGAGCTGGGCTCTTACACCTTCCTGGTGGGCCTCCTGTCCGACCACTACAGTGCTTCAGATCAACCCCGTGCGCAGTACCACCGCCCGCGAGCCCGAGGAGACATACCAGGAACTCGCCGCCGCCATTGAGCGCCTGGTTCTGCAGTCGCTGCCAGGGGCACCTCAGAACGTCGTGGCCCTCGGCACCGAGGCGTTTGTCGACGCCGTCCGACTGCCTGAGGTGCAGCACTTGGTCCGTTTTGGGCGTCCTGAGTCCGCCCGCGCCGCCATGGCGCTCGCCATCGAGGCGGAATTGACTTTCTTGACCACGCGGGGTCGCCACCGTCTGCCGCGCGCACCGTCTCGGTGCAGACGCCTCGATTGGCAGTCCCTAAAGTGGCCTCTAACCGACGAGGGCGTAACGACACCCGCACGACCTGCTTCCGCTGCGGCCTGAGGGGACACTACACGAGGGACTGTGCTAGCCTTCCGACGTCGGAAAACGATTTGGCGGAACTCAGGGAGCACCGTTCCGCCGTCCCCACACTCGTTCTCCTTGTCCCCTCCTTTCGTTGGCTTCGATAACAACTGAAGCTCCTACGTACTCGTCGACGTCGCTCTGCTTTACCGGCACGTAGAGGCCTTGGTCGACACCGGAGCGGCTGTCAATGTGCTGGACAAATCGTTTATTGTTAACGAGCCCCACCGGCTTCTTTCAGCCGCCAAAACCCGGCTCTTAGCTTTTAACAGCGCCCCAGTGGAGCAAGTCGGACGTGCCATCGTCAATCTGACAGCGCTCGGAAAGACCCTCTCCACCGAGTTTGTTGTAGCAGAGAGCCCTAGTTGGCCAGTGTTCCTCGGGTGCGGGTGGTGCCAGCAAGCCGGAGTCGTCCTTAATTTTGCCACAACAGAACCACGGACGAGCCGAACTCTGCGTGGGCCGGGTTGGCGTAGCTGGATTTCTAGTCTCGGGGTCGCCCTGTGGCAATCCCTGATGTCGGCAACCAAGCGTGCCTCAGCATCTGTGCGTTACCTCTCAACGAAGTGGCCACGTCGAGTCAAGCCGATCGACGTCACTACCGTGACTGTAGATTCCGCCGTGACTCTACCACCGGGTGCGACAATGTGGGTGTATGCCAAGCTTGACAGTCCGATCACAGCGGACGTGCTTTTCGAATACATCTGCTGTTCAGCTCCGGATGGATATCGAAAAGGCGTATGATAACATTAGCCACGACGCCATTTTGAATTGTATTGACACGCTGCATTTCTCTCTTAGGGTACGCAGTTTCGTAAAATCCTTCCTTGAAAACAAGATTTGCAATACGGCTTAATGGCGATTCCATCGGATCATTTGTCCCTGTTCGGGGTGTACCTGAAACACTGTTTGAGTTCGGTGACAAAGCGGTCCCATATCGTCAGCGTGTCCTCATGGCGGATCCAGTCGTCAACGTCTTCCCCCGCTGCGCCAGCGAAAGGACGAGGCTCTCGGTAAGGTTGATAAAGGCCGGAACTCACCTGATTTGAAGTGGCAAAAAGCACTGGGCTAGGCTCAGTCGGTGGTGGCATTGTAAGGAACAGTGGCGGGAGTCCAGCAAGGCGGCGGCTACGATGAGGCTCCAGGGGTGCGTCGATGGCGAAATGACGTGGGCTCGGTACTGTCACCAACGCTGTTTAACATTACCTTCATTCTCCTTGCATGGCGCTTACATAATGTCCCTGAGGTCAACGTTTCGCTCTATGCTGATAATGTTACGGTGTGGAGTACACACCATAACCTGTTTACTCAAGCGGCAGCCTTGCAGTCAGCCTTGGATATTACTGCCAACAATGTTAAGTCTGTTGGCCTCGAGCTTTCCACGAGCAAAACTATGTTCACGTCGGTCGCCAACCGCTGGGGTCGCCGTAAACTCGCGGCGACGCCGATCCGTCTCCAACTATCTGGAACCCCCCTTCACGAAAGTGAGACGCTGAAAATTCTGGGATTATCGATTCATCAGTCGGGAACGAGAGCTGCCTGACTTTCTCAGGCTAAAAAGCAGGCGATGCAGACTTTGGGCCTAATAAGACGTATTGCTCCTAAATCCGGTGGCGCTCGCTTCCACGTCGCACGGCATTTGGTGACAGCGGTTCTGCAGACACGCCTCATTTATCAAGCACAGTTTCAGTACTTGACAAGAACTATATAGGATCGTCTAGAAGCAGTAAATAGAGAGGCCATGAGAACCATCACTTGTCTCCCCCGCATCACACCGGTCGTGGCACTACAAGAGAACGCTCAGCTCAATGCATTAGATGAACTGGTACAGCAACACCATGATGCTCGTAGCTTTAAGGCGACACTTTTACACTCACCGCGAGCATTCCGGGCTTATGCTACATCGCCCACAATATTGTCATCGCCAGTTCTTCCTCAATGGAATTTTGTTCAGTTGAGCGAAAATAAACCTACTGACCTTCATAGACCAACGACATCTTATGCGGCATCATCCCTTCGTGAAAGGATACCTCTTTATCTGCGCAGAGTTAGAGGACTCTACAAGCGTTGACGTGCAGGCTGGTTGGTTGCTCATTGGAATAAACAGCGCGAAGGATGAGGACAAAGATGAGAAAGACACAAAAACAGCGCTGACTGTCAACTGATTTTATTTGCAGAAGTGTCTTGATGCGTGACAGAAAAAACAGATGTGATGAGCATGCCGAAACCCTACCGATTATCTTGTTTTACTTCTAGCCAATAAAGCCAGCTCTTTGTCAGATAACGCGAGGAAAGGAGTGCTAACGCAACGATCTCCAAGCTCAAAAATTTATTTCAACTTCAATTATCCCCCTTGTGATGCGGTCTTTATTTTTTTCTGCAAGCATTGCATTTATCAAAAAGGTGTTTGCATTCTATTTTACGTTCCTTAGTGCATTTGAGGCAGTGAAGAGGCAGGTTACGGTCCTTGGGAGTTTCCACATACTTTTATGCTCTCTTAATCTTTCATTAAGGCATCGTCTTGTTTGCCTTACATACACTTTCCCACATGATGTAGGAATCTCGTCGACTAGTTCCTCAGTGCAGTCAACAAATCTGTTCTTATGTTGCAAGCAAGAGTTGGCTCAGTCACGGAATGACTGATGCGACTAATTATTCACAGCTTACACGGAGCGGAGAAGGCACTTGTACCCGAGAACGTTGTGCAATCCTTTTTAGATTATACGACAGGGTGTGAATGTACGGGATTACAACGGTCTTTTTCTGCTTATTCGAGGTGTCATGTTGTTGGGTTATTTTTGTTTTTGCGTTCCTGCCTTAGCAAGCCTTCAGCAACGGAAACCAGCATATGAATCGGGTACCTATACGGCCGCTAATCTTGATGATTGCTGGGCGAAACTGTAGTAGGTGATCACAGGATTTTTTTAGGACATTCTTAAAACACAAAGGGACTACGCCTCTTTTAACCAGTTTAGAATGCGCCTAATGAACCTGCAGTAGCGGCTTGGAACAGGGTTCATACGCCCAACGCACACGCTTGTCGGAAAATATCATTTTTAAGTCTAAAAACCGACTTTCTCCTTCTTCTGTGAGTCAAAGCTAGTGGATTAAGACACTCATGAAAAATGGTGTGTGGATTAAAAACATTAGGGTCGTAAAATCCAGAGCTGATGTCTAAAACCAGTAAAAAGTCGTCTACGAATCTAAAAAATTTCAAAACGCTAGATCCATCTAGACTGTCTTGCAGTAGCCGGTCATACTTAGCTAATAGTGAGTCACTAAGAATAGGAATTATGCATGAGCCAATACATATGCCGTCTTTTTGAAGATAAAAACTGTCTTTAATTGAATTGTTATTGAGAAAATTGTTATTGCGATAATTGTTAGTGAGATAATTGACGCGGAAAGAATTTTGCAGCTCGGGGACCGTTGCGTTAACTGATGATCCGCTGGCGTTCTTGGCTATGCGTAAAACAAGATAATTGGCTTTGGTTTTGGCATGCGCATCGCATCTGCTTTTTTTTTTCTGTCACGCATCAAGCCATATTATATACTTGTACACTTCTGCAAATAAAATCAGTTGACAGTCAGCGCTGTGTTTGTGTCTTTCTCATCTTTGTCCTCCTCCTTCGCGCTGTTTATTCCAATTAGAGAACTCGACTATGTGCAATTATTTCCAATCTTTAAAAGCATACTACACAGATATCGCAACCTTGTGTGAAGTCGCTGAAATGGCATTGCGATTATCTAAATCTGCAGTAATTATTCCACATATTTTTGCGCGGATGGCGTTATTTCCTGGGTTTTGTACACGCGCTTCAGACTCCGCCCGCGCAGGCAGGAGGCGCATGTACACCTGAAGTCAGATGTGTCGTAGTACCGAGGTGGCATCACTTTACCGGTCGCGCCTGTAGGTTTCGGGGAAGGGCCATGAAAAGATGCTAGAAATAAAAAGTTGAAATGAAGAACTGACAGTGCAAACATCGGTTATTCAGATATCGAGACGATCAGAGACTATACGTCATACGGTTGCGCCACCTCGTCAAGCGAAGATGAGTGAAATGATCAGGCAGTGTCCGACATTTCGTCCCAGAGTGCGCACACAGCAAATAAACAATAGCTATGCATATCATCATGTGCGCTCCTATGCGCAGGACAAGTTTTTCTGAAACTTGGAAAATTTTATTTCCTCAAGGAACCACAGTCATTCAACCGGAACAGCTATCCCCACTCACTCTAAGGGTGTCTGGGAGTGTGCGTACCGTTGAGGGCGCATCGTTAATAATACCCCTTAATTATTAACGGGTGACACCAGGTACCCTTTTTGTGAAGTCATGACTATTGTGCTTCTTGCGGTTTCTAGGCAGAACATGAGGTTTGAGCCGCAGTCACATGCGGAGGATTAGCAACACAGCAAGGTTTGCTTCACAGTTGATTAAAATATAACCTTGAAACCTGAAAGGTTTTTCTTTAAAGCTGCGACACACAGATTCCTCTTCTTAGGTGCTTGGCACCTTTCAGAAGTGTATGACACATGTCCCTTCCTTGCACCGCCCTAATGTCACAACATTGAGTAAAACCGTACCCGCGAAGCAAGTACTTTTGCCCCCCTCTGTTCTTCGCGGATCCAGATGCTTAAGTCGGATTTCAACTCAAAAGGCTCCGGGCGCAGGAGACTACAGAAAGTGACAACACTCCCAGTACGTCCCCTACACAGCTTGTAGCGCGCACTCGGCTGTAGCGAGCAGTCGGGCTGGGCGTGGAGACAGAAAAACAGGTGCCGTCAGAGCGTCCGAGGGGCAAAGGTTTCAGGCGCCGTCGCCAGGTGCACTACTTCAAGAAAAAAAAGAGGACGAATAAACGTGTTCCACTGTGTGCAAGAAACGATGCGATTTTAGTCCTCTTAGCAACGCCAGCTTTCATTGCAATACAAAAGCAGGTCACCTAAAATTTAAATAAGTATCCTTTTAAGGCGTAGAGAAATAACACCAAATCGTAGATGTTGTAAGGTAACGCGAAGGTCGGACTTGGGGGATCAGGTTTTATTGGAGACCTGAAGCCTTGGTCGCACACTGCAGCCAACCACACTCCGCGATGACGATGGGTATTTGCAAGAGAGAGCAGGATGAAGACGAAGCAGCACGTTCAGCCATGTGCAAGATGAAGCGCCACACAGTGCTCACACTATTTCGCCTGCGCAGTTGAAGCGGCCAGCCTGGCCGCAATTAGTCCGCAGGATTGCGCCGAATAACAGGCTTCATGCGTGAAACGTGCACAACTTCAGTGCCACGGTAAAGACTGTCCGGACGAGGGTAAACAGGGGAGACGCGATAGTTGACCGGGGAGGTTTTTGCAAGAACTTTGTAAGGACCAATGTAACGGCGCTGAAACTTGTCACAAAGACTAGGAGTGCGTAATGGTGTCCAAAGTAACACCTCGTCGCCGGGACGGAACGAAACTTGGCGGTGGGTTGCATCATAGCTGCACTTGCGGTCTTCCTGGCTAGCTTCCGTGTTGACGCGAGAAAGCCGGCGAGGTTTGGCCACTCGGGAAGAACTGGTCAGGAAGAGCGGATGAGGAACTGGCATGTGTAGAAAGGAAAGAGGCATCCAGAAGGGTAGCGGGAGAACGGCCGTAAGCGAGGAAAAATGGGGAATACCTGAGGTCAGCTGTACAGCCGTACTGCAGGCGAACGTAACAAAAGGAAGATTATGTCCCGAAGTTCGGTGGTCCTGGTCGACGTACATAGACAACATGCCAGAAAGCGTGAGGTGGAACCGCTCAGTCAACCCATTGGTCTGCGGGTGATAGCTGGAGGTCAAACTGTGACATGTGGTTGAGGCCTCAAGAACTTCGGCTAGAATTGTCGACAGGAATGTCCGAACACGGTCGCTGAGAAGCACTTCAGGGGCCCCATGGCGCAGTACTATATTCACAGATTGTACAGGTATAGGACAAAAGTCTCTGGACCGCACGGCTGGCGATTTTGAACTAGAACCACGACGTGAATGAATTATCACCTTAATTCTCTAGCATATATGAATGAACTAAAGTATTATTTTCACGTCAACAAGTATTGTCCGAGATTACTAGGCGATACGAAAGTTATGCGCTTTATTTGCAGTTTGCGTGGTCCACGGACTTCTGTCCTCGATAGTGCTTGGCCCCAGATACGTGAAAAGCATATCTCAATACTTGATCAAATTTGCCACTATTACCATGCAGCCGCAGCACTAAATGTAAATAAATTGTTTACACAGGAATCCTTACACGTACCTTACTTACTTCATCATCATGAGCCGGACAATACACACTGTAGGGCAAAGACTTCTCCCATATTCCTACAATTAGCCCCGTCCTGTTATAGCTGCATCCATTTCACCACTGCGAACTTTTTAACCTCATCCACCCACCCAACTTTCTGCCGCCCTCTGCTACTTTCTTTCCCATGGAATTCAGTTTGTTACCCTAAGCGACCATCGGTTAGCCTTTCTTCGCACTACATGTCCTGCCCATGCCCATTTCTTGTCCTTGATTTCCCACTAGAACGTCATTAAATCGACTCTGACCCACTCTGCTCGCTTCCTACCTCTTAACGTTGCACCTATCATATTTCGTTCCATAGCCTTCTGCGTTGTCCTCAACATAAGTAGAACTCTCTTGGTTAGCCTCCACGTTTCAGCCCCATAGGTGAGTACAGGCAAGATGCAACTGTTGTATACTTTCCTCTTGAGCGATACCGGTAAGCTGCTAGCATAATCTGCGAGTGCTTGCCAAATGAGCTCCATCTTAATCTTCTCCTAGTCTTTTCCCTTTTATGGTCCGGGTCTGCGGTCACTGCTTGTCGTAACTAAACACAATCGTCTACCACGTTTAGTGCTTCACTACGTAATTTAAACTGCTGTTCCTTCCCGAGGGTATTGAACATTACCTTACGCTTCTGCATATTGATTTTCAAGCCTACCTGCATAGGTCATCAGTCATTCTTTGTAGTTCATCCCCTGAGTTAGCAAGGCAATGACATCAGCGAATCGCAAATTACTGAGGTATTTGCCGTCACCCCTTATCCCTATGACTTACATGGCTAATAACACTTTTATTGATTTTAACATTTCAATGTGCGGGAGCCCGTCAGCTGCTGAATCCACAGGTTTGATAACTTCAAGGTATCTTACAATAGTTTCCTTAATGCATTCGCTCTGCCGTACGTCAAGATCTGCACGACGCATCGCCATCTTGCTTCTCCATATACTTTGCAGGCCCAACGCCTTTGTGAGGACGTGAGGGACATCCTCACCTGGAGGACGTCCCCCCACCCTCCTCCCCCCTGCCCCCCCCCCCCCCAAAAAAAAAAGAAATGTGCCGCAGCAGTAAAAAGAAAACCATGCTGAAAGGCTTCATCCTCTGTGTATAGAATACATTGGACTGCCGAAGGCCAAAAATAAATTACTCTTTCAAACACGCTTTAATCAGCAAAGTCCCACTATACATAGTAGAAAAAAAAAAAGAATGGTGAGGTGGCGGGAGTAATGTCAATATTTTTACTCTTCTTAGGATATCTTCACCAGGGCCTGCACTGTACATGGCTCTGTACAATAGTAGAGGGAACAATGAGTCACACATATCGCTGCTAAGTTTGTTTCTTGTTACGAACTAAGATAATAACATAAAAACCGCGTTTTAAGAAAACGACAAGCTTGTACAACTTCTTTCAAATGCTCATTAATAGTTTCTTGAATACACTGGTATGTAGCGATAAATTGGGCAAAAATGCCAATTTTTGGCTGAAAAAAAATGCACGTAAAAAGGGGCTATATTACGGACACAGCACCGATACGCGCTAAGCTTCTGGATCGTCGATGCTCTGCAGTATCGACTGTCTTTGTCGCGTTTGAGTAACCACGTACTGATGGCTGGCAGAAGGCTTCAAATGACAAACTGTAAATTCATAGAAAAGAGACAAAACAAATGCATAACCAATAAAATGAAACAAAGCAACGTTGCTTGCAACAGTATAAATATATGCTTGCTACGCGTGGCTGTCTAGCCTGGAAAGTGCAAAGATGACATATGCTTTGTGAAACCTTGAAAGGAGAATTGCGCACCATATTATGATCACTCAGTTTGCATACAGTGGGTCAGTAACGAGTAATGTTACGGCTATTTAAAATACTTTTTACGAGTATTAACGCGGGCTCTTTGCCCATCAGCCTGTAAACGATGGCCTGTTTCGGGAAGAATATTTACCCTTCATTCCACAGTGGGTGACGAGATGAGAGGCTAGTCAAATCCTATCGTCCGATTTGTCTAACGTGTGTTCATTATAAAAATTTTATGAAAAGTTTGGCATGGAGGCTTCAAAATGGGACGCGAAATATCGTGGGCAGTTATGAGACTGGCGGTATTAAAGGACGCAGAATCGTTATAAACTTACAGAAGGCGCGCATTGCTCTAGAAGTGTGCGATGCTACGCAGAAGCGCGTTGCAATTATGCAAGGAGACTTGGAAAAAGTGTTTTATCGTGTCACACACAATATTATTTCGTATTTGCTAGGTCATGCCAATGTTTGAAAGATGATTCACAATTGAGTAAAAATGGCTGATAGTGAAGGTACAGAATGACTTATCGCGAACAAAAAGGTTGGGAATCGAATTCAGGTTGGGCAGTTTGTGCTCACCATTGTTATTTTGCATCTATATTTACCAATGTCTTACGGAATTTCAACTACACAAAGAAGCGGTTCGTGTTCTACAGCACGCGCTGATGGTGTTGCTGTTTTCTGCTCTAATTATGAAAGCATTTTGGAAATTGTTAGAACAGTTAAAGCTTTCTGCGAACCTAGTGGCAGCAGCACGGTCAACTGGGGAAAGTGCACATAACTCAGAATTATACCATATAACTCAGAATTATATTCTGAGTGAAGTGTATACACGAATTACTGAGGTGCGAATTTATTAGATACATTCCCTTTTAATGTGCATTCCCTCTATAAATAAGAGTGATAATAAACTTGAGCTTGAACTGGAATTCAGTGCATTGCGCGTAGTGCTTGAAGCTTCGAAACCACCTTGGGGCGTTGTTCAACTATGCGAAGAAATGTGACAGCGTGCGCCGTGCTGACCCGTTCGCGATGCTGTATATTGTTGCCATGTGCTGCGTTAGGATCTGCAAAACGCGCGCGTGTACATTATCTAACATCTGTGTGAAAACGTTAAGAAAAAAATATTGTCGCTGCGATTAATCAGTCCTGCATATTTGCTTGCATTTATTAGTTTGTCGCCCGTGTAAACTAATGTTGAGCACTCATCAAGTTTGTTTACAATGTGGTTTACGGGTACCTCTCTTTATTCCTTTCTGTCTGTGAACGCGGCATGTACAGTGGCAACAAAAATATTTTCGCAATAAATGAATAAGTAATTCTTTCGAAAAACAATGTGATGAAAGTTTATATATTGACCAATCCCGCGAAGTGCACCTACTTGCCTCCTAATCATTCTTCAGTGATGAATCTAGTCCGTTGCAAAGCTGTGTAAGCGTCCTTTTCTCCAATTATTGTAGTTCTGTGTCATCCCGCTGTGTTGTGCTTGAAAGAGGAGTCATGCATCCACTGGTCCACCCATTAGAAGTTCCATTAATGGTCACTGATATGTATAGCTCGATAATTGAACATTTTGCTTTTTCATAAGACACAGAAGACGTAGACGATGAAGTGTGTGTTTGCGTTCACAAGCAGGGCAATGATTTTCTCCAGCCATTTATGGAGCGCAGTGGCCTGATACTCTTGAAAGCCAGCAACGCACTAACACCTGAACCGTCCAATTACTCTCTAGTTCTGCGCTCTGGTGCCTAATAACAACAAATTTGCTTATTTTATTCTGTTATACCCCATGTATTTACAATTAAACGCCATGTAGCTCTATTTCGGATAAAGAAAATGCTTTTTAATTTAGCTGATGCTTGCTTTATTGGTGGCGTTGCGCTATTTCGATCTGTAGGTGTACTTTGTTGGTAGATTTGACGTTTTTGTTCTCCTATGTTTTTTTTTCTTATTTTCATGGAAGATGCTGTCGTGTACTTATGAGCGGTGTTTCGAATGAACTCCCATTTATTTGGAAACCAGCGCCCGATTGCATCCTTGTTTGCGTCCAGCAGGGCTGTTTCACCAGGAATCATGTCTCCATTTTGTAGTCGTCAGGGGTTATTCGCAAAGCGGCAGTAGTTATTTGGCATTCTCCGGTCTCATTCAGGTGTTGAGCGTGCCATGAAAAATTTGTGTCAGGGGAAATTGTTGTGGTCGGCGAGAACCATGGCCGTTTAAGTAAACCAGCGACAGGGATCATGTTCCGTATCTGGCGAAAGAACGAGCGCGGTTGCAACTTCGTTTTTTTTTTCTTTTTTTTTTAAGAGCCGCGACTACTAACCGTGAAGGCAAAGCCATTTAGCGTGAAGATGAAGCGAGCTGATACTATTAAATTTAGCTTCTGAGACGCGATATTCAATTGCAAGAGCAATAGTTTTGACTTTTGGCTTAGCTGCAAGTAACATCGAGTGCGTCGACCCATCTGTTACGTCAGCCATGTGGAGAGGAGGACATCATCTGGCCTTGTCTGTGTACGTGGCTTTCGACGTATGCCCATAGAGTAAGATATATATAAAGAGAGGACACTCCCATAGGTCCCCAGCGGCCTGCTGAGCACACAGCGGCGCGCAGCGGAGTCGGCGAAGCGTGCCAGCTTCAGAGCGGGTCGCTTCAAAATACCAAATTTCGGAGGCCGCAATATTACTTTCGGTTTCGGCTTTTGCATGCGTCTCGTAGTATGATACACAGGCACTTGCGCAAAGCAGTTACCGGCATTGTTTAAAAGAGCGAAGGCAGGATCTGAAGCGATACAGAACGATGTTGCTCGTCATCAACCCACGCTCGCGCCTCTTTTATAGGGCACGACAGGGACGTAAAATGTGTTCGAATGGGCATATAGATAAAGGGCATATAGATAAAGCAGGCTATAGATAAAGCAGAAACCTTTGAATCGGGAGGTTGCGGCGCATGCCACTTAAAGGTGACAATTAATACCATCTGCACTTAATCTTCCTTACTTTTAGTAACCAAATAATCAATATTCCGTTACTTTGACATGTGTAAAGTCTATTTTTAATTCCAAACAGCTCTGAAGCTAAAACTTTGTAGGTGCAACGCCGTCTGGCGGAGCCTTCGAACCTCGAGCTAGGCCGCAAATGGCGTCGAGTGTCCTCTCTTTATATATACATATATATGAATAATAATAATAAAAAAAGGTTTGCCTTGCACTCCGAGACTGTTCGCTCCTTTAAATGCTATATATATATATATATATATATATATATATATATATATATATATATATATATATATATATATATATATATATGAATAACCGAATTACTGAGTGCGCGGTAGAAGTAGGCGGTAGACAGTTAGATACCGGTAAGCTGTCTAAGGAGACGAAAGAGTTGATTAAGAAACGCCAGAGAATGAAAGCTTCCAATCCAACAGACCGGATCGAATTGGCCGAGATATCAAAGCTAATCAATAAGCGCAAGGTGGCCGATATAAGGAAGTATAACATGGAGAAAATTGAGCATGCTGTAAAGGACGGGGGAAGCCTTAAGGTGGAGGTCCCACTCCAGCGGTGAAGAGACGGCATTTTTGGTGATATTCATACGCCTACTGCGCCTCACTCGTTTAGTTTATAAATATGACTTTAATATATTTGTAAAGTTTATTTCCTTTCCTTTCTAATGGTGCATTTGATTTACAAATAGCTGCAACGATGTTTAAGCTGTAAAGGAAAACACAAAGGTAAGAATCTGCTTTTCAGCTCCACTTGTCTCGGGAAAAGCAAAATTGTGCAAAATCTTTTGCATCTGGAACAAAACCGTTCGAGATGTTTTGAGATTAGATGTAATGAACAAAGTTAAGTATTTTTATTACTGTGTATCGCATAGTTTATTAGCCACGCGCCTGTGAAAAGTGTATAAAACAGGTAATTATACATACAATAACTTTCAAGATATGCATTCTGCTGCGGAGATTTTTTGCGCAGTGGAGGTCGTACATAGTTCGCTTTTTCCTGAAAATATCATCTGTCTGCTTCATTTAGTGTAAAAGTTATTTGTGATCAACCTAACGTTTTTTTGTAAAATGGCTAAAAGTAAATGCTACACTGTTTAAGTAATAAGCTTTTATCTGTGCTGAAATTTCGCATGGAAAAACTTTACACCTCGCTGTCAGAGGATAAGCATCGGTTTTGTTCTACGACTCTCGAGGAATGTGCACTGTTAGCATGATTTCAGCTAATTTTTTCGAGGTTCACTTGAAGCGCGCGAGCTCTTCATGAAATATTTTAAGCATGATTGAAATGCTCCATGGCTTGTTTGTTTCTGGTGAATATAACTTAAAGGTTCGGGCTTTCGTTCCTTTATTCAACCGGTAACAATTATCAACTACAAACTGTACAAAAAGCAAATAATAGTGAATAACACAGCCACGTATGATAAATGTAGTAGGTAGCGCCCTCTATGTAATTTCATGTGCACTAAAATGTCGCAGTTCAGAAAAATTACGAGGATGGCGCACACAAACACCCTGAATCGAGGGGTATTTACGAGAGGGTATTGTGCTTCTACAGCGTTTTCCCTCTGCCCTTTTCTTTCCATCGGGCGAGAGAGGTAAACACTGGCGAGTCGGGTCGAGTGGTCGGGTCGAACTGAGGTGCAGGTGCTTCGCGCACTCAGGTGCTTCACGCATGCGCAGTAGCGCTACTTGAAAATGGTCCCTTGACAAATGTACACTTGCTGGTTTTGAGATTTATTAAGTGCGTCATACTGTTTGTGTGCCGAAAAGTTGCCAGCTAAGGCTCTCGCGCGTGCAGCTGAGGTGCGCTCTGGCTACAATCACCACTGTACCCCGGCGAACGAAATGTGCTTCTTGTCCAGTACAAGTAGTGGCTTTCGTTAGTCGTTTCTAGCTTTTTTAGTAACACACATGATATACGCTTGTGTTTGGCAAAAGCAGGCATCTTTCTGCTCATGGGGCTGCCTCGCACGAAAAGCGAATAACCGCTAACATGGGGAAACCGACGAACAAAGGAGGCCTCTTTCCTTCCTCAGAAACGACTAAGCGGAATGAGCAATTCAAAGAACAGTGCTGTCATAATTTCAACCTAGCAGCTAGAGATACATCCAGACAACGCGAAATCTCTGCATTCTTATTATCGAGTCAGTCTTACATTGAAAGTGAGGCAATGAAATCTTGCGCGTTAGAAGGTCGGTATCACGCAAACCCTCAAAGGAAAAATAAAACTTGATGCTATGGAAATTATCAAATAAGGATAAGATGTTACGTGCCGCACAAATTTATTGCATATGAAGATTTTACGAGTTCAGAACAAAGATAGAAACGGTAAAAGAAATAATAAAATTCTGCTTCGCTGTGCACACACGATAAAGAATGCATCGGCTGCTAAAGTGTAGTTTATTCACTGGTATCAGCCCAACTGCATTGTTGTTTCTTTATTTTCCATATCTTAGGCAGGACAGGGAAAAAAAATGTTACAAAAGTGTGAATAAATTTGACTTTGCCGCCGCAGCCGAGGAAAAAAAATGGTTGGCAGGGTCATAGTTGCTTGTATTCTTGGAGCGCCCCTCGCGCCGCGCTTTTGTCACAAACAACGGCACGGCGCTGGACTAGGAAGAATTTGGCACTAAGCGTGTCAGTGCAAGCAGCGAAAATAAAAAACAATTCGAACCCGAACGCTGTCGGAGCTGGTTACTCCTCGCCTTAGTTCCGCCACAAAGCTATCTTCAGATGTTCGCGGTGTTAGCATATATTGTGTGGGTGTGGAATTTAGGCTTTCTTTTTTCAGTGGCAAGAAGAAAAAATACCTTCCTCTTTCTACGATAAAATGAATAGTAGGGCACGGAACTATAACACTGCATGAATTAATATAATTTCAAAGAGCGTCTCCCTAGTAGAAATTGCACGAATACTTGTACCCTCTGCCACTTTACTGGTACAGATAAAATGTTTCGACAGTGTGCCAAGTACAACTTGAAATCCTGAACATGCACAAGCTTGCCTCTTCAGCCTTCCCACTGAAGTTCCTATGTAGCGCAAGCAGTGCAGGCTCCAATGAAAAGGAGAAAAAATGATATAGTGGGCGGCCGAAGGTAATCACCAGCGTTTCAGTCATGCTTTTTTTTTTCCGAATGTTGTGTTCCGGTGTTGATAGTAAAGGTAACGGGCCGCAGTAGCTGCCGGGGATTTTTTCGGTGAATGGGCAAGTAGGAAACAGCCATGTGAAGCTTCTCCAATACAAAAATGTGATGTTGAATCTGGTTTTGCCACTGCATTTCCGTCATTCCCTTCACTAAAAATTAAAAAAAAAAAAACGATGAGGCTCAACGCTGCTGAACCGAATGTCGAGCTTTAGCTCAAATGAGAGAAACCACTGTAATCAAGAGTTCGACTAAATGCTGTCTGATCAGGTGGTGGCATAAAAAAATATACAGCGTCACTGACCAAATCAAAGTTTCATGAAAACGTACTAACTTTTCGGAAGCCCTACAGCTTCGTTGTTCACAATGGATAAATCAGACAAAACTTTGACTTGATCAGTGGCCCTATATATATATATATATATATATATATATTATGAGAGAAAACACTGAATTGGTTTCCCGTTTGATGCTTTTATTCGCGCTTATTTTATTTTTTTATACATGCATGATGTCCCGCCCTCTTCCTAGCTAATTCCGCTTTTTGAAGGGGGATATACCGCGGATTGTCCGAAGCATTACGGCGTCTACGGTAAACCGTTGATGCATTCTGCAGGGAAACTAGTTCGGCGTTCATTTTTGCTATACCTAATGCTATACCTGCCTAGCATCGCCCGCTACCGCGCTTTGCCGCTGCGGCCGGCGGCGTGGAGCGTTCGGTCTAGTTTGCCCGGGCACAGTGAAGACGGCGATGTTGCTATGGTGATGCCACTGTTTACGATTCTTAGAAAAACGCGCCACTCGCGCAAGTGAGCAACGGAGCTAACGCTCTAAAAGCCCGTCGGCAGGCAGAGCGTTTCCAAAAAAATGGGGTCCTTATCTCGAGTAAGGTAGATACCGTGTCACCCAGGCGTCCACTCACCCGCCGTCTCAACGCCTAATTTGTTGACTTTATATTTGAACCTTGTTTTAAAGCAACTCGACTTCCTGTGCTCTGAAAGGTGTCCGATCGGGTTAGCAAAAGTGACATAGAAGCGTGTGAGAATTTCGAAGCAAAGAACGTGCTTCCGTTTGACCACATGAATAAAAACCACTGTACTGCATTGGTATGGAAAAATTAAAAAATTATAGCACATGCCAAATCTGACAGAACGCGATCTGATCGATGCGTCTAATCGTTTGGCATTTGCAGGAAAACATTTGGTAAGCATAGGCGCTCTTGCATGGAGTAAAAATTGGGCTCTGATTATTATGTTCCAAATGTGTGAATGTACAAGTGCCACATCACGAAATTATTTACTACCAACACATGAAGCCGAAAGGCGAGCTCAACACTAAAATATACTTGTTGCATACGTGTGTGTGCCCTGTGAAATGAGTACAATAAAGTAGGCTACAAGCTACAGTAGTCCACCCAATATATTGGTTCAGAAAGCGCGTGCATCATCACGGGAAGCTGCAGCAGGACAGGTCAGCGTCTTCCATAGCATGGTACTTTTCACATCAGGTTTCAGTGCCGAGTGAAATTCTGCAGGAGAAAAATGTTTCTAGGAGATTGATTGTTAAAGTTTTATTCTAATTGCCTGAAAATACTGTGTTCCTTTATTTGCGCGCGCGCACACACACACACACACACACACACACACACACACACACACACACACACACACACACACACACACACACACACACACACACACACACACACACACACACACACACACACACACACACACACACACACACACACACACACACACACACACACACACACACACACACACACACACACACACACACACACACACACACACGCGCGCGTGCACGCGTGAACGTACGCGCGAGCGAATAAATAAAATGAAGACTGTGAGGCAACCAATTGGGAGTACGGAAGTGGCCGCCATAAGCGCCTACAAAACTGTACCCGTTAGGTCCTTTCTTCTGGCAACCTTCCTTTACAACCCCCTCTCCCCTTCGCCCATTTCCCGCATAGTTTAGTGTGAATGCGCCTCCTCAGTGCCGAAGAGAACATGAATACATGTCGGCCTCCTGCGCGATACATAGCCTCTTGGTGGATTTCACATCTATCTCGAAATATCGATTCATCTCAAAAGGAAAAAAAATGGCAATCATTCACTTATTTGCACATTGTAACTTACCAGCTCTAGTTTCCAAGATTGGACAAGCACGAAAAAGAAATAGACAAGGGCGACTGTTGACTGAAGTTCAGCTAATTATAGCTACATTATCATATTTGTAATCACGTTTGATAAAGCAAATTTCTCTTGACCGTAAACGCTGACAGCTTCCACTCCAGTCAAGGAGTGTTCCGATCCCTACTATATCTATGGCATCAACAATAGGGAAGTTTATAATATGGCACCCCTACCGCTTAGGGGGACAGGGTAATAGCGCGGGTGACAGTAGGAGCACAATTCTCTATTATAGTGCGCACGCTCCGCTATTACTCTGTCCCACTAACGGATAGGGTCGCCGTATTCTGCTCGCTAATGATCACTCGATTGCACAGCCCAAAAGACGAGGATCAAAAGAACACAAGACAGGCGCCGACTTCAACTAAGGTTCATTGACGAAGTCTGCAGAAATAATGCCATTCGCTTTTTTTCCTTTTCATTCGTACTAAGACTGCACTGTGCAATCATGTTGACACCCTGTTTTATTTGTGTTCAGTCAAGCTAGCTTGCTGCAGTCCAGTCCAACCCCCTCACGCTCGACGGGTAGGAGCAATCGGGTTCGTGGCTCTACAGCGGAAACTATACTTCGTCTCACAAGATATCTGCAGCACTGCGGAAGGCAGAGGAGCCCTTCCAATTGTGCTCCTAAGTACCTCTCGCCTGTGCACACTGTAATAGACCATTGTGCTCCTACTGTCACCCCCGCCAATTTGGATGGGCGAGAGGCGCTTAGGAGCACAATTGCCTATTGTACGTGTGATCCTGGTTGGACCGGCTGGGGTGCCTCTGCCTTGCGCTGTGCTGCAAGCATCTTGTGAGACGAAGTACAGGCAAGAGAGGGAAGGCTCTTGTCCCGTTGTCGGGGCGCGTATTGTTCGAAGTAGTGGTGCTGTGGGGTGAAGAGGGGAGTTCAATGGGGCAGCCCATGCTGCGCAGGACGGGAACAAAATCCCTCCCCTTCTCTGCCTGGACACTGCTGTGGAGCCGCAAAAGCCTTTGAAAGTCCGCGCAGCAACACAAGAAAAGCGTTCAGGCAGCGCAAGTCGAGAGGGCTGGGTGGCTGGGTACTTAATTGCTCAGCCATGGATTAGTGGCGTAGCCTGATGGCAGAATCTGAACTACTTCCAAGATGGCGACCGTAGGAACGCCACAATTGGGCATAGGCAAAAACCAGATGTATGCGATAAGGAACAAGGCGGGCAACGTCATCACGAATATGGATAAGATAGTCAAAGTAGCCAAGTTCTATACAAATCTCTACAGTAGCCAAAGTAGTCAGGACCGTAATGAGATTGGCGACGAAGGACGAAGGACGAAGGTGACGAAGGACGAGGTCAAGAAAGCATTAGAAACTATGAAAAGGGGGAAATCAGCTGGAGAGGATCAGATAACTTGGGATTTGCTGAAGGACGGGGAGGATATCGTATTAGAAAAACTGGCCACCTTGTATACGCAGTGCCTGGTGTCATCGACGGTACCGGAACCTCATCCATTATCCTCATTCATAAGAAAGGGGACTCTAAGGACCCCAAAAATTACAGACCAATCAGCTTAATGTCTGTTACGTGTAACGTATTTACTAAGGTAATCGCTAATAGAATCAGGACAACCTTAGACTGCAATCAAGCAAAGGATCAAGCAGGTTTTCGGAAACGGTACTCTACTATCGATCATATCCATACCATCAACCAGGTGATAGAAAAATGCTTAGAATATACCAGCCCTTATACATAACATTCATTGATTACGAAAAAGCATTTGACTCAGCTGAAACCTCGGCGGTGATGCAGGCATTGCGAAATCAGGGGGTAGACGAGCCGTACGTGAAAGTGCTGGAAGATATATACAGTGGCTGCACAGCAACCATAGTTCTGCATAAAGACAGTAACAAAATTCCCATAAAGAAAGGTGTTAGGCAAGGAGACACAATCTCCCCAGTGCTATTCACAGCTTGCTTAGAGGAAGTATTTAGAGACTTGGAATGGGAGCAGTTAGGGATAAGGGTAGATGGAGAATACCTCAGTAATCTGCGATTTGCTGATGACATTGCCTTGCTAAGCAACTCGGGAGATGAACTACAAATAATGATTCATGACCTAGACAGGAAAAGTAGAAAGGTAGGCTTGAAAATCAATATGCAGAAGACTAAGGTAATGTTCAACAGCCTCGGGAAGGAACCGCAGTTTACATTAGGTAGCGAAGTACTGGAAGTAGTAGGCGAATATGTCTACTTAGGACAGGTAGTAACCGCAGATCCGGACCATGAAAAGGAAATAACAAGAAGAATAAGATTGGGATGGAGCGCATTTGGCAAGCTCTCGCAGATTATGTCTAGCAGCTTACCGGTATCACTAAAGAGGAAAGTATATAACAGTTGCATCTTACCTGTACTCACCTATGGCGCTGAAACGTGGAGGCTAACCAAGAGAGTTCTACTTAAGTAGAGGACAACCCAGAGGGCTATGAAACAAAAAATGGTAGGGGTAACATTAAGAGATAGCAAGCGTGCAGAGTGGGTCAGAGAAATAACTCAAGTTACCGACATTCTAGTGGAAATTAAGAAGAAGAAATGAACATAGGCAGGACATGTAGTGCGAAGAGAGGATAACCGATGGTCGCTTAGGGTAACAAACTGGATTCCAAGGGAAGGAAAGCGTAGCAGGGGACGGCAGAAAGTTAGGTGGGCGGATGAGATTAAGAAGTTCGCAGGGATCAAGTGGATGCAGCTAGCACAGAACCGGGTTAAGTGGAGAAATATGGGAGAGGCCTTCGCCCTGCAGTGGGTATAGTTAGGCTGATGATGATATATATATATATATATATATATATATATATATATATATATATATATATATATATATATATATATATATATATATATATATATATATATATATCTTGTGGAAGAAGGCCAGGTAGAGACGGCAAGGTCGAGACGGCAAAGCAAGGGATGCGGAGTCTGGCGTTTTATTCCGATGACAAAGCCCAGGTGCGCGCCGGAGCCGGCGCCGCGGGACGATGATGATGGTATGTACAAATGAAAGAGGAAGATCATGGAATGAACAAATTAAAGAACCTCCACGGAAGGCTCACACAATCTGCCCGGGGGGTCGGAAGCGGCCAGCCTGGCCGCTCCTAACTAAGCGATGCATCGCGGCGCACAAACGGTTTCAAGCGAGACACATGAACAATTTCAGTTCCACGGTGGCGTCGATCAGCTGGGGTATCAACAGGCGTCACTTTGTAATTCACTGGGGAAGTTTGGCTTATGATCTCATAGGGACCTACGTAGCGGTGGTGGAATTTGTCACTAAGGCCAGGGGTGCGCAATGGTGTATAATGCAGTACTTCGTCGCCAGGACGAAAAGAGACCACTCGATGTGTAGAATCATAGCGAGTCTTGCGGTCTTCCTGGCACGCTGCCGTGTTGAGGCGGGCAAGATGACGGCATCTGGCCACACGAGATAAAAAATGGGTAGGTACTGATGTGGAGTAGTCGGGCGTAGAGAAGAAGGAAGCGTCGAGAATGGTAGTGGGAGGACGGCCATAAACGAGTAAAAATGGAGAATAACCGGTAGTCCGTTGTACTGCTGTGTTATAGGCGAATGTTACGAATGGTAGAATAGTGTCCCAATTTCGATGATCTGGTGTGTTGTACATGGATATCATGTCTGACAAGGTGCGATGAAATCGCTCAGTCAGACCGTTAGTCTGGGGATGGTAGCTTGAGGTTGTCTTATGAAGGGTGGATGACGAGTGAAGAACTTTGGCAACGACTTTCGATAAGAAGGCTGTACCGCGGTCACTTAGGAGCACCCGAGGAGCGCCATGACGCCATACAATTGATCGCAAAAAGAAATTTGCTACTTCTTCAGCGGAACCAGTCGGTACAGGTGCTGTCTCAGCGTAGCGTGTGAGGTGGTCGACAGCCGTTATAATCCAATGGTTACCCCCATCGGAGAGAGGTAGGGGACCATATAAGTCGATGCCGACTACGTCGAATGGCGTGGCGGGACAAGGAAGAGGTTGTAGAAGGCCAGCGGGCGAAGAAGTCAGTCGTTTGCGACGTTGGCACAGAGGGCAGGATGCGACGTATTTGGCAACGGTGGAAGATAAGCCAGGCCAAAAGAATCGTTTTCTCACGCGGTCGTAGGTTTTGTCAAAACCAAGGTGGCCTGCAGTAGCGTCATCGTGGAGAGCCGCCAGTATACGTGGGCGAAGCACACGCGGCACGACTGGGATCCAGCGAGTTCCATCAGGGCAATACACGTAACGGAGTAGGATGCCATCTTCGAGCTTGAAATTGCGAAGCTGTCGGCGAAGCCTAGCATTGGGCGGGTCCGAAGAGCCGATAAGGCGGTCGATGATAGGACGGCAGTAGGCGTCAGCTAATTGCTCCGAGCGGAGTGCGTGTTTGTGCTCAGAATCGTCAAAAGAAACTATTGTGATATGCGTCGGGGGAAGAGATCAGAGGTAGAAATGCGTTTCGAAGAAAAACAGCAGACTGATTCCGTAAGTGGGCAGCGAGAGAGAGCGTCGGCGTCTTGGTGTTGGCGACCAGATTTATAAGTGACGTCGAAATGGTATTCTTGCAGGCGAAGAATCCAGCGGCCAAGTCGGCCTGTCAAATTTTTGAGTGAAGACAACCAGCAAAGAGCATGGTGGTCGGTCACAACTGTGAAGTGCCGACCGTATAGATAAGGGCGAAATTTTTGGACAGCCCAGACGACGGCAAGACACTCCTGCTCGGTAATGGGGTAGTTTTTCTCAGCTGGAGTCAGAGTCCGACTGGCAAAGGCAATCACTTTCTCACGCGATGTTGCATCACGCTGCAGAAGTACAGCGCCAAGACCGTGACCATTGGCATCGGTGTGCAGGATAGTTGGAGCGCTGTCACTGAAGTGGGCAAGAACAGGATCTGATGTGAGGGCGTGCTTTAGGTCATTAAAAGCAGTTTCGCACTGTTCCGTCCATACGAAAGGGCTGCGTGCTTTAAGTAGCTCATGAAGTGGTCCAGCAATAGCTGCGAAATGCCTTATAAAACGCCGGAAAAAAGAGGCGAGGCCAAGGAAACTGCGCAAATCTGTAGTCCGTTGTGGACGAGCAAAGTTCAAGACCGCGATTATTTTTTCAGGATCTGGGCGAATGCCGTCATGGCTGACCAGATGTCCCAATATTCTAATTTCCGTCTGTGCAAAGTGGCATTTCATGGTGTTGAGCTGAAGGCCTGCCGAACGAGACAGGTGAGGACTTCATTCAAGCGCGTGAGATGGTCATTAAAGGTTTCCGAAAAGACAACAATGTCGTCCAAGTAACACAAACAGGTTCTCCATTTTAGGCCACGAAGCACAGTATCAATCATTCTTTCAAATGTCGCTGGTGCGTTAAAAAGGTCGAAAGGCATAACATTAAATTCGTAAAGGCCATCGGGTGTTGCGAAAGCGGTTTTTTCTTTGTCGTCCTCGTGCATAGGTATTTGCCAATAACCTGAGCGGAGGTCCAAGGTCGAGAAATATTCGGAGCCTTGGAGAGAGTCAAGGGCGTCATCAATTCGTGGCATCGGATATACATCTTTGCGGGTAATTTTGTTGAGGGCGTGGTAATCAACACAAAATCGTACCGAGCCGTCCTTTTTTTTAACTAGCACTACTGGGGAGGACCATGGGCTTGTTGAGGGGCGAATTATATTGCGATGAAGCATGTCATTTACATTTTCTTCAATTACTTTTCGTTCAGAGAGGGAAACCCGATAAGGCCGTCGGCGAACGATAGAGTTACCTTCAGTAATGATGCGATGGTTCGCAACACTAGTCTGTCCCAGTGGTGTGGAAGTGGCGTCAAAAATCGCTTGGTGGTGTCGAAGCAATGTCAGCAGTTCTTGTCGTTGATTCGGCGTGAGTTTAGGATTAATAGTCTTTGCGAGAACAGAAAGAGAGACGTCTGACGAAACACGTTGCTGAGGCGGAGGGGCGGTGAGCACTATCAGAGAAAAAGGTTGAACATCCACCATGCAATGCAGAGAAGTTCCTTTTGGGAGCACGAGGGATTCACGTTAAGTGTTAGTGGCCACTACTGTCGCTGAGCCGTTGTGGAACCGGATAAGACTTGACGGGAAGGCGATGCCGCGTGCAAGATGACTATATGATGGTGCTATGAGTACGTCCCCGTCAGTTATGTGGTCAGCCGCTTCGCAGGTGCTCGGCAGTATAGCCGGGTGTCTCTCTTATCGCGCCTCATCTGCAGCTCACCTGCTAACCACTCCGCGAGCGAGCACACCACGCACCTCTCCGGAAACCCCAGGAAACGCGATTATCACCAATACCTGGTTATCTCTGTGCAGTGATAACGCATGTTCCGAAGCTGGGCTAGTCGAAATGCGGCCCCTGAGTTTTGAAGCAAACGCCTCCTTACGCTAGGTAGAGCCGCGCTTCGCGCGCCGGATAATTTGACTTTCAAACGACTTTGAATCGAAGTGAAAGCTTCACTATACGCTACGTAGAGTCGGTCTTCGCGTGGCGCTAAATTTTACCTTCATATGACATTGACCGAATTAAATGTGTCGACAATATCTTGGCGTCTACCAAAAGTACGCTGCACCTTCTTTTCCCCAAAATTTAACTTAAAGGGCCACTGTCCAGGGAAGGCCCTTTTAAGAAAAGGAGCCCAGTGTTTCGATCAGGTACCGGAGATAGTCTGTGCAAAATTCTACAGCGACACGCGCGCCGCAAAGCATCGAAAATACAATTCAAAGCTCCCTCATGCTCTCCTTTGAGAAGCCAGCTTCACCGCTCCCTGCGCTGGCCCGACGGGCCACGATAATGACGTACGTATCGGGAACGACGTCCATTGGTCCGTCTCGCTGACTGACGGGAGAAGGATGGGTGTCTACCGCTCGCAGCGCGCTTTTCCCTCGCCACGGCCAGACTGAATCCAGCGGCGCGCGCTCCCTCGACCGTTTTTATTTTTTTTTCGCGCTCGCGGAGAGCCACGCCCCACCTCCCGCCAAACGCGGAGGAGGAAGGGGAATTTGTATTGCGGAGGCTAGACGACCTCGGGCAGGAGAGTGAAAAACCTTTGCGAGGGAACGGAAGGAGAGAGGCAGGATAGAATCGGGTGATTGCGGTGGCTGTAACTGCGTTATTAGTTACTCTTTTCAAAAACATTTTGCGGCCTTGCGTTCCAGGGGCGAAGTCTCACAGTCACCGGGGAAGAAAATATTTTCGACCGGAGGGTGGACAGTGGCCCTTTAAACGGAGAGGAAGCCTTGTGTTCTGCGATATCAGCGCACGTTAAAGGCCCCCAGGTGGTCAAAATTACTCCGTAGCCCTCCACTACCCCAGGTAGCACCGAAATATTAGATCAATGTTATATTTTCTTTCCGTGAAACATTGTTTTGATGTTGGTAATGTCTTATTTTTTGCTCATTTTTAGCAACGTTAGACATAAATGTTGTTATGTTTCCATATAACCATTTAAACAATACGAATCTAATATGTATACAACATAAATGTAACATTAGTGAAAATGTAGAGCAACCTTGCCCCCCGAGGATGTAGGCCCACCGCTCGTGTTGGTATACAC
Organism: Amblyomma maculatum; assembly: GCF_055883805.1. Classification (NCBI taxonomy): domain Eukaryota; kingdom Metazoa; phylum Arthropoda; class Arachnida; order Ixodida; family Ixodidae; genus Amblyomma; species Amblyomma maculatum. Next base: position 16,202,719 of record NW_028146738.1, read on the forward strand.
AGCTTGCACACTTTCAAAGACCACAATATACAGTACAACAACTCCATAATGCAGCACAACTCCTACACTCACCTCTCAACAAATATTATTGAGTCAAGCTTTTATATCCATCGCCGACGGATGTTCCATGAGTGATAGTGGCGAATGGGTGATAAGCAAAAATTTCTTACAAAATATTAGGGCTGTGCTTGCGTTCTACGATGAGCATCATCTCAAATCTCTAGTTGCAAAGAAGTTTTCTTGAAAACATGGTTACTGCAAGAAAAAGGGCAAACGTGCTGGGACATACTGTTTGAAGTATATTGGACATGAGCGCCAGCACTGGAGCGAACGGCGCTAGCATCGACCTATGGGAGCAAATGGGATCAAGTTATTCCTCTTGCTGCTGCTTGAAGCAGACGTTCGATTGAATTTTTGCGTTTTAAAAGCTAATAGTCGCATTTATTTCTGTATAGTTTTGGTTGAAACGAGCGCCAGCATTCCATTTTTTGATCTTACATCGTTGCTGAGGTTGCTTAAGTTTATTTAAGCTATTGCCACGCTACGTCATTGCTCGGTACCCGGACGTACGCGACGAAACCCGGGGTAAGCTCCCATTGCTACCCGAAAAATGAGTTCATGGAATCTTCCTTATTCAACATTTGAATGGTCGAAGAAGCGAGTGATCATTCTCATATGTGCAGCAGACATTTCAGCGAGCAAGATTTTTTGTCCATGCATGAGTTAGCGCTGAACAGTTCAGCTAGTAGCTGGAGAAGAAAAGATGCCCGCGTTTTAATTTGCGCGTATAACTTGCGTAGCAAATGACCTATTGCTGACAGGATGAAAAAGATGCTGTCGTCCTCGCGGAGCAGTACGCTCCTAGAGCAAGGAAAGATCGTTCAAAAGCCAGATGGTCTCATTCTTCTGACTGAAGACGCTGAGAAGAAAGTTTAATTGGAGTGAAAAAAATTTCTGCCGCCATGGGCAGCAATATGTATGAGGAGTTATCTCAGGCAGCGTTCGCAGTGCTTTAGTAATTTCAAATAAGCAGAGTACGTAAATGAAAGAGAGATATAGTGCATTACAATGTGATGATGTGCTTAGGTATGCGTCAAAAAAGCTACTTTTTATTTTTTTTTAGTCATACTGTTAACCCTCTATATGAGGATCATTACACGGAGGGAAATATATACAAATACAAGTGCAATTCTGTATACGACAGAATTACAGATTTGCACAGCAATCCTCCAGAAACGTGCTCACACCTATCTCAATTTTTTTTTTACTTCTGTTTGGTCCACAACGTCGCTTGGCAGTTGGTTCCAGGTTTCTATTGCATCTATTTCTATTGACACGTATTGAAACGTGCGATTTTTTACGGACTTGTGAGTTCAACAGCGCATTCAAATAGATCTTGTGGTCAGATAAACCCGGCTCGACAGATACAGAGTGGTTTGCCACTTTGCTAGATAAAAAAAACCAAGTCCAAAAATAACTGGGACCTTGATGCAACCTTTGTAAAATCCTTCACTATTCGCTTAAGGTTATGCGCAAACGCAACGTTTATCGTTTTATCCGCATTGCTTATTTCACCATTACATATTGATAAAGTTTCCCAATTAATATGTGGCAAATTGGAGTCACCAGTCATTATTAGTCTAGTTTCTCATTTACATGAGAGCTAAGGAATAACAACAATTCATTCAAAAATTCAGATGTAGAAGGTGGCCTGTCCACATTACCTACTAAATGCACAGCGTTCCCACAAGAAACCTTTGCACGGGGAAAACAAATATCCGCCCGAACCAAGAGGGCCAATGATGGCAGTCAATGCACAAGAATTCGCTGCGTGAAGCGCACTTCTTCACACTTGCTATAAAAATTAATCCACAACTTCCCCACTGACCAACTTGTCTGCTCCGTTCAATGGAGAAGGTGCACAGTGCCGCTTCCGCTGGCGCTATTCGAAGGCGCTCAGCATCTGTCAGGCCGCTGACAGCTCCGCTGCTCTAGCAGAGAATTCTTATTACCTGAATTCAATGACCGCTTAACTGGTTATGGGACAGCTTTAGGTTATTTCTTCCATAGCAGCAACAACAATGGTGTAGCCAGTGTGCGTCGTCGTCGCAGTAGCCAACTTCAATGACGCGCGGATTCGGTGCTTTCTTGCCGAATGAGTAAGTCTAATACCTCCAGTTAAGCTCATCAGAGCCAGACCGAGGAGTATGCTAAATAAATAAATGAACGTAAATAGCAACGTGCAACTAAACTGCCCAGAAAAGCATCCTACAGCAAGTCAACGCAAATTATCCCACTTAATGCGTCACGCGCCCTGCCAAGAGATGGCACCACGGTATGTCCTCGCGCCCAATACGCTATGTTGCTTTATAGTTATGATTGAAATATTACTTTAATGTTCGGAACATAATACTGCAAAACATTTGCTTGCAAGATTAAAATAATTTTTATGACGCAACACGAAACATTATATAACATTATAATAACATTCAAACGTCCGCATTAGTATAATGTCTCCATTGAATGTTCTACTAATATTGTTTTTATGTGGCAGAACGGTAGGCAACCTTCAGGCAGCTTAGTTAACAATTTTATAACATTATTCTAATGTTCGGTGCTACCAGGGACGTGATCTCTACCACTTTTCCTCCCACCTTGCTCCCTCCCCTAAGGTCTGACCGATACTGAGGCTTTCCTTTCTTATAAATCAACTTACAATTTACAAGAAAATGATTTGAAAACGTGACCTTGACCTGGTAAGGTGTAGGTGTCTACAATTCGGTCGTGTCCACCCAGAAGTATAAGGCGTCTTCATTTCCCAAAACTTAACTGAAAGCAAAGTTATGAAAAAAAAAAAAACAAGAATTAAAAGGGCGGCGGTAAAGGCCGCTCGCTATTTGACCAGTTCCGCAAGCCTGCGGTCCGTCCGCACGTTTCCTGTCCACTTGCAGACGTGGTGCCGAAGGGGCGTTGTGCGATAATTTTGCCGACTGCCGGTCAACCGGACTGTTACAGCGTCCTGAATGGCGAGCCCTGACAGCGCCTTTGGTCAAATAACCAGACGGAGGTCAAAGGTGGCACCAGGACTCTTTGACGGGTTAGTTGGTACATGATCTTGATTTTTATAGCGCTGAAGAAACACCACAGGAAGAAAGACACAATAGGACAGAATGTGGCACGCAACCCATGCTGCGGGGTGGCAGGGTGCTGCCGATTTCGGTATCACGGCGCAGTTCACTTGCCTCGGCTCTCTTAGCTGCAAAATCAGTTGCGCTTCAGTAGAGTTGTTGAGTGATTACACGGATATCACTGTAAATTTGAATTGGCTTTTGCTCGCGCGCTTCGTCCAAGGTAGCACCGAAATATTAGAGCAATGCTACATTTTTGTTTCAGTCGAATGTTATTTTGATGTTGTTAATGTCCCTTTTTTTTTCTAATGTTTTACCAACGTTACAAATAAAGATGTGTAACGTTTTGATAAACATTTAAACAATATAAATCTAACATGTATGCAACATAAATGTAACATTCGCTAAAATGTAGAGCAACAGTGCACGAGCATGTAGGCCCACCGTTCATAATGGCACACAGCTTGCACGCTTCGCAATACAGTACAACTAAGTAATAGAGCGCAACTCTTACACTCAGCTCTGAACAAATATCAGTCAAGCGTTTCTATCCATCGCCGACGGGTGTTTCATCAGTGATAGTGGCCAATGGATAGTAAGCAAAACTTTCTAACAAAATATTAGGGATGCGCTTGCATTCTACAGCACGCATCATTTCAAAGCTCAAGGTGCAAAGAAGTGTTATTGAAAAAACGTGGCTACTAGAAGAAAGAGGGCTAAAGTGCTGGGACTAGTGTTTGAAATATATATGCTGTGATGCTTTATAGTTATGCCTGAAATGTTACTTTAACGCGTTTAGAAAGCAATATTGAAACAACAATTGTTTTATAACATTAAAATATTGTTTATAGTGCAACATAAAACATTGTATAACATTATATAACATTCAAAAGTTAACATTATTACAATGTTTTTTTTTTTTGAACGTTCTACTAATGTTATTTTTATGTGACAGAACGGTTAGGCAACATTCAAGCAACTTAGATAAGAATTCTGTAACATTATTCTAATGTTCGGTGCTACCTGGGGTAGGTGCCGCCGCAATAGTTCGGTCTGTCCACTTGCTGACTTTTACAGTATCCCTTCGCTGATTAATCTAGATGTTTCTGTGCCGATTTTAAAATGAGCACTGCCGAATGCAACGTGCATTCATAGTTCGACGACTGACGAGCACGACTGCTGCTATTGACGAAACCTTTTTGCTTTATTGTTTTGTGGACGCAAGTCAGCCGAATAAAGAGTTATAGTTGCAGAAGAAGCACGCACCGGTCCCTTTGATGCCAAGGTATACGTGTGCAGCGAGTATCAAAGACGAGTCTGCAATGGCGACATACATCAGGCGTTAAAATCACGAATGTTGAAAGAAACATTCAAAAAGGAATGATATAACGGTTGGCGCATGTATACAGAAAACGGCTACAAAAAAAAATGTAGTAAAGCCTGGACCAGTGCAACCCGGGAAAGAGAAATTAAGGAAGAGGATCTAACTATGAATAGCCTCACGTGTGAACAAGTGCAAGCTCTCTTTCGACCTCCACCACATCAATATGGGGCAGAGTTGTGAAATGGAAACGGACCGACACAACAGCATTACCCGAAGAGAAAAACAGCTCACTCACAATTGACTGATTCCTTGCATGCAGTTCAGTGCTGTAACATGCAAGGTAAAACTTGAGTATTTCGGCATGAAACATGTATAGCTATTGCTATGTGGGAATAGAGGCAGGGTAATTATTGCCCAGGCCTGCAATTAAGGTTCTTACATGTGCTGCTGTTAGCCCTGTTTGTTACTACATGTTTGTTTCATCGGGCTCTCTTTGCGGTGCTGCTTTATGAAAGCATATTGATGTTGGGTGAAAGCAACTTATTTTCATCTGAGAAATGTTTGTGCAATAAAATGCATTATTTTAATTCTAGAGTTCCAGAAACCAAACCCAAGCATATTGTGTGATATACTTATTTAAAACAGAAGGTGGCTACAACATTAACGCAACTAAATAAAAGAGGCCATGGAGTGTGTTATCCACCAGATGTCCTAGCTTTCAAAATGTTGATGTGTCCTAGCCCAGTGAAATAATCCAGCTGTGGGCTATTGACAGTGCCTGGCCTAGTCTGCTGTTTCATTATAGAACTTTATATTGATTAAGACTACATAGTTAACATTCAAGTTATTGGCTTCAAGGACAATTAGTATCAATAAGGAAGTAGTAAACCGTCTTCAAAAACAGCTGACAGAAATATTTGCACCAAGGTGTCTGCTATTTGCATAATTTTTTTCACGATCTTAAACGACAACAAGCCCAATAAAGAAAGTGTCTGCATGACAGTTATTCCACTTCTATGTCCCGAAACGTGGCTCGAAGAACAAAATTGGCTTTTGTCACAAGTGCTCTTCATGGTGTGGCTTTCCATGATATGGGGGAGAGATTTGTGTGAGCAGCTGGTCACATGCTAGCTCAGTTTGGAAGCAAGTGAATAAACTTATGGAAATCATACCTTGATACAAACAGTGCGGGTTGCAGTTTTTCAAGACTATCTAAGACTTTAGAATTGATGCCTTGCTCCTGGGGCCAATAAATAAAAAAACCACTAATTATTTTTAATAACTGCAAAATCATAATCAGCCTGATTATGCCCACTGCAGGGCGAAGGCCTCTCCCATATTTCTCTACTTAACCCGGTTCTGTGCTAGCTGCATCCACTTGGCCCCTGCGAACTTCTTAATCTCATCCGCCCACCTAACTTTCTGCCGCCCCCTGCTACGCTTTCCTTCCCTTGGAATCCAGTTTGTTACCCTCAACGACCATCGGTTATCCTCTCTTTGCACTACATGTCCTGCCCATGTCCATTTCTTCTTAATTTCCACTAGAATGTCGGTAACTTGAGTTATTTCTCTGACCCACTCTGCACGCTTTCTATCTCTTAATTTTACCCCCACCATTTTTCGTTCCATAGCGCTCTGGGTTGTCCTCAACTGAAGTAGAAGTCTGTTGGTTAGCCTCCACGTTTCAGCCACGTGAAGCCGTGGAGAGGTAGCATCCAACCAGTCTCCAAGAAAGCAGGGGTTGCAACACAAAAAACAATCTCTGAAATCCAAGCTTGAAACATTTGATGACCACAAATGCAAGACAACACTTTTGTTTTCACCAGTCAAACATCCAGACAAAACTACAAGGAGATCTGCTAGGAGAGGGTGAAAGCTTATTTGAAAAATAAATTAGAAGAAAAATGAACTAGCAAAGGGGTTGTCATCACTGCACCCTTAGTGATGGGCATAAAACCCAGAGTGATGCGTGTCAAGCCATAGTTTAGGCTGTTTTAAAAAATGCTGCATACAAAAAAAATAATCAGGCGGGACTCACACTTTCTATTATTTCGTCATTCACCCCCCCCCCCCTTTTTTTCATGTTGGCAGGCCATGATGGGCTGAAGAGGAGCCATGGTTTCTAGAAGAGTTGTCACCTGAGCACCTTGACCCAGGCACAAGGCAGCGAGCTGTCAAAGGTCACTTCGCATACGTCAGGGGCAAACTTGATGTGTTGGCCTGATGATGGCCGCGACGGAGCAGTCGTTGAGGAGCGCTCGGTGGCCACGGCATCTGAGAACTGGCGCACATACCCTGTAGGGACTCCACATGTGCTTGGCACCGATGTGGCACACTTGGGATGGCACACTGCCCCACACTCTTGGCAGCGCGAGGCGTAGCGCCCAAAGTGAATGGCGTCCAAGCAGGCTGCACACTTGGCCGGCCGCATGGATAGGGTCACCTGGAAACTGTGGGGGATGTTGTGGTGCATGCCCAGTGGAGGAGGTGGGAGCGCACCCTCCCCGTTCACGTTATCGCCCATGTCCTCGTGGTTTACCTGAGCCTTCACCACCCCTGTGCGGGCAGCTCCACTGACGCTTGGAGAGAGGGTCAGCGCAGTGAGCAAAGCACGGTTCTTTGGAGAAGTTGGCTTTGGGGCTGTCTCGGATGCCTCGTGATTGCCTTGGCGAGCCTCAGCAGCAGCCTGTGCATGGGCCAGTTGTTGGCGCAGGGTCATGGCCTCAGAGCAGCTCCTGTCCAGAGCATCCTGCAGCTGACGGCACTTGGACTGGTACTTGCTGAGGCTGCTCTCGAGAGTGGACGTCGGGTTGGTGCCACAGCAGATGCCATCCTTGCCCCTGCCACCCCACAGCTTCTTTTTCTTTTTCTCTGTTTCTGTGATCTTATCCTGTAGGAAATTGATCAGCTTGGTCTGCTGTGCAATGGTCTGATTCAGCTTCATCATCTCAGTCTCGGCAAAGCTCTTCTGCCCATCCATGTCACTCTCTAGTTTCTCTAGATACTGCAGGGTATCCCTTTGGGTGGCTTCGAACTCTTCCAGGTCACGGCTCAGCTTCAGGTTGCTTGCCTTTAGGGATGCAATGGTCGTGATGTGCTGAGACGCCTCTTCCTTGAGGGCGACTGCCTCCTGTTGGTAGGCGGCCTCCTTGCGCTGCCAGGCTTTGGCAGAGGCCTCGAGGGCACCCAGCTGCCGGCGCAGCTCAGCCACCTGGTCGCTCAGCTCCCGCACCTGGGCCTCCCGCTCATGCAGGTGGCCCTGCAGCGACTCCAGGGCCGCATCTGTTTCCTTCTCTCCCTGCAGCCGGTCCTGAAGCTGCTCACCCAGACGCTGCTTGCTAGTCTTCTCCAGCAACAATGATTCCTTGAGCTCAAAAATTCTCTTGTTCAGCTTGTCCACAGTTTCCTTGTGAGCCACCCGTTCAGCTTCAAACCCAGCATTCTTCTGCTCGGCCTCTTCCAGCTCTTTTTCATAGCTGACCATCTGCTTGTCCAGCTCCTCACATGTTTTCTTGAGCATCTCCAGAGTCTTGAGCAGTTTGTCGGACCTGGCGCGCTCCTTCTTGAGCTCCTCCTGAAGCTCCTTCGAGCTGATCACGGCTTGCGTGCGCACCTCTGCCGCACGCTGTGCTTTCAGCTGAAGCACCTTGCTGTTCATAGTGACCTCCCGACACTCGTCAGACTTTGAGACACATTCGGCTTCCGAATCTTTCGTTGACTCGGGGGTGAGCTTGGCCGAGGCGGCCTCTTTCTCGGCCACCGCCAGTGCAGCCTCCAGCTGGGCCACCCGAGCCCTGAGCTCTTGGGCCTGCTTCTGCTGCTCTGCCATCTCTTCGTGGAGGAGATCGTGGTGGTCGCGGGCCAGGCGCTCACCCTCTTCCAAGCGCTTGGCTTCCCTCTTAGCCATTCGGCCCTCCAGCTGGCACACTCAGAGCTCCTCCTCCTCCTTCAAAAATAAAGTAGCGCCACCACACCTTCATTTCTTGCTATAAAGCTGCATACAAAATGATAAGAAAATGTAGTTATTACATTTTTAAAGGTAAAAACTTTTGGTATACAAAGGTTTGTTGGTATTAGTTTTAATAAGCGCATTGCACTGAAAACACGTCTTTTGTGCAGATGCGTCGCGGCGCTGCGAGCGCCGCACTGGCCGCTTTTTGTCAGTTTTGTTGCTATGCTGTTTTTCGCGCCAAAAGCTGCTCCGTCGGAACGATTGCTGCGATTGTGTTAGCGGCAGCACGCCAAGACTGCGAGTTGAAAAGGTAGAGTTTTTAAGTTTTTCTTATGTCTTCGAGGCGCACTAAAAGCTTCGATGAACTGTCTCGGTGGCGGAAGCGTCGGCGCATACGTTCGATGGCTGAACCGTCGCCCGAGGGATCGGTTTCGGTGAATCCTACTCAGCAAGGGCCGGTGCCGGGGTGTTCAGAGTTGTAAACTGTCGGTGCGAATGTGTTCGCTATGTCACGCGACCCATCCACAGCTAATCAAGAACGGCTGTGTGGATTTAGAAACAGAAGTGTCTGCTGTGCCTGGCATTGTTCAAAGTGAAGGTTGCACTGGCTTTTCTGGTGTTGTGTGCTCAGATAAGAAAGGTCACGAAAGCATGAGCGACTTTTTGTGAAGCTGGACAGCACGAAATGGAGTGGGCCTCAAGGCTGTCAGTGATATTTTAAAGAAACTGAAAACGCACGACTGTTCCCCATGCTTCGCTAATTTGCCTTCGGATGCCAGGGCAGAACGTTTCTCGGAACACCTAGGAAGCATGATATTATTGTTGTGCCACCAGGGAGTTATGTACATATGGGAGTAGAAACCTGTCTGATGACTCTACTGAAGGCACTTGTAGACATTTCAGTGGCGCCGTCATGTCTCAAGCTAACATTTTTCATTGACGGAATTCCTTTATCGAAAAGCTGTACGAGCCAGTTTTGGCCTATTTTATGTCGAACAGAGGGAATCCCAAACAGCGGTATATTTGTTGTCGGCTGCTACCACGGAGAGTCAAAACCAGAGTCTGCAGACACCTTTCTCACTCCATTTGTTGATGAAATGTGCAGTCTGTATCAAAGTGGACTTTATGTAAAGGGCAGAAAATTCACAATAGAAGTTAGAGCTTTTGTATGCGACGCCCCTGCACGAGCCTTTGTGCTAGGTGTGAAAACTCACTCTGGTTATTTCAGTTGCACTAAGTGCACAGAAAAAGGAGAATTTGTAGATCAGAGGGTTGTTTTTACTCGCACAAATGCACCCCTTCGCACAGATGATGACTTTGCTAGCAAAACTCAGAAAGAACACCATGTTGGCAGCACTGTCCTTGAGAGGCTTCCCATTGGATTAGTCTCAACTTTTCCTTTGGACTATATGCACTTGGCATGCATAGGAGTCACCAAAAAGTTCCTCTTGTTATGGGCAAGAGGTGAGCTGCCCCATCGTCTGACAGCTTCTGCCGTTCCACAGCTTTCAGAGTCCTTGCTTGCTTTGAAAAGTTACTGGTGCCTGGAGTTCGCTCACCCACTGCGGTCTCTTGATTGCTGGAAAGCAACTGAGTTGCGTACTTTCCTTCTCTATGCAGGTCCCATTGTTCAGAAGCCTGTTTTACCTCGTAAGAGTCATGGGCATTTTATTGTTCTCCATGTTCCTGTGCGAATCTTGGCTAGCACTTCTTTATGCATCTCACTGAATAGCTTTGCAAAAGACTTGTTGTTTTACTTTGTAAATTGTGTGCACAGATATATTCAATATATTTTTTTTTCAGGCACGCCGACCTTCACTGATAGGTGGAAAAAACATCAGGGCTTTGACTGCAAACATCTTGCGCACAGTGTTCACCGACAAAGTGGGGAAGATGTTCAGCGTTTTCGGGCAGAGGGGCAAGAGAAGCTTGAAAGACCTGCTTGTCTTTGGTGTGATTGAAGGTGTGTATTTGGTAGGCTATTACAAATAGTGCATGAGCATTAATTCATTCCTACAAGTATGCCAGTAGGGCCTGCAGTGTTAGCTTGAATTTTAAAAAATTATCATAAAATGATAGATGGTATAATAGTTTACATGTTATATTCTTAATGCCAAAACAATTACTATTTAGCCAAACTGGAGTTCATTTCGTGGCATGAGCCACTAAGACTTTTCAAATAAGCTGTTGGACAGTGCCTGCAATTCTTCAGTGAGGTGTGCCTCTTTTCATAATTATACGAATGGACAGGTGCTATGCCTCTTCTGATTCCCACACGATACAACAAGCAGCGGCAGGATGGCTGAAGAATTGTCAATGAGGGTGACAAAAGCCTCTGGAAGGTAATTTGTCCATTCATAATTCTATTTAAAGAATCACTAACATAACATACTGTTATGATTGTGACATTTGCATTATGGTAACATGAAATGCATTGCAGTCACATACATCCATTTGCTATGGGTCATTTGTAGCATGTTTTTAGCTGAATCCCCAATGTTTGTGACTCATGGGAACATTCTTTTGTGTGCGTGTGCCTTTGCATAAAGCAGCAGGTGAACATGATTCTAAAAATTGTGTGCTGTTTTAACTGAACATGGTTTTCTACATCATTGATATGGATGTAACTAAAAACACATTTTCAATTGTTGCATTTTTAATTCAGGCAACACTCTGATGCAAATACTGTCCTGCTGGAAGAGCCAGTAACACTGGGTGGTCAATCAGGTGAGTGTTTCCAGCTACATGCTGTAGAGCATTATATACACAGACATACCATAGACTTCACCTGAGTTATAAGTGTCATTTAGCAAAATAGTAAACAGAATCGGGTGGGGCTCTTCATAGCAAATGCACCAGCCAAAGCTGAAAACTGCATGTATAATGAATGTGGAACTGTCGGCCACAAGTTTCATATTAGCGCAACTAAAATCTGGCTTGCATAGTTGAAGCAATGATTTAATGTACCTGATCAGTTCTGCAGCTATGTACATTGAGCAATGATTGTGATTGAGCCGGCTAAGTAAAACGAAAAATTCTGGGGGATGGGAGGGGGGGGGGGTGCACTTTGGACCACTACAGTGTGAAGGGAAAGCTCTAATGGTGCAGTGTAATTAATTTCAGTTATCACGATATTGCTTTAATTGAATGTGCAAATGCCTGCACATATATTGCCGCTTTAACAATGCAGCTCTACTGAGGCATCGTGGCCGAGCGGTTAGCAATGTTGACTCTCAACCGGGAGAACCCGAGCTCAAATCCCAACGCCATTTAAAATTTATCGGAAATTTTCTTTTAGGTGATGTCATTTGATTGACAGGTTGAGTGTGACACCTTCTATGGATGCACGCACGCACTCATGAGCCTATAAAGGTTTTCGCCTTAATATTTTTTAAAGTCCAGGTTGGACATGAAATTCACTAAACTTTTTTTCGTGACACCAGGGTGCTGTTTGTCGCTGTTGTGGGAGCGCCGCGACAGCATTGCATAGTAACATTTACTGGTGCATGAAGAGTTCATTGTAACACTTCAGTGTGCTTAGATGAATAAGCCGACTTGCTGACTGTATATATCTTGTGCATCCAGCTTCTGTTGAGCGTTTTTATCTTCTTCATAGCTTTTTGTCAGTATTTAGTCAAGTTAATGGCGCAAAAAGTTAAGCATTGCATTTCATTTGAGAGGGAAGTAGGTTTTTCATTTTATTTCATGCTAAACGCAATGTTTTTTTTTTTTTTTTTAATATTGCAGAGTAACAGCTTCTGAACGAGCTGCACAGCCGATGAAAATCGTGACGCTTTCAAGGATGGTGTGCTCCCCTCGTGTGTCTTACTCTATCAGCGGGCCTCTCAAAAAGTTGCAGTAACAATTTTATACCTTTGCATTTGCAGTTTAGCCTTCTTTAGTTTCTGCAATAAATTATAAACTATGCAGCCCTTTTTACGTCTTTAGTTGCTGAAAGGTTCTGTTGGTAGTTTCACACATTTTTGTTTTTTCAAGTAGTTGAATTTGAATTCAATTTGTTCTGTATCTTCTAGGGACTGGAAGTTTTTGTGACTATTTTAGACGTGTATTCATTTGGAGTTCTGTAGTTCATAAGCAGTTCTTTACTTTTAAGAACATTATCTTGCAGCCGTTGATAGTTCTGTAGACAATTTTGCACTATTTGTATGTATTTGCGTTTTGTCTTAATAATTTTGAACTGAAATTTCTTACTAGTCATATATTAAGACCTGCTGTATTTATTTGTAATTTTGAAATTTTTAACCAGTTTTCTATTTTTGGATTTTGGAGAACTTAATCGTCTTGTAGCTATTGAAAGTTCTGTGATATATTAAGTACTGGCCATATATTAAGACCTGTTGTATTTATTTGTAATTTTGAAATTTTTAACCAGTTTTCTATTTTTGAACTTTGGAGAACTTAATCATTATCTTGCAGCTATTGAAAGTTCTGTGGAGAATTTTGCAACAGTTGTATGTATCTGTGTTTGGTCATTTTTAGTAATGTACTTTCTAGTCATTAAATGTCCTGGTGGCAGTTTTGTTTTAAGTGTTTTTGACAAACATGGACTTGGGCTCTCTTTTACCAATGAACTACCCGACACTAACGTTTTACAGTTTTTAGACCTGAAACTAACCTTCCTTGAAAGACACGTTTGCTGGGGCAATTACCCACGTGCTAAAAAAGATCTTTTGCCTTATGATTCTATGCATTCGAAAACTGTGAAAAGAGCAATAGCTTCGCATTGCTTAGAGTCTTCGCTCAGGAAATCGTGCCCGCATCAGTTGCAAACCAGCTTCCATAATCAGATGAGCCGGCTTTCGGCGGCTGGGTTCCCCTGCTCTATGTTGGTTGCAGTTTGCGAGACCCTCCTTCAAAAGATCAAGAGCGGTGCGCGAAGATGTACTGGAGAGGATAGACGTAGGACGCAGAAGCCGCTTGTTGTGCCTTACATGCACAGAACCTCGCACAACCTGAGGAAAGTGGCCAACAGGCATGGCGTGAGCGTCGCTTTTTCGGCTCCTAACAAGTTGGGAAAGTTGTGCCCCCGAATTTGCAACCCAAGAAAGGGGGTTGCCAGATAAAGCACGACTCTCCGTTTACAAAGTGTTCTGTTGGAGTGGTCTATGCTATTCCCTTGACGTGTGGAAAGTTGTACGTAGGCCAAACTGGCCGATGCATCAACGAGCGTTTGGGGGAACATGCACGAAATTTGTCAGATTTAAAAGACAAGTACGCACATTTGGTTGCGCACGTAATCAACTGCAACGGATGCGGGGCCAGGTTGAATGAGACCAAGATTCTTGGAAAGAGTAAGAATAAAACGGCACGTGTCAGTTTGGAGGCTTTCTACATTAAGAAGTTTGACAGCAGGTGTATCAGCATCCCCTCATTATCTCTTCTGGCCTCCGAAATTAGGTTTTTAGATTCTGTTATCCATTAACCGAGTTTTACTTGCGTTCTCGATGGTCGATTGATGATTTCCCCTATCTTTCACCCCATCCTTCTTTCCCTTTGGAAACTTCGCCTATATAAGATCACTCGTGGGTTTCAATAAATTCAGTTGTGAGTAGCGCCTTTGTCCCGTCTTCTTTCTTGTGGTGTGTTTATTTCGGCGCAGTTTTTCACAGTACAAATATGAACCAGCTAGCCCAAGAAACAGTATTAATGGCAGTAACATTGTCTTTGTTTGTAGTTTAGATGCTGTATCATATTCAAGTGGTTCTTTATATATAAATTTTGAGCTGCTCAACTTTCTTGTATCCGGTTTGTTGAAATTTCTGGCAAGTCTTCTAATCACTCAAAGTTCCTATGACAGTGACGCCTCTGTGTTTATTTGCAATTCCGCAATATTGAACTATAGTTCTGTATTTGTTCGTTTTCAACTCTATTTGTTTTGTATCTCATTCTGAAAGTATTGGTCACAGATTGATACTTGCTGTATTTATTTGAAATTTTGGAATTTCTAATCAGTTTTTTATTTCAATTTTGAACCACTTGTCCATATTGTTTTTCTATGTTCACTGAAAAAGTGAAAACTTTACACTTTTTGTATTTGTGAATTTCAATAAATATATTACTGGTTTTAATGTTGGTTATTATGCTTTCAAGTGTGACATTCACCACACGCTCAACTGATCAGACGATTCTGCAGCATGGTTGGAACCATGCATGGAGTGTACCGATTCCAACCGTAATGCAGAATTCTTAACAATTCAGTATTTCTTCGTGGATGGCCTGCAAAATAATCCAGTAGTAGCTGTGAATCTGACTGCCATTCAATAAGGCCATTTAAGCACAGATCTGCAATATCTACTGATGTTATTGGCCGAAGCTTACTAAGAAGTCTTCAACACGATATTGGAGGGAGCGTTAGCAGAAAACAAGCTGAGCATGAAGCCGGCTAATAGCAGCTAATGGCTTGAAGAAGACGGCTTGTAGGCAACCTGTTTGGCTAAACTAGCAGAGAACTAGATGTCTTGAAGATGGCTTTGTGTTTCCTGGGTATACTCCTCTAAATGCATATAGGCACCAAATTTGAGTTACATTTTTCTTGTTAATGATGCGTAAGACATCACTATATATGGACCATCACATTGTTTTGTTTTGTTTTTTGCCTACAACCATTAACTAATACAGAAGACCATTTTTTTCTCACCTGTTTTGGTTTCAACAGCTGAGCGATGACTGTGAGTGAAATCTAGGTCACGTGATAAATGAAGAAATAGCGACATAATCATTCCTGTTTCGTTTGAATTCACTACAAAAGTAAAGCCAACCTACCTCAAGGACAGGAATCACTGCAAGTAAAGAATTAGCGATTGTATCGCTGTTTAATACCGCGCGGCAATACATATTTATGACTAACGTCACAGCCATCTCTCGGCTGCCGAAACTGCTGAGAAAAAAGATTAAATTATTAATTATTAAGCGGTCGTATGCAAATATAGTATGGTGATCTTTGGATAGTAATGTCGCATCATTACAAAATGATAAAACCCTATGCGAATTTCGGTACCTTTTTTCCCTATAGATACGACGGCGGCGGACTTTTAACGAAACGGGCTTATCTTATACGTTGTCGCATACTTATCGATAAACAAAGAAAACGAACGCTCGGCTGACATCGTAGTCAGCACGTTAGCAAGCACTGAGTGCAGCAATACATGCGATATGCATATACTACGTGAGCTTACCGAAAGTAGAACTGCGGCTTTCGTCACTTACTAGATTCACCAAGATGCGATGCACTTCTGGTGATACATGCACGAGGCGATTGGCTGGTTCCATTGCGTTGTGACATTGCAGAAGACTTGACAGCATGCGAACGGTGCGAACGTAAGATAAAGAGCGCCGCCGGTGCCGCGCGATCGTGCCTGTCCCTATTCAAGATGAGCAAAATTTGGCGCCAGGAAGCGACCTCAACTTCCGGAACCGGTTTGGCATGACTTCCGCCACGCGCGCGCAACATGTTCCGCTGGTCGACCAAGGCTCATTCGCTCTGTAGCGCTTCAGGTCGATTCGGGCGCCCAGCTCCGATCGACCAGTGGAAATCGCCATAAGAAGTAGCGAGACTGCAAGTAACGATCTAGACGTTGTCGAAAGTAAAAGCAAGCAGTTGTAATTGAACAGCCCGTTTCTAGTAGTACATACATGAAACTTAATGCGTTGTTCCCATAAAGCACCCTAACCAAATATTGATGAAAAGCTCTGCCTATACCTTTAGCGTCTTCTCAAAGATGGCCAGATGTAAGAAGTGGCTTGACTGAATTCACATACATTTGAAGAGTTTCTTTCAATGGCGGCACGGGACCTTTTTCAACTCTCTGTGCTTCGACATCATAAGACCCATTTGAAGAGCCGTTGAAGCTGGACGTAACGAAATATTTTTGCTGAATTCATTTACCTGACGAAAGCCAAGCAAGCAAGTGAACTGAAGGACAAGCAGATCGGGTCATGCATATTGAAGGAATGCAGTAAAAAAAAGAAAAAGTAATAAAGTTGCTGGTCGAAACGCAAGCACAAGAAATGAATTTGACAGATGTTTCCTCAATAATAACACGATGATTTCATCATTTATGCATTTTGGACGTAAGTGGCACGGCAAAGGAATACAAATATGGCACCGGGTTATAAAAAAAAAAAAGCAAAAAAAAAGCACCGCCGGGGTGGTGCAGTGGTTACGCGGCGCTTGACTACTGTTCTCAAAGGCGCGGGATTGAATCCCGGCCTCGGCAGCCACTTTTCGATGGACGCGAAAAGCAAGGCACCCGTGTACTGTGCGATGTCAATGCACGTTAAAGAACCTCAGGTGATCGAAATTTCCGGAGTCCTCCACTACGGCGCCTCTCATAGCCTGTGTCGCTTTGAGACGTTAAACCCCACAAACCAACTTATCAAAAAAAGCAATAAAAAGACCTAACTCACCATTTTCCCACGTGCGCAGGGGACGGACGCAGGCAAGTGTCCCGCGAACATCGAGGAAGAAAAAACTAGGAGGGAGCGCGCGCAGCTACAGGGCTATAGAATCTCTTTCTCTATGGCTATAGCTATAGTGTACTAGAATAATAGAATAGACTGTACTATACCGCAGCCCTCCGCAAGCCAACCTCCTCTGACGCCGCTCCCTTCTCTCTCTCTTGCGCGCAATGATTCTTGGGAATTTAGCCAACATAGTTGCCAGACTGAAAAGCAGCAGGGTATATGGTATTTTTAGTGACTCTGGATGTCCCCGCGGAAAGCCTACCGGAGTGGTCTGCCGAAAGTTGCGCGTCTCATCGTAGCACATGTTACTTTGTTTACAATTGTTGCATTGTACTCCATGTTGATAGGCACACTAGTGAGAACTGCAGGTGGCCTTTTCATCTTTGGTTCCGTCAGTGAGACTGCGAATTCGACATAACCTTGCATGCCTGAGTAACTGGCTTCAGCGTAACAATGTGTATTTGGGGTCTGCATTTTCTAAATGAATCAAATGATTTTCGTCACGAACAATGCATGAACCTGCCCTGACAAACAAACGTTTCGTTTCTCGAGGAGTGCGCATAACAGGATACTCACCATTGGAGTGACAGCCCCGAGAGGTATATCCGTGTAGTTCTTGCATCCCGGCACGCAGCATTTCATGCGCAGTAATTTTTGTTGGGCTAGTTGGTTTGATTCCATGCTTGCAAGACTCAGCGCACATAGCCAAAGCACAAGAACACAGCGGACGACAGGACGAAGCGATGATCAGCGCTTCGTCCCCTCGTCATTCTTGTTTTCGCGTGCTTCGTCTGATCGCAGAGCCCCGCAAGCATTTCATATGGCGCAGCTGAGAGAACCCAGCCATAGTTCGCGAAATACACGGGTGCACTGCGCGGCGGCGGCAGCCCCCACGGGATCAGCCCGTATAAAAGTCCAAAGTTCCATCTACCGCCTGCTAGCAGCGCGCGCCTCAAGTGCAGACGTCGCGTAGCAAAGGCCACGCGAAGGCATTCCTTCGGAGCGAAGTATGCGAAACCGCAACCGAAACCAGCTACCAACTACCGCTTTCAGTATCACGTGACGTCTAATTCCCCCATGATTCTTTCCATTATATTTTTTATGACTAGGCTTCACTTTTCCGCAGCGGCGCCATGGCGGCGCTCCCTCCTAGTTTTTTCTTCCTCCATGCCCGCGAATCATTCCGTTTTTTTCACGATTTCCATTTGGTCAGGTGTTCTTGGATTGTTAGCGATGGTGCTGGGACGCTCGGACTTGTGAAACCGTAAGTTACCAGTCCCGAAAGTTGTGCTGCACACAAATTTTCATTCACTCTATTAATTTTGTTTACAACCTTCTAAACAGTATTCATA
Organism: Amblyomma maculatum; assembly: GCF_055883805.1. Classification (NCBI taxonomy): domain Eukaryota; kingdom Metazoa; phylum Arthropoda; class Arachnida; order Ixodida; family Ixodidae; genus Amblyomma; species Amblyomma maculatum. The sequence goes on from NW_028146738.1 coordinate 16,220,959, forward strand.
AATTAAAAATCTAACGATTTGATCAGCTACTAGAAACATATTTATGGCACCATACACACAACCATAGAAAGAAGTCTGCTGTTTTTCTTTCATTTTTCTAAAAGCTTTCTTATCCAAGGGAGGCAGGAATCACGTCACCCTCATAAAATCCTATCTAACATGTGCAATGGACCATACATGCACGAGCGCCGTGAACACACAGCATACGTGCTAAAGCAAAACTTGTGGTGTCTTCGGCTGACGGCACTCGTGAATCACTGTGGCATTGCCTGAAAAACCAACACCGCCACAACGCAACATTTGCAACATTTCGCAGCATGAGCCGGCGACTCTAGTTAGCAGTAGTTCTACACACCATTTGTAGGAACGTAGGATCTTACACCGCTTACACCATAAACGTAGGATAGCCTCCGAGATAGATAAGAGTCTCGGAGGCTATGAAAGAGCGCACAGACACGGCCGGTCTCGAGGGAGAGCGCGCGCTCCTCTCCCTCGAGACCGGCCGTGGCGCAGAAAACTCCACGGGTGCCGTCAGTCAAAGACACCATTACTAACACTGTTGATCACCTGTATTTTTTTGCAGAGCGTGTAAACAAACGTAACACTCGTGCATGGCACAACCGTCAGGTCGAACCGACGCCCGAGATTACCGGCAACGCTGGGTCATTCAGCGACCGATAATTTCGAATTGCATAGTTAATTTTCCAAAAACAAAGAGTAGCACGGCACATACGCAAGTCAGCGAGCGAACTTCGCTCGTTCGCGTTGTACGTATACAGGGATTTCCGTACATATTTACCTCTCCGTGCTGTATAACATTCTCCCACGCAAACTACTAAATTTGCGTTCCAATTAACGCCAACAAGGTAGACAGCGTTGCGGTCTATATATATGTTGTCGATAAGTGATTTATCACCTTAACATGCTTGCATTTTTCATACGTCGTGGGTAGTAGCAAGCAAAGGCGCCGATTCGATTGGACGCGCTATCTGGGCGAAGTGCGAGGCAACGGATCACACAGCAGAGCAGAGGCGGGTATTGCGTCTCGCCAGACGCGCAAAGTCTGTACGGCCGCACCGCCCATAACGATGAAAACAACGGATGTTTCTGCCTCAGCCAACTACCATTTTTCTCCGATTAGGGAAAATGGAGTCAAGTTAATTCAGATGTTAAATCACGTACCACACACACACACACACACACACACACACACGCACGCACGCACGCACGCACACGCACACACACACACACACACAACACGTGCGCGCGGAGAGAGAGCGTCATCATAAGGATGATTTTGTCAGCGTTTAAACTAGCTGTTACCGCCGGACAAATATCCAACTTATCCAGGGACCCTATTTTGCAGTAGGACGGTGCCAGGTTACGTAAGCACACAATCGGGTTACGCATTCTGAAGAAAAAGAGAAATAACATGTCAGAAGAAAAGCACGCTGTCGTCTGCTACTATATATTGGCGCCAAGTATCAAAAATGACGGTGCTCCTGCAGGAACCGATACTCTGCGGCGCATCCGTGATTCGGAAGCCTCGGTTGTCAGTGAGGCGAGTGAAGTATGTTGTGGCGTTGCGGTATTAGTGTGTCATTACATACTTGCGGTTGAACATTCGACATCAGCTACGCACGGCATCAACTACGTGTTAGCTACGCGCGGGTTTCAGCTGAAGATCAAGAACGGCAATGGAATATTCGCAGTGGGTTGATGCAAAACGGGAGCGGAAAGTAGCATTGCTGTTCGTAAGCGCCGATCACCTCTCACGTTCACTTATCAGCGACTTTTAAATACGGGAACTAAAACGTTCGTTCATAAAAGACTTGGTCGTAAACAGAAGGAATTGACAGATTTACAAACTAGCTCCAGCACTGACGAAGAGGCGCAGGCGGTGCCGGTAATGTCCATCTCTGGGGACAACGCTCGCAGTCTCAAAGTATCAGTTACTGTTAGATACTGGCTGGGCTACCCACCTTTTTCGAAAAGCCGCGTTATGACCAGCTACCGTCAGGTCAGCAAGTATGCCCAAGGTTCTAACATATTGTGTTGGCTTGAGTTGTGTAGAGCGCGGAAAGCAGCAAAGACAGAGAAAGAGATGTTCTACACACACACGAAGTGGAAGGCATACGCTGGGCCTCACACCTATTCGGTGAAACTTGCATGCGCTGGCGTGGGACAGTCTCTTGAGAAACGCAAAAGATGTCCGAGAAAGAGAACGAAACGGAAGAACAGAATAGCAGGAAGGTTAATTAAGTGACTCTCAGCATACCGTAAACGTGCAGAAGGGGATAAACGGACAATAAGGAAAGAAAGCGAAAGATGACTGAGGAAATCATGGTATGAAGCTAGGGCGGCGCCGCGCGCGCGTATTCCTTACTGTCAAAACGGCAAAATGCAAATCAATAAAGAGAGACTATTTTCAGGCTGTATTAAAAAAAAGGAATCAACACAAAATGTCACCCAACTACGTCATATGATTAGAGCGTACCGCCATAACGTGCTCCGGAGTACTTATTGTTTTCTAAACAATAAGCAAATGGTGAGCCCACATGCATATTAGAAGGAAACTTTATATATAAAACACATCAGACGTGGCAAGCAAACATGTGCCATGCACATGAAACATACATTCCTTTCTTAAAATAGAAGCTGTGAGTAATTTTGCTTGCTTTGCCCATCGTGGAAAGGCTGTTCAATACATTAACAATGAAGTGAGTGCAGAGTGCAAGGCAAAAAAGGAAGTGTTTAGGGCCGACGTTTAAGAAAGCCGTTGGTGATCCCTCGCTGCCTGTCGCGCGAAGTTCCTGCACAACCATCGAATCATATGACCCCTCAGGTTGTACTCACGAACCGATCAGACAGATATTAGAAAGCATCGCGGTGCTCTCTAAAATTCATGATGGTTTTGTGGACGCTGTTAAACACAGAGACAAAGAGAAGAAAACACAACACTGCTGCCTTTCTTTCTCTTCTTCTTTTTTTCTGTCTCTGTGTTAAAGAGCGCCCACGAAACCATCATGAACAACCTTCAACTCGCCCAACTTCCCCTTCTGTTGCTCTCTGAAATGCCTCGTCTCGCGCAGATCAAGCGTTTGGTTTTCGGGCAGCATTACTGCGCATGGCAACGACGGCGCGGATCGATGGTTTCTCTATGAGAGATAAGCATTAGCAACGGGAGGGTAGGTACGACCCTCGTGCGGCTGTCTTCATTATTAATCCTCAAAAAGGTGACGCAGCTGATAAGTTCCCTTACAACGTCGTTTCAGTGCTTTCTGCAATTACAACAAGATGTGTCAGCTTTCTTCACCACCCACCAAACTCTTTACCAAACTGCGGTGAGCTAATAGCCGCCTACACTGCACGTCGAATTCGCCAAGTTTTTTTCGCGGCCGCCTCAAGTGGTTCAAAATGCGGCACCAAACTTAGGTCATTTACAGCAATGGTTCTTTACGTAATGAAACGTCATTTTGACGTCATCATTAAAAGTTTATGCATGACGTATTTCCCGCCACACAACGTCAGCGAATCAGATTTCAGGAGTTGGCTCTTGACAACCTGGGCGATTCATTTTACCCCATTCTTTATGCAAGCGTAAGTGCTCCCCTTTCTATCATATATACCTCTGTTTTCCCTCCACAGTTACTTATATATACCCTCCATGCATCATGAATACCGCTGCTTAAAATCCGTTTTCACGCTCACGTCATTTTTATGTCACCGCAAAAAGCCATTTCGACACATAGAAATTTCTCGCCACAAATTTGAAACACGTGACTGTTCAGACAACCAATCAGAGAAAAAAAATGGCGCCGAACGGCAGCCATGTCTGTCGAGAATAGGGCCCCAGGCCAGCATTACGAAGCACCATTGTACTTGTTTAGAATATTTCACGTTCTCTTTTATGTTTTCACGCAGTTTAAGCGTCGGCACATTCGCCCAAACAAATGGTTCCGTTCGTTTGATATCCATGTCAGTCCGTCTTCTGCAGACTGAGCGCATTCAGTTCGTGCGGTTCATTTGCTGAAATCGAATTAAAATTTGCGATATACCAGGCATGTGCGTAGCCCTCGAGCCGATCGCACCATTACGAGAACAAACTACGTGATATGCCGCACAATTTCGGTCTTTATCCCCTGTCACTGCTCGAGCGATCCGCATCAACGCCTTTTTTTATATTTTATAAGAATAGAGGATGCATTGCCGCCACAAAGGCGACTCGAGCTGGTCTTATGTATGCACATGCTCATCACTTTACTTGGAAAGGAATTTACCTTATTTACTCGATTCTAAGCACCCCTCCCCCTCCCTTCTTTGTTTTCTTTTTTTCACGCCTGAACTTAGATCAGCACCATGATAGAGAGAGCCAAAACATTTATTAGTCACAAGTAACCTTCTTGGTCACAAGGCGGCCGCCGATTTGTTCTCTTGCCCCTTCACGCCGCGCGCCGCTTCCTCATTCCTGCAATGTAGAAAAAATTTTTGGTTAGATATGGACACCAGTGCTCCTTTTGGACCTCTTTGTGCGCTTGTGGTATCATAAAATTTTATTTACTTTTCTGAGCACGAGTCGTCTCGATAGTCTCCAATATGGCCACAAAGTCCTGCATCAATTCAATTCCCTGCTTGAAGGCGTCGTTTAATACTTTCATAACCTGCGCCAAGTGCTTGATGTACTCGTCAACACTTTTCTTACCTGGAATAGGAAAGAAAAGATAAATTCCCAGGTTAGGAATCACCGTTTCGCACACGCGATTCGTGCGTCGTATTTCGCCCCCGAGCAGCAGTAAGTGAATCATATACATTACTGTAGTCATTAAACGCTGCACATCAATAAAACAAAAGCTCAATAATTTTTACTTTGCATATGCTTTGCGTGTTCACGTAAAAAGAAAAAAACAAAGATGGGAGGAAGGGCGAGAGCAAAGTAATACCCTTAAGTAATGCTCCTCTTGGGTCTCTAAAGTAATCAAATGAAATGAAATGCAGAGTGACATCTTATTGAACGCTTTGACCATTCCGTGAGCGAAAACAAAGCGAGGGACCGTAGGGGGCGGCGCCGGAACAATCGCGCAGCGGGAGCGTCTTCTGCGTTTCACCCGCAATGAAACGCGGCCGCAGAGCGGGTTCGATGGCTTGGAGCAAAAACAAAAAGGGGAAGAGGGGAAAAGCAGCTGCTAGTATTTTCGCACGCACGCGCGCTTTCTCCTCCGGTGCTCTCGATCAGAATGTGCTGACTAGCGCCCACGTGTTGTGAATCAAGAGTAGAGACATTCGTCGAATTGAGGCCCTAGCCAATAGCACGCCATGGTCCTTCGTAGGGCAGTCTTCCTTAATAATCCGCTGTGCATAACCGAGTTGCCTCGGTTGCGCAAAGTCAGCCGCGATTGTTTAAAAAATGCACCACATATGCTCTGCGTTGAGATATTTGCAGCATTTGTATCTGACACATAATATCGACAACACTCTTCGAAGTCGGCATGCATGAGAATTAAACGTGTATGAAATCACACGATCAATATATACTGTTCCGCATTGCATAAAAATGGCGCCGCGTGTAAACAATGGAGGCGTATTGCGCAGTGCACCGCAAATTTTCGGCCATTAGCGCGTCTTATACAAATGTCTGAAGAGCTGCACGGAGACTCGAAACAAAAGGAAAACAACATTAGCACGCTGCTAATCCAATAAAGCATATACTTGCCAGCGTTGTCCATTATCGCCTGTATCACAGATGTGTATCACCGATATACCTCGAGGCCTATGACTATGCGTTTGCCATGGATGGATGTATGGATGGATGAAAGTGGCTCTGCCCTTTGTATGGGACGGCAGCTTGCGCCGCCTAGCCATGAGGGAGACAGGGTTGCCATTTGGCAAATTCTAACAGTGCTAAATGAGCCAAATTTCATACTAAAAATGGCCAAAAGCAGGCAATTTTTTATGTTAGCGCAGGAGAAGGCCTGCTGATGCAACCATATAACGCCCTGAGAGGAAAGCGTGCCGGAAATGGAGTGCTTTTTATCTAGGGAGTAATTACAGATTTAACCGCTATACCGTTGTTGTTGTTGCGACTGTAGGAAGAAGAAGAAAGTGCACGGGCCTGCTACAGAAGCGTTTAGGGGTAGCTCGGCTGGAAACGCTGATTGGTGGACACGCCGCGGCCTGGCGTGACGTTTTTTGCGTCGGGCTCTTTGCTTAACCGGACGTGACGTAGTCAAAAACTGGATTTGCTTGTTTTTTTTCGTCCCTAAACGCTCTAGGGAATCGCTAGGTGCCCCCCGCTCTGGCAACGCGCGCGATTCCGGCATTCGGTTCGTGGATCTCGCTGCCAACGTTTATAGATAAACGTTGCTCGCTGCTGCATGGCACCGGCGCGTTCGGTCACCGAGGTGCTCGACGATGGCGGGCCTGCGCGTTTACGTGAATGCGCTTTCGGCACGCCGATCCGTGCTTTACGTTGGACGGAATGACGTTGATAATGGCGACGACCTGCGGGAGATCGCAAGCACCGTCAAGGTAAGTATAAATTGCGCAAAATAGTCTCGCATTTTGCTTATTTATAAGTGCTGTGTCGCTTGTCTCTCCCCACGTGCTTCCAGGACCTCGTGCAGCAGCAGCTCGTGGCATGGACGCTCCTCGCGTTCAAAAAAAAAATCGGCCACGGCTATGGAGACCTCCACGAAAACATCCGCCATTGGCAACTAGCCGCTGCCTGACTGCTATGCTGAGGCGCACGTCTGCCGTGCGCATTCTCAACCCTGGTTGAGGTACAAGAACGCAGATTTCTTTGTCGAAAGTTTTGTAATATGTTGCGCATTCATCAAATCGCTATGTTCATAATGCAACTTTTTCCAATCATTTACGGCACCGTTTCCTGTATGCTGCGAAGAGGCCGAGGATTTTCTTTGTACGCAGCAGCCCATGTCAGGGATCGCGGCATCGATCAGCTCTCCAAGATCATCGCGGCAACCCTCGTAAATGTCTACAGTGGAAGGATCGCTACAGCATCCAGGGCAGCATATAACCAGGCATTGTGTACGACGTAGTGCACCACTGTTGACGGTGCATGGCAAAGGGCCACGGACGAGTGCTGGGCGTTGTGTTCGCCACGCCGTCACGTCGCTGCGCATCCAAACGGCCCTTTTCAGGGCCGCCCCAATGTTTCCTGGCAGACCGCAGACCTGCACATCCCGCACTCCTCTTCCCTCTCTACGTTGCACGTGGCTTATTCGTATCAATCGCCTCGGCCACCAAAATAACTTGCGCGCTAGGCCTCTTTACCAGGCTATACGTAAATATACGCATGCATATATCGTGTCAAATTTGATTGAAAAAGTGCTACAGTGCTTATTACCTGCTTCCCTCGCGCATTCTTCCGAGTCTTCATGCAGCAGCTGCAGAACACGTGGCAGGCGTCACTCTGCTGCCGCGACGAACGCTAACTAAGCCCATACAACAGGGATAACAGCTAGAGTATTCTCAGTTTGGTGCGGCTTTGTTCAGCGATGTTAATGGAAGTATCGACATTTTATATAACAACTGCATAATCGTCTTGAATATTGCTTCATAAAGTACTGTACTGCTTAATTCTCACTTACCTCGTGCATTCCACAGCTGCTGCAGCTAGCACATGGCCAGCGTCGTTCTCTCCAGTGCTGCAGGCTACAATATACACCGCGGCTTTGTGCCGCTGTGTATTTTTTTTTATAAATGCATCACATTTCGAAGGTTATAGTCGCCATCCAAGGATCACTTAAGGCGGGGGTCCCACTCCGGCAGCGCGAATGTGCCATCTTAGGCTATGTTTGCGTGAGCATTCTGCGCGTTGTTCTTTTTCGAACATCACAATGTAGGCGTCATTCGAAAGCTTAATATACTCTCTGTCAAATGATGTGCGCTGCTTTAGTGTGTCAACGTTATCAACTGCATGAGAGGTGGTTTTGCAGATGACAAACTCGCTAGCGTCGTTGATATACCCTACTTCGGATTAGTTTGCTGAAGAAACTGCTGCACTTAGAACAGTTTCCTTTGGCGTACACATAGAATGGGTACTTATATTATGAAACGGGGAGCGTAATTAGTTTTAATTTAATCAGTATTTGATCGGCAGCCTTTTAAACATGGTAAAATTTGGCTATTTTGGGCACGAATATCTGCGCTTTATCAACGTGCACAGCAGTAAAATTTTTACCACTGCGGGCGCACATTATAATAGTTGAGTGTACGAAGTTTCATCGAAATTTATTCGCTAGTTCGTTTTTAATTACCTTTCCAATTTGAAGATTTCCATAATACTGCCTCACATCGCATAGCTTGACCAGAAAAACCGCTCATTCTACGGCCTAGGAATCATGCATGGCGAAACTAGAATAGTCGTTATTTGTGATTATGGACGCAAATTGCGCTTTATACAATTAGCACGATCATACTGAGCCTTCAAATATAATCAATTTTTCCTACACGGCATTCAATCGAGAAGGCCGTCATACTCAGCAACGTGAACCTTGTTTGAGTTGGCTTTTTTTTAATATTGTATTACTGTAAAATAAAGTTAAAATAAGAAGCACAAACCATGATGATAATTAGTATTTGCACCTGTATTCGGTCATTAAAGGTTTTTTACTGCTAGCGCCATCTAGGTAAAAGCAGCAAAAGTGTGAGGTCATTCAATTGCCAGGAGAGGCGCGCGTGACTACACTCCTTCAAAGTATTGAAGCTAGTCAAGAAACCTAGAAGTCAGCTTCTCTGCAGTGCAAAAACCCCTTCACCATGGCGGCCAAACCTGTTTTGGGGGCAGAAATCAGGTGCAGTGCAAGAGGTGTCTATTGTGGTAATAATGGCCACTTACATTTCCTGCACCCCTCTTCTTGTCGCAATTATGGGATTAAGAACCCCTCCATTTGTGAGTGCCATTCATAACACCTCCCCTGCCCCTACCTCCTCCAGGCTCTCAATAGTGAAGGAATTCTGCTCAACACTTTCGCGCATGACATCAGACTGGACATAAAAGCATTCTGCCCTGCACCCAACTCCTGCCCTCAAAACAGGTTTGGCTGCCATGGTGAAGGGGTTTTGCTCTGCTGACTTCTAGGTTTCAGCAACCCACCTATACTACTTTCGTGCTGTGAAGTGTTTTGCTTGTTGCTATTTGCATTGTTGTTTGTGAGATGAGTGTCACACTTTTCAAAAATTCATTGCCTGTCGAAACAACTTCTTTCTGCAGCAGATCCGGTTTCAAACATCCCATAGAGGAAGAATTGGACAACTCTCTCACCTGATGCAGAGGCTACAATTCATGATATAGACGAAAGCAGGGAGTGTCAGTGGAGTGAAAGGAACGAATGGATACCTGGAGGCACCACTCGATTGAGAACGTGGTGCGAGACACCTCTGGTTCTTAGCACAAGGAGACGCATCTACTCAAAGTGGAAACACAAACAGTTCATTTGGAAAGGTCCGCGGAGTGAAAATTTTTTTTAGGTGACAAGACATGACACGCACACTACGTGCGTGCACATGTTTTGCGCGCATACACTGCGGTTCATGCGGGGGCTATTCGCTCGCATGAAGAACCTGCACATGGTCACCGCATCACCCTTTGCACCCCTGCATTGTGTGCGAACAGTGGACGCTCGCCTGCAGTGCTAAGCCGCTAACCTTCACGCCAATCGCTGAGGGGCTTTGCGTTATTTTGTGCTTTTCTGAATATGCTTCTGGCCCTGTCCTTTTTCCCTCACGCATTCGTATTTCGCCAGGCGCTTCAGGCTCGGATAGCAAGTGACACGGCTAGAAAAATCCAAACAGAATGCGCAGAATCTTCCGGTAAATTTACATGTATCGGGCTTGCTTTTCGGCTGGCGACAAAAGTGCACATTTATCAAAATTAAGGCATGCCTTGACAGATTGCTGGTTGCTTGGACGAGGTTCTTCATCCGTGCGCGCAGTTGGTCCAGTGGTATTTCTCGCAAAATGTAGACATCATGTGTTTGACAGCGAGTGCTACGAATATCGCCACGCTATGCTGCATGGTGTGCTGGCAAAATGCTCGCACGTGACATCACGATACGCCAGCTGGCATACCACGCGTATGATCCACCGTTTAGATGCTATGTGCGTCATGCGACTCTCAAATATTGGTCGAAAAAGGAATAGGACAGTAGACCAAAAGAAATAGTTTCGGCCGGCGGTATCGAGTGGATGCATCCTTCACATCTCCGTTGGTGCGTGCTCTGTTCCCTAGAGCTTTCAGTGGCACAAGTGTGCTTAGGTGCAGCTGTCCTCTCGGAAAGCACCGTTTTGAATGTAGCTTCGCAGCCGCTAAAAGAAATACAACTGCAAAAGGACGACGTCGCATACGGAGTACAGATGAAAAAAAAAAGAAAAAAGAAACGAAGGAATTCGACGCTGCTGAACCGAATGTCGAGCGTTAGCTGAAATGAGAATGTACACTGTTTTGGTTCAGTGCTTTTCATGCTTATAAACATTACAAATATGTGCTCATAGATAATCAAAAACCAGACGTCATCACCGATAATCATCGTAATGAAACGATAATGAAACGTAACAGCCGTTGTACGTCTGTCTAATTGTATTTGGTCACTTACGAAGCGTGTATGGACATCTTCGCAAAGGTGGGACACTTGACCGCACTACGCTGCTTGGAAAGAGAGAAGTTTCAACTGCAGACAGCGTAACATAAACAAAGTGACACCGAGAGGGCAGCTGGGCGCATTTCACTGTGACAAGAGAAAAGTGCTTGCCTACATGTAAACCGAATTACCGGATTCCTTCGGCGCACACGCAGTGGCATTAGTGGGGCCAAGTAGGGCTAATGCGCGTGCGCACCCGGCACTCTCTACTTCTCTGTGCGTCTACGCTATGCTCAAAATAGTAAGCCTCGAAGCCGTGGATTCATGTTTCAAGGCCAGGGGTCTGTTTTAATAACAATAATAATAATATTATTATTATTATTACTATGCAATGCACCGTAAACGCTTTCGCGGACATTTAGTGCATGTGGTGGGTTGACGGAATAAAGCGCGTGTCTGTATCCGGCGGTCGTGCAGAAGAGAGTACTGTTATCCACCGCGGCACACGCGCATCGCCACTGTTTTTAGACTGCCGCAATGAAAAAAATCGAACGTATTTGTTAGCACAATGAGAGCCTCCCTTTACGAGCGCACATGGTCATCCCCGATTAGTCATCGCGGTGAAATTCCAAGCTTTTTGGGTGTTTCTTGCACCTCATTTCGGTTTTGTACCGAAAAAAAAAGTAAATAAACGTCGCGTTTGGTTTTGACATAGGACATCGTTTTCTTCACACCTTCGAACGCGTCAGTTAGTTTTAGTAAAGTAAGTAGAGGAGGCTCAGAATTTTTGCCTCCGAATGGCTGAATATCGATTGACACCACCGAAATGAAATATTCGACGATGTGTGGAGCGGAAATCACATGACAGTCTGATTCGGCGCGCAGTTTTGACGTCAAGGTCACCAGCGGCATTTTTCTTTTTTTACTGAAAGCATTTCCGATAACAAACATGCAAAGCAGTAAAAGAAAATAAAACGAAAGTCTAACGCTAGTTGAAATCCTTACTGCTTAGCATCAAGGAGCCACGTGGTCTTACTCAAAAAGTAGCACAGCTAGCAGTGCGAAAGCAATTCCAAGCAAACACGCAGAAGACACGCGGCAATATCTACCAAGGCAGCAGTTGTTGCTTCCCTCAGGAGATAGGAGCCTGAGTCTTGCACGAAGGTGCATTCACGAACTGGGCTCAACCTGTTCAATCCGTTTCGAAATGATTTTTGATAACAATACCACGTCAATTCGATGTAGACAGCTGTATGTCGAGACCTTGCGGTGAAACCCACAGTTGACCGCGCCGAGTTATCGCTATAGCTTCGTTCCCACGTGTAGCGAACATCATCCATTTTTGCTGTGCACAGATAACAAATGGGGACCACGCCTTGCAGACAACTTTTTTTTTTTTAGTGATAAACAAATTTCCACTCCTTTGCAATGATAAAATCGGAAATAAATGGGAGGGAATGGAAACATAATGTTCAAAAAACAAAATGACTTGAAACAGCATCGCCGCAGAAGAAACTGCATAAATATTCGCAGCATCTGGCATTTTCTTGGTTTAGAGAAATTGCTTCAAGGGTCTATCAACTTGCATCTTGAGCGTTCGCGAGCATACTTCAGCCGACTGATTGGAAAGTCATTCTAAGGAGTTCTTGTGTGGACAAAAAAAGGAGGATAAGGGTTAGGTGCAACAAGGGGCCCTGAACCAGCTCTGCCATTGTTCAACTCTAATCCTGCTGAAACGCTGCATGGCATAGTGAAACAACAAAACATTGGGGTGAGGTCAGCGAATTGCCACCATGATTTATCTCATGATAGAGGAAGAGAGAAGGACAGGGACTGGTCATTTTGGGCAAGGGCTAAAAATATACAGGCACGAGGGACAGGCAAAGCGCTTTGTCCCATGTATCTCGACCATCCCTGCCTCTTTTTTGCGCTTTGTCAAAATGAGCAAACTCCACCAACTAGCCCAAGAAACAGCATTGCAGAGAGACAGTGTGCCTAAAGCTCATAGCCGCTTTTTGTAAGCCTACAAAAGCTAGTAAATTCAAACTAGATTGACCAAAATTGACCAAAATAATCTGGGCATGCACTGGGAAAATGTTTTGTATAACATGAAAATGAATACATTCCGATGCCTGTGCTGCTTAGCATTCCTCAAGTTTTTTCTCTCAGTGTGGCTATTGAAGAAAGTATAAAGGCATACCACTTCCCCAAAGTACATCCAAAATTGCGTCATGTTGGGGGTAGAAGTGGCGTGGGGTGAAGGGAACTACTGGAATACATAAGCCCCGACTCCAAACACACATGCGTCATGCACTGCCGCGCTAACGTCGTCGCACGCGTCAGCCAAAGCCGGTCTGCGCATGCGTGCATCGCGAGCTCTGATGCTGTGATCTTTCCCTGCCAGATATCTGGTGCGTGCTACACGCGTCGAAAACTAGCGAGGGGTTGGGACCGCGCGGCTGTCCCCTACTCCGTTCTTCTCGTCCTGAAGTCCACTTAGCTCCCCCTGCTTCTTTTCTTCACAGAATAGTTTTCTTCACGGTTCTCAAATTTTCTCAGTCCGCGCGAGAGGGTGAGCGAGCCAGCACCACGAACATGCAGGTGCATTCCCCTTTTGCGACGCCTGCCGTGATGGCGGCGTTGACGTCGCGGCGCATGGAAAGTGCTTTGGAGTACCCGCTTTATTTATGGCAGTTACGAGGGTTTACCTACAGAAGGAATGTGAGGATTGACAGCCATGTTTGTCAGTTCTTCGATTTTCCGTACTGTTTCCTCGGGCTGTTTTTCTTTTTTCCATCAATGATGAAACAAACCCTTCACACATTCGTGGGGACAATGTTTGCAAACGGTGTAGGTTCGCCAGTACTTGTCTAAATGGGGCGATCCCCCCCCCCCTCCCTTCTTCATTGGAACCGCAGATGAACCAAAAAGGGTATCTTATTGTACGATCCCCAGACATGTCAAAAGAATTCCGGGGCTGGCAAATTTCAAATTATGAAATCATTGCCAAGAAACACTTGTGCTAGTTGCAAAGCGGCGCATATTTAGATAACTGCTCGTGATGTCGCACTTTTCTGGTCGTCTTATTGCTCAGAATATGTTTATTTATTTATTTTATTTACATTACCCCTCAGGGAGGCATTACATATATTTTGAATATACTTCAGAAATATGTTGCACTCACGCTCTCGAGTGCTGCTAGTATGGCAGTCCGCTTTCTCAACGCACCTGATAGCTAAAAATGTCGCAACAAGAGCGCAGACTGACTTGAAACTAGAGCTCGCGGTAGTTATTGTAGCTGGAGTACCATTACCAATGTACGCTAACTACCAGCGCTGGTGCATTCGCCTTCAGCCCACCTGCTCATGTTGCTGTATATAGCACAAGGAGCTCAATCTAAAACATCAATCTATTCGTTGTGTCGTCTTCTGACCTTCTGCTCCCGTCCACGTTCCGCGCTGTCACCTCAAGATGCATAAGCAACACGCCCAAGCTGCTATTCTAAATAAAAACAAAAATGGGGGAGGGGGAGGGGCGGTTAGCTTACCGTCAACACTATATAGCCTCGTGTGTTTAAATGGAAATGCCTCCACCCCCCCCCCCCCCCCACCCCCACCAGGGAAAAAAGAAAGCGGTCAGCGCGTTATGAAAAGGAAAGTACGCACACCCACATATATCAGCGCGCGCGTTTTTTTTTTTTCTACTTTTATTACAACAGAAAAATTACCGACGATTACGTTACTTCCTAATTACAAGATGGACACCGTGGGACCCCCGCCTTAAGGCAAATGGTCCCACGGTGGCCATCTTGGAATTAGTTCAAATTCTGCCACCAGGCTACGCCCCTGATTCAGGACTGAGAAAGTGCCTATCGGCCTTGCCCCCAGTTGGCCGAGGGGCCCAACCATTGCTTTGTAGAGAAGCTTTCTTTTGTTGGAGGGTGGGTTTTCAAAGCCCCATTCTTCTCCCAGCCATGCGCAGGGGGAAGCGTTCACCTGTTCTTAGCTTGACTACTGCGGATAGCAGGACTGCGGGATGCTAGCTTGCCTTACCACGGCTGAACTTGAGTGGCGACGCGGACCGCCGCCGCTCGATTCGGCCATGACCGATTGTGGGTAACGTAAATGAAAAGTACCACCTCGTTTTGTTGTTCACTGTTCTGGATAGAGTGGAAGCTTGAACGAGTTGATGATACATAGTCGATATATGTTCAGGATAGCTCAAGTGTATACCAAAAATGGAAAGGCGCGATATGATGGAAGATATTTATGTGGCTTTTGTATACTATACTTTGACTCACAAAAGATTAGCACCACTGCTAAAGGCAGGTGCTCCCTGGCCCATTCAAATGCGCACTGTAATAGGTAATTGTGCTCCGACGCACCCCTCGAATCGGCAAGGGCGACAGTGGGAGCACAATTGCCTATTATAGGTGGTGTGGATAGTGGTTATTCAAACAAAAGGAAGGAAAAGAGTGCTGCCGGCCCCTTCAACTGCTATCTAAAATCTGAAGCGCCCAAGCTGCAGCCGGCGGGAAAGCAAAATAATGGGCAGAGGAAAGCGAGGGGAAGTGCAGAGGGGAGCTATAACAAGAAATTACAGGAGGAGCTTTGTACATTAGTTACAAAGTACAAAAACAAAAAGGGAAACGCGTTTGCCGCGCAAGCGCGCAAGTGTCCAAGTGCTCTTGGTCCATGGCGCCCCGGCCTTTCACAGCACTAAAAACATTTTGGGAGACGAAGTATACATCTTTGGTGGTTTCGTCATGAACTCTGGCTGAAATCGACACCTGTATTGTCTTTCCTTTGATACCCATCTTTTGAGCTGTTATCGCTTTTGAAGTTATGGCATTTATAGTAGGATATTCTTGCGAGCTCTCTGGTGCAGAGTTACTTTTATCAAACGTTATTGCACATAATAAAATTGCAATAAAGTCGGTTTCAATCAACAGTAATCATTTTCTTTTTTCTTTTTTTTTAGTTCGGGCTTTTCTAACCATAGAAACTGACGTTGGTAACCTAATGAGCTGAGAAAAGGACGATGGCCAATTTCATTTTACCTTAGAGAGGACAGTCGGCATTGCGAAATAGGTGTGAAATACCTACCAAAAGGGTAAGCACCACGCAGCTGCCGCAATGCATTCAGGTTAAATTTTGGGGGAAATGAATTGGAGAGGGGAGGGTAGCAGACAGTTATGAGGCAACGTCGCCAGTAGAAGCGGGTTAGTTTCACAAGCGCGTTAGACCGCTCCTTCTCGACCCTTCCCCTTTGAATCTCCTCTGTACTCTTCATTGGTTAGATGTACGTCTTTGCTGCATTGCGAATCCAGTGTACTTTCTATATATTTATTTACTTATTTATTTATTCACTACCAGCATCACCTGCTTTCATAACAAGAATAGAACGGCAATCACTCGTGCTAACCACGGTAAAATGCATAACTGGCTGCCACTGAGGCATTCTTTGGAGTCAAAGGATTCGTTTCTGTGGTTGTATGTGCAACAAAAGAAAAATGCAAGACGCCCTTCGGTTACTTACTGCCCCTAGAATTTGTCCGGACATGTACTTCCTCGCGCTGCCCTGATGTGGCCATTTGGCGTGCTGAGCAGCTTTCTTTTTTTTTTTATTTTTTTTTAGAGCCCAGCTCTTTGGCGCCCGTTCCTGCGTTTCGCGTCGCCGTCTGCGTTGCCCCTCGTAACCAGCTCCGCAGCCAGGGCAGCGCACGCTCCTGCCACCATTCGCCGCTGCGTGTCCCCCCCCCCCCCCCCTACCTTTTTCCTTTGTGGCGGCGACGGTGTTTTCCGGTGTAAGTGGATCGCGGTGCATACATCCTAAGCCGAAACGCAGAGCCACGTTGACTTGACTCGCTAGCGGCGTCAGCGGCATCAGTCAGTCGCTGCTATCTCTTCGCTGCGCAACGCTCCTACAGGCCCATACGCTGCCTTACGCGAACTCCTGATCCACAAAGCTTCCTTCATGACAGTCAAGAACTGTTAGTGGAGTGTTTCTTGAAGAAATACGTGTGAAAAATAAAATAAAAAAGTTGTCTTTGCCTCAATCTATCGAAAAGCTGGAACAGCCAATGAGATATGCTCAAATTTCGCATTACGAAGTAACGTAATCGTCGGTAATTTTTCTGTTGTAATAAAAGTAGAAAAAAAAAACGCGCGCGCTGATATATGTGGGTGTGCGCACTTTCCTTTTCATAACGCGCTGACCGCTTTCTTTTTTCCCTAGTGGGGGTGGGGGGGGGGGGAGGCATTTCCATTGAAACACACGAGGCTATATAGTGTTGACGGTAAGCTAACCGCCCCTCCCCCTCCCCCATTTTTGTTTTTATTTAGAATAGCAGCTTGGGCGTGTTGCTTATGCATCTTGAGGTGACAGCGCGGAACGTGGACGGGAGCACAAGGTCAGAAGACGACACAACGAATAGATTGATGTTTTAGATTGAGCTCCTTGTGCTATATACAGCAACATGAGCAGGTGGGCTAAAGGCGAATGCACCAGCGCTGGTAGTAAGCGTACATTGGTAATGGTACTCCAGCTACAATAACTACCGCGAGCTCTAGTTTCAAGTCAGTCTGCGCTCTTGTTGCGACATTTTTAGCTATAAGCTGCGTTGAGAAAGCGGACTGCCATACTAGCAGCACTCGAGAGCGTGAGTGCAACATATTTCTGAAATATATTCAAAATATATGTAATGCCTCCCTGAGGGGTAATGTAAATAAAATAAATAAATAAACATATTCTGAGCAATAAGACGACCAGAAAAGTGCGACATCACGAGCAGTTATCTAAATATGCGCCGCTTTGCAACTAGCACATGTGTTTCTTGACAATGATTTCATAATTTGAAATTTGCCAGCCTCGGAATTCTTTTGACATGTCTGGGGATCGTACAATAAGATGCCCTTTTTGGTTCGTCTGCGGTTCCAATGAAGCAGGGGGGTGGGGGGGATCGCCCCATTTAGACAAGTACTGGCGAACCTACACCATTTGCAAACATTGTCCCCACGAATGTGTGAAGGGTGTGTTTCATCATTGATGGAAAAAAGAAAAACAGCCCGAGGAAACAGTACGGAAAATCGAAGAACTGACAAACATGGCTGTCAATCCTCACATTCCTTCTGTAGGTAAACCCTCGTAACTGCCATAAATAAAGCGGGTACTCCAAAGCACTTTCCATGCGCCGCGACGTTAACGCCGCCGTCACGGCAGGCGTCGCAAAAGGGGAATGCACCTGCATGTTCGTGGTGCTGGCTCGCTCACCCTCTCGCGCGGCTGAGAAAATTTGAAAACAGTGAAGAAAACTATTCTGTGAAGAAAAGAAGCAGGGGGAGCTAAGTGGACTTCAGGACGAGAAGAACGGAGTAGGCGACAGCCGCGCGGTCCCAACCCCTCGCTAGTTTTCGACGCGTGTAGCACGCGCCAGATATCTGGCAGGGACAGATCACAGCATCAGAGCTCGCGATGCACGCATGCGCAGACCGGCTTTGGCTGACGCGTGCGACGACGTTAGCGCGGCAGTGCATGACGCATGTGTGTTTGGAGTCGGGGCTTATGTATTCCAGTAGTTCCCTTCACCCCACGCCACTTCTACCCCCAACATGACGCAATTTTGGATGTACTTTGGGGAAGTGGTATGCCTTTATACTTTCTTCAATAGCCACACTGAGAGAAAAAACTTGAGGAATGCTAAGCAGCACAGGCATCGGAATGTATTCATTTTCATGTTATACAAAACATTTTCCCAGTGCATGCCCAGATTATTTTGGTCAATTTTGGTCAATCTAGTCTGAATTTACTAGCTTTTGTAGGCTTACAAAAAGCGGCTATGAGCTTTAGGCACACTGTCTCTCTGCAATGCTGTTTCTTGGGCTAGTTGGTGGAGTTTGCTCATTTTGACAAAGCGCAAAAAAGAGGCAGGGATGGTCGAGATACATGGGACAAAGCGCTTTGCCTGTCCCTCGTGCCTGTATATTTTTAGCCCTTGCCCAAAATGACCAGTCCCTGTCCTTCTCTCTTCCTCTATCATGAGATAAATCATGGTGGCAATTCGCTGACCTCACCCCAATGTTTTGTTGTTTCACTATGCCATGCAGCGTTTCAGCAGGATTAGAGTTGAACAATGGCAGAGCTGGTTCAGGGCCCCTTGTTGCACCTAACCCTTATCCTCCTTTTTTTGTCCACGCAAGAACTCCTTAGAATGACTTTCCAATCAGTCGGCTGAAGTATGCTCGCGAACGCTCAAGATTCAAGTTGATAGACCCTTGAAGCAATTTCTCTAAACCAAGAAAATGCCAGATGCTGCGAATATTTATGCAGTTTCTTCTGCGGCGATGCTGTTTCAAGTCATTTTGTTTTTTGAACATTATGTTTCCATTCCCTCCCATTTATTTCCGATTTTATCATTGCAAAGGAGTGGAAATTTGTTTATCACTAAAAAAAAAAAAAGTTGTCTGCAAGGCGTGGTCCCCATTTGTTATCTGTGCACAGCAAAAATGGATGATGTTCGCTACACGTGGGAACGAAGCTATAGCGATAACTCGGCGCGGTCAACTGTGGGTTTCACCGCAAGGTCTCGACATACAGCTGTCTACATCGAATTGACGTGGTATTGTTATCAAAAATCATTTCGAAACGGATTGAACAGGTTGAGCCCAGTTCGTGAATGCACCTTCGTGCAAGACTCAGGCTCCTATCTCCTGAGGGAAGCAACAACTGCTGCCTTGGTAGATATTGCCGCGTGTCTTCTGCGTGTTTGCTTGGAATTGCTTTCGCACTGCTAGCTGTGCTACTATGCTTATATTTCTGAATCTTTTTGAGTAAGACCACGTGGCTCCTTGATGCTAAGCAGTAAGGATTACAACTAGCGTTAGTCTTTCGTTTTATTTTCTTTTACTGCTTTGCATGTTTGTTATCGGAAATGCTTTCAGTAAAAAAAGAAAAATGCCGCTGGTGACCTCGACGTCAAAACTGCGCGCCGAATCAGACTGTCATGTGATTTCCGCTCCACACATCGTCGCATATTTCATTTCGGTGGTGTCAATCGATATTCAGCCATTCGGAGGCAAAAATTCTGAGCCTCCTCTACTTACTTTACTAAAACTAACTGACGTGTTCGAAGGTGTGAAGAAAACGATGTCCTATGTCAAAACCAAACGCGACGTTTATTTACTTTTTTTTTTCCGGTACAAAACCGGAATGAGGTGCAAGAAACGCCAAAAAGCTTGGAATTTCACTGCGATGACTAATCGGGGATGACCATGTGCGCTTGTAAAGGGAGGCTGTCATTGTGCTAATAAATACGTTCGATTTTTTTCATTGCGGCAGTCTAAAAACAGTGGCGATGTGCGTGTGCCGCGATGGATATCAGTACTCTGTTCTGCACGACCGCCCGATACAGACACGCGCTTCATTCCGTCAACCCACCACATGCACTAAATGTTCGCGAAAGCGTTTACGGTGCATTGCATAATAATAACAATAATAATAATAATAATAATAATAATAATAATAATAATAATAATAATAATAATAATAATAATAATAATAATAATAATAATAATAATAATAATAATAATAATAATAATAATAATAATAATATTAATAATAATAATAATAATATTATTATTAAAACAGACCCCTGGCCTTGAAACATGAATCCACGGCTTCGAGGCTTACTATTTTGAGCATAGCGTAGACGCACAGAGAAGTAGAGAGTGCCGGATGTGCACGCGCATTAGCCCTACTTGGCCCCACTAATGCCACTGCGTGTGCGCCGAAGGAATCCGGTAATTCGGTTTACATGTAGGCAAGCACTTTTCTCTTGTCACAGTGAAATGCGCCCAGCTGCGCTCTCGGCGTCACTTTGTTTATGTTACGCTGTCTGCAGTCGAAACTTCTCTCTTTCCACGCAGCGTAGTGTGGTGAACTGTCCCACCTTTGCGAAGATGTCCATACACGCTTCGTAAGTGACTAAATACAATTAGACAGACGTACAACGGCTGTTACGTTTCATTACGGTGATTATCGGTGATGACGTCTGGTTTTTGATTATCTATTAGCACATATTTGTAATGTTTATAAGCATGAAAAGCACTGAACCAAAACAGTGTACATTCTCATTTCAGCTAACGCTCGAAATTCGGTTCAGCAGCGTCGATTTCCTTCGTTTCTTTTTTTTTTCATCTGTACTCCGTATGCGACGTCGTCCTTTTGCAGTTGTATTTCTTGTAGCGGCTGCGAAGCTACATTCAAAACGGTGCTTTCCGAGAGGACAGCTGCACCTAAGCACACGTGTGCCACTGAAAGCTCTAGGGAACAGAGCACGCACCAACGGAGATGTGAAGGATGCATCCACTCGATACCGCCGGCCGAAACTATTTATTTTGGTCTACTGTCCTATTCCTTTTTCGACCAATATTTGAGAGTCGCATGACGCACATAGCATCTAAACGGTGGATCATACGCGTGGTATGCCAGCTGGCGTATCGTGCTGTCATGTGCGAGCATTTTGCCAGCACACCATGCAGCATAACGTGGCGATATCCGTAGCACTCGCTGTCAAACACATAATGTCTACATTTTGCGAGAAATACCACTGGACCAACTGCGCGCACGGATGAAGAACCTCGTCCAAGCAACCTGCAATCTGTCAAGGCATGTCTTAATTTTGATAAATTTGCACTTTTGTCGCCAGCCGAAAAGCAAGCCCGATACATGTAAATTTACCGGAAGATTCTGCGCATTCTGTTTGGATTTTGCTAGCCGTGTCACTTGCTTTCCGAGCCTGAAACGCCTGGCGAAATACGAATGCGTGAGGGAAAAGTACAGGGCCAGAAGCATATTCAGAAAAGCACAAAATAGCCCAAAGCCCCTCAGCGATTGGGCGTGAAGGTTAGCGGCTTAGCACTGCAGGCGAGCGTCCACTGTTCGCACACAATGCAGGGGTGCAAAGGGTGATGCGGTGACCATGTGCAGGCTCTTCGTGCGAGCGAATAGCCCCCGCATAAACCACAGTGTATGCGCGCAAAACATGTGCACGCACGTAGCTTGCGTGTCATGTCTTGTCACCTAAAAAAAACCTTCACTCCCTGGTCCTTCCCTAATGAACTGTTTGTGTTTCCACTTTGAGTAGATGCGTCTCCTTGGGCTAAGAACCAGCGGTGTCTCGCACCACGTTCTCAATCGAGTGGTGCCTCCAGGTATCCATTCAATCCTTTCACTCCACTGACACTCCCTGCTTTCCTCTATATCATGAATTGTAGCCTCTGCATCAGGTGAGAGAGTTGTCGAAATTCTTCCTCTATGGGATGTTTGAAACCGGATCTGCTGCAGAAAGAAGTTGTTTCGACAGGCAATGAATTTTTGAAAAGTGTGACACTCGCCTCACAAACAGCAATGCAAATAGAAACAAGCAAGACACTTCACAGCACAAAAGTAGTATAGGTGGGTTGCTGAAACCTAGAAGTCAACAGAGCAAAACCCCTTCACCATGGCAGCCAAACCTGTTTTGAGGGCAGAAGTTGGGTGCAGCGCAGCATACTTCTATGTCCAGCCTGATGTCATGCGCGAACGTGTTGAGCAGAATTCCTTCACTATTGAGAGCCTGGAGGAGGTAGGGGAGAGGAGGTGTTATGAATGGCACTCACAAACGGAGGGGTTCTTAATCCCATAATTGGGACAAGAAGCAGAAGGGTGCAGGAAATGTATGTGGCCATTATAACCACAATGGACGTCTCCTGCACTGCACCTGTTTTGTGCCCCCAAAACAGGTTTGGCCGCCATCGTGAAGGGGTTTTTGCACTGCAGAGAAGCTGACTTCTAGGTTTCTTGACTAGCTTCAGTACTTTGAAGGAGTGTAGTCACGCGCGCCTCTCCTGGCAATTGAATGAACTCACACTTTTGCTGCTTTTACCTAGAGGGCGCTAGCAGTGAAAAACCTTTAATGACCGAATACAGGTGCAAATACTAATTATCACCATGGTTGGTGCTTCTTATTTTAACTTTATTTTACAGTAATACAATATTAAAAAAAAGCCAACTCAAACAAGGCTCACGTTGTTGAGTATGACGGCCTTCTCCATTGAATGTCGTGTACGAAAAATTGATTATATTTGAAGGCTCAGTATAATCGTGCTAATTGTATAAAGCGCAACTTGCGATCAGGGTTCACAAATAACGACTATTCTAGTTTCGCCATGCATGATTCCTAGGCTGTAGAATGAGCGGTTTTTCTGGTCAAGGTATGCGATGTGAGGCAGTATTACGGAAAACTTCAAATTGGAAAGGTAATTAAAAACGAACTAGCGAATAAATTTCGATGAAACTTCGTACACTCAACTATTATAACGTGCGCCCGAAGTGGTAAAAATTTTACTGCTGTGCACGTTGATAAAGCGCAGATATTCGTGCCCAAAATAGCCAAACTTTACCATGTTTAAAAGGCTGCCGATCAAAGACTGATTAAAATAAAACTAATTATGCTTCACGCTTCATAATATAACTACCCATTCTATGTGTAGGCCAAAGGAAACTGTTCTAAGTGCAGCAGTTTCTTCAGCGAACTAATCCGTAGTAGGGTATATCAACGACGCTAGCGAATTTGTCATCTGCAAAACCACCTCTCATGCAGTTGATAACGTTGACACACTAAAGCAGCGCACATCATTTGACAGAGAGTATATTAAGCTTTCGAATGATGCCTACATTGTGATGTTCGAAAAGGAACAACGCGCAGAATGCTCACGCAAACATTGCCTAAAATGGCACATTCGCGCTGCCAGAGTGGGACCCCCGCCGTCCCACGGCGGCCATTGCCCCCTTGCCGGTGGCCATTGCCACGATGGCCATTGCACGGTGGTCCCTCGGCCTTGCCCCCAGTTGGCCGAGGGACCCAACCATTGCTTTGTAGAGAAGCTTTCTTTTGTTGGAGGGTGGGTTTTTTAAAGCCCCATTCTTCTCCCAGCTGTGCGCAGGGGGAAGCCTTCACCTGTTCTTAGCTTGACTGCTGCGGATTGCAGGACTGCGGGGTGCTAGCTTGCCTTACCACAGCTGAACTTGAGCGGCGACGCGGACCGCCGCCGCTCGATTCGGCCATGACCGAATGTGCGTAACGTAAATGAAAAGTACCACCTCGTTTTGTTGTTCACTGTTCTGGATAGAGTGGAAGCTTGAGCGAGTTGATGATACATCATCGATATATGTTCAGGATAGCTCAAGTGTATACCAAAAATGGAAAGGTGCGATATGATGGAAGATATTTATGTGGCCTTTGTATACTATACTTTGACTCACAAGAGATTTGCACCACTGCTAAAGGCAGGGGCTCCCTGGCCCATTCAAATGCGCACTGTAATATGTAATTGTGCTCCGACGCACCCCTCGAATCAGCAAGGGCGACATTGGGAGCACAATTGCCTATTATAGGTGGTGTGGATAGTGGTTATTCAAACAAAAGGAAGGAAAAGAGTGCTGCCGGCCCCTTTAACTGCTATCTAAAATCTGAAGCGCCCAAGCTGCAGCCGGCGGGAAAGCAAAATGATGGGCAGAGGAAAGCGAGGGGAAGTGCAGAGGTTAGCTATAGCAAGAAATTACAGGGGGAGCTTTGTACATTAGTTACAAAGTACAAAAAAAAAAGGGAAACGCGTTTGCCTCGCTCGCGCGCAAGTGTCCAAGTGCTCCGTCCCGGCCTTTCACAGTACTAAAAACATTTTGTGAGACGAAGTATACATCTTTGGTGGTTTCGTCATGAACTCTGGCTGAAATCGACACCTGTATTGTCTTTCCTTTGATACCCATCTTTTGAGCTGTTATCGCTTTTGAAGTTATGGCATTTATAGTAGGATATTCTTGCGAGTTCTCTGGTGCAGAACTACTTTTATCAAACGTTATTGCACATAATAAAATTGCAATAAAGTCGGTTTCAATCAACAGAAATCATTTTCTTTTTTCTTTTAGTCGGGCTTTCCTAACCATAGAAACTGACGTTGGTAACCTAATGAGCTAAGAAAAGAGCGATGGCCAATTTCATTTTACCTTAGAGAGGAGAGTCGGCATTGCGAAATAGGTGTGAAATACCTACCAAAAGGGTAAGCACCACGCAGCTGCCGCAATGCATTCAGGCTAAATTTTGGGGGAAATGAATTGGAGAGGGGAGGGTAGCAGACAGTTATGAGGCAACGTCGCCAGTAGAAGCGGGTTAGTTTCGCAAGCGCGTTAGACCGCTCCTTCTCGACCCTTCCCCATTGAATCTCCTCTGTACTCCTCATTGGTTAGATGTACAGGGGGGGGGGGGGGGGGGGGGGTCAAAAATTCCCAGGCCGCAGGTTTTGCTTCTGGTCAGCATATTCTGACACGTGAGATTCCATTGAAGATATAAATTACCTCAGAGGTTAGAATAATGCTTATTCTACCCTCCAGGTGTATTTTGAGATTTGCGGCCGTCGTAGCTGCCCGACTATACTGCTCACAAGCAGACCCTGTGGCATGGGAACTTTTGACCCCCCCTGTACGTCTTTGCTGCATTGCGAACCCAGTGTACTTTCTATATATTTATTCACTTATTTATTTATTCACTACCAGCATCACCTGCTTTCATAACAAGCATAGAACAGCAATCACTCGCGCTAACCACGGTAAAATGCATAACTGGCTGCCACTGAGGCATTCTTTGGAGTCAAAGGATTCGTTTCTGTGGTTGTATGTGCAACAAAAGAATAATGCAAGACCCCCTTCGGTTACTTACTGCCCCTAGAATTTGTCCTGACATGTACTTCCCCGCGCTGCCCTGATGTGGCCATTTGGCGTGCTGAACAGCTTTCTGTTTTTTTTTTTTTTTTTTTTAGAGCCCAGCTTTTTGGCGCCCGTTCCTGCGTTTCGCGTCGCCGTCTGCGTTGTCCCTCGTAACCAGCTCCGCAGCCAGGGCAGCGCACGCTCCTGCCACCATTCGCCGCTGCGTGTCCCCCCCCCCCCCCCCTATTTTTTTCCTTTGTGGCGGCGACGGTGTTTTCCGGTGTAACTGGATCGCGGTGCATACATCCTAAGCCGAAAAGCAGAGCCACGTTGACTTGACTCGCTAGCGGCATCAGTCAGTCGCTGCTATCTCTTCGCTGCGCAACGCTCCTACAGGTCCATACGCTGCCTTACGCGAACTCCTGATCCACAAAGCTTCCTTCATGACAGTCAAGAACTGTTAGTGGAGTGTTTCTTGAAGAAATACGTGTGAAAAATAAAATAAAAAAGTTGTCTTTGCCTCAATCTATCGAAAAGCTGGAACAGCCAATGAGATATGCTCAAATTTCGCATTACGAAGTAACGTAATCGTCGGTAATTTTTCTGTTGTAATAAAAGTAGAAAAAAAAAAACGCGCGCGCTGATATATGTGGGTGTGCGCACTTTCCTTTTCATAACGCGCTGACCGCTTTCTTTTTTCCCTAGTGGGGGTGGGGGGGGGGGGGGAGGCATTTCCATTGAAACACACGAGGCTATATAGTGTTGACGGTAAGCTAACCGCCCCTCCCCCTCCCCCATTTTTGTTTTTATTTAGAATAGCAGCTTGGGCGTGTTGCTTATGCATCTTGAGGTGACAGCGCGGAATGTGGACAGGAGCACAAGGTCAGAAGACGACACAACGAATAGATTGATGTTTTAGATTGAGCTCCTTGGGCTATATACAGCAACATGAGCAGGTGGGCTGAAGGCGAATGCAATAGCGCTGGTAGTAAGCGTACATTGGTAATGGTACTCCAGCTACAATAACTACCGCGAGCTCTAGTTTCAAGTCAGCCTGCGCTCTTGTTGCGACATTTTTAGCTATAAGGTGCGTTGAGAAAGCGGACTGCCATACTAGCAGCACTCGAGAGCGTGAGTGCAACATATTTCTGAAATATATTCAAAATATATGTAATGCCTCCCTGAGGGGTAATGTAAATAAAATAAATAAATAAACATATTCTGAGCAATAAGACGACCAGAAAAGTGCGACATCACGAGCACTTATCTAAATATGCGCCGCTTTGCAACTAGCACAAGTGTTTCTTGACAATGATTTCATAATTTGAAATTTGCCAGCCCCGGAATTCTTTCGACATGTCTGGGGATCGTACAATAAGATACCCTTTTTGGTTCATCTGCGGTTCCAATGAAGAAGGGGGGGGGGGGATCGCCCCATTTAGACAAGTACTGGCGAACCTACACCGTTTGCAAACATTGTCCCCACGAATGTGTGAAGGGTTTGTTTCATCATTGATGGAAAAAAGAAAAACATCCCGAGGAAACAGTACGGAAAATCGAAGAACTGACAAACATGGCTGTCAGTCCTCACATTCCTTCTGTAGGTAAACCCTCGTAACTGCCATAAATAAAGCGGGTACTCCAAAGCACTTTCCATGCGCCGCGACGTTAACGCCGCCGTCACGGCAGGCGTCGCAAAAGGGGAATGCACCTGCATGTTCGTGGTGCTGGCTCGCTCACCCTCTCGCGCGGACTGAGAAAATTTGAAAACCGTGAAGAAAACTATTCTGTGAAGAAAAGAAGCAGGGGGAGCTAAGTGGACTTCAGGACGAGAAGAACGGAGTAAGGGACAGCCGCGCGGTCCCAACCCCTGGCTTGTTTTCGACGCGTGTAGCACGCACCAGATATCTGGCAGGGACAGATCACAGCATCAGAGCTCGCGATGCACGCAGGCGCTGCGCGCATGCGCAGACCGGCTTTGGCTGACGCGTGCGACGACGTTAGCGCGGCAGTGAATGACGCATGTGTGTTTGGATTCGGGGCTTATGTATTCCAGTAGCTCCCTTCACCCCCCGCCACTTCTACCCCCAACATGACGCAATTTTGGATGTACTTTGGGGAAGTGGTATGCCTTTATACTTTCTTCAATAGCCACACTGAGAGAAAAAACTTGACGAATGCTAAGCAGCACAGGCATCGGAATGTATTCATTTTCATGTTAGACAAAACATTTTCCCAGTGCATGCCCAGATTCTTTTGGTCAATTTTGGTCAATCTAGTCTGAATTTACTAGCTTTTGTAGGCTTACAAAAAGCGGCTATGAGCTTTAGGCACACTGTCTCTCTGCAATGCTGTTTCTTGGGCTAGTTGGTGGAGTTTGCTCATTTTGACAAAGCGCAAAAAAGAGGCAGGGATGGTCGAGAGACATGGGACAAAGCGCTTTGCCTGTCCCTCGTGCCTGTATATTTTTAGCCCTTGCCCAAAATAACCAGTCCCTGTCCTTCTCTCTTCCTCTATCATGAGATCAATCATGGTGGCAATTCGTTGACCTCACCCCAATGTTTTGTTGTTTCACTATGCCATGCAGTGTTTCAGCAGGATTAGAGTTGAACAATGGCAGAGCTGGTTCAGGGCCACTTGTTGCACCTAACCCTTATCCTCCGTTTTTTATCCACACAAGAACTCCTTACAATGACTTTCCAATCAGTCGGCTGAAGTATGCTCGCGAACGCTCAAGGTGCAAGTTGATAGACCCTTGAAGCAATTTCTCTAAACCAAGAAAATGGCAGATGCTGCGAATATTTATGCAGTTTCTTCTGCGGCGATGCTGTTTCAAGTCATTTTGTTTTTTGAACATTATGTTTCCATTCCCTCGCATTTATTTCTGATTTTATCATTGCAGAGGAGTGGAAATTTGTTTTCCTATCACTAAAAAAAAAAGAAAAAAAAAAGTTGTCTGCAAGGCGTGGTCGCCATTTGTTATCTCTTCACAGCCAAAATGGGTGATGTTCGCTACACGTGGGAACGAAGCTATAGCGATAACTCGACGCGGTCAACTGTGGGTTTCACCGCAAGGTCTCGACATACAGCTGTCTACGTCGAATTGACGTGGTATTGTTATCAAAAATCATTTCGAAACGGATTGAACAGGTTGAGCCCAGTTCGTGAATGCACCTTCGTGCAAGACTCAGGCTCCTATCTCCTGAGGGAAGCAACAACTGCTGCCTTGGTAGATATTGCCGCGTGTCTTCTGCGTGTTTGCTTGGAATTGCTTTCGCACTGCTAGCTGTGCTACTATGCTTATATTTCTGAATCTTTTTGAGTAAGACCACGTGGCTCCTTGATGCTAAGCAGTAAGGATTACAACTAGCGTTAGTCTTTCGTTTTATTTTCTTTTACTGCTTTGCATGTTTGTTATCGGAAATGCTTTCAGTAAAAAAAGAAAAATGCCGCTGGTGACCTCGACGTCAAAACTGCGCGCCGAATCAGACTGTCATGTGATTTCCGCTCCGCACATCGTCGCATATTTCATTTCGGTGGTGTCAATTGATATTCAGCCATTCGGAGGCAAAAATTCTGAGCCTCCTCTACTTACTTTACTAAAACTAGCTAACGTGTTCGAAGGTGTGAAGAAAACGATGCCCTATGTCAAAACCAAACGCGACGTTTATTTACTTTTTTTTTCCGGTACAAAACCGGAATGAGGTGCAAGAAACACCCAAAAAGCTTGGAATTTCACTGCGATGACTAATCGGGGATGACCATGTGCGCTTGTAAAGGGAGGCTGTCATTGTGCTAATAAATACGTTCGATTTTTTTCATTGCGGCAGTCCAAAAACAGTGGCGATGTGCGTGTGCCGCGATGGATATCAGTACTCTGTTCTGCACGACCGCCCGATACAGACACGCGCTTCATTCCGTCAACCCACCACATGCACTAAATGTCCGCGAAAGCGTTTACGGTGCATTGCATAATAATAATGATAATAATAATAATAATAATATTAATAATAATAATAGTAATAATAATAACAATAATAATAATAATAATAATAATAATAATAATAATAATAATAATAATAATAATAATAATAATAATAATAATAATAATAATAATAATAATAATAATAATAATAATAATAATAATAAAACAGACCCCTGGCCTTGAAACATGAATCCACGGCTTCGAGGCTTACTATTTTGAGCATAGCGTAGACGCACAGAGAAGTAGAGAGTGCCGGCTGTGCACGCGCATTAGCCCTACTTGGCCCCACTAATGCCACTGCGTGTGCGCCCAAGGAATCCGGTAATTCGGTTTACATGTAGGCAAGCACTTTTCTCTTGTCACAGTGAAATGCGCCCAGCTGCGCTCTCGGCGTCACTTTGTTTATGTTACGCTGTCTGCAGTCGAAACTTCTCTCTTTCCACGCAGCGTAGTGTGGTGAACTGTCCCATCTTTGCGAAGATGTCCATACACGCTTCGTAAGTGACCAAATACAATTACACAGACGTACAACGGCTGTTACGTTTCATTACGGTGATTATCGGTGATGACATCTGGTTTTTGATTATCTATGAGCACATATTTGTAATGTTTATAAGCATGAAAAGCACTGAACCAAAACAGTGTACATTCTCATTTCAGCTAACGCTCGACATTCGGTTCAGCAGCGTCGAATTCCTTCGTTTCTTTTTTTTTTCATCTGTACTCCGTATGCGACGTCGTCCTTTTGCAGTTGTATTTCTTGTAGCGGCTGCGAAGCTACATTCAAAACGGTGCTTTCCGAGAGGACAGCTGCACCTAAGCACACGTGTGCCACTGAAAGCTCTAGGGAACAGAGCACGCACCAACGGAGATGTGAAGGAGACAACCACTCGATACCGCCGGCCGAAACTATTTATTTTGGTCTACTGTCCTATTCCTTTTTCGACCAATATTTGAGAGTCGCATGACGCACATAGCATCTAAACGGTGGATCATACGCGTGGTATGCCAGCTGGCGTATCGTGATGTCATGTGCGAGCATTTTGCCAGCACACCATGCAGCATAACGTGGCGATATCCGTAGCACTCGCTGTCAAACACATAATGTCTACATTTTGCGAGAAATACCACTGGACCAACTGCGCGCACGGATGAAGAACCTCGTCCAAGCAACCTACAATCTGTCAAGGCATGTCTTAATTTTGATAAATTTGCACTTTTGTCGCCAGCCGAAAAGCAAGACCGATACATGTAAATTTACCGGAGGATATTCTGCGCATTCTGTTTGGATTTTGCTAGCCGTGTCACTTGCTATCCGAGCCTGAAGCGCCTGGCGAAATACGAATGCGTGAGGGAAAAAGTACAGGGCCAGAAGCATATTCAGAAAAGCACAAAATAGCGCAAAGCCCCTCAGCGATTGGGCGTGAAGGTTAGCGGCTTAGCACTGCAGGCGAGCGTCCACTGTTCGCACACAATGCAGGGATGCAAAGGGTGATGCGGTGACCATGTGCAGGTTCTTCGTGCGTGTGAATAGCCCCCGCATAAACCACAGTGTATGCGCGCAAAACATGTGCACGCACGTAGTGTGCGTGTCATGTCTTGTCACCTAAAAAAAACTTTCACTCCGTGGTCCTTCCCTAATGAACTGTGTGTGTTTCCACTTTGAGTAGATATGCGTCTCCTTGTGCTAAGAACCAGCGGTGTCTCGCACCACGTTCTCAATCGAGTGGTGCCTCCAGGTATCCATTCATTCCTTTCACTCCACTGACACTCCCTGCTTTCCTCTATATCATGAATTGTATCCTCTGCATCAGGTGAGAGAGTTGTCGAAATTCTTCCTCTATGGGATGTTTGAAACCGGATCTGCTGCAGAAAGAAGTTGCTTCGACAGGCAATGAATTTTTGAAAAGTGTGACACTCGCCTCACAAACAGCAATGCAAATAGAAACAAGCAAGACATTTCACAGCACAAAAGTAGTATAGGTGGGTTGCTGAAACCTAGAAGTCAGCAGAGCAAAACCCCTTCACCATAGCAGCCAAACCTGTTTTGAGGGCAGAAGTTGGGTGCAGCGCAAAATACTTCTATGTCCAGCCTGATGTCATGCGCGAAAGTGTTGAGCAGAATTCCTTCACTATTGAGAGCCTAGAGGAGGTAGGGGCTGGGGAGGTGTTATGAATGGCACTCACAAATGGAGGGGTTCTTAATCCCATAATTGCGACAAGAAGAAGAGGGGTGCAGGAAATGTACCTGGCCATTATTACCACAATAGACGTCTCCTGCACTGCACCTGTTTTGTGCCCCCAAAACAGGTTTGGCCGCCATGGTGAAGGGGTTTTTGCACTGCAGAGAAGCTGACTTCTAGGTTTCTTGACTAGCTTCAGTACTTTGAAGGAGTGTAGTCACGCGCGCCTCTCCTGGCAATTGAATGAACTCACACTTTTGCTGCTTTTACCTAGATGGCGCTAGCAGTGAAAAACCTTTAATGACCGAATACAGGTGCAAATACTAATTATCACCATGGTTTGTGCTTCTTATTTTAACTTTATTTTACAGTAATACAATAATAAAAAAAGCCAACTCAAAGAAGGCTCACGTTGTTGAGTATGACGGCCTTCTCGATTGAATGTCGTGTACGAACAATTGATTATATTTGAAGGCTCAGTATAATCGTGCTAATTGTATAAAGCGCAATTTGGATCATGGTTCACAAATAACGACTATTCTAGTTTCGCCATTCATTATTCCTAGGCTGTAGAATGAGCGGTTTTTCTGGTCAAGCTATGCGATGTGAGGCAGTATTACGGAAATCTTCAAATTGGAAAGGTAATTAAAAACGAACTAGCGAATAAATTTCGATGAAACTTCGTACACTCAACTATTATCATGTGCGCCCGAAGTGGTAAAAATTTTACTGCTGTGCACGTTGATAAAGCGCAGATATTCGTGCCCAAAATAGGCAAACTTTACCATGTTTAAAAGCCTGCCGATCAAATACTGATTAAATTAAAACTAATTACGCTCCACGTTTCATAATATAAGTACCCATTCTATTGTAGACCAAAGGAGACTGTTCTAAGTGCAGCAGTTTCTTCAGCAAACTAATCCGAAGTAGGGGATATCAACGACGCTAGCGAATTTGTCATCTGCAAAACCACCTCTCATGCAGTTGATAACGTCGACACACTAAAGCAGCGCACATCATTTGACAGAGAGTATATTAAGCTTTCGAATGATGCCTACATTGTGATGTTCGAAAAAGAACAACGCGCAGAATGCTCACGCAAACATTGCCTAAAATGGCACATTCGCGCTGCCGGAGTGGGACCCCTGCCTTAAGTGATCCTTGGATGGCGACTATAACCTTCGAAATGTGATGAATTTATAAAAAAAATACACAGCGGCACAAAGCCGCGGTGTATATTGTAGCCTGCAGCACTGGAGAGAACGACGCTGGCCATGTGCTAGCTGCAGCAGCTGTGGAATGCACGAGGTAAGTGAGAATTAAGCAGTACAGTACTTTATGAAGCAATATTCAAGACGATTATGCAGTTGTTATATAAAATGTCGATACTTCCATTAACATCGCTGAACAAAGCCGCACCACACTGAGAATACTCTAGCTTTTAACCCTGTTGTATGGGCTTAGTTAGCGTTCGTCGCGGCAGCAGAGTGACGCCTGCCACGTGTTCTGCAGCTGCTGCATTGAAGACTCGGAAGAATGCGCGAGGGAAGCAGGTAATAAGCACTGTAGCACTTTATTCAATCAAATTTGACACGATATATGCATGCGTATATTTACGTAGAGCCTGGTAAAGAGGCCTATCGCGCAAGTTATTTTGGTGGCCGAGGCGATTGATACGAATAAGCCACGTGCAACGTAGAGAGGGAAGAGGAGTACGGGATGTGCAGGTCTGCGGTCTGCCAGGAAACATTGGGGCGGCCCTGAAAAGGGCCGTTTGGATGCGCAGCGACGTGACGGCGTGGCGAACACAACGCCCAGCACTCGTCCGTGGCCCTTTGCCATGCACCGTCAACAGTGGTGCACTACGTCGTACACAATGCCTGGCTATATGCTGCCCTGGATGCTGTAGCGATGCTTCCACTGTAGACATTTACGAGGGTTGCCGCGATGATCTTGGAGAGCTGATCGATGCCGCGATCCCTGACATGGGCTGCTGCGTACAAAGAAAATCCTCGGCCTCTTCGCAGCATACAGGAAACGGTGCTGTAAATGATTGGAAAAAGTTGCATTATGAACATAGCGATTTGATGAATGCGCAACATATTACAAAACTTTCGACAAAGAAATCTGCATTCTTGTACCTCAACCAGAATTGAGAATGCGCACGGCAGACGTGCGCCTCAGCATAGCAGCCAGGCAGCGGTTAGTTGCCGATGGCGGATGTTTTCGTGAAGGTCTCCATAGCCGTGGCCGATTTTTTTTTTTTTTTGAACACGAGGAGCGTCCATTCCACGGGCTGCTGCTGCACGAGGTTCTGGAAGCACGTGGGGAGAGACAAGCGACACAGCACTTATAAATAAGCAAAATGCGAGACAATTTTGCGCAATTTATACTTACCTTGACGGTGCTTGCGATCTCCCGCAGGTCGTCGCCATTATCAACGTCATTCCGCCCAACGTAAAGCACGGATCGGCGTGCCGAAAGCGCATTCACGTAAACGCGCGGGCCCGCCATCGTCGAGCACCTTGGTTACCGAACGCGCCGGTGCCATGCAGCAGCGAGCAACGTTTATCTATAAACGTTGGCAGCGAGATCCACGAACCGAATGCCGGAATCGCGCGCGTTGCCAGAGCGGGGGGCACCTAGCGATTCCCTAGAGCGTTTAGGGACGAAAAAAAAACAAGCAAATCCAGTTTTTGACTACGTCACATCCGGTTAAGCATCGAGCCCGACGCAAAAAACGTCACGCCAGGCCGCGGCGTGTCCACCAATCAGCGTTTGCAGCCGAGCTACCCCTGAACGCTTCTGTAGCAGGCCCGTGCACTTTCTTCTTCTTCTTCCCAAAGTCGCAACAACAACAACGGTATAGCGGTTAAATCTGTAATTACTCCCTAGAAAAGAGCACTCCATTTCCGGCACGCTTTCCTCTCAGGGCGTTATATGGTTGCATCAGCAGGCCCTCTCCTGCGCTAACATAAAAAATTGCCTGCTTTTGGCCATTTTTAGTATGAAATTTGGCTCATTTTAGCACTGTTAGAATTTGCCAAATGGCAACCCTGTCTCCCTCATGGCTAGGCGGCGCAAGCTGCCGTCCGATACAAAGGGCACAGCCACTATCATCCATCCATCCATCCATCCATGGCAAACGCACAGTCATAGGCCTCGAGGTATATCGGTGATACACATCTGTGATACAGGCGATAATGGACAACGCTGGCAAGTATATGCTTTATTGGATTAGCAGCGTGCTAATGTTGTTTTCCTTTTGTTTCGAGTCTCCGTGCAGCTCTTCAGACATTTGTATAAGACGCGCTAATGGCCGAAAATTTGCGGTGCACTGCGCAATACGCCTCCATTGTTTACACGCGGCGCCATTTTTATGCAATGCGGAACAGTATATATTGATCGTGTGATTTCATACACGTTTAATTCTCATGCATGCCGACTTCGAAGAGTGTTGTCGATATTATGTGTCAGATACAAATGCTGCAAACATCTCAACGCAGAGCATATGTGGTGCATTTTTTAAACAATCGCGGCTGACTTTGCGCAACCGAGGCAACTCGGTTATGCACAGCGAATTATTAAGGCAGACTGCCCTACGAAGGACCATGGCGTGCTATTGGCTAGGGCCTCAATTCGACGAATGTCTCTCCTCTTGATTCACAACACGTGGGCGCTAGTCAGCACATTCTGATCGAGAGCACCGGAGGAGAAAGCGCGCGTGTGTGCGAGAATATTAGCAGCTGCTTTTCCCCTCTTCCCCTTTTTGTTTTTGCTCCAAGCCATCGAACCCGCTCTGCGGCCGCGTTTCATTGCGGGTGAAACGCAGAAGACGCTCCCGCTGCGCGATCGTTCCGGCGCCGTCCCCTACGGTCCCTCGCTTTGTTTTCGCTCACAGAATGGTCGAAGCGTTCAATAAGATGTCACTCTGCATTTCATTTCATTTTATTACCTTAGAGACCCACGAGGGGCATTACTTAAGGGTATTACTTTGCTCTCGCCCTTCCTCCCATCTTTGTTTTTTTCTTTTTACGTGAACACGCAAAAGATATGCAAAAAAAAAATTATTGAGCTTTTGTTTTATTGATGTGCAGCGTTTAATGACTACAGTAATGTATATGATGCACTTACTGCTGCTCGGGGGCGAAATACGACGTACGAATTGCGTGTGCGAAAGGTTGATTCCTAACCTGGGAATTTATCTTTTCTTTCCTATTCCAGGTAAGAAAAGTGTTGACGAGTTCCTCAAGCACTTGGCGCAGGTTATGAAAGTATTAAACGACGCCTTCAAGCAGGGAATTGAATTGATGCAGGACTTTGTGGCCATATTGGAGACTATCGAGACGACTCGTGCTCAGAAAAGTAAATAAAATTTTATGATACCACAAGCGCACAAAGAGGTCCAAAAGGAGCACTGGTGTCCATATCTAACCAAAAATTTTTTCTACATTGCAGGAATGAGGAAGCGGCGCGCGGCGTGAAGGGGAAACAGAACAAATCGGCGGCCGCCTTGTGACAAAGAAGGTTACTTGTGACTAATAAATGTTTTGGCTCTCTCTATCATGGTGCTGAACTAAGTTCAGGCCTGAAAAAAAGAAAACAAAGAAGGGAGGGGGAGGGGTGCTTAGAATCGAGTAAATAAGGTGAATTCCTTTCCGAGTAAAGTGATGAGCATGTGCATACATAAGACCAGCTCGAGTCGCCTTTGTGGCGGCAATGCATCCTCTATTCTTATAAAATATAAAAAAAGGCGATGATGCGGATCGCTCGAGCAGTGACAGGGGATAAAGACCGAAATTGTGCGGCATATCACGTGGTTTGTTCTCGTAATGGTGCGGTCGGCTCGAGGGCTACGCACAGGCCTGGTTTATCGCAAATTTTAATTCGATTTCAGCAAATCAACCGCATGAACTGAATGCGCTCAGTGTGCAGAAGACGGACTGACATGGATATCAAACGAACGGAACCATTTGTTTGGGCGAATGTGCCGACGCTTAAACTGCGTGAAAACATAAAAGAGAACATGAAATATTCTAAACAAGTACAATGGTGCTTCGTATTGCTGGCCTGGGGCCCTATTCTCGACAGACATGGCTGCCGTTCGGCGCCATTTTTTTTCTCTGATTGGTTCTCTGAACAGTCACGTGTTTCAAATTTGTGGCGCGAAATTTCTATGTGTCGAAATGGCTTTTTGCGGTGACATAAAAATGACTTGAGCGTGAAAACGGATTTTAAGCAGCGGTATTCATGATGCATGGATTGTATATATAAGTAACTGTGGAGGGAAAACAGAGGTATCTATGATAGAAAGGGAAGCACTTTCGCTTGCATTAAGAATGGGGTAAAATGAATCGCCCAGGTTGTCAAGAGCCAACTCCTGAAATCTGATTGGCTGACGTTGTGTGGCGGGAAATACGTCATGCATAAACTTTTAATGATGACGTCAAAATGACGTTTCATTACGTAAAGAACCATTGCTGTAAATGAACTAAGTTTGGTGCCGGATTTTGAACCACTTGAGGCGGCCGCGAAAAAAACTTGGCGAATTCGACGTGCAGTGTAGGCGGCTATTAGCTCACCGCAGTTTGGTAAAGAGTTTGGTGGGTGGTGAAGAAAGCTGACACATCTTGTTGTAATTGCAGAAAGCACTGAAACGACGTTGTAAGGGAACTTATCAGCTGCGTCATCTTTTTGAGGATTAATAATGAAGACAGCCGCACGAGGGTCGTACCTACCCTCCCGTTGCTAATGCTTATCTCTCATAGAGAAACCATCGATCCGCGCCGTCGTTGCCATGCGCAGTAATGCTGCCCGAAAACCAAACGCTTGATCTGCGCGAGACGAGGCATTTCGGAGAGCAACAGAAGGGGAAGTTGGGCGAGTTGAAGGTTGTTCATGATGGTTTCGTGGGCGCTCTTTAACACAGAGACAAAAAAAAAAGAAGAAGAGAAAGAAAGGCAGCAGTGTTGTGTTTTCTTCTCTTTGTCTCTGTGTTAAACAGCGTCCACAAACCCATCATGAATTTTAGAGAGCACCGCGATGCTTTCTAATTATCTGTCTGATCGGTTCGGGAGTACAACCTGAGGGGTGATATGATTCGATGGTTGTGCAGGAACTTCGCGCGAACGGCAGCGAGGGATCACCAACGGCTTTCTTAAACGTCGGCCCTAAACACTGCCTTTTTTGCCTTGCACTCTGCGCTCACTGCATTGTTAATATATTGAACAGCCTTTCCACGATGGGCAAAGCAAGCAAAATTACTCACAGCTTCTATTTTAACAAAGGAATGTATTTTCATGTGCATGGCACATGTTTGCTTGCCACGTCTGATGTGTTTTATATATAAAGTTTTCTTTTAATATGCATGTGGAATCACCATTTTCTTATTGTTTAGAAAACAATAAGTACTCCGGAGCACGTTATGGCGGTACGCTCTAATCATATGATGTAGTTGAGTGACATTTTGTGTTGATTCCTTTTTTTTTTTAATACAGCCTGAAAATAGTCTCTCTTTATTGATTTGCATTTTGCCGTTTCGACAGTAAAGAATACCCACGCGCGGCGCCGCCCTAGCTTCATACCATGATTTCCTCAGTCATCTTTCGCTTTCTTTCCTTATTGTCCGTTTATCCCCTT
Organism: Amblyomma maculatum; assembly: GCF_055883805.1. Taxonomy (NCBI): domain Eukaryota; kingdom Metazoa; phylum Arthropoda; class Arachnida; order Ixodida; family Ixodidae; genus Amblyomma; species Amblyomma maculatum. The sequence continues at coordinate 16,259,103 of NW_028146738.1, forward strand.
CTGCACGTTTACGGTATGCTGAGAGTCATTTAATTAACCTTCCTGCTATTCTGTTCTTCCGTTTCGTTCTCTTTCTCGGACATCTTTTGCGTTTCTCAAGAGACTGTCCCGCGCCAGCGCATGCAAGTTTCACCGAATAGGTGTGAGGCCCAGCGTATGCCTTCCACTTCGTGTGTGTGTAGAACATCTCTTTCTCTGTCTGTGCTGCTTTCGGGCTCTACACAACTCAAGCCAACACAATATGTTAGAACCTTGGGCATACTTGCTGACCTGACGGTAGCTGGTCATAACGCGGCTTTTCGAAAAAGGTGGGTAGCCCAGCCAGTATCTAACAGTAACTGATACTTTGAGACTGCGAGCGTTGTCCCCAGAGATGGACATTACCGGCACCGCCAGCGCCTCTTCGTCAGTGCTGGAGCTAGTTTGTAAATCTGTCAATTCCTTCTGTTTACGACCAAGTCTTTTATGAACGAACGTTTTAGTTCCCGTATTTAAAAGTCGCTGATAAGTGAACGTGAGAGGTGATCGGCGCTTACGAACAGCAATGCTACTTTCCGCTCCCGTTTTGCATCAACCCACTGCGAATATTCCATTGCCGTTCTTGATCTTCAGCTGAAACCCGCGCGTAGCTAACGCGTAGTTTTTTTTTTTTTTTTTAAGTCGATATTTATTGCCTCAGGGCATCAGTAGGTTATGAGATGAAGGATGAATAAATGATTAAATGAATGGAAATAGGTTGGCAGATTTTATGAAGTCCAGAAGTGAGCGATGATGAGGTCCCTGCGTCCAAGTGACGTATGAGGCAGGATTGGTTGCTGAAAGGCCAGCTATGCTCAGGTGCCGGATTCGTGTTGGCTTTAGTGCTGGGCAGTCCCACAGCAAGTGGTGGATGTCGGCCTCGAGATCTTCGTTGTTACAGATCGGGCATCCTGGGCGAGGATATAAGTGTTGGAAGTATGACCACGTCCTAGTTACTGCTGGTGTAAGGGCAACACCGACCCGGATCCTCCTAAGCGCAACCTCCTCTGCACGGGTGAGACCGCGGGGAAGGGATATCGCACACGGAGGGATAAGTGCACGTGTGCGGCGCCGGAGGTGCTCCTTTCTTGACAAAAGGAGGGTAGCGTCGTCGACTTCGAGAAGCCGTGGGATTGATGCGTCTTGGTTCACAAGGCGGGTTGCAAAATCAGCTTGACTTTGGGAAGGGAGCAGATCCCGTGGGACCCACTCAATGCGTATTGATTGTGGGATGCGCGCCGCAAGCTGGTGGATGTCCTGGCAAATTTTAGGGCAGCGGCTGACACGTCGGAGCAGACGTACTGCTTGAAGTGCGTCAGTGCGGACGACAACGTGGGCTGTAGGGAGCATGGTTATAGACGTCACGGAGCAGAGTGCCTCCTGAACTGCCACAAACTCAGCGCAGAAAGATGTAAGTCGTTCCGAAAGCTGAAACGTAGTTGTCTTATTCAGGCTAGGTCTCCGAGGACAGTAGATTGCCGTTTTGGCTTCACAGCCTTGCAGGCTTCCATCTACGTACACTACTATGGAATCTTGAGGCAGGTTAGTATCTTGCTCTTCAAATCTCTGGCGTAGCAACGATGCAGAGTTGGCAGACGTCGGTCTGCGGATGTCAGTTGCCTTGTTGTCTCCTAACTGTATAAATTTCCAGGGAGGGAGAACTGGCGCAGGTGGCTGAAGAACAATGTGTGACGTTGCATACGCCCTCAGTGCTTGCGTGGAATGTGACAAAGTGGCCTTGAGTCTGCGAGCATCACGACGCTGCTGCACCAGTTCATCGATGGTGTTGAGCTGCGCATTCTCCTGTAACGCTACGACCGGTGTGATTCGTGGGAGGCATGTTATGGTCCTCATAGCTTCTCGATTTACGGTTTCAAGGCGATCCCATTGTGCCCTTGTAAGATGCTGGAACTGGGCCTGATAAACAATACGGGGCTGCAGAACCGCCCTCACTAACTGGCGTGCAACAGACGAGCCAGCGCCACCCGTTTTAGGTGCAATTCTTCTTATTAAACTTATAGTTTGAAGTGCTTGCTTTTTTGCCTGAGAGAGCCAAGCAGTCGCTGATCCTGATTGGTGAATTGTTAAGCCCAGAATTTTCAGGCTCGAACTTTCTTGTATTGGGGTGCCTGATAGAGAGAGACGAATTGGATTTGAGGCAAGTTTACGGCGTCCCCAGCGGTTGGCGACTGACGTGTATGAAGTTTTACACACAGAAAGTTGAAGGCCAATGGAGGATGCGTAATCAGAGGTTATGTCTAATGCTGACTGAAGGGCGGCCTCTTGAGTGAGAAGATCATGGTGAATGCTCCATACCGTGATGTCATCTGCGTACTGCAAAAACTTGATTTCAGGGATATCATGTAAGCGCCACGCCAATGGGATGAAAGTAATATTGAACAACGTCGGAGACAATATTGATCCCTGGGGCACGCCACGTAGTGAAACGAATGAACCAACAGTGTCACCGCTGAGGCGTATTGCAAATTTTCTTCCGTCCAAAAATGATGCGACAAAAGTGCGTACTCTCGGAGGGAGATGAAGCATGTCAATGGCATTCAGGATTGCAGCATGACTGATGTTGTCATATGCCTTTTCAATATCCATTGCTAATATGGTACGTACATTGCGGCTGCGGGTAGATGATAGAACTGCTGATGCCAAGACAGCCAACCCGTCCTCTGTACCTATGTATGGACGAAATCCAATTTGAGCAGGGTGATAAAAACCGTGCTGTTCAAGCCACCAAGAAAGTCGTGTGGCTAGCATTTTCTCTGCGAGCTTGCAAAGCGTTGATGTTAAAGGGACACTAAAGACAGCCAAAGATGGTATGAAAATCTAATAAACTACATTTGGTGACACTGTCACCGCATATCCGGCAGCAAAACATCGAATAATTGCTGAGATATTGCGATAAGAAGTTGAGGTTTTTTCTTGTTCCCGCCGGTCGAATTCAAACTGTGGCCTCCAACTACGTAGTTGGAGTTGAGTGACGCACACTATGACGTAAGCGGAGACTCCGTGATAGCTAGCGAGCCGGCGCGGCCCGCGGCGTCGCATCCCTCAAGGGCCAACTTGGCAACAGCGTACTCGCAATGACGGCCTCAGCCGAAATAAATAAAACGATGAAGAGAGTAATTTACCGAGCGATGGGCCCATAAAGGACGAAAAAAAAAAACATAGAGCGCTTGTAATGCACAATACTTTACATGTTTCTCAAGCTTTTGCGCTCCTTCTTGCACTGTGTATAAACAAACCGAGCCCTCGGTCATCGCAACGCTTCCTGACATGTTTACATACAAATAAGATTTAGTTACCAGCAAAATAGTGTCCTTGCTGCTGCGCTTGTCAGTTTTGAAGCTTCGTCGCACTTTTTTCCTTCAAGGTTTGTGCTACAGCTCCGTGTTCAGCGAAAATTACATCCACGGTAGCAGAACATGACCGAAGTGCCGGCGACACTACATTCGCCAGCGCTGTAAAATTCCACATGTTAAAATGGATCCAATGCACAATATAGTGCGCATAGGCATCCAGAACATTAGTTTCAAGACGTGAGAGCAGGCAGCATGCGCCGATGATCAAGAAGTTGTAATTTTTAGACCGGTAGCAGAAACACTTTATTGTAAATGGGGTCATGACATAAAAACTAGAAATATTTCCAAGGTTCTTGTGACCAGAGAACACTAAAGAAAGACCTTCCGTTAGATCCGTATGGCATACGGTTCCTTCCAGTCGAGAGTGAGGGTATTCCTTTGGATTTAGTCGTGGTCTTGCGCCTCCACAGCCTGTGGAATACAAGGATGCAAGTGCAACGTGCAGATGTCAACACGCGTTCTGTACGCGAGAACTTTATCGAGAGTGTGCTGCTCTTTAGAGAAACGTACCGGGTGGTTTCTGATCCAACTGACTTGATCAGTGTGCTCGATGAACTGGCTGTCCTCAAGAAATTTTAAGCCTTTCGTGACAGCCGAAGTCTGGTTGTTGCGAGTTTTACCATTATTATGGACCTTTTTTGAATTGATGTGAACTCAAAACAGGCAATAAAGAAAAAAAAAAAAGCGGCGTAGCCGAGCGGTTAGCGCCGAACGTTACGGAGCAAGCAGTACTTACCGCTTCTGGCGGTTTTTTTTCTTCTTACAAACCGATTTTTTTTAATCTTTTGTAATGCATTTCTGGTGCTTCGTTATTTTTAGTTTTTACTTTTTACCCAAGGCCCTTTTTTTCGCCGGGCGACGAGCGCAATATATCGACGCTCTCCTTGGTATGAGCGGCAAGTATGCCCCTTTTGTTTACGACGCCTGCAAATTGCACGTTGAAGGTCTTGTTGACGCAGTATATGTTGGTCAGATGTGCCATGATTTAGTAAACAGTTGAATGATAATGCGTTTTTTCCTTCGGTACTTAGCATATGTATGCTTTTCGTGGCGTACGTAGCTGCAGTCAAGCGGTCAGGTCGCAGTCGAAGCGGCAACGGCGGCGATATGTTGGCGCAGAAGTGTGAACGAAGGAGTGTGTCGGCGGTAGCGGATTTCGCTCGCTCGTGCCTCCGAATGCTCAGATGGGAACCATCAAGGCGCATCTGCTGCTCCAAACTCGTAATTCAGGCGCTGCAGGTTCAAACAAACTATCCGAGTGCGCACGAAATGCCTGAGCCGAAACATAACCAAAACTGAAGTTGGCGCCTGTGGCGCCTCCAAGTATATTTTTGTATTTGCCTTGCAACGTTTACATTGTCTTTTCGCCGTCGTTTACGTATGATAAAAGCGTGTTATCATCTTTGAGAAAAAACGTACTACCGCATTCAAACATGCAACGTAATTCACATTTATCAGCCTCCGGGATCCCTAGCGCGTCACGTGATTTGTAGTTGCGAGCCTCGGCCGTTTGGCTGTGGTGGCGATACCTGTATTTCTGTTATTCTTCTTTACTGCCTTATAACAGCTCTGTTTTCAGTAAGAGTGGTCTTTTTGTAATCGGGAACTGGCATTCTATCGATGCAAACCCACTTCCTTTTTCTCTTTAGTGTCCCTTTAAGGAGATTGGTCGTAAGTTGGCGAGGTCCGTTGGAGACTTCCCAGGTTTGGGAATAGGGATCACGACAGCGGTTTTCCAGCTCTCGGGTACGACACCATCAAGCCACACTGTTTATGGCGTCTAGTAGTTGAGGAAGTGCAGCAGTACTGAGGTTCTTGTAAACCTCATACTGAATTTTGTCCAGGCCGGGCGCTGTTTTCCGTTTCGCATCGTCAATTGCAGCCAGCAGCTCGCACATCGAAAAGGGGCTCGCAATTCCATCAGCGTCGGCAGCAGATGGTAGTTTCCATGCGTCTGCAGGGATACCTGCTAAATTAAGGTTTACAGCTGAAGGAGGCAGCATATCGTATTTTGGGAAAAATTTTCGAGCAGCTTCTTTGGCGAAATCGCCCGGCGACAGATTAGCCGCAAAGCATGCTGTTGCTGCTGCGTCAGTAGAACGACGACCGTGTTCCATTGCACGAAACGTTCGCCAGAGTGAGGCATTCGATGATTTGTCAGAAAATTGTTCACACCATGCATGCCACTGGCGTCGCGAGAGATCGCGTTCATATTTCCGAGCCTTCGCGGTAAGATAATTCAGTCGTGTACGTGCCTGCCCCGAAGTAGGGTCTCGCGTAGCAGCCAGCTCAGCTTGACGGCGGGCTGCCCACAAGTTAAGCAGGCCGAGATCTGGTGCCGGTCGACCTACATCAATCCAGGTAGTAGTCGTAGCGCTGTTTAGTGCTCTCTGTATACGGTCAACAAGGAGTGACGGCGAATCTGAAGACATACTGTCGAGACATGAGCGAAAGCTGTCCCAGTTTATCACAGAACATTTGCGGCGTAAAGGGCGGAGACGGGAGGGATGGAGACCGATGAGGATAGGGTGGTGATCACTTCCCCAGCAGTCCGGCTCCATGTGCCATGAGGGAGTTCCTGCGCCCAACCACCACGTCAAGTCTGGAGCATAGGCAGCACTACGTATGTGACGCACAGGCCGTGTCGCTGTCCCAGGGTGATTAAGCAGAACAAACAGGGCATCAGTGAAGGCGTCCCGCACACGCCTACCACGAGGGCTTGCAGTCGGATACCCCCAATCTGGGTGAGGGGCGTTAAAGTCGCCTCCGACTAGTTGATGCCGTGCGTAGCTGATGTCGAATGTTCAACCGCAAGTATGTAATGACACACTAATACCGCAACGCCACAACATACTTCACTCGCCTCACTGACAACCGAGGCTTCCGAATCACGGATGCGCCGCAGAGTATCGGTTCCTGCAGGAGCACCGTCATTTTTGATACTTGGCGCCAATATATAGTAGCAGACGACAGCGTGCTTTTCTTCTGACATGTTATTTCTCTTTTTCTTCAGAATGCGTAACCCGATTGTGTGCTTACGTAACCTGGCACCGTCCTACTGCAAAATAGGGTCCCTGGATAAGTTGGATATTTGTCCGGCGGTAACAGCTAGTTTAAACGCTGACAAAATCATCCTTATGATGACGCTCTCTCTCCGCGCGCACGTGTTGTGTGTGCGTGTGCGTGTGCGTGCGTGCGTGCGTGCGTGTGTGTGCGTGTGTGCGTGTGTGCGTGTGTGCGTGTGTGCGTGTGTGTGTGTGTGTGGGGGGGGGGGGGTACGTGATTTAACATCTGAATTAACTTGTCTCCATTTTCCCTAATCGGAGAAAAATGGTAGTTGGCTGAGGCAGAAACATCCGTTGTTTTCATCGTTATGGGCGGTGTGGCCGTACAGACTTTTGCGCGTCTGGCGAGCCGCAATACCCGCCTCTGCTCTGCTGGGTGATCCGTTGCCTCGCACTTCGCCCAGATAGCGCGTCCAATCGAATCGGCGCCTTTGCTTGCTACTACCCACGACGTATGAAAAATGCAAGCATGTTAAGGTGATAAATCACTTATCGAAAACATATATATAGACCGCAACGCGGTCTACCTTGTTGGCGTTAATTGGAACGCAAATGTAGTAGTTTGCGCGGGAAAATGTTATACAGCACGGACAGGTAAATATGTACGGAACTCCCTGTATACGTACAACGCGAACGAGGGAAGTTCGCTCGCTGACTTGCGTATGTGCCGTGCTACTCTTTGTTTTTGGAAAATTAACTATGCAATTCGAAATTATCGGTCGCTGAATGACCCAGCGTTGCCGGTAATCTCGGGCGTCGGTTCGACCTGACGGTTGTGCCATGCACGAGTGTTACGTTTGTTTACACGCTCTGCAAAAAAATACAGGTGATCAACAGTGTTAGTAATGGTGTCTTTGACTGACGGCACCCGTGGAGTTTTCTGCGCCACGGCCGGTCTCGAGGGAGAGGAGCGCGCGCTCTCCCTCGAGACCGGCCGTGTCTGTGCGCTCTTTCATAGCCTCCGAGACTCTTATCTATCTCGGAGGCTATCCTACGTTCATGGTGTAAGCGGTGTAAGATCCTACGTTCCTACAAATGGTGTGTAGAACTACTGCTAACTAGAGTAGCCGGCTCATGCTGCGAAATGTTGCAAATGTTGCGTTGTGGCGGTGTTGGTTTTTCAGGCAATGCCACAGTGATTCACGAGTGCCGTCAGCCGAAGACACCATAAGTTTTGCTTTAGCACGTATGCTGTGTGTTCAGGGCGCTCGTGCATGTATGGTCCATTGCACATGTTAGATAGGATTTTATGAGGGTGACGTGATTCCTGCCTCCCTTGGATAAGAAAGCTTTTAGAAAAATGAAAGAAAAACAGCAGACTTCTTTCTATGGTTGTGTGTATGGTGCCATAAATATGTTTCTAGTAGCTGATCAAATCGTTAGATTTTTAATTTATGAATATTGTTTAGAAAGTTGTAAACAAAATTAATAGAGTGAATGAAAATTTGTGTGCAGCACAACTTTCGGGACTGGTAACTTACGGTTTCACAAGTCCGAGCGTCCCAGCGCCATCGCTAACAATCCAAGAACACCTGACCAAATGGAAATCGTGAAAAAAACGGAATGATTCGTGGGCATGGAGGAAGAAAAAACTAGGAGGGAGCGCCGCCATGGCGCCGCTGCGGAAAAGTGAAGCCTAGTCATAAAAAATATAATGGAAAGAATCACGGGGGAATTAGACGTCACGTGATACTGAAAGCGGTAGTCGGTAGCTGGTTTCGGTTGCGGTTTCGCACACTTCGCTCCGAAGGAATGCCTTCGCGTGGCCTTTGCTACGCGACGTCTGCACTTGAGGCGCGCGCTGCTAGCAGGCGGTAGATGGAACTTTGGACTTTTATACGAGCTGATCCCGTGGGGGCTGCCGCCGCCGCGGAGTGCACCCGTGTATTTCGCGAAGTATGGCTGGGTTCTCTCAGCTGCGCCATATGAAATGCTTGCGGGGCTCTGCGATCAGACGGAGCACGCGAAAACAAGAATGACGAGGGGACGAAGCGCTGATCACCGCTTCGTCCTGTCGTCCGCTGTGTTCTTGTGCTTTGGCTATGTGCGCTGAGTCTTGCAAGCATGGAATCAAACCAACTAGCCCAACAAAAATTACTTCGCATGAAATGCTGCGTGCCGGGATGCAAGAACTACACGGATATACCTCTCGGGGCTGTCACTCCAATGGTGAGTATCCTGTTATGCGCACTCCTCGAGAAACGAAACGTTTGTTTGTCAGGGCAGGTTCATGCATTGTTCGTGACGAAAATCATTTGATTCATTTAGGAAATGCAGACCCCAAATACACATTGTTACGCTGAAGCCAGTTCCTCAGGCATGCAAGGTTATGTCGAATTCGCAGTCTCACTGACGGAACCAAAGATGAAAAGGCCACCTGCAGTTCTCACTAGTGTGCCTATCAACATGGAGTACAATGCAACAATTGTAAACAAAGTAACATGTGCTACGATGAGACGCGCAACCTTCGGCAGACCACTCCGGTAGGCTTTCCGCGGGGACATCCAGAGTCACTAAAAATACCATATACCCTGCTGCTTTTGAGTCTGGCAACTATGTTGGCTAAATTCCCAAGAATCATTGCGCGCAAGAGAGAGAGAAGGGAGCGGCGTGAGAGGAGGTTGGCTTGCGGAGGGCTGCGGTATAGTACAGTCTATTCTATTATTCTAGTACACTATAGCTATAGCCATAGAGAAAGAGATTCTATAGCCCTGTAGCCTACGCGCTCCCTCCTAGTTTTTTCTTCCTCGATGTTCGCGGGACACTTGCCTGGGTCCGTCGCCTGCGCACGTGGGAAAATGGTGAGTTAGGTCTCATCTGAAGTTATTGCTTTTTTTGATAGGTTGGTTTGTGGGGTTTAACGTCTCAAAGCGACACAGGCTATGAGAGGCGCCGTAGTGGAGGACTCCGGAAATTTCGATCACTTAGGTTCTTTAACGTGCATTGACATCGCACAGTACACGGGTGCCTTGCTTTTCGCGTCCATCGAAAAGTGGCCGCCGAGGCCGGGATTCAATCCCGCGTCTTTGAGAACAGTAGTCAAGCGCCGCGTAACCACTGCACCACCCCGGCGGTGTTTTTTTTTTGCTTTTTTTTTTATAACCCGGTGCCATATTTGTATTCCTTTGCCGTGCCACTTACGTCCAAAATGCATAAATGATGAAATCATCATGTTATTATTGAGGAAACATCTGTCAAATTCATTTCTTGTGCTTGCGTTTCGACCAGCAACTTTATTACTTTTTCTTTTTTTTACTGCATTCCTTCAATATTCATGACCCGATCTGCTTGTCCTTCAGTTCACTTGCTTGCTTGGCTTTCGTCAGGTAAATGAATTCAGCAAAAATATTTCGTTACGTCCAGCTTCAACGGCTCTTCAAATGGGTCTTATGATGTCGAAGCAGAGAGAGTTGAAAAAGGTCCCGTGCCGCCATTGAAAGAAACTCTTCAAATGTATGTGAATTCAGTCAAGCCACTTGTTACATCTGGCCATCTTTGAGAAGACGCTAAAGGTATAGGCAGAGCTTTTCATCAATATTTGGTTAGGGTGCTTTATGGGAACAACGCATTAAGTTTCATGTATGTACTACTAGAAACGGGCTGTTCAACTACAACTGCTTGCTTTTACTTTCGACAACGTCTAGATCGTTACTTGCAGTCTCGCTACTTCTTATGGCGATTTCCACTGGTCGATCGGAGCTGGGCGCCCGAATCGACCTGAAGCGCTACAGAGCGAATGAGCCTTGGTCGACCAGCGGAACATGTTGCGCGCGCGTGGCGGAAGTCATGCCAAACCGGTTCCGGAAGTTGAGGTCGCTTCCTGGCGCCAAATTTTGCTCGTCTTGAATAGGGACAGGCACGATCGCGCGGCACCGGCGGCGCTCTTTATCTTACGTTCGCACCGTTCGCATGCTGTCAAGTCTTCTGCAATGTCACAACGCAATGGAACCAGCCAATCGCCTCGTGCATGTATCACCAGAAGTGCATCGCATCTTGGTGAATCTAGTAAGTGACGAAAGCCGCAGTTCTACTTTCGGTAAGCTCACGTAGTATATGCATATCGCATGTATTGCTGCACTCAGTGCTTGCTAACGTGCTGACTACGATGTCAGCCGAGCGTTCGTTTTCTTTGTTTATCGATAAGTATGCGACAACGTATAAGATAAGCCCGTTTCGTTAAAAGTCCGCCGCCGTCGTATCTATAGGGAAAAAAGGTACCGAAATTCGCATAGTGTTTTATCATTTTGTAATGATGCCACATTACTATCCAAAGATCACCATACTATATTTGCATACGACCGCTTAATAATTTATAATTTAATCTTTTTTCTCAGCAGTTTCGGCAGCCGAGAGATGGCTGTGACGTTAGTCATATATATGTATTGCCGCGCGGCATTAAACAGCGATACAATCGCTAATTCTTTACTTGCAGTGATTCCTGTCCTTGAGGTAGGTTGGCTTTACTTTTGTAGTGAATTCAAACGAAACAGGAATGATTATGTCGCTATTTCTTCATTTATCACGTGACCTAGATTTGACTCAAAGTCATCGCTCAGCTGTTGAAACCAAAACAGGTGAGAAAAAATGGTCTTCTGTATTAGTTAATGGTTGTAGGCAAAAAACAAAACAAAACAATGTGATGGTCCATATATAGTGATGTCTTACGCATCATTAACAAGAAAAATGTAACTCAAATTTGGTGCCTATATGCATTTAGAGGAGTATACCCAGGAAACACAAAGCCATCTTCAAGACATCTAGTTCTCTGCTAGTTTAGCCAAACAGGTTGCCTACAAGCCGTCTTCTTCAAGCCATTAGCTGCTATTAGCCGGCTTCATGCTCAGCTTGTTTTCTGCTAACGCTCCCTCCAATATCGTGTTGAAGACTTCTTAGTAAGCTTCGGCCAATAACATCAGTAGATATTGGAGATCTGTGCTGAAATGGCCTTATTGAATGGCAGTCCGATTCACAGCTACTACTGGATTATTTTGCAGGCCATCCGCGAAGAAATACTGAATTGTTAAGAATTCTGCATTACGGTTGGAATCGGTACACTCCATGCATGGTTTCAACCATGCTGCAGAATCGTCTGATCAGTTGAGCGTGTGGTGAATGTCACACTTGAAAGCATAATAACCAACATTAAAACCAGTAATATATTTATTGAAATTCACAAATACAAAAAGTGTAAAGTTTTCACTTTTTCAGTGAACATAGAAAAACAATATGGACAAGTGGTTCAAAATTGAAATAAAAAACTGATTAGAAATTCCAAAATTTCAAATAAATACAGCAAGTATCAATCTGTGACCAATACTTTCAGAATAAGATACAAAACAAATAGAGTTGAAAACGAACAAATACAGAACTATAGTTCAATATTGCGGAATTGCAAATAAACACAGAGGCGTCACTGTCATAGGAACTTTGAGTGATTAGAAGACTCGCCAAAAATTTCAACAAACCGGATACAAAAAAGTTGAGCAGCTCAAAATTTATATATAAAGAACCACTTGAATATGATACAGCATCTAAACTACAAACAAAGACAATGTTACTGCCATTAATACTGTTTCTTGGGCTAGTTGGTTCATATTTGTACTGTGAAAAACTGCACCGAAATAAATGCACCACAAGAAAGAAGACGGGACAAAGGCGCTACTCACAACTGAATTTATTGAAACCCACGAGTGATCTTATATAGGCGAAGTTTCCAAAGGGAAAGAAGGATGGGATGAAAGAGAGGGGAAATCATCAATCGACCATCGAGAACGCAAGTAAAACTCGGTTAATGGATAACAGAATCTAAAAACCTAATTTCGGAGGCCAGAAGAGATAATGAGGGGATGCTGATACACCTGCTGTCAAACTTCTTAATGTAGAAAGCCTCCAAACTGACACGTGCCGTTTTATCCTTTCTCTTTCCAAGAATCTTGGTCTCATTCAACCTGGCCCCGCATCCGTTGCAGTTGATTACGTGCGCAACCAAATGTGCGTACTTGTCTTTTAAATCTGACAAATTTCGTGATGTTCCCCCAAACGCTCGTTGATGCATCGGCCAGTTTGGCCTACGTACAACTTTCCACACGTCAAGGGAATAGCATAGACCACTTCAACAGAACACTTTGTAAACGGAGAGTCGTGCTTTATCTGGCAACCCCCTTTTCTTGGGTTGCAAATTCGGGTGCACAACTTTCCCAACTTGTTAGGAGCCGAAAAAGCGACGCTCACGCCATAACTGTTGGCCACTTTCCTCAGGTTGTGCGAGGTTCTGTGCATGTAAGGCACAACAAGCGGCTTCTGCGTCTTACGCCTATCCTCTCCAGTACATCTTCGCGTACCGCTCTTGATCTTTTGAAGGAGGGTCTCGCAAACTGCAACCAAGATAGAGCAGGGGAACCCAGCCGCCGAAAGCCGGCTCATCTGATTATGGAAGCTGGTTTGCAACTGATGCGGGCACGATTTCCTGAGCGAAGACTCTAAGCAATCCGAAGCTATTGCTCTTTTCACAGTTTTCGAATGCATAGAATCATAAGGCAAAAGATCTTTTTTAGCACGTGTGTAATAGCCCCAGCAAACGTGTCTTTCAAGGAAGGTTAGTTTCAGGTCTAAAAACTGTAAGACGTTAGTGTCGGGTAGTTCATGGGTAAAAGAGAGCCCAAGTCCATGTTTGTCAAAAACACTTAAAACAAAACTGCCACCAGGACATTTAATGACTAGAAAGTACATTACTAAAAATGACCAAACACAGATACATACAACTGTTGCAAAATTCTCCACAGAACTTTCAATAGCTGCAAGATAATGATTAAGTTCTCCAAAGTTCAAAAATAGAAAACTGGTTAAAAATTTCAAAATTACAAATAAATACAACAGGTCTTAATATATGGCCAGTACTTAATATATCACAGAACTTTCAATAGCTACAAGATGATTAAGTTCTCCAAAATCCAAAAATAGAAAACTGGTTAAAAATTTCAAAATTACATATAAATACAGCAGGTCTTAATATATGACTAGTAAGAAATTTCATTTCAAAATTATTAAGACAAAACGCAAATACATACAAATAGTGCAAAATTGTCTACAGAACTATCAACGGCTGCAAGATAATGTTCTTAAAAGTAAAGAACTGCTGATGAACTACAGAACTCCAAATGAATACACGTCTAAAATAGTCACAAAAACTTCCAGTCACTAGAAGATACAGAACAAATTGAATTCAAATTCAACTACTTGAAAAAACAAAAATGTGTGAAACTACCAACAGAACCTTTCAGCAACTAAAGACGTAAAAAGGGCTGCATAGTTTCTAATTTATTGCAGAAACTAAAGAAGGCTAAACTGCAAATGCAAAGGTATAAAATTGTACTGCAACTTTCTGAGAGGCCCGCTGAATGAGTAAGACACACGAGGGGAGCACACCATCCTTGAAAGCGTCACGATTTTCATCGGCTGTGCAGCTCGTTCAGAAGCTGTTACTCTGCAATATTAAAAAAAAAAAAAATTGCGTTTAGCATGAAATAAAATGAAAAACCTACTTCCCTCTCAAATGAAATGCAATGCTTAACTTTTTGCGAAATTAACTTGACTAAATACTGACAAAAAGCTATGAAGAAGATAAAAACGCTCAACAGAAGCTGGATGCACAAGATATATACAGTCAGCAAGTCGGCTTATTCATCTAAGCACACTGAAGTGTTACAATGAACTCTTCATGCACCAGTAAATGTTACTATGCAATGCTGTCGCGGCACTCCCACAACAGCGAGAAACAGCACCCTGGTGTCACGAAAAAAAGTTTAGTGAATTTCGTGTCCCCCCTGGACTTTAAAAAATATTAAGGCGAAAACTTTTATAGGCTCATGAGTGCGTGCGTGCATCCATAGAAGGTGTCACACTCAACCTGTCAATCAAATGACATCACCTAAAAGAAAATTTCCCATAAATTTTAAATGGCGTTGGGATTTGAGCTCGGGTTCTCCCGGTTGAGAGTCAACATTGCTAACCGCTCGGCCACGATGCTTTTTTTTTTTTTCTTTATTGCCTGTTTTGAGTTCACATCAATTCAAAAAAGATCCACGATAATGGTAAAACTCGCAACAACCAGACTTCGGCTGTCACGAAAGGTTTAAAATTTTTTGAGGACAGCCAGTTCATCAAGCACACTGATCCAGTCAGGTGGATCAGAAAGCACCTGATACGTTTCTCTAAGGAGCAGCACACTCTCGATAAAGTTCTCGCGTACAGAACGCGTGTTGACATCTGCATGTTGCACCTGCATCCTTGTTTTCCACAGGCTGTGGAGGCTCAGGACCATGACTAAATCCAAAGGAATACCCTCACTCTCGACTGGAAGGAACCGTATGCCATACGGATCTAACGGAAGGTCTTTCTTTAGTGTTCTCTGGAGAACATCCCAGTGAAAGACTGGGTCCCAGCAATCCAGAAAGACGTGCTCGATTGTCTCTGGTTTTTTGCAAAGGAGACAGTCTGTTGTCCAGGGAACGAATAAGCCTCTTTCATGTAACCAGGTTTTAACAGGTAATGTGTTGGAATGTAGCTTAAAGAAGAACGTTTTAACTGAAGGCCTAACTGGCATCTTTTTCACACGCTTTAAGACATCCTGTCCGGGGCCTCCACGGTGTGGTGCACGGTAAATCGGCAACGGTATCATCACATCCAGAAGATCTTTGTACAGCTTCTTCTTACACACTTTGCTCAAGTATTCCATTGAAAAACGCGCATGCAACATTCTGAAAGACAAGACAACTTCGCGCATGTACCCTTTTAAAGCGCCACTCATATTCTCACCAGAACAGACAACGTATTCTGGAAGCATTTTACACAGTCGTACTTGCATGACCGTCCTCAAGAATTTGTCGTTTTGATCACGAAGGAAAAAAAAACGCGAGACAACCTGTCGCAAAAAGAGATGCACAAGGCCCAAGCCCCCCGCCTTAACAGGCAGAAAGAGGTTGGTTCTGCTGCACTTTTCCCATGTTGATGACCACATGAAAACGGCAAAGACACGATGAATTTTTTGAATGCTAACACGCGTCGCCGAAAGCACATTCATTACGTACCATATCTTTGCCACAAGGAAAACATTGCACACATAAGCGCGTGAGAACATTGACAACGGCTTGCCCTGCCATGAATCAGCTTTCTCTCTCGCTCTCTCTGCTTGGCCAGCCCAGAATGGGGTGGGATCTTGGTACGATTCAAGCGGCACGCCTAAATACTGGGTCGGCAATTTTGACCATTGCAAACGAGAAAAGTATTCAGGCGTAACATCCCAGTCTCCATGCCAGAAACCGGCACTTTTTTCCCAATTTACTTCACAGCCTGTCTGTCGGCAGAATTTTTCAACAAGGGCAGTAACTTCTTGAATGCTTTCTCTGCTTGAACAGAATACAGCGATGTCATCTGCATATGCCAGCATTTTGACCTGTGCTGACTGCAGCATAAAACCAGTTATACGTTCATTGTTTATGATAGACCGGCAGAGAGGCTCGAGGTAGGCCGCGAACAGTAGGGGTGACAGGGGGCAGCCTTGCCTCACTGACGACAGCACACGAATGCTGTCAGTGAGCTCTCCATTCACAATTATCCGTGTCGTGCAGTTCGCATACACCATTCGAACACCTTCCTCAATCACTCGCCCTATGTTTGAGTGTGTCAATACTTCGAACAAGGCATCGTGCGAAACGCGATCGAATGCTTTGGCGAGATCCAGCTGTATCATTGCCACTCGAGATCCAATCGCGTCACAACACTCCAAAACAGTTCGTACCACGTGCACATTAGTTGCGATGCTTCGACCTTTAATGCCGCACGTCTGGTGTGGCCCAACCAGACTCGGTATTACACTTTGAAGCCTTTTCGCCAGCACTTTCATGTATATTTTGTAATCCACGTTGGTGAGGCTTATCGGCCGATAAGAACCCACCAACAGGCGTTTTCCTGGCTCATCATACTTCGGAATCAAAACAATGTGCGAGGTAGAAAACGAAGGTGGGACCTGCTTACGTTCGTATGACTCATCTAGCACTTTAAGCAAAATCTGGGCTGTGTAATCTTTAAATGCTTTGTAGAAAGCAGCGCCAAGCCCATCAGGTCCTGGCGACTTTCCCATTGGAAGGTCGTCTATCGCACTTTCTATTTCTGTCAAACTTATGGGTCGTTCTAGACGCGTTTTAACATCCTCATCGAGCTTTGGCATTTGGCGCAAAAATTCTGCCTGAAAGCCATTTTTGACTTCGCGTTTACGGCCAAGCAATTCATTGTAGTGTTCTATAAAGGTATTTTTGATAGTAGCAGGGTCACTAGTTACAGCACCTCGGTTGTCAATTTGCCGTATTTCCTTTTGATACGCGTGCCGTTTCTCATCTGACAGCGCTCGCTTAGTTGGCGTCTCCCCCGCCCAAAATTTTTCCGACCTTGCTCTTATCACTGCTGCCTTATACTTTTCAGTGTCAATGTTTTCAAAGTTGTCGTTTCAAGGCTTTTATTTCTTCTGCATATCTTCCCGGATGGATGCTATCCATGCTAAGCAAAAACTCAAGCTCCTCGTGCATTTCTTTCTCTTTTCTTTTTTCCTCATATCGAATTGCGCTTGCAGTTTTGATAGCTAAAAGCTTTACTCTCTGCTTTAGCTCCTCCCACTCAACTATATAGCTTTCGGCCTGCGTCGAAAGTAATTTATCGAGTTCTTTCGTTGTCTCTCTTACAAAACTGTCGTCCTCTAAAAGCTTCACGTTAAATTTCCACAGGTGCCAGTTAAATCGTGACCTCCGCTGTTTCCTGCCAAATGTTCCAATTACTAAGCAATGGTCACTGAAGCTTACGGGCTTAACGTCATACTCTGTGCACAATGAAGCCAGTTCA
Source organism: Amblyomma maculatum (assembly GCF_055883805.1). Classification (NCBI taxonomy): domain Eukaryota; kingdom Metazoa; phylum Arthropoda; class Arachnida; order Ixodida; family Ixodidae; genus Amblyomma; species Amblyomma maculatum. The sequence continues at coordinate 16,276,450 of NW_028146738.1, forward strand.
ACAGAGACATAAATTCGATCTAATCTGGCGTGGCTATCCCTTTGAAAATGCGTGTATTTAGGGTGTGCGTCGTAAGAGAACAAATAGCCAACGTCTTCGAGATTACACTCATTAATTAAAGAGTGCAGCAGCTGAGCACTCTTATCCCTCACTGGCAAATTTTTTGCGCGGTCCTGAGCGAAACAAACACAGTTGAAGTCTCCTATCAATATTACTACCTTGTCGCACCTAAGATGCATTTCGAGACTTTCGAAAAATGTTCTGCGCTCGCTCACCGCGTTCGGAGCATAAACACAGACAACACGATAACTATAATTTGAAAACGAAAAATCAACAACAAGAAGGCGACCGCATTGGGAAGCCACAACGGAAGCAACGTTGATGCCTAAACTTTTACGAATAAATAAAACGCAGCCACCCGACGCGCCGACGGAATGGCAGACGCATACGTCATACAAAGAAGAAAAGGACGACGCCATACGATCAGTTAGCTCTTCGCTTTCAATCTTAGTTTCTTGGATAGCGATTAGGTCAAGGTCATTTTCAAGAATTAGGCGTCGCAGCTGACTTTGTCGTCTTCTTGCTCCCAAACCCCGGACATTTAAAGATGCTAGACGAAGTGTTACATCGAGATTAACCGCCATGTTTAGTAACAAAAGCCCCGCTAATAAGAGTTCGTGGCGGGTAACAAAACACTAAACTCACAGTGCATAAAGCCTCCATGCAGCGTTCCCCAATCCAGTCTTTTGCAGGCGCCGTACAGATCACAGCCAGCACCGTCTTTACTGAGTCCACCTGGCCACACAGGCCAAAGGATTATGGAGGCGGTTTCACCGCCTGCCTTGACTCGGATGGGACGTTCGGGTTCGGCCGCGATTTGACGGCCGGCCGTCTCCTCCCGGTTGTTTTTGGTGGCGGCTCCCCGCTGCCACTGCCGTCCAGTGTAGCTGCATTGTTAAAGCGGCAATATATGTGCAGGCATTTGCACATTCAATTAAAGCAATATCGTGATAACTGAAATTAATTACACTGCACCATTAAAGATTTCCCTTCACACTGTAGTGGTCCAAAGTGCACCCCCCCCCCCCTCCCATCCCCCAGAATTTTTCGTTTTACTTAGCCGGCTCAATCACAATCATTGCTCAATGTACATAGCTGCAGAACTGATCAGGTACATTAAATCATTGCTTCAACTATGCAAGCCAGATTTTAGTTGCGCTAATATGAAACTTGTTGCCGACAGTTCCACATTCATTATACATGCAGTTTACAGCTTTGGCTGGTGCATTTGCTATGAAGAGCCCCACCCGATTCTGTTTACTATTTTGCTAAATGACAAATATAACTCAGGTGAAGTCTATGGTATGTCTGTGTATATAATGCTCTACAGCATGTAGCTGGAAACACTCACCTGATTGACCACCCAGTGTTACTGGCTCTTCCAGCAGGACAGTATTTGCATCAGAGTGTTGCCTGAATAAAAAATTCAACAATTGAAAATGTGTTTTAGTTACATCCATATCAATGATGTAGAAAACCATGTTCATGTAAAACACCACACAATTTTTAGAATCATGTTCACCTGCTGCTTTATGCAAAGGCACACGCACACAAAAGAATGTTCCCATGAGTCACAAACATTGGGGATTCAGCTAAAAACATGCTACAAATGACCCATAGCAAATGGATGTATGTGACTGCAATGCATTTCATGTTACCATAATGCAAATGTCACAATCATAACAGTATGTTATGTTAGTGATTCTTTAAATAGAATTATGAATGGACAAATTACCTTCTAGAGGCTGTTGTCACCCTCATTGACAATTCTTCAGCCATCCTGCCGCTGCTTGTTGTATCGTGTGGGAATCAGAAGAGGCATAGCACCTGTCCATTCGTATAATTATGAAAAGAGGCACACCTCACTGAAGAATTGCAGGCACTGTCCAACAACTTATTTCAAAAGTCTTAGTGGCTCATGCCACGAAATGAACTCCAGTTTGGCTAAATAGTAATTGTTTTGGCATTAAGAATATAACATGTAAACTATTATACCATCTATCATTTTATGATAATTTTTTAAAATTCAAGCTAACACTGCAGGCCCTACTGGCATACTTGTAGGAATGAATTAATGCTCATGCACTATTTGTAAAAGCCTACCAAATACACACCTTCAATCACACCAAAGACAAGCAGGTCTTTCAAGCTTCTCTTGCCCCTCTGCCCGAAAACGCTGAACATCTTCCCCACTTTGTCGGTGAACACTGTGCGCAAGATGCTTGCAGTCAAAGCCCTGATGTTTTTTCCACCTATCAGTGAAAGTCGGCGTGCCTGAAAAAAAAAATATATATTGAATATATCTGTGCACACAATTTACAAAGTAAAACAACAAGTCTTTTGCAAAGCTATTCAGTGAGATGCATAAAGAAGTGCTAGCCAAGATTCGCACAGCAACATGGAGAACAATAAAATGCCCATGACTCTTACGAGGTAAAACAGGCTTCAGAACAATGGGACCTGCATAGAGAAGGAAAGTACGCAACTCAGTTGCTTTCCAGCAATCAAGAGACCGCAGTGGGTGAGCGCACTCCAGGCACCAGTAACTTTTCAAAGCAAGCAAGGACTCTGAAAGCTGTGGAACGGCAGAAGCTGTCAGACGATGGGGCAGCTCACCTCTTGCCCATAACAAGAGGAACTTTTTGGTGACTCCTATGCATGCCAAGTGCATATAGTCCAAAGGAAAAGTTGAGACTAATCCAATGGGAAGCCTCTCAAGGACAGTGCTGCCAACATGGTGTTCTTTCTGAGTTTTGCTAGCAAAGTCATCATCTGTGCGAAGGGGTGCATTTGTGCGAGTAAAAACAACCCTCTGATCTACAAATTCTCCTTTTTCTGTGCACTTAGTGCAACTGAAATAACCAGAGTTAGTTTTCACACCTAGCACAAAGGCTCGTGCAGGGGCATCGCATACAAAAGTTCTAACTTCTATTGTGAATTTTCTGCCCTTTACATAAAGTCCACTTTGATACAGACTGCACATTTCATCAACAAATGGAGTGAGAAAGGTGTCTGCAGACTCTGGTTTTGACTCTCCGTGGTAGCAGCCGACAACAAATATACCGCTGTTTGGGATTCCCTCTGTCCGACATAAAATAGGCCAAAACTGGCTCTTACAGCTTTTCGATAAAGGAATTCCGTCAATGAAAAATGTTAGCTTGAGACATGACGGCGCCACTGAAATGTCTACAAGTGCCTTCAGTAGAGTCATCAGACAGGTTTCTACTCCCATATGTACATAACTCCCTGGTGGCACAACAATAATATCATGCTTCCTAGGTGTTCCGAGAAACGTTCTGCCCTGGCATCCGAAGGCAAATTAGCGAAGCATGGGGAACAGTCGTGCGTTTTCAGTTTCTTTAAAATATCACTGACAGCCTTGAGGCCCACCCCATTTCGTGCTGTCCAGCATCACAAAAAGTCGCTCATGCTTTCGTGACCTTTCTTATCTGAGCACACAACACCAGAAAAGCCAGTGCAACCTTCACTTTGAACAATGCCAGGCACAGCAGACACTTCTGTTTCTAAATCCACACAGCCGTTCTTGATTAGCTGTGGATGGGTCGCGTGACATAGCGAACACATTCGCACCGACAGTTTGCAACTCTGAACACCCCGGCACCGGCCCTTGCTGAATAGGATTCACCGAAACCGATCCCTCGGGCGACGGTTCAGCCATCGAACGTATGCGCCGACGCTTCCGCCACCGAGACAGTTCATCGAAGCTTTTAGTGCGCCTCGAAGACATAAGAAAAACTTAAAAACTCAACCTTTTCAACTCGCAGTCTTGGCGTGCTGCCGCTAACACAATCGCAGCAATCGTTCCGACGGAGCAGCTTTTGGCGCGAAAAACAGCATAGCAACAAAACTGACAAAAAGCGGCCAGTGCGGCGCTCGCAGCGCCGCGACGCATCTGCACAAAAGACGTGTTTTCAGTGCAATGCGCTTATTAAAACTAATACCAACAAACCTTTGTATAGCAAAAGTTTTTACTTTTAAAAATGTAATAACTACGTTTTCTTATCATTTTGTATGCAGCTTTATAGCAAGAAATGAAGGTGTGGTGGCGCTACTTTCTTTTTGAAGGAGGAGGAGGAGCTCTGCGAGTGCCAGCTGGAGGGCCGCATGGCTAAGAGGGAAGCCAAGCGCTTGGAAGAGGGTGAGCGCCTGGCCCGCGACCACCATGATCTCCTCCACGAAGAGATGGCAGAGCAGCAGAAGCAGGCCAAAGAGCTCAGGGCTCGGATGGCCCAGCTGCAGGCAGCACTGGCGGTGGCCGAGAAAGAGGCCGCCTCGGCCAAGCTCACCCCCGAGTCAACGAAAGATTCGCAAGCCGAATGTGTCTCAACGTCTGACGAGTGTCGGGAGGTCACTATGAACAGCAAGGTGCTTCAGCTGAAAGCACAGCGCGCGGCAGAGGTGCGCACGCAAGCCGTGATCAGCTCGAAGGAGCTTCAGGAGGAGCTCAAGAAGGAGCGCGCCTGGTCCGACAAACTGCTCAAGACTCTGGAGATGCTCAAGAAAACATGTGAGGAGCTGGACAAGCAGATGGTCAGCTATGAAAAAGAGCTGGAAGAGGCCGAGCAGAAGAATGCTGGGTTTGAAGCTGAACGGGTGGCTCACAAGGAAACTGTGGACAAGCTGAACAAGAGAATTTTTGAGCTCAAGGAATCATTGTTGCTGGAGAAGACTAGCAAGCAGCGTCTGGGTGAGCAGCTTCAGGACCGGCTGCAGGGAAAGAAGGAAACAGATGCGGCCCTGGAGTCGCTGCAGGGCCACCTGCATGAGCGGGAGGCCCAGGTGCGGGAGCTGAGCGACCAGGTCGCTGAGCTGCGCCGGCAGCTGGGTGCCCTCGAGGCCTCTGCCAAAGCCTGGCAGCGCAAGGAGGCCGCCTACCAACAGGAGGCAGTCGCCCTCAAGGAAGAGGCGTCTCAGCACATCACGACCATTGCATCCCTAAAGGCAAGCAACCTGAAGCTGAGCCGTAACCTGGAAGAGTTCGAAGCCACCCAAAGGGATACCCTGCAGTATCTAGAGCAACTAGAGAGTGACATGGATGGGCAGAAGAGCTTTGCCGAGACTGAGATGATGAAGCTGAATCAGACCATTGCACAGCAGACCAAGCTGATCAATTTCCTACAGGATAAGATCACAGAAACAGAGAAAAAGAAAAAGAAGCTGTGGGGTGGCAGGAGCAAGGATGGCATCTGCTGTGGCACCAACCCGACGTCCACTCTCGAGAGCAGCCTCAGCAAGTACCAGTCCAAGTGCCGTCAGCTGCAGGATGCTCTGGACAGGAGCTGCTCTGAGGCCATGACCGTGCGCCAACAACTGGCCCATGCACAGGCTGCTGCTGAGGCTCGCCAAGGCAATCACGAGGCATCCGAGACAGCCCCAAAGCCAACTTCTCCAAAGAACCGTGCTTTGCTCACTGCGCTGACCCTCTCTCCAAGCGTCAGTGGAGCTGCCCGCACAGGGGTGGTGAAGGCTCAGGTAAACCACGAGGACATGGGCGATAACGTGAACGGGGAGGGTGCGCTCCCACCTCCTCCCCTGGGCATGCACCACAACATCCCCCACAGGTTCCAGGTGACCCTATCCATGCGGCCGGCCAAGTGTGCAGCCTGCTTGGACGATATTCACTTTGGGCTCTACGCCTCGCGCTGCAAAGAGTGTGGGGCAGTGTGCCATCCCAAGTGTGCCACATCGGTGCCAAGCACATGTGGAGTCCCTACAGGGTATGTGCGCCAGTTCTCAGATGCCGTGGCCACCGAGTGCTCCTCAACGACTGCTCCGTCGCGGCCATCATCAGGCCAACACGTCAAGTTTGCCCCTGACGTATGCGAAGTGACCTTTGACAGCTCGCTGCCTTGTGCCTGGGTCAAGGTGCTCAGGTGACAACTCTTCTAGAAACCATGGCTCCTCTTCAGCCCATCATGGCCTGCCAACATGAAAAAAAAGGGGGGGGGGGAATTACGAAAGAATAGAAAGTGTGAGTCCCGCCTGATTATTTTTTTGTATGGAGCATTTTTTAAAACAGCCCTAAACTATGACTTGACACGCATCACTCTGGGTTTTTGCTTTATTGTTTTGTGGACGCAAGTCAGCCGAATAAACAGTTATAGTTGCAGAAGAAGCACGCACCGGTCCCTTTGATGCCAAGGTATACGTGTGCAGCGAGCATCAAAGACGAGTCTGCAATGGCGACATACACCAGGCGTTAAAATCACGAATGTTGAAAGAAACATTCAAAAAGGAATGATATAACGGTTGGGGCATGTATACAGAAAACGGCTACAAAAAAAAATGTAGGAAAGCCTGGACCAGTGCAACCCGGGAAAGAGAAATTAAGGAAGAGGATCTAACTATGAATAGCCTCACGTGTGAACAAGTGCAAGCTCTCTTTCGACCTCCACCACATCAATATGGGGCAGAGTTGTGAAATGGAAACGGACCGACACAACAGCATTACCCGAAGAGAAAAACAGCTCACTCACAATTGACTGATTGCTTGCATGCAGTTCAGTGCTGTAACATGCAAGGTAAAACATGAGTATTTCGGCATGAAACATGTATAGCTATTGCTATGTGGGAATAGAGGCAGGGTAATTATTGCCCAGGCCTGCAATTAAGGTTCTTACATCAGCTGCTGTTAGCCCTGTTTGTATTACATGTTTGTTCCATCGGGCTCTCTTTGCGGTGCTGCTTTATGAAAGCATATTGATGTTGGGTGAAAGCAACTTATTTTCATCTGAGAAATGTTTGTGCAATAAAATGCATTATTTTAATTCTAGAGTTCCAGAAACCAAACCCAAGCATATTGTGTGATATACTTATTTAAAGCAGAAGGTGGCTACAACATTAACGCAACTAAATAAAAGAGGCCATGGAGTGTGTTATCCACCAGATGTCCTAGCTTTCAAAATGTTGATGTGTCCTAGCCCAGTGAAATAATCCAGCTGTGGGCTATAGACAGTGCCTGGCCTAGTCTGCTGTTTCATTAGAGAACTTTATATTGATTAAGACTACATAGTTAACATTCAAGTTATTGGCCTCAAGGACAATTAGTATCAATAAGGAAGTAGTAAACCGTTTTCCAAAACAGCTGACAGAAATATTTGCACCAAGGTGTCTGCTATTTGCATAATTTTTTTCACGATCTTAAACGACAAGCCCAATAAAGAAAGTGTCTGCATGACAGTTATTCCACTTCTATGTCCCGAAACGTGGCTCGAAGAACAAAATTGGCTTTTGTCACAAGTGCTCTTCATGGTGTGGCTTTCCATGATATGGGGGAGAGATTTGTGTGAGCAGCTGGTCACATGGTAGCTCAGTTTGGAAGCAAGTGAATAAACTTATGGAAATCATACCTTGATACAAACAGTGCGGGTAGCAGTTTTTCAAGACTATCTAAGACTTTAGAATTGATGCCTTGCTCCTGGGGCCAATAAATAAAAAAACCAATAATTATTTTTTAATAACTGCAAAATCATAATCAGCCTGATTATACCCACTGCAGGGCGAAGGCCTCTCCCATATTTCTCTACTGAACCCGGTTCTGTGCTAGCTGCATCCACTTGGCCCCTGCGAACTTCTTAATCTCATCCGCCCACCTAACTTTCTGCCGCCCCCTGCTACGCTTTCCTTCCCTTGGAATCCAGTTTGTTACCCTCAGCGACCATCGGTTATCCTCTCTTTGCACTACATGTCCTGCCCATGTCCATTTCTTCTTAATTTCCACTAGAATGTCGGTAACTTGAGTTATTTCTCTGACCCACTCTGCACGCTTTCTATCTCTTAATGTTACCCCTACCATTTTTCGTTCCATAGCGCTCTGGGTTGTCCTCAACTTAAGTAGAAGTCTCTTGGTTAGCCTCCACGTTTCAGCCACGTGAAGCCGTGGAGAGGTAGCATCCAACCAGTCTCCAAGAAAGCAGGGGTTGCAACACAAAAAACAACCTCTGAAATCCAAGCTTGAAACATTTGATGACCACAAATGCAAGACAACACTTTTGTTTTCACCAGTCAAACATCCAGACAAAAATACAAGGAGATCTGCTAGGAGAGGGTGAAAGCTTATTTGAAAAATAAATTAGAAGAAAAATGAACTAGCAAAGGGGCTGTCATCACTGCACCCTTAGTGATGGGCATAAAACCCAGAGTGATGCGTGTCAAGCCATAGTTTAGGCTATTTTAAAAAATGCTCCATACAAAAAAAATAATCAGGCGGGAATCACACTTTCTATTCTTTCGTCATTCCCCCCCCCCCCCCTTTTTTTTCATGTTGGCAGGTAATGATGGGCTGAAGAGGAGCCATGGTTTCTAGAAGAGTTTTCACCTGAGCACCTTGACCCAGCCACAAGGCAGCGAGCTGTCAAAGGTCACTTCGCATACGTCAGGGGCAAACTTGACGTGTTGGCCTGATGATGGCCGCGACGGAGCAGTCGTTGAGGAGCGCTCGGTGGCCACGGCATCTGAGAACTGGCGCACATAACCTGTAGGGGCTCCACATGTGCTTGGCACCGATGTGGCACACTTGGGATGGCACACTGCCCCACACTCTTGGCAGCGCGAGGCGTAGCGCCCAAAGTGAATGGCGTCCAAGCAGGCTGCACACTTGGCCGGCCGCATGGATAGGGTCACCTGGAACCTGTGCGGGATGTTGTGGTGCATGCCCAGGGGAGGAGGTGGGAGCGCACCCTCCCCGTTCACGTTATCGCCCATGTACTCGTGGTTTGCCTGAGCCTTCACCACCCCTGTGCGGGCAGTTCCACTGACGCTTGGAGAGAGGGTCAGCGCAGTGAGCAAAGCACGGTTCTTTGGAGAAGTTGGCTTTGGGGCTGTATCGGATGCCTCGTGATTGCCTTGGCGAAAATCAGCAGCAGCCTGTGCATGGGCCAGTTGTTGGCGCAGGGTCATGGCCTCAGAGCAGCTCCTGTCCAGAGCATCCTGCAGCTGGCGGCACTTGGACTGGTACTTGCTGAGGCTGCTCTCGAGAGTGGACGTCGGGTTGGTGCCACAGCAGATGCCATCCTTGCTCCTGCCACCCCACAGCTTCTTTTTCTTTTTCTCTGTTTCTGTGATCTTATCCTGTAGGAAATTGATCAGCTTGGTCTGCTGTGCAATGGTCTGATTCAGCTTCATCATCTCAGTCTCGGCAAAGCTCTTCTGCCCATCCATGTCACTCTCTAGTTTCTCTAGATACTGCAGGGTATCCCTGTGGGTGGCTTCGAACTCTTCCAGGTCACGGCTCAGCTTCAGGTTGCTTGCCTTTAGGGATGCAATGGTCGTGATGTGCTGAGACGCCTCTTCCTTGAGGGCAACTGCCTCCTGTTGGTAGGCGGCCTCCTTGCGCTGCCAGGCCTTGGCAGAGGCCTCGAGGGCACCCAGCTGCCGGCGCAGCTCCGTCACCTGGTCGCTCAGCTCTCGCACCTGGGCCTCCCGCTCATGCAGGTGGCCCTGCAGCGACTCCAGGGCCGCATCTGTTTCCTTCTCTCCCTGCAGCCGGTCCTGAAGCTGCTCACCCAGGCGCTGCTTGCTAGTCTTCTCCAGCAACAATGATTCCTTGAGCTCAAAAATTCTCTTGTTCAGCTTGTCCACAGTTTCCTTGTGAGCCACCCGTTCAGCTTCAAACCCAGCATTCTTCTGCTCGGCCTCTTCCAGCTCTTTTTCATAGCTGACCATCTGCTTGTCCAGCTCCTCACATGTTTTCTTGAGCATCTCCAGAGTCTTGAGCAGTTTGTCGGACCTGGCGCGCTCCTTCTTGAGCTCCTCCTGAAGCTCCTTCGAGCTGATCACGGCTTGCGTGCGCACCTCTGCCGCACGCTGTGCTTTCAGCTGAAGCACCTTGCTGTTCATAGTGACCTCCCGACACTCGTCAGACTTTGAGACACATTCGGCTTCCGAATCTTTCGTTGACTCGGGGGTGAGCTTGGCCGAGGCGGCCTCTTTCTCGGCCACCGCCAGTGCTGCCTCCAGCTGGGCCACCCGAGCCCTGAGCTCTTTGGCCTGCTTCTGCTGCTCTGCCATCTCTTCGTGGAGGAGATCGTGGTGGTCGCGGGCCAGGCGCTCGCCCTCTTCGAAGCGCTTGGCTTCCCTCTTAGCCATGCGGCCCTCCAGCTGGCACTCGCAGAGCTCCTCCTCCTCCTTCAAAAATAAAGTAGCGCCACCACACCTTCATTTCTTGCTATAAAGCTGCATACAAAATGATAAGAAAATGTAGTTATTAAATTTTTAAAAGTAAAAACTTTTGGTATACAAAGGTTTGTTGGTATTAGTTTTAATAAGCGCATTGCACTGAAAACACGTCTTTTGTGCAAATGCGTCGTGGCGCTGCGAGCGCCGCACTGGCCGCTTTTTGTCAGTTTTGTTGCTATGCTGTTTTTCGCGCCAAAAGCTGCTCCGTCGGAACGATTGCTGCGATTGTGTTAGCGGCAGCACGCCAAGACTGCGAGTTGAAAAGGTAGAGTTTTTAAGTTTTTCTTATGTCTTCGAGGCGCACTAAAAGCTTCGATGAACTGTCTCGGTGGCGGAAGCTTCGGCGCATACGTTCGATGGCTGAACCGTCGCCCGAGGGATCGGTTTCTGCGAATCCTTTTCAGCAAGGGCCAGTGCCGGGATGTTCAGAGTTGCAAACTGTCGGTGCGAATGTGTTCGCTATGTCAGGCGACCCATCCACAGCTAATCAAGAACGAGGCAACATTTCCAGTTCTGATTCAGACTGTGTGGAATTAGAAACAGAAGTGTGTACCTGGCATTGTTCAAAGTGAAGGTTGTACTGGCTTTTCTGGTGTTGTGTACTCAGGTGAGAAAGGTCACGAAAGCATGAGCGACTTTTTGAGAAGCTGGACAGTACGAAATGGGGTGGGCCTCAAGGCTGTCAGTGATATTTTAAAGAAACTGAAAACGCACGACTGTTCCCCATGCTTCGCTAATTTGCCTTCGGATGCCAGGGCAGGGCGTTTCTCGGAACACCTAGGAAGCATGATATTATTGTTGTGCCACCATGGAGTTATGTACATATGGGAGTAGAAACCTGTCTGATGACTCTGCTGAAGGCACTTCTAGACATTTCTGTGGCGCCGTCATGTCTCAAGCTAACATTTTTCATTGACGGAATTCCTTTATCGAAAAGCTGTACGAGCCAGTTTTGGCCTATTTTATGTCGGACAGAGGGAATCCCAAACAGTGGAATTTGTTGTCGGCTGCTACCACGGAGAGTCAAAACCAGAGTCTGCAGACACCTTTCTCACTCCATTTGTTGATGAAATGTGCAGTCTGTATCAAAGTGGACTTTATGTAAAGGGCAGAAAATTCACAATAGAAGTTAGAGCTTTTGTATGCGACGCCCCTGCACGAGCCTTTGTGCTAGGTGTGAAAACTAACTCTGGTTATTTCAGTTGCACTAAGTGCACAGAAAAAGGAGAATTTGTAGATCAGAGGGTTGCTTTTTCTCGCACAAATGCACCCCTTCGCACAGATGATGACTTTGCTAGCAAAACTCAGAAAGAACACCATGTTGGCAGCACTGTCCTTGAGAGGCTTCCCATTGGATTAGTCTCAACTTTTCCTTTGGACTATATGCACTTGGTATGCATAGGAGTCACCAAAAAGTTCCTCTTGTTATGGGCAAGAGGTGAGCTGCCCCATCGTCTGACAGCTTCTGCCGTTCCACAGCTTTCAGAGTCCTTGCTTGCTTTGAAAAGTTACTGGTGCCTGGAGTTCGCTCACCCACTGCGGTCTCTTGATTGCTGGAAAGCAACTGAGTTGCGTACTTTCCTTCTCTATGCAGGTCCCATTGTTCTGAAGCCTGTTTTACCTCGTAAGAGTCATGGGCATTTTATTGTTCTCCATGTTGCTGTGCGAATCTTGGCTAGCACTTCTTTATGCATCTCACTGAATAGCTTTGCAAAAGACTCGTTGTTTTACTTTGTAAATTGTGTGCACAGATATATTCAATATATTTTTTTTTTCAGGCACGCCGACTTTCACTGATAGGTGGAAAAAACATCAGGGCTTTGACTGCAAGCATCTTGCGCACAGTGTTCACCGACAAAGTGGGGAAGATGTTCAGCGTTTTCGGGCAGAGGGGCAAGAGAAGCTTGAAAGACCTGCTTGTCTTTGGTGTGATTGAAGGTGTGTATTTGGTAGGCTATTACAAATAGTGCATGAGCATTAATTCATTCCTACAAGTATGCCAGTAGGGCCTGCAGTTTTAGCTTGAATTTGAAAAATTATCATAAAATGATAGATGGTATAATAGTTTACATGTTATATTCTTAATGCCAAAACAATTACTATTTAGCCAAACTGGAGTTCATTTCGTGGCATGAGCCACTAAGACTTTTCAAATAAGCTGTTGGGCAGCGCCTGCAATTCTTCAGTGAGGTGTGCCTCTTTTCATAATTATACGAATGGACAGGCGCTATGCCTCTGCTGATTCCCACACGATACAACAAGCAGCGGCAGGATGGCTGAAGAATTGTCAATGAGGGTGACAACAGCCTCTAGAAGGTAATTTGTCCATTCATAATTCTATTTAAAGAATCACTAACATAACATACTGTTATGATTGTGACATTTGCATTATGGTGACATGAAATGCATTGCAGTCACATACATCCATTTGCTATGGGTCATTTGTAGCATGTTTTTAGCTGAATCCCCAATGTTTGTGACTCATGGGAACATTCTTTTGTGTGCGTGTGCCTTTGTATAAAGCAGCAGGTGAACATGATTCTAAAAATTGTGTGCTGTTTTACATGAACATGGTTTTCTACATCATTGATATGTATGTAACTAAAAACACATTTTCAATTGTTGCATTTTTTATTCAGGCAACACTCTGATGCAAATACTGTCCTGCTGGAAGAGCCAGTAACACTGAGTGGTCAATAAGGTGAGTGCTTCCAGCTACATGCTGTAGAGCATTATATACACAGACATACCATAGACTTCACCTGAGTTATAAGTGTCATTTAGCAAAATAGTAAACAGAATCGGGTGGGGCTCTTCATAGCAAATGCACCAGCCAAAGCTGTAAACTGCATGTATAATGAATGTGGAACTGTCGGCCACAAGTTTCATATTAGCGCAACTAAAATCTGGCTTGCATAGTTGAAGCAATGATTTAATTTACCTGATCAGTTCTGCAGCTATGTAAATTGAGCAATGATTGTGATTGAGCCGGCTAAGTAAAACGAAAAATTCTGGGGGATGGGAGGGGGGGGGGGGGGGTGCACTTTGGACCACTAAAGTGTGAAGGGAAAGCTTTAATGGTGCAGTGTAATTAATTTCAGTTATCACGATATTGCTTTAATTGAATATGCAAATGCCTGCACATATATTGCCGCTTTAACAATGCAGCTATACTGTGGCATCGTGGCCGAGCGGTTAGCAATGTTGACTCTCAACCGGGAGAACCCGAGCTCAAATCCCAACGCCATTTAAAATTTATCGGAAATTTTCTTTTAGGTGATGTCATTTGATTGACAGGTTGAGTGTGACACCTTCTATGGATGCACGCACGCACTCATGAGCCTATAAAGGTTTTCGCCTTAATATTTTTTAAAGTCCAGGGGGGACATGAAATTCACTAAACTTTTTTTCGTGACACCAGGGTGCTGTTTCTCGCTGTTGTGGGAGCGCCGCGACAGCATTGCATAGTAACATTTACTGGTGCATGAAGAGTTCATTGTAACACTTCAGTGTGCTTAGATGAATAAGCCGACTTGCTGACTGTATATATCTTGTGCATCCAGCTTCTGTTGAGCGTTTTTATCTTCTTCATAGCTTTTTGTCACTATTTAGTCAAGTTAATGGCGCAAAAAGTTAAGCATTGCATTTCATTTGAGAGGGAAGTAGGTTTTTCATTTTATTTCATGCTAAACGCAATGTTTTTTTTTGTTTTTTTAATATTGCAGAGTAACAGCTTCTGAACGAGCTGCACAGCCGATGAAAATCGTGCAGCTTTCAAGGATGGTGTGCTCCCCTCGTGTGTCTTACTCTATCAGCGGGCCTCTCAAAAAGTTGCAGTAACAATTTTATACCTTTGCATTTGCAGTTTAGCCTTCTTTAGTTTCTGCAATAAATTATAAACTATGCAGCCCTTTTTACGTCTTTAGTTGCTAAAAGGTTCTGTTGGTAGTTTCACACATTTTTGTTTTTTCAAGCAGTTGAATTTGAATTCAATTTGTTCTGTATCTTCTAGGGACTGGAAGTTTTTGTGACTATTTTAGACGTGTATTCATTTGGAGTTCTGTAGTTCATAAGCAGTTCTTTACTTTTAAGAACATTATCTTGCAGCTGTTGCTAGTTCTGTAGACAATTTCGCACTATTTGTATGTATTTGCGTTTTGTCTTAATAATTTTGAACTGAAATTTCTTACTAGTCATATATTAAGACCTGCTGTATTTATTTGTAATTTTGAAATTTTTAACCAGTTTTCTATTTTTGGATTTTGGAAAACTTAATCATCTTGTAGCTATTGAAAGTTCTGTGATATATTAAGTACTGGCCATATATTAAGACCTGTTCTATTTATTTGTAATTTTGAAATTTTTAAGCAGTTTTATATTTTTGAACTTCGGAGAACTTAATCATTATCTTGCAGCTATTGAAAGTTCTGTGGAGAATTTTGCAACAGTTGTATGTATCTGTGTTTGGTCATTTTTAGTAATGTACTTTCTAGTCATTAAATGTCCTGGTGGCAGTTTTGTTTTAAGTGTTTTTGACAAGCATGGACTTGGGCTCTCTTTTACCCATGAACTACCCGACACTAACGTTTTACAGTTTTTAGACCTGAAACTAACCTTCCTTGAAAGACACGTTTGCTGGGGCTATTACCCACGTGCTAAAAATGTCTTTTGCCTTATGATTCTATGCATTCGAAAACTGTGAAAAGAGCAATAGCTTCGCATTGCTTAGAGTCTTCGCTCAGGAAATCGTGCCCGCATCAGTTGCAAACCAGCTTCCATAATCAGATGAACCGGCTTTCGGCGGCTGGGTTCCCCTGCTCTGTGTTGGTTGCAGTTTGCGAGACCCACCTTCAAAAGATCAAGAGCGGTACGCGAAGATGTACTGGAGAGGATAGACATAGGACGCAGAAGCCGCTTGTTGTGCCTTACATGCACAGAACCTCGCACAACCTGAGGAAAGTGGCCAACAGGCATGGCGTGAGCGTCGCTTTTTCGGCTCCTAACAAGTTGGGAAAGTTGTGCACCCGAATTTGCAACCCAAGAAAAGGGGGTTGCCAGATAAAGCACGACTCTCCGTTTACAAAGTGTTCTGTTGGAGTGGTCTATGCTATTCCCTTGACATGTGGAAAGTTGTACTTAGGCCAAACTGGCCGATGCATCAACGAGCGTTTGGGGGAACATGCACGAAATTTGTCAGATTTAAAAGACAAGTACGCACATTTGGTTGCGCACGTAATCAACTGCAACAGATGCGGGGCCAGGTTGAATGAGACCAAGATTCTTGGAAAGAGTAAGGATAAAACGGCACGTGTCAGTTTGGAGGCTTTCTACATTAAGAAGTTTGACAGCAGGTGTATCAGCATCCCCTCATTATCTCTTCTGGCCTCCGAAATTAGGTTTTTAGATTCTGTTATCCATTAACCGAGTTTTACTTGCGTTCTCGATGGTCGATTGATGATTTCCCCTATCTTTCACCCCATCCTTCTTTCCCTTTGGAAACTTCGCCTATATAAGATCACTCGTGGGTTTCAATAAATTCAGTTGTGAGTAGCGCCTTTGTCCCGTCTTCTTTCTTGTGGTGTGTTTATTTACGCGCAGTTTTTCACAGTACAAATATGAACCAACTAGCCCAAGAAACAGTATTAATGGCAGTAACATTGTCTTTGTTTGTTGTTTAGATGCTGTATCATATTCAAGTGGTTCTTTATATATAAATTTTGAGCTGCTCAACTTTTTTGTATCCGGTTTGTTGAAATTTCTGGCCAGTCTTCTAATCACTCAAAGTTCCTATGACACTGACGCCTCTGTGTTTATTTGCAATTCCGCAATAATGAACTATAGTTCTGTATTTGTTCGTTTTCAACTCTATTTGTTTTGTATCTTATTCTGAAAGTATTGGTCACAGATTGATACTTGCTGTATTTATTTGAAATTTTGGAATTCCTAATCAGTTTTTTATTTCAATTTTGAACCACTTGTCCATATTGTTTTTCTATGTTCACTGAAAGTGAAAACTTTACACTTTTTGTATTTGTGAATTTCAATAAATATATTACTGGTTTTAATGTTGGTTATTATGCTTTCAAGTGTGACATTCACCACACGCTCAACTGATCAGACGATTCTACAGCATGGTTGAAACCATGCATGGAGTGTACCGATTCCAACCGTAATGCAGAATTCTTAACAATTCAGTATTTCTTCGTGGATGGGCTGCAAAATAATCCAGTAGTAGCTGTGAATCGGACTGCCATTCAATAAGGCCATTTCAGCACAGATCTGCAATATCTACTGATGTTATTGGCCGAAGCTTACTAAGAAGTCTTCAACACGATATTGGAGGGAGCGTTAGCAGAAAACAAGCTGAGCATGAAGCCGGCTAATAGCAGCTAATGGCTTGAAGAAGACGGCTTGTAGGCAACCTGTTTGGCTAAACTAGCAGAGAACTAGATGTCTTGAAGATAGCTTTGTGTTTCCTGGGTATACTCCTCTAAATGCATATAGGCATCAAATTTGAGTTACATTTTTCTTGTTAATGATGCGTAAGACATCACTATATATGGACCATCACATTGTTTTGTTTTGTTTTTTGCCTACAACCATTAACTAACACAGAAGACCATTTTTTCTCACCTGTTTTGGTTTCAACAGCTGAGCGATGACTGTGAGTCAAATCTAGGTTACGTGATAAATGAAGAAATAGCGACATAATCATTCCTGTTTCGTTTGAATTCACTACAAAAGTAAAGCCAACCTACCTCAAGGACAGGAATCACTGCAAGTAAAGAATTAGCGATTGTATCGCTGTTTAATACCGCGCGGCAATACATGTATATGACTAACGTCACAGCCATCTCTCGGCTGCCGAAACTGCTGAGAAAAAAGATTAAATTATAAATTATTAAGCGGTCGTATGCAAATATAGTATGGTGATCTTTGGATAGTAATGTGGCATCATTACAAAATGATAAAACACTATGCGAATTTCGGTACCTTTTTTGCCTATAGATACGACGGCGGCGGACTTTTAACGAAACGGGCTTATCTTATACGTTGTCGCATACTTATCGATAAACAAAGAAAACGAACGCTCGGCTGACATCGTACTCAGCACGGTAGCAAGCACTGAGTGCAGCAATACATGCGATATGCGTATACTACGTGAGCTTACCGAAAGTAGAACTGCGGCTTTCGTCACTTACTAGATTCACCAAGATGCGATGCACTTCTGGTGATACATGCACGAGGCGATTGGCTGGTTCCATTGCGTTGTGACATTGCAGAAGACTTGACAGCATGCGAACGGTGCGAACGTAAGATAAAGAGCGCCGCCGGTGCCGCGCGATCGTGCCTGTCCCTTGGCGCCAGGAAGCGACCTCAACTTCCGGAACCGGTTTGGCATGACTTCCGCCACGCGCGCGCAACATGTTTCGCTGGTCGACCAAGGCTCATTCGCTCTGTGGCGCTTCAGGTCGATTCGGGCGCCCAGCTCCGATCGACCAGTGGAAATCGCCATAAGAAGTAGCGAGACTGCAAGTAACGATCTAGACGTTGTCGAAAGTAAAAGCAAGCAGTTGTAGTTGAACAGCCCGTTTCTAGTAGTAAATACATGAAACTTAATGCGTTGTTCCCATAAAGCACCCTAACCAAATATTGATGAAAAGCTCTGCCTATACCTTTAGCGTCTTCTCAAAGATGGCCAGATGTAACAAGTGTCTTGACTGAATTCACATACATTTGAAGAGTTTCTTTCAATGGCGGCACGGGACCTTTTTCAACTCTCTCTGCTTCGACATCATAAGACCCATTTGAAGAGCCGTTGAAGCTGGACGTAGCGAAATATTTTTGCTGAATTCATTTACCTGACGAAAGCCAAGCAAGCAAGTGAACTGAAGGACAAGCAGATCGGGTCATGCATATTGAAGGAATGCAGTAAAAAAAAAGAAAAAGTAATAAAGTTGCTGGTCGAAACGCAAGCACAAGAAATGAATTTGACAGATGTTTCCTCAATAATAACACGATGATTTCATTATTTATGCATTTTGGACGTAAGTGGCACGGCAAAGGAATACAAATATGGCACCGGGTTATAAAAAAAAAAGCAAAAAAAAAAAACACCGCCGGGGTGGTGCAGTGGTTACGCGGCGCTTGACTACTGTTCTCAAGGACGCGGGATCGAATCCCGGCCTCGGCGGCCACTTTTCGATGGACGCGAAAAGCAAGGCACCCGTGTACTGTGCGATGTCAATGCACGTTAAAGAACCTCAGGTGGTCGAAATTTCCGGAGTCCTCCACTACGGCGCCTCTCATAGCCTGTGTCGCATTGAGACGTTAAACCCCACAAACCAACCTATCAAAAAAAGCAATAACTTCAGATGAGACCTAACTTACCATTTTCCCACGTGCGCAGGCGACGGACGCAGGCAAGTGTCCCGCGAACATGGAGGAAGAAAAAACTAGGAGGGAGCGCGCGCAGCTACAGTGCTATAGAATCTCTTTCTCTATGGCTATAGCTATAGTGTACTAGAATAATAGAATAGACTGTACTATACCGCAGCCCTCCGCAAGCCAACCTCCTCTGACGCCGCTCCCTTCTCTCTCTCTTGCGCGCAATGATTCTTGGGAATTTAGCCAACATAGTTGCCAGACTCAAAAGCAGCAGGGTATATGGTATTTTTTAGTGACTCTGGATGTCCCCGCAAAAAGCCTACCGGAGTGGTCTGCCGAAAGTTGCGCGTCTCGTCGTAGCACATGTTACTTTGTTTACAATTGTTGCATTGTACTCCATGTTGATAGGCACACTAGTGAGAACTGCAGGTGGCCTTTTCATCTTTGGTTCCGTCAGGGAGACTGCGAATCCGACATAACCTTGCATGCCTGAGGAACTGGCTTCAGCGTAACAATGTGTATTTGGGGTCTGCATTTCCTAAATGAATCAAATGATTTTCGTCACGAACAATGCATAAACCTGCCCTGACAAACAAACGTTTCGTTTCTCGAGGAGTGCGCATAACAGGATACTCACCATTGGAGTGACAGCCCCGAGAGGTATATCCGTGTAGTTCTTGCATTCCGGCACGCAGCATTTCATGCGAAGTAATTTTTGTTGGGCTAGTTGGTTTGATTCCATGCTTGTAAGACTCAGCGCACATAGCCAAAGCACAAGAACACAGCGGACGACAGGACGAAGCGATGATCAGCGCTTCGTCCCCTCGTCATTCTTGTTTTCGCGTGCTTCGTCTGATCGCAGAGCCCCGCAAGCATTTCATATGGCGCAGCTGAAAGAACCCAGCCATAGTTCGCGAAATACACGGGTGCACTGCGCGGCGGCGGCAGCCCCCACGGGATCAGCCCGTATAAAAGTCCAAAGTTCCATCTACCGCCTGCTAGCAGCGCGCGCCTCAAGTGCAGACGTCGCGTAGCAAAAGCCACGCGAAGGCATTCCTTCGGAGCGAAGTGTGCGAAACCGCAACCGAAACCAGCTACCGACTACCGCTTTCAGTATCACGTGACGTCTAATTCCCCCGTGATTCTTTCCATTATATTTTTTATGACTAGGCTTCACTTTTCCGCAGCGGCGCCATGGCGGCGCTCCCTCCTAGTTTTTTCTTCCTCCATGCCCACGAATCATTCCGTTTTTTTCACGATTTCCATTTGGTCAGGTGTTCTTGGATTGTTAGCGATGGCGCTGGGACGCTCGGACTTGTGAAACCGTAAGTTACCAGTCCCGAAAGTTGTGCTGCACACAAATTTTCATTCACTCTATTAATTTTGTTTACAACTTTCTAAACAATATTCATAAATTAAAAATCTAACGATTTGATCAGCTACTACAAATATATTTATGGCACGATACACACAACCATAGAAAGAAGTCTGCTGTTTTTCTTTCATTTTTCTAAAAGCTTTCTTATCCAAGGGAGGCAGGAATCACGTCACCCTCATAAAATCCTATCTAACATGTGTAATGGACCATACATGCACGAGCGCCGTGAACACACAGCATACGTGCTAAAGCAAAACTTGTGGTGTCTTCGGCTGACGGCACTCGTGAATCACTGTGGCATTGCCTGAAAAACCAACACCGCCACAACGCAACATTTGCAACATTTCGCAGCATGAGCCGGCGACTCTAGTTAGCTGTAGTTCTACACACCATTTGTAGGAACGTAGGATCTTACACCGCTTACACCATGAACGTAGGATAGCCTCCGAGATAGATAAGAGTCTCGGAGGCTATGAAAGAGCGCACAGACACGGCCGGTCTCGAGGGAGAGCGCGCGCTCCTCTCCCTCGAGACCGGCCGTGGCGCAGAAAACTCCACGGGTGCCGTCAGTCAAAGGCACCATTACTAACACTGTTGATCACCTGTATTTTTTTGCAGAGCGTGTAAACAAACGTAACACTCGTGCATGGCACAACCGTCAGGTCGAACCGACGCCCGAGATTACCGGCAACGCTGGGTCATTCAGCGACCGATAATTTCGAATTGCATAGTTAATTTTCCAAAAACAAAGAGTAGCACGGCACATACGCAAGTCAGCGAGCGAACTTCGCTCGTTCGCGTTGTACGTATACAGGGATTTCCGTACATATTTACCTCTCCGTGCTGTATAACATTTTCCCGCGCAAACTACTACATTTGCGTTCCAATTAACGCCAACAAGGTAGACCGCGTTGCGGTCTATTTATGTTTTCGATAAGTGATTTATCACCTTAACATGCTTGCATTTTTCATACGTCGTGGGTAGTAGCAAGCAAAGGCGCCGATTCGATTGGACGCGCTATCTGGGCGAAGTGCGAGGCAACGGATCACCCAGCAGAGCAGAGGCGGGTATTGCGGCTCGCCAGACGCGCAGAAGTCTGTACGGCCGCACCGCCCATAACGATGAAAACAACGGATGTTTCTGCCTCAGCCAACTACCATTTTTCTCCGATTAGGGAAAATGGAGTCAAGTTAATTCAGATGTTAAATCACGTACCACACACACACTAACACACACACACACACACACACACACGCACGCACGCACGCACGCACGCACGCACGCACACACACACACACACACACACACACACACACACACACACACACACACACACACACACACACACACACACACACACACACACACACACACACACACACGCACGCACGCACACGCACACACACACACACACAACACGTGCGCGCGGAGAGAGAGCGTCATCATAAGGATGTTTTTGTCAGCGTTTAAACTAGCTGTTACGGCCGGACAAATATCCAACTTATCCAGCGACCCTATTTTGCAGTAGGACGGTGCCAGGTTACGTAAGCACACAATCGGGTTACGCATTCTGAAGAAAAAGAGAAATAACATGTCAGAAGAAAAGCACGCTGTCGTCTGCTACTATATATTGGCGCCAAGTATCAAAAATGACGGTGCTCCTGCAGGAACCGATACTCTGCGGCGCATCCGTGATTCGGAAGCCTCGGTTGTCAGTGAGGCGAGTGAAGTATGTTGTGGCGTTGCGGTGTTAGTGTGTCATTACATACTTGCGGTTGAACATTCGACATCAGCTACGCACGGCATCAACTACGCGTTAGCTACGCGCGGGTTTCAGCTGAAGATCAAGAACGGCAATGGAGTATTCGCAGTGGGTTGATGCAAAACGGGAGCGGAAAGTAGCATTGCTGTTCGTAGGCGCCGATCACCTCTCACGTTCACTTATCAGCGACTTTTAAATACGGGAACTAAAACGTTCGTTCATAAAAGACTTGGTCGTAAACAGAAGGAATTGACAGATTTACAAACTAGCTCCAGCACTGACGAAGAGGCGCTGGCGGTGCCGGTAATGTCCATCTCTGGGGACAACGCTCGCAGTCTCAAAGTATCAGTTACTGTTAGATACTGGCTGGGCTACCCACCTTTTTCGAAAAGCCGCGTTATGACCAGCTACCGTCAGGTCAGCAAGTATGCCCAAGGTTCTAACATATTGTGTTGGCTTGAGTTGTGTAGAGCCCGAAAGCAGCACAGACAGAGAAAGAGATGTTCTACACACACACGAAGTGGAAGGCATACGCTGGGCCTCACACCTATTCGGTGAAACTTGCATGCGCTGGCGTGGGACAGTCTCTTGAGAAACGCAAAAGATGTCCGAGAAAGAGAACGAAACGGAAGAACAGAATAGCAGGAAGGTTAATTAAGTGACTCTCAGCATGCCGTAAACGAGCAGAAGGGGATAAACGGACAATAAGGAAAGAAAGCGAAAGATGACTGAGGAAATCATGGTATGAAGCTAGGGCGGCGCCGCGCGCGCGTATTCCTTACTGTCGAAACGGTAAAATGCAAATCAATAAAGAGACTATTTTCAGGCTGTATTAAAAAAAAAGGAATCAACACAAAATGTCACCCAACTACGTCATATGATTAGAGCGTACCGCCATAACGTGCTCCGGAGTACTTATTGTTTTCTAAACAATAAGCAAATGGTGAGCCCACATGCATATTAAAAGGAAACTTTATATATAAAACACATCAGACGTGGCAAGCAAACATGTGCCATGCACATGAAACATACATTCCTTTGTTAAAATAGAAGCTGTGAGTAATTTTGCTTGCTTTGCCCATCGTGGAAAGGCTGTTCAATACATTAACAATGCAGTGAGTGCATAGTGCAAGGCAAAAAAGAAAGTGTTTAGGGCCGACGTTTAAGAAAGCCATTGGTGATCCCTCGCTGCCTGTCGCGCGAAGTTCCTGCACAACCATCGAATCATATGACCCCTCAGGTTGTACTCACGAACCGATCAGACAGATAATTAGAAAGCATCGCGGTGCTCTCTAAAATTCACGATGGTTTTGTGGACGCTCTTTAACACAGAGACAAAGAGAAGAAAACACAACACTGCTGCCTTTCTTTCTCTTCTTCTTTTTTTCCGTCTCTGTGTTAAAGAGCGCCCACGAAACCATCATGAACAACCTTCAACTCGCCCAACTTCCCCTTCTGTTGCTCTCTGAAATGCCTCGTCTCGCGCAGATCAAGCGTTTGGTTTTCGGGCAGCATTACTGCGCATGGCAACGACGGCGCGGATCGATGGTTTCTCTACGAGAGATAAGCATTAGCAACGGGAGGGTACGTACGACCCTCGTGCGGCTGTCTTCATTATAATCCTCAAAAAGATGACGCAGCTGATAAGTTCCCTTACAACGTCGTTTCAGTGCTTTCTGCAATTACAACAAGTTGTGTCAGCTTTCTTCACCAAACTCTTTACCAAACTGCGGTGAGCTAATAGCCGCCTACACTGCACGTCGAATTCGCCAAGTTTTTTTCGCGGCCGCCTCAAGTGGTTTAAAATGCGGCACCAAACTTAGGTCATTTACAGCAATGGTTCTTTACGTAATGAAACGTCATTTTGACGTCATCATTAAAAGTTTATGCATGACGTATTTGCCGCCACACAACGTCAGCCAATCAGATTTCAGGAGTTGGCTCTTGACAACCTGGGCGATTCATTTTACCCCATTCTTAAT
The DNA here is from genome assembly GCF_055883805.1 of Amblyomma maculatum. Classification (NCBI taxonomy): domain Eukaryota; kingdom Metazoa; phylum Arthropoda; class Arachnida; order Ixodida; family Ixodidae; genus Amblyomma; species Amblyomma maculatum. The sequence continues at coordinate 16,300,218 of NW_028146738.1, forward strand.
GCAAGCGTAAGTGCTTCCCTTTCTATCATAGATACCTCTTTTTTCCCTCCACAGTTACTTATATATACAATCCATGCATCATGAATACCGCTGCTTAAAATCCGTTTTCACGCTCACGTCATTTTTATGTCACCGCAAAAAGCCATTTCGACACATAGAAATTTCTCGCCACAAATTTGAAACACGTGACTGTTCAGACATCCAATCAGAGAAAAAAAATGGCGCCGAACGGCAGCCATGTCTGTCGAGAATAGGGCCCCAGGCCAGCAATACGAAGCACCATTGTAGTTGTTTAGAATATTTCATGTTCTCTTTTATGTTTTCACGCAGTTTAAGCGTCGGCACATTCGCCCAAACAAATGGTTCCGTTCGTTTGATATCCATGTCAGCCCGTCTTCTGCAGACTGAGCGCATTCAGTTCGTGCGGTTCATTTGCTGAAATCGAATTAAAATTTGCGATATACCAGGCATGTGCGTAGCCCTCGAGCCGATCGCACCATTACGAGAACAAACCACGTGATATGCCGCACAATTTCGGTCTTTATCCCCTGTCGCTGCTCGAGCGAACCGCATCAACGCCTTTTTTTATATTTTATAAGAATAGAGAATGCATTGCCGCCACAAAGGCGACTCGAGCTGGTCTCATGTATGCACATGCTCATCACTTTACTTGGAAAGGAATTTACCTTATTTACTCGATTCTAACCACCCCTCCCCCCCCCCCCTTCTTTGTTTTCTTTTTTTCATGCCTGAACTTAGTTCAGCACCATGATAGAGAGAGCCAAAACATTTATTAGTCACAAGTAACCTTCTTGGTCACAAGGCGGCCGCCGATTTGTTCTCTTGCCCCTTCACGCCGCGCGCCGCTTCCTCATTCCTGCAATGTAGAAAAAATTTTTGGTTAGATATGGACACCAGTGCTCCTTTTGGACCTCTTTGTGCGCTTGTGGTATCATAAAATTTTATTTACTTTTCTGAGCACGAGTCGTCTCGATAGTCTCCAATATGGCCACAAAGTCCTGCATCAATTCAATTCCCTCCTTGAAGGCGTCGCTTAATACTTTCATAACCTGCGCCAAGTGCTTGAGGTACTCGTCAACACTTTTCTTACCTGGAATAGGAAAGAAAAGATAAATTCCCAGGTTAGGAATAACCCTTTCGCACACGCAATTCGTGCGTCGTATTTCGCCCCCGAGCAGCAGTAAGTGCATCATATACATTACTGTAGTCATTAAACGCTGCACATCAATAAAACAAAAGCTCAATAATTTTTACTTTGCATATACTTTGCGTGTTCACGTAAAAAGAAAAAAACAAAGATGGGAGGAAGGGCGAGAGCAAAGTAATACCCTTAAGTAGTGCTCCTCGTGGGTCTCTAAGGTAATCAAATGAAATGAAATGCAGAGTGACATCTTATTGAACGCTTCGACCATTCCGTGAGCGAAAACAAAGCGAGGGACCGTATGGGGACGGCGCCGGAACAATCGCGCAGCGGGAGCGTCTTCTGCGTTTCACCCGCAATGAAACGCGGCCGCAGAGCGGGTTCGATGGCTTGGAGCAAAAACAAAAAGGGGAAGAGGGGAAAAGCAGCTGCTAGTATTCTCGCACGCACGCGCGCTTTCTCCTCCGGTGCTCTCGATCAGAATGTGCTGACTAGCGCCCACGTGTTGTGAATCAAGAGGAGAGACATTCGTCGAATTGAGGCCCTGGCCAATAGCACGCCATGGTCCTTCGTAGGGCAGTCTGCCTTAATAATCCGCTGTGCATAACCGAGTTGCCTCGGTTGCGCAAAGTCAGCCGCGATTGTTTAAAAAATGCACCACATATGCTCTCCGTTGAGATGTTTGCAGCATTTGTATCTGACACATAATATCGACAACACTCTTCGAAGTCGGCATGCATGAGAATTAAACGTGTATGAAATCACACGATCAATATATACTGTTCCGCACTGCATAAAAATGGCGCCGCGTGTAAACAATGGAGGCGTATTGCGCAGTGCACCGCAAATTTTCGGCCATTAGCGCGTCTTATACAAATGTCTGAAGAGCTGCACGGAGACTCGAAACAAAAGGAAAACAACATTAGCACGCTGCTAATCCAATAAAGCATATACTTGCCAGCGTTGTCCATTATCGCCTGTATCACAGATGTGTATCACCGATATACCTCGAGGCCTATGACTATGCGTTTGCCATGGATGGATGTATGGATGGATGAAAGTGGCTCTGCCCTTTGTATCGGACGGCAGCTTGCGCCGCCTAGCCATGAGGGAGACAGGGTTGCCATTTGGCAAATTCTAACAGTGCTAAATGAGCCAAATTTCATACTAAAAATGGCCAAAAGCAGGCAATTTTTTATGTTAGCGCAGGAGAGGGCCTGCTGATGCAACCATATAACGCCCTGAGAGGAAAGCGTGCCGGAAATGGAGTGCTCTTTTCTAGGGAGCAATTACAGATTTAACCGCTATACCGTTGTTGTTGTTGCGACTTTGGGAAGAAGAAGAAGAAAGTGCACGGGCCTGCTACAGAAGCGTTCAGGGGTAGCTCGGCTGCAAACGCTGATTGGTGGACACGCCGCGGCCTGGCGTGACGTTTTTTGCGTCGGGCTCTTTGCTTAACCGGACGTGACGTAGTCAAAAACTGGATTTGCTTGTTTTTTTTCGTCCCCAAACGCTCTAGGTAATCGCTAGGTGCCCACCGCTGTGGCAACGCGCGCGATTCCGGCATTCGGTTCGTGGATCCCGCTGCCAACGTTTATAGATAAACGTTGCTCGCTGCTGCATGGCACCGGCGCGTTCGGTCACCGAGGTGCTCGACGATGGCGGGCCTGCGCGTTTACGTGAATGCGCTTTCGGCACGCCGATCCGGGCTTTACGTTGGGCGGAATGACGTTGATAATGGCGACGACCTGCGGGAGATCGCAAGCACCGTCAAGATAAGTATAAATTGCGCAAAATTGTCTCGCATTTTGCTTATTTATAAGTGCTGTGTCGCTTGTCTCTCCCCACGTGCTTCCAGGACCTCGTGCAGCAGCAGCTCGTGGCATGGACGCTCCTCGTGTTCAAAAAAAAAAAAAAAAAAATCGGCCACGGCTATGGAGACCTCCACAAAAACATCCTCCATCGGCAACAAACCGCTGCCTGACTGCTATGCTGAGGCGCACGTCTGCCGTGCGCATTCTCAACCCTGGTTGAGGTACAAGAACGCAGATTTTTTTGTCGAAAGTTTTGTAATATGTTGCGCATTCATCAAATCGCTATGTTCATAATGCAACTTTTTCCAATCATTTACAGCACCGTTTCCTGTATGCTGCGAAGAGGCCGAGGATTTTCTTTGTACGCAGCAGCCCATGTCAGGGATCGCGGCATCGATCAGCTCTCCAAGATCATCGCGGCAACCCTCGTAAATGTCTACAGTGGAAACATCGCTACAGCATCCAGGGCAGCATATAACCAGGCATTGTGTACGACGTAGTGCACCACTGTCGACGGTGCATGGCAAAGGGCCACGGACGAGTGCTGGGCGTTGTGTTCGCCACGCCGTCACGTCGCTGCGCATCCAAACGGCCCTTTTCAGGGCCGCCCCAATGTTTCCTGGCAGACCGCAGACCTGCACATCCCGCACTCCTCTTCCCTCTCTACGTTGCACGTGGCTTATTCGTATCAATCGCCTCGGCCACCAAAATAACTTGCGCGCTAGGCCTCTTTACCAGGCTCTACGTAAATATACGCATGCATATATCGTGTCAAATTTGATTGAATAAAGTGCTACAGTGCTTATTACCTGCTTCCCTCGCGCATTCTTCCGAGTCTTCAATGCAGCAGCTGCAGAACACGTGGCAGGCGTCACTCTGCTGCCGCGACGAACGCTAACTAAGCCCATACAACAGGGTTAAAAGCTAGAGTATTCTCAGTGTGGTGCGGCTTTGTTCAGCGATGTTAATGGAAGTATCGACATTTTATATAACAACTGCATAATCGTCTTGAATATTGCTTCATAAAGTACTGTACTGCTTAATTCTCACTTACCTCGTGCATTCCACAGCTGCTGCAGCTAGCACATGGCCAGCGTCGTTCTCTCCAGTGCTGCAGGCTACAATATACACCGCGGCTTTGTGCCGCTGTGTATTTTTTTTATAAATTCATCACATTTCGAAGGTTATAGTCGCCATCCAAGGATCACTTAAGGCAGGGGTCCCACTCCGGCAGCGCGAATGTGCCATTTTAGGCAATGTTTGCGTGAGCATTCTGCGCGTTGTTCTTTTTCGAAGATCACAATATAGGCATCATTCGAAAGCTTAATATACTATCTGTCAAATGACGTGCGCTGCTTTAGTGTGTCAACGTTATCAACTGCATGAGAGGTGGTTTTGCAGATGACAAATTCGCTAGCGTCGTTGATATACCCTACTTCGGATTAGTTTGCTGAAGAAACTGCTGCACTTAGAACAGTTTCCTTTGGCCTACACATAGAATGGGTACTTATATTATGAAACGTGGAGCGTAATTATTTTTAATTTAATCAGTATTTGATCGGCAGCCTTTTAAACATGGTAAAGTTTGGCTACTTTGGGCACGAATATCTGCGCTTTATCAACGCGCACAGCAGTAAAATTTTTACCACTTCGGGCGCACATTATAATAGTTGAGTGTACGAAGTTTCATCGAAATTTATTCGCTAGTTCGTTTTTAATTACCTTTCCAATTTGAAGATTTCCGTAATACTGCCTCACATCGCATAGCTTGATCAGAAAAACCGCTCATTCTACAGCCTAGGAATCATGCATGGCGAAACTAGAATAGTCGTTATTTGTGATTATGGACGCAAATTGCGCTTTATACAATTAGCACGATCATACTGAGCCTTCAAATATAATCAATTTTTCCTACACGGCATTCAATCGAGAAGGCCGTCATACTCAGCAACGTGAGCCTTGTTTGAGTTGGCTTTTTATTAATATTGTATTACTGTAAAATAAAGTTAAAATAAGAAGCACAAACCATGATGATAATTAGTATTTGCACCTGTATTCGGTCATTAAAGGTTTTTTACTGCTAACGCCATCTAGGTAAAAGCAGCAAAAGTGTGAGTTCATTCAATTGCCAGGAGAGGCGCGCGTAACTACACTCCTTCAAAGTATTGAAGCTAGTAGAAACCTAGAAGTCAGCTTCTCTGCAGTGCAAAAACCCCTTCACCATGGCGGCCAAACCTGTTTTGGGGGCAGAAATCAGGTGCAGTGCAGGAGATGTCTATTGTGGTAATAATGCCCACGTACATTTCCTGCACCCCTCTTCTTGTCGCAATTATGGGATTAAGAACCCCTCCGTTTGTGAGTGCCATTCATAACACCTCCCCTGCCCCTACCTCCTCCAGGCTCTCAATAGTGAAGGAATTCTGCTCAACACTTTCGCGCATGACATCAGGCTGGACATAGAAGTATTCTGCTCTGCACCCAACTTCTGCCCTCAAAACAGGTTTGGCTGCCATGGTGAAGGGGTTTTGCTCTGCTGACTTCTAGGTTTCAGCAACCCACCTATACTACTTTTGTGCTGTGAAGTGTTTTGCTTGTTGCTATTTGCATTGTTGTTTTTGAGGTGAGAGTCACACTTTTCAAAAATTCATTGCCTGTCTAAACAACTTCTTTCTACAGCAGATCCGGTTTCAAACATCTCATAGAGGAAGAATTTCGACGACTCTCTCACCTGATGCAGAGGCTACAATTCATGATATAGAGGAAAGCAGGGAGTGTCAGTGGAGTGAAAGGAATGAATGGATACCTGGAGGCACCACTCGATTGAGAACGTGGTGCGAGACACCGCTGGTTCTTAGCACAAGGAGACGCATCTACTCAAAGTGGAAACACAAACAGTTCATTAGGGAAGGACCGCGGAGTGAAAGTTTTATCTAGGTGACAAGACATGACACGCGCACTACGTGCGTGCACATGTTTTGCGCGCATACACTGTGGTTTATGCGGGGGCTATTCGCTCGCACGAAGAACCTGCACATGGTCACCGCATCACCCTTTGCACCCCTGCATTGTGTGCGAACAGTGGACGCTCGCCTGCAGTGCTAAGCCGCTAACCTTCACGCCAATCGCTGAGGGGCTTTGCGTTATTTTGTGCTTTTCTGAATATGCTTCTGGCCCTGTACTTTTTCCCTCACGCATTCGTATTTCGCCAGGCGCTTCAGGCTCGGATAGCAAGTGACACGGCTAGCAAAATCCAAACAGAATGCGCAGAATATCCTCCGGTAAATTTACATATATCGGGCTTGCTTTTCGGCTGGCGACAAAAGTGCAAATTTATCAAAATTAAGGCATGCCTTGACAGATTGCAGGTTGCTTGGACGAGGTTCTTCATCCGTGCGCGCAGTTGGTCCAGTGGTATTTCTCGCAAAATGTAGACATCATGTGTTTGACAGCGAGTGCTACGGATATCGCCACGTTATGCTGCATGGTGTGCTGGCAAAATGCTCGCACGTGACTTCACGATACGCCAGCTGGCATACCACGCGTATGATCCACCGTTTAGATGCTATGTGCGTCATGCGACTCTCAAATATTGGGCGAAAAAGGAATAGGACAGTAGACCAAAAGAAATAGTTTCGGCCGGCGGTATCGAGTGGATGCATCCTTCACATCTCCGTTGGTGCGTGCTCTGTTCCCTAGAGCTTTCAGTGGCACACGTGTGCTTAGGTGCAGCTGTCCTCTCGGAAAGCACCGCTCTGAATGTAGCTTCGCAGCCGCTACAAGAAATACAACTGCAAAAGGACGACGTCGCATACGGAGTACAGATGAAAAAAAAAAAAAGAAACGAAGGAATTCGACGCTGCTGAACCGAATGTCGAGCGTTAGCTGAAATGAGAATGTACACTGTTTTGGTTCAGTGCTTTTCATGCTTATAAACATTACAAATATGTGCTCATAGATAATCAAAAACCAGACGTCATCACCGATAATCATCGTAATGAAACGATAATGAAACGTAACAGCCGTTGTACGTCTGTCTAATTGTATATGGTCACTTACGAAGCGTGTATGGACATCTTCGCAAAGGTGGGAAAGCTGACCGCACTACGCTGCGTGGAAAGAGAGAAGTTTCAACTGCAGACAGCGTAACATAAACAAAGTGACACCGAGAGGGCAGCTGGGCGCATTTCACTGTGACAAGAGAAAAGTGCTTGCCTACATGTAAACCGAATTACCGGATTCCTTCGGCGCACACGCAGTGGCATTAGTGGGGCCAAGTAGGGCTAATGCGCGTGCGCAGCCGGCACTCTCTACTTCTTTGTGCGTCTACGCTATGCTCAAAATAGTAAGCCTCGAAGCCGTGGATTCATGTTTCAAGGCCAGGGGTCTGTTTTAAATAATAATATAATAATAATAATAATAATAATATTATTATTATTATTATTATTATTATTATTATTATTATTAATATTATTATTATTATTATTATTATTATTATTATTATTATTATTATTATTATTATTATTATTATTATTATTATTATTATTATTATGCAATGCACCGTAAACGCTTTCGCGGACATTTAGTGCATGTGGTGGGTTGACGGAATAAAGCGCGTGTCTGTATCCGGCGGTCGTGCAGAAGAGAGTACTGTTATCCACCGCGGCACACGCGCATCGCCACTGTTTTTAGACTGCCGCAATGAAAAAAATCGAACGTATTTGTTAGCACAATGACAGCCTCCCTTTACGAGCGCACATGGTCATCCCCGATTAGTCATCGCGGTGAAATTCCAAGCTTTTTGGGTGTTTCTTGCACCTCATTTAGGTTTTGTACCGAAAAAAAAAAAGTAAATAAAAGTCGCGTTTGGTTTTGACATAGGACATCGTTTTCTTCACACCTTCGAACACGTCAGTTAGTTTTAGTAAAGTAAGTAGAGGAGGCTCAGAATTTTTGCCTCCGAATGGCTGAATATCGATTGACACCACCGAAATGAAATAAGCGACGATGTGTGGAGCGGAAATCACATGACAGTCTGATTCGGCGCGCAGTTTTGACGTCAAGGTCACCAGCGGCATTTTTCTTTTTTTACTGAAAGCATTTCCGATAACAAACATGCAAACCAGTAAAAGAAAATAAAACGAAAGACTAACGCTAGTTGTAATCCTTACTGCTTAGCATCAAGGAGCCACGTGGTCTTACTCAAAAAGATTCAGAAATATAAGCGTAGTAGCACAGCTAGCAGTGCGAAAGCAATTCCAAGCAAACACGCAGAAGACACACGGCAATATCTACCAAGGCAGCAGTTGTTGCTTCCCTCAGGAGATAGGAGCCTGAGTCTTGCACGAAGACACATTCACGAACTGGGCTGAACCTGTAAAATCCGTTTCGAAATGATTTTTGATAACAATACCACGTCAATTCGATGTAGACAGCTATATGTCGAGACCTTGCGGTGAAACCCAGAGTTGACCGCGTCGAGTGATCGCTATAGCTTCGTTCCCACGTGTAGCGAACATCACCCATTTTTGCTGTGCACAGATAACAAATGGCGACCACGCCTTGCAGACACTTTTTTTTTTTTTTTTAGTGATGGGAAAACAAATTTCCACTCCTTTGCAATGATAAAATCGGAAATAAATGGGAGGGAATGGAAACATAATGTTCAAAAAACAAAATGACTTGAAACAGCATCTCCGCAGAAGAAACTGCATAAATATTCGCAGCATCTGCCATTTTCTTGGTTTAGAGAAATTGCTTCAAGGGTCCATCAACTTGCATCTTGAGCGTTCACGAGCATACTTCAACCGACTGATTGGAAAGTCATTCTAAGGAGTTCTTGTGTGGACAAAAAAAGCAGGAGGATAAGGGTTAGGTGCAACAAGTGGCCCTGAACCAGCTCTGGCATTGTTCAACTCTAATCCTGCTGAAACGCTGCATGGCATAGTGAAACAACAAAACATTGGGGTGAGGTCAACGAATTGTCACCATGATTGATCTTATGATAGAGGAAGAGAGAAGGACAGGGACTGGTCATTTTGGGCAAGGGCTAAAAATATACAGGCACGAGGGACAGGCAAAGCGCTTTGTCCCATGTCTCTCGACCATCCCTGCCTCTTTTTTGCGCTTTGTCAAAATGAGCAAACTCCACCAACTAGCCCAAGAGACAGCATTGCAGAGAGACAGTGTGCCTAAAGCTCATAGCCGCTTTTTGTAAGCCTACAAAAGCTAGTAAATTCAGACTAGATTGACCAAATTTGACCAAAATAATCTGGGCATGCACTGGGAAAATGTTTTGTCTAACATGAAAATGAATACATTCCGATGCCTGTGCTTCTTAGCATTCGTCAAGTTTTTTCTCAGTGTGGCTATTGAAGAAAGTATAAAGGCATACCACTTCCCCAAAGTACATCCAAAATTGCGTCATGTTGGGGGTAGAAGTGGCGTGGGGTGAAGGGAACTACTGGAATACATAAGCCCCGACTCCAAACACACATGCGTCATGCACTGCCGCGCTAACGTCGTCGCACGCGTCAGCCAAAGCCGGTCTGCGCATGCGCGCAGCGCCTGCGTGCATCGCGAGCTCTGATGCTGTGATCTGTCCCTGCCAGATATCTGGTGCGTGCTACACGCGTCGAAAACTAGCGAGGGGTTGGGACCGCGCGGCTGTCCCCTACTCCGTTCTTCTCGTCCTGAAGTCCACTTAGCTCCCCCTGCTTCTTTTCTTCACAGAATAGTTTTCTTCATGGTTCTCAAATTTTCTCAGTCCGCGCGAGAGGGTGAGCGAGCCAGCACCACGAACATGCAGGTGCATTCCCCTTTTGCGACGCCTGCCGTGACGGCGGCGTTGACGTCGCGGCGCATGGAAAGTGCTTTGGAGTACCCGCTTTATTTATGGCAGTTACGAGGGTTTACCTACAGAAGGAATGTGAGGATTGACTGCCATGTTTGTCAGTTCTTCGATTTTCCGTACTGTTTCCTCGGGCTGTTTATCTTTTTTCTATCAATGATGAAACAAACCCTTCACACATTCGTGGGGACAATGTTTGCAAACGGTGTAGGTTCGCCAGTACCTGTCTAAATGGGGCGATCCCCCCCCTCCCCCCTCCCTTCTTCATTGGAACCGCAGATGAACCAAAAAGAGTATCTTATTGTACGATCCCCAGACATGTCAAAAGAATTCCGGGGCTGGCAAATTTCAAATTATGAAATCATTGCCAAGAAACACTTGTGCTAGTTGCAAAGCGGCGCATATTTAGATAACTGCTAGTGATGTCGCACTTTTCTGGTCGTCTTATTGCTCAGAATATGTTTATTTATTTATTTTATTTACATTACCCCTCAGGGAGGCATTACATATATTTTGAATATATTTCAGAAATATGTTGCACTCACGCTCTCGAGTGCTGCTAGTATGGCAGTCCGCTTTCTCAACGCACCTTATAGCTAAAAATGTCGCAACAAGAGCGCAGACTGACTTGAAACTAGAGCTCGCGGTAGTTATTGTAGCTGGAGTACCATTACCAATGTACGCTTACTACCAGCGCTGGTGCATTCGCCTTCAGCCCACCTGCTCATGTTGCTGTATATAGCACAAGGAGCTCAATCTAAAACATCAATCTATTCGTTGTGTCGTCTTCTGACCTTGTGCTCCCGTCCACGTTCCGCGCTGTCACCTCAAGATGCATAAGCAACACGCCCAAGCTGCTATTCTAAATAAAAACAAAAATGGGGGAGGGGGAGGGGTGGTTAGCTTACCGTCAACACTATATAGCCTCGTGTGTATAAATGGAAATGCCTCCACCCCCCCCCCCCACCCCCCCCCCCCCCCCAGGGAAAAAAGAAAGCGGTCAGCGCGTTATGAAAAGGAAAGTACGCACACCCACATATATCAGCGCGCGCGTTTTTTTTTTTCTACTTTTATTACAACAGAAAAATTACCGACGATTACGTTACTTCCTAATTCCAAGATGGCCACCGTGGGACGGTGGCCATCATGGAATTAGTTCAAATTCTGCCACCAGGCTACGCCCCTGATTCAGGACTGAGAAAGTGCCTATCGGCCTTGCCCCCAGTTGGCCGGGGGACCCAACCATTGCTTTGTAGAGAAGCTTTCTTTTGTTGGAGGGTGGGTTTTTTAAAGCCCCATTCTTCTCCCAGCCGTGCGCAGGGGGAAGCGTTCACCTGTTCTTAGCTTGACTGCTGCGGATTGCAGGACTGCGGGGTGCTAGCTTGCCTTACCACAGCTGAACTTGAGCGGCGACGCGGACCGCCGCCGCTCGATTCGGCCATGACCGAATGTGCGTAACGTAAATGAAAAGTACCACATCGTTTTGTTGTTCACTGTTCTGGATAGAGTGGAAGCTTGAGCGAGTTGATGATACATCATCGATATATGTTCAGGATAGCTCAAGTGTATACCAAAAATGGAAAGGTGCGATATGATGGAAGATATTTATGTGGCCTTTGTATACTATACTTTGACTCACAAGAGATTTGCACCACTGCTAAAGGCAGGGGCTCCCTGGCCCATTCAAATGCGCGCTGTAATATGTAATTGTGCTCCGACGCACCCCTCGAATCAGCAAGGGCGACATTGGGAGCACAATTGCCTATTATAGGTGGTGTGGATAGTGGTTATTCAAACAAAAGGAAGGAAAAGAGTGCTGCCGGCCCCTTTAACTGCTATCTAAAATCTGAAGCGCCCAAGCTGCAGCCGGCGGGAAAGCAAAATGATGGGCAGAGGAAAGCGAGGGGAAGTGCAGAGGGGAGCTATAACAAGAAATTACAGGGGGAGCTTTGTACATTAGTTACAAAGTACAAAAAAAAAGGGAAACGCGTTTGCCTCGCTCGCGCGCAAGTGTCCAAGTGCTCCGTCCCGGCCTTTCACAGTACTAAAAACATTTTGTGAGACGAAGTATACATCTTTGGTGGTTTCGTCATGAACTCTGGCTGAAATCGACACTTGTATTGTCTTTCCTTTGATACCCATCTTTTAAGCTGTTATCGCTTTTGAAGTTATGGCATTTAGAGTAGGATATTCTTGCGAGTTCTCTGGTGCAGAACTACTTTTATCAAACGTTATTGCACATAATAAAATTGCAATAAAGTCGGTTTCAATCAACAGTAATCATTTTCTTTTTTCTTTTAGTTCGGGCTTTCCTAACCATAGAAACTGACGTTGGTAACCCAATGAGCTAAGAAAAGAGCGATGGCCAATTTCATTTTACCTTAGAGAGGAGAGTCGGCATTGCGAAATAGGTGTGAAATACCTACCAAAAGGGTAAGCACCACGCAGCTGCCGCAATGCATTCAGGCTAAATTTTGGGGGAAATGAATTGGAGAGGGGAGGGTAGCAGACAGTTATGAGGCAACGTCGCCAGTAGAAGCGGGTTAGTTTCGCAAGCGCGTTAGACCGCTCCTTCTCGACCCTTCCCCATTGAATCTCCTCTGTACTCCTCATTGGTTAGATGTACAGGGGGGGTCAAAATTTCCCAGGCCGCAGGTTTTGCTTCTGGTCAGCATATTCTGACACGTGAGATTCCATTGAAGATATAAATTATCTCAGAGGTTAGAATAATGCTTATTCTACCCTCCAGGTGTATTTTGAGATTTGCGGCCGTCGTAGCTGCCCGACTATACTGCTCACAAGCAGACCCTGTGGCATGGGAACTTTTGACCCCCCCTGTACGTCTTTGCTGCATTGCGAACCCAGTGTACTTTCTATATATTTATTCACTTATTTATTTATTCACTACCAGCATCACCTGCTTTCATAACAAGCATAGAACAGCAATCACTCGCGCTAACCACGGTAAAATGCATAACTGGCTGCCACTGAGGCATTCTTTGGAGTCAAAGGATTCGTTTCTGTGGTTGTATGTGCAACAAAAGAATAATGCAAGACGCCCTTCGGTTACTTACTGCCCCTAGAATTTGTCCGGACATGTACTTCCCCGCGCTGCCCTGATGTGGCCATTTGGCGTGCTGAACAGCTTTCTGTTTTTTTTTTTTTTTTTTTTTTAGAGCCCAGCTTTTTGGCGCCCGTTCCTGCGTTTCGCGTCGCCGTCTGCGTTGTCCCTCGTAACCAGCTCCGCAGCCAGGGCAGCGCACGCTCCTGCCACCATTCGCCGCTGCGTGTCCCCCCCCCCCCCCCCCCTTTTTCCTTTGTGGCGGCGACGGTGTTTTCCGGTGTAAGTGGATCGCGGTGCATGCATCCTAAGCCGAAACGCAGAGCCACGTTGACTTGACTCGCTAGCGGCGTCAGCGGCATCAGTCAGTCGCTGCTATCTCTTCGCTGCGCAACGCTCCTACAGGTCCATACGCTGCCTTACGCGAACTCCTGATCCACAAAGCTTCCTTCATGACAGTCAAGAACTGTTAGTGGAGTGTTTCTTGAAGAAACACGTGTGAAAAATAAAATACAAAAGTTGTCTTTGCCTCAATCTATCGAAAAGCTGGAACAGCCAATGAGATATGCTCAAATTTCGCATTAGGAAGTAACGTAATCGTCGGTAATTTTTCTGTTGTAATTAAAGTAGAAAAAAAAAAAACGCGCGCGCTGATACATGTGGGTGTGCGTACTTTCCTTTTCATAACGCGCTGACCGCTTTCTTTTTTCCCTGGTGGGGGTGGGGGGGGGGGGGGGTGGAGGCATTTCCATTGAAACACACGAGGCTATATAGTGTTGACGGTAAGCTAACTGCACCTCCCCCTCCCCCATTTTTGTTTTTATTTAGAATAGCAGCTTGGGCGTGTTGCTTATGCATCTTGAGGTGACAGCGCGGAATGTGGACGGGAGCACAAGGTCAGAAGACGACACAACGAATAGATTGATGTTTTAGATTGAGCTCCTTGGGCTATATACAGCAACATAAGCAGGTGGGCTGAAGGCGAATGCAATAGCGCTGGTAGTAAGCGTACATTGGTAATGGTACTCCAGCTACAATAACTACCGCGAGCTCTAGTTTCAAGTCAGCCTGCGCTCTTGTTGCGACATTTTTAGCTATAAGGTGCGTTGAGAAAGCGGACTGCCATACTAGCAGCACTCGAGAGCGTGAGTGCAACATATTTCTGAAATATATTCAAAATATATGTAATGCCTCCCTGAGGGGTAATGTAAATAAAATAAATAAATAAACATATTCTGAGAAATAAGATGACCAGAAAAGTGCGACATCACGAGCAGTTATCTAAATATGCGCCGCTTTGCAACTAGCACAAGTGTTTCTTGACAATGATTTCATAATTTGAAATTTGCCAGCCCCGGAATTCTTTCGACATGTCTGGGGATCGTACAATAAGATACCCTTTTTGGTTCATCTGCGGTTCCAATGAAGAAGGGGGGGGGGGGGGATCGCCCCATTTAGACAAGTACTGGCGAACCTACACCATTTGCAAACATTGTCCCCACGAATGTGTGAAGGGTTTGTTTCATCATTGATGGAAAAAAGAAAAACAGCCCGAGGAAACAGTACGGAAAATCGAAGAACTGACAAACATGGCTGTCAATCCTCACATTCCTTCTGTAGGTAAACCCTCGTAACTGCCATAAATAAAGCGGGTACTCCAAAGCACTTTCCATGCGCCGCGACGTTAACGCCGCCGTCACGGCAGGCGTCGCAAAAGTGGAATGCACCTGCATGTTCGTGGTGCTGGCTCGCTCACCCTCTCGCGCGGACTGAGAAAATTTGAAAACCGTGAAGAAAACTATTCTGTGAAGAAAAGAAGCAGGGGGAGCTAAGTGGACTTCAGGACGAGAAGAACGGAGTAAGGGACAGCCGCGCGGTCCCAACCCCTCGCTAGTTTTCGACGCGTGTAGCACGCACCAGATATCTGGCAGGGACAGATCACAGCATCAGAGCTCGCGATGCACGCAGGCGCTGCGCGCATGCGCAGACCGGCTTTGGCTGACGCGTGCGACGACGTTAGCGCGGCAGTGCATGACGCATGTGTGTTTGGGGTCGGGGCTTATGTATTCCAGTAGTTCCCTTCACCCCACGCCACCTCTACCCCCAACATGACGCAGTTTTGGATGTACTTTGGGGAAGTGGTATGCCTTTATACTTTCTTCAATAGCCACACTGAGAGAAAAAACTTGACGAATGCTAAGAAGCACAGGCATCGGAATGTATTCATTTTCATGTTAGACAAAACATTTTCCCAGTGCATGCCCAGATTATTTTGGTCAATTTTGGTCAATCTAGTCTGAATTTACTAGCTTTTCTAGGCTTACAAAAAGCGGCTATGAGCTTTAGGCACACTGTCTCTCTGCAATGCTGTTTCTTGGGCTAGTTGGTGGAGTTTGCTCATTTTGACAAAGCGCAAAAAAGAGGCAGGGATGGTCGAGAAACATGGGACAAAGCGCTTTGCCTGTCCCTCGTGCCTGTATATTTTTAGCCCTTGCCCAAAATTACCAGTCCCTGTCCTTCTCTCTTCCTCTATCATGAGATCAATCATGGCAATTCGTTGACCTCACCCCAATGTTTTGTTGTTTCACTATGCCATGCAGCGTTTCAGCAGGATTAGAGTTGAACAATGGCAGAGCTGGTTCAGGGCCACTTGTTGCACCTAACCCTTATCCTCCTTTTTTTTGTCCACACAAGAACTCCTTACAATGACTTTCCAATCAGTCGGCTGAAGTATGCTCGCGAACGCTCAAGATGCAAGTTGATAGACCCTTGAAGCAATTTCTCTAAACCAAGAAAATGGCAGATGCTGCGAATATTTATGCAGTTTCTTCTGCGGCTATGCTGTTTCAAGTCATTTTGTTTTTTGAACATTATGTTTCCATTCCCTCCCATTTATTTCCGATTTTATCATTGCAAAGGAGTGGAAATTTGTTTTCCTATCACTAAAAAAAAAAAAAAAGTTGTCTGCAAGGCGTGGTCGCCATTTGTTATCTGTGCACAGCAAAAATGGGTGATGTTCGCTACACGTGGGAACGAAGCTATAGCGATAACTCGACGCGGTCAACTGTGGGTTTCACCGCAAGGTCTCGACATAGAGCTGTCTACGTCGAATTGACGTGGTATTGTTATCAAAAATCATTTCGAAACGGATTGAACAGGTTCAGCCCAGTTCGTGAATGCACCTTCGTGCAAGACTCAGGCTCCTATCTCCTGAGGGAAGCAACAACTGCTGCCTTGGTAGATATTGCCGCGTGTCTTCTGCGTGTTTGCTTGGAATTGCTTTCGCACTGCTAGCTGTGCTACTATGCTTATATTTCTGAATCTTTTTGAGTAAGACCACGTGGCTCCTTGATGCTAAGCAGTAAGGATTACAACTAGGGTTAGTCTTTCGTTTTATTTTCTTTTACTGCTTTGCATGTTTGTTATCGGAAATGCTTTCAGTAAAAAAAGAAAAATGCCGCTGGTGACCTAGACGTCAAAACTGCGCGCCGAATCAGACCGTCATGTGATTTCTGCTCCGCACATCGTCGCATATTTCATTTCGGTGGTGTCAATCGATATTCAGCCATTCGGAGGCAAAAATTCTGAGCCTCCTCTACTTACTTTACTAAAACTAACTGACGTGTTCGAAGGTGTGAAGAAAACGATGTCCTATGTCAAAACCAAACGGGACGTTTATTTACTTTTTTTTTTCCGGTACAAAACCGGAATGAGGTGCAAGAAACACCCAAAAAGCTTGGAATTTCACTGCGATGACTAATCGGGGATGACCATGTGCGCTTGTAAAGGGAGGCTGTCATTGTGCTAATAAATACGTTCGATTTTTTCATTGCGGCAGTCTAAAAACAGTGGCGATGTGCGTGTGCCGCGATGGATATCAGTACTCTGTTCTGCACGACCGCCCGATACAGACACGCGCTTCATTTTGTCACCCCACCACATGCAGTAAATGTCCGCGAAAGCGTTTACGGTGCATTGCATAATAATAATAATAATAATAATAATAATAATAATAATAATAATAATAATAATAATAATAATAATAATAATAATAATAATAATAATAATAATAATAATAATAATAATAATAATAATAATAATAATAATAATAATAATATTAAAACAGACCCCTGGCCTTGAAACATGAATCCACGGCTTCGAGGCTTACTATTTTGAGCATAGCGTAGACGCACAGAGAAGTAGAGAGTGCCGGCTGTGCACGCGCATTAGCCCTACTTGGCCCCACTAATGCCACTGCGTGTGCGCCGAAGGAATCCGGTAATTCGGTTTACATGTAGGCAAGCACTTTTCTCTTGTCACAGTGAAATGCGCCCAGCTGCCTCTCGGTGTCACTTTGTTTATGTTACGCTGTCTGCAGTCGAAACTTCTCTCTTTCCACGCAGCGTAGTGTGGTAAACTGTCCCACCTTTGCGAAGATGTCCATACACGCTTCGTAAGTGACCAAATACAATTAGACAGACGTACAACGGCTGTTACGTTTCATTATCGTTTCATTACGGTGATTATCGGTGATGACGTCTGGTTTTTGATTATCTATGAGCACATATTTGTAATGTTTATAAGCATGAAAAGCACTGAACCAAAACAGTGTACATTCTCATTTCAGCTAACGCTCGACATTCGGTTCAGCAGCGTCGAATTCCTTCGTTTCTTTTTTTTTTTTTTTCATCTATACTCCGTATGCGACGTCGTCCTTTTGCAGTTGTATTTCTTGTAGCGGCTGCGAAGCTACATTCAAAACGGTGCTTTCCGAGAGGACAGCTGCACCTAAGCACACGTGTGCCACTGAAAGCTCTAGGGAACAGAGCACGCACCAACGGAGATGTGAAGGAGACAACCACTCGATACCGCCGGCCGAAACTCTTTATTTTGGTCTACTGTCCTATTCCTTTTTCGACCAATATTTGAGAGTCGCATGACGCACATAGCATCTAAACGGTGGATCATACGCGTGGTATGCCAGCTGGCGTATCGTGATGTCATGTGCGAGCATTTTGCCAGCACACCATGCAGCATAACGTGGCGATATCCGTAGCACTCGCTGTCAAACACATAATGTCTACATTTTGCGAGAAATACCACTGGACCAACTGCGCGCACGGATGAAGAACCTCGTCCAAGCAACCTACAATCTGTCAAGGCATGTCTTAATTTTGATAAATTTGCACTTTTGTCGCCAGCCGAAAAGCAAGACCGATACATGTAAATTTACCGGAGGATATTCTGCGCATTCTGTTTGGATTTTGCTAGCCGTGTCACTTGCTATCCGAGCCTGAAGCGCCTGGCGAAATACGAATGCGTGAGGGAAAAAGTACAGGGCCAGAAGCATATTCAGAAAAGCACAAAATAGCGCAAAGCCCCTCAGCGATTGGGCGTGAAGGTTAGCGGCTTAAGGCCCCCGTACGGTCGTTTTTAGAGGCGCTGCGCTCGTCCGCCTTCCGCCAGCTGGAGGACGCGTTCGGCACGGGAGGCGCATAGGGTGCTATACGGTCACTTTTGGGCATCTTTTGGGTGGCGGATTTCTCCAGCGCTCTGATTGGCGCGCCCGGCGCGCGCTGCTTCGAACGTCGAAACACTGCATATGACGGCTGCGGCGCTGGTTTGGGGAAACGTTTCCTCTTCACGGTGGCTCTCGATCGTCGGCTATCAAATTAATTTGCACCTAGCTGTAGAGTTATTGAGCCCTCGCATATACAGCACAAACAGTATGAACTGACCATTAGTAGAGCGATTAAGTCGCCGGCGATGCAATCATCCAGCAACAGCGTAGACGCAAGCATATGCCCCAACGGCACCTGCTTTCGCCGTCTACTTGGTGTGTTTATGTTAGTATGAGGAGAAGACGGCACGAATTTTTTTAAGTACTCCCGAACATATGCATTGAAAGGTAAAGTGTATACATTCATACCTCCCCTGCCAGTGTTCGCGCGTTCACTTCGGTATAGCACTCGCGGCAAAGATGCAGGAGCTGGTAATTTAATGTTTTCATCCGAAATTACAGCCTAAACACATTTTACAACACGCCTGTTTTACTGTGAGAAAATAGACTGCAAAGCATAAACAAACATGCACATCATTTGTAACATGTACAGAAGCACAGTTTTCCGTGCGGTTCTCCCCGGTGGTAGCAATTTATTAGTGGCGTACATTTCGCCACGTAATCCTCATTTCTGGCTGCAACATACAGCTGTGGCGTTGCATATGAGATGCATTTGCACGCAGAAAATGTGTTGAGGTTCATGACAGTAACAAATCTTTAAAAGTGCATGGAATTATTTGTTATGGTATCCATGCCATAGCAAATGATTCAAACAGTGCATGTTCAAATTATCTCTAAAATTCAATGTGTTTACTTCTTCAAACACATTTAAAATAGCTGCTCAACTAGTTTATTTGTATTCAGTTTGGTTTTCAGCACTACTCATATTTGATTCAGCAGCAAGACTATGCTATTCATAATCAGTTTGGTTGGCAAAACTACAATTCGCATGCCCCCCAGTAAGTAATACTAGTTTCTCCATCTCTGTGCTGCCTATATTAATAAGTGCCTTCATGTCAAGTGCAGCATAAACTTCCTTTTCTTGTGGTCTTCCTAGGTTTCATGTGTGTGCACTGCTTTTGTCATTTCAGACACAGAAAGTAGCAAATGAAATCTGGCGATTGAGTGTTAACACACAGCTCAAGCTACTCAGCTGCGGCATGTACTGAAAAGAATTGTTACCAATTGAGACAGCCTCTACCAGTCAAATTTCAAGTGAAATATTTGTACAGTTAGTGCTGAGCACAAATAAACAAGAATTATGGCACAATTGTGCTGCTGCTGAGGAAGAGTCCATAAAGTTTTCGAAACATTGCGTGATATGAAATGACTATTCTAAGTACAAATATGTATATATTGGATGTTTTGTGGGGAATGAGTGTTTTATTCTTCTGTTGTAGTTTTATTTCACTGTTCCTCATACTTAAAAACAATACAGCTAAGAGTAAGCACTGAAAAGTCGCGTCACTGCACGACAGAGTAATAGGGCATGGACGGAGCGGTCAGTTGGGATCAAGAAATACTTAGCGCCCACTGCCTTGCATCAGCTAAGGGTCCCCACTTGTAGAGAAAAACTGTCTAGGGGCTAAATGTAAAACAGTGACCAAGTGTAATGGCATGTTACTTAGTTGCCAAGACAGCATGCAGACTTGATGGAAACAAAGCAAAGACCCGAGGCTTTTGCTATAACTATCCTGCAAGCCCATACATCAAGTTCATCGTGGAGTGAATACACAGATCCTCAATACAATTCAAAGAACAGAAACCAATTGTAGTGGCATGTAAACACAGTGCAGTTCTCCAAAAGAGTCACGACAAAACTGCACCTTGTGATATCGAATAAAATATCCCCTCTGAGAATTTCAAGAATTAGATCTAGAAGACAGAGAGCCTGAAGAGATGTGGACTGATGTTTGTGATATAATACAAGAAGTTGCTAATAAGGTAGTTCCAAAGCAAAAGAAATGCAAGAAAGCAAACTGGTTATCTGAAGAGGCTTTGCAAATAGCTGAGGAAAGGAGGATGGCAAAAGTCATGGGGGAAAGAGAAAGCTACAAGGTTCTCAATGTTGATTTTCAGAAAATAGCAAGGAGAGATAAGAATGCCTTCCTGAACATACAGTGCCAAGCTGTTGAGGACAACAGCCAATTAAGGAACACAAGAGCTTTGTATACGTTATCAAAGATATCAAAGGAAGCTTCTGCGCTAAGCTGGGCGTGATAAAGGACAAACGAGGCAAGGACCTCACTGAAGCCTCAGAGATAAAGAAGAGGTGGCAGGAATACACAGAAGAACTGTACAAGAAGGACCCGAATGTGCAAACCCAACATAAGACGGTTGTGATTACTGATCTCGAGCCAGGCATCCTGAAGAGTGAAGTTGAATGGGCCTTAGCCAGCCTTGCTAAGAACAAAGCTAGTGGAATTGATGGCATTCCAGCTGAGTTGCTTCAAAACTTCAACCATGACGCTGTTAACATTCTGCACACATTATGTCAGAAGATTTGGACAACCCTGCAGTGGCCACAGGATTGGAGAAGGTCAGTTTACATCCTCATTCCAAAGAAAGGCAGTGCCAAAGATTGTTCCAACTACCGCACGATCGCGCTTATTTCGCATGCTAGCAAGGTGATGTTGAAAATCCTCCAAGGAAGGCTGTAGCAGTATGTGGATCGGGAGCTTCCGGACGTGCAAGCTGGGTTTCGCAAGGGCAGAGGAACTAGAGACCAAATTGCCAACCTTCGCTGGATCATGGAAAAAGCAAGAGAGTTCCAGAAACCCATCTACTTCTGCTTTATTGATTATGCGAAAGCGTTTGACTGTGTAGATCACAGCAGATTGTGGCAAGCTCTCCAAGAGATGGGAGTTCCAATTCACCTCATCTGTCTCCTCAAAAACATGTATGAAGGACAAGAGGCTACAGTCAGAACTGGGCATGGTCTTACTGATTAGTTTCCGATTGAGAAAGGAGTGAGGCAAGGCTGCATACTGTCGCCCTGCCTATTTAACCTATATGCAGAGTGCATCATGAGGAAGGCTGGTCTGGACGAGTCTTCAGCTGGAGTGAAGATTGCTGGAAAACGTATCAACAACCTTAGATATGCGGATGATACCACTTTAATGGCAGAAAGTGAAGTGGAACTCAGGAGACTTCTGATGCGCGTACAAGAAGAGAGTGAGAAGTTTGGGCTTAAACTGAACATTAAAAAGACAAAGATCATGGCGTTTTGCCCTATCAAGTCCTGGAGCATCAATGGACAAGAAGTGGAAGCTGTGACAGATTTTATCTTTTTGGGCTCCAAGATTACCTCGGAAGGAGACTACAGCCATGAAACTAGGAGACGCCTGCTTTTGGGAAAGAGAGCAATGGTTAGCCTTGACCGCCTAGTAAAGAGCAGAGACATTAGTCTGCCAACTAAGATCCGTATAACTCGTGCTATGGTCTTTCCAGTTGTGATGTATGGATGCGAGAGTTGGACTGTGAAAAAGGCTGACCGCTGAAGAATTGACGCGTTTGAATTGTGGTGCTGGCGAAGACTCTTGAGAGTTCCTTGGACTGCCAGAAGATCAAATCAGTCGATATTGTCGACCATAAACCCTGACTGCTCATTGGAGGGTCAAATTCTAAAGTTAAAGCTCAGCTACTTTGGTCATTTGATGAGAAGAGAGGAGTCGCTGGAGAAAGATTTGATGTTGGGAAAGGTTGAGGGTCGCCGGAGAAGGGGTAGGCAGCGAACGCAATGGTTAGATGGCATCCTCGAGGCACTGCAGATGAAGTTATGTGATGTTAGGAAGATAGTGAGAGACTAGAAAGTGTGGCGTGACATGGTCCATAGGGTCACGAAGAGTCGGACACGATTGAACGACTGAACTGAACTGAAAAAAATGCTGGCTATGCCCACTATCGAACCGTTGGAAATTATGGTTGCATTTTGTATACTTACTTATTTCCTTAATCAACTGAAACTGGCAGTGTTTTTTTTTCCTCCATGCTACCTATGCTAAAAAACCCATCTAATGTAGCTTTGTGTTTTGGATTGCTCATCTCACTGAATTTTGTGTATTTACAGGCACATATGGAGGCTTCTGGGTCATTTTACAATATCACCAAGCAGCAGGTGTACCATAAAAAACACATTTCATGCTTTGGTCAACCACTGCAGGATCCTTCGTCAGGGAGTCTGTTCAATAGCCCTTAGTTTAGCTCGCCTGAAGAGCTCATGCTGCATGATACGTCATCCTGTCCCGTGTTAGATGCGTGTAGGTTTCTATATGCATTCCTGAATTTATTTATTTTTTGTCTGTGTTTCATTGTTACTTTTTAGATGTTTCCAGGATCATGCACAAATTCCTGTGAAGCTTTGTGGATGCGTTCCTACCTGCGCTGTAGTGTGTTCATTTCCTTCTCTGCTATTGTCATTTCCCTTCATTCACTCTCCAGACCTTTGGGCTGCGTCAAATAACATTGGCCAGCACTACTGCTTCTTGTGCGCCTTGTTTTTGTGCTTTTCGTTTCCACTTTGTTCCCCTTGAAGCTGGATAGAAACTAGACCATGCAGTTTCACACTTGGAAGATCCTGTCTGCTTTAATGCGTAGTCCCCAAGTAGACGAGAGGAGGGGGGGGGTTACTGTTGTAATGCAGCAGTGATACACAGTGGTATGCACAACATATAATAGTGATGATCGCACCTTGTAGACTAGCAGACAATGCTGTTTTGCCTTTGAGCAGTGTGGATGACTATATTGCTGGGCTCTTTTCTATCACAAATTGGTTGGTTGGTTGGTTGGTTTGTGGGGTTTAACGTCTCAAAGCAACTCAGGCTATGAGAGACGCCGTAGTGGAGGACTCTGGAAATTTTGACCACCTGGGGTTCTTTAACGTGCACTAACATCGCACAGCACACGGGCGCCTTGCTTTTCGCCTCCATCGAAAAGCTGCCGCCGAGGCCGGGATTCGATCCCACGTCTTTGGGAACAGTAGTCGAGCGCCATAACCACTGCACCACCCCGACAAATTGAATAAATAGATAAGTTGGCAAAGCACTACTCTTGCTCATTCATTACAAGTGTGTTTTCTTCAAGCATGCAGCCTTGTACTGTAATCTCACTTCTTCACACTTGTGCAGCGTTGCATCTGGAGACAGGCTCTGTGGAATTTTCCATACAAAGGGGTCCTTGCAATGGGTGTATACAGTGACAGCTTCATTTAGGGGGACATTATAAAAATAGCCACTGAGCTCAACAGGGAAAGAGAAGTACATTGCTCTGAGAGGACACATAACATGCTGTAAGGTGCTGTGTTCCAGAGTCGTGAAGCGCACTAAGCTTTCGGTCAGTCCGAGATTGCTAATTAGGTACATGCTGACGCAACTGCATGAATTTTCACTTGACAACCATATCTATGGAGTACTTAGAAGCACTCCAGTGATTTTAGGTGTGTGTAACATGGCTTTTTTGAGATTTCAAGCTGTTCGTGTTGCCTGATAGTAATGCTGCACTGCTCTGGTTGAAGCCAGGAAATTCAACAAAGCAAAGGATATTTTATCCAGATTTCTGCATGCTATACCATGAACAAAAAATGAATGTTGCCTGTCTGTAGCAGCAAACTTAAGCTGTTCTATGCATATCCCCAGTTGTAGCATCTCGCATCTGTTACCAGTATAGTGGTCTTTGAAGCCAGAAAATAAATGTTTATCCTCCCCATTCTGGTTCTCCTCAACATTTGGTTCTTGCCAAGTAATTTCCATTTTCTAGCTACACTAAGCAGCAGCATTTAACATTCTCAAGAAGCATCACTTTATGCAGCTCAAGGCAATGCAAGGTAATGTGGTTGTGCGACGGGATTCTATCCGAATTATCATGCTGTAGAGGGTTGACACTATCCAACCTTCACGGTTTAGTCTCAGGGAAACTTGTTTGAAAATTCTTGCTCAGTTGCAACTCGTTATTTGAATTCGTCTTCCCCTCAGTGTGATCAAGGGCCTTGCCCTGGTAAAAGTGTGCAAGTACCTGTATATTGTTGTATCATTGCAACTGGAAGAATGTTTAGCCAAGTTGAAAAATCCTTTCAGATTGTACTTTTTTTTTTTCATTCTGCACCATAATATTGCCCAATTCATTACAGTCTTATAATAGGCCTTACCATCTTTCTTAGCCATTCATTTGGTGGCAGCTTGCTCTGTTGAGCTAAGGATAGAATGACAGAAGTTGATTACACGGCATGTGCTCTATTGGGACATGAATCTCTCCTCTTGTTTTTGGCTCAGCACCAAACCCTCGGTACCCATCATAGATATGTACCCTTTTCAGAGAGACAAGAAAATTAACAGTTTTGTCGGCACACCATCATGATGCCCAGCACCCACAACATAACGATTAATCAGAACAAGACGTGGCATGCAGACAAGACAGGCTTGCTATAATCTAGCTATAATTGCAAGAATTATACTTCATGAAGAATCCAGCCACCGAGTGGTGCCGATGCTTCTGTAGTCACATCAGAAAGCAGACAGCGGAGATCATTTCATTAATACAAAATAGTTTCCAGAAAGGTCACATCGCACCCAAGGCTGTTTTCAGGCACAGTACACACGAGCCACAATCAATATTTATGATGGACACGTTGCAGGGAAAAAGCCGTGCATGCATGGTCACTACAGGGGGAAGAACAAACGCGACTACCTGCACAGATCGAACTTTATTTCAGCATTCAGAATGCAAGATATGTGTAGTGAGCTTTTCAAACGAATCAAATACTTGTAGGCAATTTCAACTACGAAAAATAGGTGCATGTTATTGCCATTATGAAAAGCATTTTTTTTTTTGGCTGTTCATAAGACAATGAGGGAAATGTATATTGCAGAACAATGCTGCTGGTCAGCTGTTCACAGGATTTCACGTGACGTCTGAAGTGCTTACATGTGCAAACTGCCTGTCTTGAGAGTACAAAAGCTTATGAGATGCTATTTTCTGCATATACCTTTGGTTTTTCTTTGTAATGCACTTGAAAGAACTGTGGTAGCAGCCCATTTCTTAGCAAACTCAGTCTGAAATTACCTGCTCCTTCTTATACCTCTGCGACGCAAACACTTGTGATCCTCATTGAGGTTTTCAGGAAGCATTGAAGCATCCGGTGCTGCACGGCCGTTTTGAATGACCACTGAGAAGCTTCCTTCGTGTGCGTTAGGTGACATCGAGGGTGGCGACGCCCGCTCTCGGATGTGCTTCAAAACTCAAGAGCTTCGATCCAAGCAGGCTCGGGCACGATTGCACGAGTTGAATGCAGATCGAGTTCAATGAGGATCGAAAGTGTTTGTGTGACCGTGTTACATACCTTCTACTCATTAATTTCTGCTATGAATATCCCTAAATCTTTGCTCCTTGAGTCATACTTGAGAGTACCAGCATTCATCACTCTCATGAAGTGTTACTGCATGCAGCTTAAGGCATGCCAGATGTAAACATTTGTCTTGTGCCATGTATTTGCACCCCAAGTTTCACACTATGCTCTGTGAGCCGCATGATAAAGCTGAATCCATGGAGCCTTATACACTTTCGTGCAGGTGGTTTTCTATTGAGATCTTGCTTGCAGGTACTCTTACTCTTTATTTTTATGGCTTACAGTGCGAGATTTTTTTTTTTATGCGAATATCATGAGGACTGTCCTGCACAACGTGCAGAAAACTTCCATCCTTCTAACCCTATACTGCTCAAATGGGGAAACTGAATAACACATAAGATTGCATTTCATTTCAGATTGTGTCTGTACTTTTCTTCCTGTACCATATAACACTGCCCTCCTAAAAATTCTTACACACCCTCTTAGCTTTCTCAGCCATTTCTACGGTAATCGTTCCGTTCACAGAACAAGAATGCGTTGTGTTTTTTTTTTTTCTCGGCACTAAAACTTGGTTACAAGCCCGCCGTGGTTGTGTGCCCACAACTCATACCTATATATAAAGAGGCCAAGAACACTAACAACAATGCCGTCCGCGCACGGTTGTAATGAGAGCATTCGGAGTACAACAATTAAACCCAATAAACACATCTGTCAAGGCATCACACGAAGCAACGATAACAAGCAGCCATCGCAAACATACTTCACGAAGCATCAAGCAGCAGATTGGTGCCGGCTTCCCGACGCTTCTCCGTGCAGCCAAAATCGTTTCGCGCACGTAAAACACAGTTTTTAGAAAGGGCACTTCACACCCACGGCAGTTCTGAAGCACAGCACATACACGAAACACGATTGATATCAGTGATTGCTCGCGATCGCTGCACGCAGACGAATGAATGCGTCTAGCACAGCTCAAAATTCATATCAACATTCGGAAAACAAAGCGTGTGCAGTGAGCTTTTCACTCGTAACAGATATACTTGCAGGCGATTTCACCAACTTGGCAAAACAGCAGTCGTTCCGAACGTATCACTTTCGCTACACTCCCACTAATTGTCGCTGCTATGAAACTGTATACGCGCACAGGGAATTAATTCACTGCGGGGAGCTGCTTCTTGATGCTGTCCGTGAAAATCCTGCAGCAATCACAAACGGCTCCAAATAAACACGTCGAGGCACCGCAACTGTGTAGCAGTAGTACATCTTCCGTAGGTTTGTCGGCCACTCGTCAACTTGGTGCAGGCCAACTCAACTGGGGGAACTGTCACTCGATGCTTGTGCACATGGCAAGGCAAACTTCCAAGTCGCTTTGAATAATCGTAATAAACGAGCAATAGCGACATGGTCTATCTTTCATCGACAGGCACCGTCCGCCTAGGCCTTGCTTCGCCTACGCTCGGTCGGCCGGCGGCCATCTTTGAAAAAGTAGGAGGAGCTTGCGATGCGCCTCCAGAACGCATGCGACAAAAGTTGAAGTTGACGAACTCTGTGCGGCAGCCGGGCGGAGGACGCATGCCTCCGTCCGCACCATTGTTAGGACCTGGCGGACGCGTCCTCGAGCGGACGGGCGCAGCGCCCAAATAGTGACCGTACAGCGGCCTTTAGCACTGCAGGCGAGCGTCCACTGTTCGCACACAATGCAGGGATGCAAAGGGTGATGCGGTGACCATGTGCAGGTTCTTCGTGCGTGCGAATAGCCCCCGCATAAACCACAGTGTATGCGCGCAAAACATGTGCACGCACGTAGTGTGCGTGTCATGTCTTGTCACCTAAAAAAAACTTTCACTCCGTGGTCCTTCCCTAATGAACTGTGTGTGTTTCCACTTTGAGTAGATATGCGTCTCCTTGTGCTAAGAACCAGCGGTGTCTCGCACCACGTTCTCAATCGAGTGGTGCCTCCAGGTATCCATTCATTCCTTTCACTCCACTGACACTCCCTGCTTTCCTCTATATCATGAATTGTAGCCTCTGCATCAGGTGAGAGAGTTGTCGAAATTCTTCCTCTATGGGATGTTTGAAACCGGATCTGCTGCAGAAAGAAGTTGTTTCGACAGGCAATAAATTTTTGAAAAGTGTGACACTCACCTCAAAAACAACAATGCAAATAGCAACAAGCAAAACACTTCACAGCACAAAAGTAGTATAGGTGGGTTGCTGAAACCTAGAAGTCAGCAGAGCAAAACCCCTTCACCATAGCAGCCAAACCTGTTTTGAGGGCAGAAATTGGGTGCAGCGCAGAATACTTCTATGTCCAGCCTGATGTCATGCGCGAAAGTGTTGAGCAGAATTCCTTCACTATTGAGAGCCTGGAGGAGGTAGGGGCAGGGGAGGTGTTATGAATGGCACTCACAAACGGAGGGGTTCTTAATCCCATAATTGCGACAAGAAGAGGGGTGCAGGAAATGTACATGGCCATTATTACCACAATAGACATCTCCTGCACTCCACCTGATTTCTGCCCCCAAAACAGGTTTGGCCGCCATGGTGAAGGGGTTTTTGCACTGCAGAGAAGCTGACTTCTAGGTTTCTACTAGCTTCAATACTTTGAAGGAGTGTAGTCACGCGCGCCTCTCCTGGCAATTGAATGAACTCACACTTTTGCTGCTTTTACCTAGATGGCGTTAGCAGTAAAAAACCTTTAATGACCGAATACAGGTGCAAATACTAATTATCATCATGGTTTGTGCTTCTTATTTTAACTTTATTTTACAGTAATACAATATTAAAAAAAAGCCAACTCAAACAAGGCTCACGTTGCTGAGTATGACGGCCTTCTCGATTGAATGCCGTGTAGGAAAAATTGATTATATTTGAAGGCTCAGTATGATCGTGCTAATTGTATAAAGCGCAATTTGCGTCCATAATCACAAATAACGACTATTCTAGTTTCGCCATGCATGATTCCTAGGCTGTAGAATGAGCGCTTTTTCTGGTCAAGCTATGCGATGTGAGGCAGTATTACGGAAATCTTCAAATTGGAAAGGTAATTAAAAACGAACTAGCGAATAAATTTCGATGAAACTTCGTACACTCAACTATTATATAGTGCGCCCGAAGTGGTAAAAATTTTACTGCTGTGCGCGTTGATAAAGCGCAGATATTCGTGCCCAAAGTAGCCAAACTTTACCATGTTTAAAAGGCTGCCGATCAAATACTGATTAAATTAAAAATAATTACGCTCCACGTTTCATAATATAAGTACCCATTCTATGTGTAGGCCAAAGGAAACTGTTCTAAGTGCAGCAGTTTCTTCAGCAAACTAATCCGAAGTAGGGTATATCAACGACGCTAGCGAATTTGTCATCTGCAAAACCACCTCTCATGCAGTTGATAACGTTGACACACTAAAGCAGCGCACATCATTTGACAGATAGTATATTAAGCTTTCGAATGATGCCTATATTGTGATGTTCGAAAAAGAACAACGCGCAGAATGCTCACGCAAACATTGCCTAAAATGGCACATTCGCGCTGCCGGAGTGGGACCCCCGCCTTAAGTGATCCTTGGATGGCGACTATAACCTTCGAAATGTGATGCATTTATAAAAAAAATACACAGCGGCACAAAGCCGCGGTGTATATTGTAGCCTGCAGCACTGGAGAGAACGACGCTGGCCATGTGCTAGCTGCAGCAGCTGTGGAATGCACGAGGTAAATGAGAATTAAGCAGTACAGTACTTTATGAAGCAATATTCAAGACGATTATGTAGTTGTTATATAAAATGTCGATACTTCCATTAACATCGCTGAACAAAGCCGCACCACACTGAGAATACTCTAGCTTTTAACCCTGTTGTATGGGCTTAGTTAGCGTTCGTCGCGGCAGCAGAGTGACGCCTGCCACGTGTTCTGCAGCTGCTGCATTGAAGACTCGGAAGAATGCGCGAGGGAAGCAGGTAATAAGCACTGTAGCACTTTATTCAATCAAATTTGACACGATATATGCATGCGTATATTTACGTAGAGCCTGGTAAAGAGGCCTAGCGCGCAAGTTATTTTGGTGGCCGAGGCGATTGATACGAATAAGCCACGTGCAACGTAGAGAGGGAAGAGGAGTGCGGGATGTGCAGGTCTGCGGTCTGCCAGGAAACATTGGGGCGGCCCTGAAAAGGGCCGTTTGGATGCGCAGCGACGTGACGGCGTGGCGAACACAACGCCCAGCACTCGTCCGTGGCCCTTTGCCATGCACCGTCGACAGTGGTGCACTACGTCGTACACAATGCCTGGTTATATGCTGCCCTGGATGCTGTAGCGATGCTTCCACTGTAGACATTTACGAGGGTTGCCGCGATGATCTTGGAGAGCTGATCGATGCCGCGATCCCTGACATGGGCTGCTGCGTACAAAGAAAATCCTCGGCCTCTTCGCAGCATACAGGAAACGGTGCTGTAAATGATTGGAAAAAGTTGCATTATGAACATAGCGATTTGATGAATGCGCAACATATTACAAAACTTTCGACAAAGAAATCTGCGTTCTTGTACCTCAACCAGGGTTGAGAATGCGCACGGCAGACGTGCGCCTCAGCATAGCAGTCAGGCAGCGGTTTGTTGCCGATGGCGGATGTTTTCGTGAAGGTCTCCATAGCCATGGCCGATTTTTTTTTTTTTTTTTGAACACGAGGAGCGTCCATTCCACGAGCTGCTGCTGCACGAGGTCCTGGAAGCACGTGGGGAGAGACAAGTGACACAGCACTTATAAATAAGCAAAATGCGAGAAAATTTTGCGCAATTTATACTTACCTTGACGGTGCTTGCGATCTCCCGCAGGTCGTCGCCATTATCAACGTCATTCCGCCCAACGTAAAGCACGGATCGGCGTGCCGAAAGCGCATTCACGTAAACGCGCGGGCCCGCCATCGTCGAGCACCTCGGTGACCGAACGCGCCGGTGCCATGCAGCAGCGAGCAACGTTTATCTATAAACGTTGGCAGCGAGATCCACGAACCGAATGCCGGAATCGCGCGCGTTGCCAGAGCGGGGGGCACCTAGCGATTCCCTAGAGCGTTTAGGGACGAAAAAAAACAAGCAAATCCAGTTTTTGACTACGTCACGTCCGGTTAAGCATCGAGCCCGACGCAAAAAACGTCACGCCAGGCCGCGGCGTGTCCACCAATGAGCGTTTGCAGCCGAGCTACCCCTGAACGCTTCTGTAGCAGGCCCGTGCACTTTCTTCTTCTTCTTCCCAAAGTCGCAACAACAACAACGGTATAGCGGTTAAATCTGTAATTACTCCCTAGAAAAGAGCACTCCATTTCCGGCACGCTTTCCTCTCAGGGCGTTATATGGTTGCATCAGCAGGCCCTCTCCTGCGCTTACATAAAAAATTGCCTGCTTTTGGCCATTTTTAGTATGAAATTTGGCTCATTTTAGCACTGTTAGAATTTGCCAAATGGCAACCCTGTCTCCCTCATGGCTAGGCGGCGCAAGCTGCCGTCCGATACAAAGGGCAGAGCCACTATCATCCATCCATCCATCCATCCATGGCAAACGCACAGTCATAGGCCTCGAGGTATATCGGTGATACACATCTGTGATACAGGCGATAATGGACAACGCTGGCAAGTATATGCTTTATTGGATTAGCAGCGTGCTAATGTTGTTTTCCTTTTGTTTCGAGTCTCCGTGCAGCTCTTCAGACATTTGTATAAGACGCGCTAATGGCCGAAAATTTGCGGTGCACTGCGCAATACGCCTCCATTGTTTACACGCGGCGCCATTTTTATGCAATGCGGAACAGTATATATTGATCGTGTGATTTCATACACGTTTAATTCTCATGCATGCCGACTTCGAAGAGTGTTGTCGATATTATGTGTCAGATACAAATGCTGCAAACATCTCAACGCAGAGCATATGTGGTGCATTTTTTAAACAATCGCGGCTGACTGCGCAACCGAGGCAACTCGGTTATGCACAGCGGATTATTAAGGCCCTACGAAGGACCATTGCGTGCTATTGGCTAGGGCCTCAATTCGACGAATGTCTCTCCTCTTGATTCACAACACGTGGGCGCTAGTCAGCACATTCTGATCGAGAGCACCGGAGGAGAAAGCGCGCGTGCGTGCGAGAATACTAGCAGCTGCTTTTCCCCTCTTCCCCTTTTTGTTTTGCTCCAAGCCATCGAACCCGCTCTGCGGCCGCGTTTCATTGCGGGTGAAACGCAGAAGACGCTCCCGCTGCGCGATTGTTCCGGCGCCGTCCCCTACGGTCCCTCGCTTTGTTTTCGCTCACGGAATGGTCGAAGCGTTCAATAAGATGTCACTCTGCATTTCATTTCATTTTATTACCTTAGAGACCCACGAGAGCATTACTTAAGGGTATTACTTTGCTCTCGCCCTTCCTCCCATCTTTGTTTTTTTCTTTTTACGTGAACACGCAAAAGATATGCAAAGTAAAAATTATTGAGCTTTTGTTTTATTGATGTGCAGCGTTTAATGACTACAGTAATGTATATGATGCACTTACTGCTGTTCGGGGGCGAAATACGACGTACGAATTGCGTGTGCGAAAGGGTGATTCCTAACCTGGGAATTTATCTTTTCTTTCCTATTCCAGGTAAGAAAAGTGTTGACGAGTTCCTCAAGCACTTGGCGCAGGTTATGAAAGTATTAAACGACGCCTTCAAGCAGGGAATTGAATTGATGCAGGACTTTGTGGCCATATTGGAGACTATCGAGACGACTCGTGCTCAGAAAAGTAAATAAAATTTTATGATACCACAAGCGCACAAAGAGGTCCAAAAGGAGCACTGGTGTCCATATCTAACCAAAAATTTTTTCTACATTGCAGGAATGAGGAAGCGGCGCGCGGCGTGAAGGGGAAACAGAACAAATCGGCGGCCGCCTTGTGACAAAGAAGGTTACTTGTGACTAATAAATGTTTTGGCTCTCTCTATCATGGTGCTGAACTAAGTTCAGGCCTGAAAAAAAGAAAACAAAGAAGGGAGGGGGAGGGGTGCTTAGAATCGAGTAAATAAGGTAAATTCCTTTCCGAGTAAAGTGATGAGCATGTGCATACATAAGACCAGCTCGAGTCGCCTTTGTGGCGGCAATGCATCCTCTATTCTTATAAATTATAAAAAAAGGCGTTGATGCGGATCGCTCGAGCAGTGACAGGGGATAAAGACCGAAATTGTGCGGAATATCACGTGGTTTGTTCTCGTAATGGTGCGGTCGGCTCGAGGGCTACGCACATGCCTGGTATATCGCAAATTTTAATTCAAATTCAGCAAATGAACCGCACGAACTGAATGCGCTCAGTCTGCAGAAGACGGACTGACATGGATATCAAACGAACGGAACCATTTTTTTGGGCGAATGTGCCGACGCTTAAACTGCGTGAAAACATAAAAGAGAACATGAAATATTCTAAACAAGTACAGTGGTGCTTCGTATTGCTGCCCTGGGGCCCTATTCTCGACAGACATGGCTGCCGTTCGGCGCCATTTTTTTCTCTGATTGGTTCTGTGAACAGTCACGTGTTTCAAATTTGTGACGCGAAATTTCTATGTGTCGAAATGGCTTTTTGCGGTGACATAAAAATGACTTGAGCGTGAAAACGGATTTTAAGCAGCGGTATTCATGATGCATGGATTGTATATATAAGTAACTGTGGAGGAAAAACAGAGGTATCTATGATAGAAAGGGAAGCACTTACGCTTGCATTAAGAATGGGGTAAAATGAATCGCCCAGGTTGTCAAGAGCCAACTCCTGAAATCTGATTGGCTGACGTTGTGTGGCGGGAAATACGTCATGCATAAACTTTTAATGATGACGTCAAAATGACGTTTCATTACGTAAAGAACCATTGCTGTAAATGATCTAAGTTTGGTGCCGGATTTTGAACCACTTGAGGCGGCCGCGAAAAAAACTTGGCGAATTCGACGTGCAGTGTAGGCGGCTATTAGCTCACCGCAGTTTGGTAAAGAGTTTGGTGGGTGGTGAAGAAAGCTGACACAACTTGTTGTAATTGCAGAAAGCACTGAAACGACGTTGTAAGGGAACTTATCAGCTGCGTCATCTTTTTGAGGATTATAATGAAGACAGCCGCACGAGGGTCGTACCTACCCTCCCGTTGCTAATGCTTATCTCTCATAGAGAAACCATCGATCCGCGCCGTCGTTGCCATGCGCAGTAATGCTGCCCGAAAACCAAACGCTTGATCTGCGCGAGACGAGGCATTTCGGAGAGCAACAGAAGGGGAAGTTGGGCGAGTTGAAGGTTGTTCATGATGGTTTCGTGGGCTCTTTTTCACACAGAGACAATAAAAAAGAAGAAGAGAAAGAAAGGCAGCAGTGTTGTGTTTTCTTCTCTTTGTCTCTGTGTTAAAAAGCGTCCACAAACCCATCATGAATTTTAGAGAGCACCGCGATGCTTTCTAATTATCTGTCTGATCGGTTCGTGAGTACAAGCTGAGGGGTCATATGATTCGATGGTTGTGCAGGAACTTCGCGCGACAGGCAGCGAGGGATCACCAACGGCTTTCTTAAACGTCGGCCCTAAACACTGCCTTTTTTGCCGTGCACTCTGCACTCACTGCATTGTTAATATATTGAACAGCCTTTCCACGATGGGCAAAGCAAGCAAAATTACTCACAGCTTCTATTTTAACAAAGGAATGTATGTTTCATGTGCATGGCACATGTTTGCTTGCCACGTCTGATGTGTCTTATATATAAAGTTTTCTTTTAATATGCATGTGGACTCACCATTTTCTTATTGTTTAGAAAACAATAAGTACTCCGGAGCACGTTATGGCGGTACGCTCTAATCATATGATGTAGTTGAGTGACATTTTGTGTTGATTCCTTTTTTTTTTAATACAGCCTGAAAATAGTCTCTCTTTATTTATTTGCATTTTGCCGTTTCGACAGTAAAGAATACGCACGCGCGGCGCCGCCCTAGCTTCATACCATGAATTCCTCAGTCATCTTTCCCTTTCTTTCCTTATTGTCCGTTTATCCCCTTCTGCACGTTTACGGTATGCTGAGAGTCACTTAATTAACCTTCCTGCTATTCTGTTCTTCCGTTTCGTTCTCTTTCTCGGACATCTTTTGCGTTTCTCAAGAGACTGTCCCACGCCAGCGCATGCAAGTTTCACCGAATAGGTGTGAGGCCCAGCGTATGCCTTCCACTTCGTGTGTGTGTAGAACATCTCTTTCTCTGTCTGTGCTGCTTTCGGGCTCTACACAACTCAAGCCAACACAATATGTTAGAACCTTGGGCATACTTGCTGACCTGACGGTAGCTGGTCATAACGCGGCTTTTCGAAAAAGGTGGGTAGCCCAGCCAGTATCTAACAGTAACTGATACTTTGAGACTGCGAGCGTTGTCCCCAGAGATGGACATTACCGGCACCGCCAGCGCCTCTTCGTCAGTGCTGGAGCTAGTTTGTAAATCTGTCAATTCCTTCTGTTTACGACCAAGTCTTTTATGAACGAACGTTTTAGTTCCCGTATTTAAAAGTCGCTGATAAGTGAACGTGAGAGGTGATCGGCGCTTACGAACAGCAATGCTACTTTCCGCTCCCGTTTTGCATCAACCCACTGCGAATATTCCATTGCCGTTCTTGATCTTCAGCTGAAACCCGCGCGTAGCTAACGCGTAGTTGATGCCGTGCGTAGCTGATGTCGAATGTTCAACCGCAAGTATGTAATGACACACTAACACCGCAACGCCACAACATACTTCACTCGCCTCACTTTCAACCGAGGCTTCCGAATCACGGATGCGCCGCAGAGTATCGGTTCCTGCAGGAGCACCGTCATTTTTGATACTTGGCGCCAATATATAGTAGCAGAGGACAGCGTGCTTTTCTTCTGACATGTTATTTCTCTTTTTCTTCAGAATGCGTAACCCGATTGTGTGCTTACGTAACCTGGCACCGTCCTACTGCAAAATAGGGTCGCTGGATAAGTTGGATATTTGTCCGGCCGTAACAGCTAGTTTAAACGCTGACAAAAACATCCTTATGATGACGCTCTCTCTCCGCGCGCACGTGTTGTGTGTGTGTGTGCGTGCGTGCGTGCGTGCGTGCGTGCGTGCGTGCGTGCGTGCGTGTGTGTGTGTGTGTGTGTGTGTGTGTGTGTGTGTGTGTGTGTGTGTGTGTGTGTGTGTGTGTGTGTGTGTGTGTGTGTGTGTGTGTGTGTGTGTGTGTGTGTGTGTGTGTGTGTGTGTGTGTGTGTGTGTGTGTGTGTGTGTGTGTGTGTGTGTGTGTGTGTGTGTGTGTGTGTGTGTGTGTGTGTGTGTGTGTGTGTGTGTGTGTGTGTGTGTGTGTGTGTGTGTGTGTGTGTGTGTGTGTGTGTGTGTGTGTGTGTGTGTGTGTGTGTGTGTGTGTGTGTGTGTGTGTGTGTGTGTGTGTGTGTGTGTGTGTGTGTGTGTGTGTGTGTGTGTGTGTGTGTGTGTGTGTGTGTGTGTGTGTGTGTGTGTGTGTGTGTGTGTGTGTGTGTGTGTGTGTGTGTGTGTGTGTGTGTGTGTGTGTGTGTGTGTGTGTGTGTGTGTGTGTGTGTGTGTGTGTGTGTGTGTGTGTGTGTGTGTGTGTGTGTGTGTGTGTGTGTGTGTGTGTGTGTGTGTGTGTGTGTGTGTGTGTGTGTGTGTGTGTGTGTGTGTGTGTGTGTGTGTGTGTGTGTGTGTGTGTGTGTGTGTGTGTGTGTGTGTGTGTGTGTGTGTGTGTGTGTGTGTGTGTGTGTGTGTGTGTGTGTGTGTGTGTGTGTGTGTGTGTGTGTGTGTGTGTGTGTGTGTGTGTGTGTGTGTGTGTGTGTGTGTGTGTGTGTGTGTGTGTGTGTGTGTGTGTGTGTGTGTGTGTGTGTGTGTGTGTGTGTGTGTGTGTGTGTGTGTGTGTGTGTGTGTGTGTGTGTGTGTGTGTGTGTGTGTGTGTGTGTGTGTGTGTGTGTGTGTGTGTGTGTGTGTGTGTGTGTGTGTGTGTGTGTGTGTGTGTGTGTGTGTGTGTGTGTGTGTGTGTGTGTGTGTGTGTGTGTGTGTGTGTGTGTGTGTGTGTGTGTGTGTGTGTGTGTGTGTGTGTGTGTGTGTGTGTGTGTGTGTGTGTGTGTGTGTGTGTGTGTGTGTGTGTGTGTGTGTGTGTGTGTGTGTGTGTGTGTGTGTGTGTGTGTGTGTGTGTGTGTGTGTGTGTGTGTGTGTGTGTGTGTGTGTGTGTGTGTGTGTGTGTGTGTGTGTGTGTGTGTGTGTGTGTGTGTGTGTGTGTGTGTGTGTGTGTGTGTGTGTGTGTGTGTGTGTGTGTGTGTGTGTGTGTGTGTGTGTGTGTGTGTGTGTGTGTGTGTGTGTGTGTGTGTGTGTGTGTGTGTGTGTGTGTGTGTGTGTGTGTGTGTGTGTGTGTGTGTGTGTGTGTGTGTGTGTGTGTGTGTGTGTGTGTGTGTGTGTGTGTGTGTGGTACGTGATTTAACATCTGAATTAACTTGTCCCATTTTCCCTAATCGGAGAAAAATGGTAGTTGGCTGAGGCAGAAACATCCGTTGTTTTCATCGTTATGGGCGGTGTGGCCGTACAGACTTCTGCGCGTCTGGCGAGACGCAATACCCGCCTCTGCTCTGCTGGGTGATCCGTTGCCTCGCACTTCGCCCAGATAGCGCGTCCAATCGAATCGGCGCCTTTGCTTGCTACTACCCACGACGTATGAAAAATGCAAGCATGTTAAGGTGATAAATCACTTATCGAAAACATATATATAGACCGCAACGCGGTCTACCTTGTTGGCGTTAATTGGAACGCAAATGTAGTAGTTTGCGCGGGAGAATGTTATACAGCACGGAGAGGTAAATATGTACGGAAATCCCTGTATACGTACAACGCGAACGAGCGAAGTTCGCTCGCTGACTTGCGTATGTGCCGTGCTACTCTTTGTTTTTGGAAAATTAACTATGCAATTCGAAATTATCGGTCGCTGAATGACCCAGCGTTGCCGGTAATCTCGGGCGTCGGTTCGACCTGACGGTTGTGCCATGCACGAGTGTTACGTTTGTTTACACGCTCTGCAAAAAAATACAGGTGATCAACAGTGTTAGTAATGGTGCCTTTGACTGACGGCACCCGTGGAGTTTTCTGCGCCACGGCCGGTCTCGAGGGAGAGGAGCGCGCGCTCTCCCTCGAGACCGGCCGTGTCTGTGCGCTCTTTCATAGCCTCCGAGACTCTTATCTATCTCGGAGGCTATCCTACGTTCATGGTGTAAGCGGTGTAAGATCCTACGTTCCTACAAATGATGTGTAGAACTACAGCTAACTAGAGTCGCCGGCTCATGCTGCGAAATGTTGCAAATGTTGCGTTGTGGCGGTGTTGGTTTTTCAGGCAATGCCACAGTGATTCACGAGTGCCGTCAGCCGAAGACACCACAAGTTTTGCTTTAGCACGTATGCTGTGTGTTCACGGCGCTCGTGCATGTATGGTCCATTGCACATGTTAGATAGGATTTTATGAGGGTGACTTGATTCCTGCCTCCCTTGGATAAGAAAGCTTTTAGAAAAATGAAAGAAAAACAGCAGACTTCTTTCTATGGTTGTGTGTATCGTGCCATAAATATATTTGTAGTAGCTGATCAAATCGTTAGATTTTTAATTTATGAATATTGTTTAGAAAGTTGTAAACAAAATTAATAGAGTGAATGAAAATTTGTGTGCAGCACAACTTTCGGGACTGGTAACTTACGGTTTCACAAGTCCGAGCGTCCCAGCGCCATCGCTAACAATCCAAGAACACCTGACCAAATGGAAATCGTGAAAAAAACGGAATGATTGGCGGGCATGGAGGAAGAAAAAACTAGGAGGGAGCGCCGCCATGGCGCCGCTGCGGAAAAGTGAAGCCTAGTCATAAAAAATATAATGGAAAGAATCACGGGGGAATTACACGTCACGTGATACTGAAAGCGGTAGTCGGTAGCTGGTTTCGGTTGCGGTTTCGCACACTTCGCTCCGAAGGAATGCCTTCGCGTGGCCTTTGCTACGCGACGTCTGCACTTGAGGCGCGCGCTGCTAGCAGGCGGTAGATGGAACTTTGGACTTTTATACGGGCTGATCCCGTGGGGGCTGCCGCCGCCGCGCGGTGCACCCGTGTATTTCGCGAAGTATGGCTGGTTTCTCTCAGCTGCGCCATATGAAATGCTTGCGGGGCTCAGCGATCAGACGAAGCACGCGAAAACAAGAATGACGAGGGGACGAAGCGCTGATCATCGCTTCGTCCTGTCGTCCGCTGTGTTCTTGTGCTTTGGCTATGTGCGCTGAGTCTTGCAAGCGTGGAATCAAACCAACTAGCCCAACAAAAATTACTGCGCATGAAATGCTGCGTGCCGGGATGCAAGAACTACACGGATATACCTCTTGGGGCTGTCACTCCAATGGTGAGTATCCTGTTATGCGCACTCGTCGAGAAACGAAACGTTTGTTTGTCAGGGCAGGTTCATGCATTGTTCGTGACGAAAATCATTTGATTCATTTAGGAAATGCAGACCCCAAATACACATTGTTACGCTGAAGCCAGTTCCTCAGGCATGCAAGGTTATGTCGAATTCGCAGTCTCACTGACGGAACCAAAGATGAAAAGGCCACCTGCAGTTCTCACTAGTGTGCCTATCAACATGGAGTACAATGCAACAATTGTAAACAAAGTAACATGTGCTACGATGAGACGCGCAACTTTCGGCAGACCACTCCGGTAGGCTTTCCGCGGGGACATCCAGAGTCACTAAAAATACCATATACCCTGCTGCTTTTGAGTCTGGCAACTATGTTGGCTAAATTCCCAAGAATCATTGCGCGCAAGAGAGAG
This sequence comes from Amblyomma maculatum, assembly GCF_055883805.1. Lineage (NCBI taxonomy): Eukaryota > Metazoa > Arthropoda > Arachnida > Ixodida > Ixodidae > Amblyomma > Amblyomma maculatum. Next base: position 16,339,831 of record NW_028146738.1, read on the forward strand.
AGAAGGGAGCGGCGTGAGAGGAGGATGGCTTGCGGAGGGCTGCGGTATACTACAGTCTATTCTATTATTCTAGTACACTATAGCTATAGCCATAGAGAAAGAGATTCTATAGCACTGTAGCTGCGCGCGCTCCCTCCTAGTTTTTTCTTCCTCGATGTTCGCGGGACACTTGCCTGGGTCCGTCGCCTGCGCACGTGGGAAAATGGTGAGTTAGGTCTCATCTGAAGTTATTGCTTTTTTTGATAGGTTGGTTTGTGGGGTTTAACGTCTCAAAGCGACACAGGCTATGAGAGGCGCCGTAGTGGAGGACTCCGGAAATTTCGATCACTTAGGTTCTTTAACGTGCATTGACATCGCACAGTACACGGGTGCCTTGCTTTTCGCGTCCATCGAAAAGTGGCCACCAAGACCGGGATTCAATCCCGCGTCTTTGAGAACAGTAGTCAAGCGCCGCGTAACCACTGCACCACCCCGGCGGTGTTTTTTTTTTGCTTTTTTTTTATAACCCGGTGCCATATTTGTATTCCTTTGCCGTGCCACTTACGTCCAAAATGCATAAATGATGAAATCATCGTGTTATTATTGAGGAAACATCTGTCAAATTCATTTCTTGTGCTTGCGTTTCGACCAGCAACTTTATTACTTTTTCTTTTTTTTTACTGCATTCCTTCAATATTCATGACCCGATCTGCTTGTCCTTCAGTTCACTTGCTTGCTTGGCTTTCGTCAGGTAAATGAATTCAGCAAAAATATTTCGTTACGTCCAGCTTCAACGGCTCTTCAAATGGGTCTTATGATGTCGAAGCAGAGAGAGTTGAAAAAGGTCCCGTGCCGCCATTGAAAGAAACTCTTCAAATGTATGTGAATTCAGTCATGCCACTTCTTACATCTGGCCATCTTTGAGAAGACGCTAAAGGTATAGGCAGAGCTTTTCATCAATATTTGGTTAGGGTGCTTTATGGGAACAACGCATTAAGTTTCATGTATGTACTACTAGAAACGGGCTGTTCAATTACAACTGCTTGCTTTTACTTTCGACAACGTCTAGATCGTTACTTGCAGTCTCGCTACTTCTTATGGCGATTTCCACTGGTCGATCGGAGCTGGGCGCCAGAATCGACCTGAAGCGCTACAGAGCGAATGAGCCTTGGTCGACCAGCGGAACATGTTGCGCGCGCGTGGCGGAAGTCATGCCAAACCGGTTCCGGAAGTTGAGGTCGCTTCCTGGCGCCAAATTTTGCTCATCTTGAATAGGGACAGGCACGATCGCGCGGCACCGGCGGCGCTCTTTATCTTACGTTCGCACCGTTCGCATGCTGTCAAGTCTTCTGCAATGTCACAACGCAATGGAACCAGCCAATCGCCTCGTGCATGTATCACCAGAAGTGCATCGCATCTTGGTGAATCTAGTAAGTGACGAAAGCCGCAGTTCTACTTTCGGTAAGCTCACGTAGTATATGCATATCGCATGTATTGCTGCACTCAGTGCTTGCTAACGTGCTGAGTACGATGTCAGCCGAGCGTTCGTTTTCTTTGTTTATCGATAAGTATGCGACAACGTATAAGATAAGCCCGTTTCGTTAAAAGTCCGCCGCCGTCGTATCTATAGGGAAAAAAGGTACCGAAATTCGCATAGTGTTTTATCATTTTGTAATGATGCGACATTACTATCCAAAGATCACCATACTATATTTGCATACGACCGCTTAATAATTAATAATTTAATCTTTTTTTCTCAGCAGTTTCGGCAGCCGAGAGATGGCTGTGACGTTAGTCATATATATGTATTGCCGCGCGGTATTAAACAGCGATACAATCGCTAATTCTTTACTTGCAGTGATTCCTGTCCTTGAGGTAGGTTGGCTTTACTTTTGTAGTGAATTCAAACGAAACAGGAATGATTATGTCGCTATTTCTTCATTTATCACGTGACCTAGATTTCACTCACAGTCATCGCTCAGCTGTTGAAACCAAAACAGGTGAGAAAAAAATGGTCTTCTGTGTTAGTTAATGGTTGTAGGCAAAAAACAAAACAAAACAATGTGATGGTCCATATATAGTGATGTCTTACGCATCATTAACAAGAAAAATGTAACTCAAATTTGGTGCCTATATGCATTTAGAGGAGTATACCCAGGAAACACAAAGCCATCTTCAAGACATCTAGTTCTCTGCTAGTTTAGCCAAACAGGTTGCCTACAAGCCGTCTTCTTCAAGCCATTAGCTGCTATTAGCCGGCTTCATGCTCAGCTTGTTTTCTGCTAACGCTCCCTCCAATATCGTCTTGAAGAATTCTTAGTAAGCTTCGGCCAAGAACATCAGTAGATATTGCAGATCTGTGCTGAAATGGCCTTATTGAATGGCAGTCCGATTCACAGCTACTACTGGATTATTTTGCAGGCCATCCACGAAGAAATACTGAATTGTTAAGAATTCTGCATTACGGTTGGAATCGGTACACTCCATGCATGGTTTCAACCATGCTGCAGAATCGTCTGATCAGTTGAGCGTGTGGTGAATGTCACACTTGAAAGCATAATAACCAACATTAAAACCAGTAATATATTTATTGAAATTCGCAAATACAAAAAGTGTAAAGTTTTCACTTTTTCAGTGAACATAGAAAAACAATATGGACAAGTGGTTCAAAATTGAAATAAAAAACTGATTAGAAATTCCAAAATTTCAAATAAATACAGCAAGTATCAATCTGTGACCAATACTTTCAGAATAAGATACAAAACAAATAGAGCTGAAAACGAACAAATACAGAACTATAGTTCAATATTGCGGAATTGCAAATAAACACAGAGGCGTCACTGTCATAGGAACATTGAGTGATTAGAAGACTCGCCAGAAATTTCAACAAACCGGATACAAAAAAGTTGAGCAGCTCAAAATTTATATATAAAAAACCACTTGAATATGATACAGCATCTAAACTACAAAGAAAGACAATGTTACTGCCATTAATACTGTTTCTTGGGCTAGTTGGTTCATATTTGTACTGTGAAAAACTGCGCTGAAATAAACACACCACAAGAAAGAAGACGGGACAAAGGCGCTACTCACAACTGAATTTATTGAAACCCACGAGTGATCTTATATAGGCGAAGATTCCAAAGGGAAAGAAGGATGGGGTGAAAGATAGGGAAAATCATCAATCGACCATCGAGAACGCAAGTAAAACTCGGTTAATGGATAACAGAATCTAAAAACCTAATTTCGGAGGCCAGAAGAGATAATGAGGGGATGCTGATACACCTGCTGTCAAACTTCTTAATGTAGAAAGCCTCCAAACTAACACGCGCCGTTTTAACCTTACTCTTTCCAAGAATCTTGGTCTCATTCAACCTGGCCCCGCATCCGCTGCAGTTGATTACGTGCGCAACCAAATGTGCGTACTTGTCTTTTAAATCTGACAAATTTCGTGCATGTTCCCCCAAACGCTCGTTGATGCATCGGCCAGTTTGGCCTACGTACAACTTTCCACACGTCAAGGGAATAGCATAGACCACTCCAACAGAACACTTTGTAAACGGAGAGTCGTGCTTTATCTGGCAACCCCCTTTCTTGGGTTGCAAATTCGGGGGCACAACTTTCCCAACTTGTTAGGAGCCGAAAAAGCGACGCTCACGCCATGCCTGTTGGCCACTTTCCTCAGGTTGTGCGAGGTTCTGTGCATGTAAGGCACAACAAGCGGCTTCTGCGTCCTACGTCTATCCTCTCCAGTACATTTTCGCGTACCGCTCTTGATCTTTTGAAGGAGGGTCTCGCAAACTGCAACCAACATAGAGCAGGGGAACCCAGCCGCCGAAAGCCGGCTCATCTGATTATGAAGCTGGTTTGCAACTGATGCGGGCACGATTTCCTGAGCGATGACTCTAAGCAATGCGAAGCTATTGCTCTTTTCACAGTTTTCGAATGCATAAAATCATAAGGCAAAAGATCTTTTTTAGCACGTGTGTAATAGCCCCAGCAAACGTGTCTTTCAAGGAAGGTTGGTTTCAGGTCTAAAAACTGTAAAACGTTTGTGTCGGGTAGTTCATGGGTAAAAGAGAGCCCAAGTCCATGTTTGTCAAAAACACTTAAAACAAAACTGCCACCAGGACATTTAATGACTAGAAAGTACATTACTAAAAATGACCAAACACAGATACATACAACTGTTGCAAAATTCTCCACAGAACTTTCAATAGCTGCAAGATAATGATTAAGTTCTCCAAAGTTCAAAAATAGAAAACTGGTTGAAAATTTCAAAATTACAAATAAATACAACAGGTCTTAATATATGGCCAGTACTTAATATATCACAGAACTTTCAATAGCTACAAGATGATTAAGTTCTCCAAAATCCAAAAATAGAAAACTGGTTAAAAATTTCAAAATTACAAATAAATACAGCAGGTCTTAATATATGACTAGTAAGAAATTTCAGTTCAAAATTATTAAGACAAAACGCAACTACATACAAATAGTGCAAAATTGTCTACAGAACTATCAACGGCTGCAAGATAATGTTCTTAAAAGTAAAGAACTGCTTATGAACTACAGAACTCCAAATGAATACACGTCTAAAATAGTCACAAAAACTTCCAGTCACTAGAAGATACAGAACAAATTGAATTCAAATTCAACTACTTGAAAAAACAAAAATGTGTGAAACTACCAACAGAACCTTTCAGCAACTAAAGACGTAAAAAGGGCTGCATAGTTTATAATTTATTGCAGAAACTAAAGAAGGCTAAACTGCAAATGCAAAAGTATAAAATTGTTACTGCAACTTTTTGAGAGGCCCGCTGAAAGAGTAAGACACACGAGGGGAGCACACCATCCTTGAAAGCGTCACGATTTTCATCGGCTGTGCAGCTCGTTCAGAAGCTGTTACTCTGCAATATTAAAAAAAAAAAACATTGCGTTTAGCATGAAATAAAATGAAAAACCTACTTCCCTCTCAAATGAAATGCAATGCTTAACTTTTTGCGCCATTAACTTGACTAAATACTGACAAAAAGCTATGAAGAAGATAAAAACGCTCAACAGAAGCTGGATGCACAAGATATATACAGTCAGCAAGTCGGCTTATTCATCTAAGCACACTGAAGTGTTACAATGAACTCTTCATGCACCAGTAAATGTTACTATGCAATGCTGTCGCGGCGCTCCCACAACAGCGAGAAACAGCACCCTGGTGTCACGAAAAAAAGTTTAGTGAATTTCATGTCCCCCCTGGACTTTAAAAAATATTAAGGCGAAAACCTTTATAGGCTCATGAGTGCGTGCGTGCATCCATAGAAGGTGTCACACTCAACCTGTCAATCAAATGACATCACCTAAAAGAAAATTTCCCATAAATTTTAAATGGCGTTGGGATTTGAGCTCGGGTTCTCCCGGTTGAGAGTCAACATTGCTAACCGCTCGGCCACGATGCCACAGTGTAGCTGCAATGTTAAAGCGGCAATATATGTGCAGTCAATTGCACATTCAATTAAAGCAATATCGTAATAACTGAAATTAATTACACTGCACCATTAGAGCTTTCCCTTCACACTGTAGTGGTCCAAAGTGCACCCCCCCCCCCTCCCATCCCCCAGAATTTTTCGTTTTACTTAGCCGGCTCAATCACTACCATTGCTCAATGTACATAGCTGCAGAACTGATCAGGTACATTAAATCATTGCTTCAACTATGCAAGCCAGATTTTAGTTGCGCTAATACGAAACTTGTGGCCGACAGTTCCACATTCATTATACATGCAGTTTACAGCTTTTTCTGGTGCATTTGCTATGAAGAGCCCCACCCGATTCTGTTTACTATTTTGCTAAATGACACTTATAACTCAGGTGAAGTCTATGGTACGTCTGTGTATATAATGCTCTACAGCATGTAGCTGGAAACACTCACCTGATTGACCACCCAGTGTTACTGGCTCTTCATGCAGGACAGTATTTGCATCAGAGTGTTGCCTGAATAAAAAATGCAACAATTGAAAATGTGTTTTTTGTTACATCCATATCAATGATGTAGAAAACCATGTTCATGTAAAACAGCACACAATTTTTAGAATCATGTTCACCTGCTGCTTTATGCAAAGGCACACGCACACAAAAGAATGTTCCCATGAGTCACAAACATTGGGGATTCAGCTAAAAACATGCTACAAATGACCCATAGCAAATGGATGTATGTGACTGCAATGCATTTCATGTTACCATAATGCAAATGTCACAATCATAACAGTATGTTATGTTAGTGATTCTTTAAATAGAATTATGAATGGACAAATTACCTTCTAGAGGCTGTTGTCACCCTCATTGACAATTCTTCAGCCATCCTGCCGCTGCTTGTTGTATCGTGTGGGAATCAGAAGAGGCATAGCGCCTGTCCATTCGTATAATTATGAAAAGAGGCACACCTCGCTGAAGAATTGCAGGCACTGTCCAACAGCTTATTTGAAAAGTCTTAGTGGCTCATGCCACGAAATGAACTTCAGTTTGGCTAAATAGTAATTGTTTTGGCATTAAGAATATAACATGTAAACTATTATACCATCTATCATTTTATGATAATTTTTTAAAATTCAAGCTAACACTGCAGGCCCTACTGGCATACTTGTAGGAATGAATTAATGCTCATGCACTATTTGTAAAAGCCTACCAAATACACACCTTCAATCGCACCAAAGACAAGCAGGTCTTTCAAGCTTCTCTTGCCCCTCTGCCCGAAAACGCTGAACATCTTCCCCACTTTGTCGGTGAACACTGTGCGCAAGATGTTCGCAGTCAAAGCCCTGATGTTTTTTCCACCTATCAGTGAAGGTCGGCGTGCCTGAAAAAAAAATATATTGAATATATCTGTGCACACAATTTACAAAGTAAAACAACGAGTCTTTTGCAAAGCTATTCAGTGAGATGCATAAAGAAGTGCTAGCCAAGATTCGCACAGCAACATGGAGAACAATAAAATGCCCATGACTCTTACGAGGTAAAACAGGCTTCAGAACAATGGGACCTGCATAGAGAAGGAAAGTACGCAACTCAGTTGCTTTCCAGCAATCAAGAGACCGCAGTGGGTGAGTGAACTCCAGGCACCAGTAACTTTTCAAAGCAAGCAAGGACTCTGAAAGCTGTGGAACAGCAGAAGCTGTCAGACGATGGGGCAGCTCACCTCTTGCCCATAACAAGAGGAACTTTTTGGTGACTCCTATGCATGCCAAGTGCATATAGACCAAAGGAAAAGTTGAGACTAATCCAATGGGAAGCCTCTCAAGGACAGTGCTGCCAACATGGTGTTCTTTCTGAGTTTTGCTAGCAAAGTCATCATCTGTGCGAAGGGGTGCATTTGTGCAAGTAAAAACAACCCTCTGATCTACAAATTCTCCTTTTTCTGTGCACTTAGTGCAACTGAAATAACCAGAGTTAGTTTTCACACCTAGCACAAAGGCTCGTGCAGGGGCGTCGCATACAAAAGCTCTAACTTCTATTGTGAGTTTTCTGCCCTTTACATAAAGTCCACTTTGATACAGACTGCACATTTCATCAACAAATGGAGTGAGAAAGGTGTCTGCAGACTCTGGTTTTGACTCTCCGTGGTAGCAGCCGACAACAAATATACCGCTGTTTGGGATTCCCTCTGTCCGACATAAAATAGGCCAAAACTGGCTCGTACAGCTTTTCGATAAAGGAATTCCGTCAATGAAAAATGTTAGCTTGAGACATGACGGCGCCACTGAAATGTCTACAAGTGCCATCAGTAGAGTCATCAGACAGGTTTCTACTCCCATATGTACATAACTCCCTGGTGGCACAACAATAATATCATGCTTCCTAGGTGTTCCGAGAAACGTTCTGCCCTGGCATCCGAAGGCAAATTAGCGAAGCATGGGGAACAGTCGTGCGTTTTCAGTTTCTTTAAAATATCACTGACAGCCTTGAGGCCCACCCCATTTCGTGCTGTCCAGCTTCACAAAAAGTCGCTCATGCTTTCGTGACCTTTCTTATCTGAGCACACAACACCAGAAAAGCCAGTGCAACCTTCACTTTGAACAATGCCAGGCACAGCAGACACTTCTGTTTCTAAATCCACACAGCCGTTCTTCATTAGCTGTGGATGGGTCACGTGACATGTCGAACACATTCGCACCGACAGTTTGCAACTCTGAACACCCCGGCACCGGCCCTTGCTGAATAGGATTCACCGAAACCGATCCCTCGGGCGACGGTTCAGCCATCGAACGTATGCGCCGACGCTTCCGCCACCAAGACAGTTCATCGAAGCTTTTAGTGCGCCTCGAAGACATAAGAAAAACTTAAAAACTCTACCTTTTCAACTCGCAGTCTTGGCGTGCTGCCGCTAACACAATCGCAGCAATCGTTCCGACGGAGCAGCTTTTGGCGCCAAAAACAGCATAGCAACAAAACTGACAAAAAGCGGCCAGTGCGGCGCTCGCAGCGCCGCGACGCATCTGCACAAAAGACGTGTTTTCAGTGCAATGCGCTTATTAAAACTAATACCAACAAACTTTTGTATACCAAAAGTTTTTACTTTTAAAAATGTAATAACTACATTTTCTTCTCATTTTGTATGCAGCTTTATAGCAAGAAATGAAGGTGTGGTGGCGCTACTTTATTTTTGAAGGAGGAGGAGGAGCTCTGCGAGTGCCAGCTGGAGGGCCGCATGGCTAAGAGGGAAGCCAAGCGCTTGGAAGAGGGCGAGCACCTGGCCCGCGACCACCACGATCTCCTCCACGAAGAGATGGCAGAGCAGCAGAAGCAGGCCCAAGAGCTCAGGGCTCGGGTGGCCCAGCTGGAGGCAGCACTGGCGGTGGCCGAGAAAGAGGCCGCCTCGGCCAAGCTCACCCCCGAGTCAACGAAAGATTCGGAAGCCGGATGTGTCTCAAAGTCTGACGAGTGTCGGGAGGTCACTATGAACAGCAAGGTGCTTCAGCTGAAAGCACAGCGTGCGGCAGAGGTGCGCACGCAAGCCGTGATCAGCTCGAAGGAGCTTCAGGAGGAGCTCAAGAAGGAGCGCGCCAGGTCCGACAAACTGCTCAAGACTCTGGAGATTCTCAAGAAAACATGTGAGGAGCTGGACAAGCAGATGGTCAGCTATGAAAAAGAGTTGGAAGAGGCCGAGCAGAAGAATGCTGGGTTTGAAGCTGAACGGGTGGCTCACAAGGAAACTGTGCACAAGCTGAACAAGAGAATTTTTGAGCTCAAGGAATCATTGTTGCTGGAGAAGACTAGCAAGCAGCGTCTGAGTGAGCAGCTTCAGGACCGGCTGCAGGGAGAGAAGGAAGCAGATGCGGCCCTGGAGTCGCTGCAGGGCCACCTGCATGAGCGGGAGACCCAGGTGCGGGAGCTGAGCGACCAGGTGGCTGAGCTGCGCCGGCAGCTGGGTGCCCTCGAGGCCTCTGCCAAAGCCTGGCAGCGCAAGGAGGCCGCCTACCAACAAGAGGCAGTCGCCCTCAAGGAAGAGGCGTCTCAGCACATCACGACCATTGCATCCCTAAAGGCAAGCAACCTGAAGCTGAGCCGTGACCTGGAAGAGTTCGAAGCCACCCACAGGGATATTCTGCAGTATCTAGAGAAACTAGAGAGTGACATGGATGGGCAGAAGAGCTTTGCCGAGACTGAGATGATGAAGCTGAATCAGACCATTGCACAGCAGACCAAGCTGATCAATTTCCTACAGGATAAGATCACAGAAACAGAGAAAAAGAAAAAGAAGCTGTGGGGTGGCAGGGGCAAGGATGGTATCTACTGTGGCACCAACCCGACGTCCACTCTCGAGAGCAGCCTCAGCAAGTACCAGTCCAAGTGCCGTCAGCTGCAGGATGCTCTGGACAGGAGCTGCTCTGAGGCCATGACCCTGCGCCAACAACTGGCCCATGCACAGGCTGCTGCTGAGGCTCGCCAATGCAATCACAAGGCATCCGAGACAGCCCCAAAGCCAACTTCTCCAAAGAACCGTGCTTTGCTCACTGCGCTGACCCTCTCTCCAAGCGTCAGTGGAGCTGCCCGCACAGGGGTGGTGAAGGCTCAGGTAAACCACGAGGACATGGGCGATAACGTGAACGGGGAGGGTGCGCTCCCACCTCCTCCCCTGGCGATGCACCACAACATCCCCCACAGGTTCCAGGTGACCCTACCCATGCGGCCGGCCAAGTGTGTAGCCTGCTTGGACGCCATTCACTTTGGGCGCTACGCCTCGCGCTGCCAAGAGTGTGGGGCAGTGTGCCATCCCAAGTGTGCCACATCGGTGCCAAGCACATGTGGAGTCCCTACAGGGTATGTGCGCCAGTTCTCAGATGCCGTGGCCACCGAGCGCTCCTCAACGACTGCTCCGTCGCGGCCATCATCAGGCAACACGTCAAGTTTGCCCCTGACGTATGCGAAGTGACCTTTGACAGCTCGCTGCCTTGTGCCTGGGTCAAGGTGCTCAGGTTACAACTCTTCTAGAAACCATGGCTCCTCTTCAGACCATCATGGCCTGCCAACATGAAAAAAAGGGGGGGGGGGGGGGGGAATTACGAAAGAATAGAAAGTGTGAGTCCCGCCTGATTATTTTTTTTGTATAGAGCATTTTATAAAACAGCCCAAAACTATGACTTGACACGCATCACTCTGGGTTTTTGCTTTATTGTTTTGTGGACGCAAGTCAGCCGAATAAACAGTTATAGTTGCAGAAGAAGCACGCACCGGTCCCTTTGATGCAAAGGTATACGTGTGCAGCGAGCATCAAAGACGAGTCTGCAATGGCGACATACATCAGAAGTTAAAATCACGAATGTTGAAAGAAACATTCAAAAAGGAATGATATAACGGTTGGGGCATGTATACAGAAAACGGCTACAAAAAAAAAAATGTAGTAAAGCCTGGACCAGTGCAACCCGGGAAAGAGAAATTAAGGAAGAGGATCTAACTATGAATAGCCTCACGTGTGAACAAGTGCAAGCTCTCTTTCGACCTCCACCACATCAATATGGGGCAGAGTTGTAAAATGGAAACGGACCGACACAACAGCATTACCCGTAGAGAAAAACAGCTCACTCACAATTGACTGATTCCTTGCATGCAGTTCAGTGCTGTAACATGCAAAGTAAAACATGAGTATTTCGGCATGAAACATGTATAGCTATTGCTATGTGGGAATAGAGGCAGGGTAATTATTGCCCAGGCCTGCAATTAAGGTTCTTACATCAGCTGCTGTTAGCCCTGTTTGCATTACATGTTTGTTCCATCGGGCTCTCTGTGCGGTGCTGCTTTATGAAAGCATATTGATGTTGGGTGAAAGCAACTTATTTTCATCTGAGAAATGTTTGTGCAATAAAATGCATTATTTTAATTCTAGAGTTCCAGAAACCAAACCCAAGCATATTGTGTGATATACTTATTTAAAACAGAAGGTGGCTACAACATTAACGCAACTAAATAAAAGAGGCCATGGAGTGTGTTATCCACCAGATGTCCTAGCTTTCAAAATGTTGATGTGTCCTAGCCTAGTGAAATAATCCAGCTGTGGGCTATTGACAGTGCCTGGCCTAGTCTGCTGTTTCATTAGAGAACTTTATATTGATTAAGACTACATAGTTAACATTCAAGTTATTGGCCTCAAGGACAATTAGTATCAATAAGGAAGTAGTAAACCGTTTTCCAAAACAGCTGACAAATATTTGCACCAAGGTGTCTGCTATTTGCATAATTTTTTTCACGATCTTAAACGACAACAAGCCCAATAAAGAAAGTGTCTGCATGACAGTTATTCCACTTCTATGTCCCGAAACGCGGCTCGAAGAACAAAATTGGCTTTTGTCACAAGTGCTCTTCATGGTGTGGCTTTCCATGATATGGGGGAGAGATTTGTGTGTGCAGCTGGTCACATGGTAGCTCAGTTTGGAAGCAAGTGAATAAACTTATGGAAATCATACCTTGATACAAACAGTGCGGGTAGCAGTTTTTCAAGACTATCTAAGACTTTAGAATTGATGCCTTGCTCCTGGGGCCAATAAATAAAAAAAAAACTAATTATTTTTTAATAACTGCAAAATCATAATCAGCCTGATTATACCCACTGCAGGGCGAAGGCCTCTGCCATATTTCTCTACTTAACCCGGTTCTGTGCTAGCTGCATCAACTTGGCCCCTGCGAACTTCTTGATCTCATCCGCCCACCTAACTTTCTGCCGCCCCCTGCTACGCTTTCCTTCCCTTGGAATCCAGTTTGTTACCCTCAACGACCATCGGTTATCCTCTCTTTGCACTACATGTCCTGCCCATGTCCATTTCTTCTTAATTTCCACTAGAATGTCGGTAACTTGAGTTATTTCTCTGACCCACTCTGCACGCTTTCTATCTCTTAATGTTACCCCTACCATTTTTCGTTCCATAGCGCTCTGGGTTGTCCTCAACTTAAGTAGAAGTCTCTTGGTTAGCCTCCACGTTTCAGCCACGTGAAGCCGTGGAGAGGTAGCATCCAACCAGTCTCCAAGAAAGCAGGGGTTGCAACACAAAAAACAATCTCTGAAATCCAAGCTTGAAACATTTGATGACCACAAATGCAAGACAACACTTTTGTTTTCAGCAGTCAAACATCCAGACAAAACTACAAGGAGATCTGCTAGGAGAGGGTGAAAGGTTATTTTAAAAATAAATTAGAAGAAAAATGAACTAGCAAAGGGGCTGTCATCACTGCACCCTTAGTGATGGGCATAAAACCCAGAGTGATGCGTGTCAAGCCATAGTTTAGGCTGTTTTAAAAAATGCTCCATACAAAAAAAATAATCAGGCGGGACTCACACTTTCTATTCTTTCGTCATTCCCCCCCCCCTTTTTTTTTCATGTTGGCAGGTCATGATGGGCTGAAGAGGAGCCATGGTTTCTAGAAGAGTTGTCACCTGAGCACCTTGACCCAGCCACAAGGCAGCGAGCTGTCAAAGGTCACTTCGCATACGTCAGGGGCAAAGTTGACGTGTTGGCCTGATGATGGCCGCGACGCAGCAGTCGTTGAGGAGCGCTCGGTGGCCACGGCATCTGAGAACTGGCGCACATACCCTGTAGGGGCTCCACATGTGCTTGGCACCGATGTGGCACACTTGGGATGGCACACTGCCCCACACTCTTGGCAGCGCGAGGCGTAGCGCCCAAAGTGAATGGCGTCCAAGCAGGCTGCACACTTGGCCGGCCGCATAGATAGGGTCACCTGGAACCTGTGGGGGATGTTGTGGTGCATGCCCAGGGGAGGAGGTGGGAGCGCACCCTCCCCGTTCACGTTATCGCCCACGTCCTCGTGGTTTGCCTGAGCCTTCACCACCCCTGTGCGGGCAGCTCCACTGACGCCTGGAGAGAGGGTCAGCGCAGTGAGCAAAGCACGGTTCTTTGGAGAAGTTGGCTTTGGGGCTGTATCGGATGCCTCGTGATTGCCTTGGCGAAAATCAGCAGCAGCCTGTGCATGGGCCAGTTGTTGGCGCAGGGTCATGGCCTCAGAGCAGCTCCTGTCCAGAGCATCCTGCAGCTGGCGGCACTTGGACTGGTACTTGCTGAGGCTGCTCTCGAGAGTGGACATCGGGTTGGTGCCACAGCAGATGCCATCCTTGCTCCTCCCACCCCACAGCTTCTTTTTCTTTTTCTCTGTTTCTGTGATCTTATCCTGTAGGAAATTGATCAGCTTGGTCTGCTGTGCAATGGTCTGATTCAGCTTCATCATCTCAGTCTCGGCAAAGCTCTTCTGCCCATCCATGTCACTCTCTAGTTTCTCTAGATACTGCAGGGTATCCCTGTGGGTGGCTTCGAACTCTTCCAGGTCACGGCTCAGCTTCAGGTTGCTTGCCTTTAGGGATGAAATGGTCGTGATGTGCTGAGACGCCTCTTCCTTGAGGGCGACTGCCTCTTGTTGGTAGGCGGCCTCCTTGCGCTGCCAGGCCTTGGCAGAGGCCTCGAGGGCACCCAGCTCCCGGCGCAGCTCAGCCACCTGGTAGCTCAGCTCCCGCACCTGGGCCTCCCGCTCATGCAGGTGGCCCTGCAGCGACTCCAGGGCCGCATCTGTTTCCTTCTCTCCCTGCAGCCGGTCCTGAAGCTGCTCACTCAGACGCTGCTTGCTAGTCTTCTCCAGCAACAATGATTCCTTGAGCTCAAAAATTCTCTTGTTCAGCTTGTGCACAGTTTCCTTGTGAGCCACCCGTTCAGCTTCAAACCCAGCATTCTTCTGCTCGGCCTCTTCCAACTCTTTTTCATAGCTGACCATCTGCTTGTCCAGCTCCTCACATGTTTTCTTGAGCATCTCCAGAGTCTTGAGCAGTTTGTCGGACCTGGCGCGCTCCTTCTTGAGCTCCTCCTGAAGCTCCTTCGAGCTGATCACGGCTTGCGTGCGCACCTCTGCCGCACGCTGTGCTTTCAGCTGAAGCACCTTGCTGTTCATAGTGACCTCCCGACACTCGTCAGACTTTGAGACACATCCGGCTTCCGAATCTTTCGTTGACTCGGGGGTGAGCTTGGCCGAGGCGGCCTCTTTCTCGGCCACCGCCAGTGCTGCCTCCAGCTGGGCCACCCGAGCCCTGAGCTCTTGGGCCTGCTTCTGCTGCTCTGCCATCTCTTCGTGGAGGAGATCGTGGTGGTCGCGGGCCAGGTGCTCGCCCTCTTCCAAGCGCTTGGCTTCCCTCTTAGCCATGCGGCCCTCCAGCTGGCACTCGCAGAGCTCCTCCTCCTCCTTCAAAAATAAAGTAGCGCCACCACACCTTCATTTCTTGCTATAAAGCTGCATACAAAATGAGAAGAAAATGTAGTTATTACATTTTTAAAAGTAAAAACTTTTGGTATACAAAGGTTTGTTGGTATTAGTTTTAATAAGCGCATTGCACTGAAAACACGTCTTTTGTGCAGATGCGTCGCGGCGCTGCGAGCGCCGCACTGGCCGCTTTTTGTCAGTTTTGTTGCTATGCTGTTTTTCGCGCCAAAAGCTGCTCCGTCGGAACGATTGCTGCGATTGTGTTAGCGGCAGCACGCCAAGACTGCGAGTTGAAAAGGTAGAGTTTTTAAGTTTTTCTTATGTCTTCGAGGCGCACTAAAAGCTTCGATGAACTGTCTCGGTGGCGGAAGCGTCGGCGCATACGTTCGATGGCTGAACCGTCGCCCGAGGGATCGGTTTCTGCGAATCCTTTTCAGCAAGGGCCGGTGCCGGGATGTTCAGAGTTGCAAACTGTCGATGCGAATGTGTTCGCTATGTCAGGCGACCCATCCACAGCTAATCAAGAACGAGGCAACATTTCCAGTTCTGATTCAGACTGTGTGGAATTAGAAACAGAAGTGTGTGCCTGGCATTGTTCAAAGTGAAGGTTGTACTGGCTTTTCTGGTGTTGTGTACTCAGGTGAGAAAGGTCACGAAAGCATGAGCGACTTTTTGAGAAGCTGGACAGTACGAAATGGGGTGGGCCTCAAGGCTGTCAGTGATATTTTAAAGAAACTGAAAACGCACGACTGTTCCCCATGCTTCGCTAATATGCCTTCGGATGCCAGGGCAGGGCGTTTCTCGGAACACCTAGGAAGCATGATATTATTGTTGTGCCCCCATGGAGTTATGTACATATGGGAGTAGAAACCTGTCTGATGACTCTGCTGAAGGCACTTGTAGACATTTCAGTGGCGCCGTCATGTCTCAAGCTAACATTTTTCATTGACGGAATTCCTTTATCGAAAAGCTGTACGAGCCAGTTTTGGCCTATTTTATGTCGGACAGAGGGAATCCCAAACAGCGGTATATTTGTTGTCGGCTGCTACCACGGAGAGTCACAACCAGAGTCTGCAGACACCTTTCTCACTCCATTTGTTGATGAAATGTGCAGTCTGTATCAAAGTGGACTTTATGTAAAGGGCAGAAAATTCACAATAGAAGTTAAAACTTTTGTATGCGATGCCCCTGCACGAGCCTTTGTGCTAGGTGTGAAAACTAACTCTGGTTATTTCAGTTGCACTAAGTGCACAGAAAAAGGAGAATTTGTAGATCAGAGGGTTGTTTTTACTCGCACAAATGCACCCCTTCGCACAGATGATGACTTTGCTAGCAAAACTCAGAAAGAACACCATGTTGGCAGCACTGTCCTTGAGAGGCTTCCCATTGGATTAGTCTCAACTTTTCCTTTGGACTATATGCACTTGGTATGCATAGGAGTCACCAAAAAGTTCCTCTTGTTATGGGCAAGAGGTGAGCTGCCCCATCGTCTGACAGCTTCTGCTGTTCCACAGCTTTCAGAGTCCTTGCTTGCTTTGAAAAGTTACTGGTGCCTGGAGTTCGCTCACCCACTGCGGTCTCTTGATTGCTGGAAAGCAACTGAGTTGCGTACTTTCCTTCTCTATGCAGGTCCCATTGTTCTGAAGCCTGTTTTACCTCGTAAGAGTCATGGGCATTTTATTGTTCTCCATGTTGCTGTGCGAATCTTGGCTAGCACTTCTTTATGCATCTCACTGAATAGCTTTGCAAAAGACTCGTTGTTTTACTTTGTAAATTGTGTGCACAGATATATTCAATATATTTTTTTTTCAGGCACGCCGACTTTCACTGATAGATGGAAAAAACATCAGGGCTTTGACTGCAAGCATCTTGCGCACAGTGTTCACCGACAAAGTGGGGAAGATGTTCAGCGTTTTCGGGCAGAGGGGCAAGAGAAGCTTGAAAGACCTGCTTGTCTTTGGTGTGATTGAAGGTGTGTATTTGGTAGGCTTTTACAAATAGTGCATGAGCATTAATTCATTCCTACAAGTATGCCAGTAGGGCCTGCAGTTTTAGCTTGAATTTGAAAAATTATCATAAAATGATAGATGGTATAATAGTTTACATGTTATATTCTTAATGCCAAAACAATTACTATTTAGCCAAACTGGAGTTCATTTCGTGGCATGAGCCACTAAGACTTTTCAAATAAGCTGTTGGGCAGTGCCTGCAATTCTTCAGTGAGGTGTGCCTCTTTTCATAATTATACGAATGGACAGGCGCTAGGCCTCTGCTGATTCCCACACGATACAACAAGCAGCGGCAGGATGGCTGAAGAATTGTCAATGAGGGTGACAACAGCCTCTAGAAGGTAATTTGTCCATTCATAATTCTATTTAAAGAATCACTAACATAACATACTGTTATGATTGTGACATTTGCATTATGGTGACATGAAATGCATTGCAGTCACATACATCCATTTGCTATGGGTCATTTGTAGCATGTTTTTAGCTGAATCTCCAATGTGTGTGACTCATGGGAACATTCTTTTGTGTGCGTGTGCCTTTGTATAAAGCAGCAGGTGAACATGATTCTAAAAATTGTGTGCTGTTTTACATGAACATGGTTTTCTACATCATTGATATGTATGTAACTAAAAACACATTTTCAATTGTTGCATTTTTTATTCAGGCAACACTCTGATGCAAATACTGTCCTGCTGGAAGAGCCAGTAACACTGAGTGGTCAATAAGGTGAGTGCTTCCAGCTACATGCTGTAGAGCATTATATACACAGACATACCATAGACTTCACCTGAGTTATAAGTGTCATTTAGCAAAATAGTAAACAGAATCGGGTGGGGCTCTTCATAGCAAATGCACCAGCCAAAGCTGTAAACTGCATGTATAATGAATGTGGAACTGTCGGCCACAAGTTTCATATTAGCGCAACTAAAATCTGGCTTGCATAGTTGAAGCAGTGATTTAATGTACCTGATCAGTTCTGCAGCTATGTACATTGAGCAATGATTGTGATTGAGCCGGCTAAGTAAAACGAAAAATTCTGGGGGATGGGAGGGGGGGGTGCACTTTGGACCACTACAGTGTGAAGGGAAAGCTTTAATGGTGCAGTGTAATTAATTTCAGTTATTACGATATTGCTTTAATTGAATGTGCAAATGCCTGCACATATATTGCCGCTTTAACAATGCAGCTACACTGTGGCATCGTGGCCGAGCGGTTAGCAATGTTGACTCTCAACCGGGAGAACCCGAGCTCAAATCCCAACGCCATTTAAAATTTATGGGAAATTTTCTTTTAGGTGATGTCATTTGATTGACAGGTTGAGTGTGACACCTTCTATGGATGCACGCACGCACTCATGAGCCTATAAAGGTTTTCGCCTTAATATTTTTTAAAGTCCAGGGGGACATGAAATTCACTAAACTTTTTTTCGTGACACCAGGGTGCTGTTTCTCGCTGTTGTGGGAGCGCCGCGACAGCATTGCATAGTAACATTTACTGGTGCATGAAGAGTTCATTGTAACACTTCAGTGTGCTTAGATGAATAAGCCGACTTGCTGACTGTATATATCTTGCGCATCTAGCTTCTGTTGAGCGTTTTTATCTTCTTCATAGCTTTTTGTCAGTATTTAGTCAAGTTAATGGCGCAAAAAGTTAAGCATTGCATTTCATTTGAGAGGGAAGTAGGTTTTTCATTTTATTTCATGCTAAACGCAATGTTTTTTTTTTTTTTAATATTGCAGAGTAACAGCTTCTGAACGAGCTGCACAGCCGATGAAAATCGTGACGCTTTCAAGGATGGTGTGCTCCCCTCGTGTGTCTTACTCTATCAGCGGGCCTCTCAAAAAGTTGCAGTAACAATTTTATACCTTTGCATTTGCAGTTTAGCCTTCTTTAGTTTCTGCAATAAATTATAAACTATGCAGCCCTTTTTACGTCTTTAGTTGCTGAAAGGTTCTGTTAGTAGTTTCACACATTTTTGTTTTTTCAAGTAGTTGAATTTGAATTCAATTTGTTCTGTATCTTCTAGTGACAGGAAGTTTTTGTGACTATTTTAGACGTGTATTCATTTGGAGTTCTGTAGTTCATAAGCAGTTCTTTACTTTTAAGAACATTATCTTGCAGCCGTTGATAGTTCTGTAGACAATTTTGCACTATTTGTATGTATTTGCGTTTTGTCTTAATAATTTTGAACTGAAATTTCTTACTAGTCATATATTAAGACCTGCTGTATTTATTTGTAATTTTGTAATTTTGAAATTTTTATCCAGTTTTCTATTTTTGGATTTTGGAGAACTTAATCATCTTGTAGCTATTGAAAGTTCTGTGATATATTAAGTACTGGCCATATATTAAGACCTGTTCTATTTATTTGTAATTTTGAAATTTTTAACCAGTTTTCTATTTTTGAACTTTGGAGAACTTAATCATTATCTTGCAGCTATTGAAAGTTCTGTGGAGAATTTTGCAACAGTTGTATGTATCTGTGTTTGGTCATTTTTTGTAATGTACTTTCTAGTCATTAAATGTCCTGGTGGCAGTTTTGTTTTAAGTGTTTTTGACAAACATGGACTTGGGCTCTCTTTTACCCATGAACTACCCGACACTAACGTTTTACAGTTTTTAGACCTGAAACTAACTTTCCTTGAAAGACACGTTTGCTGGGGCTATTACCCACGTGCTAAAAAAGATCTTTTGCCTTATGATTCTATGCATTCGAAAACTGTGAAAAGAGCAATAGCTTCGCATTGCTTAGAGTCTTCGCTCAGGAAATCGTGCCCGCATCAGTTGCAAACCAGCTTCCATAATCAGATGAGCCGGCTTTCGGCGGCTGGGTTCCCCTGCTCTTTGTTGGTTGCAGTTTGCGAGGCCCTCCTTCAAAAGATCAAGAGCTGTACGCGAAGATGCACTGGAGAGGATGGACGTAGGACGCAGAAGCCGCTTGTTGTGCCTTACATGCACAGAGCCTCGCACAACCTGAGGAAAGTGGCCAACAGGCATGGCGTGAGCGTCGCTTTTTCGGCTCCTAACAAGTTGGGAAAGTTGTGCACCCGAATTTTCAACCCAAGAAAAGGGGGTTGCCAGATAAAGCACGACTCTCCGTTTACAAAGTGTTCTGTTGGAGTGGTCTATGCTATTCCCTTGACGTGTGGAAAGTTGTACGTAGGCCAAACTGGCCGATGCATCAACGAGCGTTTGGGGGAACATGCACGAAATTTGTCAGATTTAAAAGACAAGTACGCACATTTGGTTGCGCACGTAATCAACTGCAACGGATGCGGGGCCAGGTTGAATGAGACCAAGATTCTTGGAAAGAGTAAGGATAAAACGGCACGTGTCAGTTTGGAGGCTTTCTACATTAAGAAGTTTGACAGCAGGTGTATCAGCATCCCCTCATTATCTCTTCTGGCATCCGAAATTAGGTTTTTAGATTCTGTTATCCATTAACCGAGTTTTACTTGCGTTCTCGATGGTCGATTGATGATTTCCCCTATCTTTCACCCCATCCTTCTTTCCCTTTGGAAACTTCGCCTATATAAGATCACTCATGGGTTTCAATAAATTAAGTTGTGAGTAGCGCCTTTGTCCCGTCTTCTTTCTTGTGGTGTGTTTATTTCGGTGCAGTTTTTCACAGTACAAATATGAACCAACTAGCCCAAGAAACAGTATTAATGGCAGTAACATTGTCTTTGTTTGTAGTTTAGATGCTGTATCATATTCAAGTGGTTCTTTATATATAAATTTTGAGCTGCTCAACCTTTTTGTGTCCGGTTTGTTGAAATTTCTGGCGAGTCTTCTAATCACTCAAAGTTCCTATGACAGTGACGCCTCTGTGTTTATTTGCAATTCCGCAATATTGAACTATAGTTCTGTATTTGTTCGTTTTCAACTCTATTTGTTTTGTATCTTATTCTGAAAGTATTGGTCACAGATTCATACTTGCTGTATTTATTTGAAATTTTGGAATTTCTAATCAGTTTTTTATTTCAATTTTGAACCACTTGTCCATATTGTTTTTCTATGTTCACTGAAAAAGTGAAAACTTTACACTTTTTGTATTTGTGAATTTCAATAAATATATTACTGGTTTTAATGTTGGTTATTATGATTTCAAGTGTGACATTCACCACACGCTCAACTGATCGGACGATTCTGCAGCATGGTTGAAACCATGCATGGAGTGTACCGATTCCAACCGTAATGCAGAATTCTTAACAATTCAGTATTTCTTCGTGGATGGCCTGCAAAATAATCCAGTAGTAGCTGTGAATCGGACTGTCATTCAATAAGGCCATTTCAGCACAGATCTCCAATATCTACTGATGTTATTGGCCGAAGCTTACTAAGAAGTCTTCAACACGATATTGGAGGGAGCGTTAGCAGAAAACAAGCTGAGCATGAAGCCGGCTAATAGCAGCTAATGGCTTGAAGAAGACGGCTTGTAGGCAACCTGTTTGGCTAAACTAGCAGAGAACTAGATGTCTTGAAGATGGCTTTGTGTTTCCTGGGTATACTCCTCTAAATGCATATAGGCACCAAATTTGAGTTACATTTTTCTTGTTAATGATGCGTAAGACATCACTATATATGGACCATCACATTGTTTTGTTTTGTTTTTTTGCCTACAACCATTAACTAACACAGAAGACCATTTTTTCTCACCTGTTTTGGTTTCAACAGCTGAGCGATGACTGTGAGTCAAATCTAGGTCACGTGATAAATGAAGAAATAGCGACATAATCATTCACTACAAAAGTAAAGCCAACCTACCTCAAGGACAGGAATCACTGCAAGTAAAGAATTAGCGATTGTATCGCTGTTTAATACCGCGCGGCATTACATATATATGACTAACGTCACAGCCATCTCTCGGCTGCCGAAACTGCTGAGAAAAAAGATTAAAATATAAATTATTAAGCGGTCGTATGCAAATATAGTATGGTGATCTTTGGATAGTAATGTGGCATCATTACAAAATGATAAAACACTATGCGAATTTCGGGTACCTTTTTTGCCTATAGATACGACGGCGGCGGACTTTTAACGAAACGGGCTTATCTTATACGTTGTCGCATACTTATCGATAAACAAAGAAAACGAACGCTCGGCTAACATCGTACTCAGCACGTTAGCAAGCACTGAGTGCAGCAATACATGCGATATGCATATACTACGTGAGCTTACCGAAAGTAGAACTGCGGCTTTCGTCACTTACTAGATTCACCAAGATGCGATGCACTTCTGGTGATACATGCACGAGGCGATTGGCTGGTTCCATTGCGTTGTGACATTGCAGAAGACTTGACAGCATGCGAACGGTGCGAACGTAAGATAAAGAGCGCCGCCGGTGCCACGCGGTCGTGCCTGTCTCTATTCAAGACGAGCAAAATTTGGCGCCAGGAAGCGACCTCAACTTCCGGAACCGGTTTGGCATGACTTCCGCCACGCGCGCGCAACATGTTCCGCTGGTCGACCAAGGCTCATTCGCTCTGTAGCGCTTCAAATCGATTCGGGCGCCCAGCTCCGATCGACCAGTGGAAATCGCCATAAGAAGTAGCGAGACTGCAAGTAACGATCTAGACGTTGTCGAAAGTAAAAGCAAGCAGTTGTAGTTGAACAGCCCGTTTCTAGTAGTACATACATGAAACTTAATGCGTTGTTCCCATAAAGCACCCTAACCAAATATTGATGAAAAGCTCTGCCTGTACCTTTAGCGTCTTCTCAAAGATGGCCAGATGTAACAAGTGGCTTGACTGAATTCACATACATTTGAAGAGTTTCTTTCAATGGCGGCACGGGACCTATTTCAACTCTCTCTGCTTCGACATCATAAGACCCATTTGAAGAGCCGTTGAAGCTGGACGTAGCGAAATATTCTTGCTGAATTCATTTACCTGACGAAAGCCAAGCAAGCAAGTGAACTGAAGGACAAGCAGATCGGGTCATGCATATTGAAGGAATGCAGTAAAAAAAAAAAGAAAAAGTAATAAAGTTGCTGGTCGAAACGCAAGCACAAGAAATGAATTTGACAGATGTTTCCTCAATAATAACACGATGATTTCATCATTTATGCATTTTGGACGTAAGTGGCACGGCAAAGGAATACAAACATGGCACCGGGTTAAAAAAAAAAAAAAAACACCGCCGGGGTGGTGCAGTGGTTACGCGGCGCTTGACTACTGTTCTCAAGGACGCGGGATCGAATCCCGGCCTCGGCGGTCACTTTTCGATGGACGCGAAAAGCAAGGCACCCGTGTACTGTGCGATGTCAATGCACGTTAAAGAACCTCAGGTGGTCGAAATTTCCGGAGTCCTCCACTACGGCGCCTCTCATAGCCTGTGTCGCATTGAGACGTTAAACCCCACAAACCAACCTATCAAAAAAAGCAATAACTTCAGATGAGACCTAACTCACCATTTTCCCACGTGCGCTGGCGACGGACGCAGGCAAGTGTCCCGCGAACATGGAGGAAGAAAAAACTAGGAGGGAGCGCGCGCACCTACAGTGCTATAGAATCTCTTTCTCTATGGCTATAGCTATAGTGTACTAGAATAATAGAATAGACTGTACTATACCGCAGCCCCCCGCAAGCCAACCTCCTCGGACGCCGCTCCCTTCTCTCTCTCTTGCGCGCAATGATTCTTGGGAATTTAGCCAACATAGTTGCCAGACTCAAAAGCAGCAGGGTATATGGTATTTTTAGTGACTCTGGATGCCCCCGCGGAAAGCCTACCGGAGTGGTCTGCCGAAAGTTGCGCGTCTCGTCGTAGCACATGTTACTTTGTTTACAATTGTTGCATTGTACTCCATGTTGATAGGCACACTAGTGAGAACTGCAGGTGGCCTTTTCATCTTTGGTTCCGTCAGGGAGACTGCGAATTCGACATAACCTTGCATGCCTGAGGAACTGGCTTCAGCGTAACAATATGTATTTGGGGTCTGCATTTCCTAAATGAATCAAATGATTTTCGTCACGAACAATGCATGAACCTGCCCTGACAAACAAACGTTTCGTTTCTCGAGGAGTGCGCATAACAGGATACTCACCATTGGAGTGACAGCCCCGAGAGGTATATCCGTGTAGTTGTTGCATCCCGACACGCAGCATTTCATGCGAAGTAATTTTTGTTGGGCTAGTTGGTTTGATTCCATGCTTGCAAGACTCAGCGCACATAGCCAAAGCACAAGAACACAGCGGACGACAGGACGAAGCGATGATCAGCGCTTCGTCCCCTCGTCATTCTTGTTTTCGCGTGCTTCGTCTGATCGCAGAGCCCCGCAAGCATTTCATATGGCGCAGCTGAGAGAACCCAGCCATACTTCGCGAAATACACGGGTGCACTGCGCGGCGGCGGCAGCCCCCACGGGATCAGCCCGTATAAAAGTCCAACGTTCCATCTACCGCCTGCTAGCAGCGCGCGCCTCAAGTGCAGACGTCGCGTAGCAAAAGCCACGCGAAGGCATTCCTTCGGAGCGAAGTGTGCGAAACCGCAACCGAAACCAGCTACCGACTACCGCTTGCAGTATCACGTGACGTCTAATTCCCCCATGATTCTTTCCATTATATTTTTTATGACTAGGCTTCACTTTTCCGCAGCGGCGCCATGGCGGCGCTCCCTCCTAGGTTTTTCTTCCTCCATGCCTGCGAATCATTCCGTTTTTTTCACGATTTCCATTTGGTCAGGTGTTCTTGGATTGTTAGCGATGGCGCTGGGACGCTCGGACTTGTGAAACCGTAAGTTACCAGTCCCGAAAGTTGTGCTGCACACAAATTTTCATTCACTCTATTAATTTTGTTTACAACTTTCTAAACAATATTCATAAATTAAAAATCTAACGATTTGATCAGCTACTACAAATATATTTATGGCACGATACACACAACCATAGAAAGAAGTCTGCTGTTTTTCTTTCATTTTTCTAAAAGCTTTCTTATCCAAGGGAGGCAGGAATCACGTCACCCTCATAAAATCCTATCTAACATGTGTAATGGACCATACATGCACGAGCGCCCTGAACACACAGCATACGTGCTAAAGCAAAACTTATGGTGTCTTCGGCTGACGGCACTCGTGAATCACTGTGGCATTGCCTGAAAAACCAACACCGCCACAACGCAACATTTGCAACATTTCGCAGCATGAGCCGGCGACTCTAGTTAGCAGTAGTTCTACACACCATTTGTAGGAACGTAGGATCTTACACCGCTTACACCATGAACGTAGGATAGCCTCCGAGATAGATAAGAGTCTCGGAGGCTATGAAAGAGCGCACAGACACGGCCGGTCTCGAGGGAGAGCGCGCGCTCCTCTCCCTCGAGACCGGCCGTGGCGCAGAAAACTCCACGGGTGCCGTCAGTCAAAGACACCATTACTAACACTGTTGATCACCTGTATTTTTTTGCAGAGCGTGTAAACAAACGTAACACTCGTGCATGGCACAACCGTCAGGTCGAACCGACGCCCGAGATTACCGGCAACGCTGGGTCATTCAGCGACCGATAATTTCGAATTGCATAGTTAATTTTCCAAAAACAAAGAGTAGCACGGCACATACGCAAGTCAGCGAGCGAACTTCGCTCGTTCGCGTTGTACGTATACAGGGAGTTCCGTACATATTTACCTGTCCGTGCTGTATAACATTCTCCCGCGCAAACTACTACATTTGCGTTCCAATTAACGCCAACAAGGTAGACCGCGTTGCGGTCTATATATATGTTTTCGATAAGTGATTTATCACCTTAACATGCTTGCATTTTTCATACGTCGTGGGTAGTAGCAAGCAAAGGCGCCGATTCGATTGGACGCGCTATCTGGGCGAAGTGCGAGGCAACGGATCACCCAGCAGAGCAGAGGCGGGTATTGCGGCTCGCCAGACGCGCAGAAGTCTGTACGGCCACACCGCCCATAACGATGAAAACAACGGATGTTTCTGCCTCAGCCAACTACCATTTTTCTCCGATTACGGAAAATGGAGACAAGTTAATTCAGATGTTAAATCACGTACCACACACACACACATTCACACACACACACACACACACACACACACACACACACACACACACACACACACACACACACACACACACACACACACACACACACACACACACACACACACACACACACACACACACACACACACACACACACACACACACACACACACACACACACACACACACACACACACACACACACACACACACACACACACACACACACACACACACACACACACACACACACACACACACACACACACACACACACACACACACACACACACACACACACACACACACACACACACACACACACACACACACACACACACACACACACACACACACACACACACACACACGCACACACAACACGTGCGCGCGGAGAGAAAGCGTCATCATAAGGATGTTTTTGTCAGCGTTTAAACTAGCTGTTACGGCCGGACAAATATCCAACTTATCCAGCGACCCTATTTTGCAGTAGGACGGTGCCAGGTTACGTAAGCACACAATCGGGTTACGCATTCTGAAGAAAAAGAGAAATAACATGTCAGAAGAAAAGCACGCTGTCGTCTGCTACTATATATTGGCGCCAAGTATCAAAAATGACGGTGCTCCTGCAGGAACCGATACTCTGCGGCGCATCCGTGATTCGGAAGCCTCGGTTGAAAGTGAGGCGAGTGAAGTATGTTGTGGCGTTGCGGTGTTAGTGTGTCATTACATACTTGCGGTTGAACATTCGACATCAGCTACGCACGGCATCAACTACGCGTTAGCTACGCGCGGGTTTCAGCTGAAGATCAAGAACGGCAATGGAATATTCGCAGTGGGTTGATGCAAAACGGGAGCGGAAAGTAGCATTGCTGTTCGTAAGCGCCGATCACCTCTCACGTTCACTTATCAGCGACTTTTAAATACAGGAACTAAAACGTTCGTTCATAAAAGACTTGGTCGTAAACAGAAGGAATTGACAGATTTACAAACTAGCTCCAGCACTGACGAAGAGGCGCTGGCGGTGCCGGTAATGTCCATCTCTGGGGACAACGCTCGCAGTCTCAAAGTATCAGTTACTGTTAGATACTGGCTGGGCTACCCACCTTTTTCGAAAAGCCGCGTTATGACCAGCTACCGTCAGGTCAGCAAGTATGCCCAAGGTTCTAACATATTGTGTTGGCTTGAGTTGTGTAGAGCCCGAAAGCAGCACAGACAGAGAAAGAGATGTTCTACACACACACGAAGTGGAAGGCATACGCTGGGCCTCACACCTATTCGGTGAAACTTGCATGCGCTGGCGTGGGACAGTCTCTTGAGAAACGCAAAAGATGTCCGAGAAAGAGAACGAAACGGAAGAACAGAATAGCAGGAAGGTTAATTAAGTGACTCTCAGCATACCGTAAACGTGCAGAAGGGGATAAACGGACAATAAGGAAAGAAAGCGAAAGATGACTGAGGAAATCATGGTATGAAGCTAGGGCGGCGCCGAGCGTGCGTATTCTTTACTGTCGAAACGGCAAAATGCAAATCAATAAAGAGAGACTATTTTCAGGCTGTATTAAAAAAAAAGGAATCAACACAAAATGTCACTCAACTACATCATATGATTAGAGCGTACCGCCATAACGTGCTCCGGAGTACTTATTGTTTTCTAAACAATAAGAAAATGGTGAGTCCACATGCATATTAAAAGAAAACTTTATATATAAAACACATCAGACGTGGCAAGCAAACATGTGCCATGCACATGAAAATACATTCCTTTGTTAAAATAGAAAGCTGTGAGTAATTTTGCTTGCCTTGCCCATCGTGGAAAGGCTGTTCAATACATTAACAATGCAGTGAGTGCAGAGTGCAAGGCAAAAAAGCAGAAGAACGGAAATCTGAGCTAGTTGGTGCATTGCAAGATCAAAAAACAGCGCGGCTACTTGGGACAAACAGAGAAGGGAGAATCAACTAACCAGGGAGCTATCGGAAGCCTATCACATCCATAAAAAAGGGGATAGTTGCGTGAGCACGCCATGGGTGCTTCTGCATGACACTGAGATTGTATATTTGGATTCCCATGATTAGACTGATGCTTGTTTGGGAGCGCATGCGTCCTGGTTCTTGAAGAAAAAAAGTGTATATTACCTGTGCTTTTTTCGAATAAACTTCAGTTGTTAGTCAGCGCTTGTCCGTTATTCTCCCTTCTCTGTTTGTCCCAAGTAGCCGCGCTGTTTTTTGATCTTGCAAGGCAAAAAAGGCAGTGTTTAGGGCCGACGTTTAGAAAGCCGTTGGTGATCCCTCGTTGCCTGTCGCGCGAAGTTCCTGCACAACCATCGAATCATATGACCCCTCAGGTTGTACTCACGAACCGATCAGAGAGATAATTAGAAAGCATCGCGGTGCTCTCTAAAATTCATGATGGTTTTGTGGACGCTGTTTAACACAGAGACGAAGAGAAGAAAACACAACACTGCTGCCTTTCTTTCTCTTCTTCTTTTTTTTTTGTCTCTGTGTTAAAGAGCGCCCACGAAACCATCATGAACAACCTTCAACTCGCCGAAATTCCCCTTCTGTTGCTCTCTGAAATGCCTCGTCTCGCGCAGATCAAGCGTTTGGTTTTCGGGCAGCATTACTGCGCATGGCAATGACGGCGCGGATCGATGGTTTCTCTATGAGAGATAAGCATTAGCAACGGGAGGGTAGGTACGACCCTCGTGCGGCTGTCTTCATTATTAATCCTCAAAAAGATGACGCAGCTGATAAGTTCCCTTACAACGTCGTTTCAGTGCTTTCTGCAATTACCACAAGATGTGTCAGCTTTCATCATCATCATCATCATCATCATCAGCCTGATTATACCCACTGCAGGGCGAAGGCCTCTCCCATATCTCTCCACTTAACCCGGTTCTGTGCTAGCTGCATCCACTTGACCCCTGCGAACTTCTTAATCTCATCCGTCCACCTAACTTTCTGCCGCCCCCTGCTACGCTTTCCTTCCCTTGGAATCCAGTTTGTTACCCTCAGCGACCATCGGTTATCCTCTCTTCGCACTACATGTCCTGCCCATGTCCATTTAGCTTTCATCACCACCCACCAAACTCTTTACCAAACTGCGGTGAGCTTATAGCCGCCTACACTGCACGTCGAATTCGCCAAGTTTTTTTCGCGGCCGCCTCAAGTGGTTCAAAATGCGGCACCAAACTTAGGTAATTTGCGACAATGGCAGAACATTCTTTAGGTAATGAAACGTCATTTTGACATCATCATTAAAAGTTTATGCATGATGTATTTCCCGCCACACAACGTCAGCCAATCAGATTTCAGGAGTTGGCTCTTGACAACCTGGGCGATTCATTTTACCCCATTCTTAATGCAAGCGTAAGTGCTTCCCTTTCTATCATAGATACCTCTGTTTTCCCTCCACAGTTACTTATATATACCCTCCATGCATCATGAATACCGCTGCCTAAAATCCGTTTTCACGCTCACGTCATTTTTATGTCACCACAAAAAGCCATTTCGACACATAGAAATTTCGCGCCACAAATTTGAAACACGTGACTGTTCAGAGAACCAATCAGAGAAAAAAAATGGCGCCGAACGGCAGCCATGTCTGTCGAGAATAGGGCCCCAGGCCAGCAATACGAAGCACCATTGTACTTGTTTAGAATATTTCATGTTCTCTTTTATGTTTTCACGCATTTTAAGCGTCGGCACATTCGCCCAAACAAATGGTTCCGTTCGTTTGATATCCATGTCAGTCCGTCTTCTGCAGACTGTGCGCATTCAGTTCGTGCGGTTCATTTGCTGAAATCGAATTAAAATTTGCGATATACCAGGCATGTGCGTAGCCCTCGAGCCGATCGCACCATTACGAGAACAAACCACGTGATATGCCGCACAATTTCGGTCTTTATCCCCTGTCACTGCTCGAGCGATCCGCATCAACGCCTTTTTTTATATTTTATAAGAATAGAGGATGCATTGCCGCCACAAAGGCGACTCGAGCTAGTCTTATGTATGCACATGCTCATCACTTTACTTGGAAAGGAATTTACCTTATTTACTCGATTCTAAGCACCCCTCCCCCTCCCTTCTTTGTTTTCTTTTTTTCACGCCTGAACTTAGTTCAGCACCATGATAGAGAGAGCCAAAACATTTATTAGTCACAAGTAACCTTCTTGGTCACAAGGCGGCCGCCGATTTGTTCTCTTGCCCCTTCACGCCGCGCGCCGCTTCCTCATTCCTGCAATGTAGAAAAAATTTTTGGTTAGATATGGACACCAGTGCTCCTTTTGGACCTCTTTGTGCGCTTGTGGTATCATAACATTTTATTTACTTTTCTGAGCACGAGTCGTCTCGATAGTCTCCAATATGGCCACAAAGTCCTGCATCAATTCAATTCCGTGCTTGAAGGCGTCGTTTAATACTTTCATAACTTGCGCCAAGTGCTTGAGGAACTCGTCAACACTTTTCTTACCTGGAATAGGAAAGAAAAGATAAATTCCCAGGTTAGGAATCACCCTTTCGCACACGCAATTCGTGCGTCGTATTTCGCCCCCGAGCAGCAGTAAGTGCATCATATACATTACTGTAGTCATTAAACGCTGCACATCAATAAAACAAAAGCTCAATAATTTTTACTTTGCATATCTTTTGCGTGTTCACGTAAAAAGAAAAAAAACAAAGATGGGAGGAAGGGCGAGAGCAAAGTAATACCCTTAAGTAATGCCCCTCGTGGGTCTCTAAGGTAATAAAATGAAATGAAATGCAGAGTGACATCTTATTGAACGCTTCGACCATTCCGTGAGCGAAAACAAAGCGAGGGACCGTAGGGGACGGCGCCGGAACAATCGCGCAGCGGGAGCGTCTTCTGCGTTTCACCCGCAATGAAACGCGGCCGCAGAGCGGGTTCGATGGCTTGGAGCAAAAACAAAAAGGGGAAGAGGGGAAAAGCAGCTGCTAGTATTCTCGCACGCACGCGCGCTTTCTCCTCCGGTGCTCTCGATCAGAATGTGCTGACTAGCGCCCACGTGTTGTGAATCAAGAGGAGAGACATTCGTCGAATTGAGGCCCTAGCCAATAGCACGCCATGGTCCTTCGTAGGGCAGTCTGCCTTAATAATCCGCTGTGCATAACCGAGTTGCCTCGGTTGCGCAAAGTCAGCCGCGATTGTTTAAAAAATGCACCACATATGCTCTCCGTTGAGATGTTTGCAGCATTTGTATCTGACACATAATATCGACAACACTCTTCGAAGTCGGCATGCATGAGAATTAAACGTGTATGAAATCACACGATCAATATATACTGTTCCGCATTGCATAAAAATGGCGCCGCGTGTAAACAATGGAGGCGTATTGCGCAGTGCACCGCAAATTTTCGGCCATTAGCGCGTCTTATACAAATGTCTGAAGAGCTGCACGGAGACTCGAAACAAAAGGAAAACAACATTAGCACGCTGCTAATCCAATAAAGCATATACTTGCCAGCGTTGTCCATTATCGCCTGTATCACAGATGTGTATCACCGATATACCTCGAGGCCTATGACTGTGCGTTTGCCATGGATGGATGGATGGATGGATGATAGTGGCTCTGCCCTTTGTATCGGACGGCAGCTTGCGCCGCCTAGCCATGAGGGAGACAGGGTTGTCATTTGGCAAATTCTAACAGTGCTAAAATGAGCCAAATTTCATACTAAAAATGGCCAAAAGCAGGCAATTTTTTATGTTAGCGCAGGAGAGGGCCTGCTGATGCAACCATATAACGCCCTGAGAGGAAAGCGTGCCGGAAATGGAGTGCTCTTTTCTAGGGAGTAATTACAGATTTAACCGCTATACCGTTGTTGTTGTTGCGACTTTGGGAAGAAGAAGAAGAAAGTGCACGGGCCTGCTACAGAAGCGTTCAGGGGTAGCTCGGCTGCAAACGCTGATTGGTGGACACGCCGCGGCCTGGCGTGACGTTTTTTGCGTCGGGCTCGATGCTTAACCGGACGTGACGTAGTCAAAAACTGGATTTGCTTGTTTTTTTTCGTCCCTAAACGCTCTAGGGAATCGCTAGGTGCCCCCCGCTCTGGCAACGCGCGCGATTCCGGCATTCGGTTCGTGGATCTCGCTGCCAACGTTTATAGATAAACGTTGCTCGCTTCTGCATGGCACCGGCGCGTTCGGTCACCGAGGTGCTCGACGATGGCGGGCCCGCGCGTTCACGTGAATGCGCTTTCGGCACGCCGATCCGTGCTTTACGTTGGGCGGAATGACGTTGATAATGGCGACGACCTGCGGGAGATCGCAAGCACCGTCAAGGTAAGTATAAATTGCGCAAAATTGTCTCGCATTTTGCTTATTTATAAGTGCTGTGTCGCTTGTCTCTCCCCACGTGCTTCCAGGACCTCGTGCAGCAGCAGCTCGTGGCATGGACGCTCCTCGTGTTCAAAAAAAAAAAATCGGCCACGGCTATGGAGACCTCCACGAAAACATCCGCCATTGGCAACTAGCCGCTGCCTGACTGCTATGCTGAGGCGCACGTCTGCCGTGCGCATTCTCAACCCTGGTTGAGGTACAAGAACGCAGATTTCTTTGTCGAAAGTTTTGTAATATGTTGCGCATTCATTAAATCGCTATGTTCATAATCCAACTTTTTCCAATCATTTACAGCACCGTTTCCTGTATGCTGCGAAGAGGCCGAGGATTTTCTTTGTACGCAGCAGCCCATGTCAGGGATCGCGGCATCGATCAGCTCTCCAAGATCATCGCGGCAACCCTCGTAAATGTCTACAGTGGAAGCATCGCTACAGCATCCAGGGCAGCATATAACCAGGCATTGTGTACGACGTAGTGCACCACTGTTGACGGTGCATGGCAAAGGGCCACGGACGAGTGCTGGACGTTGTGTTCGCCACGCCGTCACGTCGCTGCGCATCCAAACGGCCCTTTTCAGGGCCGCCCCAATGTTTCTTGGCAAACCGCAGACCTGCACATCCCGTACTCCTCTTCCCTCTCTACGTTGCACGTGGCTTATTCGTATCAATCGCCTCGGCCACCAAAATAACTTGCGCGCTAGGCCTCTTTACCAGGCTATACGTACATATACGCATGCATATATCGTGTCAAATTTGATTGAATAAAGTGCTACAGTGCTTATTACCTGCTTCCCTCGCGCATTCTTCCGAGTCTTCAATGCAGCAGCTGCAGAACACGTGGCAGGCGTCACTCTGCTGCCGCGACGAACGCTAACTAAGCCCATACAACAGGGATAACAGCTAGAGTATTCTCAGTGTGGTGCGGCTTTGTTCAGCGATGTTAATGGAAGTATCGACATTTTATATAACAACTACATAATCGTCTTGAATATTGCTTCATAAAGTACTGTACTGCTTAATTCTCACTTACCTCGTGCATTCCACAGCTGCTGCAGCTAGCACATGGCCAGCGTCGTTCTCTCCAGTGCTGCAGGCTACAATATACACCGCGGCTTTGTGCCGCTGTGTATTTTTTTTTATAAATGCATCACATTTCGAAGGTTATAGTCGCCATCCAAGGATCACTTAAGGCAGGGGTCCCACTCCGGCAGCGCGAATGTGCCATTTTAGGCAATGTTTGCGTGAGCATTCTGCGCGTTGTTCTTTTTCGAACATCACAATGTAGGCATCATTCGAAAGCTTAATATACTATCTGTCAAATGATGTGCGCTGCTTTAGTGTGTCAACGTTATCAACTGCATGAGAGGTGGTTTTGCAGATTACAAATTCGCTAGCGTCGTTGATATACCCTACTTCGAATTAGTTTGCTGAAGAAACTGCTGCACTTAGAACAGTTTCCTTTGGCCTACACATAGAATGGGTACTTATATTATGAAACGTGGAGCGTAATTAGTTTTAATTTAATCAGTATTTGATCGGCAGCCTTTTAAACATGGTAAAGTTTGGCTATTTTGGGCACGAATATCTGCGCTTTATCAACGTGCACAGCAGTAAAATTTTTACCACTTCGGGCGCACATTATAATAGTTGAGTGTACGAAGTTTCATCGAAATTTATTCGCTAGTTCGTTTTTGATTACCTTTCCAATTTGAAGATTTCCGTAATACTGCCTCACATCGCATAGCTTGACCAGAAAAAGCGCTCATTCTACAGCCTAGGAATCATGCATGGCGAAACTAGAATAGTCGTTATTTGTGATTATAGACGCAAATTGCGCTTTATACAATTAGCACGATCATACTGAGCCTTCAAATATAATCAATTTTTCCTACACGGCATTCAATCGAGAAGGCCGTCATACTCAGCAACGTGAGCCTTGTTTGAGTTGGCTTTTTTTAAATATTGTATTACTGTAAAATAAAGTTAAAATAAGAAGCACAAACCATGATGATAATTAGTATTTGCACCTGTATTCGGTCATTAAAGGTTTTTTACTGCTAACGCCATCTAGGTAAAAGCAGCAAAAGTGTGAGTTCATTCAATTGCCAGGAGAGGCGCGCGTAACTACACTCCTTCAAAGTATTGAAGCTAGTAGAAACCTAGAAGTCAGCTTCTCTGCAGTGCAAAAACCCCTTCACCATGGCGGCCAAAACTGTTTTGGGGGCAGAAATCAGGTGCAGTGCAGGAGATGTCTATTGTGGTAATAATGGCCACGTACATTTCCTGCACCCCTCTTCTTGTCGCAATTATGGGATTAAGAACCCCTCCGTTTGTGAGTGCCATTCATAACACCTCCCCTGCCCCTACCTCCTCCAGGCTCTCAATAGTGAAGGAATTCGGCTCAACACTTTCGCGCATGACATCAGGCTGGACATAGAAGTATTCTGCGCTGCACCCAATTTCTGCCCTCAAAACAGGTTTGGCTGCTATGGTGAAGGGGTTTTGCTCTGCTGACTTCTAGGTTTCAGCAACCCACCTATACTACTTTTGTGCTGTGAAGTGTTTTGCTTGTTGCTATTTGCATTGTTGTTTTTGAGGTGAGTGTCACACTTTTCAAAAATTCATTGCCTGTCGAAACAACTTCTTTCTGCAGCAGATCCGGTTTCAAACATCCCATAGAGGAAGAATTTCGACAACTCTCTCACCTGATGCAGAGGCTACAATTCATGATATAGAGGAAAGCAGGGAGTGTCAGTGGAGTGAAAGGAATGAATGGATACCTGGAGGCACCACTCGATTGAGAACGTGGTGCGAGACACCGCTGGTTCTTAGCACAAGGGGACGCATCTATTCAAAGTGGAAACACAAACAGTTCATTAGGGAAGGACTGCGGAGTGAAAGTTTTTTTTAGGTGACAAGACATGACACGCGCACTACGTGCGTGCACATGTTTTGCGCGCATACACTGTGGTTTATGCGGGGGCTATTCGCTCGCACGAAGAACCTGCACATGGTCACCGCATCACCCTTTGCACCCCTGCATTGTGTGCGAACAGTGGACGCTCGCCTGCAGTGCTAAGCCGCTAACCTTCACGCCAATCGCTGAGGGGCTTTGCGTTATTTTGTGCTTTTCTGAATATGCTTCTGGCCCTGTGCTTTTTCCCTCACGCATTCGTATTTCGCCAGGCGCTTCAGGCTCGGATAGCAAGTGACACGGCTAGCAAAATACAAACAGAATGCGCAGAATCTTCCGGTGAATTTACATGTATCGGGCTTGCTTTTCGGCTGGCGACAAAAGTGCAAATTTATCAAAATTAAGACATGCCTTGACAGATTGCAGATTGCTTGGACGAGGTTCTTCATCCGTGCGCGCAGTTGGTCCAGTGGTATTTCTCGCAAAATGTAGACATCATGTGTTTGACAGCGAGTGCTACGGATATCGCCACGTTATGCTGCATGGTGTGCTGGCAAAATGCTCGCACGTGACATCACGATACGCCAGCTGGCATACCACGCGTATGATCCACCGTTTAGATGCTATGTGCGTCATGCGACTCTCAAATATTGGGCGAAAAAGGAATAGGACAGTAGACCAAAAGAAATAGTTTCGGCCGGCGGTATCGAGTGGTTGCATCCTTCACATCTCCGTTGGTGCGTGCTCTGTTCCCTAGAGCTTTCAGTGGCACACGTGTGCTTAGGTGCAGCTGTCCTCTCGGAAAGCACCGTTTTGAATGTAGCTTCGCAGCCTCTAAAAGAAATACAACTGCAAAAGGACGACGTCGCATACGGAGTACAGATGAAAAAAAAAAAAAAAAAGAAACGAAGGAATTCGACGCTGCTGAACCGAATGTCGAGCGTTAGCTGAAATGAGAATGTACACTGTTTTGGTTCAGTGCTTTTCATGCTTATAAACATTACAAATATGTGCTCATAGATAATCAAAAACCAGACGTCATCACCGATAATCATCGTAATGAAACGATAATAAAACGTAACAGCCGTTGTACGTCTGTCTAATTGTATTTGGTCACTTACGAAGCGTGTATGGACATCTTCGCAAAGGTGGGAAAGTTGACCGCACTACGCTGCGTGGAAAGAGAGAAGTTTCAACTGCAGACAGCGTAACATAAACAAAGTGACACCGAGAGGGCAGCTGGGCGCATTTCACTGTGACAAGAGAAAAGTGCTTGCCTACATGTAAACCGAATTACCGGATTCGTTCGGCGCACACGCAGTGGCATTAGTGGGGCCAAGTAGGGCTAATGCGCGTGCGCAGCCGGCACTCTCTACTTCTTTGTGCGTCTACGCTATGCTCAAAATAGTAAGCCTCGAAGCCGTGGATTCATGTTTCAAGGCCAGGGGTCTGTTTTAAATAATAATATAATAATAATAATAATATTATTATTATTATTATTATTATGCAATGCATCGTAAACGCTTTCGCGGACATTTAGTGCATGTGGTGGGTTGACGGAATAAAGCGCGTGTCTGTATCCGGCGGTCGTGCAGAAGAGAGTACTGTTATCCACCGCGGCACACGCGCATCGCCACTGTTTTTAGACTGCCGCAATGAAAAAAAATCGAACGTATTTGTTAGCACAATGACAGCCTCCCTTTACGAGCGCACATGGTCATCCCCGATTAGTCATCGCGGTGAAATTTCAAGCTTTTTGGGTGTTTCTTGCACCTCATTTAGGTTTTGTACCGAAAAAAAAAGTAAATAAACGTCGCGTTTGGTTTTGACATAGGACATCGTTTTCTTCACACCTTCGAACACGTCAGTTAGTTTTAGTAAAGTAAGTAGAGGAGGCTCAGAATTTTTGCCTCCGAATGGCTGAATATCGATTGACACCACCGAAATGAAATATGCGACGATGTGTGGAGCGGAAATCACATGACAGTCTGATTCGGCGCGCAGTTTTGACGTCAAGGTCACCAGCGGCATTTTTCTTTTTTTACTGAAAGCATTTCCGATAACAAACATGCAAACCAGTAAAAGAAAATAAAACGAAAGACTAACGCTAGTTGTAATCCTTACTCCTTAGCATCAAGGAGCCACGTGGTCTTACTCAAAAAGATTCAGAAATATAAGCATAGTAGCACAGCTAGCAGTGCGAAAGCAATTCAAGCAAACACGCAGAAGACACGCGGCAATATCTACCAAGGGAGCAGTTGTTGCTTCCCTCAGGAGATAGGAGCCTGAGTCTTGCACGAAGGCACATTCACGAACTGGGCTGAACCTGTTCAAACCGTTTCGAAATGATTTTTGATAACAATACCACGTCAATTCGATGTAGACAGCTATATGTCGAGACCTTGCGGTGAAACCCAGAGTTGACCGCGTCGAGTTATCGCTATAGCTTCGTTCCCACGTGTAGCGAACATCACCCATTTTTGCTGTGCACAGATAGCAAATGGCGACCACGCCTTGCAGACACTTTTTTTTTTTTAAGTGATATGAAAACAAATTTCCACTCCTTTGCAATGATAAAATCGGAAATAAATGGGAGGGAATGGAAACATAATGTTCAAAAAACAAAATGACTTGAAACAGCATCGCCGCAGAAGAAACTGCATAAATATTCGCAGCATCTGCCATTTTCTTGGTTTAGAGAAATTGCTTCAAGGGTCCATCAACTTGCATCTTGAGCGTTCACGAGCATACTTCAACCGACAGATTGGAAAGTCATTCTAAGGAGTTCTTGTGTGGACAAAAAAAGCAGGAGGATATGGGTTAGATGCAACAAGTGGCCCTGAACCAGCTCTGCCATTGTTCAACTCTCATCCTGCTGAAACGCTGCATGGCGTAGTGAAACAACAAAACATTGGGGTGAGGTCAACGAATTGCCACCATGATTGATCTTATGATAGAGGAAGAGAGAAGGACAGGGACTGGTCATTTTGGGCAAGGGCTAAAAATATACAGGCACGAGGGACAGGCAAAGCGCTTTGTCCCATGTCTCTCGACCATCCCTGCCTCTTTTTTGCGCTTTGTCAAAATGAGCAAACTCCACCAACTAGCCCAAGAAACAGCATTGCAGAGAGACAGTGTGCCTAAAGCTCATAGCCGCTTTTTGTAAGCCTACAAAAGCTAGTAAATTCAGACTAGATTGACCAAAATTGACCAAAATAATCTCGGCATGCACTGCGAAAATGTTTTGTCTAACATGAAAATGAATACATTCCGATGCCTGTGCTGCTTAGCATTCGTCAAGTTTTTTCTCAGTGTGGCTATTGAAGAAAGTATAAAGTCATACCACTTTCCCAAAGTACATCCAAAATTGCGTCATGTTGGGGGTAGAAGTGGCGTGGGGTGAAGGGAACTACTGGAATACATAAGCCCCTACTCCAAGCACACATGCGTCATGCACTGCCGCGCTAACGTCGTCGCACGCGTCAGCCAAAGCCGGTCTGCGCATGCGCGCAGCGCCTGCGTGCATCGCGAGCTCTGATGCTGTGATCTGTCCCTGCCAGATATCTGGTGCGTGCTACACGCGTCGAAAACTAGCGAGGGGTCGGGACCGCGCGGCTGTCCCCTACTCCGTTCTTCTCGTCCTGAAGTCCACTTAGCTCCCCCTGCTTCTTTTCTTCACAGAATAGTTTTCTTCACGGTTCTCAAATTTTCTCAGTCCGCGCGAGAGGGTGAGCGAGCCAGCACCACGAACATGCAGGTGCATTCCCCTTTTGCGACGCCTGCCGTGATGGCGGCGTTGACGTCGCGGCGCATGGAAAGTGCTTTGGAGTACCCGCTTTATTTATGGCAGTTACGAGGGTTTACCTACAGAAGGAATGTGAGGATTGACAGCCATGTGTGTCAGTTCTTCGATTTTCCGTACTCTTTCCTCGGGCTGTTTTTCTTTTTTCCATCAATGATGAAACAAACCCTTCACACATTCGTGGGGACAATGTTTGCAAACGGTGTAGGTTCGCCAGTACTTGTCTAAATGGGGCGATCCCCCCCCCCCCCCCCCCCCTTCTTCATTGGAACCGCAGATGAACCAAAAAGGGTATCTTATTGTACGATCCCCAGACATGTCAAAAGAATTCCGGGGCTGGCAAATTTCAAATTATGAAATCATTGCCAAGAAACACTTGTGCTAGTTGCAAAGCGGCGCATATTTAGATAACTGCTCGTGATGTCGCACTTTTCTGGTCTTCTTATTGCTCAGAATATGTTTATTTCTTTATTTTATTTACATTACCCCTCAGGGAGGCATTACATATATTTTGAATATATTTCAGAAATATGTTGTACTCACGCTCTCGCGTGCTGCTAGTATGGCAGTCCGCTTTCTCAACGCACCTTATAGCTAAAAATGTCGCAACAAGAGCGCAGACTGACTTGAAACTAGAGCTCGCGGTAGTTAATGTAGCTGGAGTACCATTACCAATGTACGCTTACTACCAGCGCTGGTGCATTCGCCTTCAGCCCACCTGCTCATGTTGCTGTATATAGCACAAGGAGCTCAATCTAAAACATCAATCTATTCGTTGTGTCGTCTTCTGACCTTGTGCTCCCGTCCACGTTCCGCGCTGTCACCTCAAGATGCATAAGCAACACGCCCAAGCTGCTATTCTAAATAAAAACAAAAATGGGGGAGGGGGAGGGGCGGTTAGCTTACCGTCAACACTATATAGCCTCGTGTGTTTAAATGGAAATGCCTCCACCCCCCCCCCCCCCACCCCCACCAGGGAAAAAAGAAAGCAGTCAGCGGGTTATGAAAAGGAAAGTACGCACACCCACATATATCAGCGCGCGCGTTTTTTTTTCTACTTTTATTACAACAGAAAAATTACCGACGATTACGTTACTTCCTAATGCGAAATTTGAGCATATCTCATTGGCTGTTCCAGCTTTTCGATAGATTGAGGCAAAGACAACTTTTGTATTTTATTTTTCACACGTGTTTCTTCAAGAAACACTCCACTAACAGTTCTTGACTGTCATGAAGGAAGCTTTGTGGATCAGGAGTTCGCGTAAGGCAGCGTATGGACCTGTAGGAGCGTTGCGCAGCCAAGAGATAGCAGCGATTGACTGATGCCGCTGACGCCGCTAGCGAGTCAAGTCAACGTGGCTCTGCGTTTCGGCTTAGGATGTATGCACCGCGATCCACTTACACCGGAAAACACCGTCGCCGCCACAAAGAAAAAAAGGGGGGGGGGGGGACACGCAGCGGCGAATGGTGGCAGGAGCGTGCGCTGCCCTGGCTGCGGAGCTGGTTACGAGGGACAACGCAGACGGCGACGCGAAACGCAGGAACGGGCGCCAAAAAGCTGGGCTCTAAAAAAAAAAAAAGAAAGCTGTTCAGCACGCCAAATGGCCACATCAGGGCAGCGCGAGGAAGTACATGTCCGGACAAATTCTAGGGGCAGTAAGTAACCGAAGGGCGTCTTGCATTATTCTTTTGTTGCACATACAACCACAGAAACGAATCCTTTGACTCCAAAGAATGCCTCAGTGGCAGCCAGTTATGCATTTTACCGTGGTTAGCGCGAGTGATTGCTGTTCTATGCTTGTTATGAAAGCAGGTGATGCTGGTAGTGAATAAATAAATAAGTAAATAAATATATAGAAAGTACACTGGGTTCGCAATGCAGCAAAGACGTACATCTAACCAATGAGGAGTACAGAGGAGATTCAATGGGGAAGGGTCGAGAAGGAGCGGTCTAACGCGCTTGCGAAACTAACCCGCTTCTACTGGCGACATTGCCTCATAACTGTCTGCTACCCTCCCCTCTCCAATTCATTTCCCCCAAAATTTAGCCTGAATGCATTGCGGCAGCTGCGTGGTGCTTACCCTTTTGGTAGGTATTTCACACCTATTTCGCAATGCCGACTCTCCTCTCTAAGGTAAAATGAAATTGGCCATCGCTCTTTTCTCAGCTCATTAGGTTTCCAACGTCAGTTTCTATGGTTAGGAAAGCCCGAACTAAAAGAAAAAAGAAAATGATTACTGTTGATTGAAACCGACTTTATTGCAATTTTATTATGTGCAATAACGTTTGATAAAAGTAGTTCTGCACCAGAGAGCTCGCAAGAATATCCTACTATAAATGCCATAACTTCAAAAGCGATAACAGCTTAAAAGATGGGTATGAAAGGAAAGACAATACAGGTGTCGATTTCAGCCAGAGTTCATGACGAAACCACCAAAGATGTATACTTCGTCTCACAAAATGTTTTTAGTACTGCGAAAGGCCGGGACGGAGCACTTGGACACTTGCGCGCGAGCGAGGCAAACGCGTTTCCCTTTTTTTTTGTACTTTGTAACTAATGTACAAAGCTCCCCCTGTAATTTCTTGTTATAGCTCCCCTCTGCACTTCCCCTCGCTTTCCTCTCCCCATCATTTTGCTTTCCCGCCGGCTGCAGCTTGGGCGCTTCAGATTTTAGATAGCAGTTAAAGGGGCCGGCAGCACTCTTTTCCTTCCTTTTGTTTGAATAACCACTATCCACACCACCTATAATAGGCAATTGTGCTCCCAATGTCGCCCTTGCTGATTCGAGGGGTGCGTCGGAGCACAATTACATATTACAGCGCGCATTTGAATGGGCCAGGGAGCCCCTGCCTTTAGCAGTGGTGCAAATCTCTTGTGAGTCAAAGTATAGTATACAAAGGCCACATAAATATCTTCCATCATATCGCACCTTTCCATTTTTGGTATACACTTGAGCTATCCTGAACATATATCGATGATGTATCATCAACTCGCTCAAGCTTCCACTCTATCCAGAACAGTGAACAACAAAACGAGGTGGTACTTTTCATTTACGTTACGCACATTCGGTCATGGCCGAATCGAGCGGCGGCGGTCCGCGTCGCCGCTCAAGTTCAGCTGTGGTAAGGCAAGCTAGCACCCCGCAGTCCTGCAATCCGCAGCAGTCAAGCTAAGAACAGGTGAACGCTTCCCCCTGCGCACGGCAGGGAGAAGAATGGGGCTTTGAAAACCCACCCTCCAACAAAAGAAAGCTTCTCTACAAAGCAATGGTTGGGTCCCTCGGCCAACTGGGGGCAAGGCCGATAGGCACTTTCTCAGTCCTGAATCAGTGGCGTAGCCTGGTGGCAGAATTTGAACTAATTCCAAGATGGCCACCGTGGGACCCCCGCCTTAACTCGAGAGCACGGGAAAAGGCAGAAGTGTACGCACCTGGATTCGATGCTGTGTACAACGCCGTGTTTTTTTTTTGTTTTTGTTTTTTTTTTTACGAAAGCATCCTACGCACTAGGCGTCCTAGACAATTAAGGTTCAAGTGCAGTGTGCCTTTGTATAGTAACCATGTATGGGGTGAGCGGTTGCCATGTTTTCAGTTCACTTTTGTTGGCTGTTTCTTAAATAAAAATTGTAATTGGTCTCTGTGTCTGTCAGTGTGTCTCAAGAGCTGCTCTAGCCGAACCACGTACGTAGCGATGGATTGCACCGCGGCAGCATGGCTTTGTTCAAAGTTTAACAAAACAGTTGAGGCCAAATCAAAATCGGAAATGACCATTTCCAACTTGGGTATCGGCCCCCAGTCAACAATTTGGAGTCCAATTCAATGGCAACACTACAGCTCTGTGCCAACATTTCGTACAATTAAGGGAGTCGAAATTATGGAAATGGCATGCATTTGTGAACATCAAACATGCTTCACATCTAATTAACATGTCATGCAATGCTAATATAAAAGCTCAGTATTCTATCGGGGAACTCTACGAAATCTGCTAGAGCATGGAGCACACGTTCGTAGAGATATTTTTTTTAATTACCAGCACTCTCAAAGGTATTGGAAATAATTGAATCAAGTCCCATTCAAGGAATCAGATGAACAGTAACAAAAACAAATCATCCTTTATATATTTTGTTTAGTACCTCAATGAAGAGTATTAGGCACACTTTTGCTGAATTTGTACATAAATGACATAGTTCATATTGACAACAGTGTTCAGCTCATCATGTATGCTGATAATAGTGTGTTTATTGCTGGCTTTGATCTCAATGAGACTGTTTTACATTGAAATTATTTACTTGAAAAATCGTTTGCCTGGTCCAATTTCATGAAGAAATAAACATAGAAAAACTATTTTCTTTTGAGTCTGAAATAAGAAAATGATGTAAGAGATGGCTGCCGATCTATAATAAAAATATTGACCTTGTAGAAACTCGCATAAGTCTTAGTGTGAAATTTTTTCATTTGATATAGGAAATTCATACAAACAACACTGCTAATCAAAAAAAAAAAAGATTTCTTCAATGAGTGAGCTTTACCTTGATGTGGTACTGTCCTTGCCTTTAATTATGCAATTCCCCACAGATAAGGTATTGCAGTTCAATGTGGGCAAGCACCACAAGCGCAAATGTCAATAAAATGATAATTCTCAGTAAATTAAATGTGTGTTTCTTACATAACCGATATTGACTGCCGGTTTACAACATGACACCTCCGTGCAGTATACAGTATAATTATGTTTAACTATGAATGCCACTTGTTGCACGTTTCCTATTTTTCTTGGCAGGACAGTAAAAGCTTTCTTTACTCGATGGCACTGCTGCAATTTAGAGCCACTCCGTTTTTAACTCAAAACTCCAACCTCTGGTTTCTCCCGCACTTTCACACTTGGTGCAACCTGCAATCAATAAAACACAATCTAATGGCCTCACTGAATGAACTTAAACAGGTATTCCTGAAATTGTGAAAGCAGCTATGAATACACTTTTTAGGGTTGTAAAATCAGAAATGTTGCAAAGTTAAAGAGCACTGCAGAATCTGCTTTGGAGCAATGCAAAAAAACGGATGCTGCTGCAACATTACATCACCCTCCATCGATTGACACCACTCATTAACCTCCACCACATATCAATTACTCACAACTGCTGCGGACATGATTTTGCAGACATGTTCTACGGATGTGGTGTGCGGACGCGGTCTACGGACAGAAATCTGTGAAATCTGTGCGTTTGCCAGCGCTGTGTTATCTGTGTTATCACTTATACTACTTGGGAATTCATTTAGTGTTCTATCAGTGTGTTGTTACCTTGCTAAAAGTTTCCTTATATCTTCTTTGCATGTGTTATTGTATGTAGTTGTATCCCCCCTACAATAATGCCTCATGGGCGCTGTAGGTACTTACAATAAATAAATAAATAAACATAGTGAAGTAATACTTTCACATTAATAGATCTTCTAGACATAGGGTCTCTAATTCTTGCACTTTTTTTTAAATAATGTGTAAATTTTTTTATCCTACTCTGCAGCTAACATCTGCTGCTCCTTTGTAAATGGGTCCAGGACCTAAGTGCATGAGTTGCTCTCTGAAACATTTAATTTAGCTCTCGAGACTATCTTATATGCTTGAATTGAAATCATTGACTCCAGATTGGACTTTGAAATTAGTTGCAAAATTTTTAACTGCAAAGCCTATTGAAATCTAATATGTTTGGGTGTATTTTTACTAGGGAGCGAAATGCACCAGCTTCCTTTAACATCTTAGCCAGCACACACACAATGCATCATTGAAATGTAGTTTGAATTCCAGTTTCACCATGCATAACAATTGTCCATTCAGTTTGGATGT
This sequence comes from Amblyomma maculatum, assembly GCF_055883805.1. NCBI lineage: Eukaryota > Metazoa > Arthropoda > Arachnida > Ixodida > Ixodidae > Amblyomma > Amblyomma maculatum. The sequence goes on from NW_028146738.1 coordinate 16,384,462, forward strand.
TCATTAGGAATATCTATTCTAACCCGTAAGATGACCATAACTTAGCAGCCCATAATAAAAATAAATTGCTTGTATACAGAGAGTTAAAACTATGCAGTTGGGACTAAGTACTTATTCCAGCTTGGAGGAATGCATTGGACCTTCGGTGGTCTGTCATGCAACACTGCATGACTAATCCACTGAGTGCAAAGCCGTTAACCAACAGAGATATCTTTTCACTTCATGTGCGGCACACGAACATAATGCATAAAAGCGGCCACATATGTCACTATTCTATCTTTCTTTACACTTTCTTTCTTTAGCACACTCTAAAACCATTCCTGTAAAAAGCTACAGCTTCTTTTATGCAAAGTGACATGGAAATTATTGTAGCTTGAAACATTTTCAAAACGAAAAAATAAATGCATGAGGCGGCTCACAACCACTGTTTTTTTGTAAAACTGTGTTGCTTCATAAGCAGTAACTTGAACAACACTGACAACTTTTCTACATTGCTTTGAAACAACCCAGGCAAAAATCCTAACTGATGTAAATGGTTTAAGGAACAAACTTCCAGTTCATACCAGTTGGATAACAATGGATCCCCAACTGGAATTTAACATGGGATCAACGTTCATGCGTATAAGGTACCCGTTGCATGCGAGCCTTGCTACCTGTTGATGGTTTACAACTCAGAAAGAACACAAAAACGAGGGCACAAGTGCAGATAAGGCGCATGTTTCCAGTCTCCATGACTAGTTGTATTCGTTCCTCTGTATCCCATGAAAGCACTCCATTTCTAACCCCCAATGGTGTAGGTCTGCGACATCCGTTGCAATAACGTGGGGCAACCCCCCCCCCCTTCTTCATGAACACACCTGAGCGCAATACCATCAACTACTTTGTCGTCAAGGCTTTCTTCGTTTGGGGAAGTTGGTTTTTCGTATCGCACAACATGGTGCAAGCCGAGGCATTTTTATAAATTCATTTCTTAACGTAACAAGCATACCCCACAACTGATAATAAGCATATATTACGAGGGGCATATGTCATATTTTTTCTTTTCTTAAGAAAGGTGCATTTGTGAAGTACTAAGTAGAGGTTTTTGACAGATGAATTTCTAGATTGGGACCACTGAAATAAAAGGGCATATAAAAACCACAAGAATTGCAAACTTTGAGCATGTAGAAATACTTGGTAACACGCACAGTAACTAAAAAGTGGCAAACTGGCAGATGCGACCAGGATTATAACACGGTGCCATTGTGAACAATTTCGTTTACATCAGGCATAGGGCAGTGCCAGCAAAAGCCTTGAGAACTGGCCAATGTGCTGTATTGCAGTTCATATTTTTTATGCTTCCACAAACTCTTCATAAGGGCTGTTGAAAGCTTTGAACATGCACAAGACAACTGCAATTGCATCGGCCACAGTGACAAAGAATGAAGTAGATATGAACCAGCTAGAATGTTAGACTGAGCGTTCACATGCAAATATGGGCGTAGAAATGCCATTTGAGAAGTAAGCATGCTAATAGTGAAAGGACAACTCGAACACACAGAAGAGAACTGAAGTTACAAAGACAAACAAGCAGTCATAATTGAGGCCTTCAACAACTACGCTGTAAAATTAAATTTTGCTGAGGGACAAGTGCATAATTAATGATGCCGCACAAATGAAATAAGCATACCCTTCGATCAATTATAGAAATCACTTGTGTACAAAAAGTGGGAAACACTGAAGTCATCTTGCTTTGAGCAACTAATTTCAGATATTATAAATCTTGTTTTGAAAGCTGGTATTGATCTAAAGAGCTTAAAGCAAAAAAAAAATCCGACATGCCAACATTTTTATTTTCCGGTCTTTAAGGCTTCAAAGCTGCTACTCGGTTTGTCAAAATCAATGTTTTTTGCCAGCTCACCTATGAGAGATGATAATGCAAGATGTGAAAGCGTGCACTGACCCATCATAGGTCCTTCACAGGACACAACCTCCTCCTCTCACAGGATACAACAGACACTCATATACTAGGAATAGTTGCAGGCTGGGGAGAGGCTCTAGAAAATCTCAATCTGGGGAACTCCAATGCTGCCCAACTGTTGGCCTCTTCGTGTCCAATGCTTGCCACTTTAATTTGAGGTGTCTCCTCAGCCAAGGCATTTCGATGAAATGTTTTCTATCAGACAGCTTGTCGTAGAAAGATGTAAGCTTCGGAATAGATACTTTAGGGCTTGAGAGGTCCCTCAGTAGAATAAAGAAATCTCTTCACTTCAAGAGGACCAGATATGTTCTGCGGCTTCTAAAATCGCTTTTGATTTAATGCAGAGCTCGGCATAAAATCTACCAGTGCAGTCAAGCATCACCCCTTTTATTTTCTTCCTGCAATGAAAACCCTGAACCTCAGACACATTCCCCTATCATACTCTTTTTGAAGTTCTGTGGCCTGTCTACTGATATTCTGAGCTCTTTAATTTTATGAATTTCTGCTCAATAGCCTTGCACACTGTGGCCAAACATCATATTTGAGAAAGAGCTTTAAATCATCCATCTTTGCCACCACTTTGTCAAGGTATAGGTGCTTCGTCTGCAAATGAAATTGTGCAGCATTTACTACTTCAGGTACTGCATGCTATAGGTGCAAGCAACATAGAAAAGCAATGGCACAGACTACTGTAGCCTCCTTGCAAATAAAAAAGGTACCAATGAGCAGTGATGCCTTGCTAACAGAATACATTTAGTCTCAAAGTGGTCTTCAGCAGCGGAGTGATATTTGGGGTCGTCAGCTTTGATTTCATGATGGACTGACTTGTATCTCTCATTTTAACGATAACCTTCTCTTACAGCAACAAAAGACAGAAAGCATTCTCTTGAGGAAAAGAACTTAAGGCCCACAGTATTGCAGCATGTGAATTGTCTTGCATATATTTCTCTAACTGCACTCTTTGCCTTACCAACCTCTCCCCCGCCCCCCCATTCCCAGCCACACTTTCCTGAACACTGCACCCAGTGCAGTCCTCACACCCCTATAAGGACAGGGTTTCTAACCCCTCCTTTATGCTAAAAAAATGCCTTTTTATATCCTGAAAAGCAATCCCACAATGTCTGGACAGCCCGAAATTCAGCAAATACTCGTTTTACTCATCTTTGCACCTTAGTAATGTATAAGATTTTTTTTTTTTGCTGTTGAAATAGTTGCATAAAAGGTGGCATATGCCCAAAACCTTTTGTTAAAAATTGGCTATAGTGCATGCTACCTTTCTCTTTCATAAGTCTTTTGCAAACTGAAGTGGTGGACCACATTAACTTATTCTTCATTGCATTATGCCATCATTGTGCAATTAAAAAAGTGTCCACTTAGATATATTCACAAGTGCTGTTTGATAAATAATTGTTTTTAAACTCTGAGGTTGTGTGAAAGAGATACTAAATGGAAGAAAAAATAGTGTAGCACATATATAACTTTATATGTGTTTGTAAGTGTAAGGTATAGCTAAATAAGAATGTAAAGAATTTCTAGACTGCAAGCAATCAATGTAACGAATGACAAACATTTACTCAAGGCAATGAAAGTTATTAAAGCATTTCAATGTTTTTATGAACGAAAATAAATGCAGTGTTTGAATATATAACAAAGAAATTTGTGATGGCAGTCAGCAGTCTGTTTCAGGCTGCAGGTCCAGTTAAAAATCACAATTGAGACATAATACGGATGCAAAACTTGTTGCCGTGAAAGAAATGCAGAAGACGTAAGACGCTGTTTATTACTTATTAGACATGCGAAGACATGACAAGCTGAAATGGTCCATGCGTTGCATTAGAACAAGCACTAAGTCATTAAAAGATGCATGCATCACATGGATCTCAATTTGACAGCAAACATATGCTGACACACACAAAACATACAGTGCCATTACTCTTCATGTGATATACGCTGCAATATTTTCATGTTTTCTAAAGGCTACGCATAGTTTTGTACTACCTAAAAAGTACACATCTTATAATGCTCCTATAGTTACCCATATATAACATGACCTTAGTAACAATGTACAATATTTCTTCTTGTTAGCCTGAAATCCTGAGGCTGAATGTTCTGTGAATTCGGTTGTTATAATTGCGACTTTATGATATGCTCCATCAGCTTTATTTGAGGTATGAAGGCATTATGCTACAAGTGCAAGATGGGGATTTGCTTTATTAAACTTCCTCTAAAACAAGCCCTGATCAATGTGAAATGACTTACATAGTTTTATAATAATCATAGCCCAAATGAGAATAGGATTTTCATTAGGCACCTAATTGTTTTTTAACAACAGGGTAACCAAAACAGTGAGAGGTCATCCTTTAATACTACAGCTTATTTAGTTTTTTTTTTTCCTAATCAACATATCACTCCCAGCATCACAATTCTGACCTAAAAAATTTGTAGAGTCGAATGACCTAGTACGTATCTCTATTCCCGTTGTCCTCAAAGCTTTTTTTTTTTGCCCCCTACAGTCATGGACTAGCTAGCTATTGCAGCTAGGATGTGCTTATAATAGCGCCGGCGCCGCGGTGTTGCCGGCCGACATCATATGCATTCGCCGGCGCATTAGTTTGGAATGAGGAAATTAGGCCCTTTTTAGCCAATAAAAGCGGTCACCGAGCGCATTTCTGGTTAAAACAATTCATAATGAACTATTTCGGTTAGAAAAAGACCGAATTATATCGGGACGCGTGGCAACGGGACGGACGACCGTTGCCGACAGCCTGCGCGCCTGAAAGACGTCGCACCGAGAAAGCTATTTTGCAAGGAAACTTTTTTCTAATATACGAAATGTGCAGAAGAGCGGAATCACCGCAAACATGGTGCAGTTGTCACTGGAAAATTCGCCCGGCCGGCCTACGAACAGGTCACACTGCGTTGGCGAACCTCGATTGTTTTTGTCGCCGAAAGGTCTCACACAGATCTAGATAAAGGAAAAGCAATTGGACTGTGATTTCCCCGGCAATTCGTGTGGTGTGACAAGCTGGTTCGGAAACCTCTTCGCGGCTCGAAGCGTGCATATGTTATTTGACATCGCTGCCGTTTCCACGGTGTCCGCACTGCATGCAAGCTAGGCCTCGTGCCTCTCCGCCGACGGCCATCGGCTGGGCAGCTGCCGTTTGCTTAGGGCGCGCCGCCAACGCCACCGGCCATGCCGCCGGGTCGCGCCCGGGCGCTCTGAAAAGCATGGGGAATCCAGGTACAGTCTAGGGAAAACACATGCGCCCTACATCCGGACATGACATCATAAAATATCACGTGACCAATGACGTTGTTTGTGACGTCATATATGACGTCACAAATTTTGGACCAATCAGCGTTTCCAGCCAAGCTACCCCTAAACGCTTGTCCTGCTACTGGCTCTGTAGCTGAGCCACCGCCGCAGTCTCGTAAGGACCGGAAAAAATGAGAAAGAAAAATAAGATTGAGAGGAAGACGCGCGTCGCAACAGCCATCCTAAGCCTAACTGAAACCTAAGCTGGAACGTTAAAGCTCTGCTATTTCTTTTTTCAAGAAAAAGTGTGTGGGGGGGGGGGGGGATTGGAGAGGGCGTCACCGGAATACGCTCCATAAAATTGCCATAAATTAAGCTTCATTTTGCTGTGCATCTTTGTTCTTGTCGAGTTCACAGAAGAAAAGAGGCGCTCCGAGAAATAACAGAAATATACTGCCCATAACTAAATTTTCGGTGCGCATTGCATGACGGGGAAAATTAGGCCATATACGCAAGTGCGCCGCTGCGTACCACAAACACAAACATGTTTGATATGGTGTATCGCTGTCGGGAAGTCATGCTGCCTCTGCACACATCGCTCTAGTAAGCATAAGCTGTTCATAAGCAAATTATGCGTTCGGCACAGTTTCCGTGGGCGGACATTATTTTTGGGGTGGCTGTTGCCACTCTTTGCAACCGCTTATTACCGCCACTGGACTTAGCATGAGTAATCCTCACGGAGGAAGCACTTCAGATGTACTGTTTTACACAGATGGAGCACTGGATAAGCCTCGATTATGCAACCTGCAAGCGCCTATAAGCTTATCTTTATGAAGTAGTGCAGCGCGCATATGTGGGCTCCCTAGAGGCAAGCACAATGTCGCCCCTGCACACCATCTCCGCTTGCAGCGACGACACGCACCCGAAATTTTCTTAGAACTTTATTTCTTAGAGCCATTCTAAATTGTACCGCGAGGGCAAATGTTAAAAATAATGGGTTGCCTTTATTTGCATACTCCTGTGTATTCCATTACTAAATGGACGCTGTAGTAAATTCGCTAAAAAGACTTTTGAAACAGTTAGAAAAAAGGAGCCTGGGAGCCAAAAACATATTTCCTTGTACAAGGCTCAATGCTGACGATAAGTGTTTGCCAACTTTTCGAAGAATAGCCACCAACAACCAGCGCGACGGAAAACATTCGCAAGGAAAAAGAGAAGGGACGAAAGAACAGCGCGAAAAAAAAAGAGGACAAAGGGAAACACGAAACCACAAAACAGGCCCTGGTACAAGTCTTGGAAAAAAGAAACGGCAGGGAGAGCTCCTGCGCCATTTCCAAGGACGGCAGGAGTATACCCTACGGAATCACAACATTTGGATCAAAAATGCCTCACAGATGCTCGTGATGGCATCCGTTTCATGTGATTGGCTTAAAGATGTCACGGTGGCGTGGAACAGTCTAACCATAGAGACAGCGGATGTCTCAAAGGTGCCTATAATTTGCGAAGCATCCAAAGGAAACGGGACCTGTCTCAATGGCAACAGGCTGCTGAACCGGAGGCAGTGCCTCCTTCAGCATCGCGCCTGCTCCTACAATGTTGATATGGCCACTCAACGGAAACATTTCCACTAAGTGGGAGTGGTACTCAAATTGTCCGTCACTCGGAGACGGTGTGGTCACGCTGGCCTGTTAGCCAACCTTTTAGGTTTTATTTTATATCATTGCTATGTGTAAATATTAATGCAGATATTATTTCATGACTAAACACGTCCGTCTTTAGAAAGGACGTATATATCTGCAAGAAGTGTCTGTCAGAGTGTAGTTTGTAACATTAGATGCAAGGGGCTTTACGTTGTTACTAAATTTGATAGACAAAATAGGAGAGCGACTGGCGGCCATGCACACCCCTCACACTGCAGGCACATCATGGAGACATTACCCGAGGACACGGCATCAACATCAGCCGCATTTCGATCACGGCGACCGTGGGCAGTGTGCTGTGCGATGACAATGTACAAGATGACAGGAAATTTGTTTTACAGGAAAGGAACGACGCAAAATGTTTCTATTAGTTCAGTGATTACCTGAGCACGTTTATTATCTTGCGTTGCAGTGGAGACATCGTAGCACATGTTGTTTCTCTATGGAGACATCGTGAGATACTCGTGGCTTACAGGGAAGGCGGTGAGAATCATTCCGGACAGCATCGAGACGCTCCTGTAACCGCGCGGCAGTGCAGGCCCCCGGGACAGGAGTGCAGTGGTGGGCCTCTGTGCGTTCGTCGAGCAGGCAGGCTTGCTCTTTGCCAGGTTGTGTGCGCGTGACACGAAAGCTCCGTGTGTGGTACCTCGAACGTATGCTGCTGGGCGGTCCATCCTGGCAACTTGTGCAGTGTGTCGAGTGCGCGTGATCTGTGTACGCTACCTGCGCGCCTATGCATACAAAGATATTGTTACTATACTGTAAATAATCGCAGTGGGCGCTCGTACGCTGTAGTTTGTGAGCACTGCTCGGACACTTGAGCGTGAGTGACGCGAACTCGTTCACTTTTTGTATTTTGTAAATAATGTGCAAAGCTCCCTCTGTCCTCTCTTCCTATTGTTCCTCTCTGTACTTCTCTTCGCTATCCTCTCCTTATCCCTTTCCTGTCGGTGGCAGCTCGGGTGTTTAAGATATTGGATTGAAGTTTCCGCGGCCAGCAACATTCTTTTGTTTTCCTTCCTTTGAATATTATTTTTATAAACCACTACCACCACCAGCTCGTCCTCCAAATAGTATAGCCGCAAAAAACCGCGAAAAAAAATTTTTTTTAAAGAAATTGCAGCGGGCATAACAAGGCCCACAAATGTGACCCTGATAGGCGATTTCACCCATTAGCACAGTGTTACACGTTCTGCCACTGCCACCATGTGTGATAGTATACCGTGTGTCACCACGCATCGGGCACAGGGTCATCGCTGCTGCGCCAGTTGAAGAAGGAAACTGGGCCGGAGACAGAAAGAAGGCAAACCAAGGGGGAAACGGTATTTACATGTTTACAACATATGAGGGTTACAAAAACCTACAAACTGATTGCGAGATGACTGTTTAGTGAGAAGCTCAGAAATCTCCTTAGGAATCTAGCTGATGCGAGTGTGGTTCCCGCCTTTTTCCGTCCATTCACGAGGAACTCATCTCGGACGCCGCCATTGGGTGTGGTCAGTGCAGCGGCTCGCTTTCTCAGGTGACCGCGGTCTGGCATTCTTTCCCGGCGCCCCTCTCTACATCGTCTTCTTTCGCCCTGTCACTGGGATATATCTCCCGAGGTGGCCCGCAGTTGACCAAAACCAGCTGGCGTTTTGATCATCAGAAGCCGATGATTCGAGGGTGGTTCAGTGCCTTGTTCGATGAGCCTCCAGGCGAATATCCCCAGAACCCACGACGCCGAAGGAGGAGAGAAGCGCAGGTTTCTTCAGTGCAGGGGGCAGGTGTTGCGTGATTCTTTCAAGGCTGGGCTGCATTGCCGTATGGCCGTTTCTGCTGCACTAGATGCTACTTAATGGAAACCACTTGAGGCTGGGACACGTGTGGTGATGGTCACACTGTAGCAAAGGCGCGTGAGAGAATGCAGTCGGTCATACTTGGGGCGTAGTTGCAGACGCAGCTGCTCTTTCCACAGTGGTCGCATGAGAGCGAGCACTTGGAGATGCTCTATTGTCCCTCATTGCAATCTTTGACTCAACTGACTCTGCCTTGGCGGGTACAGAGAGGTGGGTGGGCAGGGTCGAGACACAACAGATCACTGCCAATATGCGCTTTCAGGCCTGATTGCAAGCGCAAGGATTGCGCGCATCTGTATCGACGCAGCGGCTGTCAACGAGGCAAGCGGAAAAAAGCGAAATTGATAACGAACTGCCGTGCGCCCGTCTGGCTCTCAGGTGACGAGTGATGAAATCTCTGGGTGGAGCGACCTACGTGCAGGTGCTGTGCCAGTGTATGAAAGGTGACATATGAGGGTTGAGGACATAACTCGCGCTACATATGTTTTTAAAGGCCCCAATATTCGCCGCGAGATCGACCTAGAGGTGGCGCCACCATCGCTACGATAGTGGGGATCGGCAGCCGGCCGCGCTCGCAGAAACGCATGAGGCGTGTGTCTGCTTCCGAGTTTACGGCGGGTTTGTTGGCGATGAAAACGTGCCTTATGCAATGCATTAGCGAGTTACTGTTTCCAGTGTTCGAATATTACAGAAATAAATCCGTGGAATTTGCCAATGCAGCAAAAAAAAAAAAAAAGCGCGGAATTTAGGAAAACAAGGCACGCAACCACCCGTCTTATAGATTTACTGGCATCGTTTTGCACGCTTTTTTGTTGTACGGCGCTCACAGGCCTGATACTTGGGCCTGAACATGACATATCACTGTCGCCTTTTCAACAGCGTGCGCGTGTCTTATACGAGTGAGACAGGCAAATTCAGTATCAAGCTAAGGTTCGTGCTCTGACCTGCAGTACTTTAGATTGAATCGATGCAGTCTGGTTCATTATATCGTACTTGACTCGAGGATTAAGTAGATTAAATGTAGCACTGACAGTGTACTGCCCGGAGGGTTGCCGTAGACTGAGTCAACCAGGCACAATTGTACTCCCCAAAAATGACATTTTGCCTATACTATACAGGAAACCTCGACGCATAGGAAAGCTGACTGCTCACGCATAGACCGGGGAGTGGATTGAGTTTTCCGGGCTCACAAGGCGGATGGTTCTTGCGGCAGATAATCTGGTGTTGCACTGGGAAATGGTTCTAAATGATTTCCTAAAACCGAGGAAGTATAAGGAATGTTTTATGTGTGTGATGTTTATAAAAAGTAAATTAGCAGTGTATTTATCACTTTTTTTTCAGTAACAATGAATTTCACCATGTGCCAGAACTTTTACATACTTGAAAAAATTTAGGACTATTAGCGATTAATTTTCAGTAACATTAAATTGCTAGCTACGAATCAGTAGCTGCGAAGACATCATAAAAACTGCGCTTGATCGCTGTCATGTACTGGCAAGGAATTTTGAAGGCTGAAGATTTCATTTCTTCATCATTGTAATTATTGTTGAGCAGTGACTTGGGGCGGTTCTGTCGTTTACTTCCAAAACAGGGGCCGGATATAAAATTATCCTGAAAGAAATGGAGTTCATCTTATCATGGTACTACCTGTATTTATTCCCAAACTAACTACATGTATTTATTCCCAAACTAAACACTGATGATTAAGCCGGCATAAAGCTCTTTTACTCCCCTTGTCAGAAACAACAAGCTTGCTCGAAAGACCGCACAGATGAAAAAGGGTTTTAATGATTCTAATGGGCTACCAGTGTACATTGATCAATGTGTATTATTAACGGGTACTGCGAAAATTTGGTTCTCCAACGTTCGAGCATTTCTCTAAAGCGAAATGTGTCAATCATTACCGCTGTTACGGATGCGCAGAATCCTTCAACAGAAAAAAAGAAGAAATGAAATTCATATATGGGTGTAACGCGCCATGTGACATCAGCTATATGACGGATGATGTAGAGGCGGGCCTCGGTGTCGTTGCCCACGTGGGATTGTTTAACGTACGGTCAAATCGTACCGCCGAGGAGCGCCTTTCGAAACGGCCGAGATCGAACCCCCGTTCTCGAAATCAGCAGTCGAGCGCCCTACAACTGAGACTCCGCGACAGAGGTTTAACAGAAAAAAAAAAAAAAAGCACTCAGACAACTGTACGGGGATACAGAAGGCAGAGTAGAGTGGCTCGTTCAAACTGGATTTCGCTGTGAAGCTGTCTGCGATCGCATGTTTCAGCAGTTGCGGTATTCCAAACAGAAACGGGAATGTACGATTTTTGGGCGTTTGCATTAAGTTGTATTGACGGCAGCAACCTGTTTAGCTTTGACACGGCGCCTAACGACAGCAGCGTTTCGTTTGAGACACCGCTTGTCAAAGAATCTCAAGCGCCGAAGACCGCGACTCATGATGTCCTTTCCAGCGTGACATACACGATATGGAGTATATATATATATATAAATATATATATATATATATATATATATATATATATATATATATATATATATATATATATATATATAATTTTTTTTTAATGGAGCGTGGGTGTATAAGCCTGTTCATATTTCTTTTGCAAAAGACAGATAGGTAAGCAGAAGCGCACAGGAACTGCGAAACAAACAAAAAGCACTCTTGTACACGCCGCACACGCGCATGCGAATCACTGCGGGCTGGCACGCAACATCCACACTCACGGCCGGTCTCGAGGGAGAGTGCGCTTGCTCTCCCTACTACTACTACTGTTACTGGAGGAAAGAGGGAGCAGTCCTGGCGAAGTGCACTGCTCTGCGCCCGATGCTCTCCATCGAGACCGGCCGTGGCCACACTGGTTGGGTTTCACCGCTATGCCGCTAGGTGGCGACTCTGCTCGATCCAGGTAATCTAGTAACTTTGGCTCGATCTCTACCCTAATCTCGAGCCAATAGTTCGACGCGTTCGACGTCACGTAACGCACATGCGCGCGCTCGTCGGCCTTCGCGACGTTATGCTGTAACTGATTCACATCGATTAGGCTGTTGTCGTTTTAAGTAACTTCGTTTATTTACAACAAACAATTAATGAACCAATACAACTTCTTTAAAAGGGAGCAAGAGCTCGGAAAGACGCATGCTCATCGATGGGGTTCCCTGTTTCTTCTGCCCGAATTCCTTTTCCCTCCGGTCGGAGTGGGTCCGCGGTCCGCTTGTCCCGACGTTGGCCCTCTCCCATGGCATCCCGCAGAGGGTGGCCCGGGGAGGAGCTGTCGCCGGCCATAAATTACTGAAAAGCGTTTAGTGTCAGGCGAACACTTTTACACAAAGGGAGAATACACATTCCGAGGGTGCAAAAAAGATAGAAAAACGCGTTTCAACACTGCCCCGCCAAATAAGCTTGCTTATTCTACGTTTTCGAACAACTCTAATGGGTACAGTAGCTGAGCAGGATGTCGTATCGTCTTCCCCTGCGACATCCTGACTTCACAAGAACGAACCTTTCCGTCTCGCCCAGGATTTATGGCAGCGATGATCCCGCTCTTCCAGAGCAGTCGCGGCCGGTTCTCTCGGACCAAAACAACCTCTCCTACTCGAGGATTCGCAGAATTGGTCCGCTTAGAGGCGTACGCAGAACGCAGCTGCCCCAAGTATTCTCTCTGCCATGCTTGCCAGAACAAGTTCAACATCTGGCCTCTTTTTTTTTTTTCCAGAGCGCACGCGGCGAAGCCGCGGCCGTCTCGATGGCTCGTGTTTCGGGCAAAGCCAGAGTATAGTTAAGCGTCTTCCGGTTAAGAAGCTAGCCGGTGTCAGTAAGGCGCCGTCCTTAGTGTCCCCGTAAGTGTACGTGAGGGGTCGGGAATTTATCACTGCCTCCACTTCAGCCAAAACGGTTGACAGCTCAATAGTGTCTAGGCAGTGGAGTCCGGTCTTTTTCCTCTGCGCGGTTTCACGCTGCGGACTAGCCTCTCGTAGAACCCGCCCTATCACGGCGCGCGCTTAGCGATAAATTTCGATTTTATGCCCGATTTGGCGAAATGGTCCTGTGTGTAAGGGTGTCGCAGGAGCTTCCACAAAATGCCCATATCTTTCGAGGCTCGTTTAAACGAAAGAGCATTGTCGGAATAAATGATTCGGCACAAGCCCCTTCGCGACACAAATCGTCGGAACGCCTGGATTAGTCGCTCAGTACTCATGTCCACAACTAGTTCAAGATGCACGGCCCGCGTCACAGCACACGTAAACAGCACAATATATGACCTCAGCGTCCGACTGTTCTCCCTCACCATGAGGGGTCCGGCTAAATCCAGACCCACGACCTGGAACCGGTCTGCTTGGGACGTTCGATCAGGTGGAAGGAGCCCGGTCGGTGCATCGAATGGGAAGCACACTGCCGCCTACACACGACCTCACCACACTTTTCACCAGCTGATGGCTGCGCACAATCCAGTACTTCTCTCGTGGCTTCACAAGTGTGTCCCTGGCGCCTGCGTGGAGCAGCTGTCGATGGGTTTGGTGCACCAACAGAGATGAGTGTCGATGTTGCCTGGGAGCGACATTCCGTTTCCAGCCCAGATGAGAGCAGACGCTGACGTCATCGTCGCCGTCACGCGACGTCAGTTCCTTCGTTTTCGGTTGCCGTGGCAACAGCTACGCGTTCCAAAACGCATATGGCGTCACGCATGTTCGTCGTCTGCCTCGGACTGGAGGAATGGGGTTCATTTGGCGTCGGCGTGCCAGCAACGATAAACGACACGCACACGGCGCACAACGCAGCAAACAGCGTGCATGCAGCTGTTGATGGGTCTCACAAGGTGAGTATGTTATTAAAGCGTGCGCTTTTCGGCTCGAACCGAGTTTTTGTGTAAGCAATTTGAGAAATGCCAGTCTCTTACGCTGACAACATAAATACGTGCGGGAATAACCAACTAGTGTGCGTTAGGACCTTTCTAAATCAATAACTCTGGTGGCAAACATTGTCCCGTTTCTGGGCAAGCCGCCGTCAAGGGGTCATTGCTCGATCGAGCGATTCACTAGACAGTCGTAAAGTGTTGTATTATAGTTAAACCGTTTTTCGCGGCGTTGTAATCAAGGCTGCTGGTATATAATGCGGGATGAACATACAATTTCGAGAAATGCACGAAACTTGGAGGCGCAGTTGTTTCAGCCTTTCGTGACGCGACTACGTGTGCAACGGAATACTGCTGCGACACTGGCGCCTCATTTAATTCATATGTGCGATCCAAATTGTGGATCAGCTGCAGTGCATTGTTGCAGAGTGTTCTATGGAGAACGGGGAGCCGTTTACCGCAAGTAATGTCATTTAAAGACAGCAACTGGAAATGACACTGTGCTCTGTATTAATTGTACCACTGCTTGGTAGTAGCACTGAAGTAACTATGTGTAGCGCAGAAACATTACTACTATAGCAATTCATTTATTTCACCATATATATGATAGGAACTCCTGAGTAAAAATCTTGTATGGAACTCAAAATGGTGCATTCTAGATAATGACTGCATGCGTTGTGTGCAATGTTAATTAGGCTAAATGATCGCTGTTAACTGGGGGACTCATGCTGGTTAGCAGCTTCCGAAACGGTTTCTTGTACGGAAGCCTTCCGATGAATGCATTAATTCATCCTAAATTACAGTGCGCCTTGCTCAGAACAGCTGTTACAGTCCATGGGATGGTAATGGTGTCGGTGACAAGACTGATCAGCCTGCTCAAGAAAACGGTGTGACACATACAATGACAACAGTGACTCATTCTATTTTAGTGCTTTCAGGCATTGTACATCCCCCATTGTTCTGAACCCCAAGGCATATGCTGGTAAGCTTGTTGCATAGGGCGCTCAGCTACCATAGGGCAGGGGATCTGGGTTTGATCCTAGCCGAATGCAGTGTGAACCTGTATGTATGATATCAGTGCACATGAAAGAACCTCAGTTGGTTGAAATTATTCGAAGTCCTTCACTGCGGCGTGTCCCTCATAGCTTGAATCGCTACATGGCAATAATTAAACCCCATAATGAGGCCAACTCGTTGCCAGCTTTATGGGTATCTCACCGAAAGGTCTACTGTGGACACCTTCAGTAGGGACATTCTGCATCCAGAGTACTACACCCAAACAGCAGAGCCTAACTTAAAAAATTTTGCAGAAAATACTTGAGAGGCCCCTATCGGAAACCAAGTCAGTAAAGCTTATGTACTGTGGAAATCCTACTATACATCGTCATTTTGCTAGCATGTTGGCACTCATGAGACAAGAATGCACAGCTGGTAGTTACAAGTTGTCGAATATTATATAATGTTGGTATTGTTGCCGTAAAATTTGATCAGGCAGGAAGGCAAGTGCAGCTATACATTGTGCCTCATCACATTTGTATACCAGTTGCTTTTTTGTTATATGGTGTACAGCTCCAGCAGTGCAGGCCAGAGCAGGTGGAAGCACACTGATCGAGTGTTTTATTCAATCAGGTTTCACCGAAGGGGGCATTTTCGAAAAGGGTGCAAGTTAGAGAATTTGTAGGCCCTGCTCTGCCGCACTATCAATGTGTGTGGCTGCTCAAGTTAGTGATGAAGCATACTGAACCAAGAGTGCAGGACAAATCGCAGAGGTAGGAAGACTGCTATCAACCAAGTGCATATGTTTCGTGAGCATGATTAAATGCATGTGAAATGAGCAAACACACAAATAAAACAAAATCAAGACCAAGAGCAAAACAGAGACCTGTCTTTTATGCATCAAGCTGGGCAATGTTCTGGTGAAAGAAAGGAATTGAAGGTTTGGTAATGCAAGATGCCCTTTGCATTGCCCTCAACGGCGACCTGTTTCAACAATGTGATGTACGCTGAGGTACTACTTCAATCCATGGACATAGAAAATTTCCTAGGTATGCATTATTACAGGCTGAGGTGGTATCACGCATTAACAAATCTTTGGTTCCTTTGTCGTGCCATGAGATTGATTATCTTTATTCATGAATGGCAAGTGTCTAGTGTCTTACTCTCGGTAGTCATCAGTTTTTTTTTCTGAATTTCATCTTTGATATGCATTTAATGTGGTCACACGGTAAATGGCTTTGGTTAGTATCATTTGGCACCAGGTGCATTGCCTCAGATGCTATGGCTAAGCGAGTGACTTCGTTTAGCCTTTGCCTAACCTTGACCGGCTGACAAGCAGGAATGTGTGCAGAACTGTTAACATGTCAGGATTGGTTGCGTGTTATTCTCTCGACTTGTTTTATTTCCTTCTGTGTTGTGTGCCCGTTGCAACGGTAGTCTTTAGCATGAGCAGGACTTGCGATGCAACATTGCTGATGTTCACAGTGCTTAGCCAGAATTTAAAGCACACAGGAAAGTGAAGAAAGAAAGCTGTCCATCGGCAGTGCGGTGGATGCACCTCACGTCCTTATCGACAATCTGATACTCTTCATCAATTAAGGGCTTGCAAAAAAGTTCCGTCGAAGTCTTGAGAGCTGCAATTATATTGTAAAATGGTGTGAAATTATTAAAGGCTTAAATGTAAAAAAGGCTCACTGGCCCATATGATGGGATGTTTTGGCATATCCAGTTTTGCACATCTTCTGTTGGTGTACAGTACTAGATTTCATTTCATTAAAGGCCCTAAAAGAGATAGTAAAATTAAAAAATACATATCCATAATTACAGGAAAGCTTTTAAGTCTGCAACGAAGTGATGTGAGCAAGTGATTATAGGAGCATTGTCTGAAATGCCGTTCCAGTCTGCATACAGATATTGCACAATGTTGGTGAGGAGCATGTCTGGAACCTTACTCTCCTTAGTTTGCTTGGCTTTTGCTGTTTGCTTATAATATAAACTAGATGGAGATAGCACTCAAATATATCTAGACTTCCAGATTTGTTATAAGGTGGAAATCTCTGTGTGTTGCCTTTCTTCTCTCTTTCATCCTAGCCTTTTGCACTACCTCTGCCACGATTCCAGACTTGGTTCAAGGACTGGCACTGGAACTTTGTCTGGGTCACTGCAGCTGAAGCCTCACTGCATGGCCAACCCTCGTGCTGAGATAGTGGTGAAAAAGAAGATGGAACATTAAGGGGCTAGCCTTCCTGACTTGTTCCTGTTGGCTCAAGAGGGCACTTGTCCTCCAGTGCCAGCTCATGGCAGGTGCTAACACTGAGCTGTTGAGCTGTGAAAGGCTCAACAGCTTGATACTTGCAGAACACGCCTCGGTAGCCTGCCCAGTAGCTGCATGCTTAGAGGTCAGCTAGTACCAGGTAGCTTACAGTACTGGTGGATTTGGGCATATGGTATGCTGTAACTTCATTCTGAGGCATGCTTTATTTAGAGATTTCAGGCACGCAATGAAGCAGGTGCTCGAGACCTTATTTTATGGGATAATTCTCTATGGTGTACATATTGTCTCGATCAGCAGTTGATTTTGAAAATACTGCTACCAGTTATGTGTCAAAAATTCGACCAGTTGTACGCTTGTGAA
Source organism: Amblyomma maculatum (assembly GCF_055883805.1). Taxonomy (NCBI): domain Eukaryota; kingdom Metazoa; phylum Arthropoda; class Arachnida; order Ixodida; family Ixodidae; genus Amblyomma; species Amblyomma maculatum. Next base: position 16,401,711 of record NW_028146738.1, read on the forward strand.
ACATTAGGCTTATATCTTTCAATGCTCTGAATGTTGCCTCGAAATAATTAATTGATGATGAATCCTGTATGGTACGTACCATGGAGTAATCATCAATTATTACATTATTAGTACGAATCTGTACTAATAATGTTTTGAATGACTGCACCTCAACCTTGCGAACATAGCCTGAGCTGGTGTATCTCTAGGAATCTCTTGTTGTATTTCTAGCTCTAGGAAGAGCTAGAGCACAGGACCTCCTTTGCTTGTTCTAATTGCTCTGTTTCCTTTGCATACAGTATATGCATATAACGTGAATGACATATTTGTGAGGGCATTATGATAATCATGTATAATTAGATAACTTGTCTGACTATCCACACCTGAGAATGGACTTTTTTTTGCAACGAATTTAAATCCTTAGAATCACAAACCACTGGTTAAAAATACACTATTTTTGCTAAGCGTCTTTCACAGGTGTCACACATCTCACACATGTACTGCAGTTTCACGGCTTGCTCATCATTCAACCAGAAAGAGTGGAATAAGTCTTGCATATAAGTTATGATTTCGGCGCACACATACCAAATATTGTTTTAGTAAATTTGAGAGCATACCATTTTCTTTATGTCATTTTGTGAACTGCAAATTTCACTTCTCTGTTCGATGTGGCAGTTTGTGGCCGTGAATCTGGATGAGGCTGTATTATGGGCTTCATGGACGCAAGGCTCTTCCATGTGGTGTATTATAGCTGGAAGTGCAAAAAGATAACCCGTAGCTCGTGGCAAGAATTTTCGTCACGAGCGCACGGAGGCTCGGCAGCAGACGACCTACTGTAGGGCGCGTCCTCTGCGGTGGGCTTAAGCGCCAATGCCTTCACAGTTTTCGCTGCCAGTGTTCATATTTTTAGTTGCTTTTTACTGTAAAGATAATTAGTTGAACTTATTTGTGCTCATTTTATGCTTGAAAAGTTTCAAAAAGGTTGTGTTCAAAACAAGCAAACGTCTTGTCCATAGTGATTATCATCATCAGCTCAACTTTGTGTGTCATGGCGCTGTCCTGAGCGAGTGAATTGTCTTCGTGTGTGTAGCACCGTAGTCCGTAGCTTGTGCCCACTTTAAGTGGTTCGACAGCGTACACATCTTCGCCGCAGGTTTAATGTAAGGTAAAGTTGCTTCGGAATGTTTTGCGCATCATTAATTGAAAACTAAGGATTGGCATAAGTAAAGTGGTAACGGTATGTTGCGTCTTCAAGGAAGCACTCAGGTGAGTTCCAAGCGTTTCAGCCTCGTAGAGATCGCTGCGGCTCAGTTTTGACCAGAGTTTACCTGAATATTGTAGCTACTGTAACTGATAAAATACGGTACCGGATAGAAATTTGGTGATGTTTTGTAATGCCTGTTCCCAAGTCCACTGAAGCAAGCTTACGCGGCTACTTTGGCGACAGCTGTTCCCACCCTTCTACGCACAAGGTCGCGATACTGGTGCCTTTCAATAGCAGTATTAGTAGCAGAAACGGAAAATTCTCTTAAAAAGCAATGCCTAACATCTGTGGGGGCGGCCAAGGAGCGAGAGGGAGTGGCAGGAGCGCGATTTTGCATTTGACTATCAGAGGCCTTTCAGTCACTGTAGGGACATGGTGTCAAACAAGCATCACTGTTCAAGTGAAGAGAAGAAGCACCACCTGATTTCAGCAGCCGTCTGCAGTCTTAATGCATGTACAGTTACTTCCAATATGAAAGGAAATACATTATCAGCACTCAGCAAACGAATGCCTCATATTAAAAAAACAAGCACATTTTATCGTGTGTTCTTTGTAGTCATGCTCTCTTAGTACGGAAATAGCAGACTGTTTTTTTCTTTCTTTTTTTTTGTCCCTTATGATGATACCTGTGCATTTGCAGCATTTTGAGATTTGATAATAAAAAATTCATAAGCATTACATTTCTTGCCAGATGTTCATTTCTCTGCTCTAAATTTGCATAATCAAATTATCCACCAAAGAAACCTGCTAGTCCTAGCCCTAACAAGCTTTTCATGTAACTGTGAAATGTGAAGTAGTAGTCTTTTCTATGCAAGGTAGAAGTGCCAATAGTTCGCTCAACCAAATTGATTTTGGTCGCAGCCACCGGCATTATTAGAGAGTACAATAGGCACGATCTTTGAAATTTGTGGCTGGGCAGTCATGAAATTACTTAATCTGCTAATCGTTCAGTTCAGCTATCAATGTAAAGGCAGTTTAGTTAGAGCATAGCTGTGGCCGTATAACGATCCCACTTGTCCTCGGACAGATGTGGTCCAAAATTGAACGCCTTCCAAGACAAGTTAGAGAACAAGCATGCATGGCTTAGGAGGTGATCCAACGAATACCACTTAAAGGGCTGTTAGTGTTGACCAATGTTACCTAGTTAGTGCTTTTCCCACTAACTTTAATTTGTTTTAATCCTGTTTAGCAGGCAAAAATGTTCCATTGAAGCAGGTGGGGTTTTAGTGATTTGTAAGCCCTGTTGTCTTCTTTATGGGTGGTGTTTGGTGGTCCTACAGTTTTTGTTTAGAACAGTCGCTGTTTCTTAAACTGATATTCATTTCTGGAGGAAACGTTCGCTGCAAAAGCGTGGGCACTGCGATGTCAAGGTGACCAATATTAGTTGCCCATTACGCCTTGAATTGATTTTTTGCGGCATTTCTAATGCAATAGCCTAATCTGCTTTCAAGCTTTTTGTCTGACATTACTAGAACCTGTGAAGTTTGTGCAGAAGTTTAGGAAAGGATGGCTGAAGGACGATCAAGACTAGGTACTGGAAGTTTCAAATTCAAATTTGTGTAGTTACAGAGTCGCCAGTGCCCGTAATGGAAATAGGTACATGTGAAAAAATTGCTGCCTGTCCAACTGCAATAGATACTTTCATCAGCTGGAACAGCCATGAAAGCTGAGCTTTATTATTGCGTTAGCAATACTGCGCCAGGTTTCAGCCCGTCACGTCGTCCCGGGAAGAGCCACGTTTGACCTTGAGAGACCCAAGTTGGCAGCTCCTGCCAGCCCCCATATAAAGCCCCAATTTAACCAAGCCATATGAACATGCCTTAGTGGCCTATAGGGGTAATGTGAATGCCAGGGTCCTAGCAGGCTGATTCTGACATAACTGTCCCATGTGAAATGAGAGACCCAAGTTGGCAGCTCCTGCCAGGACCACGGACACTGACTAAAAAAAAAAAAGACTAGAGAAGGAGGTACACTACATCCTGAACCATAAGCGCAGCCATGGAGGCATTGCTAACACAATTCAACCCGGTTTAACCAGAGCTAAACCACAGCCAACTTTTTTGAGATGAAGCGAACTAGTACAGGGATGCTTCCAACCAAAATCCCTTCTTCGAGCAGGCCGAATTTGCTTTCTCCATGCGTATGTTCAGTACCTAAAGATGTAAACAGGGTGAATAGAGACGATGATTCTCATCTTAATTATTCCAGCTGGACTCTGAAGGCGAGGTGTAAATGCTGCTTAAACTGCCAACTGCTCGCAAATCTGCAAAATTTTTGTTGCGACTTCATAAGCAAGCCAGGCTGAATACTCGTTTTCTGATGCACATTCACAGGGTTCGTGTATTACTTTGCCGAAACATATTCTTGACTAGAAGATAACCATTCTACTGGATCTGCTGTATAGACAAATACTGGATGTGCAAAAATTACATTCAAGAAGAAAAAGCTTCTTAATTGCAAAGACTATTTATTGGTCAGGTTGTTTCATGAAACTACAGATATCCCAGCCACAAAAAGAACTATCCATGGCAAACTATGCCTAGAAGGACAATGCTTCAAAGGGAAGTGCATTACCATGGTCATTTGATTTATCGAGGGAAATAAAAGGAAGTTTATTTGTGGGAAATAATCACTGGAATAAAAATGCTGCTGCTTTGACTTTTTGAGCTCGTTGCCCAGTCCATTACTTGAAACGGCTTCTACTGCTGCATTCAGCTTTCACACAGCAAGTTAGGGCAAGTAATTTTTCCTTTATGTGCTGTATCCTGTATTTTACTTCTTTTGAATTCAGTGTCGTGAAATAACCCAATGAAGCACTCAACATTTACACTGTTCCAGTATTAATGTTTTGATTGTGTGGCTTCATGCTGGTTTCTTTTTTTTTTTATCTTCCTGCAGGTCATTCCCTCAGACATGTGTCAGCAGATGGTCATCTTGGTTTCCCGTGCCTGTTTGAGAGTACCGGTTGGGCTCGGTGACTGTGGAATCCCTTTCCACGGGTAACTGTAGTGAGCCCAAGTGCAGTAAATAACATATTTTAATGCAGTAGCATCAAAGGCCCTGTTATACAGAAAATCTGGTATTGGCATTGTTAGTTAAAAATCACGGGCATGGCTCTGGCTGGTGGTAGTTGGCTAATGACATGGTCGTGCACTGATTGGTTGTTGGGTTGTGTGACGTTATGAGGCGACATGACACGGCTGAATTGGCAGGTGCTGCCAACTCTCGCTTTTGCCTTTGAGGTCGGAGGAACTAGTTTTCCAAGTTCCTTTGATCCCAAGTTAGGCACGCACTCCCCTTAGGCCACACCGACATGCTCGCATGGCTTATTTAAAATGGGGACTTATGTCTACTTCGGGTGATCTGTCAAATGATGGCATACCTTCCAACCCTTCCGATTTGCACAGAAGACTTTCGATGACACGATCATTGCTTTAAATCTTCCGACAAGTGGTTTCTGCCTACTTAAGAAGGCTGTGTCGGTTTGGACTCGTGGCGACGTCCTTATAGGCAGCAGTTTCGGCGGCAGCTAGCAGCGGTGCGCAGCTAAAGGGCGGCCTCTTAGCGCACTTGGCGGTAAAGGGTTATTTCTGCAGCTTTGCCCAAACATGATGCCATCTGATTCTCCTATATTGCGCTCGGCCTATATTGCTGTGTCTCATGTTACTGAGCTGCGTTATGCCCGTCGATGGCATGATAGCTCTTCTTTCGAAACCATCACGACCAACAACAGTCGCGGGCAGAATCGCGCATGAAGGGGCTAATAATGGTTTCACATTAAACTAAAACGGTGCGCCGATGACACCGAAAGAAAACGGCAATGGCGCCTCGCTGATCAGTTTGCGTCGACCAGCTGCGGAGGTGTAGCGAGATCACTCGGTGGCGGCATGCAGAGGTCTCTAGGACTCACCTTTCATGCATGCTGTTGCTGCTTGTGTTTTGATTAGCACTCATTGGACAATGCGTCCTGAACGTGCCGCCTCCCACCCCATCTTAGCGCAAATATTTTGATCTTGCCAAGCTGGCAGATATGCATGGGATATTTTGCGACTCTGTGCTAATGAGTGTGCATGGGACAATAGGTGCACAAATAAGACTACTGATTAGGCAAGTAGCAGAGTGAATGGACGCGAACGAATAAGAGGAGCTGGAAAATGGGAGCCATTAATCATTAATGCTGTTGCGTCATACCTTCAAAGGCCGAGCTGGAGCCCGCCCCCCCCCCCCTCCCTTTTTTTTGTCAGACGAGAGTTGAAATTTGGGGTCACATGAGGCATACATAAGAAGTGATGTAATAGCTGCGTGTTCATTTGCATGATAGCCACTGATCGACTGCTGAAACTGGTGGCTTGCTAGTAGAAATTGAATTATGTGTTATTTGGCAGAAAGTTCTCAATTCCATGCTTATTTTTTAGTGTCATGAATCATTGAAACAAGAAAGAACGATAGCTCGAAATTTGGTGTCAACACTTTCTTAACTTAAAATGAATAACATGAACGCCTGTGCAATGAAACAACCTGTATAGTTAAGGCTTTCTAATGTCCCAGCTGAACCTCTTTCGTATCTATGGCACTACAAAATGAAGGAATGTCGGCAGCTGTTACTGCTTTAGAATGAACTCACATAATGGGGCTGTGATTGCTGCCCACTGAGCTGTGCTGCATATAGGGGCTTGGTTGGGGAATTCAATTTTAGTTTTAAGGTAAAGGTCAATGGCTCCAACCAAGTTCTCGGTTCGTTGGTTGGTTGGAGTCATTGACCTTTACCTTAAAACTAAAATCTTGACGAATGACACTAGCACTACCTGCCGCCAGAAAAAGTAAAACTAGGCAAAGCAATCTTCATGCTCCCACTTGCTGGTAGGCACTGGAAAACTGTGAACAGCAAGTGCGAACATGCCGATGGAGCCGGTGGATTTAACTGGCCGTTTTGCATCGATCCAGTCCAAAGGTGACAAAACGACACTTTAATGAGCACTTGCCGGCATTTCCCTTCTCCCTGCTTTTATTTATTTTTTTTTTATTTATTTTTTTTGCTCTACTTTTGTGTTGCTCTTGGATTTCATCATGGAGCATGCCATGAACCTGGATATGATAAGGATCAGCTACAGATGCACATTCTGTTGGAAGAAGTGTCCAGCTAGAAGAAAATTAACAAATTGTTTCATAAAATAAATCTTCAGTTGATAGTAAATAAAGGTTTTCTTTTGTAAGACATGCTTACCGTGCTCTATTTCATGTGATACAGTGCTCTGTGCATGACTTTTACAATGAAGTGATCTGTATTATGAATGATTTTCGAGGTCGAAACCACTTCATTACAAAGGCACTTGATTGCACTAGCATTGCATTTACCCGAATGCATGACTACAGACATTTTCAGTTTCAGTTTCTGACATATCTGCACGGCATCATTTCCTCATTGCCGCAGCTGATACTGTATTGCCTCCACAGTGCGAAACATTTATTACCGTTGTTTCCGAAGACATCAGTGACGGGGATGTACTCATCGCACCATCTCATCGTCATCTTGCAAGTGGAATCGCCTTCCCATCAAGTCTTGTACGATTCCGCAGCAGCTCAGCAATAGTAGCTGCCACGAACACTTCCCGTGAATCCCTCGTGCTGACTAAAGGAACTTCCCTGCCATGCATAGTGGATGCTCACCCTATATCCATGATGTTGCTCACTGCCCCGCTACCTCCGCAACGTGATTCATCGCAAGTCTCTCTTTCCATGCTGTCGAAGACAATCAATCCAAACCTCATGCCACACCAACGACAAGAATTGCTGCAATTGCTTCAAGCCCACCAAGCCATTTTTAATGCCACTTCCCCACCACTGGGACGGACTAGTGTTGCACATCACCGCATCCTTACCGGAGGTAACTCAATTGTACGCCGACGACCTTATCGAGTTTCTCTCTCGGAAAGAAAAGTAATTGAAGAAAATGTCAATGACATGCTCCGTCGCGATATTATTCGTCCATCAACAAGCCCATGGTCCTCCCCAGTAGTATTAGTTAAAAAAAAGGACGGATCGGTACGATTTTGTGTTGATTATCGCGCACTCAACATAAAATTACCCGCAAAGACGTCTACCCGATGCCGCGTATTGATGATGCCCTTGACTGTCTCCAAGGTGCCGAATATTTCTCGACATTGGACCTCCGCTCAGGTTATTGGCAAATACCTATGCATGAGGACGACAAAGAAAAATACCGCTTTCGCAACTCCCGACGGACTTTACGAGTTTAATGTTATGCCCTTCGGCCTTTGTAACGCACCCGCAACATTTGAAAGAATGATCGATACTGTACTTCGTGGTCTCAAATGGAGAACCTGTTTATGTTACTTGGAGGACATTGTTATCTTTTCGTCAACTTTTACTGACCATCTCACGCGCCTGGATGAAGTCCTCACGTGTCTTGCTTCAGCGGGCCTTCAGCTCAACACCAAGAAGTGCCACTTTGCAGAGAAGGAAATTAAAATATTAGGACATCTGGTTAGCCATGACGGCATTCGCCCAGACCCTGAAAAAATAACCGCGGTCTTGAACTTTCCTCGTCCGCAACGGACTACAGATTTGCGCAGTTTCCTCGGCCTGGCGTCATATTTCCGGCGTTTCCTAAGGCATTTCGCAACTATTGCGGCGCCACTTCATGAACTACTTAAAGCGCGAAGCTCTTTCGTGTGGACTGAACAGTGCAACACTGCTTTTACCGACCTAAAGCACGCCCTCACATCAGATCCAGTTCTTGGCCACTTCAGCGACAGCGCTCCTACCATCCTGCACACTGATGCCAGTGGTCACGGTCTTGGCGCTGTACTTCTGCAGCGCGATGCAACTTCACGTGAGAAAGTGATTGCCTTCGCCAGTCGGACCATGACTCCAGATGAGAAAAACTACACCATTACCGAGCAGGAATGTCTCGCCGTCGTCTGGGCTGTTCAAAGGTTTCGCCCTTACCTATATGGTCGGCATTTCACAGTTGTGACCGATCACCATGCTCTTTGCTGGTTATCTTCGCTGAAAAACTTGACAGGCAGACTTGGCCGCTGGATTCTACACCTGCAAGAATACCATTTCGACGTCGTTTATAAATCGGGCCGCCAACACCAAGACGCCGACGCTCTTTCTCGCTGCCCGGTTTCGGAATCAGCCTGCTGTTTTTCTTCACAATGCATTTCCACCTCTGACCACAGCCGATCATCGCTTCCACCGACGCATATTACGGCAGTTTCTTTTGACGACTCTGAGAACAAGCACGCTCTCCGCTAACAGCAATTAGCTGATGCCTACTGTCGGCCCATCATCGACCACCTTATAGGCGCTTCGAGCCCACCCAACGCTAGGCTTCGCCGACAGCTTCGCAATTTCAAGCTTGAAGATGGCATACTACGCCGCTACGTGTATTATCCTTATGGAACTCGCTGGGTCCCAGTCGTACCACGTGTGCTTCGCCCACGTAACTAGCGGCTTTCCACGGTGATGCTACTGCAGGTCACCTTGGTTTTAACAAAACATACGACCGCGTAAAAAGACGATTCTTTTGGCCTGGCCTGTCTACCACCGTAGCTAAATACGTTGCTTCCTGCCACCTGTGCCAACGTCGCAAGCAGCCGACTTCTTCACCCGCTGGTCTTCTAAAGCCCCTTCCCTTTCCTGCCACACCATTCGACGTAGTCGGCATCGACTTATATGGTCCCCTACCTCTCTCCAATGGTGGTAACCATTGGATTATAACAGCTGTCGACCACCTTACACGCTATGCTGAGACGGCCCCTGTACCGACTGGTTCCGCTGAAGAGGTAGCTAATTTCTTTTTGCGGTCAATTGTATTGCGTCATGGCGCTCCTCGGGTGCTTCTAAGTGACCGCGGGACGGCCTTCTTATCGACAGTCGTATCCGAAGTTCTTCGTGCGTCATCGACCCTCCATAAGACAACCTCAAGCTACCATCCCCAGACTAACGGTCTGACTGAGCGATTTCACCGCACCCTATCGGATATGCTATCCATGTACATCACACCGGATCATCGAAATTGGGATACTGTTCTACCATTCGCCTATAATACTGCAGTACAGCGGACTAACGGTTACTCCATTTTTCCTCGTTTTCGGCTGTCCTCCTACTACAATCCTCGACACTTCCTTCTTTTCTACGCCCGACTACTCCTCATCATTATCAGCCCAGTTCTTATCCCGTGTGGCCAGATGCCGTCATCTTGCCCGCCTCAACACAGAAGCGTGCCAGCAAGACCGCAAGAGTCGCTACGATTCGAAGCATCGCGTCGTCTCTTTTCGTCCTGGTGACGAAGTACTGCTCTATACACCACTGCGCACCCCTGGCCTTAGTGATAAATTTCAGCACCGCTATCTTGGTCCCTACAAGGTAATCAACCAAACTTCCCCAGTAAACTACCAAGTCACACCTGTTGATCCCCCAGCTGACCGACGCCACCGTGGAACTGAAATTGTTCATGTATCTCGCTTGAAGCCGTTCGTGCGCCGCGGTACATCGGTTGGTTAGGAGCGGCCAGGCTGGCCGCTTCCGACCCCCCGGGCAGATAGTGTGAGCTCTCCACGGATCTTCTTTCATTTGTACATACCATGATCTTCTTCTTCCTCTTGTACATACCATCATCATCGTCCCGCGGCGCCGGCTCTGGCGCGCGCTTGGGTTTTCTCCATCAGATTAAACGCTGACACGGCATACCTTGTCTTGCCTTCACGACCTTGCCGTCTGGACCTGGCCTTCTTTCACAATATTTACACGGGAAGGTGACTTGCGGGGAGGCTGGTGCAGATGGCACAAAACCGCACTGACAAATTGTACTTGAGTATGCTCTCAACTGGTGTAGAAAGTGCAACCTAATGGCGCCCTCTGGCCAAATTTACAGGTGTGCAGGTGTACCTCCTATGATAAGCTCCATAAAACTCCGGCCCTCAGTCACCAGCGGCTGCGGAACAACTGACCACGGCGGCGGTCAGACCTGTGACGCAGCAGGGGGTGCTAAGAAAGCCTGGCTCCGCTGGACAGGCCGCCATTGGAAATTGACCCTGGCAACGTTTAATGCTAGAACTCTAGCTAGTGAAGCTAGTTTAGCAGTGCTGTTAGAGAAACTAGAGGGCATGAAATGGGATCTCATAGGGCTTAGTGAGGTTAGGAGGCCGAATGAGGCATATACTGTACTGAAGGATGGGCATGTACTGTGTTATCGAGGTTTACCAGAGAGGCGACAACTAGGAGTAGGTTTCCTTGTCAATAAGTATATAGCGGGTAATATAGATGAATTCTATAGTATTAATGAGAGGGTGGCAGGCATCGTAATAAGGCTTAATAAGCGGTATAAACTGGAGGCTGTACAGGCCTATGCACCTACATGTAGTTATGATGACCAGACAGTTGAAAGCTTCTATGAAGATGTAGAATCGGCAATGCGAAAAGTAAAGACGCAGTATACTGTACTAATGGGCGACTTCAATGCCAAGGTAGGGAAAAAACAGGCAGGAGACAAGGCAGTAGGTGACTATGGCATTGGTTCTAGGAATAGCAGGGGGGAGTTACTAGTTGAGTTTGCAGAGCGCAATAACTTACGAATCATGAATACCTTCAGCAAACGGAAGAACCGGAAATGGACATGGAAAAGTCCTAACGGAGAGACTAAAAATGAAATCGACTTCATAATGTGTTCAACCCCCGCCATTATGCAAGATGTAGAGGTAATCGGGAAAGTGTGATGCAGAGACCACAGGATGGTGAGGTCCCGAATTAGCCTAAATCTGAAGAAGGAACGCAACAGATTAGTAAGAAAGAAACCCATAAACGAATTAGCGGTGAGGGGGAGGGCAGAAGAGTTCAGGATCTCGCTACAGAATAGGTATTCAGCTCTAACTGAGGATGGCGACATTACCCTAGAGGCAAGGAACAATAATTTCAGAGATATCATTACTGAGTGCGCGGTAGAAGTAGGCGGTAGGATAGTTAGAGAGGATACCGGTAAGCTGTCTAAGGAGACGAAAGATTTGAATAAGAAACGCCAGAGTATGAAAGCTTCCAATCCAACAGACCAGATCGAATTGGCCAAGATATCAAAGCTAATCAATAAGCGCAAGGTGGCCGATATAAGGAAGTATAACATGGAGAAAATTGAGCATGCTGTAAAGAACGGGGGAAGCCTTAAAGCGGTAAAGAAATTGGGCATAGGCAAAAACCAGATGTATGCGATAAGGGACAAAGCGGGCAACGTCATCACTAATATGGAAAAGATAGTCAAAGTAGCCGAGGAGTTCTATACAGATCTCTACAGTAGCCAAAGTAGTCAGGACCGCAGTGAGATTGGCGGTAGGGAAAAACAGTCAGACGTTCCACCAGTGACGAAGGACGAGGTCAAGAAAGCACTAGAAACTATGAAAAGGGGGAAATCAGCTGGAGAGGATCAGATAACTACAGATTTGCTGAAGGACGGGGGGGATATCGTGCTAGAAAAACTGGCCACCCTGTATACGCAGTGACTGGTGTCATCGATGGTACCGGAACCATGGAAGAATGCAAACATTATCCTCATACACAAGAAAGGGGACTCTAAGGACCTTAAAAATTACAGACCAATCAGCCTACTGTCTGTTACGTATAAGGTATTTACTAAGGTAATCGCTAATAGAATGAGGACAACCTTAGACTGCAATCAAGCAAAGGATCAAGCAGGGTTTCGGAAACGGTACTCTACTATCGATCATATCCATACCATCAATCAGGTGATAAAAAATGCTCGGAATATAACCAGCCCTTATACATAGCATTCATTGATTACGAAAAAGCATTTGACTCAGTTGAAACCTCGGCGGTGATGCAGGCATTGCGAAATCAGGGGGTAGACGAGCCGTACGTGAAAGTGCTGGAAGATATATATAGTGGCTGCACAGCAACCATAGTTCTGCATAAAGAAAGTAACAAAATTCCTATAAAGAAAGGTGTTAGGCAAGGAGACACAATCTCTCCAGTACTATTCACGGCTTGTTTAGATGGAAGTATTCAGAGACTTGGAATGGGAGCAGCTAGGGATAAGGGTAGAAGGAGAATACCTCAGTAATCTGCGATTTGCTGACGACATTGCCTTGCTAAGCAACTCGGGGGAGGAACTGCAAATAATGATTGATGACCTAGACAGGAAAAGTAGAAAGGTAGGCTTGAAAATCAATATGCAGAAGACTAAGGTAATGTTCAACAGCCTCGGGAAGGAACAGCAGTTTGCATTAGGTAGCGAAATACTGGAAGTAGTGGACGAATATGTCTACTGAGGACAGGTAGTAACCGCAGATCCGGACCATGAAAAGGAAATAACAAGAAGAATAAGATTGGGATGGAGCGCATTTGGCAAGCACTCGCAGATTATGATTAGCAGCTTACCGGTATCGCTCAAGAGAAAAGTATACAACAGTTGCATCTTGCCTGTACTAACCTATGGGGCTAAAACGTGGAGGCTAACCAAGAGAGTTCTACTTAAGGGCTATGGAACCAAAATGGCAGGGGTAACATTAAGAGATAGAAAGCGTGCAGAGTGAGTCAGAGATATAACTCAAGTTGCCGACATTCTAGTAGAAATTAAGAAGAAGAAATGGACATGGGCAGGACATGTAGTGCGAAGAGAGGATAACCGATGGTCGCTGAGGGTAACAAACTGGATTCCAAGGGAAGGAAAGCGTAGCAGGGGGCGGCAGAAAGTTAGGTGGGCGGATGAGATTAAGAAGTTCGCAGGGGTCAAGTGGATGCAGCTAGCACAGAACCGGGTTAAGTGGAGAAATATGGGAGAGGCCTTCGCCCTGCAGTGGGTATAATCAGGCTGATGATGATTATGATGATGGTCGAGTCGTATGGCCAAGAACAGTGGCTGGCTCATAGAGTCACCTTCAATGTTGCCCATGTCTACTGTAGCAGAAAAACAACTCAAAGTCCCTGTCCAGAACCTACTATAAGTGGTAAAAATATTTGAAAGAACAGCAACCAGCATGTCAAGCTGAAATGACAGAAACCTACAGCAAGCAGTGTTGCTCGAATGCTGTCGCATTCTGTTCTTAAGGTGACTCAAGAATCCCCATAATTTTTCGTCATAGCAGAAAATGAAGAGCTTTTATGTAGGACAGAGTACATGCTTTGTATGCTGTGCGTTGATTACAGAAGTCCTCCATTCATTGTGGGGAACATTTCAAGATTTCAGATTGTGTGCACGAAGCCTTGCCCCTTCACACGCTGACAGCTTGCGCCCTTTCAGGCCACATGTAAATCAGCTGCTCTGGGTAAGTGGCGTCACACATTCCTTGGCTTCATTCTTGTCCAGATGGTGACAGGTGAAGGCCTCAGGCTTAAAGCAGTAGCTCTCATTTGCTCAGAAGCCTAAATTTGTGGAACTGGCTCTAGGACTTTTTTTTAGAAGTTCTAGCAGTTGACCTACGCCAATTTTTGGTATGGCAGTTTGCTAGCTTGCAGATGGGAATATTAAAAATGCAGATTTTTAACAGGTTACCTTCACATATAGTGCATGTGATGAAGCAGATGCTAACATTTACCATTTTATACGATAGCTTTAAAAGCCTTGTTACCCAGAAAATCCTGCGACGGCATTGTAAACGAAAAATTACGGTCATGGTGCTAGTTGGCAGCTGACATGGCCGAGCGCCGATACTTCCATGGTTAGTGCTACTTAACAAGATCACTTATCAGAAAGGTGGGAGGAGCTGCCAACTCTGGTTGCTCATTTGGGGTGGAAAGGTAGAATAAGAATCAACCTTCCACTGTTCTTGGATGCCAAGTTAGGCACGCTCATACGGCTTGGTTAAAGCAGGGGTTTACATGTTGAATGGTTGCCTACATCCGGTAGATGGATGAGGTGATAGTTTAGTACAGTATGCTAATAAGAATGTGTGATATATCAGAGGCACAGACCAAGAGACTGGTAAATAAGCGAGGACTACATGTATGCAAATTAACTGTAAGGGGAGCTGCAGGCGCTATATAGTCATATGCTTTAAGGAAGAGCTTAAGTGCTCCCTAAGTGGTCTTCTACACAGTATCAGAGATAAATTTGTTATAGAAAAATGCACCAAGAGACAATTCCATCCAAATTTCGCTTTTAGTTGGAAATGAATTTGCGGCTTTTTGTGGCTATGATGATGTTTCGCCAGCAGCAGAAAAAAAAAGAAAAATTACAAGGGTTCAACGCTGTTGAACCAAATATTCAGCGAAAGCATTAGCTGTGGGTGACCGAGCGTTCTTCTCTTTTTTTTCTTCCTCAGCCTACATATAAAGCCCCGCTTTAATCAAGCCGTATGAACGTGCCTTAGTGGCCTATAGGGGTAACGTGAATGCCAGGGTCCTAGCAGGCTGATTCTGACATAACCGTCCCATGTGAAACGAGAGACCCAAGTTGGCAGCTCCTGCGACCGCTTGAGTTGGTAGCCCAGCTCTCACCCTAGTGTCACGTGGGGTGTGACGCCACAGCGTCACGTGGGTAAGACGTGGCTACCGGCCGTGCTACGTTGAAGGCTCGAAACCTAAAGTAGTATTGCTTTCGCAATAAAACTCAAATTGGACTTGAAAGTTTCCTTGACACTCAATTCAAGATTATGCCACCAAACTGATGACTCCAACATCACCATATGAAAGTGAAAGGTGATGTAGCCTAGCCTCAAAGGTGCGCGAATAACTTTTTCTTCTTGTGGCCCACCTAGGCCACTGCTTTGCTAATAAAGGGCTGCAAATTGGCTTTATAGCATGATACAGATTTAAATTTGAAAGTGGGACAGTATGAGGCCCTTTCCACAGTCATTTCACCCCCCCCCTCCAAAAAAAAAGAAAGAAAAAAAGTTGTCCACTATCGTGAGGAACTCTGCACGTGAGGCAGATGCTTGAGCCACTAGGTCATCACTGTGCACCAGTTTGCTTACAGGAATGGCCAGTAATGGTGACAACTGTATTTCATTTGTAGACATTTTTGTACCTTATAAAACCCTTGTCTAGGAGAATATGCATCCATCAATGTGGGGCTCTGAAACAAAGAACTGCTTATCTATGCTGTTGATTAAACTACTAGACAGTGCTGAGGAGCAGAATTCTGAATGGTCCATAAAAAGACCATTGTGTTGTATAGTCCAGAATGAGATCTCATTACCTCAGACCTTGATCACACCATGCATCAAACTGTGTATTCTGCAGAACAGCGGGCGTTCTCGCTACAGTTGCCATTTTTGTTGGCAAGTAGGTGATGATCATATCAATACTAATTCCATTATTGAAGTCGTACCTAAGTTTGAAACTGCCACAGTCGAAAAGACAAAAATGCAGACTGCTGCTAGGTGTGCAGCATCGCATGAAATATTCCAAGTTTCTTAAAGTATCCTATTTCCCCTAGCTGGGTATGTGGGTTGGGCAACTACAGCTAATCCATCTTTAGTAGGCAACATTAAGGATGGATACAGTGGGTTTAATTATAATGACAAACCACGGCCAATACCTACCATATTAGTGACTTGTGTTTCAAAACTTGTGCTTATATATTAAATATGTGGCAGCCATTTACTACGCTACATACCAGGCTTTGCCCGATGTATCAAGCATACTGAACCTGTGCTTTTTCGAGCCTGTAAGTACAGTTTTTATACGGACAGAACCAATGCAACCATAACAGAGTTGGACGTTGAGCTAGTTGGTCACGCATCTCTCGGAAGAAGGCAGCAGAGCAGGTAACAACGCAAAACATAAGAAGCACACACAAACACAAGGACAACGCTGCACTGAAAACTACATTGACCAGAACCCGCATATCTTCTCCCTTCACTTCAACGGCACCAAACAGAGCTAAAGGGATGTGTGTGCGGGTTAACAACCAGGACTTCAACTCTGGATGTAAAACTTCGCACCGGACTAGGTACTCCAAGTGTATTCAGGGAATGGTTTATCAGATTTCCTTGCAATATGGAAAGAAATATATTGGACCGACAAGAAGATGTATCAATGACAGGATTAGAGAACACGCTATGGCAATATCAGACAAGTCTGGCACTAATCTCGCGGTGCACTGCAAAGACTGCGTTGTTTGTAGAGACCAAAAATGTCCAGCTGACCTTCACAATGTTAAAGTTATGAAAAGGATGAAGGATAAATTAGCAAGAGAAGTTTATGAAGCATATGCAATCAGTGACTCGGGAGACCAATGTGTCAGCATGCCTTCAGTGGTATTGTTGAAGAAGGAATTAGAATTTCTGCGCAAATCGGCAGGACGTTAAAGACAAGGAAGAAGTTGGCGGCAGAGGTGAAGTGAAGGGAGAAGATGTGCGGGTTCTGGTCAATATAGTTGTCAGTGCAGTGTTGTCCTTGTGTGTGCTTCTTATGTTTTGTGTTGTTACCTGCTCTGCTGCCTTCTTCCAAGAGCAGTGCAACCAGTATAATTTGAGTTGCCAAACTTCAGTGTTTCTCTGGCTCAGTAGAGGCTGCAAAGTGGCAGCCTCTAGAATTGATCTGTGAAGCTTACCTTATTACAAGGGCACTTCAAAACATACCTCCTCAGTTGAAATCGTCAATATTTCAGCACGGAAACCTGGCCCTACTTTGGCATTGTGAAGTGGCATCCATGTGGGAAATAGCTAGTGCTCTTTAAAATATAGGCTATGCGACATGTTGCAATAGAAACAGTATGAAGGAAATGACTACACCCTTAGATTTTTACCCCGTTGGGGTGGTGAAGTGGTTAGGGCACTCGACTACTGTGCCCAAGGATGTGGGATCACATCCCGGCCTAGGCGACCGCTTTTCGATCGAGGCGAAAAGCTAGGCGCCTGAGTGCTGTGCGATGTCAGTGCACGTTGAAGAACCCCACGTGGTCACAATTTGCGAAGTCCTCCACTAGAGCGTCTCTCATAGCCTGAGCTGCTTTGGGACGTTACACCCCACAAACCTAACCAAACAAAACCTTAGATTTTCCACAAGGATTTTGGACCATCTGAAAATTGTTTTAGAAGTCAAAATAAGACAAAATCTTGTACAACTTGCACAGTAGTGGAACAAGGAAGATATTAGTGTCAATGAAACATTTGGACATGACATCACAGAAACTTTTAATGTCAAATTTCCAATATGCAAGGATTAGGGCACAGAACAATCCTCATGCCAACAATTTCTAGTAAGATTCCTTGTATCTAGTTTTTTGTGATAACTACTACCTTGTAGTGCAACATGGAGCGAAACTGAGCACGAGTGGTGATGTCATTCACTGTGTACTACATTAGTTATTTTCCTGAGTACATTTCACAACTGTGTTGCCTCCAAATGTTGGAAGCCTGAGTATTTATGTTTGCATTATGTTGGTGCCTAGGAGCGCTTTCGAGTAATGCGCAAGTCAGTGCGGCACCCTGCAGGTGTGCTTCTGCTGTGAACTGAACAGCATTTCTTTTTTATCTAACGACCGTTACACCTACATCAGCATGATTGACTAGCAGAGCTGCACTCTGGTGGTATCTGCAGAGTGGCACTGCAGGCTATATGCCAGCACAAAAGGTATTTCCGTGCATTCCACAGATTCGAGGAAGTGCAAGGCTGTTCATGCTTATATGAATGCTCAAGATGATAAGCTTCAGATAGCACTGCACTATCAGACAAATGCAGCACCCTTTCTTTCCTACAATTCGCTCCACACCCCCATGGTGCAATCAAATGCAATGGAATGGACGGTAAAGTACTGCCACCAAAGTGCCCTCAGTCTCCTGCAATGAGAGAGCATGTGTCATTCATGGCGGTTTCATTGCATGAACAGCAGCAAACCACATCACACACTACTGCCATGGCATGCAGTAATTAATGGCTACATAAATTGCGTGCATTGAAAACCGCGGTCCCTGCTATTGTTACTATCTGTAGCAAAACATTGGCAGTGTTGCAGAAGCAAGCAATTAACATTGAAAACCGACAACGTTCTCATGCGTATTAGAAAAACCGGCAATCGATACAAGTGTAGCGACCTTGAACTCTATCTACCCGACCTTAATAACTGTGAGTATACACAAAGCGACCGAATGAGAGTCGACACTGACCACTGTTTCTGGCACCGAAGCTGTTCATTAATATGCCTTGATACCCCAACCAGCGCGAGCAAAATTGTTGCGCTGCCCCTGGCCAGCAGCTATTCATAATACATAAAATACGAAGGTAAAGCAATGCTGAACTATTGCAGCAGTACTGCGCGGCACACATACCACTGTGCTCATTTTAGTGCCTTTCTCGATATTGTATGCACGTCTTTGGCAACGCCCAGTATATCCTCTGAAGCATGGCTAGGACATCAGGAAGTTTGTTTACGATGCCGCACAAAACAGTTTATTTAAATATTCACTAACTCACGGGTGTCTGCCCTCACGATGGCGGCATAAGGGAAGCAAACTGTTTCTTATGATGCTCTTAATTAAAATCGAAGTACGTAGCGGAATAACGAACTGTAGGCGCATCGAAAGCAATGTTTGTTGCAGGAATTATCGGAAGCTTCTGACGTACACTATCGTGGTCATTCCCGCACAAAATTTATGTTGTCAAAGTAAAAACTCGCGTTTCTCAAATCTCTAGCAACGTTTCTGTGACTGCTTCTCACCTTACGAGGCTACCTGAGGGTTGCTAGCATGCTGTTTGTGATGCGCGCATCGTTGCTGGCACGCCGACGCCAAATGAGCCCCATCCTCCAGCCGAGGCAACTGACTCACGACCGTGAGCAGTGCCATGAGCGCGGCGGGCAGAACACTGTAGCAACGACAGTGAACATTTGTGACGCCATATGCATTTTGGAGCGTATCTGTTGCCACGGCAACCAGCGGCAACCGAGAACGAAGGAACTGACGTAGTGTGACGTCTTGGCAATGGCGACGATGATGATAGTGTCTGCTCTCATCTGGGCTGGAAACGGAATGTCGCTGCCTGGGAAGCACAATTGGGTGCCGCTCATCGAGCGTTGTGTTCGCTGAGCAGATCTGCCCTTGAAGTCTCAGTAGGCCGTTTTGATCTGTCCAGAGCGTGAAATATTTCAAGGGTGAGTGGGTCGGGATGCGATTGCCTTTCTTTGTGCGCTCGAGTTCCTCGGAGAATTCAGACCTCTGGGCCCTTTTCAGCCAAAATGTTTTTGCACGTCCAAATTCTTCCGCGATTAAAGAGCCTGATGTTTTGTCAGCAGTCCGAAAATTTCGCACAAACCGGAAAATCCGAGCTGTCACTCTGTTTACTCTAGACGCTGAGCTGAATTTCTTTAGATCCAGCAAGTCGTCTTTTGATCGCAGGTGGAATTTAAGACATCGACCTTCCTTTTCTGCTCAAGCTCTTCAGTCGTGAAGTCGACCGGTTTTGGTTCGGCTGGCCATTTCTCAGCTGCGCTTGTAATCCACGGTGGCCAGCTCCACCAGAGCTCACTGGATTTCAGTTGCGCGCTTGTCAATACCCTGCTCATGAGGTCAGCAGGCTTCGCTTTCCCTGGGCAGTGCTTCCATGTCGTGCCTTCCGTGATCTGTTGAATCTCAGTGACGCGGTTTCTGACAAATTCCTTCCACCTTGCCGCATCTCTACGGAACCAGCTCAGAGTGACCACGCAGTCCCTCCACAAATACACGTTGTCCATCTCGACTTCGAGATTGGCTTTCTAAAATTGGCTAAGTCGTGACGCCAGCAATGCAGCCATCAGCTCCAGCCTTGCGAGTGTGACAGGTTTTACTGGAGCCACACGGAATTTCGACATTACAAAGGTGAATGTGCGCTGCCCAGTGCTGCTTTCGGTGCAATGGTAGGCTACAGCGCCGTAAGCCTTTGTTCTTGCGTCTGCAAACATATACAGCGTCCTGCGCACTGGGCCTCCTGCATTGCTTGCATTGTAGGGGCGGGGAATCTGGAGATCGTTAAGTGACGAAAGGTCCTCACACCACTTGATCCACTTCTCCAATATGTGACTTGGCAGCGGTTGGTCCCACGAAAGGTTCTCTTTCCAAATCTCTAGAAATAGCGCCTTCGCCCTCATCGTGTATGGGGATAAAAACCCAAGAGGGTCGTACAATCGTGCCGTTGTTTGCAGTACGAAGCGCATTGTGTTCATCCTCTCCTTGGAGAATTCAATGATCGGGTCCAGGGAAAAAGTGAGAACATCTTCTTTTGCTTGCCAGGTGAGACCAAGCACCTTTAACAAGTCCGCTGGCTGACCAAGCGGCCTTTCGTTCGGACAATTTTCGGAGAAAATTGAGTCCATCTTCTCGCTGTTCGATCCCCATTTATGCAAACGCATTGAGGCTGCTTCAAAAGCGCCGCTCGCCTGCTCGTACATTTCTGCGGCTTCCTCATCTTTGGCAGCGCCACACAGCAAGTCGTCGACATAAATGCTTCCCTTCAGAAGCTCAGCATGATCGGGGTATCGGTCTTTGACAGTGTCAAAATGGTGTCGCAGCGTCGCTGCCAGCAGGAAGGTACTAGACGTAACTCCAAATGGCACACGTTCCATTCTTAACACTACGGTTTTGGGGAGCGGTTTGTCCATCTCTGGCTGCTTTCATACCACAAAAACCTCAATGAATCCCTGTCTTCAGGAGCCACCCTTAGGGCCGGTTCACCCTGCGGAAACACAACAGCGGCGTCGACAAAACACGTCCGCCCGTCAAGCCGGAGACATGTTTCCGAAGACACTTCTTTCCAAGCAGCTTGTCACACTGCGCAAGCAGCTGGGAAACAAGGCAGGTTGCCGGGATGTTACGTCGGTGTGACAGACTTGGGCAACGAAAACTAAATGCAAACCGCGGTCGTCGGCAGTGTTTGACTTGTTCGCTGGCTGAGCGAAAATCCCGGCGGCGACACACCACCCCCGCCACTTAACCGTTATTGATCGTTTTTTAATGGTTTTAGAACTCCAAAACAGCACTTGAAAAAAAAAGCTCCCCTTCATCGCTTTGTTCTCTCCCGCAGTACGGCGTCTTGAATGTAGTGGGCCACAATTAAAACCAGCTGTGGTGTAGCCCTGGCTCCCGTCCTATCTCCGGCCCTTTCTTGTGCGCAAGACTCCTCCTTGCGGGGGCCGTGGTGGCTCCCCTCCTCCTTTGTGCGCCGCACTCCGGAGTCGCCGGCGGCTACGCTAGAGGCAGCAGAGGAGCGTCGCCGAAGTTGTTTTTTCAGTCACAGCCGGTCTCGAGGGAGAGCTCAAGAGAAGCGCGCTCTCCCTCGAGATCGGCCGTGTTTCAGTATAGCCTTGTATACATGAGCCCGACGCAAGCGGGTCGGGTAGAGGGGAGCCGGTTGTTCCAGCCCGACCCGTCCGGGTTTACATGAGCTCGATTCTGTCGGGCAAAGATCGCTACTACACTGTGCGTCGAGAAAGTGAACCAGGCGCAGGCGGGAGAGGAGGAAGAGGAGGAATGCTCAGACGAACAGCTCACGGTCCCGTCCCCTCTCATCCACTACCTTCCCCTAATTCCAACTTCCCCTTCCCTCTGGTCACCAAGAGTGATGCCACAAAGATGGCGAACATGAGACGTGACCAGTATCCCCACCCCAAAAATAAACCAGTCACCACCATCACCCTCCCACCGTCCCCGACCAGCAAGGAGGCAAGAGAAGAGGCGTCTGCCCGACGCGTCAGCGTATACATGCCCCTCGCTCATTGGGTAATGTTGAGACAACCCACCCCCTGCAGTCGGGCTGGCGGGACCCGACCCGACGGTCGTTTAGCTCGAACCCCTAGCATATACATGAGCCCGATAGCCGGTTTTCAGCCCGACAGGCCTTCCCGACCCAACTTTGTCAGCCTCATGTAAACCCCCTGTATGACAAGGAGTTCGCCAAGGATTCCTGCAGACCTTTCCGTTCCGTGTAGCCGGGCGACAAAGACGTACTTCCGGACATTTCATGTCAAAGCAGTGTGACAGGGTAGCTGACATTACGCGAACACGCTGTCGCCAGACAGAGTCGACCTAATGTTTTCGCAGTGTGAACCGGCCTTAACTTGTAGAAATGCCTTCTCCACATGGGCCACCAGCGCGATTCGATGGGGTAGGAAATTCAGCAGCAGCCGAAGAAATGCTGGATTTAAATTTGGTCCACATTCTAAATTCTCATTAAGAGATTTTGCTCTCAATCCGTGAGCCGACGCGCCGAAGACAATTTTCAACTTTGTCGTACTGCTGCTCTCACGAAGTGCAGGCTGGTAGGGCATATAGTAAATATTTTGACCGTCGTTACAAGCCTCATCGGGTACGATCTCCGCTATGCCTTCGATCATAAAGCGTCCCACTTCGGCATCGTACTGACTCATTAGACCAGGTGTCCTGCTCAGTCTTTTCCCCAGCAGGCGGAATCATTTTTCTGCTACTGCTCGATTATCTTGAAGATCGACTTGCTCCTTCCAAGGAAGCTTCACCTCATACCGCTGATCAACAACTTTTACGGTCTTGGTAAAGCCTTCCCAGAGATACCTGTCAGAGGTATCTTTCTGAGTGTCGGAGACTCCAATGCATTCCAACTGCCAGAAACGTCTCAAAACAGGCTCAACTTGTTGGTCTGCAACCGTAGTTCTTAGCACGACTGTATGGGCGCAAGTGACATCTTTGCAGGGGATTGAAGTTTTCCCCTGCACTGCCTAGCCAAACACTGTTTCATGTGCTGTTAGCCTGCCGCCCAGTTTCGTAACCTTGCCAGTTAGAAACTCCCAAAAGTGATCTGAGCCCACCAGTACTTCGATCCCTGCCGTATTGGGATAACAGCATTCGTCACCCGGTGGCTCGTGGAAGAAAGCTTGTGGAAAGTCTCGATCCAAAACTCCTTCATCCGGACAAGGAATAGCCTGTTCGCATATAGTAGGCGTTTCCAAGGCTACAAATTTGAATTGAGTTTTGGGATCGTCCTTTGCCAATAGACACACCTCAACGCGCCGAAATGTGCGCTGTTTTTTCTGTCCTCAGAAAACGCCAATCGCCAGAATCTCGGTTCCAAGCAATTTGCAACCAAGTTTCTTAGAGCAGTCTTCTGTTGTGAAGGTTCTCTGACAGCCGCTGTCAAAGAGAACTCGAGAAACCTTTCTTGATTTAGGTCCCTTTTTGACGGCTGTCACGGTAGGCATTAGGATGGTGCAGCGAGTGGGGTCTTCTGATCCCGAAGCATGCAGGTTTACTGGCTGCACCCCTTCGTTGGCCGACCGTGCGTTCTTGGTTTCGTTGATTGCAGGGTCACAAACGCTGTCGCATGTCTGCGCTTGCATTTTTTGCAGCTGATACCTTGCCTTGAACGATGCATTGCAATGCATCGTGCATTGCCTTGAACGATGTCCATGCTTCGTGCCCCGAAAGCATCCGCCTTTCGCTGTTAACGTCGTTTTTCTTTGTTTGACTGACATCTTCGATTGGCACTCTTGGCTGTCATGACCTTTCGATTTGAAGAATACGCATTCCATGCAGAATGCTGTGCCATGCAGGGCTGAGGCGGAAGAAGGGTGAAAGTTCCCTCATTGAATCCGTGCCTTGTGCCCATCAAAATGAGAAGTAGGCTTACCATGCGTGTCATCGGTCCTATCCTCCATCGTCCACTTGCGGCTCTGCAGCTCGAAGCGGAAGAACCTCAGCAGAGATTGCAGAGGTGTCACCTGTGCGGTGTCTGATGGAGAGCTCATTGATCCAAAATCATCGCCCATCGCTGACGCAGTTGTCTTGTGGGCCTCAGCATGTGCGATGAAAGTCCAGGATCAACTCCTTCGGCAGAGCACGGAGAAGGACAGGATACAACATCGCCTGGTAGCCCCATTCGTAGATGCCAATCGCCTTGAGTCCCCGCATGTGAACTTGTACATGAACATATAGCCGCCGCAAGGCTGCCACGTTCTTTGCAGAGAACACAGGTTTCACATCAACCAGGCCTTGCATGTGATCCTGGATCAATGCTTCCTGATCCCCAAAGCATTGCTGCAAGATGTCGATCGCGTCGCTGTTACAGTTACCTGACGCTTGCAGCCCGGCGATAGCTGCCGGCCTCGCCTGCCAGCAGCGTCTTAAGGTAATTAATGTGATATATGTTAGAAAGGTCCGTGTTCTTGTGGACTGTTACTTCGAACTGTTCCCAGAATGGCTGACAGTTTTTCCGTTTGCCGTCGAATTTTGCCAGTTCCAACTTCGGTAATTTAAATTTCTGAGCCGCTGGACTGGTACCAATAGAAGCTTGATTCCTGTTTTCCTGACTTCTGTTTGCGTGTTTGGCTTCATCTTTACTCAATTTTAGACGACAGATACAGGTAGTGACTGTCGCAGTATTCGATGACCTGTCCAAATTCAGCCTCAGTTTCATCTTTAACGTTGGGCTCAATTGCTGCTCCACATCGTTAAGCTGTTGCTTCACCAATTGCAAAAGTTCGATGAGAACGCTCACCTTTTCGATGGTGGGTGGTGGTCCGGCGCCCAAGATGTCGTCAGTTTCTTTAGTCAGCCGCGTCGCTTGGCTTCCGATGGTCGTTCTCTTTTTCCTCAGAATGTTCATATCGCTGCTGTCGTTGGTCGTTTTAGTCGCTGGGTCCGGTCGATAGTCCTGAATTCCGTCCCGAGTTTCGGCACCAAACATTGCGGTTGTAACTGATTCACTTGGTTTAAGCTGTTGTCGTTTTAAGTAACTTCGTTTATTTACCACAAAAAATTAATGAACCAATAGTAGCAGCAGTAGTATAAGCACTTTATTTTAGAGCAGAAATCAAATGCTCAAAATGAAGTTCGCCTGCCACACCAGGCCGAGCTGGTCCTCTTCGTAAGGAGAAGCCAGCCAGGTATGCCAGGAGAGGACTGGGGTAGAAAGAAGATAGGACGGCGACAGGGCAGTAGAAGAGGCAGTGTGCAAGATCTGCATAAAGCTCAGGGCAGTTGGGGCACGACGGGTCAGAGCGGAACCGGTATAAGTACAGTCTTGCTAGTGTAATCAGTGTGTTTGTTTGAATTTTGCGAAGGTTATGAGCCTGGGAAACAGAGAGACGGGGGTGTGGGGTAGGGAGAATGGCGATCTCCTGCCTGAATTCTAGGTAGGATTGCGATATGGCTTTCCCGATCAGAAGACCTTCGTCACACAGCGATGGGCTGGACCAGAGGATCGCTGGGGCCGGTTAATAGTTTCACGGGCGAGCTGATTACACAGCTCATTTCCAGCAATCACTGAATGCCCAGGTATCCATCTCAATGTGACTGTACGGGGCTTCAGATCAAAAAGCTCCATATCTAGGTCAGCGTGTATATTTGGGGGTATGGTTCTCTTTTGAAAGGCATGGAGGGCAGCCTGGCAATCAGTGTACACAACGCATTGTTGGGTCCGGGGAAAATGAGTGAATTCCTGGACAGCATTCATAATCGAGAGAATCAACAAGGTACTAATGTCTGGCGGGTCTAGGTATGGACCACTGGTAGAATAGAGAGGATCAGGGGAAAGAGGGGAATGTATGATCGGGGCTGCAGCACCCAGGGATATGGAGGCGTCGGTGTACGCTAGTGTGACTGTGTAGGGGCGGCGTGTGTCGGGCAGCCTGTGCTTGCCTGCATCCAGGGTGAAGGATTGGGGACATATTGCGAGGAATTGGTGTTATACGAAGGTTGGAGACGTATGGGTGCCCAGGAACCTGAAGTGCAATGGGCATGGAATTGATTTGAGCCTGGAAAAGCCTTGTTGTGTAGAGGCGAGCAAGTTGACGGTCACGGTGGAGATTAAGGAGGGAGCGTGTAGGGAGAAATAAGCCGGTGTCGCAGAGATGATGTGTAGAAGCTTGTATTGGAAGTTGGAGGGCCGCTTTGTAGAGGGTGTGTGAGCGGATTCCAATTTGTCTATCTGGGTTTGTGCTAAAGGAAGATATGGAACATAATAAAGAATTTAATTGAGTGCTAGGGCTTGAACAAGACGACAGGTCTGAGCCTCATGGAGGCAGTGCCGTCTGATTACACGGCGGACAAGATGGGTGACCGTATGACAGGTAGAAAGAGCTTGGTTGAGAGACTGCACGTTTTTGTGCGAATGAAGTGGCATGCCTAAAACGCGACAGCTTGAGACTGCGGGGATGGGTAGCGAGTTCAAAGTGAGAGAGATAAGGCTGTTGTGTGTGCGCTGATATTTAGTGTGGGTGAGGAGAAGGAGTTCCGACTTCTCTGGTGCGGGACTCAGGCCGGCCTTGGAAAGAAAGGCGGAAATAATGTCGAGACCTTGCTGAAGTCTCCAGGTGAACCTGAGGTGCACCAGAGAGTGATGTTGTCCGCATAAAAAATATGGTGCAGACTGGGTATGCTCGCGAGTTGCTGTGCGAGGGCGCACATGGCAAAGTTGAATAGAGTCTGTATGTTATTGTGTCCTCGCCAGGGGATGTGTTCGTTCTGCTCTGGGCTAGAGCGGCGTCAAGTTCTGGAAGGGTGAAAGGGGCGTCTATTTCGAAGTTGGAAGTTCCAGGGTACGTAGGATATGCGTCGTATAGGGGAGGTGGTACGCAGATATCAGCCAGTTGCTCGGTGACCTCTTGAGAGCTATGCAGAGCTACGGCTTTGTCAACTGTGGGGGCAGGGGGAGGCTGAGGACCTAAGAGAGAGCGAAGAAGATGCCACGTTGGCTTTTGATGTAATGAGCTGTCAATCTCTCTGCAAATTTGGTCCCAGTGGGTAATGTCAAGGGAGGAGCAGTGTGTAATAATATCTTGTCGAAGAGATTTGAGGCGCAGTTGTAGTTATGCGTTCTGTGGTTGATGCCGGGCGGAACGAAGTATTCGCTTTCGTTTCTTCCACAGCTTGAGAAAGGACGGATAAGGGTGAACTATAGGGGCGCTGAAATATTCGGTTTTTGTAGCTTTCTTTTACGTATTTTTAAGAGCGTGGATCCAGTCGGTGTAAGCTGGTCGTGGTTGTTGGATTTGAGGTTGAGTCCGAAGTCTTTCCAATTGGTGTGAGAAGTGAGATTACGTCTTTTGGGACTCGGAAGATCAAGGGTGAGAATTATTACGAAGTGATCGCTGAGTAATGTATTGTCAGTGACTTGCCAAGTGGTGTGTAGTTTGCCGAATGAGAGTGAAAGATCAGGGGTATTGAGGAGGGAAAAGTGGTTTTGTTGCATGTGCGTCTGCTGAAGGCGCCCTGTGCGTGAGTATCCCCAGTAGGTATTGGGAGAGTTGAAGTTACCGCCTATAAGAATAGTGTGATTGCGGGTAAGAGAAGTCACGAAACGGAAGAGACCAGAAAAACGCTGGTGATGTGTAGGCGGGTTGTAAAAGTTAAGAAGATAAAGAGGACTGGCAGACGATGTTGTGTAATAAGCGACAGCGAAAAGGTAGGATTGCAAAGCCGTTGGGACCTCAAGCTGTCTGAATTTCAGATCACATCGAACAAAGGAGGAGACAAGAGGAGTCTAAATGTGTGAATGGATTACTCTGTTGCCAGGGATGTTCAGGAAGTGTCGCGTCTCTTGCAGAAGAAGGAAGTGAGGAAGATATGCTAGTTTAAGGAGATATTGATGAAGGGGAGTTTTATTAGTTTTGAGATTGCGGCAGTTCCATTGCAATATTTTGAGATTTTCTTTAGTGCGTACTGCCATGCTCGGACATGGCTACCGCAGATTGTTCTGCGGGGTGGATTTGCAGATGAGCTTTGCGGGTGGTGTTCTGACTTTCAGTAGTTGGGCTTGTACTTTCTGTATAGTGGAAAGTGTACTATGCATGGTTTCAATCTTGGCAACAAGAGGCTGAACGACGGAGATGAGGTTGGTGTCTAAGGATTCAAGACCTGTGAGTCGTGTGTTGAGGTTTTGCAGTTGTGTGTGCATGTTGTTTGCGCGGGTTTCCATGGCATCGATTTTGGCGAAAAGGGGTTCAACTTTCTTGCAGCTCAGCTATTTGTTTTGCTAGCTCAGAAAAATGTAAGACAGTGGCAAGCAAAGGAGATGGCATACCCGGCTAGGAGGTTGTGGGCTCGTTATTGGGCGAGGTTTGCTACCCTAGAGGCGCAGGAACCCGGTTAGGCGTCGGGTGCTCCATGATCGATGGTGGAAGCGTTTACCTCCTGTGAACTCTTGGGTTGATCATTTGTGAGCGAGCTTCATATCGATTGGGTTGACGGTGGGGTGGATTCCAGCACATTCACGTAGGAGCGATGAGCTAGCCTGGATGTCTGAGAGT
The DNA here is from genome assembly GCF_055883805.1 of Amblyomma maculatum. NCBI lineage: Eukaryota > Metazoa > Arthropoda > Arachnida > Ixodida > Ixodidae > Amblyomma > Amblyomma maculatum. The sequence goes on from NW_028146738.1 coordinate 16,430,117, forward strand.
GGTTCACGCCGCGAGGCAGAGGAATGGGGCGTGTCAGCTGTTGTGGCTGCGTTTTCGGGGGTTCCACTGGCGATTCAGTTTTCGCCGAAGGCGGGACGCTGGATTGATGGTCCTTTCGGATTGAGAGACGGTGTTGGTGGGCGGCCGCCGCGCATATTTTGTCCTTTTCTTTTAGAACGGGGCAGCTCGCGTCAAAGGTCCGCACTGAAGGCACCATGGCTGGCAGCGGTGTGGGAAGTCTGGCTGCGCGAGCATCGTGGTGCACTTGGGGCAGCGAGGATGTGGCTCAGGGCACTGGAACACGCGGTGGCCGTATTCAAGGCAGCGGGTGCATCATGGTGTCTTGGGATGGGGGGGGGGAGCATTTATAGGCCACGCTTCTGAAGTAGAGCGTGTGTGGGACGTGGGAGCCTGCAAAGGTGACCAGTACGGTCTCTGCAGAGCCCATCATTCGGGCGGAAAGTATTTCTGCCTTGTATGATTCGAGGTCCCGCATCAATTTGTAGGTAGATAGTCCTGATTCGACGCCGTGAATAACTCCCTTGCAGGAATCCAGCGGCGTAGGTGCTAAAGGGGTATATCTTTTTGCTCACGTTTATGGATGTAATTTGAAGAAGCCACTGCGCTGTTAGGACAGAGTGCGTTCGCAAGAAAACGAGGCACTGGTCTAGTTTCAGATGAAGGGATAGGTCGCTGTAAGCACGGAGGGGCAGGTCGGCTGCGTCCGTTATGGCAGAAAGAAGGTGGTATGGTTTGGTCGCGTTAGGAAGAGGCGTGGATGGCAGCTGCACTCCGATCGAATGAAGCTCATACCTTGATCTTGGTGTGGTCGGTGCCTTGCGGGTGGAGCCGACAACGTCGCTTTCATCGTGGCAAAACTCCTCCATACAGCGGACTCTGTAGGTAGAAGTGATGCGGCAGGCGGCGTCTGGGAGGTCGGAGCAGCAAACATCGGAGCTCCGGGTTCCGTTTTGGCTGCCGCGGCGGCGATGGGGCGAGCAAGCGGCCCTCCGCAGCTGTCTGGCGAGAGCGACGGGGCTAGCAGTGCGCGGCGTAGGGGGGTGCGCGCCCACAGATGACTCCCGCCTTACTACTCTGGCCAGGCTAAGCCAGCAGTGCTATATCTTTATTACTGCCCGCAAAATTAGCCAGACATAACACTAATTTTACCACGGTAGGTTAACTACTGTCTTGATAATTTGTAATGTAACGAATTACTTATCTCGTGTAGTACTACATTAATTACTCCCTCTCAGTAAACTCGCAGCAAAAATACAATTACTCTCGAAATTATGCTTTTTCTTCGAAATGCACAAGTGCGGCTTCTCGTGTCTCTTGAAAGAAGAAGAAAAGCGCACGAAGACTGCTGCCGCTTCCCCTCTCTCTCTCTCTCTCTTTGTATTTCTCTACCCCCCCCACCATGGAATTAGGGAAGCTGATGGGCAACGTGCAAGCAGGCGAAAACCGACCCTTTGGCCTCGAGCTCGACGAGGGCAAAGCAATGAAACCTTCGCGATTGCTTGCGCACTGAAGAAACATGGCGAAAGGTCGTGCATGCGGCCTTGGTTGAAGCATCCTGCGGCGACAACATGTTAGAGGCGTTCTGTACGTGCATGCAGCAAACACCTCTAGACGACGCGGCGCCCAACCCGGGCGAATCATGTTAGGACGGTGTTCGAGTAGACCATGGTTTTTCTTCCTCCATGGAGTAGACAAAGGGCGCATTCAGGAATTAAACGAGACGGAACGCGTGCACGAGACCGCCACGATATGGATGTCGTGAATATTTAGGTCACAGAAAAACTTCGGTAAACTTAACGTGTGTAACTGCCTAAGTTTAAGAAGAAAGGTAGTTCAACATAACTTTATCTTGGGCGAGACGGTGGATAGCTGTTGGTAAGGGAAACAAGCGCGAAAAAGACACACTTTTTCTTTTTTTTTCTTTGTCTTTTTCTTCCTTTAGTGGGTGTCTTTTGAGCGCTTAATTGTTTCCCTTACCAACATTTAAGAGGAAAACTGTACAGAAGTAATCGCACGGACGACTGTTTCGATCAGCGTTTGTTGTTGTTTGGACTTGGGGATAGTTTCGGGGGAAGGGTGGCGGCATCACTCTGTGCCCAGGGGAAAGGGGTCCCTTTCGGCGTCTCGCAAGCCATTGTCCCTGCCGTCCCTTGGCTGTGTCCCCTTTTCCAGGCCTTCCTTTGTCTCTTTTTGCCTCCCTTGTACTCGGGATGCCGCCTGTGATTTTGGAAGCTCGGAATCGCTGCGCCCATATGGTCCCGTTCTTGAACGGCGGCGGAAACAGGCCCCATTCTTCTCGTCGCCCCTTCGGCGCTCGCTCGCGGCACCCTTGGCGGTTTGGACGTCGGGATGGTCGGGCGTCCGCATCTGGGCAGGCCGCCTGTGCGTGCACACGCACGCACACGCGCTCTAACACACACTCACAAGCAGCCGTTGGGCCTGCGTTCAAGGCGACGAAACTGCGCGTAAACAGGTGCCGTTTCAGAACGCCCCTTCGACTCTGGCGTGCTTCTTTTTGTCCCCGGCCATAACACTTTGGAGGCTCAGCGAGGGACGGCATTCTTTTAAAATCCGCGACAAGAGAAGAGTGCACACGCAGTGACGCTCCCTTGGCTACTCTCATGTAGACCATCGGGTGAGCGGGGCATCCAAAACAGCATACCGGAACTAACAGCCCAGCTGGCCCAGCAACAAAACACACGCGCAAAAAAAAAAAAAAAAAAAAAAAACAGCAGGACGACAAAGCAGTACCGCACAGGCAATGTCACAAGTGAATCGCAGATTGCCGAGAATTCTTCATCGACCCCGATGCCTAACTGCTCACATTCCATGTCTTTCAATGCACCCTCTAAGCAAGCTGGGAATAGTACTGGGGAGATCGTGTCTCCTTGCCTATACACCTTTCTTTATAGGAATTTTGTTACTTTCTTTATGCAGCAGAACTATCGCTGTTGTGCAGCCTCCATATGTGTCTTCCAGTGCTTTCACATACGGGCTCGCTACACCTTGATTTCGCAATGCCTGGATGGCCGCCGAGGTTTCTGCTGAGTCAACGGCTTTTTCGTAAATGAATGCTAAGTACAAGGCCTGGTTATATTCTGAGCATTTTTCTATCACCTGGTTGATGGTATGTATATGATCGATAGTTGAGTACCCTTTCCGAAAACTTGCTCGATCTTTTGTTCGATTCAGGTCTAAGGTTGTCCTGATTCTATTAGCGGTTACATTAGTAAATACCTTATATGTAACAGATAGTAAGCGGATTGGTCTTCAATTTGTCAAGTCCTTAGCGTCCCCTTTGTTATGAATTAAGATATTGTTCGCGTTCTTGCATGGTTGCGGTACCGTCGATGACACCACGCACTGCGTATGCTGTAAAAATGTTTGTTGAAAAATACAGAAATTTTCTGGCAGCTGTCCTGCTAGAAATTTTCTGTTCTGCTATGTGTTCTGTTTTTAATTTTTTCTGTCATTTTACAGTTTTTCTGTTAACTGATAGAAATTTTTTGTAATTTGGAAAACATTTTCTGTTCTATGGCATTTTTTTTCTTGATTTTTCTGTCGCATTGAGAACTATAACACAAATATATATTTTTTGCTCGTCTTTCATTTCACGTTTTCTGCCTATAGAAACAAAATTGTATTAAGCGCAAATTTCTTCAATGAACACCATTTCTAAGGCGAAAGCCTTGCCAACTCCATCTCACGATTATCTCTCGGCGCTGACAATACTCGATATCACCCATAAAGTTGGGCGCGCAACAGTCGTTGCTTAGCCACCGAAAAGAGGAAAGTAAAAAATGCCTAACAGATACCACTGTAGCAGGGTGCCAGCCAACAACGTACCTCAATGTGGCGCCACTATTTATCTTCTTTCAAATCAAAATTTGAAAGAACTTTTCAAACAGACTTAAAATATATCGAATGGTTTGCCTTCCAATACAGGCTTCGGCTCGAAAACAGAAAATTTCTCTTTCTTTTCGTGAATGTATTTCGGTATATGAAGTAGAACAGATATTATCTGTACACATTTTCTACAGTGTGCACAAGGTGGCCAAATTTCCTACCACACTATCCCCCCTACCCCCCCCCCCCTCGTCCTTCAACAACTATGCAATTGCCTGGTCCTCTCCGGCTGCTTTCCCCCTTTTCATAGTTTTTAAAGCTTTCTTAACTTCGTCCTTCGTCACTGGCAGAACGTCTGACTGCTTTTCCCTACTGCCAATCTTATTACTGTCCCCACTACTTTGGCTACTCTACAGATCAATATAGAAGTCATCGGCTACTTCTATCTATGTCCATATTCGTGATGACATTGCCCACCTTTTCCCGCAGCGCATACATCTGAGTTTTGCATATGCCCAATTTCTTCTTCACCGTTCAAAGGCTTCCCCCGTTCTTTACAGCATACTCAATTATTTTTCATGTTATACTTCCTTATATCGGTACACTTTACGCTGATTGATTAGCAGTTCTGTATTTCGGTAGCTGGTGAAATTTTCCAAAGGCGTTGCCGGTATTGTCCAAGAGCAGGGCAAGGGTCTAAATGGTGGGCAGTTCCAGGTGCCGTCAAAACTCAACAAGATGTCTGCTTCAGCCTCCCCGCGGTCAACTGCTCTGCGAATCCATATGATGATGGACACCTGCATTTCAGCGATGTCGATGCTGTCTTGCAATATATATGGCATCTACGGAAACAGAGAAAATCAAAACAAATATACTGTTAGCGCGGCTCCCCACGCGCAGTTATCGTGTGTCATAGCTCCTTCAGGGAGATCTCAGCGGCAGTCTACCTGTCACAACATTGCAGGGGTGCTAATATATGCCTAATCATTTTCTTTTGCAGACAAGTTTCTAAGTCACACTACCACGATTCTTTTTTTTCTTTTTTTACGTTTTGGCGTTATAAGCCAGCACTGCATGGGAACAATGATCGAGAAGCTCGTAGAAGAGTAAACATCAAGGAAAGCTCTTTTCTTGCAAAAAATGGCCTCTTGCACTGCATATTGTCATAAAGTCATGCGCATACGAATTTAGTAAACATGTGGCAGGTTACATTCCTGCTTTATTTCCGCTAATGCAAAAAACGGAGCGCTTTTCGACTTCGAGCAACCGCAAACAATTAGTGGCGACAAAATGCAGGACATGTTGACGTAATTTCTCTCAGGCGCATGGCAATGTTCGTGCGCAGAGACGGAATTTACGCCCATGAAACACGTGAAGAGGTCCATGAAGGAATAATTATTGCGCAATTTCATGGAAAATAGATACACTGAGACAGCCCGACTCCTAAGAGGCTTTGGACGCCTGTTACACTTTAAAGAAGAGAAAAAATGTGGTTAATGGAAGGCACTATAAGCGCTGCCCAATAAATAAAAAAAAGTGAAGTATGAGTAGCTTATATAAAGCATCGCCTGCTACCACTCCACACAGCTTCCAAGAGCCTAAAAGCGTTTTATTTCTCTCCATGCTTAATTACGACATCGATGCTGATGATATTCGTATTGCAGTCGCCGGAGCGATGGACAGCGTAACTGCATATGGCGCTGACCCTTAAAGTAGAATTTAAGATCAGATGGGCATTGCAAGCAAAAAAAAAAATAAAACCTTCATGCAGAAACGGATCAGTCTAAATATTTATGGGCATAAAAAATAAAGTTGGAGCTAATAGCATTGTGTGCGTACGTGAAATACTGATTGATCAAGACTGCGAAGAAGTAACACAAAATCGCGTATGTGTACGCTCCGAGTCTGATTAGAATAGTAAGAATAACTTTCTTTAGCAAAGACGTGAAAACAAAGGTCGCACAGAACAGCCTTGAGGCTGGGAAATTCTCGCCACACTACAGCATCTTATTACAGAAAATTATAATGTTCACTCAATAACATCTGGGCATTATTGGAGCTAACTGCATCTGTCAAGAGCGCAAATTGATATAACAACGAATACTATTGTGTACAGTAAATAAAGCCCTAATTTTGGCATCAAAAGTGTAGTACTCCGATCTTAAGCCGGCTGAGCCGACTAAAGCAACTCTGTCCATCATCGTTAGCAATTACCTTTACGCTAATGGCGTAAAAAAGAAAAACTGCTCCATGTTAGCTTAAGATCGCTTGCTTTCGTATGCGGCCCTTCAGACATGGTGTACAAGAGCGTGGAGTACGAAAATTTAGTAGAAGCAAATATATATGAGGGTCTTCCATGGGAAAATTTCAGGTATTCCTGCTTAAGAGCATATCTACGTGTACATGAAAAAAAAAAAGTTAGGATATGCTCGGGATCTCAAAAAGAAATGTAAAATAAAAAATTGTTCCAATCAGGTGAAGAGTTTGATGAAAGCAGAACTACATAATTAGGAATGACAGTTTCAGCTGCTGAAATAATAAGCAAACTTTTTGGTAGCCTTGGAAACTAAGCAGGGATATATTATTATTATTTTTGTTTTTGCTTTCTACAGCTCACAAAACATCAGCCCATAAATGTGCATACAAAGTATATTTTTTAAAATAAAACCAAGAAATATACCCACTCACTTAGCAGCCAGTGCTGATAAGCTTATTGATGGAATGTAAAAAATTTCATTGGGCTCAGAGAGGACAGTCTTGGGTCGAAAAGGCACATCCATGTTCCATCGTCCATTTTTTCAGTCGGCCGCGGCGTGCACGAGTGCTGGTACTGGTGCGGAGCACACAGGGAGCGCGCAGCGCGGGGATCGTTCGTAGAGTATGAGACGGGTGAAAGGAGCAAACCCACGAATGAGGCAAGCGCATTCTGTGAGCAGTAACATGGGAGCCAGTACTGCTGTCAGGTGTCTTCATTGCTTCAACAGTCAACAGCTTGAGGTTGGGTGGGGGGGCAGAAAAGAAGGAGGTGTCCATCACGCGTTGCCGGCGAGTGCTTTGTTTTGCACCCAGTCTTTTCTAAGAATGCATGGCACGATTTTTTGTGTCGCTATCAAGTGAATGTGTCACATGCGTATTGGCATAGCTTCTGCTGGAGATGACCAACACAGAGCGCCCGGAACCGGGCGCTCTGGTTGGTTCCACCGTGCTTGCGAATAATAAATATTTGGAGACTTTCTTAAGCTGTTACGTCACCGCTGTAGAGCGCATTCAGTTAACTTGGAAAAAATGGCGCTCAGAGATAACTTCCGCGAACTTGCGAGGCTTGAATATAAAAGAATGGGCAAGAGCACGGTTTAGTGTACTTTGCCTTTTCATTTTACATAGGCCTATCTGCTAACGAGTAATGAGAATATATTTATCTGATAGTAAAGTTTTTGGGTTCGGTGTTGATGGGTGACTGGATGGTGAAGCAAGCCAGTAAGTTGGTGGAGCAACTTGGTAAACAGCCGGAGAACTTTATATCAAAGAACAAGAGGTGGTACAAGAGTTATTAACAAAAAAAAAAAAAACTGGCCGCGGTCTGCCGCGCCGACCACTAAACAGAGCGACAAAGGACTCCGCGTCCCCCCCCCCCCAGTCGAGCTGGCGCCTCTTGCCCCAGCTCCAAAGCAACAACTACCCCCAGCGCTCGCTAGCGCGAGCGGCCTATCGCCAGGAGTAGCTTTAGCAAAAAGACACTCGGGAGCCGTCCCGCGCTCCAGAGATTAGCCGAGAGCACGCCCCTATCCACACGTAAAAAATAAAAATACAAATACAGTACTGTAGCTTCTCTTTCCCGCATGCGCATATTTCGCTTACATACGTTGGTGTACTAGTAAGCGACACGTTATGCAGCGGTACGAAAGCCAGACCCTTCTCGCGGGATTTATGGCCTCGGACCATTCTCACTCGGGCGACGGGACCGCGGGGGGCCGCGTTAATGAGGGTCTGCTCGAGGGAAGCAGTGTCCCTCCCGTCTCTCGAAGCAAAGGCAACCGTGTGGCGGGGGTCCGGACGAAGAGCCTGCGCTCTTGAACTAATGGTCTCCTTCTAGGAACCTAGTGTTTAAAAAGACACCAGACGCGCTGTTCGCACTACGGCACCCCGCCGAGACATTCCTTCACAGCCAAGTATGCCAAAAATACAAACGGCAACGTGCCGAACCTTACAGACATAATTCTCGAGAATGGGCTTATTGTTATCTGCGCTCCTGGCTGAAGCAATGAGCAATAAAAATTAGATGCTTATGAATATAAACACATTTGCTGTATTTTAATAAGTGTCCAGCCCAGGTATATGGATATAGCTAGCAATATTTGTAATCTGCATTTCTTCCAAGCTAAAGAAAAAAGAAAAGCGGGATAGCGCACAGACAAATGTGCCCAGAGAAAGCTGGGGCGTCGCTTCTCTTTATGAGATGCAGCTGAAATGCCACTGGTAAATTTCATCAGAGTGACGTCACGTGTGAGCTTGTTCCATACGAAATGGCCGCGATAATCACTCCCTTTCCACATAGGTCAAAGTATGGAGATAGTGATATTTTCTGCCTGATTTGTTGTCACAAATTTTCGATTGTGTGCAATGATACTCGTCTTAATTTTTTTTTAATTTTGAACATACTGCAGGCTGAGCGCCCAACCAGGAGTGGCATACATTTACATAAAATTTAAAAAAGCATGAAAGCACAAGGTACAAAAATTAGCTGTGGCTTAGCCTGAGTGATTGCGAAAGCAATACCTCCCTGGCTGCGCTTGGCTCTGCTGGTCCAGTTCACCACAACGTTCTGCTTCTTCTCTGCATACGTCTTTCTTCTTTTAGCAAGCCGTTCTTCTCTCCGGTCCGGTGGCTCTTCTACATGGCGCTTTCCTCTGTGGTAATTATATCGCTCTGCACTACTGATAGACGATTCGTCGGCATTCAGAGAGTCCATGAAACTACTCTCGCTCCCTGAACTTGTAGAATGCCGACGGGTTCGCCATTCTGCGGCATAGGCGCGTTGCTTAGCCAACCGCTCTTGCCTTTCATCATCTGTCTCCTCAGCACGGTGCCGGCATTTGCGCTCCAGCGACAGGGCGTTCCAGCGACGCCTTGTACAACTCCTCGGACATGACTAAGCGGAGCGCTCCTGCGGCGCCCTGTTTATCCTCTCCTAGCGAGCGCCCTCACACGGCGGGCCGAGGAGGCCCTCATGTGGTAGCCGCCGCGCCGAGCGAAGGAACGACCTCCACCGACGGCAGGAATGTGCTAGTAGTATTGCTTTCGCAATAAAACACACCAACACATTGAGTAGACCAGCTGAGCGGCGGTTATTACAGCACATAAAATATAAGCACAGTAACTGCAAGAAAAAAAACTGACACAATCAAAACCGACACCCAAGTCCTGACAGGAGGTGAGATTTCATAAGTCATTACATGCTTAATTCCAGCCTATCTAAAGACTGGAGGGGAGGAAGCAGGCAAACTATTCCAATCTGCAATTGTATTAGGGAAAAAAGAGGATTTGTATAAGTTAGTCCTTGCAAAGTGAGGGGCTAAAGAGACGGCATGAGAGTGGCATGTCTGCCTGGTGGTAAGAGGGCAAACGTAAGGGCTAGGATCAAGTGCGAGTTTGTGATTAAGTAAGGAATAAAAATTTAAGACGGAGAAATTTTCTTCTTGCTTGGGGAGTGACAATACCATTTTCTGCCAATAATTCAGATACTGAATTGGTGCGACCGTATTTGGAATAAATAAAACGCACTGCCCGTCTCTGAATTTTTTCAAGAGCATTTATATTGCACATCATATAGGGGTCCAAGCCTAGGCCCTATAAGATTTGTGTATGCGAGAAGTTTAACATGAGTGTGAGTATCCTTAAGCTTGTGTCTGAGCAGACATAGTTTGCGAAAACCTGAAGAGGAGATGTTAAGAATATGTGTGTTCCAGCTGAGGCGGTTATTTAGTGTAACGCCGAGCTATTTATATTCCTTCACTTCGGCTAAACTGCTGTCCTGGACAGAGTAAGTGTACTGAAGGGGGTATATTTGAAGACAGATTTTTATGAGTTTGGGAGCATGCCCCACTCCAGGCACCATTCTAGTATATTTAGTTCGACATTAAGTGCGTGCTGGTCTTCGGGTACCTTAATTTCATTAAAGATAGCGCAGTCATCGGCGAAGAGATGAATTTTCACGGGATCGTGAATAACATTAACTCTATTATTGCAAAATATCAGGAAGAGGAGTGGCCCGAGAACACTACCTTGCGGAACACCGGAAGAGACTGGAAAACAGTCAGAGTCTGAACCATTTATATGTACGTACTGAGAACGGTTGGTTAAGTAGGCGGAGATCCAGGCAATGAGGAAACTGGGAAGTTCAAGTTCCTTTAATTTGAAAAAAGTTTGTCACGCGAAATACGATCAAAAGCTTTGCTGAAGTCCAAAAATATATTGTCTATTTGTCCACCTCTGTCGAGGACAGAAGCGAAAAAATGAGCAACTGTTGTTAACTGTGCTGTGGTTGAAAACCCCTTTCTGAAGTCATGCTGGAATGGAGGTAGAATATTGTGGTCATTAAGGAAGTCTGAGATGTGAGTACTCACATGTGTTCAAACATTTTACAGGCCGATGATACCAAGGAAATAGGGCGGTAATCAGATACTGAGAGTGGGTTGCCTTTTTTAAATACAGGCACTATGAGCGCTATCTTCCAGATCACCCGGAAGAAAGGAAGATCTGATTGAAAGCTGAAAGATTAATACAATGCACCTTGCTAATTGCTCTGCATAGCGCCGGAGGAATGCATTTGGAATACCATCTGGTCGTGGGGATGATTTTACTTTCAACCTTAATTTCATATTAACAATGCCCTTATATGAAATATTGTTAGTGTCAAGAGTATCACAAGGGTTTACAAGGGGTTCAGAGATGGAAAAGACACTGCTGAAGTGGGGGTTGAAATGCAATGCAATAGCCTCAGGATCTGTTATTAAGGTCTCTTCATGTGAAATGTGCTCAATAGGTTCCTAAGTTCACTAACAAAGTTCCAAAATTTATCAGGATCTGATATGGCTGACTGAATGGCATTTGAAAGGGTGCGACGAATTTGAACAAAGTCATGTGAAGCGGTATGGTTATTTCTTGCCCGCTTCGCTTTCCTTTTTAAATGTATTATGTCCCTAGTCATCCATGAATTACGTTTAGCAGTCTTTTTTACTTCGTTAGGAACGAAGCTGTCAAGACAAAAGAAGCATACATTTTTAAAATTGTTCCATAATGCATTATTGCCATTATCAGAGAAGTTTTCGAGGTGAGGATCTAGGAAATCTATTATGCTTACGTCACCGGCATGTGCGTAATCTTTCACAGTTTTTAGCATGGAAGCGTGATTAGGTCGAGTACCATGCAAGGTAAAAGTGACTGAAACAATCTGGGGATCAGAAATCCCCGAATCAACTAAAACATTGTAGTTATTTATAAGACGGGGAATAAAAACAAGATCAAGAACCGAGTATGAAGAAGAAGTAACAGTGTTGGTTCTTGTACAACTTCGAGTAGATTGTGGTAAACCATGATATAAAAAATGATACCGGAAGAGCTGTCAGAAACAAAGCCCGATTGTAAGCGACTCCAATCGATATCGGGAGGATTAAAATGACCGGCCATGATAAGTTTCTGGTTGCTGAATTTTTCCATATGCGTTTTAAGTTGAAACAAAAAATCAGGCATCGAATCTGGCGGTCTGTACACTACAAACAGTACAAAAACATGCCCGAATAGGCTGATTCTTAGGCACAGAGCTTCAATACATGAAATTTTCTGGAAAATATTGACTTCAATGTCGGCTTTCACAATAACAGCTACGCCACCTCCCCTAGTCTCCCAATCCATGCGGTATATCTTATATAGTAGGGTGGGATTAGAAGGTCACATTTACAGTACTGCTAAGCCACGTCTCGGAAATGACAACTGCATGCGGATGGTAAGAAAGGACTGATTCAAGCTGAACAGTCTTGTTTACGATGCTGCGGGCGTTAAAATTAAGTAGTCTGATGCATGTTTCATGGGAAAGTCCTGGAGAAAGTTGGGGTAAGTTTTGTTTTTTTTCCTAATTAGCTGGCGGTCGTTCTGCACGTCATCCCATACAAACAGATCACCGTCAATGCGCAGTCTGTCATAAATGAGAGTAACTTTTTTTCCTCTTGTCCCTATCAAATTTTGAGCTCTCCCATAAGAGTTTTCGCGTTTTCAGCGTTTTATGATTGTAATCATTTTGCACACAAATGTCTGTTCCTTTGAGTTTGCTGACGTTTTTGAAGACTCATCTTTTCATTGTTGTCCTGGAAGAAATCTATCACTGGTCTTTTGTCGCTCCCCTTGCCAAGTCTGAATTCTACCAAAGGATTCACCATTTCACACCTAGTTTATTGCTAAATACTTTGCCAATGACTTTGCGTTTTAGGACTTGTTCCGTTTCATTCGTTTCTTCTTTAACACCGTGGACAACTACATTAGAACACCTGCCCCTGTATTCAAGATCTGTGAGCTTAAGCGTTTGGAAAATGAATGTACGTTCGCACATCCTATGAAGAGTGTCAAGCTCATCGAGTTTTCCTGTTTTTGCTTTAATGTCAGATATGTGGCGCTCAACTTCTTGAAAGCGAACTTCAATGTCTTCAATTATAGTCCCAGTTTTTGCTTTCATTTCCTTAACTTCTGCATGCAATTTCAGTTGTCCATCAAGAATTTTCTGCAGTAATTCAGCATTTGTCGGTCCCGAGTTTAGTTCGTCTCCACAAAGAAGAAGCTTAAAGGAACACCGCAGTGGTTTTCAAACTTGCTCCCCTTCCACTGTATTGAAGTCGACTCATTGTTGGTCAGGTCTGTGAAGTTATTTTACGATTATTGCGAAAACACCAGAGCAATCGCCGATTGAAAGCACATCGTTCAAACTTCCCGCGGCCCGCGACGGCGCAAGAGGGGAGGAGAGTGAAGAGAGAAACCTCCCCCCCGCCGGCGTGCGTGACGTCACCGTGAGGATAGGCCAGGCGCTCCCAGCAGCCCGAGTGCGTTTTTGGCCTGTGTTGTTGCTCGTGTTCGAGGTTGCGGAAGTTCAAAATGTCGCTTGAGTTGAACACCCGTCCCAACATATGGTACTGCTGTGCTTTCTGGTGTACGGGCACCTTCGGCCGCGACGATGTCAGTTTCCACACGTTCCCGCAAGACGAAAAGCTCTGAGTGCAATGGGTCGCTTCTGTAAAAAGGAACAAGTTCACGCCGACCAAAGCAAGCGCACTCTGTTCGAAACACTTTCATGACAGCGACTACGTGCGAAGCTTGTCCCTCATGCGATCCCTAGGGCTTCCCGTCAAAATTCCGCGGCTGAACCCTGGTGTGGTACCTTCAGTGTTTTCGCACAAAAGAAGCACGTCACCACTGCCAAGAAGCGCCTTTGCTAAAGGAGGAAACGTGAGGTAAGGACTTTATTTTTATTTGAATTATTGTGGGACCGTTAAGGTCTGTGTGTGTAGATTTTACGTGAAGTGCTGAACGCGAGCAGTCCACGCCGATAGCAGCATTGCGATGGGACGGCACTGTGAACTGCGCGGGACAATGCGTGTCTCCTTTCCTCAAACAAGAGGACACGCTACAGGCTGTGATGAACATCTCATAACTGCTCAATGGAACACACGGATGATTCTTCGTGTGCGCCACTGTGTAGTATCGGAGGCCGTGCATGTGCCGACTCTGCGAGGTACTTTGCCGCATTACACGTGTCCAATGCCGTGGCCAGAAATTTTGTTCCGGGGGGGGGGGGGGGGGCTCAAGTTCCTCCATATCAATTTATATTCCATATAATATATATAATATATACTATATAATTATAATATATAATATAATACACTAATAATATTATAATATAATATATAAATGGGGGCTTCCTCCATATAAAATTTGTCGAGGGATCAAATATCTGAATAATATCAGCACTGTCATTGCCAATCGCCATTGTGTATTAGATGCTGCAAACGAATTCTTGAACGCTACGCACTGTCAAGACAAGTAAAATATTAATTTTGTTAGAAAAGAACATATATGTATGTGTCAAAAATTGTGGCAGAAATAACTAATATCAATGCTTCTGTGAATTCGTCTATTTAATAAGTTCCAAAAATATCAAACCAACTATAGAACTATATCAATTCAAAACGAGAAAAGCGGTGTATGTGGCTCATATGAAAATGCAAAGGCTATGAAATGAACACTTTGACGGCAAATACTTTAGTGAACCTTTGTCATCCAAGACCCTTGTTTATGTTTTTGCATATGTGCAACGGCCAATGATGCAGTCCTTTCTTCCAATTTATTGCACAGGAACAGCTGTCACCGGTCCGCCATTGTGGGTAATTGCACCGAAATTATAGTCGCACAGAGAGCGAGCATAAAAAGCAGAAGTTCCGAAACATACGTATAGAAATGAGAAGAAACAGCTTGACAAGGGCAGAAAGTTACGACTGGAAATTAACTCCACTATATGTATGCACGAAACCTCTCAACATGATATTTAAGTATACGTATGTCTCCAAAAAATTTACGCAACTAAGCAAAGTTACTGTATATAATACATCAAACAAGGCAAATAAATATGTTGCGCAATCACAGATAGTAAACCTGCCGCAAAGAGAGACAGACGATCCGTCGAGCGTTAGTAAGAGTAAGGGGTAACGTTTTCGGACCGCAAGAACAAAGCATACAGACAAAATGCAGCAGAGAGAGCAAAGTTTTGAGAAAGTGATAACCATCAGGAAACAACTTTAAAACAATACTAAACAGATAAGTTAAGGTGAAGTATGTAATTTTTTGTAGGACAAATGTGTTACTGGAGCTTAGCACTCGTTTTACAAAATATTTATGTTCTCTTTCACAACGTTCACGCCCCTTGTTTTTTTTTTTTGTTTTTTTTTTAACCCGTTATTCGAAAGGAAAGACAGCAAATTGATAGTCATGAGTGGCATTTTGAGTTGTGAAGCTGCCAGTCTTTTCTTTTTTTATGATAACCAAAACAAGTAGTTATCGAAATTATTTGCCTGCCTTATAAATGACTTAATTTAATGACCAAATGGTATGGTTACAAGAGTTGTGGGGCATTTTTAGAAAAAAATATCTAATTAATGAACGCGATAGCAACCCATTGAAGAGCTAACTCAACAAGCATGACAGCATTCGCGCACAAACATAAGCACATCTTATTCCAGGACAGCGGACACTTGCTGTGAAACGCACGGGTGAGCAAGCTTGGACGCAGCAGCAGCTACCTTCGTGCTGCCACTCGGTTCAACGCGAACGGCCATAGCCAGAAAGCATTCAAAGGGCTGCCAAGCAGAATCCACTCGGCCAGAGAAAACAAACGCGCTCCAAAATTCGCCGCGCGGGTGGTCGGGGCAACACAAGAAAAACGCATGCGCAGCCAGCCCCCGAGAAGCGAGAACAAGAAAATTGAGAAGAGGTCTTAATGTGTCCTCTCGCATAGAAGTCAAAGTAGAAAAAATAAATAAGAACACAGTTACCTTTGCTGGCTTCAGTGTCTTGACATGAACACCTTGGCGCAGATGATAAAAACGTTGATATTCTTTTCTGTGACATGAAGGCAGAAGTGAACGACCGCGGCGCTTCGTCTTATTCGAACTCGCTGCGTGCTGCTGATTCGTCTGGGATGCCCATCGCTGGGCCGAGGTTCCCGGGTCCTGGCTCGGAAGGCTGCTGCTGCAAAGGGACGATGAGAAGAGATGGGCTTCGAAGTAGAGGAGAGGATGTAATCGGGGTTCGGGGGCATAGACTTCACCGTAGTGAAACCATGAGGAGCCGAGAAGGAGGAGATGGAGTAGGAGCAGCCAGGAAGTAGAGGCAAAGAAATGCTTTATACAACTCTTCACATGATGAAATATGTACAATTTGAAGAACGAAAAAGGAGCTCTCGGCAGAGACAATTTCTCCGTTCAGATTTGGTCGGTGATCCCGACTTCCCTAGCTGGAGAAAAAGTTCAGTCTGTACAGTCCAACCAGCAGGGCACAAGCAAGGACTTGAGATGCCGCCCACTGCCGAGGATAGTGCTTGAGCCTTCTCGCACATTTTTGATGGCGAGGGCTAGCTTCTCCGATATTAATGACGATCTTGTGCATGCTGGCGGTGGAAATTTCCTTGACTAAGGCGACTTAACCGGAGAAGTCGCCCATTGGCAGAGGTCATTTCCCCGGCGTTACTTATCAGGTCACACGCCTGCCTCAAGAAGTCAGCAAGCAGGGTCAGTACTGATCGGCGATGCGCCTCCGAACTTTCAACAAAAGGTCAGGTTCCCGTTGTCGCCGCCGTGGGTGCCAAGGGGGATTAAGGTCTCAAAGGGCAGCTCGTCTCCGTCCCAAAAAGAAAGGGGGGGCAAAGGTCGCAGTCGCTCACCAGCGACCGCTATGTAAGTTTCTGTTTTCAACTGCTGAAGAATCTGCGCAAACCTCGGCTGGAACTGAAACGGATCTGCGCGTAGAGAACCCTGTCTTGCTGTGCAGCGGCGTAGGGAAAAAAACGAAGTGCAATAAATAAAAAACACGCCCCTGGGTCAGCGTTCGGTGCCCTCTCTTCTGCACGTAGGAACAAGCGCGACAACGAGAACACAAAAAAAAGCGCAACGACGGAGAGAGCGTAGTATATGGGGAGAAGGGCGAAGCAGTACCATAAAGAGCTGCTACAGCACAGTGAAGATCCGTAGAAGACACGAGAAAAAAAAAAGCGCGCAAACAAACATGCAGCAGTCAAGAGGGGCGGAGGGTTTAGCTGAGGGCAGTGGGATAGAGACACAGGGATTTTGAGCAAACGGGTAGTCGCAGGCGAGGGAAATACCGCCTTTGAAACACGATTGGAAACCTGGCTTCGACGCTGTCTTGTTTTGTCCACCCCCCTCCGCGGCCGCCGCGAGTTGACGCGACGAGACCGCTCGTCATCCCAACGCCTTTGAAGCTCTGTACTCGGAAGTGGCTCCTTGCTTTATGCGACTCCTGTTGCATGGGCGTTGCTACGAAATATAGCCGAAGTTCGTAACATTCGTGCATAAATGTCTTTTCGAACCAGAAAATGATATTGTAGGCAAAATCCAGAATGCTCTCCAGCGTCGGTGGTTTGGTCGGCGGTGCATGACAGTACGAAAATATTTCGAGGGGGGGGGGGGGGCGAAGCTCCATAAGTCCCCCCCTCTTGCTACGCCCCTGCACGTGCTCACGCAGCTCCTTGCGGAATCTTTGGTAGAGGCTCAGGTAGCTCAGGCATAGATCGCTCGCTTAGCACCAGCGCGACCAGATCGCCTGAGGTGCACTGAGCGAGGTTCGATTCTACACAAGAGAAATGAACGAAACGTTTCGAAACACATTGTTTCATCATCAAGGAGTGAATTCGGCTAATTAGCAGCTTAGTTTGCTGAGTTGCGGTGCAAGAGCGGGTAACGTTCCCGAGTCGGCCGCATCCTTTTTCTGCACGTGTGGGGCCGGTACGCGTGACTCTGTCTCTAGTACAATGGTTGCATGAATGTGAATCCTGTGGTCAAATAGTATGCTTCGCAGTGCTCGACCAGAGTGCTTTTTGCCGGTAGACCCCTTCTGTGAAATTTTTCACCCTATGCCGGCAGGCACACAGAGCAGGGAACACACAATGTTCCGGGCCTTTTGATTAAACGACAAGAGGGGGGGGGGGGGTTGTTGAAGAGGCGTCCTATGGTGGTAGTATGTGCTTACTGGCGAATTCCGTCATTTCCACAAATACAAGTCAAGGTTCAGCTGATGCCTTTTACGTGCGTTCTTGCCCCTCGCACACATGCCAATGCTAGACGTGGAATGTTTTTTGAGGATTTTTAGGATCGGGATGGTACGATGAATCAAGGAAGCTGGAGTTTCCAGTTCTTTGGAGGTTAGCGAATGAATTATTAAATTGTATTAGAAGTTTTTCACTGTTGATAATATGTAATGCCTGTTAGTGACGTTGCCAAGGCGCAACTAGGAGCTCTTTTCGACGTGGTTATGCAAATGCTAAAGCTGGTGTGTGTAATTTCATTCTCATCAAGCCGACGTAAATTTACATTAATCATTCAATAGCTTAGGAGCATATCATACACACAGTTTTATTTCCCAATTCATGAGGCTTTTTTGAGTAACAAGCTATTCAGCTGTGTTACTAACCAATACTTTCATCATTGTATGGCATATCATGTATGTATATATATTGTTAACAATATGTATGTACATATATGTATACTGTCCTTTTAGGTCCTTGCAGAACTGCTTTCTAATGCAACATCACACAGTTCCCATAATAACCCCACAGGTAATGACTACATTCAGAACTTGTATGCAATAGCTACTCCCACATCAACTCACGTCTTAGTCTATGTAGCAGATGCCACAACAGAAGCTGGAGATGTGGGAACGCTTGAAGAAGGAACCACAAACTCTGGAACACCAGATGCAACCTTGGACAGTTCACCTACAGGTAATGGCCACATTTGGAACTCATTCTGCATGGTATTAATGTAATGTGCATGAATTCACGTCTCAGTCTGTGTTGAAGATGTTGCAGCTGAAAATATGGATGAGGACTCAAAAGACACCTGGAGTGCTGACAATTCACTAAGCATTGATGCCCTCACAGGTAATGGCTAGCCTTGGCCTTGATATCAAAGCAAAGCATCGATTCCTTACCCATTTTACCATTGCAGATGCACCAAATGTAAGTGAAGGAGGTGCTTTGAAAATGAAAAGTCAATTGGTACATTGCCGTAAGAAAGTACATACGGCTGTCCAAGCAACAGTGCGGCCAGCCACAAAAAACACGTCTGTGCAGGCATGTGTGAGAAGAAGTATAGCATCATGCCTCACTCAAGCAACACCAAACAGTCGTACTTTGATAGACCTGTTTATATCCAACCAAGCCATACAAGATACTACCGCCGGCGTTCTCGCCTCACATATCAGTGATCACATGCCAATTTTTTTATTTAGTCGATCGACCCCTAGAAAGACGGTAAAGAAACTGGACGTTTGCCAGAAAATGCAGAATATAAACGACAACACATTGGAAAAATTTCGCAATATTATCTCAGAAACAGACTGGGATGCAGTGTATTGCTCGCAAACACCTGATGAAGCATATAATACTTTTTTGTCTCTATTTTTAAAGTCTTACCTATCATCATTCATTTTAGTCCCTAAGCAAAAGACTAGCAAATCAAAGAAACCTTGGATAACGAAATAATGCCTTAAGATGATAAAAAGGAAAGATAAACTGTTCAAAAAGTTCACAACCACACGAGACACAAATGACTGGAAGATTTTTAAACGCCATAGAAACAAAACCAATGCTGTGATACGGAATAAGAAGCGAGAATACCTTTTTAATCTTTTTCAGCCAGAGTACAACTCTAAACTGGATGCTTTGTGGAAAAATATAAACAAGATTTTAAACCGTTCTCTTACAGATCGCAGCGTTTCCGAATTAACATTAAATGCCTCTCTGGTATCTGTTGTTGAGTTGGCGGAAGCTTTCAATCATCATTTTGTCAACATAGTTTCGAGTTCACATCATTCTGAGGCAATAAATGGAATTAACAGAAACAGCGATAGTTTATACTTAGGGCCGACAGATGAGAGTGAGATTCATGCAGAATTCATTTCTATGAATAATAGGACGGTTTGCGATATTTATGACATACAAATCAAGCCAGTTATATACGTTTTAGATTTGATCTTACCGCAGCTTTTGTTTATATATAACTTGGTCCTTTCAACAGGAACCTTTCCTCGGAAAATGCAGGCATCAAAGGTAATAGTGCTGTTTAAAGGAGGCGATAAAAATAACTTGTCAAACTACCGTCCAACATCTATTGTACCAGTTTTTTCTAAGCCTTTAGAAAAATTAATACAAACTAGAATTACTGCATTTGCTGATAAATGTTGTCTTATTACTCCCGCACAATATGGTTTTCGTAAAGGCAGATCTACCGAACTAGCTCTATTAACACAAAAAGAATTCATTCTACAAAGCTTTGAAAACAAAGAGTTAGTCGCTGGTATTTACATTGATTACTCCAAAGCATTTGATCGTTTAAATCATAGGACATTGCTCAAAAAGTTAGAAGCATACGGAATCCGAGGTGTGCCCCTAGACTTAATACGTTCATATCTGGAGCATCGTACACAAAGTGTTAGAATAGGCGAAAATCTTTCTTCCTCAAAGCGTGTTACTATGGGCGTGCCTCAAGGAAGCATCCTGGGGCCCCTCTTATTTAATTTTTATGTCAATGATATTGTAAACATTAGTGCAAGGCCAGAGTATATAATATATGCGGATGACACAACACTCTTATTTCGAAGCAATGACTACAACGAGCTTGCAAACGACATAAATGAATCGTTGAATCATTTGAGCACCTGGAGCAAACTTAATTCATTAGAAATAAATGTAACCAAAACAAAAGCAATGTTATTTTCCGTAAGACAGTCATCGTTGCCAATAATGTCTCTAAATAATAGTATAATTTTTGGCCATGCTCCTATTGAAGTTGTTGATGAAGTAAAAACACTCGGTGTTTATTTTCACAAAAATATGTCCTGGGATAGGCACGTAAATGAAAAAATTTCACGCCTGTCAAAAGTAGTGGTTATATTAGCAAAATTCCATTTCCTTCTACCGGCCAAAATTAAGCTTCATATATACAATTCATTGTTCTTGTCTCAACTAAACTACTGTTTCCTTGTATGGGGTAAAACTACACAAACAAATTTAAATCGATTATATTGTTACGGACTTGTTCTAAAACAGAGCACGGAGGAAGAAAGAAGGAAGAGGAAGAAGAAGTGTGCGCGCCCGTTCGACCTTTGTCTGGTGGCACTTGTGTCGTTCCCGCTAACCGTGTGTACCTAGCGTACTGAACCGACTAGAACGTCTCCGTCGCGACGCTAAGGGCGTAACATTGTGGTGGAGGTGCTGGGTAACGATCCTTGGCGCTACAGACAGCACCGACACAACTGGAGCCTCGCCGGAGTCGTCGCCTTGCGGGCCTCGAACCGCAAACCAGCGCCATGCAATCGGCCAATGACCCGCAAGCAGCCCGTGGTGACGCGGTGATCCAGGCTGAAGATCGGCCTGCGGGTGCAGCGAACAGTTCTTCGCATCACTATCGGGAGCCCCGGACTTTCGCGGGAGCGGCAGGCGAGGACGTTGACGAGTGGTTGACCCACTACCAACGGGTGAGCCGCTACAATCGATGGGACGCCGCCGCTAAGCTCGCAAACGTGGTTTTCTTCCTAACCCATACCGCTCTTGTTTGGTTCGAAAACCACGAAGACTCTCTTACCACCTGGGACCGTTTTGTTACTGAATTGCGGCAGTGCTTCGGTGAATGTCTTGCACGAAGGAAGCGAGCTGAACACACGCTTACGCACAGAGCTCAGCTACCTGGGGAAACATGCACAACTTACATAGAGGAGGTCCTGAAGCTATGTAAAACTGCAAGCGCTAATATGACCGAGGAAGATAAAGTAGGACATCTTCTGAAGGGCATCGCAGATGATGTTTATAATTTTCTAATTGCTAAAGGTGACCTGAACGCCGTCTGTGATGTCATTCGGCATGTTCGCACATTCGAGACATTGAAGACTCGTCGCATAACGCCAAAATTTGGGCGGCTCGCCAACGTTCCATCTGTGGCGAGCATTGAAGACAACTTCATGGACTTGTCGTCGACGATCCGGCAAATAGTTCGTGAGGAACTGCAGCGGTTTGAGCCCCTTGTACGGTCTCCATCATCATTGCGCCCTCTGACGTTGTCGGCTTTCGAGGGCCTCCCTCCTTGCTCCCGTCGATGCCCGTTGTGAATTCTATCAATACGGCACAGGCGGACGCTTACTCCAACAGCCCGACGCCAAGGTTCGATAGCCCTGGTCACCCGCCTCGGTACGACTCGCGCCCTACTAACTTCTTGTCGCCCTATGATCAGCACTATGAGTACTATCCTCAACCACCACCTGCTCGCTATTTCCGGCGTCCAACCCGAAAACCTGAAGATGAGTTTCGCTACCCAATGCACCCTGTCTCCTCGGAGCCCTCCAGGGAACAAGTTTTTCGTCGCAAAGCCCCCGTGTGCCGACGCTGCGGCATTGAGGGGCACATAGCTCGATACTGCCGCAGCCGCCCACTCACCCGTTACGATAGGCCCGTCCAAAATGCTCCGCCACGTAACCGTTTCTACGACTCTAATTGGCAATGGCCCCCATCTTCGTATGAATATCCCCAGACCAATGGACCGCGCAACAACTCTCCTGCTTCCGAACGAAGTGTCTCACCACCACCTGCCTCTTCTGCGCGCCGCTTTCCGTCACCACGACCACGAAGGCGGTCGGCATCGCCTTTGCCGGAAAACTAGTCAGCGCGGCTGCTGGAGGTCAGGCCGCTGGAGACTGTGCGCTGCCTGAAGAAATTCCTCCATCTGTTGTTATGTTAAAGAACACGGTCTATGTGCTTGTGGATGGTGTGGCGACAATGGCTTTAGTGGATACCGGGGCAACCATTTCAATAATGAGTTTATCGTTTAAGAAGCGGTTAGGACGCAAAGTTATGTTTGTTTGGGACAGAAATGTGAATTTTCATGGCGCGGGTGGTGAGGTGTTGTGTCCTCTGGGAATGTGTAGTGCTTCGGTGTCCCTGGGTGGAACGGTATTCGCAGCGGAGTTTGCAGTGCTTTCGCGATGCACGCATGACATAATTCTAGGTATTGACTTTTTGAGAATGTGTGGCGCTACGGTCGACTGCCGCTCTGGGGAACTCTGCGTTGATGGTTCCCTTCCTTCTGGACTCTTAGAGAAGCCGCATGTCCGTGAAGATGTGTTCTGTGTAACAGAGGATACCAATGTGCCAGCCTTGTCTATGGTGTGCGTCCCAGTTTTGTGCCCCAGCCGTGCTTCCGACACCTTCGACGCTACAGTGGCACCGCTTTATTCTAACTGTGCAAAGAAATACATTCTGGTTCCTCATTGCCTACTGTCGGTGGTCAAGGGCTGCTCACGGCTGTGGGCCATTAATTGTTCTTCGCAACCAGTAGTGTTGCCTGTGAATATGAAGATTGCGACCTGTAGCCAAGACGACGCCCCGTCGGTGGCTTTGGTTACTGATGCACCCGGCGAAAGTGCTGCCGCTCCAGCCCCTGACTCGCAACTACATCGGATGATCAGCCGCTCTCTAACCAGGGACCAGCGTGACGCTTTGGAGGCCTTACTGGTCAAGTATTCTTCCATATTTGATTTTTCCGAGCCTAGCGGCTCACGGTGCATTCCCGTGACACGTACCCGGCATCGCATTGACACAGGCTACTCACACCCAATTCGACAGAAGCCGTACAGAGTGTCACCAACAGAACGCCAGGTCATCAGTGAGCAGGTTCGGGATATGCTGGAAAAGGGTGTTATTCAAGAGTCATGCAGTCCCTGGGCCGCCCCTGTAATTCTGGTGAAGAAGAAAGATGGTACATTTCGCTTTTGCGTCGACTATCGCCGTCTGAATGCTGCAACAAAGAAGGATGTGTATCCCCTTCCGCGGATCGATGACGCCATAGATTGTCTGTTCTCGGCATCATAATTTTCATCCGTCGATCTGCGATCGGGATATTGGCAGATTCCTATGCACCCTGACGACAAGGAAAAAACGGCATTTATCACACCCGACGGCCTGTTTGAATTTAATGTAATGCCTTTCGGGCTCTGCAATGCTCCTGCAACTTTTGAGAGATTTATGGACTCTATCCTACGGGGACTAAAATGGCAAATATGTATGTGCTACCTCGATGATGTCATTTTTGGCCGGACATTCGAAGAGCACAACGAACGCCTCGCTCTCGTGCTTGACTGCTTCAACAACGCCGGTCTAGTACTTAATTCGAAGAAGTGTCGCTTCGGTGAGCGCCAGATTTTGGTACTAGGACACCTCGTCGATCGTGAAGGCGTCATACCTGACCCTCAAAAGACTGCGGCCGTTGCATCGTTTCCAACACCTCAGAACGTGAAGGAACTCCGAAGTTTCCTAGGACTGTGCTCATATTTCCGCCGCTTCATTCCCCGTTTTGCTGACATTGCTAACCCGCTTACGTGCCTTCTCCACAAAGACGCTCCCTTCGAGTGGACATCAGAGTGTGACTCTTCTTTTTGCCAGCTCAAGTTTTTACTAACGTCACATCCGATTCTCCGGCATTTCAACCCTTCTTCTCCAACGGAACTGCACACGGACGCCAGTGGCGTTGGCATTGGTGCTGTGCTGATTCAGCGTTACGGCGACAAGGAACACGTTATTGCTTACGCCAGTCGTTCCTTAAGCAAACCTGAACGAAATTACACAATCACTGAGCAAGAATGCCTCGCGGTAGTTTTCGCCGTTCAGCGATTTCGCTGTTATCTATACGGGCGGCCCTTCACAGTGGTCACTGATCATCATTCCCTGTGCTGGCTGATAAACCTCCGTGACCCATCTGGCCGTCTTGCACGGTGGGCAATTCGTTTACAAGAGTTTGATTATACAGTTTCGTACAAGAGTGGACGCCGCCACGCTGACGCGGACTGTCTCTCACGTTTACCGCTTCCCACAACGGAATGTGACGCCGACAATTTTGATCATTACATCGCTGCGGTTCTGCCTCCATTCCCCGATACCCGTACATTCCGCACTGAGCAGAGGAAAGATGAGAATCTCCAACCATTCTTTACCGCTGCAAGGGACCCTACAGCTTCCACTCCCTATTGTATACGGAGTGGTCTTTTGTACAAGGACTATTCTCACACTGGTCTCCGCTACCTTCTGGTGGTGCCCGTCAGCCTACGCTCCTCTGTTTTGCGCGTTATGCACGACGACCCCACTTCGGGACACCTGGGATCTGCGCGGGCGCTCTATCGCATCCAAGAACGTTTCTACTGGCCCCGGATGCGGGAAACCACTGAGAAGTATGTGGCTAGCTGTGCTTAATGTGCGAGTCACAAACGCCCCGCCGGCACTCTTCCTGGTCTTCTTCATCCGGTGACGCCTCCAAGATCCCCTTTTGAGAAAGTCGGGGTAGACCTCTTGGGACCTTTTCCCAAGTCTCATTCTTGCAACCGCTGGATCGTCATCTGCACTGATTACCACACTCGTTACTGTGAGACGGCAGACCTTCCATCGGCTACTGCACACCAAGTCTCCCTCTTCCTGCTGCACTTTGTTATACTGCGCCATGGGCCTCCCCGAGTGTTGATCAGCGACCGAGGGCATCAGTTCACCGCTGATGTTGTCGAAGAACTCCTTCGTTTGTGCCAAACGCATTTCCGACATTCTACCCCGTATCATCCGCAAACAAATGGGTTGACCGAGCGAACCAACCGGACACTCACCAACATGCTTTCAATGTACGTCGCCGCCGACCACAAGGACTGGGACACTGTGCTACCATTTATAACATACGCATACAACACCGCCCAACAGGAAACAACAAGTTACAGTCCATTCTTTCTCCTCTATGCCCGGTCTCCTCGACACATCCTCGACACCATCCTCCCGTTCTCCACAGATGACGAACCTGAGATTGCTGAGATCCTGTGCCGGGCTGAAGAAGCCCGCCGGATAGCCCGCCTGAGAACTCTCGCCTCACAAAAGCGCTCGAAATCCCGCTACGACGACCACCATCGCCACGTCACCTACCTCCCTGGAGATATGGTCTGGCTTTGGCGTCCACTAAGGAAGCGTGGCTTAAGTCAGAAACTGCTCGCGCATTATATCGGTCCCTATGTTATCCTCGAGGCAATTAGTGACCTCACCTATCGGATTGCGCGCCTTACAAAAAGTGGCCGACGTTCTTCACGAACTGAGCTTGCCCACGTCGCGCGTCTGAAACCCTGTCATCCTCGTGCTGACGATTGACTCGCCCGGAGGGCTTCGCCTGCGACGGGGGAAGTGTTACGGACTTGTTCTAAAACAGAGCACGGAGGAAGAAAGAAGGAAGAGGAAGAAGAAGTGTGCGCGCCCGTTCGACCTTTGTCTGGTGGCACTTGTGTCGTTCCCGCTAACCGTGTGTACCTAGCGTACTGAACCGACTAGAACGTCTCCGTCGCGACGCTAAGGGCGTAACAATATGTACTTCAGAAAAAGGCGGTCCGCCATATAGCTGGAGCAGACTACTACACTCATACCATGCCGCTTTTCAAGAACTTTAGAATAATGCCAGTGGCCCATCTCTATTCATACAACTTAGCCGTTCGCTACAAACAGCACATTGCTACCTCTGAATCTGCAGTACTTTCCATCGCCAATTTAAGAGCACTTACACGAACATACCCTTCACGTTCTACAGATACTTGGATTGTGCCTTTTGCGAGAACATTTTGCCAGCAAATGCTCGCATATCTTTTGCCCTCTCTCTTAAATTATCTTCTCCAAAGTAAACTTGATATTGAAAAGGTTAATAAGAGAACAATACATTTATTTTTTATGTCACAGATGTAAATATGATTTGCTGTTTTCTTTCATTCTATTGTATTTTCTGGATTTCATGCTGCATTCATTTTGATGGTATTCACTGGCCCTGTTGATATTTCATGTTGTGCAGTTATATTAAGCTTTTCCGCGGACTGAATTATGTGGAAAAGGAAGGTGTTTGTAACTCTTGTTTGAAACCACAATCTGAATTTTGGATGCACCGATATTGTAATTACTAACCCCTCGCTGTTGCCATGTATTGGGGCCCGAGCGCCGTCAAGTGAATTAACGTTCACTTTTTGTCTCGGGTCCCTCATTTCTTCTTGAAATGAAAATAAACTTCAAACTTCAAAGCGAGACCTTAGACTTCATCTATCGGTGTGTGCCTCTACATTCAGTTCGCTGAAAATAGAAAATTTTTAATGAACGCACTCGTGGAGTTATGGCGGAAGGTGGCAAATGCTTTAGAGGTTGATAGTTCAGAAAAATTTCAGCATATTCTACATTGTGTCCAGCAGTAGTAAACACAAATGCCACTACATGTGCCACACAACTTTTAGGCATCCAGGTTGGTAGACCCATGATGGATGCTGCCACTCAAAGCATGCCAACCCAAGTAGAGACAAGCGGAAACAGCCTCGACGATGACAGCACAGAAGACGAAGGTGAAGACGAAAACGACGATGAGGACTACAGTCCTTGTGATGAATTTGAACAGAAGTATGTGGGTTGTGAAGAGCACAACAAAAAGCTAACTGCATGCTGAAATCATTGAGCTACTTTTATTCTAAAATCATATATAGCCACACCAAATGCTCTCTTACAAGTTGCATAGGACATAGGCTGGCCGCTGCAGTAAAAAAAAAAATGCCTTTCTTTTCAGTCAGGGGTGTTCTGAATACTCTGCAGGTGAATCTGAAGAAAGAATTTTTCTAGAGCAGGAAAAGCATCTGCAAAAGCTTTTTCAGCTACGCACTGACTGCCTTGCACCTCTCACGGTGGAATTTGAGTGCAGAGGAACACTTTTAGAAGTTTATGGCCAGTGCGCATCTGGCCATTCACTCTACTGGCGCAACCAGGATGTGACCAAGCGGCAACCAATGCTTAATGTAAAGCTATGTGCAGCTGTTCTTTGCTCAGGGAACAACCCTACAGTGACACTGCAGATGCTGGCATCGATTGGTGTACCTGTTGTGAGCAACAGGACACTTTTTAACATCCAGCGTACATATCTGTGGCTTGCAATCAACAGGGTGAGGAGCCATTGGAAAGAATAGTTTGCGGCTTTCCATGTGTTGTAAACGCTCACTGTCCAGTTTTTCTTTCAGGTTTGGAAAGAAGAACAAAGGTTGCCGCAACAACTGCAAGGATTAAAAGTGAACCTTGCTGGAAACGGGCGTGCTGATTTTCCAGGATATACCCTGCTGGATGTTGAATGCAAACAAGTCTTGCACATTGAACTTACACAGGTAAATTTTGCTACACCGTTCTACAAATTTCTATAGTTCAGTAAGGCTGCCAAACGAACAATCAACCAAACTTAAATATCATCTATATTTATCAGGCTTGTTTTTAATATTCACATGTGTTTAGGCTTGCATCTGCATGCCGGTTGAAGGGGTTTCATGCAGCAGTACAGTCATTAGCAATACAAAAATTCACAACCTTATAATCTAGATAAAGTTGAGAAGGAAAGGCCTGAAAACTTGCAACGTTTTATTGCGACACAAGCAGTGCATCAAACATGATTTTTTCTGACGTTATCACTCCACAGTCCAATAATGCTGGTGGTAGCTGCCGCATGGAGTTAGAGGGCCTGAAACAAGGCCTTGCCTATCTGGAGGATCACGATGTCAGCGTTTGCAATGTTGGTGACTGATCGTCATACACAAATGAAGTGCTTCCTCCGCAAGCACAAAACTTCAATCACCCACAAGTTCGACGTGTGGCACATGGCAAAGGTATCGAGCAGCCAGTTTTACACTAGCTGACTGCATGTTGTTTATACTGTATTTGTGGAGTAGTATACATCATATTTATTTGTATCTAATATGTGTTTAGGTGTCACAAAAAAGCTGCACGCTATAGTAAAACAGAGAAGCTGCAAGGAGCTTGAACCTTGTATTAAGGCTGTGTGCAACCACTTATGTTGGGCAGCAGCATCCAGCAAAGGGCAAGCACAACTTATTGTGCCCAAATGGACATCACTTCTTAGCCATGTGAGGGACATCCACACACATGACTAGAATCTGTTCCTGGCATGCCTGCATGGTGACATCGAACCCAGGAAGTGGCTAAGAGAAGGTATTATACGTTTCTGTTGTACCAATATATCAAAATTTCCACTGAATCATTATTAGCAAGGTTTAATAACTGTAGATAATGCAATAAACGTCCAGTTAGAAAGCATGTCATACAGGAGGACACATCTGTCTAGCATTATTCTTGGCACGTACAAAGGATTCTATTCAGAGGTTTCCATTAGGAAGGAATAAGCAGAGTTAATGAACAGCGCTTTAATAATTTACTATTGTCTAATGACACTGTCGTTACCAAGTAAGTCAGGACAAACTGCACAACTTGATCAGCGACCTAAATGGTCAAAGCAAAGAGGTGGATGGAAAAAAACAGAAGGCTGAGGTAATGTTCAAAAGTGTTGGAAAATAACAGAAATTTGCAATGGGCAACTAAACATTGAAAATGATATGAGAATACAGCAAGCCGTATCTTCAATGCTTTATAAGAAGAATGTACTGGCTGTTTCAATCCTGAATCAAAGGCTTTCCAAAAGCTTTAAGAGACAACACAGCACCAGACTTATGGATTAGAGGCCTTTCATAACCTTCTTGTGCACTTTGCACCTAAAGCTTATCCCTATTCATATTCTGGCATGAAGGCAAGGTAAGCTGACTTGTCTTAATATTAGTTACCTTACGATGCTAATGTACCAGCATTATTAATTCTGAGCATTTCTAATTCTTCCACATCTATAAAAAAAGTGAAAGGTACATGGCACATCAATATGGAAAGAAAAGGTATCAGGCCTATTGGAAATAGTTGCACCTTTTCTTTCACTTTCTCAGCATAAATGAAAAATATAGTCCACTGAATCAGAAGGGATTCAACAAGCCGACCCTCATGCGAGCATGTCTATAATGGCTGTTGTATTACCGGGATGTGGCATTTTTAAATCCAGCTGGCAGCTATGCCTTTGCTGTTTCTAGATGTATTTTTGCCAATGTATTTTATTATTATGTAAAGGTTGATTTTTGAAAAGTGTTCTACATTTTTCTTTTTCACTGTTCTCGCAATACACTGTATAGTGCTCTCAAGCATAAGGACATAGTTAACCTCCAGCAATGACCTGCTTTGTTGCATGAGAAATGTTTTACAATAGTAGTATTTACAGAGCAATGATTTCCCAAAAACCATTTTGCTTTTCTGAAGACTCGCTTTGAGTTATAATTTTTTTATGACTCCCACAATTACCAGAACCAGAACTTCTCTGCCTGCCCCCCCAAGAATGTGAGACATCCTAATTTAAATACATTGGGAAATCCCTACTGCAGAGATTGCAAGTTCAGGGTGGAAATGCTTTCAGCTGAATTTTTCCCTTGGTCCTGCGCAACTTTTTCAGGACTCAACTTGCTATACTACACTAACAGAAGAATAGTGAATGCAGTCATGCACGCACAAAGGATGGCACAGTTCAATGGCGTGTGCATTAATCAAAGGCGGCAGGTGGTAGCCCGGCAGCTTGCCCAATAAATTAGCCACCTAGTCTTAGTAAGCTTGCAACACCCTATTTATTTGGTCAGCAAGAAAGAAAACACTGCTCAAGATGCAATGAAATTCTAACACGGGCTACGTCAAACACATCTTCAACACGGTTGTGGCCATGGTTGAGAGCATGGGGTGTCATGAGAGTAAGATTGCTCCAGAGTCCCGACCACCACTCCGTAGCAGTTTTCCAAAGGTACCAAAGGAGGAGCTGGTTGAAAGAAAAAGAACAAGGTTCAACATGCTTAGAGCAGTTTCACAGAAGGTAGCGGTAAGCATGCAGTATGTTAGGTTTAATGTGTCAAATGTGGATGTAAGCTGACCAGGCAAATTTATTGAGCCCTTGTGAAACTAGATAATCGGAAAAGGACATATCAACATCTTCTGTGCTTGTCATCATTCCTTCTTTTTCAGATTAAAGGCTAACTAGTTATTACAGTGTTCAGTTTAATAGAAATAAAATGCAAAAGATACTGCTAAACATGAACACAATGAGAAACTGTGGAGCCACCAGAAAAGCTATGCATTGATGATTGCCATAATTACAATAAGTGAAGGAATTGCAATCTTTACACTCACTTTAATGCTTGCCAATCTTTTCCGTAGATATTCCTACCTTACTCTTTTTTATCATTTCACTTCAACATTTTATAACCACTATCATTTTCATTCTACTAGCTTTGTTCGGGGTTCTTGTGCTTTTTTTCCATGCAAATACTACCATTAACTTGCACCTTTTATCTTTCAGAAGTCACAGCCTCCCTGCCCTACTCTTCGCAGCAAAAAGCCTAACTAATCCCTTCCAATGGTGACCGCTCTTGACCTAATGGAAGCAAGTGATCTTGTTGGAATGTTGGTCACTGGACTGAGCCTTTCCTTTATTTCTATTCTTTAACCTGAGAAAGCACATAGTGCATAAACCTAATTACAGTGGTAGATAACAGCTTCAAAAAGTAAATCCACATAATAAGACTTCCAGCTTCACTATTTTTACCTTTGAAAGTGTTATGAAGTATAGGCCAGCATACAGTAGCAGCTACATTACAACTCAGTGCTGTGTTCTAGAAAATTTATTCATTTTTATTTTTTATTTTACTGTAACAGAAACCGGTGAACATATTGATAATTACAGGACAATCTATCTATGCCATCATAAAAGTTTCATGCTTCTGCATGTCCCTACTGCTTACAGGTTGCAATTAGAGAGGTTTTCAATCATTTCGCTCATTGTGATTCGTGGAATGGCCAATTTTTGTAAACGAAGGCAAAAATGTTCTTTCTTTACATTCTTCTGCTATAAATTTTCATGGTAAACGTGCAGCTGCAATTCTTATATGGCCTGGCTAGAATGATTTGGCAAGCCAAATGAAGTAACGCAGGAAAAATTTGTAGCGGGAGGGTGGGAGTGTCTGTTAGCCCTCGGCTATGGCACCTTATCCTTCACTATGGATTTCACAAAACTTATTTGAATGACACTGCATTCATCAGTGTGTCCCGTGTTCCTCGGATGCAATGTGCAAATATACAACCTGAAACGAACAACTACAGACCTACTCGCTCAAACAATAGCTCAAACAAATCTCGAAACTGATGGGCGGCGATCTGGAAGAGCGCACACATTCTTCGTGGTGCGGTCGTAGAGTATGAGAACCTAGGTAGTGTCGGGACTGCCGGCGCATCTGATACCCATCATAGTCCGCTGCGTTGACAGACCGGGACTAAGGCTGAGGAAGTGGATACGTAGAGGGCTGTCCAATGGCGTGCAGGTTAGATCTTGCCAGCTCATCACGCACAACCTGACGAATAGTAACGGCAAGGTCACTGGCAGATGTGGAGTCAATGGCTGGCACTGTAGAGACCGCAGTCAAGTGACCAAACTTGAGAGTAAATCTTCGCATCTTCAGATTTTCAAACGTACGACAATCCTCGATCACGTTCGATACCAATGCCACGTTTTCTTTGCTTATCAGGTATCCTCGGCGAAGCCTTTAAGTGGCCAACCTTGTCTTCGTCGGACATGCGAGGTGAAGCGACTTTGCAAAGCTTCAGTAACGCCTCGATGTGCTGGGTGCAGGTCTCTCCAGGAAGCTGTGCTCGGTGAGATAGTGTCTTTTCTGCACCTTTCTTATTTGCAGCGGTGTCACCGAAGCACTTGCTGAGCTCTTCTACAAAACGTGTTTAAGATGTGAACGAGTCTTCGTGGTTCTCATGCCACGTAAGAGCCGTGCCTGTAAGCGCGAACACCACGTTGGCAAGTTGGTGATCGCGTCCTTCTTATTATATCAACTGATGCGTTGATAGTGTGTCAACCAATCGTCCACATCCTCACCGGCAGTGCCCGCGAAGGATCGAGTCGCACGGTAATGCGGCCAGAAGGTGCTCGATGCTGACCTGGGCGCGGCGTCTCCGACGAGGGACATCTCAGGAATAGGAGGCCAATCGGCAAGACGTCGACTGCGGCAAGGTCCGGGAGGTAGAGCCGTTGCTGCTTAGGTCGGTTGTACCCAGCAAGCCTGCACCAAGTTGTTACGCCGAAGGCCTTCCAGCAAAATGGGAAATATGGGACGTCAGGGGCACCTTGTCAGCAGTCAGTCGTCCCTCACTCTGCGCGCGCCACACCACTTTGCCTTCTTTCCTATCACATAGCTCTATATCTTCTTTGCAGCCCGTTACAATATGTCTTCTGATCAATGCTCTCCTCAGTGTTACACCCCCAGTGGCTTACTTGAAAATCTTCGGCATATCGCTCATCTAAGGGAAACCGTCAAGCTAATTTTCGTGTTATTCCACCAATTTATGTGCTAGATAGTTCTGTCTGTAGCATATATTGCATGTGTTGATACAATAGCAAACATTGAGAACTTGAAATATTCTGACATACCTCTGCGAATTCCGGAGCATAATAAAGATGCAGAATATCGGTGACACCGCCTAACGGCAAGTAAATATGTTCGACAAGGTTAGGGGAGTGAATTGCTTAATTATGATATCGATTTCAACGCTTGACAAAAATACCTTTAAAATTTGCATTTATGCTGCAAGGGTAATAAACCAAGGAAGAGTTTAACGCGGTCAAACCCAAGTAGATAAAGCAAAAGCGCGCGACTCTTCCTTGGATGTCTGCGATCCTCAAGGACATCACAGCCGGGTCTAGACAACATGAAGGTGTCGGGGACATTTTGAAGGGGGAAGTTGTGATAGTTACTAATCCTCATAGCCACAAGGATAGAAGTGAACCTAGTTTGCATGTGTCATTGAGTGTCAGGAAAACGACATGTGATATCAGGGTGATACTATAAAGTTATTGGACGGTGTTCAAGTGCTGATAGAAAATGGTAACAAAATAATGAGGTAGTGACAGAGGTGATAGGGGAGTTGTGTACGGTTAACTGCGTTAGAGGAGAGGGTGAGTTCAATGTGTGTGCTTTTCGAATTCAAGGCTTCTGCAAAACTTAGTTTGAAAACCCATGCTCTAGACAAACAGTTATAGCCTCCTAACCTCAAGTTTTGTGGTCTGTGACCAACTTTCAAACATTTTGAGAGAAGCAGAAGGAAGGGCCACGTACGAATTGACTTGTGGGGTGCGTTGCCAGCCAGGAAGGTGTAGAAGATACAAAAGGCCACACGGTTGAGAGAGTGCAGAAGCAAGTTGCACTCCAAACTTTTGCGCTGGCCAGCGTCCCTTTAAAAAAGAGCACTCAAAGTGATTTGTCCGCACAAATATTGGTGCCTGGCAACATATGTTTACCGGCATGTATCATAGTCAAGCAACTAATGTTTCAACAAAACCATCGTACCTTGAATCCAGGCACTCTCCATGATTCGAGCAGAAGAGCGACATAGGACACCTGAACAAGATCAACATCCTCCAGGCTCTCCTTGTTTTTGGCGTTAAGCGGTATGTGAGCCTTCGGATTCCTGGTCATGAAGAAGAGTCCCTGTAGAAAAGTATTGACAGATTCCCGAGTGTATGATCGTGCAAAGAAAGAAGATTCTGTGCTGAAGGGCAATAGAGCCAGTACAACTACACCGATGGCCTGAATTCACAAGAAAATGATACTATTACTGGAAGGATGGAAAAGATGCTGGCTTCTTCATGGAGCAGTATCCTCCCAAAGAAGGATCATGCGAAGGCCAGAAGGTCTCAAATTATTCTAAATGAACATGTGGACACGGAAGTTTCACTGAAGTGAACTAGAAAGTACTGTAGTAATTTCAAATGACAGAGTCCGTGAATGAACGAAAGATAGAGCAATGCATGCATGTTATAATGTGCTGATCGAGATACGCATAAAAAAAACACCACTGCGGGTAGAAAAAACAAATATCCACTCTAACCAAGAGTGCCAATGACGGTAGTC
The DNA here is from genome assembly GCF_055883805.1 of Amblyomma maculatum. Lineage (NCBI taxonomy): Eukaryota > Metazoa > Arthropoda > Arachnida > Ixodida > Ixodidae > Amblyomma > Amblyomma maculatum. The sequence goes on from NW_028146738.1 coordinate 16,464,668, forward strand.
AGTGCGCAAGAATTCGCTGCATGGAAAACACATCTTCACACTCGCTAAAATTTAACCCATGTCATCCCCGTAGTCAAACTTGCTTGCTCTACTACATTCAAGGGAGCAGGCGAACGGTGCTGCTTTTGCCGGTGCTATTCGAAAGCGCTCAACATCTGTGAGGCTCTTGACAGCCATCTACTCTTGCACAGAAATCTCATTACCTGTGCACTGACTGCTTACATCTGATTGGTTGTGCGGCAGCTTCAAGCGATTTTTTTTTCACAGCAGAAATGCTGCAGTCGGTGCGCGTCGTCGTAACAACTTCGATAACTTTGATTCTGTGAAGGGCTTTTTGCCGAATGACTGGGTCTCATACCGCAAAACAAGCTTATACAGGCCCAGATCAAGGTGTATAATAAATAAATAAATGAACATAACGCTAACGTGCAACTGAACTGCCAAGGAAAGCATCCTACAGCAGCCGCTCAACGTGCGTTATCCAACTTTCTTTGTCATGCGGGCACTTCTGAGAGGAGGTGCCACGGTATGTCCTTGCACCCAATATGCTCACGACATAACCATATGGGCCACACATGGCAACGAACAGCACCTACCACCACCCAAACTAACGTAAGCAGCATATGGCTCTCATGCTCCGTGGAGAAGTCAGAGGTCCACATTATCCGTCCACGAAACTCTCAGTGTGTCCCAATTTCAGTCGCCATTAAAGACCGGCCCGCCCCTGAGGTTCCCAACCTCATGATACTGGGACTCTACATCCAATCCAATGGGAAGAACACCACCACACTCAAGAAACTCCAGCATATTGCTGGCGCTATATCGAACCTCATTAGGAGGGTAATAGTAAGGTACAGGGGAATAAAAGACAGCAGCTCAACGTGCGTTATCCAACTTTCTTTGTCATGCGGGCACTTCTGAGAGGAGGTGCCACGGTATGTCCTTGCACCCAATATGCTCACGACATAACCATATGGGCCACACATGGCAACGAACAGCACCTACCACCACCCAAACTAACGTAAGCAGCATATGGCTCTCATGCTCCGTGGAGAAGTCAGAGGTCCACATTATCCGTCCACGAAACTCTCAGTGTGTCCCAATTTCAGTCGCCATTAAAGACCGGCCCGCCCCTGAGGTTCCCAACCTCATGATACTGGGACTCTACATCCAATCCAATGGGAAGAACACCACCACACTCAAGAAACTCCAGCATATTGCTGGCGCTATATCGAACCTCATTAGGAGGGTAATAGTAAGGTACAGGGGAATAAAAGACAGCAGCTCAACGTGCGTTATCCAACTTTCTTTGTCATGCGGGCACTTCTGAGAGGAGGTGCCACGGTATGTCCTTGCACCCAATATGCTCACGACATAACCATATGGGCCACACATGGCAACGAACAGCACCTACCACCACCCAAACTAACGTAAGCAGCATATGGCTCTCATGCTCCGTGGAGAAGTCAGAGGTCCACATTATCCGTCCACGAAACTCTCAGTGTGTCCCAATTTCAGTCGCCATTAAAGACCGGCCCGCCCCTGAGGTTCCCAACCTCATGATACTGGGACTCTACATCCAATCCAATGGGAAGAACACCACCACACTCAAGAAACTCCAGCATATTGCTGGCGCTATATCGAACCTCATTAGGAGGGTAATAGTAAGGTACAGGGGAATAAAAGACAGCAGCTCAACGTGCGTTATCCAACTTTCTTTGTCATGCGGGCACTTCTGAGAGGAGGCACCACGGTATGTCCTTGCACCCAATATGCTCACGACATAACCATATGGGCCACACATGGCAACGAACAGCAGCTACCACCACCCAAACTAACGTAAGCAGCATATGGCTCTCATGCTACGTGGAGAAGTCAGAGGTACACATTATCCGTCCACGAAACTCTCAGTGTGTCCCAATTTCAGTCGCCATTAAAGACCGGCCCGCCCCTGAGGTTCCCAACCTCATGATACTGGGACTCTACATCCAATCCAATGGGAAGAACACCACCACACTAAAGAAACTCCAGCATATTGCTGGCGCTATATCGAACCTCATTAGGAGAGTAATAGTAAGGTACAGGGGAATAAAAGAAAGCGACTTACGTCGCCTCGTTCACGCCTCTGTTTTTAGTCAGGTGGTCGACACAACTCCCTACCTCCCACTTGCAAACCACAACACCAACGCTCTAAATATACTCATTCGTAAAGCCTATAATGCCACCCTCAAACTACCCTGCAACATGCCCAACGAACGTTTTGCAGTCCTAGGCATACACAATAGCATTGAGGAGCTCATCGGAGCCCACAAACATGCCCAATACAGACGTTACCACGCTACAAGCGTTGTGAACTTTCGAGGCATGAACGCTTGAGTGCAATTGGGCCGTGCAGAGACACAGGGATCTGCGAGTCCCAAACTGCTTAAATAAAGTTTTATCCATCCATCCAGTCAGCTGGCTCACAATTGTAATGAAAGTTTGCTTGCACGCTGAAAAGACTGTGGTGCAAGTACACACCACATTTGAGGTATTTGTAGGAAGTTATTGATAGAATGTTTAACCCTTTCTTTCTACACAACCAGTTGCAAACAGCACTCAATTTCTAGAGCCATTCAGAGTGCACTTTTGCCGTTTGTATGCATCAGTGTCATTCACGCAGCTTATCTCTTATATAGCATTAAGCCTTTGTACATCATACTGGCCACGATTGCCTGTCTGGACGCGTCCCATCAATATGAGGCCATCAAATCAGTTGGCCATTCGTTAGACATACAGCTACCTCATGTGTGCTTTAACGATTTATTGAAGCAAACGTCCAGTAATTGAAACTGAATTTGGGTTTTGGAAAGATGTTTGTATGACGGTAGGGTCAGAAAATAATGGATATGGACTTGGCTATGTACTTTCTTGGCCATTCATCAGCTTGACATGCGTCGAGAACGGGAATTTTGGACGTTGTATGGAACGCCGTGCACTTCCCTGAAGTTGACTTCACTCAAAATATGCATAAATCCAACACTCCAGTTGTTTTTAAAACATTTTTTTTATTTCTTTAATTGGTTATATGCAACAAAATATGGTATTATCCATAAACTACATTACTTAGCTAGTGCTAACGATCTTGACGTAAACCTCCTTATTACAATCTTTGTATCAATGCTATATACCCTAAAAGGCCTAACAGATTCAAAAGGAAACTGCCCATTTAATTTCGCAAGATTCTAGCTACTCTACCGCATTAACATCAGTAAGATAAGCAGCTTCTCAGGGGCACTAATTCTTTGTTTTAACTTTGAAAAATATAAATCCAGACTTGGATTGTCTGAGCCAGAAGCTAGAGTAGATTAGAGTTGCGTTCTTTGCGGTGCTAAAGAGCCCCGCAAAGAACACAGCTCCAATTTGAAGCAGCATGTAAAAAAAAAGAAAGAGTATGAATTGAAGTAATCAATAGCTCTTTGAATTCTGTGTTTTTCACACACACCTCTCCACTCATGAATCTCTGAGCACCAACTACAATTGTACCAAAACAACACTGCGGGGAGCAAACGAGATCTCAAGATGGTGTCTGCTAGTGTGCCAAGCAGCAATAACTAAATCCCTGCCTGATACTTAGATCAAATTTGCACAGCCCTCCAGGCAACCAACCTTAACAATCAAGGTGATTTACCTCATATATACATATATAAATGTATAGTGTGTCCAATCTGCTAGACCTCTTGAGTTACCATTAAACTGTAAAATTCCACCACCACTTTCTGAAAGCCCATTAAAACCCTCAGGTGAAGACTTGAAGACAAGCATACTAATCCTATCTTTACTTTTCTGTTACTTTTTTTGCTATAACCATTTCTTAATCAAATATGTCTTCACTAAAGATGAAGAATGAAGTTGAGCACAGGAGTTCAACTGGAACTACAGTTTCTCTCTACTAGCCGTCTTTTTTTTTCTTCTCTTCTAAGCCAGCAAAAACTACAACTATCAGAGCAACAAGAAAAAAAAAGCTTACTTTTGCAGAGCTCATCAAATGCCTTTGCCCAGACATCTCTGTGCTCGCTTGTCAAAATGCCTACTTCAGCACCTGTCGACATATTGACCACTTGACGAAGCTGCTGAAGTATCTGGTGCTCATCATATGGATTCCCTTGGCCATCATAAACGTCTACTGCAAAGAACTGGCAGGACAACACAAAGCATGAGAATTACAATGGAGGTATAAAGCTTTGAACTAGTGCAAAAAAAAGGGGGGGGGGGGGGGGGGTTACAGCAGTTACTTTCATGATGTTAAAATGCCGCTCAAAACTAAATCTGGGCAGTTTTGACTGACTTTGGTGAAAATGGCAGCCCAAATCAGACGCGCATTGAAAAGGAACATAATTTTCTGGAATGTCTTCAAGAATATATGGAAGTCGTGCAACGGGTGTGCGATGTCACACTGCAAACTTTTCTGGTCACCTAGCTGTACACCTGATTGAGTTACACTGCTCAGCACAAGAGCCATGAGAAAAAGTCAGTGCATGCATTCTACCACAGAATGAACCGCCTATATCAGCAGAGTCACTGCAGCAAGATAGCAACAACACTTGGTTCTCCTGTAATTGCAATTTGCTGCATTTAATGCATTTAAACACACCTTTTATACACAGTAATTCCTGACACTAAATCTGATGAATCTTAAGTGCTCAAGATTTTGAAGTATAAGCTCTTTACCAAGCAATAAAGAAGCTGTTTCAAACATGGAGTATAATGCTTACTTGGGAGAACTAAGTGTATATCACCAAGCCGTTGAACATTCTTGCTTGTACTTAGGGCACACAGACACACAGAAAGAGAAACAAAAACGGCAATGAAAACACGTGAAGAACACGCAGTCAGGACCAATGTTACTAGGCTAGGCTTAGTTTACCGCCACCGATTCTGCTTCCAGTGGCGCTGTAGTCGCACACAGCTCCTGTGCTGCGCAGTCAGCTCGAGTAGACCTGTTAGTCTGGTTTGTTTACCTCTCGTTCTTTGGTTTGGTGCCACGTTTTCGGATCTTAACCGGCATTCCCCTAAGACATCGACTTGCTTATTCGATGCACTGCTGTCAGTGCGTCTATTTCGACCATGCCATGCTGACGTGTTGTGTGCCCGGCTGTACAAGCGAGCACCGGAGCGACACAAGCCGATCTGTCTGGCATCTCATCGCAGCTCCTAGCGACGAGAAACTGCCCTTAGCCCCTGGAACAAGGCGATACCCCATGCCGACAAAGACCTCACAACCAAGTTCAGGGTATGTTCATTGCACTTTCATCACCAGGACATTCTAAAAATGCACGCATGCACGTGATCAACGGAGAAACTGCCGAAATCCCGAGAGGCCAGTGGAGTCTCGTCAACGGTGCACTTCCGAAAATTTTTTATGAAATTACCCTCGTACCTGTCAAAGCCAGCAGAGAAGAGGCGAAAACGAAAGCGAGAAAGCAATGGTGTCGCTAGCCATAAAACAGCAGCACCCCATTCAAAAGAAGCTTCATGCAGCTATATTCCTGCCCATGTCGTGGTCGACAATATGCCTGAGTTGTCCATGCCATCGTTTCGTTTACTGAAATGAAAAGTGTAGTAAAGCTACCGCCATAGTGGCATCGAGTCACCATGGAGAACAACAGCGGTAAATTTGCTGCATTTTTCACACTGAAGTCTGAAAACAAGGCACTGCAAATTGAGAAACGCAATGTTGTGGGCGGCAACAGAGTGGCAACATTAAGTGGGAGAGGCCGCGAGGCGAAGGCTTTCCTGAGTGTGAGAATTAACACTGTGCAAGGTCATAGTGACCTGTTATCAATGTGCGCAATTTATTTGTATGCTCCGGATAAGACGTGCAAAGCAGCAACCGTATTTCTCACAGACACCAGGCACTCTCTAAGCAGTAAATATGCTCATTCTCCCGCACTGAAAAGAACCAGCTCTTGAAATAAACATCTCAAAGGCAAAAAAAGGTAAGTGTGCAAACAGAGAAAGGTGAAACACCTTCAAAAGAAAGCCATCAGGGTAGCAGCTGCTAGAATGTCATTCATGAAGAATATGGCCGATCTAAAAGAGCAGCTTACAAGTGAAAGATCCATACCAATTAGTAAGCATCTAATGTCACTTCCACCTCTCCAACAGCTAGCATTCAAGATGTCCTTGAAACTCATAGAAGCAAAGGGCCCACAAGGTGTACGCTACGCAAGGAGCTCAACTGCATTCATCTTCACATTTCAAGCCTCTTTGGAATCCCTCTGAATAAACCGCTGAGGAAGGCCATATTGCCCCCTTACCTTCTAATGCATGCTAAAATAGCTATTTTTGGCAGTGACCACAATTTCATTGCAGAGATAGCACGAAGCGGCATTTGCACTGAAAATGGGCGCTCGTGGGCAAGGAGGTCACTGCAGTTTGTTGAGTCGCACATAGACAGCGGCATGAATCATTTTTATGGATATTACAGACGCAGAAGGGTTGTTATGTTCAAACGACGCTAGTTATAACCTTTGAAAAGCAGGCAATGCTGGAAAATGGCGAGCAAGGTTGGGAAAAGACAGCCAAACGTCGACAAAGACATGCACCGCGTAACACTGGATTTTGCCGGCAACTTTAAACCCACCCTGAAAAACCTACTGGGCATACATGTTTTGAAGTAAATATAGACGTGCCAGTGGCTAAGGCATGCTGCAGTGATGCATTTAAAGCTTTCTGCACAGTTTAACATTAAAAAAAAAACCGAGCATATTGTGTGCCCGGCTACAGCCTACCGAGCCTAGCAGACGCTAATGGCTAGATCTCGATAGGACGCTCCCGCCACCTGTCGACCAAACTGGAAGCTGAGACATTGGTGAAGAACGGTGCCGGAGAAGAGTTTTTACACTGAACCTAGTCTAGTAACGTTGGTCAGGACTATGCGCATTCCTGTAGCCCTAACTGTTCTCCCACCCTTAGCGATCTGCCCTCGTGTTTGTCTGACGCATCTGGTTCTAGTTAACCTGTGTACTGTTGAATGGAATAACTTGGGCACAAACGCCGGCTTCTAAGGCCTCAGTTAGCCACTATGCAGTCAAACCGTTCATGCAGTTTACAGCATTTGCTTCGAAACAAACCCATTCTAACGGCACCAGGAAGCGGCTGCTCGACGAGTCTTGAAAACGAAAGCTAATGGCGCATTCAGCTGGGGGGACAAGAGCAAAGGCGTCGAGCAGTACAGAGCAGTACAGCAGCATGCCGAGCGAGGGTGTAACTGTCCTTCCAAGGGAACGCTCTCCGCGTGTCGAGAGCAGTGCGCCACGATCGTGTGACCGCACTGCTCACCCCGGCATTCTCCGCCTGCCCACAGCGGCGGCAGTAGCAAACCCGAGGAGAGGCCAACGGCCCATGTAAAACCGCTCGTTTTCTATGCCTTTGTTCTCACAGCGTGGCAATCTACCTCCTTTGGCCCTTTCAACGCCAGCAGCGACTCTCAAACATGCATACAGCGCCTGAGCAATGCTTTCCGCTCGCAGAGCGCCGACGCTTTGCAGCCGGCAGTTTGATGCCTCGTTTACACTTGAGCATTCAGCGGAGCGAGCGAGCGAAATCCACTGCCCCCGACACGCTCCTTCGTTCACACTTCTTAGCCAACATACCGCCGCCTTCGCCGCTTCGACTGCGAGCTCCCGTTAACCCTGACCTGACCACGTGACTGCAGCTACGAATTCCACGAAAAGCATGCAGCTATGCTAAGTGCCGAAGGAAAAACGCATCACCATTGTGGTATTGTGGCAGCAAGAGCTTCAAAGTGCTATTTGCAGGCATAGTAAAAAAAAAAGGGGCATATTTGCCGCTCATACCAAGGACAGCGTCGATTTTATTCCAAATGTCATTCTTCCCCTATTGCACTAGTCGCCCGGCGAAAAAAGGCCTCAAATAAAAAGAAAAAACTAGAAGGTAATGACGCACCTCAAATACATTAAAAAAGGTGAAAAAATATTTGTAGGAGAAAAGAAAATAAAGACACCCCTAATGCGATTCGAACTCACTACAGCAAAAGCTCATTACAAGAGACACTCAAAAGACCCGAAAAAAATTTCTCTTGTAAGCAAGGTCTCTTGTAACCAAAAATTCTAAAAGCACTGTTTTGATCAGTTTACTGCACATCAGCATATAAACGCATTCACACGCATTAACTGGAAATTTTACAGGAAAGCTTAAAGAAGTTATTCATACTAGTATGTATTTTTGTGAGTGCAGAGTGTATTCCTTCCCAAATTCTGGAAGTAAAGCACTTCACTTTGCAAGCCTTCCTATTGCTCTAATACCTTTGAATCACTCTTACATGCTCGTCACCCTCAGATGCTGACACGTTTCTTTCGAAATGTCTTCGTAGTCATCCTCTGTGGAACATGTGCCATTTACTTACGCGAGAACAGCACAGTCTGTAAGCTCTTCGGGAGCACACAAGATGCACATCTGCAAATACGAATTCTTCAAAAGATTCTGATACCTCAGCAGTCTCTTGGATGCTCGCCCATGCTTCATCTTCAAGTTAGCTTTCCACAGTATCCATATATAGGCCCTGTTACATCATGAGACTACATTCAAAGCCTGCTTATCTGAAACGGTCATACACAGCTTCATTTCTCAGGACATTCCAGACACCTGAAATCACCTGACAGAGGTGGGCAACCTCATGAGGTTTCGACCTCATGAGGTCAACCTCAACCTCAAAATGACCTCAACCTCACGGAGTGAGGTGAGGTTGAGGTGAGATCGGTAACATCTGAAATATTTTTGAGTGAGGTCAGCAAATGAGACCTCAACCTCATGCGTGAGTTTGAGGTTGAGTGAGGTCGTAACTTAATGAGGTCGGCTTGTGAGGTCGAAATTATTGTTTCCCACATCGATAAAATAGCCGACAAAACACCTTTAATAATACCTGTCGTGTACACTCTTTTGGTTACCAACGCGCACGTAACAACAGTTTGCGTCCGTGCGTTTACGTTCGACACGAAAAAAAAAGGAGGGGGGGGGGGGGGGGCGTAAAGTGCAGCGCGACAAACGAGTGGGGTCGGACGATGGCTGAAGGCACGAAAGAAGGTGAAACAAGATCCCGCCACCATTCCGAGCGAGTTTGGGAAGTAAAGAAAGTCTGCGCAAAATCGAAGGGTTTCCATACCTACGTGGGTGTGCCGACTTCTCGAAAAAAAAAAAGCTAGAATAGTAGAAAAGAGGGAAGCGCAAGATCCAGCAACCAAGGAATTGCTTCGGGAGGATGGCACGAGAGACGAGGTTTCAGAGAGGCATATGGAAAGAACAAGGATGCAGAAGAGACGAGAGATAAATGGCTTGACTAGAAGTCACCCCACGAAGACTGTACTTTAGTAAATAAAATCTGCTTTTGCTATTGTATATGGCACGAGTTAAAACGAAAGAAAGCAATAGGACGGTAGATCGTAGTTGTATCAGTGCAATCCACTCTTTTATTATTATTATTATTATTATTATTATTTTATATTATTATTATTATTATTATTATTATTATTATTATTATTAGTCATTAGACATTAAATTAACCCTTAGATAAAAAGATAAATTTAATGTGCCCTTCTCGAAGAATCATTGGACAGACAGGTGACTGCCGACTGCTTGCAGTCATCCCTTTCTCATACCCTACGTGAGCTTGCGTCTTTTTCATTTACATGTTTGTTTATCGAGGGCCTCCCCTCCGTTTTACAGCTTGCAGCCAAAGTGGCGGGCGCGCCTTTTGTTCGTAAGCTGGCTGCTGCTCTTTCGGCTCCGCAGCCGGTGTCCGATCTTAGCTAGCGAACAAAGCGCGGACCCGGGAACCCCTCGGCATTTTTTGGAAAGTAAGCCACTGCACATAAGCGCGCCTCAGTCTGTTTCGGGGTTCCTTCTGGGAGTTTGTGAGTTTTAGGTATTTTTAAGTGCGTTTCTGTCAACGGGCCGAGAGTTACCAGAACAGTGGCAGTGTGGACGAGAGAGCAAGATGTGTGCGCGGTGCTTGAGCATGTGAATGCGCTAGTGAAGATCTGCGTCTCCTCTTCTCTTTAGTTTTTTAGTACACTTGTACCACCCCAATTTCTCCTCACTTCTTATTTCCAGTGCCCCCTTTCGCGTTTGCGCACCCGCGTTTACTCACAACCGGCCGCTTTTCTGCGGTACAGCGAATCGTCACCCCCCCCCTTCCGCCTAAGAAAAAAAAAGACAAAAAAAATTCAGAAGAGACAACTCTCAGATTCTTCCTCTAGCAACATTTCTTTTTTTTTTTGCTTCTTTGGCTTTTGGTTGTGCGCTACCTCCGACTGGCGTATTCCTGTTGGTCTAAAGAAATATAAAGACAGGCCCTTCTTGCTTCTCGAAACACCGCGGCGGCTGCGCTGACTTCTGTCGCTTGTCGACCATGCAGGCATCTCATCGTTTCGCAGGAGGGACACGCCAGTGTTCAAACTCTGCTCTTCCTCCGTGTAGACGCGTCGCCACCCTGCTCGCCACCCGCTAGTCTTCCTCTCTTGACGGATATTGTGCAGTCGAAGAAAAACGAAACAACTCCCGTAACATGGGTTAAGTGTTCGCGCTTCATTCTCCCAGTGGGCGTGGTTCTCTCGTCGCGACTAGAAGCTGGTGTCTCAGCCCCACGTTCTCATCGACACCAATCGTTCTTGGAACGTCTGCTTGGAAGTCGCTCCCAAACGGCGTCGGTGAGCCGCCCGAAATCGGCAAAAAAAAAAGGACGCATCTAAACAACATGATGTGTTCTTCGCCATTTACTGTGGCCGTCTTTTTTCAGCAAAGACACGCAGCCATGCCGTGGTCGGCGACTTGCTGTAATTGATGACGGAAGTTTCCGCCCTTTCCAGCTGAGGTCTGCGTTCTTCTTCGAGGTCTATCGCATTGTTGCGTTCGGCGTTGAGGGTGCATGACATGGTTGCGGTTATTATGGCAGATATAGCTAAAAAAATATAAATATGCCAATAATGTGTGCGCGCGCAGTTGTCGAAATGACAAAAACATCGAAGGCAATTCCCGTTACAATATCCACACAAAAGAAACGAAAAACACTGTAAACTTATGCATTCACTGCGACAAGAAACTGTGTGGACAAGGAAAGCAGCTTTTGAGCTTCTCTCGGCATCTCAAGGTAATGTGCGAATTATCCCTAATCCAACGTATTATTTCTTTAACTTACATCAATGATAAAAGGAATGTTTTGGGGCTGCATTAGTTATTATAAGTAAAAGGGAGGGTAATCTTTCCAATAATTTGTCGCGGGGTTTGTTCTATACAGCACAGCCCACTCGTCAGGATTATCGAAAGTAGCGCAATGTCAAAAGTCCAGCACGCTTTACCTTTTCCTAACTAAGCGTCTCTGCATATGGCAACATTTTGTTCTGTCCGCCTCTTGTGATAAGTCCCACGTCAGAAGTCCATTTGATAAAAGAATGTTATGGTACTACAACTTCCATATATACGTAAGTGGTCGATCTACTTTTTTTTTCTTGTAACTGAGACGTAACACTGAAGAAACATTAGATTGCTTGTGATTTTGTCATCCGATTCGATTTCAAATCGCAGGAAAATGTCTTCACCAAGAAATTATGACTTGCTTGTCATGAGGAAACACTATTTGACGGTCACAGATATGTGCGACGTTTCACTGCAGACCTTCGGGGGTTCGCATCCAGCAGCGCCAAGGACACAAAAGCTTTACAGCGGGAATTAGGTCAAAAGTCATCACATCAAAACATATAAAAATAAAATTTGAAGAGTTGAAACTGACCAATTTGAACTGCCGTTATTAGGTCAGCTTGCTATGAATCAGAAGCCCCGCTGGCAAATGTTCATTTCAATTTTTTTTACTTTACAAGTAAGCCTCATCATATTCAATGTTGCTTAAAATGTATGTCGTCATTCTGGCGTGTCACCGCACAGGACTTGTGCCATGACGTTTTATAGTTAGTGTTCTCAAGTGAAAAACCTTTTCTTTTTTTTTCTTTTTTTGAGGTCGAGCGACCCACCTCAAACTCACAGTTTGAGTTTGAGGTGAGGTTGAGTGAGGTCGGTGGTGGCATCAGAAAAATTGAGGTGAGGTCACCTGGTCAAACCTCAACCTCAAAGCGTGAGGTTGAGGTTGAGTGAGGTCAGGAAATTTTTATTGAGGTTGAGGTGAGGTTGCACATTTTGAGGTCAAATGCCCACCTCTGTCACCTGAACAGCAAACTTCGCATCAATTACTATTGCAGTCTTGCTGCCTATCGAGCAACAGGCGTTCTACCAACCTTGTTTTGTACAGCAACTTGACAGAGTGCCTAATGCCTTTGTCCACTGGTTGAAAGTAGGGTGCGGAGTTCGGAGGGAAAATTAACTTTTGTGGCTTTGAGCATGAGAACTTTGGTGCTTTTGGTGCTGCAAGAAGCATTGTTCACAAAGAGAAAGACATCAGGATTCTGAACTTTTATCTTCTGATCAAATTTTAACAGCGAGGAGTTATAAATGCTGGGTGTCATTCATGCATTTTGATTTGCTTCTTAGGTGACAGTAATGCGATGCCAGTGGCTGAAACAGCGGGGTCGTTTTTACTTTCCAATCATGGGGAAGCACTCCTCAGTTCCTGACATATACAACAAAAAGGGTGTTGATATGGAACAGAATTTAGCTAAGGGAATCTGAAGTGCATCATGTACAAGTTCGTACGCTTTAGCTGCATTGCATAAGCACACCTGGGCTGTCTCTTCTAAATTTGAACAATTTATGTGCGCCAAAAACAATCCTGGCTCCTCCGTGCCGTCTCTATGTGGCGACGGTTGCCTGCCACCATCGCCAGATATTTCCCACCTCAAGCCTTTAATGTCTGACCATTGCGAAGGCGGCGCAATGGCTCAGATAGTTTCGTCCTCTTTCTTCCTCATCCCTCATCTCATTCATTCACATCTCATCCCTTCCGCTTTCCCGTCTCGCATCTTGGACACCTTGGGCCCCAGATCAGGGTCAGCAAGCCGTCCTGGTATTGGCAGTACTGCCCTTTTGCTATCCATGCATTCCTGGGCCACCCGCCATGAATGCTAAATAAAGTATTATTATTATTAAAAACACTTTGCATGCATTACGTAGAGTCTAAACTGATTTTAATCCTTGAATATCCCTAAATTCTCGAAAAGTGATGCAGCTGCGCTTTAAAGAAAAATGTTTTTACACATTTCTTTTTTTTTAAACATAGAAGTTGATTGGAAATATATTAGGCCCTCATTGCGAAAAAAAAAAGACTATCTTGAATTGCACTTCTGCTACAAAATAATAACTGGAAACCCTGCAGCTGACAATGCCATGTAAGGGTATCGACAAATTGTTTGCGTGTAGGGGGAGGAGGAGGGTGTCATGTGTATGTGCGTGTAAAGATTACTGTCTTTAAATTTAACCATTGCACGAAATAAAAGCTAAATAAACGTACTTTTTAAATGCATGCAATTGAATAAAGTATATTATTTTAAAAATAATGAAATAATTTTTCCATGACTGGTTATGGAAGCGATCGCTTTAGCGTTCCCATCACTTCTATTCAATCTAAGGCCCTATCAAGGTCAGCTGTGCACACAGAGGAGCTCCGTTATATCTGTCCACTGCGATTTGTTTAGGCCGTCAAAAAAAGTGCTAACAGCTCTACACTAAAGGCTCTAGAAAGCAAGGAGAATTTTCCTAACTTCGCTAATGATAACGCCACCTTTATATTGATGTATCGAAGTATCGATGCTACATGAGTATCTAGATTTCGGTTTTGTACATTATACTGATATCGAAAATAGAATTTTTCAGAGTATCAAGTATCGGTACTGAAGACATTTATATCCATATCTACAGCGCGATAAACGGGACAAGAGAACACAATAACGACAAACACAGCGGTGTGTTTGTCGTTATTGTGTTCTCTTGTCCCGTTTATCGCGCTGTAGATATGGAACATCGTCACCAACTCGCCCAACAACTGACCTTGTCGACATTTATATGAAGTATCTTGCCTAGTCCTAGCTGCTAAGTACCGTTTAAAGTGGAAGGCCAATAAGCCAATGCCAATAAGCGTTTACTGAGCTTTTAGACTAGCTTTTAGAAGAAGTAGACCTAATAGTAACATACTGTAATCGGTTAATGATGATTAAGCACTCCCACAGTTGTTTTCATTGTGCTGCTGTGTGGGCTTCGAGTGTGAGAGCTAGTGGAGGGTGCTGGTAGGTAGGTAGGTTGGTGGTGAATTGGTGGTGGCGGCTTCTAGAGGGTGGAGTTGGGCGACTGGGAGGTATATGACATCTTTGTAGGGTGCCTCTGGAAAGGTGTGGGAGTAGGTAGCCTCCAAGCTAAAGTGATGCCGTGAGGAGGTAGCTGGTTTGAGGGACAAAATTAGGAAAAAACAATTATAGACCACATGATCATGCACTATATTGCACTTATGGGTCATGCAACTCAAGTTCATCTGGCTTCAAGGCTAGCATTTGTGTATGCCCGATTTTCATGTGTACAAAACTGTCAAACTTCTCAGGTAAAGGGAGGCTGCATATAGCAGACTGCATTTATGAACCCTTCTTTTTTTTCGAGAAAAGTTGGAATCAATCAGGCGGGATGGTTTAATATGCAGGCTGAAAAGTCAGATGTCATTTTTGCGACAGTAAAATTTCATTCCCTACGTCCACCCATTATGCCAGCCGAACATTCATCCAACCATTATCAATAAAAGAATGCGGTCAGCCGAAATAGTGTCACTAGTTTTTGGCACCGCCAAATCAAGACTGTTTGCTGTTATCATGGCACAACCTGACGACTTTGTGGTAGTGGACAGCACTGACTAAACTATGGGGCGATGATGAGGCAAACTGGCCGGCCTTAAAGGTTAGCGGCGCAAAGATGGCACATTAGCTGTGGTGCAAGAGGGGTTAAGCACTTTCGTACCCAAAATCAAGCGTGTCAAATAACTTGGTGTTCTGAAGGTCCCGCTTTTTACATATCATTTCAGTGTAAATGATGTGTTATAGTCTTCTAGCTCCAACCATTATGCTCCTCTCTGGTGCCCCCATCAATGGCGCTATTGTTGAGGGTGCGTAGTGCCTGGGCAATCTGCAAAGTTTGTCAATCATGCCACTCTCCTGAAGGAGCTCTAGTAAAGCAATTTTCAGGGACCCTCAAGCTCCACCTTTCAAGCATGACGCAACAGCATTATTGCCTCGTGTCTGCAGGTTCCCTTGCAGACCCTTGTTCGCGTACAGAGTGCCAACCAAGCCACTCTTCAAGTTCCCTGACTTGGTGCATTTTTCCCCAACTATTTAAGTAAAAATTCCCAGACAACTGAGAAGGAGCAGGGATGGAGCAGGGAAAGCAGTTTAGAGCAGAATGGAGCAATTGGAGCAGTGCTTCCACCCCTGCATATATCCAGCAGCTCTGGTATAGGTCTAGAAATTTTTTTGTATGACTTTTTGTGACCACCATTTTAGGCTTTAAGAAGTGTAAATTTGTCTTATTTGCAACAAGACTTCTTAAAGTACAAGGGCAGCCTTGAAAGCAGTGTAGAGTCACCATGTGGGCTTATGAGAGCCTGAGAAAAAAATTGTAATTAATATTCTGGGAAGGTAGGACTTTCTGTAACCATTCGAGGCACGTTTATAACAAAAGTCCATAAATTTAAGTATGCCCCCTTACTGGCTATAATAGACAAGCTTTAAATGAAATATTAAATGTTGTCTACCACAGTGGCTAAACCTCAACAAGAACAGATTTTCATCCCTGCTTTTCAACGGAAGACAAGAAGAGTTGACCTGACATGCTTGATTCCTACTGGCCAATAATAGAGCTGGCTGTAACAACACAGACAAGCTGCCGCAACGATATACTGAATCTTGTACCTAGTTGGCTTTGCGAGCAACCCCTTTTATTTCAATCCCTTGCTTCTGCTTTGAATGAGTTTTTGGGCAATACCAAGACTGCTTCTACGTTGTTTCCAGTGAAGCACGTGGTGTAACTACTTGCGACAGCCTTCTGCGGAACCGTAGAAAAGCGAAGGTGGAGTGCGAAGTTTGTTATTTGGGCTAGGGGGCTTAAGGGGGAGGAGATGAAGACATAGTGAAAAGCCACTAGTGCTAAGGTGGCCCACTCCCAGTGGCTTGGGAACGAAGACCTGTCTCCCTACTTTTCTTATGTAGCCTCTACTGCAAAGCCACAAAATGTTGGTGGGTAGAGTGACGCCAAATGATCACATACATTGGCAATTTTGCAGAAACTACAAACCTGACCAGCTTTTTCGAGGTGGCAGTGTGCACATGGGAATCAAACTTTCCGGTTTGTCCACGAGTATAGAGCACTGAATATCCTCCCTACTTCCTCACCTGCACTTTTTTTGCACCACTTTATTACTTTAAATACTTATGCTTTAGCACAGGCAAGTGCTTTTCATGCCTCAATGCCTGCAATAGCAAACTCATTTTACCAGAATGCGAAGTTTGGAGCATTTTTCCCGATGAGACATTCTCAACTAAGGATGAATCATGCAAAGCTTTTAAACTGGCCAAAAGGAACAGGTTATAGATGATAAAACTTTCACGCATCAAAATGTTGGAGTTACGAATGTCTTGGAAATGCCTAGAAAACAGTGCCAGAAAAGATCAAAATGTGTTGATGGTAACTTCTAACAGACAAAAACATCACAGTCACAGATTTAATGCTGTGAGGTTTATGCTCAATAACCAAAGGCATTAATTAGCATATAACTCTGGCATATCTTGAGTTGCGCAGGTTCTTTAAAGAAGGAAAATGAACACAATGCTATCACACATGTGTTCTTTTTCACAAAAATATTTTGCAGATATCGGACCACCTGCTCTAAGTGCGGCCCACGGATCTGCTACTGGAAAAAGGCTCCTTTATATGCCTGCAGGGCTGGTTTTTTCTGTTTTTTTTTTTTTATAAACTCACTCCTAGTAGTCCAAGAATGTATACTAAGTGCTCTTTACACAAGAAAGCAAAAAAGGAATGAAAGAAGCAGCAGGCCAGAATTTGGCAATTAGCTCAGAATGTGCACACAAGGTTTTCTTCACAGATTGAACATAGGAGTCATACCTCACCTTCCTATCAATGCTTTGAAGTCTAGAGCACCAGCTATGAGCAGAGGTGCATGCCTGTGAATTAAAAACAAACTGAATTCAATGAGGCATCCGACATATTTTTGCAGACCATAACAGTGCGAGAAAAAAATTCTCAAACTTTACTTCACCTGGTCGTCTTTCAGCGTGAAAGTTTGCTTTGGCAGTGCCATGGCAGAATATGAGTAGACAACTACTGGCATCCTATATGAGAGGTAGGCTCCTTCCAACCACCAATCTGCAAGCTAAGAGTGCAAAACATTGTACATTTACAGCAAACATACAGCATTTGAATTTTTAAATTTTAAAGCAGCATACAGGAATACTTTGGTATGGCATGTTAACATTTCTTGACCACGTATCTTTTGATGCACCTGAGCAGAAAAGACAATCTATATAAATCTGTCAGGCTACAAGACTAAACACTAGCTAAATACACGCTGTCCCTCAACATTAAGCTGACTAAACCCCGAAACCGGGCAACAACCCACAAATAATGCAAAATCTGTGTTCTTCAGAAATTCTGGTGACATCCTCCTAGCTCCTTATCTTATGTTCACCTTCAAATCTATGTTCATGAATGCTTTCAAGAACAAAAACTTGTAGCCCAAAATAAGGAAGCGCACACTAACCCAATTTTCTGTTGATGCTGCTTTAGACTCCAGTATTCAGTACAGCTTTGCTCCTATACCATTTGGTTCGGCAACTTCCTGAACAACCTAGAAAATGTCAAAAGGTCAGTAAAAAAACAAAACAATGCCTTGAATATGTAAGGCAATTTCTGCCATTTCTGCCATTGAATAGGAGAGCAAAACCAGACAGCAACAGCCAAGCAAGCTTTTTTTTTAGCATCAAGATCCTCATTATTGGTTTTCAATGGATGTTTAAAAACCTAAAAATGTGAACTATTAAGCATTACTCATAATGATATGAAAGGATGCTTTATGACAGAAGGTGGACACTAAATACTCCATCCAAACCTAGCAGCATGAAAGGAATGTGTGCTTGCTGCGCATGACTAAGACACAAATGCAGTGATCAAATGTACAGCCAAAAAAATCCAAATCATACAAAGGATCCACTTCAAAGCCTTACTGTCACATGGTTGAGCTCATCAACAAAATTCAGGCACATCTCATGGTGCTGTCCACTGCTGCTCCTATTACCCCAAAAAGAAAAGGATAAAAGTTGACAATGGACCTCTCCTGGCCTACTTCATCAGAGCACGTGTTTCTGAACCAATGAGCAAAACGTGTACTTTACCAAGAGGACTCTAAGACTGGAATAGCATGGTGAGGAGCATATAATGAGGGCATCAGTGGGGGAGTGCTTTTCAATAGAAAACATTGGTCCAAAAATAAAAGTGGCCAATATTGCCCACGGGAACAACGCTGCTTTGACTCCATGTTTACATTAGGGGTAGGTCCACTAATATGTGACTGCTCATTTAATGGCCTCCACAGTGAGTACCGTGGTATGCAATTAGCATAAAAACATGGCAGTAATGTGGTGGCTGCATTTCTATGGTAACAAAAAAAAAGCACCGGTGTGCAGCGAGATACCAATTCGCGCTGATGATCGACTATGTGGTCACATTTAACCTAGATTCCTCGACTATCAAGTTTCTCAAAACTTGTGTCGCTTCAAGACATTAAGCCGCACATACCATACCACACAAGTTCTGAAACAGGCTGGCCCCTCATCTGACCACGGTAGCATGGCAGTAAATGAGAGTATATGTGGGCTGGTTAAAATGCAAAATACAATTCCTTTAGAGGATAATTGTTTGTATAGCTGCATTGTAGAAATATTTGGCAAAATAAGTGTGCAAGGCCAGTGGCTTACACGCTGCTTTTGAAAAGCTGTAATTGTTTTTTGCAATGCTTTAATGACACAGCATAATAGCTTTTCTGGCAACAAAGTATATCCTGAAAATTAATTAACGTAATGTTACTTGTGTAGAAGTTAGACTGCCCCTTCCTCTCCTTATGCAAAAAATGAACTCGAAAACCAAGATATCGGATATTTTCAGCAGTTCATGCCTGATTGAAAAAATGTACTGGAATGCAGCATGTAGAGTAGGCACGCATTCAAGGAAGAGGCCCTCTTTAGAATTCAAGCTCCATCATCATCTTGGCAGTGCTCTTGTTATGAATGCACACTCCCCCTTCTCTCTCCACCTTCCAGCTCAATACAATAAATATCCCCGCCTCCCGCAAAAAAAAAAAGTCACTTTAATGAACTCAAAGGCTTAGCATTAGGAAATGCAGCTTAAAGACTGCAACTGCCACTCCATTTAGAGTCACAACAAGTGGGCTTCCACACAATGCCAGTTCAGATAGCTTATGCCACTAATATGAGACAAAATGTAGAGTTCAATGCTCACACAAATTTTATCAATTCAAATGAGGAACTGCCGAATGAAACGTATGCGCTGACTGCCTATACTAGGTTAAAACAAAGCTTGGGCACGTTGGTAATCCCTGTCGTTTTTTCACATTATACTGGGCCCAGCCTAGGCAAATGATGGTACAAATTATGACAACAAAAAGCAAGCAATCATTGGAAGCTACCATGAGGCTCACAAATTTATTACTAATTTACCATGCTTCTCGGCGTCGCCACACAGCATCACTGACAGTCCAAGATATAAACACACACACACACACACACACACACACACACACACACACACACACACACACACACACAGACTACCACAGATTCAGCAACACCTGCTGTAACAGTAGTACATACATGAAACTTAATACAGCAACACCTGCTGTAAAATGAAAACACCTCAATGGATAGCGCTTTCTACCACTGACTACACTGACTAGAAGCATAGGTGGGCAACCTCATGGCAACCCCCTGAGTGTTCACCCACCTCTGATAAGAAATAACATGCCTGCTCTTGATAGCAACTGGAAATAAATGTGAACACAATCATATTAAATGACTATTTTTGGCACCAACTGAGAATTCATGCACAGACACAAATGATAAGTGCAAGACAGCATCAAAAATATTAAAAGCTCCCTTTCAAACTAAAGTCCAGTTTCCAAGGGCTAAACTAAGAAGTAGCAAGACTGCAAGTAACGATCTAGACGTTGTCGAAAGTAAAAGCAAGCAGTTGTAGTTGAACAGCCCGTTTCTAGTAGTACATATATGAAACTTAATGCGTTGTTCCCATAAAGCACCCCAACCAAATATTGATGAAAAGCTCTGCCTATACCTTTAGCGCCCTCTCAAGTTGGCCAGATGTAACAGTGGTTTGACTGACTTCACATACATTTGAAGAGTTTCTTTCAATGGCGGCACGGGACCTTTTTCAACTCTCTCTGCTTCGACATCATAAGACCCATTTGAACAGCCATTGAAGCTGGACGTAGCGGAATATTTTTGCTGAATTCATTTACCTGACGAAAGCCAAGCAAGCAAGCGAACTGAAGGACAAGCAGATCGGGTCATGCATATTGAAGGAATGCAGTAAAAAAAAAAAAGAAAAAGTAATAAAGTTGCTGGTCGAAACGCAAGCACAAGAAATGAATTTGACAGATGTTTCCTCAGTAACAACACGATGATTCCGTCATTTATGCATTTCGGACCTAAGCGGCACGGCAAGGGAATACAAATATGGCGCCGGGTTATAAAAAAAAAAAAGCAGCCCCGCCTGGGTGGGGCAGTGGTTACGCGGCGCTCGAGTCTTGACTACTGTTCTCAAGGACGCGGGATCGAATCCCGGCCTCGGCGGCCACTTTTCGATGGAAGCGAAAACCAAGGCGCCCGTGTACTGTGCGATGTCGATGCACGTTTAAAGAACCTCAGGTGGTAGAAATTTCCGGAGTCCTTCACTACGGCGGCTCTCATAGCCTGTGTCGCTTTGGGACGTTAACCCCACAAACCAACCTATCAAAAAAAGCAATATAGGATGGACACTAATTGCGAACTTCCGATGAGACCTAACTCACCATTTTTCCACGTGCGCAGGCGACGGACGCAGGCAAGTTACCCGCGAATCATTCTATTTTTCTCACATTTTCCTTTTGGTCATGTGTTTTTGGATTGTTAGCGATGGCGCTGGGACGCTGGGACGCTCGGTCTTGTGAAACCATAAGTTATCAATCCCGAAAGTTATGTTGCACACAAATATTCCTTCACTATATTAGTTTTGTTTACAACTTTCTAAACAATATTCATAAATTAAAAATCTAACGATTTGATCAACTACTACAAACCTCCACCAAGATGTCACGTAGCAAGAAGTTTAGCTCGAGAACGCAACGGCTGATAACAGAAGTGAATGTTCGGGTAGGCGCCAACCTTCCCGTAGTAACAGCAACCGTTGCTCCAGCTTCGTCTTCCTTTTGCGTCACTACTGTTGATCGTCCTCTTCTTCAACATCCACCGACGCAGGGCATATATGTAACGATATTTACGGCGCCATACACACAACCATAGAAAGACGTCTGCTGTTTTTCTTTCATTTTTCTAAAAGCTTTCTTATCCAAGGGAGGCAGGAATCACGTCGCCCTCATAAAATCCTATCTAACATGTACTATGGACCATACATACAGATACATACTCGAGCGCCGCCAACACACAGCATACGTGCTGAAGCGAAACTTATGGTGTCTTCGGCTGACGGCACTCGTGGAGCACTGTGGCATTGCCTGAAAAACCAACACCGCCACAATCGCAACATTTGCAAGATTTCGCAGCATGAGCCGGCGTCTCTAAAGTAGCTCTACAAACCATTTGTAGGAACGTAGTATCTTACACCGCTTACACCATGAAGGTAGCTAGATAGCTTACGAGATAGATAAGAGTCTCGGAGGCTATGAATGAGTGCTCAGAAAACTTCACGGGTGCCGTCAGTCGAAGACACCATTACTAACACTGTTGATCAGCTGTATTTCTTGCAGAGCGTGTAAACAAACGTAACACTCGTGCATAGCACAACCGCCAGGTCGAACCGACGGCCGAGATAACCGGCAGCGCTGGGTCATTCAGCAACCGCAGATTTCGATTTTGTACATAGTTAATTTTCCGAGAACAAAGAGTGGCACGGCACATACGCAAGTCAGCGAGCGAACTTCGCTCGTTCGCGTTGTACATACAGGGAGTTCCGCACGTATTTATCAGTCCGTGCTGTATAACATTCTCCCGCGCAAACTACTAAATTTGCGTTCCAACGCCAACAAGGTAGACCGCGTTGCGGTCTATATCCCCGTAACATCCCCGTAACAATATGTTTTCGATAAGTGATTTATCATCTTAACATGCATGCATTTTCCGTACGTCGTGGGTCGTAGCAAGCAAAAGCGCTGATTCCATTGGACGCGCTATCTGGCAACGGATCACCGAGCAGAGCAGACGTGGGTATTGCGGCTCGCCAGACGCGCAAAGCCTGTACGGCCGCACTGCCCATAACGATGAAAACAACGTACGTTCCTGCCTCAGCCGAGTAGTACCAATTTTCTCCGATTCGGAAAAGTGGAGTCAAGTTAATTCAGATGTTAAATTACGTACCACACACACACACACACACACACACACACACACACACACACACACACACACACAGAGAGAGAAAGAGAGCGTCAAGGATGTTTTTGTCAGCGTTTAAACTAGCTGTTACCGCAGGACAAATATCCAACTTATCCAGGGGCCCTATTTTCGACAATTCACCATTTGGTTAAAATTGTGACGTACGCGTGGCGTGTGCAGTAGGACGGTGCCAGGTTACGTAAGCACACAATCGGGTTACTCATTCTGAAGGAAAAGAGAAATAAAACGAAAGAAAAAATGGCGCTGGCGTCTGCTACTATATACACTGGCAATATTGGCGTCAAGTATGAAAAACGACGATTTTCCTGCAGGAACCAATACGCTGCGGTGCATTCCGTGATTCGGAAGCCTCGGGTTGCAGTGGGGCGAGTGAAATATCTTGTAGCGTTGCGGTATCAGTGTGTCGTTACATACTTGCGTTCGAGCATTCGACAGCAGCTATGCACGGAGAGGCTGCGCGAGTTTTAGCTGAAGGGCAAGAAAGGCAACGGAATATGCGCAGTGGGTTGGCGCAGAATGGGCGCAAAAAGTAGCATTGCTCCTCACAACCGCCCATAACCGCTCACGTTCCCTTATCAGCGGCTTTTAAATGCAGGAACTAAAATGTTTAAGGAGATGGTAGCAAACAACAGGAATCAACAATTTCCAAAGTAGTTCCAGCGCTGACGATGAGGCACTGGCGCAGCCGGCATGGTCCATGTCTGAGGACAACGCTCGCAATCTAAAAGTATCAATTACTATCAGGTACTTGCTGTGCTACCCACCTTTTTCGAAAAGCCGCGTTATGGCCAGCTACTGTCAGGTCACCAAGTCTGCTTAAGTTTCTAACATATTGTGTCGGCTTGAGTTGTGTAGAGTGCGATGAGCAGCGCCGAGAGAGAGATGGAGGGAGAGAGAGAGTCTCCACACACATACACACAGACACGCACGCGCTCGCGCGAGGTGGAAGGCATCTCGGCCTTACACCTAGTCGGTTAAATGTTCATGCGCTGGCGTGCGAAAAGCTCTTGCTAAACACAAAAGATGTCCGAGAAAGGGAAAGAAACAGAAGAACGGGATAGCAAGAAGGTTAATTACGCGATGCCCAGACTACCATACATACATACATACATACATACATACATACATACATACATACATACATACATACATACATACATACATACATACATACATGCATGCATACATACATACATACATACATACATACATACATACATACATGCATGCATGCATGCATGCATACATACATACATACATACATACATACATACATACATACATACATACATGCATGCATACATACATACATACATACATACATACATACATACATACATACATACATACATACATACATGCATACATGCATGCATGCATACATACATACATACATACATACATACATACATACATACATACATACATACATACATACATACATACATACATACATAATTTTATTTCTATTCATAAATACAGATTACATTTTCGTGCCCGCAGAAGCACAGGAGCGCTTGTGGGCGGGCCACGGCAATCGACGGGCGCGTGCTCCACGCCAAAATAAACAATAATAAACTAAAGGTACATCATACAATATAGTACATGGCAAAAGCACTTTCACGTAGCATGCTGTGTAGAATTAGTAAACAACCATTTTTGTGCTTCTCGCTTAACTTGAGCAAGAACCGTCAACTGTACAATTTATTTTGGCAATCTATTAAAGTGATAGGGAACGGAATAGGCACGACACCTTTTTCCGTAATTAGTGTACATCCTTGGTAGTTTAAAACGTTCATTCCTGCAAAACACTCTAGGTCTATCCTGAGGGAGTTTGAATTTATTCGAAAAAAAAATTTCTTGTGATAAGTACTAAAGAAAAATAATCTGATAGAGGACAGATTTCTGCATTGATTAGTTTAGCATTCTCATCTAAGTTTTCTGGGACAGTCCCATACATAATATTCTTTGCAATTCTGTACAGCAGTTTATTCACCTGAAAAATTCTGAAATTCGAACAAGGGCCATACACTGTGACACCATACCGTAATACAGATTCACCCAAAGCTCTAAAAACCATTTTACGGTGCCTGATTGGGCATGTGAACCTTAGCTTGTACAGTTGGGCTGAAACAGCTCGAAGACGATTGACAACATGTTGGATATGCGTAGCCCATGACAAATGTTGATCGAAGTAAAGGCCAAGGTATTTTACTGTAGATGAGAATGGCAAAGGCTCACGTTGACATTCACTACACCCAGCATCATGCAGAACAATCGTTTCACTCACGGGTACATTCTTGTGTGGGTTTCTAAAGCACAACAGGATACTTTTGCTTTTATTCAAATATATTTGGTTCGAAGCAAACCACTGCACTATGCTATAAACATCTGCTTGTAGCAAGTCTCTGGCCTGTTCAAAGGATCGATGGGACATAAATAGTGCTGTGTCGTCTGCATACTGAAAAGGTTTGGAATTGAGTGCAAGATTGCTTAAGTCATTAATATAAATATTAAATAATAAAGGGCCAAGTATGGATCCCTGTGGGACCCCAAACTGGACTTGGACAAATTCACTGTATTGTTTTTTTACCATGACGGTTTGAAAGCGATTCGAAAAATAGTTCTTAAAGAAAACTTGGTATGGTCCTCTGAATCCAACCTTATCTAATTTATATATCAGAATAGAATGGTCAACAGTATCGAAAGCTTTAGCCAGGTCTACAGAGGGGGATAAACGGAGAAAGCGAAAGATGACTGAGGAAATCGTGGTATGAAGCTATGGCGGCGCCGCTCGCGTGTATTCCTTACTGTCGAAACTGTAAAGTGCAAATCAATAGATAGAGATTATTTTCCAGCTGTATTAGAAAAAAGCGATCAACACAAAATGTACTCAACTACATCATATGATTAGAGCGTACCGTCATAACGTGCTCCGGAGTACTTATTTTTTTTTCTAAAAAATAGGCAAATGGTGAGCCCATAAGCATAATAAAAGTAAACTTTATATATAAAACACATCAGACGTGGCAAGCAAACATGTGCCATGTACATGGAACAGACATTCCTTTAGGGTCATTCCATGCGAAACGTCCCAGGCCCCAAAACCGACAATTCCCAATTCTCTTGAAAAAATTGGGCCCCGCCGGGTTGGTGCAGTGGTTAGACGCCCGACCACTGCCCTGAAAACCTGGGTTCGAACGCGACCTCGGCGACTGCGCCTCGATGGAGGCGAAACGAAGAGGCGCCCGTGTGCTGTGCGATGTCAGCGCACGTTAAAGATCCCCAGCTGGTCGAAATTACTCTGTAGTCCTCCACTACCGACTCCTCTTTCTCTCTTTCCACATTAACTCCCACCTTCCTCCCTTCCCTTACGGCTCGGTTTAGGTGTCCACAGACACAAGTGTGACAGATACTGCGCCTTTCCCTTCTTGTGAACCAATTATTATTAGTGAAAAAATTTGGGTAATTGTCAATTGTGTGAATACAGTTTTGGTAAAATATTTTGGCAAAGAAAAAATTTTGTTTTTATGTAAGCGACTTTCGAAGTTTTCGCAAACACATAAAAGTTGTTTGCAGTTAAATATTTTTAAATCAGGTGAGAAAGCAGATACAATAACAAATTCTATTTTATATTATCGCATATATGTTGTTTCTTAATGTAACATTATTACTGCCGCCATATAAGGCTACTCTGCGTCTTCTTGATTCAATAAGGAAGCAAAAAAATCAGCGTATTCAGTATTTTTTATCATAAACTTCATCCATGTTTCGGTCGCAATAATACTTTACAGCGTTCACCTTTTGGTAGAGTTGATGCCAAAAATAAATTAAACTTTCTTTAACAAGCACGTTTTGAGAAAATCAGTCCCAAATTTGGCAAACAGCAACAGTTTTGCTAAATTGAGACGTACATTAGGTTTAAAAGCCCTCGAGACAAAAATGCGTGACATGTCTCATTAAACAAACAATTAATTGACCTTGAAAAAACTTCTCAGCTTACAATACAGCACCTTTTGCTCGAGTAAAATTTGTCTGACGCGAGAAAACAGTTTTTGAAGTTCACAATCAGTGTCACTGCTCGGCACTGCAGAACAGTGCTTTTGATGCATAAAAACTTTGCGGCACAGCTCAATTTCAGAGGGCTTATAAACTCTCGATCCAATTTATGGGGGTAAATGATGTTTTCTAAGCAAAAAATGACAGAAAAATCACCATCTACTCTATTGCAATGCTTTTGCATTGTATTAGCGTTTTATAATATACAGTTGTGTGAAGAAACCAAACCGTGAACTATGTGGTCTTGATCTAGAAGGGAAAATAATCAGACTCGAGATACATTCTGTATGGCGTCGATTAATTATTTCGTGCATAAAACAGCTGAACCTAACACGGGTCATGCAAGAGCCTGATTTTTGCCACTAAGCGCCAACCGTAGCCCATACTTGTCGACGCGAATTACGCTCACGTTATGCTCCATCAATGCGCACATTATGCACGTTCTGCACGTTATGCTCCGTCATTTTCTGTCACGCACATCCTCAGTCTAACCGCGCTTGCCAGCTTGAATTAAGCAGCTTGAAAAGCAGCTTTCGCAAGTCATCACTTGATAGAGAGAAAAGGCAGCAGGCTAAGGCGTCGTTGGCAGCGCTTTAAACCGTTTTCAACCTGGAAGGCTCACAGGCAAATTGACAAAAAAAAAAACAGACATATTTAGTAAAGGAGACAAGAACGCGTCTCGGTACGCTGAAAATGAAAGATGAGCGACAGTTTGCAGAACCAGGTCCCACTGCATCGCTTAATTATCGGTATGAAGGCAAGAGAAAAGTTGATAGAGATAAATTAGGAGTTCAAACCACTGCGCAGTTCAACTTAAATAACGTTACTAATTTCCTTCCTCTCGATTGAAATTTTACCACATGGTCTGAAAAAGACATGCTGAAATAAAAGGGTCAAATATTCGTGTACAGATCTTGATCACCAGAGGATCTGTTTGCCTGGACAAATGTAAAGAGAACTACAGTAATCTTGATGTCCAACGCAGAACTACAATAAAAAAGAACAGAACTGGCTTCCAGATTTGCCTTGACAATCGCAGTGAAAGGAATGCGACAGATCCACGACTTCAGGCCAGTAACGTCTTCAAAACTTCATGTTGCCGTCACGTCATGCTCAAACGTTCAAGAAATTCGACTAAAGGAACAGCAGTGAACATACAGGTTTTCTTAATCTGAAAAGAAAGATTCAAATGTTTCACAGATGAGGGGATAAGAAAACAAAAGGCAGAGAAGACGAATGTAGTGAAATTTCCTGTTTGTTGGTTTGCCCTTCTTCTATACGTATCCGTGGGCAAGACCGAGCCATCATTTCGCTCTGCTGTGAGACAGGAGAAAAGAATGTCCCCATGATTCTCCTGTTTCTGCAGAGTTGACTAACTGTCACACAATGGGCGTCACATCAATGCTTTCTTCGCATTCCTGACCAGGCCGAGGCCAAAAATGAATGTCAAACTCTAGAAAGCGCATCGTTGAAGATTATTTTTTTTTTAGCATCAGCTAATTTGAGAAAGTTGGTTCGGGAAAGAGCTAAAGTAAGAGTGCGTCCCAAGAAAAGGTGGGAGCAGCACGAGTGTTATTCAGTGCCGAGCAGTGACACTGATTGTGAACTTCAAAATTTTTTTTCTCGCGTCAGGCAAAATTTACTCGAGCAAAAGGTTCTAGATTGTAAGCTGAGAAGTTTGTGTGTTTAATCAGCTATGTCACGCATATTTATCTCGAGGGCCTTTAGGCCTAATTTACGTCTCAATTTAGCAAAAGTGTTGCTTTTTGCCAACTTTGGGACTGATTTTCTCAAAAAGTGCTTGTTAAAAGAAGTTTTATTTATTTTTGGCATCAACTCTACTAAAGGGCAAACGCTGTAAAATTTATTGCGACTGAAACATGAACGAAGTTTATGATAAAAAATACTGAAAACGCACAATTTTTCGCTTTTTTATTGAATGAAGGAGAAGCAGAATAGTCTTATATGGAGGCAGTAAAGATGTTACAATAAACAAAATATATGCGATAATATAAAATAGAATTTGTTATTGGATCTGCTTTCTCACCGGATTTAAAAATATTTAACTGCAAACAACTTTTGCGTGTTTGCTAAAACTTTGAAAGTCGCTTACGTAAACACAAAATTTCTTCTTCGCCAAAATATTTTACCAAAACTGTATTCACACGATCGACAACTGCCCCAATTTTTTTCAAGAGAATTGGGAATGGTTGGTTTTGGGGCCTGGGATGTTTCGCATGGAATGACCCTTTATTAAAATAGAAGCTGTGAGTATTTTTGCTTGCTTTTCCCATCGTGGAAAATCTGTTCAATTTATTAACATTGCAGTGATTGCATATAGTGCAAGGCAAAAAAGGCAATGTTTAGGGCTGACGTTTAAGACAGTCTTTGGTGATCCCTCGCTGCCTGTCGCACGAAGTTCCTGCACAGCCATCGCACCATATGACCCCTCAGGTTGTACTCACGAACCGATCAGACAGATAATTAGAAAGCATCGCGGTTTTCTCTGAAATTCATAATGGTTTGGTGGACGCTGTTTAACACAGAGACAAAGAGAAGAAAACACAGAACAGGTGCCTTTATTTTTCTTTGTTTATTTGTCTGTGTTAAAGAGCTCCCACGAAATCATCATGAACAACCTGCAACTCGCCCAACTTTCCCTTCTGTTGCTCTCTGAAATCCCTCGTCTCGCGATGATTACCGCTTGAGTTAGCAGGCCGCATTGCTGCACTTGCAACATTGGCGCGGGTCGGTGGTTCTTCTGTAAGAGCAAAACATTTGCAACGGAAGGGTAGCTACGACCCTCGTGCGCCTCGTACGGCTGTAAATTTTCGTCTTCATTATTAATCCTCTAAAAGAAGACGCAGCGGAAAAGTTCCCTTATGACGTCGTTTCAACTTACTTCACCACCCACCAAGCTGTCTACCAAACTGCGGTAAGCTAACAGCCGCCTACACTGCACGCAGAATTTGCCATGTTTTTAACGCTGCCGCCTCCAGTGGGAGAGGTTATCTGCGGTACGTGCCACATGGGTCTGCTCTGCGCATGCCTGGCCGTTGAATAGCAGCGGAGGCGCACGCTGTTCTTGCTCTCTCTCGTTCTCATCTTTCCTTCTAGCGCAATGCGAAGTACAGGAAAGCTCCTTCCTCCATGAGGAGAGCAATTGCCGGCATGACTGCCTGACTCGCCGGCGGCGTTAATGGGCGTGGGGCGGCGCCGCTTGAGCGCTCGAGTTCGGCTGTGTAGGTGTAGTGTTCTAGAACGAAAGGAGACAAGAGCGGCTGCGTCTCCTCAAAGTAGTGCCCGCAGGCGCATTTGCAGAGCGCAGGTACGGCTCCAATTCACCCAAGACGCGTTCTCTGTCAGCACGCAAAACAACTCGAGCAAAATAAAAAAATTAAGACAGCATCAGCAGCCGCGCTGATCACTTTATCAACACTGCAGACCTCAGAAAATTGTCTTGTTTCATTACTAAATTTACTAGCACTTCGGCTGTTCTGCGCTTTATTTCTTTAAACTAGTATAACGAGTATGCAATATAATGAGGGCAGGCTGCTGACCATTGAGTATAAGGATTCAAAGTATATCTCTAATTTTATTTCTTCCAACACATCACTGCGCACAGAAGGTCTCATATTCTGCTTGGCAGCGACGAGGTCGCGCTTCTTATATCTTCGCAGTTCTACGTTGCTTTTACCGGGTGCGCGGCATTAAATAGTTGTTAAATAATTACGCAATCGTTACTAATGGGTAATTATTATATATTAGATATTAATTATAATATTTTAGTTATAATTATCAGGTCAATATTCTGCAAATATTAGAATTATTTATTAATGAGTTAAAAATTGATTAGTTAGTAATTGATCATTGATTCGCATATGGCCATATAAGGCACGCATTCGCGCATACTGTGGTGATGCTCTGTAATTGGTCGAGACCTCCATGACGCCATCCCGTCTCGATGAATCAGAGCCGCCAAAGCGTGACACTTTTGCAGACGATCACGATGAGGCAATAAAGGCTTTCGCCTTAATAAACCACGTGCGGGTTACGCGCCGGCAATAAACGAACATACCTTTTGGCTTGACGGAGTGCTCTGTGTGGAAGCACACGCTTGATCGCGGCAAGGTCCCTTAACAGCTCTTCATATGCCTATCTGGAGTCTACATAGCCGGTCCAGGTGTTTCGACACTTTTTCTAGTCCGGCAGGTGCCTCCTTAAAGGTATACTGAACAAATATCCGAGAATATTGAGAAAGCACCACAATTGCATTCTTTAGACACGATTACACTAGTACAGACGCATAATTCGGGTTAGTTTTGAGTGGATGGTTGAATTTTTGACGTTTTCTCAGCGGCCGCCGAGTCTGAGGTAGCGCGCTCCCGACTGTGAGCCGGCGGGTGTGACGTCACAACTACCCTCAGCAACGCCATGGCCCCGCGATTCCGCCGCCGCCGCACCATGCCCGCACCTGAAGTTGGTGGCAGTGTGTCAGTGTCGGTTCCCCCGTGTAGCGCCGTGCACAATGCTGCGAAGTGTGGAATGCTGCATTGGAGGGAGGTCGAGGGGGACGCGTATGGAGGGCGCGTATTGCGGACGATTGTTTGCGCGCTGGGAGGGAGCAAAAAAAAAAGAAAACAGGTCCCTCTGTGCGCTTTGTGAGTGCCACAGGAGAAAGGAAAAATGAACAGGTGCGACTGCCCGCAATGGGGCTAGTTGTGACTTAATATCTGGTTTTGTCAGAGCTTTCACAGGAGCCCGCTAGGTGCGGCGATTTGAGAAATATTCAATCAAATACTTACTTTCCGCTTATTTCTGTTCATAAAGTGGATTGTTTTGATCACTGCCAACGCGATAGCTACTATCTGCACTGGAAATCTCGGCGGCAATTTTTTTATTCAGTATACAAGGAAGACTGCAGCACTTTTTGCAAAAATTGGGCTTTCAGCAGAAGTCCACCGTTTTTCGTGCAGCAAGCTCGAATACCAGATTCAAATTAGGCAAAAAAAAAGCAGAAATAGCCTTTTGTTTTCAGCAGAAATACGCAGCCCGCGCGACGGGGCTCACTGCGGGTCGCGCCGCCGTCTGTGATTGGCCCAGACGTCGCGTGACGACATTTTGAGGACCAGGGAAGCTGCCGATGTGGCTCATTCGCTGCACTGTGTGCTGACGGCAGCTCTGAGGCTTAGCGAATGTCATTATGGCACGCCATTTCCACACGAATGACCATCGGGATTTTGACCGCATGCGACCGCATTTTGACCAGATGCGCCCACAAACGATGCAACACTTCCGTCAAGTCGTTTAGTCGTCAGCAGCGGTATCAACGGCTTGTGGTCCATTTCCACGTGAAAGGTTGATTCCAGCAGGTATTTGTGGAAATGTTCGCAAGCCCATGTGATTGCCAGTGCCTCCTTTTCGATTTGGGCATATCTTTGGTTTGTATCCGTAAGGGAGCGTGATGCATATGCCACAGGTAGGAGCTTTTCGTGCGACTGCTGTAGAAGTACAGCCCCAAGACCGTATGAAGAAGCATCCACAGACACTATGTGAGGCGACTGAGCATCGCAGTGAGTCAGAATCGGCGTCCTGCTTAAAGCTTGCATGAGTTTGTCAAAACTCTGCTGCTGAGCTGGGCCCCAGTGCCAGTCGGCGTCTTGGTGGAGCAATTCTCTGAGGGGCTTCGTAAAGTCTGCTAGCTCTGGAAGAAATTTCGCTAGGTGGTTTGCAGAGCCCAACAAAGACCTGACTTCTGACACATCACATGGTGGGTCGAGCTGGACTATGGCCCTGACCTTTTCCGGGTCGGCGCTGACTCCTGTTGTGTTTACGACGTGCCCTAAGAATGTTACTTCTGTTTGTCGAAATGAGCACTTGTCGATGTTGAGGGTAACAGCTGCATCTTTCAGCTTCCTCAGCACCAGCAGTAGGTTGGTGTCGTGTTCCTCAGTTGTCTTCCCTGAGACGATGATGTCATCTTGTAGACAACTCACACCATCTAGTCCTTCGAGCACACGGAGCATTTCTC
Source organism: Amblyomma maculatum (assembly GCF_055883805.1). Lineage (NCBI taxonomy): Eukaryota > Metazoa > Arthropoda > Arachnida > Ixodida > Ixodidae > Amblyomma > Amblyomma maculatum. The sequence continues at coordinate 16,497,452 of NW_028146738.1, forward strand.
GTTGGTAGAACTCTGGCGCTGTGGAGATTCCGAAGGGAAGACTCAGGAACTGGAACCTGCCAACTGGTGTGATGAAGGATGTGCATTCGCGAGAGTCCTTGGACAGTGGCACCTGCCAGTATCCTGCTCGTGCACCTAGGTGGCTGAAAACTGTTGCACCTGCTAATTTTGCAAGACACTCGTCCACCGTAGGCATGAGCACACGTTCGCGTATTATTTGTTGGTTGAGTTGAGCATAGTCCACGCAGATGCGCAGCTCACTGTTCTTTTTTCTTGCGACAACCATTGGAAAACACCACTCAGTTGCTCGCTCGATCTTCTGGATGACTCCCAAGTCTTCCATCCTTTCTAGTTATTTCTTCACAAGTGGAAGCAGTGGAAGAGGCACGCGCCTAGGATAACTGGCTGCGTATGGCTCAGCATCCTTTTTGTCTTTGATGCGGTACTCAGTTTTCATGACTCCAAGCCCAGACGTTAGCTTTGGGTATGACGCCAAGAAGTTGGGGACATCAGTAGATTGTGCGAGGGTTTCGTCTAGCGCAAGAGGACGCTGTAGAATCCCAAGTGATTCTATAGCTGGTCGACTGAGCAGCGGTTCTTTTAATCCTTTGATGATGAATACTTATTCTTGGACTTCAATGTTGCGCCAGGTGACGGTTGCATCGATGTAGCCAACAGTGGCTATCGCTGTCTGGCCTGGGCCTATCAACAGCTGTTGCGTTGACTTGATGGGTCCCATGACGGTTCTGTCGTACTGGTCGTGTGCGATTGCAATCACATCCGCGCCAGTGTCGACTTTGAAAGTAAAAGGCAAGTTGTTCACGGTAGCAGTAATCCTCCACGGCGTGTTCACTCCCGCTTTGATTTCGCCTAGATATAGCTCTCTGAGATCTTTTGGTCGTTGTCGGATACTCGAGGTCTCGTCTTTCGGCTTAGACATGCAGACGCGGGCGTAGTGGCCTTTTTTTTCCACACTGGTTGCACATCTTGTCTATCAAGTGACACTGTGTCTTCGTGTGGTCACGCACACTACCACACCACTTGCAGCGTTCGTCTCCCGTCTTGTGTGTACGTTGAGGGTGCGACTTGAAAGGCATTTTCGCTTCTTTCCGGCGAGTTTTGACGTTTGTCTGGCCACGAACTTTTCCCATGTCGAGAGCTGACTATTCGATGGAGCGAATTTCCTCGTGTTGAAGTTTCACGCTCTCTGAACTGCGGGCAGCTGTGATTGCCTTTTCGAGAGTGAGTTCTGCGTCAAGCTGCAGGCTCTCGCTGAGTTTTACGTCTCGCAAGCCGACCACGAACCTGTCCCGAATCAGTTCGTCTTTGAGATTTCCGTAATCGCATCTTTCGGCCATTTTGAACAGTTCAGTCGCAAATGCGTTGACATTTTCATGCTGATCTTGTTTCCGAGAGTTAAATCGCGCTTTCTCATAGATGACATTCTTTCGAGGTAGGAAATGCTTTTCAAAAGCACTCACCACGACGGAGTATGATGCCATCTGTTCGCACGTCAGTTTCAAAGCAGCGAGCACGTCCTCCGCTTCTTCGCCCATGGCGTAGAGTAATGTGTTAATTTGCGTCGTCTCGTCCTGGTCTGTCAGACCGGAGATGAGTCGGTAGCGTTCCCAGCTGCGATGCCATCGTGTCCAATCTTCGGGTTTGCGGAAATCGAGCTTTGTCGGCAGTTCCACGGCGAGCGGGTTGAACGTCATTCTCGGAGTGCCGCTCGCGCGCTCTTCGTTCGCGCCGCGAGTGTTTGGCATGACGATGCGGCCGATTACATTGGCTCGCTGTCCTTCTGGGTGTCACGCTATGTTGGTTATCCCGCCGCTGCCACCATGTGGTAGACGTCGCCGGTATAACAAGCAAAACTGTTTATTTATGCATCAGGTAATGGCGCCCGTATTCGCTCTGCTTGGCGCGGTCGCCCATGCTACAGTTCACTGTACCCATGCCGAGGTCTCCCGGCGGTCCGCCTGGTTAGCTTGCCGCTTGGGGCGCTGTCGTCAGCGGCTGTCGTCAGCCGTGTGGTGCGGACGCGTGTTCCATCGCTCCTCCGATTGCCCGTGGCTACCGGAAACGCACGGACTGGCGACAGCGGGAGCTTCCGAAGCGTGAAATAGATGAGTTCTTTCTTTTATTACCTTATTTCTTTTTCAGCTAGTTAGGTTAGGTGCAGCCTAAAGAATAGATTTTAGCTCTTGGTCCTAGCGGCCTGGTTTTTCGTGCCGGCAGCTAGGTTTTCTTGGCGTTCATTGTTTAGCTATCTTGTTTAGATAAATATTTTTCTTTCTAGGCTATTGGCATTCGCAGATTCGGTTTTTAACGCGTGTTTGCTAGTCGTTTCTTGTGTCTTCTTTTGGCAATTTGTATATTCTAAGAATTCGTAACAGTTATAGTTCAGTCGATGAGCGCTTAAGATGTGCAATCAAAAGAAGGTAAAGTGTACTCAGTGTGAGGCGCAGGTTAATCTCAAAGAAACGCGTTTTGATTCTGTAGGTGAAGCGGAAGGCAGCGACTTTTTGTGTCGATGTTGCGTACTGAATGCACGTCTAGATAGATTTGATCAAGAAAGAGGCAGTTTAGTGTCTCGTGTGGAGGATTTAGAAAATGAAGTACGTTTGCTAAGGACGGAAAATCAGAAACTGCTTGGACAGCTTACTCAGATTGAAAAGAAAGGGGCCGACTTTGTCCTTGGAACCAACAAGGACGAACATTCCAATGCGGGCCACGTGGCTGGGGCCAGCAATGGCATGGAAGGCATAAGCAAAATAGGTCAGGCGGATCCGAACTGTCAGAGTTATTTAGAAGCAGCTAAGACGCCGGAAAAAAGGAAGAAGTAAGGAAGAATGAAAATCCCAGAGATAAGGACACAGATAACCGAAAGCAGGAGCCAACAGTTGGGAGAGGGAGAGAGAAGGCCCAGGTGCTTATCGCCGGAGATTCTAACACATGAACAGGTGCAAGCGAGATATCTTGGAACGTGTAAGGGGTGATAAGAGAGTGTTGGTTGGAGCCTTCCCAGGGAGAACAATGAGGGCTGTACTAAAAGAGAGTAAAAATAGGCCGTTGAAGGATTCCGCAGAGCGCAGTATGGTAATAGTAGCCGCGGGTCTAAACGATGTCCTAAATGGTGACGCTGCAGGAGTGGTGGAAAGTTTAGCTAAGGGAGTTGACGAGATCAGGGAGATAGCACAGCAGACGCAGATAGTTGTATGCACAGTACCAGAGGTGCTAGGATTGAACGGAAAGATGGAAAAGGACGTGGTGACAGTTAATCAGGACATAAGAAAGTTAAGCCTGGAGAAGCGTTTCGAAGTGGTTGAGGTAAACAGGGAGGTACATAAAGCGGGTTTTGGTAGGGCTTTTCAGCGAGATGGCATTCATTTTAACAGAAGGGTCGGAGCAGAGATCGGCTGGCGCTTGGCAGGCAAGGCTGTAGCTTTTTTAGGGGGTCCGCGAGGACTCCGTGCACAGAGGTAGTTAGAAGTGAAGCAGAAGAAAGTGTAATAATGGAGGCTGAGCCCCCAAAAATGGCAAAGAGTAGGTCGAGAAAGAAAAGTACAAAAAAGAAATTTAACACTAGGATCAGCTACATAAACATGCAAGGAGGTAGAAAAAGAGCGAAATGGCTAGATATAGAACAGCAGTTGAAGGATGACAAAATAGGTGTGTACGCTCTTTGCGAGACTCATCTCAGGGATCTAGAAGATCCGCCGTTTATAGAAGGCTACGTCTGGGAAGGGTGCAACAGAACGAGAACGGAAAGAAAGGGTGGAGGGGTAGGTATGTTGATACACCAGGGAACAAATTGGCAAAGAATAAATCATCTTGTAAAGAACATATCTGGGTTTCAGGAACCATTGCCGGCATAAGGACATGGCTAGGAGTAGTTTATTTAGGAACAGGACATCAATGCAGGCAAGAAAACAGGGATCTTGTTGAATGTCTCAGTGACGATATAAGCCAGTTTGGAAACGGGGCCAATATTATTCTGCTGGGGGACATGAACGGCCACATCGACGATCTGGATGGATACACGGATTGTAACGGGGAGCTAATGCTAGATTTCTGCGAGCGACACGATCTAGTTATAGTAAATAGAGAAACAAAATATGAAGGCCAAATCACGTGGGAATTCCGCAACAGGCAGGTGACCATTGACTATTGTCTAATGTCGCAGGAAATTTATAGCAAGGTCACAAAAATGGAAATAGACGAAGAAGGGGAGTGTAGTCTGGGAAGTGATCATAAACGTATTAGTGTGCAGATGGGGCCCTTGATGAAAAGAGAAATGGAACTTAGACAAAACGTAAATGCAAAATTAAACGACGATCAAATAGCGCAGATAGCAGCAGACATAGAGGAAGCAATAGAGAAAAGCCCCATGGAAGACTGGGATTATGAACAGGTAGAACTACTCATAAGGAGTAAAATTCAGGAGGTTAAAGTAGCAAACCGCTGGAATGGAAAGAGGAAGCCACGGAGCTGGTGGAATAAGGAAATCAGGGAAGCTATTGAACAACGACGGGCTGCTTCAAGGGAACACCGAATGGCAAAGAAAGCACAGGCTTCTCAGGAGGAAATCGACCAAAAATGGGAATAATATCGACAAAAGAAACTTCAAGTGCAGGCCCTCGTCCAAAGTAAAATAAGACAGTCCACCGATCGCTGGATGGCTGATATACACGATGCCTCTAGAGGCGGAGCAAGAAAATTCTGGAACCATATAAGCTGGCTAGGGAAGAAGAATCAAAGAAAGCAAGATCGGATTCAAGATAACGAGGGAAATTGTTTAAAGGGAGACAACGCAGTGAACTACATTACATCAGTTATAGCCGAGTCATTTAAGAACGACGATAGGGTAATCTCCGCAAATCAGGAAGCACCACAAGGTAGCAGAATACAAAACACCTTAGAACTGAACAATCTAAACTGGAAAAATGCAGAAAAAAATATTCCTAAAAACACATCTACAGAATAGATGGAATTCCGATCAAGCTGATTAATGAACTCGGTCCAAAAAGTAAGGAAACGTTGTTAAAAGCTTTGGAAACAGTCATAGCGAATAAGCAAATTCCGGACAGCTGGCGGCAGAGTAAAATGAATTTGATTTATAAAGGGAAAGGAGAAAGGATGCACATAAAATCCTACAGGCCGATTACCATAACATCTGTAATGTACAGGTTAGCCATGCAGGCGGTGAAATTAAAGGTGCAAGCATGGGTTGAAAGTAACAAGATACTCGGAGAACTTCAGAACGGCTTTAGAAATGGTAGGCGCTTAGATGATTGCCTGTTCGTGCTTACTCAATGCATCGAAATATCTAGAGTGGAAAATAGACCTTTGTATTTGGCCTTCCTGGACATAAACTGGGCGTACGACAACGTAAGCAGGGAACTCCTGTGGAACATATTAAAAGAAGAAGGTAGCGGTTATGAGATAATAGAGTTCCTACAGGAAATATACCGGGATAACAAAGTAGAAATTACGTGGGAAGGGATAAGAAGTACGGAGGATGTCAAAGTATGCAAAGGATTAAGACAAGGCTGTCCTCTATCACCGGTGCTGTTCATGCTTTATATGATAAACCTGGAACGGAGGATACAAGACAGTAACCTAGGTTTTAACCTGTCATACAGATTAGGTGGAAAGGCGGTAGAGCAGCGCCGCCCCGGTTTGATGTATGCAGACGATATTGTGCTGCTAGCTGAGGGTCTGGAAGAATTGCAAACTCTAGTTAAGTATTGCGGAGACGAAGGGGACGCTCTAGGCTTCAGTTTCAGCGCAGTTGAGTCGGGTCTGCTGATTTTCAAGGGCTCAACTGATCAGGGTCTTAAAATTCAAGGCCTTGGAATACCTAGAGTAGCAGAATATAAATATTTGGGGGTATGGGTAAACGAAGGATTGGCATACATTGGAAAGCATGAGCAATCACTTAAGGCCAAAGGGCGAAGGAATGCCGGGATAATGAAGCATAAGGCATTGTAGGGATACAATAGGTATGAGGTATTGAGGGGTATTTGGAAAGGAAATATGGTGCCCGGACTTACTTTCGGAAATGCGGTTTTGTGCCTAAAATCAGAGGTACAGTCGACATTAGAAACAAATCAGAGATCCGTTGGACGATTAGCACTAGGTGCCCACGGCAAAACTACAAATGAGGCGGTACAGGGAGATATGGGCTGGGCATCTTTCGAAGTACGGGAAGCTCAGAGTAAAGTATTATATGAGGAATGCCTGAGGAAATTGGACAGTAACAGATGGGCAGCTAAGGTATTTAAATACCTGTACCTAAAAAGCGTTGACTCACAATGGAGGAAAAGAACTAGGAAACTAACTAGTAAGTATGCTAGTAACAAGGACGGAGAAATAAAGAGAATTAAGCAACAGGTGAAAAACAGAGAAGGTAAAAATTGGATAAATTCGATGGAAAAAAACAGAGTGTGGAATTATACCGAAAGTGGAAATGCAGATCAGGAAGGAAGATTTCTTTGATAACTCAAGAGGCAGTGCCCTACTTTTTGAAGCTAGATCAGGGTGCCTTAGAACACGCAGCTACAAAAAGAAGTTTAACAATGGAGATGACGCATGTGCTGTATGTGGAAACTCCAGTGAAACAATTGACCATATTATACTCGAATGCAATGGTATCCATCCGGAAGTTGATGCAGGCGCGATCACTGTTCCTGAAGCTCTGGGGTTTAGAGATAACAGTGGCCGGGTGAATAAACCGGCGGTGGAAACTAGCAAAAAACGGCTGGAAGATTGGTGGCTTAAAAGCAGAGAAGTGGCATAATGTTAGTAATGTAGGAGCAAAATTTAATAAATAGAATGATGGTTTAGTTAACCATTCTAAATCAATAATTAAGATATATGGAGAAAAATGAGCATGATAGCTGCTGGTACCACCCCCTTTCAAAGGGGACGCTCCTATATTCCATCCATACATCCACCCACAACAGTAGGTTTGGCACGAAAATTTGCTTTGGTTAAATTAAAGCATTTTGAAAAGTAGTGTGTGTCGTTATTAGCAGAAACTCTCTTCTCAGCAGCACCGCATTGCGCCGCGAGCTTTTACCACAATGGAAGACTACACGTCAGCTTAGCCGCTGATTGGTTTAATGGTTTGTGACCAGCCGTCGCGCGACTAGAAATTGAGCAGTGCCCGAACGGCTCGTGGCAGTCGCTTTTCGACCGATGCGACCATTTGTGACTGTCGCTTTTAGACCAAAACGCTCGAAACGGTTTGTACATCCGCAACGCGCGCAAGACGAGGAACAGCGCACGCAGAAAGCTCTCTCCTTTGGCTCTGAATGTCTGCGGCTCCTCATAGTGACGTCAGGACGGACGGATCAGCGAGGTTTCTCCCTCCGATTTCCTCCTCTGTAGCAGTCGCACAGGACGCGGGAAATTTGAAATTGCGTGCTTTCAGTCGGCGATTGCGCAGGTGTTTTATGTATAATCGACCAAATAACTAAACAGGCGTGATCAGCAAATAATCTACTTCAAAAATTTATAGTATTGGAACATTTGATAACCGCTGCAGTGTCCCTTTAAGACTGCTCCTTCAGGGGCCGTCGGCACGACAATCGCCATGGTGCTCCGTACCACAGGGAAGTGGCGCGAAACAACTCGCTGTGGCTCAGACAGTCACACTGTAGTCACACGCTTCTTGCCGCACTCCGCGTCTCCGTTGCTAGGCAACAACCAGGCAGGCGCGGAGCAGACTCATGTAGCATGTACTGCAGCGAATATCTCCCTCATATATGTTCGAAATGCGGCGCCTAACTTTTGTCATTTACTGCAATGACAGAACATCATTTATGGTAATGAAATGACATTTGACGTCATCATTAAATGTTTACGCATGACGTATTCTTGCCACACAATATCAGCCAATCAGATTTCAGGAGTCGGCTCTTGACAGTGGACGGTTCATTTCAGCCCATTCCTGATACAAGCGTAAGCTCTTCGCTTTCGATCATACACCTCTGTTTTCCCTCCACAATTAGTTATAATTATCATCCACACATCATGAATAGCGCTGCTAAGATTCAGTTTTCACGTTAACTGACGCGCGTCGTTCACGCCTCGCTGACAGTTGTGTGGTGCGGACGCGTGTTCCATGCATCGCTCCTCCGATTGTACGTGGCTACCGGAAACGGATGGACTGGCGACAGCGGGAGCTTCCAAAGCGTCAAATACATGAGGTCTTTCTTTTATTAACTTTATTTTGTTTTCGCGGCCTGGTCCTAGCATGGAGATAGGTGGAAGGGTCCATGGCGTGAGCCGCCGTGGCTTGAACATTACTGAGCAGCGAGTACAAGGTGCCGACGTCGATTCTTGGGACTGCAGAAGCAATAAATAAGCTAGCTTTCTCGCGCTCTTGAACTGGCGGAGGCAGCTTCTGACCAGGAAGACTCTTGTTTTCCCGTTCATTTCACGACAGTTCGACTCTGCCGCTTTTCCTTTTTCTTTTTTTTTTTTGCGGTTGTCTTGTTCTGGTAATGGCAAGTGCTGTAGAAAAGAGGGAAGTAATAGGTCTCTGCTCTAGGAGCGAATTTGGCTGGAAGACGAAAGAATGGGTGTTCTTCACGTCTGGAGAGCAAGTTGTTTTGTTCACTAGCTTTACTTAGTTTTTGCATGGATGGAAACTAGAAAGTAATTTAAAAGTAATTGAATTACTCAGTAGAAATAATTGTAACGCAATTTCATTAACTTTCGGAGCAGTAATGAGTAATGTAATTTAATTACTTTTTTGCGGTTATCGGCGATGTAATAAGTAATTTAATTTAATTCTTTTTGAAAAGTAATTTTGCCATGTATGCCCAGGGGCCCTATTCTCGACAATTCACCATTTTGTTCAAATTGTGACGTACTCCTGACGTGTGCATCAGGACGGTGCCAGGTTACGTAAGCACAAAATGGGGTTACGCATTCTGAAGAAAAAGAAAAATAAGATGACAGAAAAAAGCGCGCGGTCGTCTGCTGCTATATATTGGTGCCAAGTATGAAAAATGATGGTGGTCCATCGGGAACCGATATTCTGCGGCGCATCCGTGATTCTGAAGCCTCGGGTTGCAGTGAGGCGAGTGAAGTATATTGTGGCGTTGCGGTATTTGTGTGTCATGACATACTTGCGGTCGAACATGCGACATCAGCTACGCATGGCATCAACTATACGCATCAGCTACGCGCGAGTTTCAGCTGAAGAGCAAGAACGGCAATGGAATATTCGCAGTGGGTTGGTGCAAAATGGGATCGGAAAGTATCATTGCTGTTCATAAGCACCGATGAGCTTCCAAATTCACTTAGCGGCTTTTAAATGCAGGAACTAAGGCGTTTAAGGACTTCGTCATAAATAGAAGGAATCGACAGATTTGCAAAGTAGCTCCAGCACTGATGAAGAGGCGCCGGCGGAGCCGGTAATGTCACCCTCTGAGGACAACGCTCGCGGTCTCAAAGTATCAGTTACTGTTAGATACTGGCTAGGCTACCCACCTTTTCGAAAAGCCGCGTTATGACCAGCTACCGTCAGGTCAGCAAGTATGCTTAAAGTTCTAACATATTGTGTCGGCTTGAGTTGTGTAGAGCGCGAAGAGCAGCGCCGAGAGAGAAAGAGATGTGCCACACACACACGAAGTGGAAGGCATACGCTGGGCCTCACACCTAGTCGGTGAAATTTTCATGCGCTGGCATGAGATAATTTCTTGAGAAACGCAAAATATGTCCGAGAAAGAGAACGAAACAGAAGAACGGAATAGCAGGAAGGTTAATTAGGCGATTCTCAGCTTACCGTACACGTGCAGAAAGGGATAAACGGACACTAAGGAAAGAAAGCGAAAGATGACTGAGGAAATCATGGATGAAGCTAGGGCGGCGCTACGCGCGCGTATTCCTTACTGTAAAAACGGTAAAATGCAAATCAATGAAGAGAGATTATTTTCAGGCTGCATTAAAAAATAAAGGAATCAACAGAAAATGTCACTCATAACATCATATGATTAGAGCATACCGTCATAACGTGCTCCGGAGTACTTATTTTTTTCTAAACAATAAGCAAATGGTGAGCCCTCATGCATATTAGAAGAAAACTTTATATATGAAACACATCAGACGTGGCAAGCAAACATGTACCATGTACATGAACCATACATTCCTTTATTAAAATAGAAGCTGTGAGTATTTTTGTTTGTTATGCTCATCGTGGAAAGGCTGTTCAAATCATTAACATTGCAGTGAGTGCATAGTGCAAGGCAAAAAAGTCAGTGTTTAGGGCCGACGTTTGAGAAAGCCGTTGGTGATCCCTCGCTGCCTGTCGCGCGAAGTTCCTGCACAACCATCGAATCATATGACCCCTCAGGTTGTACTCACGAACCGATTAGACAGATAATTAGAAAGCATTGCGGTGCCCTCTGAAATTCATGATGGTTTGGTGGACGCTGTTTAACACAGAGACAAAGAGAAGAAAACACAGATTTGGTGCCTTTATTTATCTTCTTTTTTTTGTCTCTGTGTTAAAGAGCGCCCACGAAACCATCATGAACAACCTACAACTCGCCCAACTTCCCCTTCTGTTGCTCTCTAAAATGCCTCGTCTCGCGCAGATCAAGCGTTTGGTTTTCGGGCAGCATTACTGCGCATGGCAACGACGGCGCGGATCGATGGTTTCTCTACGAGAGATAAGCATTAGCAACGGGAGGGTACGTACGACCCTCGTGCGGCTGTAAATCTGGGTCTTCATTATTAATCCTCAAAAAGATGACACAGCTGATATGTTCCCTTATAACGCCGTTTCAGGGCTTTCTACAAATACAAGATGTGTCAGTTTTCTTCACCACCTACCAAACTCTTTACCAAACTGCGGTGAGCTAATAGCCGCCTACACTGCACATCGAACTCGCCACGTTTTTTTCGCGGCCGCCTCAAGTGGTTCAAAATGCGGCACCCAACTTAGGTAATTTGCGACAATGGCAGAACATTCTTTAGGTAATGAAACGTCATTTTGACATCATCATTAAAAGTTTATGCATGACGTATTTCCCGCCACACAGACGTCAGCCAATCAGATTTCAGGAGTTGGCTCGTGACAGTGGGCGATTCATTTCACCCCATTCGTAATGCAAGCGTAAGTGCTTCCCTTTCTATCATAGATACCTCTGTTTTCCCTCCACAGTTACTTATATATACCCTCCATGCATCATGAATACCGCTGCTAATAATCCGTTTTCACGCTCACGTCATTTTTACGTCACCGCAAAAAGCCACTTCGACACATCGAAATTTCGTGCCACAAATTTGAAACACGTGACTGTTCTGAGAACCAATCAGAGAAAGCAAATGGCGCCGAACGGCAGCCATGTCTGTCGAGAATAGGGCCTCATGCCAGAAATACAAAGCACTATTGTACTTATTTAGAATATTTCGTGTTCTCTCTCTCTTTTTTTTTTCACGCACTTTAAGCGTCGGCACATTTGCCCATACAAATGGTTCCGTTCGTGTGATATCCATGTCAGTCCGTCTTCTGCAGACTGAGCGCATTCAGTTCGCGCGGTTCATTTGCTGAAATCGAATTAAAATTTGCGATATACCAGGCATGTGCGTAGCCCTCCAGCTGATCGCACCATTTCGAGAAAAAACCACGTGGTATATGCCGCACAATTTCGGTCTTAATCCCCCGTCACTGTTCGAGCGATCCGCATCAACGCCGCTTTTATTTTTTATAACAATAGAGGATGCATTGCCCCCACAAAGGCGACGCGAGCTGGTCTTATGTATGCGCATGCTCATCACTTTACTCGGAAAGGAATTTACCTTATTTACTCGATTCTAAGCACCCCTCCCCCCTCCTTTCTTTGTTTGCTTTTTTTCACGCATGAGCTTTTTTCAGGACCATGATAGAGAGAGCCAAAACATTTATTAGTCACAAGTAACCTTCTTGGTCACAAGGCGGCCGCCGATTTGTTTTCTTGCACCTTCACGCCGCGCGCCGATTCCTCATTCCTGCGATGTAGAAAAAAAATTTGGTTAGATATGGATACCAGTGCTCCTTTTGGACCTCTTTGTGCGCTTGTGGTACCATAAAAGTTTATTTACTGTTCTGAGCAAGAGCCGCCTCGATAGTCTCCAATATGGCCACAAAGTCCTGCATCAATTCGATTCCCTGCTTGAAGGCGTCGTTTACTACTTTCATAACCTGCTCCAAGTGCTTGAAAAACTCGTCAACACTTTCCTTACCTGGAATAGGAAAGAAAAAGTAATTTTCCAGGTTAGGAATCACCCTTTGGCACACATAATTCGTGCGTCGTATTTCGCCCCCGAGCAGCAGTAAGTGCATCATATACATTACTGTAGTCATTAAACGCTGCACATCAATAAAACAAAAGCTCAACAATTTTTTACTTTGCATATCTTTTGCGTGTTCACGTAAAGAGAAAAAAAAAGATTGGAGGAAGGGCGAGAGCAAAGTAATACCCTTAAGTAAAGCCCCTCGTGGGTCTTTAAGGTAATAACATGAAATTAAATTCAGAGTAACTCCGCCACTTATTATGTAACGCTTCGACCATTCCGTGAGCGAAAACAAAGCGAGGGACCGTAGGGGACGGCGCCGGAATAATCGCGCAGCGCGAGCGTCTTCTGCGTTTCACCCGCAATGAAACGCGGCCGCAGAGCGGGTTCGATGGCTTGGAGCAAAAACAAAAAGGGGAAGAGGGGAAAAGCAGCTGCTAGTACTCTCGCACACACGCGCGCGCGCTTTCTCCTCCGGTGCTCTCGATCAGAATGTGCTGACTAGCGCCCACGTGCTGTGAATCAAGAGGAGAGACATTCGTCTAATTGAGGCCCTAGCCAACAGCACGCCATGGCCCTTCGTAGGGCAGTCTGCCTTAATAACCCGCTGTGCATAACCGAGTTGCGTCGGTTGCGCAAAGTCGGCCGCGATTGTTTAAAAAATGCACCACATATGCTCTGCGTTTAAATGTTTGCAGCATTTGTATCTGACTCATAATATCGACAACACTCTTCGAAGTCAGCATGCATGAGAATTAAACGTGTATGAAATCACACGATCAATATATACTGTTCCGAATTGCATAGAAATGGCGCCGAGTGCAAACAATGGAGGCGTATTGCGCAGTGCACCGCAAATTTTCTGCCATTAGCGCGTCTTATACAAATGTCTGAAGAGCTGCACGGAGACTCGAAACAAAAGGAAAACAACATTAGCACGCTGCTAATCCAATAAAGCATATACTTGCCAGTGTTCTCCATTATCGCCTGTATCACAGATGTGTATCACCGATATACCTCGAGGCTATGACTGTGCAACTGTGAGTTTGCCATGGATGGATGGATGGATGGATGGATGGATGGATGGATGGATGGATGGATGGATGGATGGATGGATGGATGGATGGATGGATGGATGGATGGATGGATGGATGGATGGATGGATGGATGGATGGATGGATGGATGGATGGATGGATGGATGGATGGATGGATGGATGGATGAATGGATGGATGGATGGATGGATGGATGGATGGATGGATGGATGGATGATAGTGGCTCTGCCCTTTGTATCGGACGGCAGCTTGCGCCGCCTAGCCAAAAAATTAAAAGAAATATATTTATCTCTTCCCCATTTTTAGCTTCTAATTCGCCCGTATCTGCCCTACTCCCTTTTTTTCCTCTCTTTATTCTCTTGACTTTTTCCACCAATCCTCTAACCTCTCTTTTGTTATCAGAACGCGTTCCTCATCCATTCGTCCATCTTCCCCAGCAAATCCCAGCGCTCTCTCCAGATCTGTCGCTTTTTCCGCGGGAAGGGCAGGACTAAGTTTTTGGCACCTTAGAACAACATGTTCCGTTGTTTCCTCCTCAGTTCCGCACGCCGCGCATAATATATCTACTTCCTGAAATTTTTTCCTGTACGTTTTTGTTCTGAGGGCCCCTGTCCTAGCCTCGAACAGCAATGAGCTCCCTCGTGAGTTGCCAACCTATGCGGGAGACAGGGTTGCCATTTGGCAGATTCTAACAGTGCTAAAATGTAAAACATTTCATGCTAAAAATAGCCAAAAGCTGGCAGTTTTTTATGTTAGCGACGGAGAGGGTGTACTGATGCAACTGTAGTGTTCATGGGCAACACTAGGTGCCCTTAATTAAGTGTTGACAATACCCATCAACAGATGGTGCTGACTTTGTATATAAACTGCTGCACACTTGAATAAAGACAGTCTCGTGTGGCATGAGCTGAGTAATCTATTCCCGCGGTCGTGCGCCGGCCAACACGACAACCTGGCGACGAGGTAATTGGATACCACGCAAGGATGGCTTCAGCCGCGCTTTCGCCAACGCCGCCTTTTCTCGCCACCCCGGGCACTCCTGCCATACCATGGCACCGCTGGATACGCCTATTCGAAAATTTTCTTCTCGCGTCCGAAGCTGCCGAGCTGCCTGCAACCCGCCGTCGAGCCCTGTTGCTGCACTGCTTGGGACCAGAAGGACAACGCATTTTCGATGCGCTTCCACCGCCAGTGACGCCCCAGTTGCCGCCGTCCAAGCAAGTGACCTCCGGAACAACTGCAACCGCCGAAGACGCCGTAGCGACGCGTCTCCCGGGCGAATACGACGTGGCCCGCGACACTCTGGCACGACATTTCGCCGAGACGCACAACGTTCGACTAGAACGCCACCAATTCCGCGAACGTCGTCAGTTACACGGTGAGTCCATATCCGACTTTGTATTCGCACTTCGAGAACTGGCAGCGTCTTGCAATTTCGGAAATCAAGCCAACGAAAACATGTGCGAGCAGTTAATTACTGGAGTCGCATCTCCACAGTTAAGAGAACGCCTGCTCTTAGAAGGCGACGCGCTCGCGTTCGACCGTGCCGTTGAAATTGCGCTACTTCGTGAGCGAGCTCAACTCGAGTCTGAAGCTTTCGCTAAACCCGTTCAACGCATCGTACAGCAGCAGCCACGCCGGCATAACGCAGTCGGATGGAACGCGCAAGATAACCGGCGTTTCAGCAATAACGACGGACGCTCCGGTAACCAGAACAGGCCCAGTTTATCACGCGTTCGTTCTTCTGACCAGCATACTTCAGACACGGACGCCGCCTTTGTTACGTTCAGCGGAAGCCGGAAGAAATGCGGTAATTGCGGTACTATTGGTTGCGATCCGTCAGTTTGTCCCGCTCGCGGTAAAACCTGCTTCGCATGCGGCTGCCGTGGCCACTTCATGCAAGTCTGCCGTAATCCCCGCAGCGCACAAGGACGACGCCCAGCTCAGGTCCGCGAAGTGGTACCTGAACAAGATGCACCAGGACTCGTAAGCATTCTCACTGTTCACGGAAACAAGAGCATTGGTGTTTACATTGACGTGACAGTCGCGCCAATCACTTCCAGTTCGCAAGCGCGCGCTGTGAATTTTTTAGTCGACACTGGATCACTGTGTCAATTATGGGAGAGGAAGAATTTCAAAGCATGTTCGAAGACAAAATACCCTTGACTAGCTCAAAACTTAGGTTGCTGGACTTCCAACGCAGGAAGATTCCTGTACTGGGCCAGTTTAGGGCTAGCGTGTCTTTCAAGAAAAAAACAGCTGTGATAACAATTCATGTCACACCCGGGCGGACTTCCCTTCTTGGTCTGGACGCTGTGCAAGCTTTAGGACTTTGTATTCTGGGCACGCAGCTACGTTGCCTGCACATGGCTGCCGAAGAAGGTTCAGAACCTATCAGCAATGAGATGGCAGGGCCTCCAAAATTCGGTATGCCAGCTCTGTTATGGTCAAAGTTTTATCATTTGTTCTCACCAGGCCTTGGACTGGCCAAGGGCGTTCAACACGAAGTCAAAATGAAGTCTTCTGTCCCTCCAGTTGTGCAGAAGCTCAGACGTTTGCCACTTTCTCTGCGCAAACCTGTTAGCGACAAGCTTGAGCGCCTTCTTTCTGACGATGTCATCGAAAGGGTTAATGCCTCTGAGTGGATCTCTCCTATCGTTGTAGTCCGCAAGAAAGACGGCAGCATCCGCCTTTGCGTTGACTTGAGGGAGGCAAACAAAGCTATTGTTGTCGACAGCTTTCCGCTGCCTCATATGGAAGAGCTATTACACTCGCTGAATGGAGCACGCTACTTATCGAAGCTCGATTTGGCCTCTGCCTATCATCAAGTCTTACTTCACCCCAACAGCAGAGACTTCACTGCATTTATAACGCACGATGGCCTTTTTCGTTTTAAAAGGCTGTGCTTCGGACTAGCATCGGCTCCAGCTGCGTTTCAGAAACTCATGACGACGGTCCTGCAAGGATGCAAAGGTGTCCTCTGCTATCTAGACGATATCCTCGTTTTTGGCAGAACTGAGGCAGAACACTTGAGGAACCTGGAGCAAGTTCTCCTGCGCATATCCGAAGCTGGAATGAAACTTAATTAAAAGTGCATCTTTAATGCATCTGAGCTACCGTTCCTTGGGCATCGAATCAGTGCGGAGGGAATAACACCCCTACAAGATAAAGTAGACGCAATTGTCCACGCTGCCACCCCTACAGATGCAAGCATGCTGCGTTCGTTCTTGGGTCTGATAGAGTACTATGCCAAGTTTATCCCTTACCTGGTTGAAGAGGTAGAACCTATGCGTAGGCTACTTCGCAAGAACATTCGTTTTGAATGGGATGACGCTGCTGAAAAGAGTTTTAAGAAAATAAAGAAGCTTCTTGCTTCACACAAAGTTCTGCGAATGTTCGACCCGACGCTCCCAGTTATTGTGGCTACAGATGCGTCTGCGTATGGCTTGGGGGCAGTACTACAGCAAGCTGACGGCCCACATGTTCGGACTGTTGCTTTCGCATCCCGAACGCTCACAGAGACAGAGCGAAAGTACTCGGCAGGAGAGCGGGAAGCCTTGGCCTGTCAGTGGGCGTGTGAGAAATGGCATATTTATTTGTGGGGACGACCATTCACTTTAGTAACGGATCATCAAGCACTAGTGTCTTTGCTTTCGACACAAAGCACAGGACAGCGACCACTTCGTATCACAAGGTGGACCGCTTGTTTGCTACGTTACAACTTCACTGTTCAGTACAGACGTGGGCAACACAACACGATAGCGGATGCCTTGTCCCGGTTACCTGTTGCAGACACAGAAAATGGCGTTCAAATTGAAGAGGAAATCGTGTCCCTCGTAACATCCTTGATCCACAAAAATGACCTTCAACTTGCTACAACCGAGGATTGCGAGCTACAAGAAGTTGCTCATTTTGTCCAGACATCATGGCCACCCAAGAAAAGATTGACAACAGAGTTGTCTTCGTATTATGAGGTTCGTGAGGAACTCTCCATCGCCGACGGCCTTCTTATGCGCTCGGAACGCATTGTAGTTCCAGCGAAGCTCAGAGCTACGCTTGTTCAGCTGGCCCATGAATCGCACCCGGGAATAGTGAAGACAAAACAACGTCTTCGGGAGAAGTACTGGTGGCCAGGCCTAGACAAACAGGTTGAGACTGCTATCCGCAGCTGCATGATCTGCCAAGCCGCAGACAAAAGTGTCAAAACGTATTCTGCTCCACTGCAACCAGTGCCCCTTCCAGACAGACCATGGAGCAAGATAGCAATTGACATTGTTGGCCCATTTGAGCGTGCATCAGCAGACTGTCGATTTGTAATATCTTTAGTTGATTACTTTTCTAAATGGCCAGAAGTTGCTTTCTGCAGGGATGTGACCTCCCGTACAGTAATGGATTTTCTCCTATCGATATTTGCCCGGGAAGGATACCCTTATGAGTTGGTCTCAGATCATGGACCACAGTTTACATCCCGAGAATTTGAGTCATTTCTTCAAGACAGAGGAATCAAGCACATATTTTCTGCTGTGTATCACCCGCAAGCAAATGGCCAGGTGGAAAGGTTTAACCGTGTGCTCAAATCAAATCATATGTCCAGGTTGCCATATTGGAACAGCAACCAGTAAAAACAACTGTCACGCACTACTTGGGCATCTATAGAGCCACCGCTCATAGTGCCACTGAAGTCTCTCCTGCTGCGCTTCTGCATGACCGGCACATGAGGACATCCTTAGACGTGATTGGACATCCCACTCCGACTTTCTTCGCAGACCCCGCTCAGGAAATGTGCTCGCTTCGGAAGAGGGTAAAGGAGTACCAGCGCAAAAATAAGGTGTATGCTGACCGACGAAGAGGGGCCCGAGTACCAAAGTTCCAAGTCGGAAAGTATGTGAGAGTTAAGAAACCGGTCCCCGGCCCGAAAGGATCTCCAAGTTTTGGACCACCGCTGAAAATCCTCAAGCGAATAGGACGTTGGTCCTTCGTCCTGGAGGATGGGCACACCTGGAACTCCTCGCAGTTGACCGCAGTACCAATGGAGAAATCGCCACAGCATGCGGTGCTAGACGACGCCCACAGTGACCGAACTGCATAGACATCTGTCGAAACATCACTGCCGTTTGAGCCATGTCAGTCATCACCAGGTCAACTACAACAGAGTTCACAACACACGCGACATGCTTCAAGTGATGGTGATGGTGGTGATAGTGCTGGTGGTGATGGTGATAGTGCTGGTGGTGATGGTGCTGGTGCTGATGGTGAGAGTGGCGATAGTGCTGGTAGTGACAGTGCTGGTAATGAACCTGATGCCGAGCTACCAACACTCCGTCGGTCTTCAAGAAATCGGAGGCCACCTGCAAGATTTCAAGACTATGTGCAGTGACATTTACTGCTTGTACATATCTGTATATGCTTGGCACCTCCTTTAATAATTGTATATATATGTTTCTTTTTAGGGAGGAGTAGATGTAGTGTTCATGGGCAAAACTAGGTGCCCTTAATTAAGTGTTGACAATACCCATCAACAGATGGCGCTGACTTTGTATATAAACTGCTGCACACTTGAATAAAGACAGTCTCGTGTGGCATGAGCTGAGTAATCTATTCCCGCGGTCGTGCGCCGGCCAACACGACAGCAACCATAACACCCTGAGAGGAAAGCGTGCTGGAAATGGAGTGCTTTTTATTTAGGGGGATATTCAAAATGCTAAGTGTTCTGGCAACACTGGTAGCGACCGCCATGTTGTAAGGGGCGCAATCGGAATTTTGCCGTTGGATGCTGTGCGTGGAAGGTTCAGCAGGTGCCACCTTGGGAGATCTTTTAGCTTTCCATCATGCAGCATACGCCTTCAGCGTCAGTTCTGAAATGGTCGCCAGACCTCAGTGTGCTTCCGAAGCTAACCGATGCATCCCTGGAAGAATTTTGCACGCACAGTGATGCGTCCGGCAAGCAGCAGCGGAAGGCATACAATTTCGCCGTTGAGGCGTACGCCGAGCCTTCTTCTGTGTCAGCGTGCACGCCAGAGCGCAGGTAAGCACTTGAAAATCATTACCTTCACCAATAGATTGTTTGCCATCCAGAGCAAATGCGTAGTGCTTGCTGCTCGTCTTCAGTTTAGAGTTGTGCTGCTGTTTAGCTCCCCGCTGACAGCGGTATGGAAGTCAACTTTAGAACTTAATAGGCACGCAAGGCTTTGCTCTCACGAACAGTGCTTGATCCTCGATTGTACAACTGGACCTTTGCTATAGTGTCCTTTGCGAAAAGTTGCAGGACGAGCTTTCCGAGCCATCCCATCGTTCTCTCATAGTTTCTGTAAAGCAAAAACATCCCATAGAGCACGCTGTGTGAAACTTGAAGACCTGGTTAGCTTCAGATACCTTTGAACTGTTCCGTAATGAAGATTGAAACTTCTGGGATGATACTTGGCTTTTCAGGGGGCGCCAACTCATTATCTTGGATAACCTGGGTACGCTGATACGACGTACACGCTCTCACATTTTCCGAATGATGCCGCGTCCTTCGTTTTCTGCTTACTCGCCTGCCGCGGACTGGTGGAGTGCCGGCCGATAACTAGGAAGGCAAACCCTATGCTTTTAATATCTCATGCCCCACAACCTGTATTGCGTTGCTGACGGCATCACATACTCTGCGCGTTCGTTAAATCCACCCGTGAAGGTAAAACAACAGTCCTCTGTTTTTTTTTTTAATTCCATTCTACAAGTTGTTTTTTTTACCTAGTTTTAAAGATGGCATGTAATGTTTGAGAGAACCCTTGCTCTCTTTTGGTGGTTGGTTGATGTCCAGCTGAGCACTTGTGATAATATTCCAAGAGAACTGTACTGCATTTGATAACAGCACAATGGTTTATGTAATGCTTGATCTTTAAATTGCTTGCGTCGTCCACTTTCTACTGCAGCCCCGATGTCGTTCTTGCCCGCGGCATCTGCTACAGAAGCCAGAAGAAGACTGGAGCACCCTACCCTGTGAAAATCACACTAAAGAGAGATACGGATGAAATAACTGCCAGCATTTGTGAGTGTCCGGCTGGAAACGGAGTCTGCAGCCATGTGCTAGCTCTTCTGCAGCTCCTCACCTTCCTTCAAAAAGGCGGCTACAAAGAGGCGCCTCCTGCGCTATCTTGCACTGAGCTACCCCAGCAGTGGAGACGCCCTCGGCAAACAGGACTCAAACCAGCCAGTGTACAGACCATTGACTGGCGACGGGTGCATGATGGTGGATGCAGTGTGCCCAAGCGACTGAAAGTTTCGACGTCTGAATGCCAAAGTGAGGACAGTTGCCAAGTTGTCAACCAGTGAAAGAGCTTGGACAAACCCTGGGAGCCTTGGGAAAAACCTCATTTGCTTCCGTTCTGAGCAATATGCGACCTTTAGTGCCGACAAAATCTGGCTTTGCACCACCCGGCTCTCCTGCGACATACCACCAGTCTCTCCAGCCGTCTGGGTATGCAACTTTGCTGGGCAACCTGCTGCCTGGAACAGATTAGACATGCACTTTTCCTACCATTGAGCTTTTTTTGTCGATGTTGAAGAGCATGTCTTTGAAGAACGATGTTCAAGTGCAGAAAAGGCTATATTTGATGTATCTCAGTACCATAACTAAGAAGTTCTGCTATTTTGCGAAATGAAGGGGTGTTGTCTCGAGCATTTTGACTGCATCGTGACTTAAGTCATTGAAGAATACATTGCCTTTTTTTTAAGACAATGTGTCGCCAGATATGTGAAAAAAAGCAGGATTGTATGTCGGAATACGAGACTGTAGATGATATCAAGAAGAAAACAATGGCACTGCTGAAGGATGTGACACATAAATGCCCAAAACACCGTTTCCAGCTGTGATAGGTTTGTATGCAGTGGTACATAGTGTAGGATTGCATGTTGAAGGTGTCAGTAGTTATGAGGCTGGCGCACAGAACGAATTGTGATACCAGTCCAACATTTATTTGCTACGTCTTGAATTACTGCTACAAAATGTTAAGGAGCTCTGCGCGCTACAAGGTGCAGAGCAGTTGTGTAGAATAGTTGTTTCATGTGAGCGCACGCTACACAACATCCCAGTTGTGGCAGCCACTTGTCTATGGATGCAAAAAGTAAGGCGCCTGTGTACTTTGTGCTGTCAATGCACATTAAAGAACTCATTTTGGTCGAAATATCTGGAGCTCCTCATTGTGCGTACCTCATTCTAGAGTGGTTTTAGGACATTAATACTCTATAAACCATCTAAGGTGCTGCATAAATCACTAGTGCCTAACAAGGTCTTTGTATCCATGATTCTATAGCTTAAACAGCATTATTTTCTTAGCACTTATCTCCTTACTTTTAATGCTACAGCTTTCCATACATTAATTATGGTAGCTGACGGGAACTAGGTGCTTGCTAAGCAAAGGATTACTCTAACTTTTACAGCCGTAGCCAATACGTGTACCTGTATAATCTTTGTCTTGGTTTATATACCATGCTATTGGCTGTACAGCTATCATCTCAAATAACGGGCATTCAAACAAGTGATCCATTTGCTTATGGAATTCTTTTTCTTCACATATACTAATCAATGAGCATAGCTCTCCTTGTCCGAATTGTTGTAACCTGGAAGTATCTGGCTGTCTATAGATAACAACATGCCGTGATTGAATCCAATCAGCGCTTTAGTTTCGTGCCTTATAGTGTAGCTTTAAATCTTACTTATTTGTAGGAAATATCCATATCGGCTTAAGACGCCCGTGAGCTAGAGAAGAATACGCAGCAACAAGCACAGAGTCAATCTTGGATTGACGCTCGCCGACACAGGCTGACTGCTTCAGCCTTTGGCAAGGTGATGATGAGGAAGGAGTGGACGCAGAAAGGCCTGCGCAACTTGCTCGACCCCAAAGACCTTTCCAGAGTGCGAGTAATTCAATACGGCAAAAAAAATGAGGCCATTGCTGTCAAGCGCTATGTAGAAGTGCTAAGAAAACTGGGGCATGATGTGACAGTCGAACACTGCGGCATTGTTGTTCCTCCTTCATGTCCGTGGCTGGGGGCATCACCCGACAGGTTGGTGTTTGACCCAGAAGAGGGAACTTTTGGAGTCCTTGAAGTTAAATGTCCATACTCGTTGAAGGATTCAGATGTGGAATCAATGAAGGCTTCTGACTTTTATGTTCAGTTTCTTGACAATGGTGAGCCTAGATTATCACGTGGTCATGAGTACTACTGCCAGTTAACCGGACAGATGGCTTTGACCTCCTGTGAGTGGGGGGACTTTGTCATTTTCTCTCAGGACTGGATAATCATTGAGAGGGTGCGCTTTGATTATGCCCAGTGGAAAGCAATGAAACCTTGCCTAGATTATTTTTTTTTTCAATTATATGCTGCAGTACTTCTGCTGTGAAGTATAGATCTCATATAGAAATCATGTACGTCACTCTTACTATGTTGTTTTGTGCACATTTTCTATTGTTCACCATCGAATCATTCAGTATGCATTGTTCATTGTTGCATTCCTTGTCACTGCAGTTTTTTTGCCCTTGGCTTTTTGTCTCAGTGCTATCTACTTTGTACTGTTTTGCACTGTTTCTTCTACTTGAGTTAACATTTCTTTATTTTATTTAACTGCAGTATATAATTTTAATCTTTGGCCTTCTAGTCTTCTTACCATTCCTGTATGAACCTGAATATATACATTTTTATACTGTTACCGACAGTCGACTGTCCCTTCAATAAATGTCACAGCCTAAACAGGTCACAACCATTGTTATGTTTCGCCCTACACGAAGGAGTACAGTGTTAGTCTTGCTGGGCTTCTTTAATTTGGGTAGCTACATTGCTAAGCAGTATGCTTCACAGTGTTTGCAAGGAGCATCAGTCTGTCATATTAACGGCCTTTGGGAAAAACTGGTGGACATATGCTCTTGAGGCATGCAATGTGGCTTCTTTGCATCTCCAAAGTTCCAGATATCACATAGATGTAGGGAACTCTCGTCCTTAAATTTCAGGGCTTCCTCCAGTATTACAAGAGCCCCACTACATGTCTTATAAACAAATCTTGTGAGATGTATATTTTTGACAATGTTCATTCAAATGTGAGCTGCAATGCCCATGGCTTTGAACTTGGAACCACTTCACCTGGCACCTGGTCATAAGAGCCAGGATCTGTACATTACTGGTTCAAAATGCTGACAGTGCAGTTAGCCAAAATGATAGTTACACGATATAGCAGTGCGATATGAATTGTGACACCTGTCACAAAATAAGATGGTGCTAGGTGACGTGGCTCGAGCCAAAATTCATGCACTCTATCATCTACGTGAAACAACTGCTGTATGGTGCAAACCGTCAAATGTTTAAGAGATTTACAGTGGCCATGTCATAAAGTGCTTGTTTTTGATATTTTTTTACTGTTTCTGGTCCATGCTACTGTTCGTCACTTAGAATGAGCTTTCCCAGCATGTA
Organism: Amblyomma maculatum; assembly: GCF_055883805.1. Taxonomy (NCBI): domain Eukaryota; kingdom Metazoa; phylum Arthropoda; class Arachnida; order Ixodida; family Ixodidae; genus Amblyomma; species Amblyomma maculatum. The sequence goes on from NW_028146738.1 coordinate 16,521,243, forward strand.
ATGCTTCTGTTACAGAACTATTTTTGTGTGTCCTGCCTTGTAATTACACGCTTAAGTGGTGATTGTGTTGCATAGATAGCTTCTTGCACAATTCAGTGCTTACATCATGGAACTTGTTTATGTTAAGAAGTGGTGTATGGTACATAAAATAGCATATTAAAGCACACTGCAAGGGGAGATTCCACTTGTTAACTCTTCATTTATTGCACTGTGTACTACTATTTCGTATGTGCTTGACAAGAGCATGCACTCATACTCTGCTTAGCATGCTGCTCTAGTAGACTCTTGCTTAGAGATGAGGTCTGACTGAAAATTAGTTAGTATGGCAACCACAGTCCACATCTGATTAATTAATGGTGCCAGTGTGAGAGGAACAGGGCGGTCAAAAATGTGGAAGGACTTAATTCGCTGTATTCTTATCTCAACATGAATCCCGAGAGATGCAATTTCTTGTGTTGCTTTTACTTCTTCTGCAGAAAACTTCCTGTTACACAAAAATGGAGGAATGTTCAGGCCCACACCTTTCTTTTCTAGAAGATCTCCAATCTTGAAACCTTTATCAGCCATAACAGCATCTCCTGCATCAAATTGAAGGTTTAGAAAGCCACTCTGAATGACTAGTTCTCTGTCAGAAATTGAGTCTGTAAACAGCTCCGAAACAAAGGACAGAAGGCCATTTGGCATTATGCCGACAAGTCCTTTGAACGTGTTTCCAGACTTGTACGAAGAATATGTGCTTGACTGCAGTGCTAGCGAGCTGGGCACTGCACACTTGACTTCAGTCGCATCCAGAATTACTCTTGTTGCTGGATACTTTTCGACGAACACAGCAGGCATAGTTGCATCCACAGTTTCTCGTGGTGCCCACAGAGGTAAGTCTTTCAGCTTGGTATAGAGCAGACTGATCCATGCTGTGCATATCCTGGATATGGTTGCTTGCGAGATGGTGAACCTGTGAGCCAAGTCCTGCTCAAAGAGGCCAAGTCTTAGTCTGACCAGAACCAGACAGAGCTCGTCGTCCTTGGCCAACTTTCTTTTTCTTCCTTGACTATACAGGTCCTTTGGTTTTCTGCACTGCAAGTTAGTATTGTCATCTGGGTGGATATATTTTAGCAATGCGACAAAGTGTTTGTAATCGGGGAGCCCTATATGAAACATAAAATCCTCATTCGATTCTTTAATACGGTCCAAGCAGAAGGCAGCAGTTCTTGACTTTTCTGCTTCAAGCTGACGTCGCAAAACATTGTTGTCGCCTTCTAACTTATAAACTACCGTTTTAGCTTGTGCCAGTTCATTCCTTAAAGTACTACACTGTAGCTTCAGTCGATGAATTTCCTCGGCCTGTGTTGACATCAAAGCTTGCCCTTCAGCAAGGCAACTTTGCTGTGTTTGGGATAGCAGCTGCTCGTCTGCAATGCAGACTTCACTTTCCATTTCTTCCTGCGGTGTTGGACTCTATTGCTCTTGCGGCTTTGTCTTTCTTGACGGCAAAGGTGTGCGTGCTTTTGGAGCTTTTTCTTTTTTTGCGCGCGCGAACACGAACACGCTGGGAATCACTTCATCTCTGAGCATTCTTTTGCCACTTGCCACTCCTGGTATAAAGTCATCTCTTTTGAAGTGCTTTGAGCATACCTGTGTATGCATGGTGACCTGAAATAAAGGGCCTTCATCCCGTTTTATGGCAATAATCCATCTTCTGCGGAGAGCAGGATCTCGCGGAAATCCGTGGTAGGAAACCTGAACAATAAGTACAAGAGGGTTTAGCAGCGATGAAAGGGCACACAGCGTCAGGATTCTAATATTGCGCTGCTCTGACGGCGAAAAGAATGCCCTGAAACTTGAGCCCAAACTTAGTACGGACGAAGAAAGCTAAAATACAACTGAACGAGCCCAAGCTGCGGTAGAAATCGCCAGCGTTTTCGCTTGCATGGCGTTTTTCTCGCGGGAGAACAGCATCACTATAAACGCGATATACACGAACTCAGTTCACTTAAAAAAAAATGCTGCTGACTTCTCTCTCCCTGTCACAAGTTTAACTCGTAGGAATAGTTTTTAGAAACAAGGCGAAGCGTTACGCAGGTACACACCCGCGGGCCCGCGTGCACACACTTGATGGTGCCATTCAAGTGTGTGCACGCGGGCATGCAATATCGCGCATAAGCAGCAGCTTGTATTGAACAAAAACGAGTAAACGTAAACTACGAATGCACAGCGTATATTTGACACGGTGACACACGACGGCAAAAAAAGAAATCGAGGTTGACACGACGCCGAACAACTGGCAAAGCATTGAATGGACGGATGGCCGCGTTTCTTTTTTTGAATGGGGCGCGTGAACTCACCGGTAAGAAAAAAAAAAGAATTTCTACCTTGTTCCCCGACTCATCCTTGTAGCCTCGCTGCGTACACAAGGGGACACAGCAGTGGGAGGGCGTCGTTCACAAGCGTTTAGGGGTAGCTCGGCTGGAAACGCTGATTGGCCCAAAATTTGTGACGTCATATATGACGTCACAAACAACGTCATGGGTCACGTGATATATTATGATGTCATGTTCGGATGTAGGGCGCACGTGTTTTCCCTAGACTGTCCCTGGATTCCCCGTGCTTTTCAGAGCGCCCGGGCGCGGCCCGGCGGCATGGCCGGCGGTGGCGGCGGCGCGCCGCAAGCAAACGGCAGCTGCCCAGCCGATGGCCGTCGGCGGAGAGGCACGAGGCCTAGCTTGCATGCAGTGCGGACACCGCGGAAACGGCAGCGACGTCAAATAACATATGCACGCTTCGAGCAGCGAAGAGGTTTCCGAACCAGCTTGTCACACCACACGAATTGCCGGGGAAATCACAGTTTAATTGCTTTTCCTTTATCTAGATCTGTGTGAGACCTTTCGGCGACAAAAAGAATCGAGGTTCGCCAAAGCAGTGTGACCTGTTCGTAGGCCGGCCGGGCGAATTTTCCAGTGACAACTGCACATCATGTTTGCAGTGATTCCGCTCCTCTGCACATTTCCTATATTTGCAAAACGTTTCCTTGCAAAATAGCTTTCTCGGTGCGACGTCTTTCAGGCGCGCAGGCTGTCGACAACGGTCGTCCGTCCTGTTGCCACGCGTCCCGATATAATTCGGTTTTTTTTCTAAGCGAAATAGTTCATTATGAATTGTTTTAACCAGAAATGCGCTCGGTGACCGCTCTTATTGGCTAAAAAGGGTCTAATTTCCTCATTCGAAACTAATGCGCCGGCGAATGCATATGATGCCGGCCGGCAACACCGCGGCGCCGGCGCTATTATAAGCACATCCTAGCTGCAATAGCTAGCTAGTCCATGACTGCAGGGGGCAAAAAAAAAAGCTTTCAGGACAAAGGGAATAGAGATACGTACTAGGTCATTCGACTCTACAAATTTTTTAGGTCAGAATTGTGATGCTGGGAGTGATATGTTGATTAGGAAAAAAAAAACTAAATAAGCTGTAGTATTAAAGGATGACCTCTCACTGTTTTGGTTACCCTGTTGTTAAAAACAATTAGGTGCCTAATGAATATCCTATTCTCATTTGGGCTATGATTATTATAAAACTATGTAAGTCATTTCACATTAATCAGGGCTTGTTTTAGATGAAGTTTAATAAAGCAAATCCCCATCTTGCACTTGGAGCATAATGCCTTCATACCTCAAATAAAGTTGATGGAGCATATCATAAAGTCGCAATTAATACAACCGGATTTCACAACATTCAGCCTCAGGATTTCAGGCTAACAAGATGAAATGTTGTACATTGTTACTAAGGTCATGTTATATATTGGTAACTATAGGAGCATTATAAGATGTGCACTTTTTAAGTAGTACAGAACTATGCGTAGCCTTTAGAAAACATGAAAATATTGCAGCGTATATCACATGAAGAGTAATAGCATTGTATGTTTTGTGTGTGCCAGCATATGTTTGCTGTCAAATTGAGATCCATGTGATGCATGCATCTTTTAATGACTTAGTGCTTGTTCTAATGCAACGCATGGACCATTTCAACTTGTCATGCCTTCGCATGTCTAATATGTAATAAACAGCGTCTTACGTCTTCTGCATTTCTTTCACGGCAACAAGTTTTGCATCCGTCATATGTGTCAATTGTGATTTTTAACTGGACCTGTAGCCTGAAACAGACTGCTGACTGCCATCACAAATTTGTTTGTTATATATTTAAACTCAGGGTTTAAAGACAATTATTTATCAAACAGCACTTGTGAATATATCTAAGTGGACACTTTTTTAATTGCACAATGATGGCATACTAATGCAATGAAGAATAAGTTAATGTGGTCCACCATTTCAGTTTGCAAAAGACTTATGAAAGAGAAAGGTAGCATGCACTATAGCCAATTTTTAACAAAATTTTCTGGGCATATGCCACCTTTTATGCAACTAATATGTTAACGGCAAAAAAAAAAAAGAATTCTTATGCATTACTAAGGTGCAAAGATGAGTAAAACGAGCATTTGCTGAATTTCGGGCTGTGCAGACATTGCGGGATTGCTTTTCAGGATATAAAAAGGCATTTTTATATCCTGAAAAATATTTTATATCCAAATATTTTATATAAAATATAAAATATTTTATATTTTATATTTTATATATTTTATATTTTATATTTTTATATCCAGGCATTTTTATATAGGGGTGTGAGGACTGCACTGGGTGCAGTGCTCAGGAAAGTGTGGCTGGGAATGGGGGGGGGGGGAGGGAGGGTGGTAATGCAAAGAGTGCAGTTAGAGAAATATATGCAAGGAAATTCACATGCTGCAATACTGAGGGCCTTAAGTTCTTTTGCTCAAGAGAATGCTTTCTCTCTTTTGTTGCTGTAAGAGAAGGTTATTGTTAAAATGAGAGATACAATTGTCAGTCCATCATGAAATTAAACCTGGCGACCCCCACTATCACTCCGCTGCTGAAGACCACTTTGAGACTAAATGTATTCTGTTAGCAAGGCATCACTGCTCATTGGTACCTTTTTTATTTGCATGGAGGCTACAGTAGTCTGTGCCATTGCTTTTCTATGTTGCTTGCACCTATAGCATGCAGAACCTGAAGTAGTAAATGCTGCACAATTTCATTTGCAGACAAAGCACCTATACCTTTACAAAGTGGTGGCAAAGATGGATGATTTAAAGCTCTTTCTCAAAGATGATGTGTGGCCATAGTGTGCAAGGCTATTGAGCAGAAATTCATAAAATCAAATGAGCTCAGAGTATCAGTAGACAGGCCCCAGAAGTTCAAAAAGAATATGGTAGGGGAATGTGTCTGAGGTTCAGGGTTTTCATTGCAGGAAGAAAATAAAAGGGGCGATGCTTGAGTGCACTGGTAGATTTTGCCGAGCTCTGCATTAAATCAAAAGTGATTTTAAAAGCCGCAGAACATATCTGGTCCTCTTGAAGTGAAGAGATTTCTCCATTCTACTGAGGGACCTTTCAAGCCTTAAAGTATGTATTCCAAAGCTTACATCCTTCTACGACAAGCTGTCTGATAGAACACATTTCATCGAAATGCCTTGGCTGAGGAGACACCTCAAATTAAAGTGGCAAGCATTGGACTCGAAGAGGCCAACAGTTGGGCAGCATTGGAGTTCCCCAGATTGAGATTTTCTGGAGCCTCTCCCCAGCCTGCAACTATTCCTAATATATAAGTTTCTGTTGTATCCTGTGAGAGGAGGATGTGTCCTGTGAGGAAGAGGACCTATGATGGGTCAGTGCACGCTTTCAGATCTTGCATTATCATCTCTCGTAGGTGAGCTGGCAAAAAACATTCATTTTGACAAACCGAGTAGCAGCTTTGAAGCCTTAAAGACCGGAAAATGAAAATGTTGGCATGTCGGGTTATTTTTTTGCTTTAGGCTCTTTAGATCAATACCAGCTTTCAAAACAAGATTTATGATATCTGAAATTAGTTTCTCAAAGCAAGATGACTTCAGTGTTTCCCACTTTTTGTACACAAGCGATTTCTATATTTGATCGAGGGGTATGCTTATTTCATTTGTGCGGCAGGATTAATTATGCACTTCTCCCTCTGCAAAATTTGTCTTTTACAGCTTAGTGTTTGAAGGCCTCAATTGGTTTGTGGGGTTTAACGTCCCAAAGCAACTCAGGCTATGAGAGACGCCGTAGTGGAGGACTCCGAAAATTTCGACCACCTGGGGTTCTTTAACGTGCACTGACATCGCACAGCACACGGACGCCTTGCTTTTCGCCTCCATCGAAAAGTTGCCGCCGAGGCCGGGATTCGATCCCGCGTCCTTGGGAACAGTAGTCGAGCGCCGTAACCACTGCTCCACCCCGGCGGGGTTGAAGGCCTCAATTATGACTGCTTGTTTGTTTTCGTAACTTCAGTTCTCTTCTGTGTGTTCGAGTTGTCCTTTCACTATTAGCATGCTTACTTCTCAAATGGCATTACTACGCAAATATTTGCATGTGAACGCTCAGTCTAACATTCTAGCTGGTTCGTGTTTACTTTATTCTTTGTCACTGTGGCCGATGTAATTGCAGTTTTCTTGTGCATGTTCAAAGCTTTCAATAGTCATTATGAAGAGTTTGTGGAAGCATAAAAAATATGAACTACAATACAGCACATTGGCCAGTTCTCAAGGCTTTAGCTGGCACTGCGTTATGCCTGATGTAAACGAAATTGTTCACAATGGCACCGTGTTATAATCCTGGTCGCATCTGCCAGTTTGCCACTTTTTGGTTACTGTGCGTGTTACCAAGTATTTCTACATGCTCAAAGTTTGCAATTCTTGTGGTTTTTATATGCCTTTTTATTTGAGTTGTCCCAGTCTAGAAATTTATCTGTCAAAAACCTCTACTTAGTTCTTCACAAATACACCTTTCTTAAGAAGAGAAAAAATATGACATATGCCCCTCGTAATATAGCCTATTATCAGTTGTGGGGTATGCTTGTTACGCTGAAGTCTTAAGAAATGAAGGAAAAAAATGCCTCGGCTTGCACCATGTGCGATGCGAAAAACGAACTTCCTCCATCGAAGAAAGTCTTGACGCAAAGTAGTTGATGGTATTGCGCTCAGGTGTGTTCATGAAGAAGGGGGGGGGGGGGAGGGGGGGTTGCCCCACGTTATTGCACCGGATGTCGAAGACCTACACCATTGTGGGTTAGAAATGGAGTGCTTTCATGGGATACAGAGGAACGAATACAACCGGTCATGGAGACTGCAAATATGCGCCTTATCTGCACTTGTGCCCTCGTTTTTGTGTTCTTTCTGAGTTGTAAACCATCAACAGGTAGCAAGGCTCGCATGCAACGGGTATCTTATATGCATGAACGTTGATCCCAGTTGAATTCCAGTTGGGGATCCATTGTTATCCAACTGGTCTGGACTGGAAGTTTGTTCCTTAAACCACTTCCATCAGTTAGGATTTTCGCCTTGGTTGTTTCAAAGTAATGTAGAAATTTTGTCAGTGTTGTTCAAGGTACTGCCTATGAAGCAACACAATTTTACAAAAAAACAATGGTTGTGAGCCGCCTCATGCATTTATTTTTTCGTTTTGAAAATGTTTCAAGCGACAATAATTGCCATGTCACTTTGCGTAAAAGAAGTTCTAGCTTTTTACAGGAATGGTTTTAGAGTGTGTTAAAGAAAGAAAGTGTAAAGAAAGGTGGAATAGTGACATGTGGCCTCTTTTATGCATGATGTTTGTGTGCCGCACATGAAGTGAAAAGTTATCTCTGTTGGTTAACAGCTTTGCACTCAGTGGATTAGTCATGCAGTGTTGCATGACAGACCACCGAAGGCCCAATACATCCTACAAAAGACTAAAAATGAGAAAACATGACGATGAAGTTGAAGGCCCATGATCTGCCAGGAAAAAATGGGGTGGCTCTGAGAAGGACTTTTATATTGGCAGTAGTAATGATGGCAGTCCTCTGCTTTGTGGCTCTTCACTTCGCAGTGACAACACTGGTGTATATTGCACTAACACCTACTGTAGTTTTGATCATGCTGTCAGTTATTCTGAGAGCTGCGGCGGTGAGCATCAGCCAGTGCTCTAAGTTTAAAGTGTTCATTTGTAAAAGATGTGTTCTAGATCCTGTTAAAGAGTCTTGTATTATCCAATTCAGTTTCCAGAATTTACACTTTCTCTAGAAGCCCTCATTCCATTTAGGCATCTTTTCATTCTTTCCAATTAGAATTTTCAGTCCTAATTGAATTTCCATAATCAAATGTCTTCCAATTTCCAGATGACCTCCCAGTTGGAATAAATACTTAGTCTCAACTGCGTAGTTTTAACTCTCTGTAAAGGAGCAATTTATTTTTATTATGGGGTGCTAAGTTATGGTCATCTTACGGATTAGAATTGATATTCCTAATGAACATCCAAACTGAATGGACAACTGTTATTCATGGTGAAACTGGAATTCAAACTACATTTCAATGATGCATTGTGTGTGCGTTGGCTAAGATGTTAAAGGAAGCTGGTGCATTTCGCTCCCTAGTAAAAATAAACCCAAACATATTAGATTTCAATAGGCTTTGCAGTTAAAAATTTTGCAACTAATTTCAAAGTCCAATCTGGAGTCAATGATTTCAATTCGAGCATATTAGATAGTCTCGAGAGCTAAATTAAATGTTTCAGAGAGCAACTCATGCACTTAGGTCCTGGACCCATTTACAAAGGAGCAGCAGACGTTAGCTGCAGAGTAGGATAAAAAAATTTACACATTAAAAAAAAGTGCAAGAATTAGAGACCCTATGTCTAGAAGGTCTATTAATGCGAAAGTATTACTTCGCTATGTTTATTTATTTATTTATTGTAAGTACCTACAGCGCCCATGAGGCATTATTGTAGGGGGATACAACTACACACAATAACACATGCAAAGAAGATATAAGGAAACTTGTTAGCAAAGTAACACAACACACTGATAGAACACTAAATGAATTCTCAATTAGTATAAGTGATAACATAAAATACATTAACACAGCGCTGGCAAACGCACAGATTTCACAGATTTCTGTCCGCAGGCCGCGTCCGCACACCGCACCCGCATAACGTGTCTGCAAAATCATGTCCGCAGCAGTTGAGAGTAATTGAGAAGTGCTGGAGGTTAATGAGTGGTGTCAATCGATGGAGGGTGATGTAATGTTGCAGCAGCATCCGTTCTTTTGCATTGCTCCAATGCAGATTCTGCAGTGCTCTTTAACTTTGTAACATTTCTGATTTTAAAACCCTAAAAAGTGTTTTCATAGCTGTTTTCACAATTTCAGGAATGCCTGTTTAAGTTCATTCAGTGAGACCATTAGATTGTGTTTTATTGATTGCAGGTTGCACCAAGTGTGAAAGTGCGGGAGAAACCAGAGGTTGGAGTTTTGAGTTAAAAATGGAGTGGCTCTAAATTGCAGCAGTGCCATCGAGCAAAGAAAGCTTTTATTGTCCTGCCAAGAAAAATAGGAAACATGCAACAAGTGGCATTCATAGTTAAAGATAATTATACTGTATTCTGCACGGAGGTGTCATGTTGTAAACCGGCAGTCAATATCGGTTATGTAAGAAACACACATTTAATTTACTGAGAATTATCATTTTATTGATATTTGCTCTTGTGGTGCCTGCCCACATAAAACTGCAATATGGGGGACTTGCATAATTAAAGGCAAGGACAGTATCACATCAAGGTAAAGCTCACTCATTGAAATTTTTTTTTTATTTGCAGTGTTGTTTATATGAATTTCCTATCTCAAATGAAAAAAATTCACACTAAGACTTATGCGAGTTTCTACAAGGTCAATATTTTTATTATAGATCGGTACCCATCTCTTACATCATTTTCTTATTTCAGACTCAAAACAAAATAGTTTTTCTGTGTTTATTTCTTCATGAAATTGGACCAGGCAAACGATTTTTCAAGTAAATAATTTCAATGTAAAACAGTCTCATTGAGATCAAAGCCAGTAATAAACACACTATTATCAGCATACATGATGAGCTGAACACTGTTGAAATGAAATATGAAATATGTCAGTTATGTACAAATTCAGCAAAAGTGTGCCTAATACTCTTCATTGAGGTACTAAACAAAATATATAAAGGATGATTTGTTTTTGTTACTGTTCATCTGATTCTTTGAATGGGACTTGATTCAATTATTTCCAATACCTTTGCGAGTGCTGGTAATTAAAAAAAATATATCTACGAACGTGTGCTCCATGCTCTAGCAGATTTCATAGAGTTCCCCGATAGAATATTGAGCTTTTATATTAGCATTGTATGACATGTTAATTGGATGTGAAGCATGTTTGATGTTCACAAATGCATGCCATTTCTATAATTTCGACTCCCTTAATTGTACGAAATGTTGGCACAGAGCTGAACTGTTGCCATTGAATTGGACTCCAAATTGTTGACTGGGGGCCAATATCCAAGTTGGAAATGGTAATTTCCGATTTTGATTTGGCCTCAACTGTTTTGTTAAACTTTGAACAAAGCCATGCTGCCGCGCTGCAATCCATCGCTACGTACCTGGTTCGGCTAGAGCAGCTCTTGAGACACAGTGACAGACACAGAGACCAATTACAATTTTTATTTAAGAAACAGCCAACAAAAGTGAACTGAAAACATGGCAACCGCTCACCCCATACATGGTTGCTATACAAAGGCACACTGCACTTGAACCTTGTCTAGGACGCCTATCGCGTAGGATGCTTTCGAAAAAAAAAAAATCACGGCGTTCCCGTCTCAACGTTAGCGTGCTTGCACACGCGCACACAAAAAAGTTTGCTGCGTTTACCACGCAGACACGAGGCGAACGCGTCCAGAAAGGAAGCAAACCGCGCGCTCAGAGCCGGCGACCCCGGCGGCGACATGTCCCCGAACAGTGGCGCCCTCAGTTGAAATAGCGGGTGCAACTGTAAACTCCCCAAGGACGCGCTTGCCCATTGACGGCGGCGCGACGCAGCAGGCCGCACCCAGTGCGCTTCCATCGAGCGGCCGTGGCTGTGTCTTCTGCTCCCCGCCGCATCGAAAAGCATGCTGTCGTCTCTCCACGCTGCTTTCCAGCACGTGTTTGCGCGCGCGCGCTTGGTTGTTTCTCTCCTCCTCCGACCGCGTTCTGGCCGCCGTCGTGCTCCAACAAACGGGGCAAAAAAAAGAGAGAGAGAAAATAACTGGAATGAAAAAGTGACGGCGCGCTTTTTCGCAAAACTCGTATTGAAACGGTAACGGGATGGTTGTCGGCTTTTTTTTAGGTATCTCGTACCGCTCGTATCTCGCTCCTCTGTTTGTAACTGGCGGTGCCGCAGCAGCCATCGCGGAACCAAGTCGGCCTCAAGAAACAGATATACATCATTATTGCCATCACTTGGCGCTTATAAAGGAAAAACACATACGTCAATCGTTCTATCCTCATACGCGATCCTGCTTCGGGAGCTCAAAACTGCACATTCTCTAGAGGAGATAACTGAACTAGGGATTGCACAGCGTAGCTGTGGAATTAAGAAGACAAAGGTTTACTTGGAGAGATGCCCCCGTCTGCATGGAAAGTCGTCAGGCATTTCCTCGCTCTTCGTCTCGTGGAAAGAGGAAACTGCCGCAAAAATGGCATGCCTCGGCTTCTCGTCAGTGGCCTAGGTCGTTAAGAAACTCCTCATCGGTAAAGGTAGATAGGTCATTGATTTCGGATGGCAGCGCCACAGCAGCGAACTCCCCCTGACCGCCGTCAGCAGGAACCAAAGGGTAAGGCGGCATGATTTGTGCCTTTATAGGGAACGCGTCCTAAACGCGCCGAAAACAGGCACCGCGGCGCCGGTAGTATCGCCTAAAACGTCTGTCCCCAAAGAGTTGAATAGGCCCCATTCAAGTGAGCAGTCGCAAATAGAAAGGAAGCTCCCCAACCAGCGCCCGGAGCACTCGTCGCTGTGTACACGCGTATCAATTCTCAACGAGAAGACTGGACCCTTCATTCTCTGAACAGCATGGGCAGAGACATCAAGAGGTGCCGCCTCAAGTCCTTCAAAATACCTGTAGCTTGCTCTGCCTTCGAGTAAAGAATTCGCGTTCATGTTTTTTTTTAAATATCTGAGCCTGCCAACAAGCACTCTTTGAAAACAATGTCCGCGGCGATAAATTATAATTTCTCACTTTCGAAAGCACCGACAAAAAACGTGCCTCCAGCCCGCCTCTATGCCAGCCCGGTCACAGAAAAAAAGCAAAAATAAGAAACTCCACTAGCAAAGAGCGCCGGCTTTCAGCGCGCAGACGCGCGACCACCCCCCTCATCCTCACTCTCCTGTCGTTGTCAGATGGGGAGGGGATTGACACCCAGAAGGGCTGTGTCCCAGAGTCACATATAACTTATCAGCCCATTATCATCCATTCAACACCTCCGGCAGGTCCCCCCCCCGGGCCATGTGGGGTCTAGGAGAGCTTTTTATTCGAGGTGAGGGCCCTACCCGGACAAGGGGGCCGCCGCGCGATGCCCCCACAAAAGTGAGTGGCATCTTACGCAAATACGGCTTGCAGCGCCATCGTGGCATTGAGCCAACGAGGCGGACCTTCATGACAACGCAACGAGGGCCACTAAGGACGACCATTCCCTGTAATAGGATCATTGCGACACAGAGTGTTCTACCCTTAACCGAGAAAATCACAGATGGCCCGCACCAAATCTTCGAGAACCTCCGCTCGCCAAGAATGCGACGTTCCCGCTGCAGGCAGAACCAGACCTCCTTCCGTACCTTTGCAGTTATTTCATGGAGGCCAGGAACTTTGCTGTTGTATGCGGCCGCGCAGCGTGCCAGCCATACTTGGTACGCATACTCCACGAGCAGGAGGACGAACTAGTTAACGGCTACGCCTGGCAACGGATTCAGGTATTGCACAGTCTGGTACGGTATACCCGGAAGCTAGAAGAGATTAGCTACATGACGGAGAAGCGCTTCTGGAAGAAGACACTGTGAAAATATGTGCACAGTGTCCTCTCTACCACCACAAGCCAGACAAGTTGGTCGCAAGCTGGCCCATGTAAACGCCGGAGCCTTGATGAGGAGGACTCCCTTGGCGAAGAGGTACATAAAGGGCGCTCTGCTTGCTTCAAAAAAATCCGCTGTGATATACCGCCAGCTGGGCTTAACATTGACAAGGTCTTACTGGCGGAGGTGAGGAGGGAGATTTGGAGTCAGAAGCCTAATTCCTTTAGAGGAACCGAAACCACATCAATGTCCGCCTCCGCCTTACGGAGATGCTGAAGTCAGGTAGCGGCCTGAGCATAAAAAGAGGATGGAGAGCCCGACCATGGCACGCAATGAGAATATGTGCTCTGGGCGAAAAGGCGGAGTCGAGTACTCAGAAAAAGCGAAGTCAGGCTTCGAGTTAGAGGCATGTTCGAGTTCAATGCCACTTGGGTCCACCTGACGTGCAAGGCTAAGGCTACGATGTCCAGGTCGGAGATGCCAAGGCCTCCCCTGTCCCTAGGCAGCTTCACCACAAGTCTTTTGACCTTGTCCGGAGCTCCACTCCACAAGAAACAGAAAAGGATCCGCTCCATGGCGGAACTTCATCCGCGCCGACAAAGGTGTTACGCCGACGACATAGGTCAGCACTGAGAACAGGAGGAACAGCGTGATAGTGGCCCGAGCCGTGAGCGGACACAAGAGCTTCTCATACTCTCTTGCCCTCGATTCAATTTTCTTTTGAGCAGAGGACCAATTCCTGTCTGAAAGACCTTTCGAATTAAAGTGAAAACCAAGGAGGTGGACTTCAGCCTTCACGGGAAGACCATGAGCAGGCTGAGAACTGGATGGTGCACACCCAAAATAGAGGGTGGCACTCTTCGGCCTATTAACCTTAGCCCCACTCGCCTTACAGTACACCTCCATGACATCCAGAACGGAGGAGACAGAAGCCTCGTCCGGGACGACAATGGTTAGGTAATCTGCATAGGCAAAGATGGGAGCTGGTGGAGGACCTGGCGGGAGCGGAAAACGAGGTATTCGACTGTCTCGAGAGAGCCTTTGTAAGAGGGGTTCAAATGCGAGCACGTAGAGAGCAGGAGATAGAGGGCATCCTTGCTTAGCTCCACGGCCCACGTCGAAAGCTTCTAAGGTGCGACCTAGCACAGTAATGGCCGAAAGTGGCCTCGAATATAGAACTCTAACCATGCGTTGGAACTCAGTCTATACCAGCTTCCTCCAGGACTTGAAATTAGTATGGATGACTGACCACATCAAATGCCTTTTCCTGGTCAAAAGAACAAAGAATACCCTGCATATTTTTATGTTGAGCCCAAAGGAAAAGGTCCCTGAGGGCAAAACCGTGAAGTTGAGTGGAACAACCAGGAACACTAAAAGCCTGATATGGACCTATGATATCTGGAAGGAAGGAAGTCAAACGAGAGGACAAACACTTGGCTATGAGTTTATAGTCGACGTTCAGGAGCGTGATAGGACGCCAGGCTCGCAGGTCAGTGCGTCTCGACTCATCCTTACAAAGGAGAGTGATCCGCCCTTCCATTTGAGTACCTGAAAGCATCCCCTCACCCAGGAGCCTATTTACAAGGGCGGTGAAAGGCTTCCGAGCTGCCCCCAGAACTTGACATCAAACTCAGTATTAAGACCATCTGAGCCTGGGCTACGGTTTCTATGGAACGACTTAAGCGCCGCTTCTAGTTCTATCTCATCTAAAGGAGCTCCTGATAGGTGAACTTGGTTCGAGGGGGTTTCGAATGGAAAAGTAGCTGTGCTTGTAGCTGGAGCCTGATAAAGAACGAAATAAAACTTCCATGCTGCTTTAAGAACAGCGTCCGAAATGTTGTAGATGGACCCCGTAACCGGGTCTACCAATTCTGTGAGGGAAGTCTCCGTGCGCGCTAAGCGGCGTCGGAGGAGGTGCCTGCTGCACCAATGTTCCCTCTCCCACTGCTCGGCGCGCGCCATAACCCTAAGACCATCCCAGCATCGCTGGAGCAATGTTCGGAGCCGGATGCGCGAGGCGAGTACTTCAGTGACCCTTGGCCAGCAGAAAGAGGTTTGGAAAAGCAGGAGGATGACACCAGAGACGATGGTAATCTCCGGTCGCTCCTTACGTGCCCGCCTCATTCCTTCCGCCTTGACACAGTCACGCACGTCTGCCTTAATGCCATCCCATCCAGCATCGTCTAAACCTAAGTTGGACTGGAGAGAATTTCTAAGAATACCGGAGACTTTCTTAACGATATCCTGGTCCGCTAAAAGCCGCGAGTTTAGGCGCCAAGTCTCCTTCACGCGAGGGACCAGGATCCCATCACTGAAGCGAAGGATGACACACTTGTGATCACTCAACGCGGAGGGGACCGACAACATGGAGTGCATGCCAGGAACCAGTGTTGGAGGAGGAGGAGGAGGAAGATGAGAAGGAAAGGCAGGGAGGTTAAACGGTAAAGGAACCGGCTTGCTACCCTGCACCGGGGGAGAGGGATAGGTGGGTATAAATGTTGTGGGTGAGAGAGGGATGGGTGAAGACAGTACAATCACATTACAGGCATGTCACATGACATCACGTCACAGTCATATCACGTAACATAAAAATCATAGTCTTTCGATCAGTCCTGTGCTTTTCATAAAGCGAAGCAGTGTCTGGGAGGCCTTCACCGCAGACGATCGCCGTGGCCAGGAACCTAGGATCTTAATTTCAGTCAGTGAGCGTTCATCTAGACGCTCCAGCGCACGGCATAGACACTGTCTTTCCTCGCTGTATATGAGGCACTCACAAATAATGTGGCATATAGTCTCGTCGCACCCGCAGTTTGTACATACAGGGCTATTTGCTATACCTATCACAAGAGAATAAGAGTTTTTAAATGCTACACCAACCCACAGGCGGCACAGCAAAGTTTCTTCACATCGGGGTAGGCCAGGTGGAAGCCGGAGCTTCAGGTCAGGGTCCAGGGATTTTAGGCGGCAGTTTGCAAACTGGTCAGAATTCCACAAGGAGAGCATGTGTTCCCGCGCAAGTACGCGAAGCCTGCCCGCTGCGTCTGCCCTGGAAAATGGAATCAACACACAATCGCTGTCTTGGTGAGCTGTTCGTGCGACCTCGTCCACCCGGAGATTGCCCGCTATGCCGCTGTGTCCTGGAAGCCATTGGTAGATGATGTCATGTCCTCCATTTATGGCATAGTGATGAAGTTGTCGTATTTCCGCGACGAGTTGCTCATGGGCTCCACGGCGAAGAGCCGCTTTTAAGGCTTGCAGAGCTGCTTTTGAATCTGTGAAAATAGGCCATCGTTGAGGGCTTTGCTGACTAATATGCCGAATAGCGACAAGTAGAACGGTCAGTTCTGCGCCTGTTGAAGAAGTACGGTAAATTGTCCTAACTTTTACTTCTGTAGTAATTGCGGGTGTGACCATTGTGACGATCCCTCCCATGTGTCCCCGCCAGAGCGTCTTCTCTACGGCAGCCGAACCGGTCTGCGTGGGGGAAGAAGCGGGAAGGGAAAGAGGTAATAAACGCTCTCCCCGCGTACAGCGAGGAGGGCCAGTTTGTCTCCCGCTAGCAATGTGTACGGTCTCCTTTCTGGGCGCCTCATCCCGCGCCTTTCTCAGGGCACGTTGGTGACCCGGGCATAGACGTCTTCGGGCTCGGCCCGTAACAACCGCCATAACAACCATGGAGCCTGAAGAACTCATGGCATTCACTGAACCGTCGGTGTAGACGTGCATACGATTTGCATGGTACTCATGGAAGTATTCAAGAGTGATTTGTTTTAGTTCTGTCGGCGATAGCTCGACCTTCTTCCTGAGGCCGGGTATTGAAAGAAGCACGTGTGGTTGACGCAGGATCCATAGTGGAGAGAATGGTTTAGATGCGGGTGTAAACTGGGACGGCAGAATAGTGTGATGCTCATCAACGGTCTCTGTAAACGTGTACGTGGCCTGGTAATAGGAAGACTGGTCAAATGATGACCGGGAACCCGGGTGATGTGTCGGAAATGTGCCCTCAGGGCGTCAACTGTTATGTAAGTAGATATGAGATGCTCCTGTGCAATCAAAATGGCAGCAGCCGTGGAGGCACATTTCGGCAATCCCAGGCAGGTTTGCAGAGCTTGAGCTTGAACGCTCTGTAGAATTCCTAAGTTGGTTTTCTCGACATTTCCAAGTGCAGGTAAGCTGTACCGGAGAAATCCCATAAATAATGCATGGTACAGCTGTAGCATCGACCGCGCGGACGCTCCCCATGACTTTCCCCCAATAAAGGCAAGTATGTGAGCAATTGCTGTCAGCCTCTTTTTCATGAATGAAATATAGGGAATCCACGAAAGATTTCTGTCGATGATCACTCCCAGAAAGTGATGGCTGCTTTCGTAGGGTATTGCTTTTCCATCAATACATACGGTATAAGGTGACATGTTCTTGCGTGTAAATGCAACTAGCGAACACTTTTCAGTTGATATTTGTAGACCACGTAGGTGGAGGTAGGTCGCAACTATACTTGCCACCTTTTGAAACCTCGCTCTAACCTGTGGGCGCGTAACTCCTGATGCCTAGATACAGATGTCGTCCGCTTATATTGAAAGTTGCGCCGACTGTGGAATTAAGTCAACAAGCCCGACAAGAGTAAGATTGAAGAGTGTTGGGCTTAGTACTCCACCCTGTGGGATTCCACAGCAAGTGAAATTAGAAGATGTTGGGCCATCCTCAGTCTGCATAAAGTAAGATCTGTTGGATAAATAACTGCGTACCCAGCAAAAAACAGGACCGCCGAGCTCGGCAGCTTCCAGAGCGTCCAAAATGGCCTGGTGAGTGACGTTGTCATATGCGCTCTTGATATCCAGGAACAACGCCGCGGGTAAGCGCTTCAAAATTTTTTGGCGTTGTACAGATGATACCAGGTCCACCACGTTGTCAATTGAAGAGCGTCCACGTCGAAACCCTGATATTATATCTGGATATATGCAGTAGTGTTCCAGGTGCCACTCAATACGTGTAAGCAGCATTCTTTCCAGTACTTTACCAACGCAACTAGCCAGTGCAATTGGACGGTATGATGTCAAGTCCAGAGGCGATTTGCCAGGTTTTAGGAGCGGAACTAAACGACTGCACTTCCACTCGTCTGAAACTGTACCCTCACTCCATGATTTGTTGTAATATTCCAAAAGAGCGTGCCTAGCTTCTTGTCCTAGATTTCCAAGCGCATGGTATGTTACACCGTTGAGACCCAGCAATGATGACCGTCTACAAGATGCCAGCGCAGAGTCAAGTTCTTCTATGGAGAAGAAAAGGTCCATTCGTGAATCCCGTGAAGCTGGAACATCGTTGAAATGTAGCGTTGCCGTTGGAGTCGATTGGCCTGCTACCCTAGCGCAGAAATCTTCTGCTATCTCGACCTCACTACGCCTTTGATATAGTGCGAGAGATTTGAATGGATAGAGCTGTTTAGGGGATGCTCGGAGACCACGAACGACATTCCAGATGCGTGATAAAGGCTTGCGGGGATCAAGCGTTTCACAGAATGACCGCCAACGTTTTTCCTGGAGGGCTTGCATTCAGCGCTGAATTGTCTTTTGCTGGCGCCTCGCATCTCTGAGGTCGAGGCACGACTTCGTGCGTCGGTATCTCCGCTCAGCCCTCCGTCGCAGTGCTCGCAGGCGCTGTAATTCCGTGTCAAACTCTTTGTAGGTAGGCACTGGGGTGAAGAAAGACGTCGCGTTTATCATGGCCTCCCTAATTTTCTCTTCAATACTTGCAAAGAGGTCTGCTGTGCAAGCATCTTCCTAAGTGCTTGAAATGCCGACCAAACGATGTGGCGTATTCGTGGGACTGACGTGGATGTGGAAAGGCCATTAATGATTACGTATGTAGGAATGTGGTCACTTTCGTGTGTTTCTATATCTGCAAACCATTGGACGTTGTTGGTAAGGCATCGAGAAACGAAAGCTAAATCAAGACAGCTACTGTAAGTTGCCCCTCGAATAAAAGTCGGTGTACCGTCATTAAGACACTGCAGGTCATGATCAGAGACGAAGGACACAAGCTTTCTTCCCTTGAGGTTCATTCGAACACTTCCCCACATCATGTGGTGAGCGTTAAAGTCTCTTATAATGATCCAAGGGCCAGGTGTAATCGCCATCAAGTCGCTCAATCGTGTGGCGTCAAAACGACTTGATGGCGACATATACGCACCCACAAGTGTAAACGTGAGATTGCGCTTCTTCACTGTCAGGCAAACGTACTGGTTGTCGTTGCTGGGAGTAACCGGATGGATTACATATGTGAGTTCTCGCCGAATATAAATGATGACCTTGCTGTTTCCCTGGTGCGTTGGAGATCCAAATGCCCCGTAGCCTGACAGTCGTAAGATCTTTGGTACATTCGGCTTACAAATAACAAGGATGGGGATGAGATTTGCATGAAGATATTGTCGAATATCTGTAATCCGGGACTGAATCCCACGGGCATTCCATTGAAAAATAAAGGCGTCCCTGAGTGCTTTTCCAAAAGTTAATGCTGGGAGAGCCATTGTGTCTGCTACTGTAGAGCCGCTAGAACTGGTGTTAGCGCGTTCACAACCTGTTAGTGCATTCTGTGCTGCTGGTGTGTGCAGACTACATAGCACACCGCGGATTGCATTCATCATGGACGTGAGAATGGCAATTACCTTAGGTCTTGGCCATGTCCCACATCATGATTTTTCTCTAGCTCGACAGTAGGTGCAAGACATTCGGTTCGCGGCAAGTTTCCTGGCCCAGCGGACGTGGAAGGTTTTGGTAGCGGTGGCCAGTTGACGTCTGAGGCACCACCTTCAGATGCACCGCCCGTCGAGATCCCTTGGTTTAAAACTGCAGGCATAGGAGTATGACAAGATGTGGAAGTGTTTGAGGCCTTGCTATCAAAATTAACTGCTTTCTTAGATGATCTTCGGCGACGCGAACGCCGCCTTCGCACCTTAGCAGCGGCCTCTCTATGTGTAGAATGATCACGCCCCATTTGCTTCAGCATTGCCCGTTCTGTCTTTAAGCGGGGGCAGTCCTTTGAGGAGGAGCCATGAGGGCCATAACAGTTTGTGCACTTCAGAACATTCACTCGGCAAATGTCGCCGCTATGTGATTCGGAGCATCTAGCACACACGATGGAATTTTTGCAGACCGCACTTACGTGCCCGATATTCATACACTTTCTGCATTGAAGTGGCTTGGGCACGAAAGGCCGGACCGGGTGTCGGAAATGTCCAACCTTCACATGCGATGGTATGTAGTTCTCCCTTGAAAGTGAGCTTGATGTATTTCGATCTCCCGAGGCGCTACACTTGCGGTATGGAGGTGCTATTTGATGCTGGTTTGATTAAGACTGGTAGATCAGTGTCAGCGATGGTCTCGTCAACATTGTAGATGACGTCGGCTATAGTGCCACTGTCCTGAGGAATATGGGAGCGCACACTGATGTCGCCGAGTTTGTTCATGGCGGTCAATCTCTCCAATGCGCTCCGCTCCATGACATCAATGGCAATTATGTTTTTGTAGGGATTCACTCTAACGTCTTTAATCTTTCCAGGGACGAGGCTTTCAAGGAACACAGACGTGACTTGCCTGTTGAGTTGATTCAGATTGTCTGTTGGCGTCTCTGGCACAAACAAGACAGTGTGTGTCGGAGGGCCTCGCGTAGTGATTACCGTGGACATGCTTGATGAGGACGAATCTTGTCGACGGTGTAGCCTTCGCTTTGCTTTCTTGCTAAGCACCGGCACGAACCCATCGTCGTCGGCAGAAGAGTCATCATTAGCAGGCGAGGACAGCACGGTGGCCTGGCTGCTTGCGTCACTCGAGTTGTAGAGGCGCTTCCTCTGGGCGACTGCTGCCGACGCACCGGGTTCCACAGGAGGCCCGAGTGTCCACTTGCATCGCCGTGCGAAAAAGAGAGCGGTACCGCCCGGTTATGTCACAAATTCCAAAAAACAACGGAGACGGGAACGCAGCGTTCTGATAAAGAACAACTTCTTCCCAGTGTTGGAGAAACATAGAAACGGTCTAGCCTACTCTGAATGCGCCTCCCAGTCCAAGTCATCCCTGACTGTCCTGAGCGGAGCACTCTCTAGGCATCAACCAGATCTAGCTTCTCGATCCAGCACCGTCTAAACCTGAGTTGGACTGGAGAGAATTTCTAATACCGGAGACTTCCTTAACGATCTCCTGGTAATCTAAAAGTCGCGAGTTGAAGCGCCAAGTCCCCTTCCCGCGAGGTACCAGGATATAATCACTGAAGCGAAGGATGACACACTTGTGATCACTCAACGCGGAGGGGACCGACTACATGGAGTGCATGCCAGGAGCCAGTGTTGGAGAAACATACAAACGGCAAGTGCCCGCGCTCCCTGCCTATCCTGCTCCTTGGGCGGAGTGCCTCGAGAAGAGAGGCCATCCGCCCTGTCAAGGACACAGTTGAAATCACCGACCAGATCTATCCTGGATTGACCTATTAGCTGGGAGTCAAGGTGCTTGTAGAAGGCACCCTGAGCGCGACCATTATTCGGAGCGCAGACGTTAACTATGCGAATGCCAGAATCAAGATCCACAGACAGGACGCGGCCCTCAGCATTCCTGGAGTGGCGCAAAACCGAGCCACGGAAGCATGGCATGAGAATAATACCAACCCCACTGGAACCCGAAGCGCCATAGCTTCAGTAAGACCTGGTGCCAAATGTTCTGTCGAAGCTCCTGATCTGGTCAAGACGATGGGTGTAGGTCTCTTGCAAAACCAAAATATCTATGTGTTTAGAACGAGCAAGCTGAACGATCTCAGCTTGCCTTCTCCCGCTCCGCGTGCACGTGCGGCTGCCTGTGACCCGCGCTCCCGAGCGAGCGGGCTGCGCAGACTCCGGAGTATAGGGGAGAAAACCTGGGCCAGGGGGCGCTTCGCCGCTCTGTGCGTCAGCGCCCTCCATGGAGACCCCGTCAAAACCTCCGCGCAGTGCGGCCGCGTCGTCTGCTCCCAGCCGCATAGAAAAGCATGCTGTCGTCTGCTCCGCGCTGCTTTCCAGCACGTGTTTGCGCGCGGGCGCTCGGTTGTTTCTCTCCACCTCCGGCCGCATTCTGGCCGCCGTCGCGCTCCAACAAAGGGGGCAAGAAAAAAAAACTGGAATGAAAAAGTGACGGCGCGCTTTTTCGCAAAACTCGTGAAAGTGTTTTTCTCTCTTTCGTGTTGAAACGATGGTTGTCGTTTTTTTTAGGTATCTCGTACCCCTCGCATCTCGCACCTCTGTTTGTAACTGGCGGTGCCGCAGCAGCCATCGCGGAACCACGTCGGCCTCAAGAAACAGATATATGTCATTAATGCCATTACTCGGCGCTTATAAAGGGAAAACACATACGTCAATCGTTCTATCCTCATACGCGATCCTGCTTGGGGAGCTCAAAACTGCGCATTCGCTAGAGGAGATAACTTAACTAGGGATTGC
Source organism: Amblyomma maculatum (assembly GCF_055883805.1). Lineage (NCBI taxonomy): Eukaryota > Metazoa > Arthropoda > Arachnida > Ixodida > Ixodidae > Amblyomma > Amblyomma maculatum. Next base: position 16,543,657 of record NW_028146738.1, read on the forward strand.
ACAGCGTAGCCGTGGAATTAAGAAGACAAAGGTTTACTTGGAGAGATGTCCCCGCCTGCTTGAAAAGTTGTCAGGCATTTCCTCGCTCTTCGTCTCGCGGAGAGAGGAAACGGCCGAAAAAATGGCATGCCTCGGCTTCTCGTCAGTGATTCAGGTCGTTAAGAAACCCCTCATCGTTGAAGGTAGATAAGTCATTGATTTTGGATGGCAGCGCCCCAGCAGCGAACTCCCCCTGACCGCTGTCAGCAGGAACCAAAGGGTAAGGCGGCATGCTTTGTGCCTTTGTAGGGAACGCGTCCTAAACGCGCCGAAAACAGGCACCACGGTGCCGGCAGCATCGCCTAAAACGTCTGTCCCCAAAGAGTTAAATAGGCCCTTTTCAAGTGAGCAGTCACAAATGGAAAGGAAGCTCCCCAACCTGTGCCCGGAGCACTCGTCGCTGTGTACACGCGTATCAATTCTCAAAGAGAAGGCTGGACCCTTCATTCTCTGAACAACATGGAAGAGACATCAAGAGGTGCCGCCTCAAGTCCTTCAAAATACTTGTCGCTTGCCTCTGCCTTCGAGTACCGAATTCGCGTTCATGTTTTTTTTTTGTCTGAGCCTGCCAACAAGCGCTCTTTGAAAACAATATCCACGGCGATCAATTAATCATAATTTCTCACTTTCGAAAGCACCGATAAAAAGCGTGCCTCCAGCCAGCCTCTATGTCAGCCGGGGCACAGAAAAAAAGCTAAAATAAGAAACACCACTGGCAGAGAGCGCCGGCTTTGCGCGCACAGACGCACGACCATTCCCCCTCGTCCTCACTCTCCTTCTCCCGCTCCGCTTGCACGTGCGGCTGCCTGTAGCACGCGCTCCCGAGCGAGTGGGCTGCGCAGACTCCGCAGATAGGGAACCAAAGCTGGAGTTTTCTCCGCGACGCCAGCGCTTGGTTTCCAGCGGAGCGGAGAGCAACTACAAAACCTACGCGCATCCGCGCCCGCGCTGCGCGCGGCTATCTGCGGAGTCTGCGCAGCCCACTCGCTCGGGAGCGCGTGCTACAGGCAGCCGCACGTGCAAGCGGAGCGGGAGAAGGAGAGTGAGGACGAGGGGGAATGGTCGTGCGTCTGTGCGCGCAAAGCCGGCGCTCTCTGCCAGTGGTGTTTCTTATTTTAGCTTTTTTTCTGTGCCCCGGCTGACATAGAGGCTGGCTGGAGGCACGCTTTTTATCGGTGCTTTCGAAAGTGAGAAATTATGATTAATTGATCGCCGTGGATATTGTTTTCAAAGAGCGCTTGTTGGCAGGCTCAGACAAAAAAAAAAACATGAACGCGAATTCGGTACTCGAAGGCAGAGGCAAGCGACAAGTATTTTGAAGGACTTGAGGCGGCACCTCTTGATGTCTCTTCCATGTTGTTCAGAGAATGAAGGGTCCAGCCTTCTCCTTGAGAATTGATACGCGTGTACACAGCGACGAGTGCTCCGGGCACAGGTTGGGGAGCTTCCTTTCCATTTGTGACTGCTCACTTGAAAAGGGCCTATTTAACTCTTTGGGGACAGACGTTTTAGGCGATGCTGCCGGCACCGTGGTGCCTGTTTTCGGCGCGTTTAGGACGCGTTCCCTACAAAGGCACAAAGCATGCCGCCTTACCCTTTGGTTCCTGCTGACAGCGGTCAGGGGGAGTTCGCTGCTGGGGCGCTGCCATCCAAAATCAATGACTTATCTACCTTCAACGATGAGGGGTTTCTTAACGACCTGAATCACTGACGAGAAGCCGAGGCATGCCATTTTTTCGGCCGTTTCCTCTCTCCGCGAGACGAAGAGCGAGGAAATGCCTGACAACTTTTCAAGCAGGCGGGGACATCTCTCCAAGTAAACCTTTGTCTTCTTAATTCCACGGCTACGCTGTGCAATCCCTAGTTAAGTTATCTCCTCTAGCGAATGCGCAGTTTTGAGCTCCCCAAGCAGGATCGCGTATGAGGATAGAACGATTGACGTATGTGTTTTCCCTTTATAAGCGCCGAGTAATGGCATTAATGACATATATCTGTTTCTTGAGGCCGACGTGGTTCCGCGATGGCTGCTGCGGCACCGCCAGTTACAAACAGAGGTGCGAGATGCGAGGGGTACGAGATACCTAAAAAAAAACGACAACCATCGTTTCAACACGAAAGAGAGAAAAACACTTTCACGAGTTTTGCGAAAAAGCGCGCCGTCACTTTTTCATTCCAGTTTTTTTTTCTTGCCCCCTTTGTTGGAGCGCGACGGCGGCCAGAATGCGGCCGGAGGTGGAGAGAAACAACCGAGCGCCCGCGCGCAAACACGTGCTGGAAAGCAGCGCGGAGCAGACGACAGCATGCTTTTCTATGCGGCTGGGAGCAGACGACGCGGCCGCACTGCGCGGAGGTTTTGACGGGGTCTCCATGGAGGGCGCTGACGCACAGAGCGGCGAAGCGCCCCCTGGCCCAGGTTTTCTCCCCTATAGCCGCGCGCAGCGCGGGCGCGGATGCGCGTAGGTTTTGTAGTTGCTCTCCGCTCCGCTGGAAACCAAGCGCTGGCGTCGCGGAGAAAACTCCAGCTTTGGTTCCCTATAGTGAACTACTCCGGAGACAGCCGTGCGCTGCGCGGGCGTGGATGCACGTAGGCACGGCTGGTCTCGAGGGAGAGAGCGCTTCAAGAGCGCGCGCTCTCTCCCTCAAGACCGGCCGTGGCGTAGGTTTTGTAGTTCCTTTCCGCTCCGCTAGAAACCGAGCGCTGGCGTCGCGGAGCGGCTAAAAACCAATGGCGTAGCGAGCGCCACCCGGCGCTACCCGACGTCGCCGACGCGCAAATACACCCCAGCATTCATCACGAGCCGTGAAGATGGAGCCTTGCTATACAGACAGCGACCGCGCGCGTTTCAGGCACTGTTGCGGAAAGGCTGCTAGAAGACATTCGAGTAAATCCCATCGTCTATTGAGACGGGAAAAAAAGATGTCTGGAATGCAATCTGTCAGCAGCGCGGCCCGGGCACAGCTGTGAGCATTTCGCTGCAGTGCATACTTCGCTACGGTGCGTAATGTGCCATGCCCGTTTTAATGCAGTGCTCGAGGAGGTGTAACTATGGTGCTTCCCTTATCTGCAGTACTTTCAGTGGAAGAATAGCAGAAACTGCGGAAGCGGATTTGCATATAGTTGTGATCGGTGCACGCCGGAATCGAAGGCCATCGATTTGGCGATGCGGAATGGCAGAGGCTCAACAACCTGAGAATTCGCGAAATCGATGGAAACTACAGCCCATCGAGAGTGATCATCATGACTGTGTAATCTATGAATATTGTTACATATATGCCCTGCGTCGCTGGATGTTGAAGAACAGGACGATCAACAGTAGTGACGCGAAAGGAAGACGAAGCTGGAGCAACGGTAGCTGTTACTACGAGAAGGTTGGCTAGAACCAAGGTAGCGTAAGAGGGTTCTAGCACAGCTTTCGCCCTCGCTCTTGATCACGTTCTACGTGACGCTGGCGGTAACAAAGGACGTTCCACGTCCGCCGCCTTGGCTGAGGGTGGCGCTGGTGAACACTCTCAAGGTTCGTATACAGACAACATAAATTCCCAAGAAAGTAGCGGGGGGGACAGCGGCCGATGTAGCTCAGTTGGAAGAGCACCGGACGCGTTATTCGGAGGTCGTGGGTTCGGTTCCCACCATCGGCACGTTGTTTTTTCTTCTATTTTGTGTTTAATTATCTTTCCCCTAAACAGATTACATTACTAATCTCTGTGATCATCCAAGTAAATATTAAAAAAAAAGACATAAAATACCATCCCCAACGCTTTCCTTGGCCTCGCCGACTGTTGGCTTCTTTCCTTCATGTATTATAACGAGCACCCTCATTTCCACTTAATTGATCTGCTTGTAGCTTACGGGGGTCTTGGTTCTGGCAGTCTTGAAGCCATAGGTAGCGTAAGAGGGTTCTAGCACAGCTTTCGCCCTCGCTCTTGATCACGTTCTACGTGACGCTGGCGGTAACAAAGGACGTTCCACGTCCGCCGCCTTGGCTGAGGGTAGCGCTGGTGAACACTCTCAAGGTTCGTATACAGACAACATAAATACCCAAGAAAGTAGCAGGGGGGACAGCGGCCGATGTAGCTCAGTTGGAAGAGCACCGGACGCGTTATTCGGAGGTCGTGGGTTCGGTTCCCACCATCGGCACGTTGTTTTTTCTTCTACTTTGTGTTTAATTATCTTTCCCCTAAACAGATTACATTACTAATCTCTGTGATTATCCAAGTAAACATTAAAAAAAAAGACATAAAGTACCATTCCCAACGCTTTCCTTGGCCTCGCCGACTGTTGGCTTCTTTCCTTCATGTATTATAACGAGCACCCTCATTTCCCCTTAATTTAACTAGAGTTTTCAATTCTTCCAGACTCTCAGCTAGCAGCACAATATCATCTGCATACATCAAACCGGGGAGGCGCTGCTCTACCGCCTTTCCACCTAATCTATATGACAGGTTAAAACTTGCATCCTCCGTTCCATTTTATGATATAAAGCATGAACAGCAGCGGTGATAGAGGACAACCTTGTTTTAATCCTTTGCATACCTTGACAGCCTCCGTACTTCTTATCCCTTCCCATTAAATTTCTACTTTGTTAACCCGGTATATTTCCTGTAGGAACTCTGTTATCTCATAACCAATACCTTCTTCATTTAATATGCTCCAGAGGAGTTCCCTGTTTACGTTGTCGTACGCCCCGTTTATGTCCAGGAAGGCCAAATACAAAGGTCTATTTTCCACTCTAGATATTTCAATGCATTGGATAAGCACGAACAGGTTATCATCTAAGAGCCTACCATTTCTAAAGCCGTTCTGAAGTTCTCCAAATATCTTGTTATTTTCTACCCATGTTTGCACCTTTAATTTCACCGCCTGCATCGATCCTAGTCGAGATCGATCAGAGTCGCCACCTAGCGGCATAGCGGCGAAACCTACCCAGTATGACGCGGCCGGACGGCCGGTCTCGAGGGAGAGTATCGGACGCAGAGCAGTGCACTTCGCCAGGACTGCAAAAGAATGCGCCTTGTTCCCTCCTTCCTCCCGTAACAGTAGTAGTAGTAGTAGGAAGAGCAAGCACGCTCTCCCCCGAGACCGGCCGTGAGTGTGGATGTTGCGTGCCTGCCCGCAGTGATTTGCGTGCGCGCATGCGGCGTGTACAAGAGTGCTTTTTGTTTGTTTCGCAGTTCCTGCGCGCTTTTGCTTACATATCTGTCTTTTGCAAAAGAAATATGAACAGGCTTATACGCCATGCTTCATTAAAAATATATATATATATACTTGTCCATATCGAGTATGTTACGCTGGAAAGGACATCATGAGTCGCGGTCTTCGGCGCTTAATTGAGATTCTTCGACAATCGGTGTCTCAAACGAAACGCTGCTGTCGTTAGGCGCCGTGTCAAAGCTAAACAGGTTGCTGCCGTCAATACAACTTAGTGCAAACGGCCAAAAAATAGCATATTGCCTTTTTTGTTTGGAATACCGCAAATGCTGAAATATGCGATCGCAGACAGCTTCACAGAGAAATCCAGTTTGAACGAGCCACTCTACTCTGCCTTCTGTATCCCCGTACAGTTGTCTGAGTGCCTTTTTTTTTGCTGTTAAACCTCTGTCGCGGTGTCTCAGTTGTAGGGCGCTCGACGATTTGACCGCACGTTAAACAATCCCACGTGGACAACGACACCGAGGCCCGCCCTTACATCATCCGTCATATAGCCGATGTCGCATGGCACGTTACACCCATATATGCATTTCATTTCTTTTTTTTTGTTGTTGAAGGATTCTGCGCATCCATAACAGTGGTAATGATCGAGCACATTTTGCTTTAGAGAAATGGTCGAACGTTTGAGAAACAAGTTTTCGCAATACCTGTTACACTAAATATCACATAATACACATCGATGAATGTACACCGGTAGCCCATAGAATCATTAATACCCCTTCTCATCTGTGCTGTCTTTCGAGCAAACTTGTTGTTTCTGACAAGGTGAGTAAATGAGTTTTATACCGGCTTAATCATCAGTGTTTAGTTTGGGAATAATTACATGTAGTTAGTTGTTGTTGTTCTTGTGGCTGTAGGAAAATGGAAAAGAAAATGCACGGGGCTGCTACTGGGTCTGTAGCTGAGCCACCTCCACTGCCCCATGCATACAGAAGAAAAGAAAGAAAAGGAAGAGGGAGAGAAAGACGCGCGCCGCAACAACAGCCGTTGTCCCCCACCGAAGCGGTGGCGGGTGCAATGACGGCCTACAACAGATAAAAATACAAATGCGCGCAATCCTTGCACTTGCAGTCCGGCCTGAACGCGCATATTGGCCGAGTGATCGACGCCGCACGCGCCACTGGTGCTGTGGTTGTGTCTCGACCCTGCCCACTCACCTCTCTGTACCCGCCAAGGCAAAGCCAGTTGAGTCAAAGATTGCAATGAGGGACAATAGAGCATCTCCAAGTGCTCGCTCTTATGCGACCACTGTGGAAATAGCAGCTGCGTCTGCAACTACGCCCCAAGTATGACCGACTGCATTTCCTCACGCGCCTTTGCTACAGTGCGACCATCACCACACGTGTCCCAGCCTCAAGTGGTTTCCATTAGGTAGCATCTAGGGCAGAAGAAACGGCCATACGGCAATGCAGCCCAGCCTTCAAAGCATCACGCAACGCCTGATCCCCCCCTCCTTCCCCCCGCACTCAAGAAAGTCGCTGGCAGTAACCCGCGCTCCTCTCCGCCTTCGGCGTCGTGGGTTCCGGGGGTATTCGCCTGTAGGAGGCTCTTCGAACAAGGCACTGAACAACTGAACCACCCTCGAATCATCGGCTTCTGATGAACAAAACGCCAGCTGGGTGATGATGATGATCATTATGATGATGATGATGAGTCTGTGGTCATTCCCTTCGTATCGGGAGATCAACGGGGTCCCCCGGATCAGACCAAATAGTTGTAAAAAAAACATTCTAAAACAGCGCAAAAGAACAGGGACGAGAGAACGAAACGTACAACACGAGCGCTGACTTACAACTGATTTATTGAACATAAGCGAGCAATATATAAGAAGAAAACTGGGTGATAAAACCAGAAGTAGTCGACGTCAAACACGGTGTAGGGGGCCGTAAAAGCCATAAGAGCGTGGTAGGTTGATGAGGGTAAAAGACGATATAATCTAAAAAGAGATGATTGAAGTGAACAGATACATTCGAAAGATGGGAAGCAGTTAATGTGACAAGGTGTAAAGAGCCATAAAAACGATAAAAGCGAAGCATCGAAACATGATCAAATTGATAAAATATACAAAAGGAGTGGAATGCATAAAATTGACAGGTTACTGCTAAAAACTGCTTGAACTTTAACGGCGAGTTAAACGATGGCGATCAATGTTCTGCAGATAGAAACCTTATTCATTTGTCGGACAGAAGCACAGACGGAGCACTGACACAGGTGTATTTATTAGTTTTTATGTTAAAAGCCTCAATCACTTCCCTAGTCAGTTGATCCGCGTGATGTCCTATGACTGCATTGTTGAAAATCTGGTAGACATTCGCTGCAGTTTTTGATATGGTCTGCGATATGTCCTTTGTCGCCTTTTTGCACATTTTTGTTGTGTTCTCGCAAACGATCATTGATGCATCTTCCTGTCTGTCCGATGTATTTGTCACCACATGTTAAGGGGATTGAATAGATGACTTCGTTTTCACATGGGATGAAATGCTTTTTATGATTGGTCCTGCAGGTTCTTACGGTCTTGGTAGGATGGTTGACACGATGGCAAATGTTAGCCAACTTTTCTGGTGCGGAAAACACTACTTTTACTTTAGCCCTGTAAGGCCGCAGTGAAAAGCTACTCGCACGTGGAGTTGAGCTGGCGGTGGAACCCCCCACGCGCCGAGGCCAAGGAGCGAGCGCTGTTGTTGTTTTTTTTTTCTCCTTTTCTCCCCTTTTCTTGGGCGCGGGCTCGCGGGGCGCGCGGGAGGCCTGGTTTGTTTCGTCCTTTCGCCCCGAGGCGTCGCCAAGAAGCGAACGACAGACGCATCCAATTATCAGCCGGGAACGTCAGTGGCACGCTTCTGCGAACCACTTTACGGCCAGCTCGTCCAGCAATCTCAGCGATCTCCCGCCATGGCGCCAAGAATGGGTGCATGGAGACGCCGTTAATGAAGCTTTTTGCACTGCCACAAGCGCTCGCTAAATGTCCTGCAGAAGGCGACAATGGGCGCGACCCTCGGCCCTCCCAAGTAGGCAATCAGCCCAGCGGCCTCCCGCGGTGTCGCGAGACATTGGGTCCGAGCGACGGCGACTGTACACTGCTCTGGGACAGCGCCCCCCCCCCCCTCCCTTTTTCCTCGAACGGGACGGCTGGATGGCCTAGTCTCCAGACAGATCCCCCGCGGCGTTTCTTTCACAAAGGCGGCAGCTGCAAGGTCGCGTCGCAAACACGCCGGGGAGAGGAAGGCAAAGACAGGCGCCGTGTGAGAGGGTTTGGGGACCAGCGAGTGGAAAGAGTGTGTGTTTTGAATGTTGTATTTTTATTTGAAGTAATTAAGGACCTGGGTCCGAGATTATTCCCAACCCACGGGGGTTGTGGCATGTTTTTAAATAATTTGATTTGCTGCTTCATTTTCGGGGCGGATCACCTAAGGTGACCGCCCTTGGGTCTTAGTTGATGTCTGGTATCAAAAAGCGGTCCTCGGACCAGGTTCGTCAGTCAAGATTGAGGCTCCGTGCTTATCACGTATTTACAGTCCCTGGGCGTTAACCGAAATGCTCGGTAGAAAAGTAAGGGCTTGTAGAGTGACTTCTCTGTGTGAGAGTCTATTTTGTTTTAAGTTGCAGGTTGTCTGTGTGACTTGTTACTGTAACTTACAGTTTGCCAATGTAAACTATTTTGCTCCTGTAAATATATTTCTCCTCCTGACCATCATCAGATCGTCTACTACTGCTTCCTCACTACCTGCCGAAGACAGTATTAACATTACTGGCGCCGTACGACAGGGTTCGGCACCCTACCACAAATAAGCAAGCAACAAGGCCTCGGGCAGCAGCAGCGGCAGCCAAAGGACGACTGCAAGCTACCTGCCGAGGACGACCAGCCAAGGCGTGACTCCTGGGCTGTGTGCTACTACCCGCAGCGACGCTGGTGACGGGTGAGTGGGATTTCTCGCGTCTGGTCGAGGTTGGCTTGGCTTGTGCTAGGGAAAGTGAGGTACTAGGCAGTAAGGACGCCAGATATGATTGAAAGCAAGGCTTACGCATATCCCCTGACGGAGGAAGAGTGTCTGGTAATTCGGCAACTTGAATTGGATTTTGAGCGGAAAAAACGGGAAATTCTAAGAGAGGAAGAGAGATTGAGCAGAGCGCTGATGCGTGAGCATGCCGGCGGCGGAACGGTTAAAACTGCGTCCGAAGCAACGGAGCAGCAACAGTTAGACCTTGGCCCCGTGGTAGAAAGCACTAGTGCAGTTGAGAGCTGCTCCTCCCGGCATTCGACGAATGCAGATAGCCTGGATGAGCGAAGCGTTGCTAGCTCAGAGCAGGGAGCGGAGGAAACTGATAGTGCAACCCCGCGGGCGCAGCTAAAGGAGCTTGCGTTAGGGGGCGAGACGAACTGCACGACCAGTGTCGTGGCGCGGATAGAAATTCGCGAAGAAGCTGACGACCCCTTGGCAGTATCAGCTATGGCTAAGTCTGGTGAGTCCGTTCGAAAAGACCGCGACACGGAGCTAATCCAAATGAACGGGGACCAGCAGAAGTTACTATCTGAAGAAGGCTTAGCATATCGCTCGGTGCGGGATAGCGAAGATCAGACGTCTGAGCCCGACAGCAGTGGCGCGGATCCTGCGCACAGAAACTTCGCTTCCGAAGTGCGAGCTGATCAGCCCACGCAGACGGAGTGCGTCCCGTGTGGGGATATACGCGCAACAGGTGTCTAGGCTGAGCTTACGGTGAGGGCGCCCGCTCCATTTGATACAGAGGGCGCAGTAACAGATTCTGACCAGTTTGGTATCTCTGGTCAAGAGAGCGAACGCGCTAAACCACAGCACAGTAGTAGCAATGAGTACGCAGGTGGGCCTCTCAAAATTCGTGTAGGCATGACAGCAGTACGCGGCCTCAGAAAGTCGAGGCCGCCGGAGGTAAGGTGCGACGACGTGCCAGTTGTAACCAACAATTTGCCAGTGAGGGTCAGTGAGAGGATCTCAAGCGCTAGGGCCGCGAGAGGTAACAACGGTGTACCGCAGGCGCTGAAAGCTCCTAATGCACGACAACGCGAGCGCCGAGGCGCGCACGAGATCGTACCGGCTTCGAATGATAGCAGCGGGCGCCTGCCCAACTCACTTTGTCAGCGCAGGAAACTGCATGGGCTGGCCTCGTCATTAGAGCCCCCGTACAAATCGTGCGCAAAATACAGGGACGGAGAAAGCCTCACTGTCCAATTTTGTATCTGGTTATTTGGCATAGCCATGCTAGCCTCACCAGGCGCGAAGGTTCCTGCTTACCCAACGGGTGGCGTGCACGGAACTGTTTGGCGGCACCAAAAAGTGGTGTAAAGACAGTTGCATGACGGAGCGGGAACTGTGCAGTGGCGTGAGTGTTCCCGCCACCCGCCGTGTTTCGTGATGTGAACGGTGACGCGTGCTACAACTGTGCGCCGCGGGTGGATGCTTTGTGCTGAAACTCGGGCTATGGCGGACTCTGCGTAGCCAACACGCGCTCTTGTAGTGCAATTTTTTTTCGTGTCTTTACATGTGCCTCATGTATAGCAAATATAGGGCGCACTGCTGTGCGCACTGCAGGATGTGGCGGGCTGTCATGAAGAACTTTCGTGTCTTCAGTGCCGTTGTTCGTATTGGTTTTATTCGAGTGTACGGTTTCCCTCAGTGGGGACGGATTTAGGTGCGCTGTAGCCTGGCGAAATGGTCGCCTGAGGGGGAATGTTGCGGCCTGTGTTTTTGTTTTGTGTAAGTGAGCGGATTCCAAGCTCATTTACCCTCTTAGGAGGGACGTGTAAGGCCGCAGTGAAAAGCGACTCGCACGTGGAGTCGAGCTGGCGGTCGAACCCCCCACGCGCCGAGGCCAAGGAGTGAGCGCTGTTGTTTTTTTTTTTTTCTCCTTTTCTCCCCTTTTCTTGGGCGCGGGCTCGCGGGGCGCGCGGGAGGCCCGGTTTGTTTCGTCCTTTCGCCCCGAGGCGTCGCCAAGAAGCGAACGACAGACGCATCCAATTGTCAGCCGGGAACGACAGTGGCACGCTTCTGCGAACCACTTTACGGCCAGCTCGTCCAGCAATCTCAGCGATCTCCCGCCATGGCGCCAAGCATGGGTGCATGGAGACGCCGTTAATGAAGCTTTTTGCACTGCCACAAGCGCTCGCTAAATGTCCTGCAGAAGGCGACAATGGGCGCGACCCTCGGCCCTCCCAAGTAGGCAATCAGCCCAGCGGCCTCCCGCGGTGTCGCGAGACATTGGGTCCGAGCGACGGCGACTGTACACTGCTCTGGGACCGCCCCCCCCCCCCCCCCCCCCCCTCCCTTTTTCCTCGAACGGGACGGCTGGATGGCCTAGTCTCCAGACAGATCCCCTGCGGCGTTTTTTTCACAAAGGCGACAGCTGCAAGCTCGCGTCGCAAACACGCCGGGGAGAGGAAGGCAAAGACAGGCGCTGTGTGAGAGGGTTTGGGGACCAGCGAGTGGAAAGAGTGTGTGTTTTGAATGTTGTATTTTTATTTGAAGTAATTAAGGACCTGGGTCCGAGATTATTCCCAACCCACGGGGGTTGTGGCATGTTTTTAAATAATTTGATTGGCTGCTTCATTTTCGGGGTGGATCACATAAGGTGACCGCCCTTAGGTCTTTGTTGATGTCTGGTATCAAAAAGCGGTCCTCGGACCAGGTTCGTCAGTCAAGATTGAGGCTCCGTGCTTAGCACGTATTTACAGTCCCTAGGCGTTAACCGAAATGCTCGGTAGAAAAGTAAGGGCTTGTAGAGTGACTTCTCTGTGTGAGAGTCTATTTTGTTTTAAGTTGCAGTTGTCTGTGTGACTTGTTACTGTAACTTACACTTTGCCAATGTCAACTATTTTGCTCCTGTAAATATATTTCTCCTCCTGACCATCATCAGATCATCGTCTTCTGCTTCTCTACCTGCCGAACACGAACTTAACATCACTAGCCCGATTCATAATCTTTTTGAGCTTATGGGACAAGGCTTGGCAGTACGGAATGACTGCGACCTTCTGTTTCTGATTATCATAATTATCACGAACTTCTTCACATTGCCTGCCTTTTATATTTATCTGCTTTAGAAGCTTCTGGGAGACAGATATAATAAGGTGCGTGGGATAGCCTGCCTGAGATAATCTACTGGATTGTTTTTCATAACTTGAAAGCATGCTGTGTGGGCATGATTTTTTGAGCGCATTAGACAAGCAGAGGCCAGCAATGGCTCGCTTCACCAATTTTGAATGAGCTGAATGGTAAGGGACAACTGGTTTCTTATTGCGTGGCTCATAGGTCCAACATATGTGGTGGTCTTGGAAATCCAGCTTGATGTCAAGAAATCTGATAGTATGTTCCTCAGGCAACTCATGTGTCAAGACAAGAGGAAACATAGCTGAAGTGAAAACATTCATAAGATTCTGTACGGTTGACTGGAAAGGCTGGCTGTGACTATTTATGATCACTAGGTAATCGTCAACGTTACTGAATATACGTACCACTGACTGGCTGGGAAGGACTGAGGCCAAAATCCTGTCTATGGAAGCTAGAAATATGTCACTCAATATGGGGGCTATACATGACCCAATGGGTATTCCTGATTTTTGAAGGTAAACGCGATTATTCCATGTACAAAATGTCGAGGATAGATATACAGACATTAATTCGAGAAAGCCTCCAACGGACATACCCGAAACGTTCTGGAAAGCTATGGCACCATGGTGATCAATGCACTCTTCAACTGCTTTAAGCAATTTATCTGTTGGTATTGAATAATAAAGATCTTTGATGCAGATGGAGAAGGCAATAGTACCCTCCCCTTTGTGACCTTTTAAAAACTCTATAACTTCGTAGGAACTTTTGATCATAAAGGGATCATCGATTTGCAGGACTTTTAAACGTGAATTGATAAACATAGAAACTGCCTTTTGCCAAGTGTCGTTCTCAGAAATTATGACACGAAGAGGGCATTCAATCTTGTGTGTTTTTGCGGCAAAGAACATTTTCAAAGTGTTGTTCTCACTGTGATCAATACTTTTAAGGAGACAGTTTAAGTCTTGCCTAACGCATATCTGTTTAATTTTTTTCTTTGCTGCGGTCACAGACTTCTCCTTTTGCTGGAGGAAAACCGAATTAATGGCTTCGAGTGCTTTAGATGCGAAGGTGCCTTGTGGGAATACAGCGAAACCCCCTTCCTTGTCCGCTAACACCACACTAAGAGAATTTTCTTTTAGATACGAGACAGTTCGACGAACCGGTATGTTGCTGTTTGACGGCTTATAACTAATTACAGCGTCTATACCTTCTGAAATACATCTTTGCTTATCAGATTCACCAGCAAATCGGGACGCACGGTGCACCATTGCTACTAGTTCCGGAGGCGTTTTCTTAGGAGGAACGGCAAACTTAGGTCCCAGTTCCAGCACACGGCGCACATCGTGAGGAAGGGAAACCCCACCTGAACAGTAGATGGCGCTCGCTGTCGTGATGATCCCTTTATGATCAAAAGTTCCTACGAAGTTATAGAGTTTTTAAAAGGTCACAAAGGGGAGGGTACTATTGCCTTCTCCATCGACATCAAAGATCTTTATTATTCAATACCAACAGATAAATTGCTTAAAGCAGTTGAAGAGTGCATTGATCACCATGGTGCCATAGCTTTCCAGAACGTTTCGGGTATGTCCGTTGGAGGCTTTCTCGAATTAATGTCTGTATATCTATCCTCGACATTTTGTACATGGAATAACCGCGTTTACCTTCAAAATTCAGGAATACCCATTGGGTCATGTATAGCCCCCATATTGAGTGACATATTTCTAGCTTCCATAGACAGGATTTTGGCCTCAGTCCTTCCCAGCCAGTCAGTGGTACGTATATTCAGATACGTTGACGATTACCTAGTGATCATAAATAGTCACAGCCAGCCTTTCCAGTCAACCGTACAGAATCTTATGAATGTTTTCACTTCAGCTATGTTTCCTCTTGTCTTGACACAAGAGTTGCCTGAGGAACATACTATCAGATTTCTTGACATCAAGCTGGATTTCCAAGACCACCACATATGTTGGACCTATGAGCCACGCAATAAGAAACCAGTTGTCCCTTACCATTCAGCTCATTCAAAATTGGTGAAGCGAGCCATTGCTGGCCTCTGCTTGTCTAATGCGCTCAAAAAATCATGCCCACACAGCATGCTTTCAAGTTATGAAAAACAGTCCAGTAGATTATCTCAGGCAGGCTATCCCACGCACCTTATTATATCTGTCTCCCAGAAGCTTTTAAAGCAGATAAATATACAAGGCAGGCAATGTGAAGGAGTCCGTGATAATAAGAATAATCAGAAACAGAAGGTCGCAGTCATTCCGTACTGCCACGCCTTGTCCCATAAGCTCAAAAAGATTATGAATCGGGCTAAAGTAAAAGTAGTGTTTTCCGCACCAGAAAAGTTGGCTAACGTTTGCCATCGTGTCAACCATCCTACCAAGACCGTAAGAACCTGCAGGACCAATCATAAAAAGCATTTCATCCCATGTGAAAACGAAGTCATCTATTCAATCCCCTTAACATGTGGTGACAAATACATCAGACAGACAGGAAGATGCATCAATGATCGTTTGCGAGAACACAACAAAGATGTGCAAAAAGGCGAAAAAGGACATATCGCAGACCATATCAAAAACTGCCGCGCATGTCTACCAGATTTTCAACAATGCAGAGTCATAGGACATCACGCTGATCAACTAACTAGGGAAGTGATTGAGGCTTTTAACATAAAAAGTAATAAATACACCTATGTCAGTGCTCCGTCTGTGCTTCTGTCCGACAAAGAAATAAGGTTTCTATCTGCAGAACATTGATCGCCATCGTTTAACTCGCCGTTAAAGTTCAAGCAGTTTTTAGCAGTAACCTGTCAATTTTATGCATTCCACTCCTTTTGTATATTTTATCAATTTGATCATGTTTCGATGCTTCGCTTTTATCGTTTTTATGGCTCTTTACACCTTGTCACATTAACTGCTTCCCATCTTTCGAATGTATCTGTTCACTTCAATCATCTCTTTTTAGATTATATCGTCTTTTACCCTCATCAACCTACCACGCTCTTATCGCTTTTACGGCCCCCTACACCGTGTTTGACGTCGACTACTTCTGGTTTTATCACCCAGTTTTCTTCTTATATATTGCTCACTTATGTTCAATAAATCAGTTGTAAGTCAGCGCTCGTGTTGTACGTTTCGTTCTCTCGTCCCTGTTTTTTTGCGCTGTTTTAGAATGTATACATACCAACTCGCCCAGGCTTCTATTTCGGTAAAAAAAAGCACTCCAAACACGCATTCCATTGTCGCACAAAACACACACTGGCACAAATTCACGCACTGGCACACACACACTCACACACCCACTGTGGCAGTCACTGAGCGCGATGTTCAGTCGTGTGGCGGTCCTCGCCGAGTTATTTGTCACCACTGTTGTAGCCTAGACACTGGCACAAATTCACGCACTGGCACACACACACTCACACACGCACTGTGTGCGATGTTCAGTCGTTTGGCGGTCATCGCCGAGTTATTTGTCACCACTGTTGTAGCCTAGCCTTCGTGGTGGAAACACTGCGACTTGCGATAGCGTTCGTTTCGTTGTCGCTTTCGTCGCCCGCTTTGAATGAAGCCTAATGCGCGCAAAAGGGTGGCGCCATCTGCGTGTCGAGGAGACAACCCGTCGCAGGGAAGCACCAGGTGTTCTAGGAGTTCCTCATGTCTCCCGCAGGCTCTGCAGGTGATGGCTTGTACCTTGGCGGAGTCATCGAAGCGCCGGCGGTACACGAGTGTGCGCAGAGCTCCGGCGCGCGCCTCGAAAAGAAGGGCACTACCCCCGCTGTTGTCGTACAGGAGTTCTGGTGCAATTGCCTGCTTGTGCGTGCGGTACATCTGGAGCGTTGATTTGGTCTCCATAGCGGATTGCCAGCGGCCGGTCTCTGCTGCTTGCACCCGGGTCCGCACCGCGCGTCCGCACTTCCGTTCAGTTAGCTCGTTATTCTCCTGGGTGGAATTTTCAAAGAGACTGTACTTGAAACGCAACCACTGCACCCGCGAGCACCATCGCGTTCTGGTCCCCTTAAAGCGGAGGTACCGGAACACTCGTCGGGCCCATCTTGAGTCGGGTAATATGCGGAGCCGTTCCTCGAATGCAATTTTGCTGCTGACCTCTCTTGCCTCGAACGACAACCAGCCGAGGTCACCCTGAATTGCCTCAATGGCAACTCGCCCGTGACACCCCAGGACCACTCGGCCAACTTCGTGCTGTCCGCGCTCCAGCCAAGCACGCGTGGAGGCCGATATGCACGCCACAGCATTCGCGAATGTCAGGACCGGAACGTGCACAGCCTTACACAATTCGCGAACTATCACGTATCGGCTGCATCCCCATAGGCACCCTTTGCGCAAAATACAGCACGCTCGCTGGGAACGTCGCACGTGTTCTTCGTGTGCTGCATATACGTCTCCTTGGGCACTGATGTTAACGCCGAGGTACCTGTAGTTGGTGGTCTGAGGTATAGGCTCTCCGCTTGGCAGACGCAGCATGGAGAGTGTGATGCTGGGGCCCGCGAATTACAGCACAGCTGATTTCCTTGCATTGAAGGCTAGGCCCAGTTTTCCGAGATGTTCGGCGGAGATGGAGACAAAGCTTCTGCAGCTGTGATTCCTCTGCGGCTAGAAGTCATCCGCAAACATTAGGCCATGTAGTGTCCACGACTCTGGGATGCCATTTTGCAGGTATGGGAGAGCAAGTGTGATGCCACAGTGGACCAAGTGGTGTTCGAGCTCTGCTGTGTAGCGCATGTACAGGATCGGCGACATTGGGTATCCTTGTTTCAGTCCTACCCGCACGGGGACAGGGTCAGAGCAAGCATCGGCGAAGTATCCCACCACGTTTTTGCTTTACGTTTTTGGTCAACTGCGCGCCACCTCGGGAGATATTTTCCAGTGACAGGGCGAAAGAAGACGACGTAGAGAGGGGCGCCGGGAAAGAATGCCAGACCTGTCACCTGAGAAAGCGAGCCGCTGCACTGACACCCAAAGGCGGCGTCCGAGATCAGTTCCTCGTGACTGGACGGGAAAAGGCCGGAACCACACAAGTATCGGAGAGATTCCTAAGGACATTTCTGAGCTTCTCACTGAACAACCCTCATATGTTGTAAACATGTAAATACCGTTTCCCCCTTGGTTTGCCTTCTCTCTGTCTCCGGCCCACTTTCCTTCTTCAACTGGCGCAGCAGCGATGACCCTGTGCCCGATGCCTGGTGACACACGGTATACTATCACACATGGTGGCAACGGTGGAACGTGTAACACTGTGTTAATGGACGAAATCGCATATCAGGGTCACATTTGTGGGCCTTATTATGCCCGCTGCAATCTCTTTAAGAAAATCTTTTTTCGCGGTTTTTTGCGGCTACACTATTTAGAGTTGCTGGCCGCGGAAACTTCTATCCAATATCTTAAACACCCGAGCTGCAGCCGACAGGAAAGGGATAGGGAGAGGATAGCGAAGAGAAGTACAGAGAGGAACTATAGGAAGAGAGGACAGAGGGAGCTTTGCACATTATTTACAAAATACAAAAAGTGAACGAGTTCGCGTCACTCACGCTCAAGTGTCCGAGCAGTGCTCACAAACTACAGCGTACGAGCGCCAACTGCGATTATTTACAGTATAGTAACAATATCCTTTGTATGCATAGGCGCGCAGGTAGCGTACACAGATCGCGCGCACTCGACACACTGCACAAGGTGCCAGAATGGACCGCCCAATACGTTCGAGGTAGCACACACGGAGCTTTCGTGTCACGCGCACACAACCTGGCAAAGAGCAAGCCTGCCTGCTCGACGAACGCACAGAGGCCCACCACTGCACTCCTGTCCCGGGGGCCTGCACTGCCGCGCGGTCACAGGAGCGTCTCGATGCTGTCCGGAATGATTCCCAGCGCCCTCCCTGTAAGCCACGAGTATCTCACGACGTCTCTATAGAGAAACAGCATGTGCTACGATGTCTCCACTGCACCGCAAGATAATAAACGTGCTCAGATAATTAGTGAACTAATTGAAACATTTTGCGTCGTTCCTTTCCTGTAAAACAAATTTCCTGTCATCCTGTACATTGCCATCGCACAGCACACTGCCCACGGTCGCCGTGATCGAAATGCGGCTGATGTTGATGCCGTGTCCTCGGATAATGTCTCCTTCATGATGTGTCTGCAGTGTGAGGGGTATGCATGGCCGCCAGTCCCTCTTCCATTTTGACCATCAAATTAGTAATAACGTACTACCCCTTACTACTAATGTTGCAAACTACACTCTGACAGACACTTCTTGCAGATATATACGCCTTTTCTAAAGACGGACGTGTTTAGTCATGAAATAATATCTGCATTAATATTTACACATAGCAATGATATAAAATAAAACCTAAAAGGTTGGCTAACAGGCTAGCGTGACCACACCGTCTCCGAGTGACGGACAATTTGGGTACCACTCCCACTTAGTGGAAACGTTTCCGTTGAGCGGCCATATGAACACTGTAGGAACAGGCGCGATGCTGAAGGAGGCACAGCCTCCGGTTCAGCAGCCTGTTGCAATCGAGACAGGTACCACGTTTCCTTTGGATGCTTCGCAAATTATGGGCAACTCCGAGACGTCCGCTCTCCCGGTGGTTAGACTGTTCCAAGCCACCGTAACATCTTTAAGCCAATCACATGAAACGGATGCCATCACGA
Organism: Amblyomma maculatum; assembly: GCF_055883805.1. NCBI lineage: Eukaryota > Metazoa > Arthropoda > Arachnida > Ixodida > Ixodidae > Amblyomma > Amblyomma maculatum. The sequence continues at coordinate 16,562,654 of NW_028146738.1, forward strand.
GCATCTGTGAGGCATTTTTGATCCAAATGTTCAAATTCCGTAGGGTATACTCCTGCCGTCCTTGGAAATGGCGCAGGAGCTCTCCCTGCCGTTTCTCTTTTCCAAGACTTGTACCAGGGCCTGTTCTGTGGTTTCGTGTTTTCCTTTGTCCTCTTTTTTTCGCGCTGTTCTTTCGTCCCTTCTCTTTTTCCTTGCGAATGTTTTCCGTCGCGCTGGTTGTTGGTGGCTGTTCTTCGAAAAGTTGGCAAACACTTATCGTCAACATTGAGCCTTGTACAAAGAAATATGTTTTTGGCTCCCAGGCTCCTTTTATTTCTAACTGCTTCAAAAGTCTTTTTGGCGAATTTACTACAGCGTCCATTTAGTAATGGAATACACAGGAGTATGCAAATAAAGGCAACCCAGGGCTATGGAACGAAAAATGGTAGGGGTAACATTAAGAGATAGAAAGCGTGCAGAGTGAGTCAGAGAAATAACTCAAGTTACCGACATTCTAGTGGAAATTAAGAAGAAATGGGCATGGGCAGGACATGTAGTGCGATGAGAGGATAACCGATGGTCGCTTAGGGTAACAAACTGGATTCCAATGGAAGGGAAGCGTAGCAGGGAACGGCAGAAAGTTAGGTGGGCGGATGAGGTTAAGAAGTTCGCAGGGGTCAAGTGGATGCCGCTAGCACAGAACCGGGTTAAGTGGAGAAATATGGGAGAGGCCTTCGCCCTGCAGTGGGTATAATCAGGCTGAGGATGATGATCATGATGATTATTTCTAACATTTGCCCTCGCGGTTCAATTTAGAATAGCTCTAAAAAATAAAGTTATAAGAAAATTTCGGGTGCGCGTCGTCACTACAAGCGGAGATGGTGTGCAGGGGCGACATTGTGCTCGCCTCTAGGGAGCCCACATATGCGCGCTGCACTACTTCATAAAGATGAGCTTATTAGCGCTTGCAGGTTGCACAATCGAGGCTTATCCAGTGCTCCATCTGTGTAAAACAGTACATCTGAAGTGCTTCCTCCGTGAGGATTACTCATGCTAAGTCCAGTGGCGGTATTAAGCGGTTTCAAAGAGTGGCAATAGCCACCTCAAAAATTTTGTCGACCCACAGAAACTGTGCCGAGTGCATTATTTGTTATGAACAGCTTATGCTTACTAGAGCGATGTTTCGATTCTACTGCGCCTGGCCTCTTTGTGGTGGCGATGCCGCGCGCGCAGAAGCCTCAAAATAGCGATGCCCACACGGTGGGCTCCGCTTTTAGACCAACGTTTATTTGCAACAATGGCACTGCACAAGAAACAACGGAACACATAAAAGGAGATAAGGGGAAGAGAAGAGAAGCAGGGGGCACGTTCAAAAGTAGGGAGAAATGAATAAAGTCACAGATACTGAGTGTGTAGGCACCCTAGCGTATGAGGAAGCATGGCGCCCTCTATGGCCGGTATGGAGAGAAGAGGGCTCAGTACAGAATTGGATTGAATTTATTGTCTGCGCCATTTGTAACGGTAGCGATGCCCTAGACTTGAACGTAGTGATGCGGAAAATTGGCGCCATCTAGAACTCTCCCTGACTAACAATATTCTGCCTTCCCAGTGTCGTTATTAAAGGGAGTTAGTAAAAAACTGTTTGGTGTAGGTGGTGCTTCACTCGACGATATTTTGAAGTAATGTTTACAACGACAAACAACGAGATTTCTTGACACTCATCTGACAGTCCTTAGCACACCTATGGGGGTCATGTAGCCTTCGTGGATGGAAACGGGACTGCGGGCAAAACGCAATGAAGGGTGGCTACTCCGCTTGCGGAGGGGGCTAGTCTGCCACTAAATGTTTACTTGTAGACCGTCATTGAACCCGCCACCGCTTCGGTGGTGGACAATGGCTGTTGCGACGCGCGTCTTTCTCTGCCTCTTATTTTTTTTTCTCCTGTCCGTACGAGACAGCGGTGGTGGCTCAGCTACAGAGTCAGTAGTAGGCCCGTGCATTTTCTTCTTCTTCTTCCTACAGTCGCGACAACAACAACAGTATATAGCCGTTAAATCGGTAATTACATCCTTAAATAAAAAGCACTCCATTTCTGGCACGCTTTCCTCGCAGGGCGTTATATGGTTGCATCAGTAGGCCCTCTCCTGCGCTAACATAAAAAACTGCCTACTTTTGGCTATTTTTAGCATGAAATGTTTCACATTTTAGCACTGTTAGAATCTGCCTAATGGCAACCCTGTCTCCCGCATAGGTTGGCAAACGCACAGTAATAGCCTCGAGGTATATCAGTGATACACATCTGTGATACAGGCGATAATGGAGAACGCTGGCAAGTATATGCTTTATTGGATTAGCAGCGTGCTAATGTTGTTTTCCTTTTGTTTCGAGTCTCCGTGCAGCTCTTCAGACATTTGTATAAGACGCGCTAATGGCAGAAAATTTGCGGTGCACTGCGCAATACGCCTCCATTGTTTACACGCGGCGCCATTTTTATGCAATGCGGAACAGTATATATTGATCGTGTGATTTCATACACGTTTAATTCTCATGCATGCCGACTTCGAAGAGTGTTGTCGATATTATGTGTCAGATACAAATGCTGCAAACATTTAAACGCAGAGCATATGTGGTGCATTTTTTAAACAATCGCGGCCGACTTTGCGCAACCGACGCAACTCGGTTATGCACAGCGGGTTATTAAGGCAGACTGCCCTACGAAGGGCCATGGCGTGCTGTTGGCTAGGGCCTCAATTAGACGAATGTCTCTCCTCTTGATTCACAGCACGTGGGCGCTAGTCAGCACATTCTGATCGAGAGCACCGGAGGAGAAAGCGCGCGCGCGTGTGTGCGAGAGTACTAGCAGCTGCTTTTCCCCTCTTCCCCTTTTTGTTTTTGCTCCAAGCCATCGAACCCGCTCTGCGGCCGCGTTTCATTGCGGGTGAAACGCAGAAGACGCTCGCGCTGCGCGATTATTCCGGCGCCGTCCCCTACGGTCCCTCGCTTTGTTTTCGCTCACGGAATGGTCGAAGCGTTACATAATAAGTGGCGGAGTTACTCTGAATTTCATTTCATTTTATTACCTTAAAGACCCTCGAGGGGCATTACTTAAGGGTATTACTTTGCTCTCGCCCTTCCCCCCATCTTTTTTTTTTCTTTTTACGTGAACACGCAAAAGATATGCAAAGTAAAAATTGTTGAGCTTTTGTTTTATTGATGTGCAGCGTTTAATGACTATAGTGATGTATATGATGCACTTACTGCTGCTCGGGGGCGAAATACGACGCACGAATTGCGTGTGCGAAAGGGTGATTCCTAGCCTGGGAAATTACCTTTTCTTTCCTATTCCAGGTGAGGAAACAGTTGGCGAGTTCCTCATGCAGTTGGTGCAGCGTATGAAAGCAGTAAGCAATTGAATTGATGCAGGACTTTGTGGCCATATTGGAGACCATCGAGGCGGCTCGTGCTGAGAAAAGTGAATAAAATTTTATGGTACCACAAGCGCACAAAGAGGTCCAGAAGGAGCACTGGTATCCATATCTAACCAAATTTTTTTTCTACATTGCAGGAATGAGGAAGCGGCCCGCGGCGTGAAGGTGCAAGATAACTAATCGGCGGCCGCCTGTGACCAAGGAGTTGCGCTGCACTGCGCCATACACTGCACAATACGCAATACTTGTGACTAATAAATGTTTTGGCTCTCTCTATCATGGTGCTGAACAAAGCTCAAGCGTGAAAAAAAGAAAACAAAGAAGGGAGGGGGGAGGGGTGCTTAGAATCGAGTAAATAAGGTAAATTCCTTTCCAAGTAAAGTTATGAGCATGCGCATACATAAGACCAGCTCGCGTCGCCTTTGTGGGGGCAATGCATCCCCCCCCCCCATCTATTCTTATAAAAAATAAAAGAGGCGTTGATGCGGATCGCTCGAGCAGTGACAGGGGATAAAGACCGAAATTGTGTGGCATATACCACGTGGTTTGTTTTCGAAATGGTGTGATCGGCTCGAGGGATACGCACATGCCTGGTATATCGCAAATTCTTGTTCGATTTCAGCAAATGAACCGCGCGAACTGAATGCGCTCAGTCTGCAGAAGACGGACTGACATGGATATCAAACGAACGGAACCCTTTGTTTGGACGAATGTGCCGATGCTTGAACTATGTGAAAAAAAAAAAAAAATTCTAAATAAGTACAATTGTGCTTCGTATTGCTGTCCTGGGGCCCTATTCGGCGTCATGTTGTTTCTCTGATTAGTTGTCAGAAAAGTGACGTGTTTAAAATTTGTGGCTGTCGAAACGGCTTTTTGCGGTGAAGTAAAAAGGACATGAATGTGAAAAAAGATACTTAGCAGCGCTATTCATGATATCTGGATGATATTTATAAGTAATTGTGGAGGGAAAACAGAGGTGTATGATCGAAAGGGAAGCACATACGCTTGTATCGCAAATGGGCGGAAGTGAACTGTGCACTGTCAAGAGCCGACTCTTGAAATCTGATTGGCTGACGTTGTGTGGCAAGAAATACGTCATGCATAAACATTTATTGATGACGTCAAAATGTCATTTTATTACGTAAAGGATGTTCTGCCATTGCTGTAAATGACAAATGTTGGGTTCCGCATTTCGAACCTATGAGGGAAAGATTCTCTGCAGTACATGTCACATGGGTCGGCTCTGCGCATGTCTGGCTGTTGCCTTGCAACGGAGACGAGAAGTGCGGGAACAGGTGTGTGGCTGTCTGAGCCGCAGCGAGTTGTTTCGCGCCACTTCCTTGTGGCACGGAGCACCATGGAGATTGTCGTGCCGACGGCCGTGAAGGAGGAGTCCTAAAGGTATACCTACTGAATAAAAAAATTGCAGCCGAGATTTCCAGCGCAGATGGTATCTATCGCATTGGGAGTGATCAAAACAAATCCACTTTATGAACAAAAAAAAAATAAGCGGAAAGTAAGTATTTTAATTAATATTCCTCAAATCGCCGCACCTAGCAGGCTCCTGTGAAAGCTCTGACAAAACCAGATATCATGTCAAAACTACCCCCATCGCGGCCGGTCGCATCTTTTCATTTTTCCTTTCCCCTGCGGTACTCACAAAGCGCACGGAGGGACGTGTTTTATTTATTTTTTTAGCTCCCTCCCAGCACGCAAACAATAGTCCGCAATACGCGCCCTAGCTCAGTACGCGTCCCCCTCGACCTCCCTCGTATGCAGCATTCCACACTTCGTAGCATTGTGCAGGGCGCGACACAGGGGAACCGACACTGACACACTACCTGTAGTCGGTCAACCAACTTCAGGGGGGGGGGGGGGGGGCGGCGGTGGCGGGATCGTGGGGCAATGATAGGTGTCTTCGATTTGGCTGCACCAGCTGCACTAGTTCATGCAGTGCAGCAGCGCCGTCCTCGTTTTGCCGGTGCCGCGTGCGCTGTCTGCACTTCTCTCGTGCTTCTCTCCTCGTTTTGTCAAGGTGTAGGGCTAGTTCTGCACGAGTTCTCGCCCATACTGCACTCGCTCCAGAGGAGGTGCAGAAAAAAGTGCAGCATGGCGTACGCGCCACTCGGCCAAGAGCAGACGACGCTGCGCATCGTTCTGCAGAGCTTTGTAAAGTCCGTCTGATGTTTCTTAGGGTAGTTGTGACGTCACACCCGCCGGCTCACAGTCGGGAGCCCGCTGCCTCAGACCCGGCGGCCGCTGAGAAAACGTCAAAAATACAGCCATCCGCTCAAAACTAACCCGATTTATGCGCCTTTACTAGTGTAATCGTGTCTTAAGAAGGCAATTGCGGTGCTTTCTCAATATTTTTAGATATTTGTTCAGTATACATATAAGGAGCACCTGCAGGACTAGAAAAAGTGTCGAAACACCTGGACCGGCTATGCACACTCCAGAGAGGTATATGAACAGCTGTTAAGGGACCTCGCCGCGATCAAGCGTGTGCTTCCACACAGAGCACTCCGTCAAGCCAAAAGGTACGTTCGTTTATTGCCGGCGCGCAACCCGCGCGTGGTGTATTGAGACGAAAGTCTTTATTGCCTCATCGTGGTCGTAAGCAAAAGTGTCACGCTTTTGCAGCTTTGATTCGTCGAGATGGGATGACGTCATGAAGGTCTCGACCAATTACAGAGCATCACCACAGTATGCGCGAATGCGTGCCTTTTATGGCCATATTCCAATCAATGATCAATTACAAACCAATCAATTTTTAAGTCATTAATGAATAATTCTAATATTTGCAAAATATTACCTAATGATTATAACTAAATAATTATTAACTAATATCTAAATAATTAATAATTACTCATTAGTAACGATTGCGTAATTATTTAATTACAATTTAATGCCGCGCACCCGGTAAAAGCAAAGTAGAACTGCGAAGATATAAGGAGCACGACCTCGACGCTGCTAAGCAGAATTCACCATGTCCTCGAATATGAGACCTTCTGTGCGCAGTGATGTGTTAGGAAGAAATAAAATTAGAGACATACTTTGAATCCTTATACTCAATGGTCAGCAGCCTGCCCTCATTATATTTCACACTCGTTATACCAGTTTAAAGAAATAAAGCGCAGTACAGCCGAAGTGCTAGTAGATTTAGTAATGAAACAAGACAATTTGTCTGAGGTCTGCAGTGTTGATAAAGTGATCAGCGCGGCTGCTGGTGCTGTCTTAATTTTTTTATTTTGCTCGAGTTGTTTTGCGGGCTCACAGAGAACGCTTCTTGGGTGAAATGGAGCCGTACCTGCGCTATACAAGTGCGCCTGCGGGCACTACTTTGAGGAGACGCAGCCGCTCTTGTTTCCATTCTAGAACACTACACCTACACAGCCGAACTCGAGCGCTTAAGCGGCGCCGCCCCACGCCCATCGCCGACGCCGTCGAGTCCGGCAATCATGGCGGCAATGCTCTCCTCATGGAGGAAGGAGCTCTCCTATACTTCGCATTGCGCTAGAAGGAAAGATGAGAACGAGAGAGAGCAAGAACAGAGCGCGTATGCAACGTCACACATTATTCTTCAGCCACTTGCGCCATTTCTCCCTCCCTGGAAATTTGTACAGTTAACAGGCAACAAGCCAACTGATATCTGCAGACCAACGTCTGCCAACTCGGCATTGTTGCTTCACCAGAAATGTGAAGAGCAAGATACTCACCTGTCTCAAGATTCCATAGTAGTGGACGTGGATGGAAGCCTGAAAGGCTGTGAAGCCAAAAAAGCAATCTACTGTCCACGGAGACCTAGCCTGAATCAGACCACTGCGTTTCAGCTTTCGGAACCACTTACATCTTTCTGCGCTGAGCTCGTGGCAGTTGACGAGGCACTCTGCTCCGTGGCTTCCATAACCATGCTCCCTACAGCCCACGTTGTCATCTGCACTGACGCACTTCAAGAAGTACGTCTGATCCGACGTGTCAGCCGCTGCCCTAAAATTTGCCAAGACATCCGCCAGCTTGCGGCGCATCCCACAGTCAGTACGCATTGAGTGGGTCCCACGGGATCTGCTGCCTTCCCAAAGTCAAGCTGATTTAGCAACCCGCCTCGTGAACCAAGACGCATCAATCCCAGGGCTGCTTGAAGTGGACGATGCTACTCATTTTGTCCAGAAAGGAATACCTCCGGCGCCGCACACGTGCACTTATCCCTCCGTGTGCGGTATCTCTTCACAGCGGTCTCACCTGTGCAGAGAAGGTTGTGCTTAGGAGGATCCGGGTCGGTGTTACCCTTACACCAGCTGTCACTAGGACGTGGTCATACTTTCAACACTTATATCCCCGCCCAGGGTGCCCGATCTGTAAAAACGAAGCTGTTGAGGCCGACATCCACCACTTGCTGTGGGTCTGCCCAGCACTCAGACCAACATGAATTCCTGCCACCTGAGCATAGGTGGCCTTTCAGCAACTAATTCTGCCTCATATATGTCACTTGGACGCAGGGACGTCATCATCGCTCACTTCTAGACTTCATAAAATCAGCCAACCTTCTGCCATTCATTTAATCATTTATTCATCCTTCATCTCATACCCTACTGATGCCATGAGGGAATACATATCGATAAAAAAAAGAACAGCGCGCGTCTCCGTTGCTAGGCAACGGCCAGGCATGCTCAGAGCAGACCCATGTGGCACTTATTTCAGATGGCAGGATATTTTTGGAAGTCCTGAACGCGCAATCGTGCACGTGACACAAAAGTGACGTAGAGCTACGTCACTTCTGCGTGTCCTGTCAACGTTTTTTTTTTTATTATTTTTTTATTCTACTGGGGTAGCGAAAAAAGCGCTTGGCCTTCGGAGCCCGGCTTCGAGCGGGAGGAGGGAGAGCATCTAGCCGACCGCACTCAAAAGCACGCACGCTTTCTTCTGTATTTTTTTCCCTATTAGTGGGGAAAGGTTGAAAGGAGGAGCGGGCAGGGTAGCCAACGTAGACAGCGTGGTTTCAAACGAGTGACGGCTTGGAGCTGCCCTCGGCTATGCACGCTTGCTTCCTTTCTTCTCCCCCCCCCCCCCCCCCCCCAGCTGTGGTTTGGCCTGAGCGGCAGCGGAGGGATTGCTAAAGAATTTGCTGTGCGCGTGTACTTGGCTCAATCGGCCGGTTTTACACCTTAAAAATTACGCCTCAATTATGTGATGTAGTGACGTAAAATTGTTTGTCCATAAGCTAAGCAACATCTTGTGTATTTTTACAGCCATCGCCTATGTCACAGCTTAATTCCAAACATCAACGTTTACGCGCAAGATGCTCTCATGCAGTTAAAGTTATTTGCTTTTTGCCACTACAAAACTGCATGTTTGTGGGCGCGCTTGTGTGCAAATAACTCATGCGCAGCTGGCCCCGCATAAGGTCAGTACTCTGAAGCAAACTCACAATCCCTGCAGCGCGCGCGAAGAAGCAGACTCGAGACTCGAAGTCCCTGCGTTGCTTCGAATACCAGCTCTAACCCCCGAGACCACCTGAAGAAAAAGAACAAAAGCAAAAGACTGGGAACGCACAAAATCTGCACTCACTCATTCCCCCGGGGGAGAAAAATTCTGTTTTTCTGCTGCCCATAGTCATGTCAGCACTGCTTGGAGCCATATGGGAAGGGAGAAGACTGTGTTGGAGGAGGAGCCATGGTGTGAACAAAACAAACTGCCGCGAGCAGCGAGCGCTTCCTCTTACAAGAAAAAGAAAAAAGAAGACTCCGCGAGATACGCGTACGTGACGTGTAGGCTACGTCCAAATGTCACGTGATTGCGCATCGACGATCTGCAAAAACATTCTCCCACTGCAGATAACCTCTCCCACGGGAGGGTATTTTTGCACACCATGAACGCGCTATCACGTGACACAAAGTGACGTGGGGCTGGTACGTCACTTCTGAGTGTCCTGTCGACGGTTTTTTTTTTTTTTTTTTTTTTTTTTTTTTTTTTTTTTTTATTCTTCTGGGGCAGTGAGAAAAGCGCTTGGCCGTCGGAGCGCGGCTTCGAGCTGACGGAGGGAGAACATCTAGCCGTCCGCACTTACCAGCACGCACGCTTTCTTCTGTATTTTTCTTCTGTAAAGCGCTCGCGGCAGTTAGTTTTGTCCACGCCATGGCTCCTCCTCCAACACAGTCTTCTCCCCTCCACCATGGCTCCAAGCAGTAAACAGAATTTTCCTCCCCCGGGGGAATGAGTGAGCGCAGATTTTGTGCGTTCGCAGTCTTTTGCTTTCGTTCTCTTTCTTCCGGTGGTCTGGCGGGGTTCGAGCTGGTATTCGAAGCGACGCAGGGACTTCGAGTCGCGAGTCTGCTTCTTCGCAGCGCGCTGCAGGGATTGTAAGTTTTCTTCGATCCTAACTACAATGAAAACCTGCAAGAGTACTCCCAGTCAAAAAAAAATCAATGGGTCCAATTGGGAAGACCAGCCAGATTGAATTGGTTCTGCCAATCCCAAATGGTTTGTCCAATGGGCACTGTCCAACCCAACAGGTTTGTTGGGTTGGGCTTCCCAATTGGGAAGCCAAGTTGGTTTCTTCAGTCCCAATTGTGACGCCCAGTTTGTTTCGTAACTCCCAATTGGGAATGAAGAAACCAACGGGGCATCCCAATTGGGATTGAATAAACCCATTGAGCTAATGGGAAACCCAATGGGTTACTTCAATCCCAATTGGGATTCCTTCGCTCCCAATTGGGACACCCATTAGAAACGAATTGGGCTTCCAACTGGGCTTCCCATTGGTTTTAATTGGTCCTAAGCAAACATTCCCAATTGGGAAAGTCAAGTCAGTGATATGATTGACCGAGATGTGCACAGATATACATACCTCTATAAAGAGACAACAGTGAAAAATTTAAGTCCTTATAAAAAGTATATGCTGCTTAATCTTATTAATTGATTATATCATGTTCACTGTAAGTGCAGGCATAATTAAATAAGTTAACTCTGAATAACAAAAATGTGTCACTGGTCCTAGCAGCACTGTTCAAAGAATGGAGTATATAAGTCTGCAACCTGTAGGTATATACATTGAATCTGTGTTAGTTCCGTGTGTGTAATTCTTGCTTGTCTCTCATGATTTCTCTAAAAAATTTAATTTCATTCCACTTGTATAAAAGTCGGCTCCCCTATAACTTCTGGACAAAAAACTGAAATTGCATCTCCATTCTTTTCTTTTTCAACTATGTAAGTTCAAACCATTTGGGCTCAAGGGGTATGCCATTTGAGTTCAATTGGTGAATCATTTGGTCTGGGGGACCAATTATTCCCAATTGGGAGCACCAATTCATATCACATGGTCAGGCCCAATGGGTGGAGAAACACAATTGGGTTTTGATCAATTCATTTCAATTGGGAAATTCCCAATTGGACCCATTGAATTTTTTTGACTGGGCTGACCTTATGCGGGGCCTCAAATATATTGAGTACCTGCGCATGAATTATTTGCACGCACGCGTGCCCACACCCATGCAGTTTTTTAGTGGCAAAAAGCAAATAACTGTACAGCATCTTGCGCGTAAACGTTGATGTTTGGAATTAAGCTGTGAAATTATACAAGATGTTACTTAGCTTACGGATACGTCACTATATATATATATATATATATATATATATATATATATATATATATAGTTGTATGTACTGTGGAAAACCAGTTTCCTCCCCCTTCGCCGCGACCGACAACCACCACCCCAACGAGCTTCATTGCAGCGCCGGCTGGGAGAGGAGGTAAATACCTCCCCTTGGGGGAGGAAGACCAGCGATGGGTGCGCCACCAAGACGTCTACGCGGGTTCCCGCGAGAAGACGAGAGGGAGCTTCTGGATCCAGCCGGCAGCGAGAGCGGTCGTCTCCCGCCGCCTCGCCCGGCAAATGCCGGGGGATAGCGGGCACGGAGTACGCAGCGCACACGGAAGGACCCGTTGTGCACGACCGCCCATCTTCTGGTTCCCAACGGCGAAGCGACCGGTAAATACCGCACGCTCTCGCCGCCTTCCGCGGCAAACGCCGTGGTATGGCTTCGTCCGAAGAATGCGGCGCGCACGGGAGATCCGGGCCGCCATATTCACGGCGCGTGCAAATGTCCGCCGCCGAAGTCGCACCCCCATTCCCCAGCCGGCGAGTCAAAAGTCCTTCTTACGTAGCCTCCCCCTTCCAAGGAAAACCTTGTTGATGTATAGCTAGCCGGCATGCTCTGTATTATTTGCAAGGGCAACAAATAGCATTCGAGTATTACCGATGTGTCGCCCCCGTCCTTTGTCCCCTTTGTTCCCCTCCGCGGGTCTCTAGCGAGGACGTTGCACCTGCGGAGTAGGAGCGGGGCGAAAGACCGTTCCCCCTTTAAACCCCCACAATGGCGCCTCAACGTGGTTCTCTCGTGCAGAAGCACTTGAGCTACTTACCCCTCCCTAGGGACAAAGGACGATAGTCAGTTCGCGGCGTGGAGTGCCTGCCCGGACTTTTAACATTAGGCCTGACGCGACATCGCTATGCTAGCAAGGCTAATATGCTTTCTTGACGGCGAGGTGGGAGGAGTTGCAGCGAGAACAAATGGTTGTGCTATTTGTGAGTGTGTGTGTGTGCGTGTTTATGTGTGTGTCTAGACCTTTGAGAGGTGCAGCCACGAAGTTTGTACATGGAGCGCGAGACCAAGCCGTCCACGGAGAACGGCACGCCGGAAGCGAGTGAGTGCCTCAGCCGGGACGGTGGCCCTACTTTTCTTGTATATAGTTGTAAATATTTTCTCTTCTGTCTCTTTGGCTCTGGGAGCCAGGTGCCGCAATCGGCTGACTGGTATTGCAGCCGTGATTGCCGGAAAGCACCTGGGCGCTCCGACACCGCTGGACGCGGTGGGCACCGTTCGCTCAGAAGTTGCCTTTGGATGGCAGCCAGCGAGTAGGGTCACCCTGGGTTCCTTGGCGGAGATGCACATCCTCGCGGCGCTGCGTTCTAGCTGTTGTCCTTAGAGCTAGAGCGAATAGGCTTAAGGCTCTTTTTGGGAGCTGCCTGTCGCACGTCGGAGGACAGTCTAACCGTGGCATACAGCATGCGCAAATGCGTTTTGCTTGTTTTATATTGACCTCGCTGTAGCCGAACATCTCGTTGAATTAGAGAAAGCTAACTTCGTTCAAATGAACTTGGTACTTTTGGGCTGAGAAGGCGAATCGGAAATTTCGTGGAACCAGATTATTATGCCGGCAAACGAACCGCGGATGCCCGTGCTTCGTTCGGATTAACGGAACGCAGTGCGGTGCCGGATAAAATTGTTTGGCACTCGCATTGGCCCGCATTTTACCAAATGGTCATTTTGCTCAATTTATTCAACCTTTTTGGAAATCCGGAGGGTTGTGCAGATATCAAGTGAAGCCGCTGTCACGAAATCGGCGCCCATTTTCATCAAGCCGGTACGGCGCGAGGCCCGCACGGCGTCGCGTGGAAGGCATGGAGAGAAAAGCCCCCTTCCCCGCGCGGGAGAGCGCGTAGCTTTGTACGCGTTGCCGTGACCCTCTTTCCCATTGCCCGGGGAGGACGGTGGTTCATCGGCCTGGAATGTGCCAGACCTTTCGAGAACGTTCTATGGGGCCTGGCCAATGACGACGCGCGGTTCAACGGGAGGAGAAGAGGGAGCTATAACCAGCGAAGCTAAGTGTGTGTGCGCGCTAGCTTTGGCGCATGTTAACAAACAGGCGCGGCGCGCCCTATTTAAAGCGACCGCGCCGCTTGATGAGTCAGTCAGTCAGTCAGTCAGTTCGTCAGTGTTTTGCGACGTGTTAGCCTGTGCTTCGGCTGCACTCCCGGGGATCACCCACTGCTGGCAAGCCCGCGGACTTTCAAGGGAGCGGCGCTCGTCTCGTATGGCGGCCACATCCTGACTCTTGAGGCGTCGGACTGCAACAGTGCCCGGTGAACAATTTGGTGTTTGTTTATGTAACTCTATCGTGTTTGATCTGTTGTAAAGCCTCTGTGTTATTGAATCATTCTGTAATTGCATGCTTAGCGTTTGTTATTCTGTGAACCTCTCGTCTGTACATTTCAAGTGATCTTGTGTATCCCTTTGTATCGTCTCTTGCTGTGCATAAATTGTGTTTTGTTTGTTACTTCTGACTCCGATCCTTACTCTGGTTTGAACCGGCGACCGCTGGGCACCAAACGACCACCCCCTTCTGTCACTACAAGGTAGTTAAATTCCGGCTGAGCTTGCCACGCAGGTCGAGGGCATCTCCTTTGCGACCGGAACAGCTACCCCCACTCACTCTAAGGGTGTCTGGGAGTGTGCGCACCGTTAAGGGCGCATCGTTAATAATTCCCCCATAATTATTAACGGGTGACAGCCGCCTGGACCTGCTGCCATTGTTTACGTTCCTGCCTGCTGCCCTGCGGCTGTGAATCACCGAAGCTCGGAGTCTCACGGAACCAGTCTGGCTTAACGGGAGGGGAGGCCAACCCCCTGCCTGCCAACAAAGGTGCGTCAGCGGGAACAACACCCTCCCGTCACGCTGGCTTCTGGGACCTGCCGATGGACAGCGGAGACCCCTTCACCTTGCTGCTCGTCCGATGACACCAACGTTTGGATCGCCCTGCTAAGCCTGGTGTTTACCTCGCGGATGGCGTCCAAGGAGCAGCTCTCGACAACCATAGGTGAACGTTTCAGGAGGGAGGGATGTGGAAAACCAGTTTCCTCCCCCTTCGCCGCGACCGACAACCACCACCCCAACGAGCTTCATTGCAGCGCCGGCTGGGAGAGGAGGTAAATACCTCCCCTTGGGGGAGGGAGACCAGCGATGGGTGCGCCACCAAGACGTCTACGCGGGTTCCCGCGAAAAGACGAGAGGGAGCTTCTGGATCCAACCGGCAGCGAGGGCGGTCGTCTCCCGCCGCCTCGCCCGGCAAATGCCGGGGGATAGCGGGCACGGAGTACGCAGCGCACACGGGAGGACCCGTTGTGCACGACCGCCCATCTTCTGGTTCCCAACGGCGAAGCGACCGGTAAATACCGCACGCTTTCGCCGCCTTCCGCGGCAAACGCCGTGGTATGGCTTCATCCGAAGAATGCGGCGCGCACGGGAGATCCCGGCCGCCATATTCACGGCGCGTGCAAATGTCCGCCGCCGAAGTCGCACCCCCATTCCCCAGCGGGTGAGTCAAAAGTCCTTCTTACGTAGCCTCCCCCTTCCAAGGAAAACCTTGTTGATGTATAGCTATCCGGCATGCTCTGTATTATTTGCAAGTGCAATAAATAGCATTCGAGTATTACCGATGTGTCGCCCCCGTCCTTTGTCCCCTTTGTTCCCCTCCGCGGGTCGCTAGCGAGGACGTTGCACCTGCGGAGTAGGAGCGGGGCGGACGACCGTTCCCCCTTTAAACCCCCACAATACATAATTGAGGCGTAACTTTTAAGGTGCAAAAGCGGCTGATTGAGCCAAGTAAACGATACAGCAAATCTTCAGCACTCCCTCCGCTGCCTCTCAAGCCCAACCAACCCATACCTCACAGCTAGGGAAAAAGAAGAAAGAAAGCAAGCGTGCATACTGCTTTACCGAGGGCAGCTCCAAGCCGTCACTCGTTTGAAACCACGCGGTCTACGTTGGCTAGCCTGCCCGCCCCTAAAGCCCCTTTATTGAGGGGCTTTAGCCGCCCCTCTTTTCAACCTCTCCCCACTAATAGGAGAAAAAAATACAGAAGAAAGCGTGCGGACGGCTAGATGCTCTCCCTCCGCCAGCTCGAAGCCGCGCTCCGACAGCCAAGCGCTTTTCTCACTGCCCCAGTAGAATAAAAAAAAGAAGAAAAAAACGTCGACAGGACACGCAGAAGTGACGTAGAAGCCCCACGTCACTTTTGTGTCACTTGATGGCGCGTTCACGGCGTGCAAAAATAGAAGCGTTTAGGGGTAGCTCGGCTGGAAACGCTGATTGGTGGACACGCCGCGGCCTGGCGTGACGTTTTTTTGCGTCGGGCTCGATGCTTAACCGGACGTGACGTATTCAAAAACTGGGTTTGCTTGTTTTTTTTTCGTCCCTAGACGCTCTAGGGAATCGCTAGGTGCCCCCCGCTCTGGCAACGCGCGCGATTCCGGCATTCGGTTCGTGGATCTCGCTGCTGCATGGTACCGGCGCGTTCGGTCACCGAGGTGCTCGACGATGGCGGGCCTGCGCGTTTACGTGAATGCGCTTTCGGCACGCCGATCCGTGCTTTACGTTGGGCGGAATGACATTGATAATGGCGACGACCTGCGGGAGATCGCAAGCACCGTCAAGGTAAGTATAAATTGCGCAAAATTGTCTCGCATTTTGCTTATTTATAAGTGCTGTGTCGCTTGTCTCTTCCCACGTGCTTCCAGGACCTCGTGCAGCAGCAGCTCGTGGCATGAACGCGTCTCGTGTTCAAAAAAAAAAAAAAGATCGGCCACGGCTATGGAGACCTCCACGAAAACATCCGCCGTCGGCAACTAACCGCTGCCTGACTGCTATGCTGAGGCGCACGTCTGCCGTGCGCATTCTCAACCCTGATTGAGGTACAAGAACGCAGATTTCTTTGTCGAAAGTTTTGCAATATGTTGCGCATTCATCAAATCGCTATGTTCAAAATGCAACTTTTTTCTACTCTTTTACAGCACCATTTCCTGTATGCTGCGAAGAGGCCGAGGATTTTCTTTGTACGCAGCAGCCCATGTCAGGGATCGCGGCATCGATCAGCTCTCCAAGATCATCGCGGCAGCACTCGTAAATGTCTACAGTGGAAGCATCGCTACAGCATCCAGGGCAGCATATAACTAGGCACTGTGTACGACGTAGTGCACCACTGTTGACGGTGCACGGCAAAGGGCCACGGACGAGTGCAGGGCGTTGTGTTCGCCACGCCGTCACGTCGCTGCGCATCCAAACGGCCCTTTTCAGGGCCGCTCCAATGTTTCCTGGCAGACCGCAGACCTGCACCTCCCGTACTCCTCTTCCCTCTCTACGTTGCACGTGGCTTCGTGTCAATCGCCGCGGCCACCAAAATACCTTCCGCGCTAGGCCTCTTTACCAGGCTATACGTACATACACGCATGCATAATCGTGTCAAATTTGATTTAATAAAGTGCTACAGTGCTTATTACCTGCTTCCCTCACGCATTCTTCCGAGTCTTCGTGCAGCAGCTGCAGAACACGTGGCAAGCGTCACTCTGCTGCCGCGACGAACGCTAAGCCCATACAACAGGGTTAAAAGCTAGAGTATTCTCAGTGTGGTGCGGCTTTGTTCAGCGATGTTAATGGAAGTATCGACATTTTATATAACTGCATAATCGTCTTGAACATTGCTTCATAAAGTACTGTGCTGCTTAATTCTCACTTACCTGTGCATTCCACAGCTGCTGCAGCTACCACGTGGCCAGCGTCGTTCTCTCCAGTGCTGCAGTGACAACAAACTATAGGCCTCGCGATAGGCCACAATATACACCGCGGCTTTGTGCCGCTGTGTATTTTTTTTTTTATAAATGCATCACATTTCGAAAGTTATAGTCGCCATCCAAGGATCACTTAACTCGAGAGCACGGGAAAAGGCAGAAGTGTACGCACCTGGATTCGATACCATGTACAATGCCGGAATTTTTTTTTCTTAACGAAAGCATCTTACGCGCTAGACGTCCTACACAAGGTTCAAGTGCAGTGTGCCTTTGTATAGTAACCATGTATAGGGTGAGCGGTTGCCATGTTTTCAGTTCACTTTTGTTGGCTGTTTCTTAAATAAAAATTGTCATTGGTCTCATGTGTCTAAAGAGCTGCTCTAGCCGAACCACGTACGTAGCGATGGATTCCACCGCGGCAGTATGGCTTTGTTCCAAGTTTAACAAAACAGTTGAGGCCAAATCAAAATCGGAAATGACCATTTCCAACTTGGATAATGGCCCCCAGTCAACAATTTGGAGTCCAATTCAATGGCAACACTTTAGCTCTATGCCAACATTTCGTACAATTAAGGGAGTCGAAATTATAGAAGTGGCATGCATTTGTGAACATCAAACATGCTTCACATCCAATTAACATGTCATGCAATGCTAATATAAAAGCTCAATATTCTATCGGGGAACTCTATGAAATCTGCTAGAGCATGGAGCACACGTTAGTAGAGACATTTTTTTTTAATTACCAGCACTCGCAAAGGTATTGGAAATAATTGAATCAAGTCCCATTCAAGGAATCAAATGAACAGTAACAAAAACAAATCCTTTATATATTTTGTTTAGTACCTCAATGAAGAGTATTAGGCACACTTTTGCTGAATTTGTACATCAATGACATAGTTCATATTGACAACAGTGTTCAGCTCATCATGTATGCTGATAATAGTGTGTTTATTACTGGCTTTGATCTCAATGAGACTGTTTTACATTGAAATTATTTACTTGAAAAGTCGTTTGCCTTGTCCAATTTCATGAAGAAATAAACAGAGAAAAACTATTTTGAGTCTGAAATAAGAAAATGATGTAAGAGATGGCTACCGATCTATAATAAAAATATTGACCTTGTAGAAACTCGCATAAGTCTTAGTGTGAATTTTTTTCATTTGAGATAGGAAATTTATATAAACAACACTGCAAATAAAAAAAAAGATTTCTTCAATGAGTGAGCTTTACCTTGATGTGGTACTGTCCTTGCCTTTAATTATGCAAGTCCCCACAGATAAAGTATTGCAGTTTTATGTGGGCAAGCACCACAAGAGCAAATATCAATAAAATGATAATTCTCAGTAAATTAAATGTGTGTTTCTTACATAAAAAATATTGACTGCCGGTTTACGACATGACACCTCCGTGCAGAACACAGCTTGATTATCTTTAACTATGAATGCCACTTGTTGCATGTTTCCTATTTTTCTTGGCAGGACAATAAAACCTTTCTTTGCTCGATTGCACTGCTGCAATTTAGAGCCACTCCATTTTTAACTCAAAACTCTAACCTCTGGTTTCTCCCGCACTTTCACACTTGGCGTAACCTGCAATCAATAAAACACAGTCTGATGGTCTCACTGAATGAACTTAAACAGGCATTCCTGAAATTGTGAAAACAGCTATGAATACACTTTTTAGGGTTTTAAAATCAGAAATGTTGCAAAGTTAAAGAGCACTGCAGAATCTGCATTGGAGCAATGCAAAAGAATGGATGCTGCTGCAACATTACATCACCCTCCATCGATTGACACCACTCATTAACCTCCACCAATTCTCAATTACTCACCACTGCTGCGGACATGATTTTGCAGACATGTTCTGCGGATGCGGTGTGCGGACGTGGTCTGCGTACAGAAATCTGTGAAATCTGTGCATTTGCCAGCGCTGTGTTAATGTATTTTATGTTATGGCTTATACTACTTGAGAATTCATTTAGTGTTCTATCAGTGTGTTGTGTTACCTTGCTAACAAGTTTCCTTATATCTTCTTTGCATGTGTTATTGTATGTAGTCGTATCCCCATTACAATTATGCCTCATGGGCGCTGTAGGTACTTACAATAAATAAATAAATAAACATAGCGAAGTAATACTTTCGCATTAATAGATCTTCTAGACATAGGGTCTCTAATTCTTGCACTTTTTTTTAAATAATGTGTAAATTTTTTTATCCTACTCTGCAGCTAACGTCTGCTGCTCCTTTGTAAATGGGTCCAGAACCTAAGTGCATGAGTTGCTCTCTGAAACATTTAATTTCTCGAGACTATCTAATATGCTCGAATGGAAATCATTGACTCCAGATTGGACTTTGAAATTAGTTGCAAAATTTTTAACTGCAAAGCCTATTGAAATCTAATATGTTTGGGTGTATTTTTACGACGGAGCGAAATGCACCAGCTTCCTTTAACTTCTTAGCCAGCACACACACAATACATCATTGAAATGTAGTTTGAATTCCAGTTTCACCATGCATAACAATTTTCCATTCAGTTTGGACGTTCATTAGGAATATCAATTCTAACCCGTAAGATGACCATAACTTAGCAGCCCATAATAAAAATAAATTGCTTCTTTACAGAGAGTTAAAACTATGCAGTTGGACTAAGTACTTATTCCAGCTGGGAGGTCATCTGGAAACTGGAAGACATTTGATTATGGAAATTCAATTAGAACTGAAAATTCTAATTGAAAAGAATGAAAAGATGCCTAAATGGAATGAGGGCTTCTAGAGAAAGTGTAAATTCTGGAAACTCAATTGGATAATACAAGACACTTTAGCAGGATCTAGAACACATCTTTTACAAATGAACACTTGAAACTTAGAGCACTGGCTGATGCTCACCGCCGCAGCTCTCAGAATAACTGACAGCATGGTCAAAACTACAGTAGGTGTTAGTGCAGTATACACCAGTGTTGTCACTGCGAAGTGAAGAGCCACAAAGCAGAGGACTGCCATCCTTACTACTGCCAATATAAAAGTCCTTCTCGGAGCCACCCCATTGTTTCCTGGCAGATCATGGGCCTTCAACTTCATCGTCATGTTTTCTCATTTTTAGTCTTTTGTAGGATGTATTGGGCCTTCGGTGGTCTGTCATGCAACAGTGCATGACTAATCCACTGAGTGCAATGCCATTAACCAACTGAGATATCTTTTCACTTCATGTGCGGCACACAAACATCATGCATAAAAGCGGCCACATATGTCACTATTCCATCACACTTTCTTTCTTTAGCACACTCTAAAACCATTCCTGTAAAAAGCTATAGCTTCTTTTATGCAAAGTGACATGGCAATTATTGTAGCTTGAAACATTTTCAAAACGAAAAAATAAATGCATGAGGCGGCTCACAACCATTGTTTTTTTGTAAAACTGTGTTGCTTCATAGGCAGTAACTTGAACAACACTGACAACATTTCTACATTACTTTGAAACAACCCAGGCAAAAATCCTAACTGATTTAAATGGTTTAAGGAACAAACTTCCAGTTCATAGTTGGATAACAATGGATCCCCAACTGGAATTCAACTGGGATCAACGTTCATGCGTATAAGGTACCCGTTGCATGCGAGCCTTGCTACCTGTTGATGGTTTACAACTCAGAAAGAACACAAAAACGAGGGTACAAGTGCAGATAATTAAGGCGCATGTTTGCAGTCTCCATGAACGGTTGTATTCGTTCCTTTGTATCTCATGAAAGCACTCCATTTCTAACCCCCAATGGCGTAGGTCTGCGACATCCGGTGCAATAACGTGGGGACACCCCCCCCTTCCTCATGAACACACCTGAGCGCAATACCATCAACTACTTTGTCGTCAAGGCTTTCTTCGATTGGGGAAGTTCGTTTTTCGTATCGCACAAGATGGTGCAAGCCGAGGCATTTTTTTTTCATTCATTTCTTAACGTAACAAGCATACCCCACAACTGATAATAAGCTATATTACGAGGGGCATATGTCATATTTTCTTTTCTTAAGAAAGGTGCATTTGTGAAGAACTAAGTAGAGGTTTTCGACAGATGCCTTTCTAGATTGCGACCACTCAAATAACAGGGCATATAAAAACCACAAGAATTGCAAACTTTGAGCATGTAGAAATACTTGGTAACACGCACAGTAACTAAAAAGTGGCGAACTGGCAGATGCGACCAGGATTATAACACTGTGCCATTGTGAACAATTTCGTTTACATCAGGCATAGCGCAGTGCCAGCAAAAGCCTTGAGAACTGGCCAATGTGCTGTATTGCAGTTCATATTTTTTATGCTTCCACAAACTCTTCATAAGGACTGTTGAAAGCTTTGAACATGCACAAGACAACTGCAATTACATCGGCCACAGTGACAAAGAATAGAGCAAATACGAACCAGCTAGAATGTTAGACTGAGCGTTCACATGCAAATATGGGCGTAGAAATGACATTTGAGAAGTAAGCATGCTAATAGTGAAAGGACAACTGGAACACACAGAAGAGAACTGAAGTTACAAAAACAAACAAGCAGTCATAATTGAGGCGTTCAACAACTAAGCTGTAAAATCAAATTTTGCAGAGGGACAAGTGCATAATTAATCCTGCCGCACAAATGAAATAAGCATACCCCTCGATCAACTATAGAAATCGCTTGCGTACAAAAAGTGGGAAACACTGAAGTCATCTTGCTTTGAGCAACTAATTTCAGATATTATAAATCTTGTTTTGAAAGCTGGTATTGATTCAAAGAGCATAAAGCAAAAAAAAAATCCGGCATGGCAACATTTTCGTTTTCCGGTCTTTAAGGCTTCAAAGCTGCTACTCGGTTTGTCAAAATCAATGTTTTTTGCCAGCTCACCTACGAGAGATGATAATGCAAGATCTGAAAGCGTGCACTGACCCATCATAGGTCCTCCTCCTCACAGGGTACAACCTCCTCCTCTCACAGGATACAACAGATACTCATATATTGGGAATAGCGGCTGGCTGGGGAGAGGCTCTAGAAAACCTCAATCTGGGGAACTCCAATGCTGCCCAACTGTTGGCCTCTTCGAGTCCAATGCTTGCCACTGTAATTTGAGGTGTCTCCTCAGCCAAGGCATTTAAATGAAATGTGTTCTATCAGACAGCTTGTCGCAGAAGGATGTAAGCTTCGGAATACATACTTTAAGGCTTGAGAGGTCCCTCAGTATAATAAAGAAATCTCTTCACTTCAAGAGGACCAGATATGTTCTGCGGCTTCTAAAATCGCTTTTGATTTAATGCAGAGCTCGGCATAAAATCTACCAGTGCAGTCAAGCATCACCCCTTTTATTTTCTTCCTGCAATGAAAACCCTGAACCTCAGACACGTTCCCCTACCATACTCTTTTTCAAGTTCTGGGGCCTGTCTACTGATATTCTGAGCTCATTTGATTTTATGAATTTCTGCTCGATAGCCTTGCACACTGTGGCCACACATCATCTTTGAGAAAGAGCTTTAAATCATCCATCTTTGCCACCACTTTGTCAAGGTATAGGTGCTTCGTCTGCAAATGAAATTGTGCAGCATTTACTACTTCAGGTTCTGCATGCTATAGGTGCAAGCAACATAGAAAAGCAATGGCACGGACTACTGTAGCCTACATGCAAATAAAAAAGGTACCAATGAGCAGTGATGCCTTGCTAACAGAATACATTTAGTCTCAAATTGGTCTTCAGCAGCGGAGTGATAGTGGGGGTTGTCAGGTTTGATTTCATGATGGACTGACTTGTATCTCTCATTTTAACAATAACCTTCTCTTACAGCAACAAAGAGAGAATGCATTCTCTTGAGGAAAAGAACTTAAGGCCCACAGTATTGCAGCATGTGAATTGCCTTGCATATATTTCTCTAACTGCACTCTTTGCATTATCCCCCCCCCCCTCATTCCCAGCCACACTTTCCTGAGCACTGCACCCAGTGCAGTCCTCACACCCCTATAGGGACAGATAGGTTTCTAACCCCTCCTTTATGCTAAAAAAATGCCTTTTTATATCCTGAAAAGCAATCCCGCAATGTCTGCACAGCCCGAAATTCAGCAAATACTCGTTTTACTCATCTTTGCACCTTAGTAATGTATAAGAATTCTTTTTTTCTTTGCCGTTGACATATTAGTTGCATAAAAGGTGGCATATGCCCAGAAAATTTTGTTAAAAATTGGCTATAGTGCCTGCTACCTTTCTCTTTCATAAGTCTTTTCCAAACTGAAGTGGTGGACCACATTAAGTTATTTTTCATTTCATTATGCCATCATTGTGCAATTAAAAAAGTGTCCACTTAGATATATTCACAAGTGCTGTTTGATAAATAATCGTCTTTAAACTCTGAGGTTGTGTGAAAGAGATACTAAATGGAAGGAAAAATAGTGTAGCACATATATAACTTAATATGCATTTGTAAGTGTAAGGTATAGCTAAATAAGAATGTAAAGAATTTCTGGACTGCAAGCAATCAATGTAACGAATGAAAAACATCTACTCAAGGCAATGAAAGTTATTAAAACATTTCAATTTTTTTATGAACGAAAATAAATGCAGCGTTTGAATATATAACAGACAAATTTGTGATGGCAGTCAGCAGTCTGTTTCAGGCTACAGGTCCAGTTAAAAATCGCAATTGACACACATGACGGATCCAAAACTTGTTGCCGTGAAAGAAATGCTGAAGACGTAAGACGCTGTTTATTACATATTAGACATGCGAAGGCATGACAAGCTGAAATGGTCCATGCGTTGCTTTAGAACAAGCACTAAGTCATTAAAAGATGCATGCATCACATGGATCTCAATTTGACAGCAAACATATGCTGACACTTACAAAACATACAATGCCATTACTCTTCATGTGATATACGCTGCAATATTTTCATGTTTTCTACCCCGCCGGGGTGGCGCAGTGGTTACGGCGCTCGACTACTGTTCCCAAGGACGCGGGATCGAATCCCGGCCTCGGCGGCCGCTTTTCGATGGAGGCGAAAAGCAAGGCGCCCGTGTGCTGTGCGATGTCAGTGCACGTTAAAGAACCCCAGGTGGTCGAAATTTCCGGAGTCCTCCACTACGGCGTCTCTCATAGCCTGAGTTGCTTTGGGACGTTAAACCCCACAAACCAACCAAACCAACCAACCATTTTTATGTTTTCTAAAGGCTACGCATAGTTCTGTACTACTTAAAAAGTACACATCTTATAATGCTCCTATAGTTACCCATATATAACATGACCTTAGTAACAATGTACAACATTTCTTCTTGTTAGCCTGAAATCCTGAGGCTGAATGTTCTGAAATCCGGTTGTATTAATTGCGACTTTATGATATGCTCCATCAACTTTATTTGAGGTATGAAGGCATTATGCTCCAAGTGCAAGATGGGGATTTGCTTTATTAAACTGAATCTAAAACAAGCCCTGATCAATGTGAAATGACTTACATAGTGTCATAATAATCACAGCCCAAATGAGAATAGGATATTCATTAGGCACCTAATTGTTGTTAACAACAGGGTAACCAAAACAGTGAGAGGTCATCCTTTAATACTACAGCTTATTTAGTTTTTTTTTCCTAATCAACATATCACTCCCAGCATCACAATTCTGACCTAAAAATTTGTAGAGACGAATGACCTAGTACGTATCTCTATTCCCTTTGTCCTCAAAGCTTTTTTTTTTTGCCCCCTACAGTCATGGACTAGCTAGCTATTGCAGCTAGGATGTGCTTATAATAGCGCCGGCGTCGCAGTGTTGCCGGCCGGCATCATATGCATTCGCCGGCGCATTAGTTCGGAGTGAGGAAATTAGGCCCTTTTTAGCCAATAAGAGCGGTCACCGAGCGCATTTCTGGTTAAAACAATTCACAATGAACTATTTCGCTTAGAAAAAGACCGAATTATATCGGGACGCGTGGCAACGGGACGGACGACCGTTGCCGACAGCCTGCGTGCCTGAAAGACGTCGCACCGAGAAAGCTATTTTGCAAGGAAACGTTTTGCAAATATACTAAATGGTCAGAAGAGCGGAATCACCGCAAACATGGTGTGCAGTTGTCACTGGAAAATTCGCCCGGCCGGCCTACGAACAGGCCGGCCGGGCGGACAGGCGAACCTCGATTGTTTTTGTCGCCGAAAGGTCTCACACAGATCTAGATAAAGGAAAAGCAATTAAACTGTGATTTCCCCGGCAATTCGTGTGGTGTGACAAGCTGGTTCGGAAACCTCTTCGCGGCTCGAAGCGTGCATATGTTGTTTGACATCGCTGCCGTTTCCACGGTGTCCGCACTGCATGCAAGCTGGGCCTCGTGCCTCTCCGCCGACGGCCATCGGCTGGGCAGCTGCCGTTTGCTTGCGGCGCGCCGCTGACACCGCCGGCCATGCCGCCGGGTCGCACCCGGGCGCTCTGAAAAGCATGGGGAATCCAGGGACAGTCTAGGGAAAACACGTGCGCCCTACATCCGGACATGACATCATAAAACATCACGTGACCCATGACGTTGTTGATGATGTCACAGACGTCGTATATGACGTCACAGATTTTTGGCCAATCAGCGTTTCCAGCCGAGCTACCCCTAAACGCTTGTGCAAAAATACCCTCCCCTCTCCCACTTGAGGCGGCAACACTAGGGACTCTAGCAGCACCATGGAGGAAGGAAACAACTTAGGAGAGGCCCTTGCCATTCAGAATGCATTGGTACAGTGCTCATTGGAGAAAGTGTCATGAAAGTGACTTCAAAATTTAGGGTTAGCCAAGTCGGTCCATTACCAACGGCGACGCTGTTGCTATGAAAACTCGGGCCACTAGCAACAGCATTGCTAAGGGCCCTAGGTACGTGAGCGTGGCGGAGAAAGAAAGTGCGAAGGGTAAAGGAGGAGGAGAGACGTTGTAGCGTCCGGTCGCGGCGCGGCCGCGCGCGCATGCTGCGAAATGTTGCGATTGTGGTGGTGTTGGTGCTTCAGGCACTGCCACAGTGCTCCACGAGTGCCGTCAGCCGAAGATACCATAAGTTTCGCTTTGGCACGTATGCTGTGTGTTGCTGGCGCTCGCGCATGTAGGGCATATGGTCCATAGTACATGTTAGATAGGATTTTTCGGTCGCGGACGCTGCAACGTATCTCCTCTTCCTTTACCCTCCGCACTTTCTTTCTCCGCCACGCTCACGTACCTAGGGCCCTTAGCAACGCTGTTGCTAGTGGCCCGAGTTTTCATAGCAACAGCGTCGCCGTTGGTAATGGCCTGACTTGGCTAACCCTAAATTTTGACGTCACTTCCGCCTCACTTTCTCCATTGCATTGGGAATGGCAAGGGCCTCTCCTAGTTGTTTCCTTCCTCCATGCGTCACGGCTTCTCCTAAGTTCTTTTTTTCCTCCATGAGCAGCACCGTGGGCGGCAGCGTACAAAAAATGGCGAATTCGACGTGCAATGAGGCGGCTGTTAGCTCACCGCAGTTTGGTAGACAGTTTGGTGGGTGGTGATCAGTAAGCTGATACATCTTGTAATTTCAGAAAGCACTGAAACGACGTCATAAGAAAACCTTTCCGCTGCGTCTTCTTTTAGAGGATTAATAATGAAAACGCATATTTACAGCCGCACGAGGGTCGTAGCTAACGTCCCGTTGCAAATGCTTTGCTCTCTTAGAGAAACCATCGATCCGCGCCATTGTTGCAAGTGCAGCAATGCGGCCTGCTATCTCAAGCGGTTGATCAGCGCGAGACGAGGCATTTCAGAGAGCAACAGAAGGGAAAGTTGGGCGAGTTGCAGGTTGTTCCTGATGGTTTAATGGGCGCTCTTTAACACAGAGACAAAGACAAGAAAAGAAGAGAAAAAAAAGTCGCCAGTCCCGTGTTTTCATCTCTTTGTCTCTGTGTTAAACAGTGCTCACCAAACCATTGTGAATTTCAGAGAGCGCCGCGATACTTTCTAATTATCTGTCTGGTCGGTTCGTGAGTACAACCTGAGGGGTCATATGGTGTGATGGCTGTGCAGGAACTTCGTGCGACAGGCAGCGAGGGATCGTCAAAGACTGCCTTAAACGTCAGCCCTGAACACTGTCTTTTTTGCCTTGCACTATGCACTCACTGCAACGTTAATGAATTGAACAGCCTTTCCACGATGGGAAAAGCAAGCGAAAATACTCACAGCTTCTATTTTAATAAAGGAATGTATGCTCCATGTACATGGCACATGTTGTTTGCCGCATGTGATGTGTTTCATGTATAAGGTTTTGTTTTAATATGCATGCGGGCTCACCATTTGCTTATTTTTTAGAAAAAAATAAGTACTCCGGAGCACGTTATGACAGTACGCGCTAATCATATTATGTAGTTGAGTGACATTTTGTGTTGATTGCTTTTTTTTATTGCAGCTGGAAAATAATCTCTATCTATTCATTTGCACTTTACAGTTTCGACAGTAAAGAATACAAGCGCGCGGCGCCGCTATAGCTTCATACCACGATTTCCTCAGTCATCTTTCGCTTTCTCCGGTTATCCCCCTCTGTACATGCATGTTAGCCTGGGCATCGCCTAATTAACCTTCTTGCTATTCTGTTCTGCTCTCCTTTTTTGTTCTTTGGACTGTGAGGGCGTGCCTCACATGGGTTCCTGCGACGAGAACTTTTCTGTTCGCGAGTTTGGTTCTACACGACTCAAGAACGCTGGTGGTGACCACGTAGAGTGACTGTCAGTTGACAAGTACCGTTTTGTGGCCCATTTTGGGGCATTTTTGTGATCATCGGCTACGCGGGCGAGCTAGGCCGCCGCGTTCCGACTGAGTTCCACATCAAGTTCCACCGCGATCCGACACCATGGTGTACACGGTGGAGGGGGACGAGATCACCGAGGAGGAATATAACAATCCTGCATTGTGGACATTGGCCATCAAAGCCCACGACAGGGCCCATCCGAAGCCTGGCAACACACCGCCGATTCCGGTCACGGACGCCAACGCAGCTCCTAAGCCCCCGGCCAAGAGGCAGCTAACGAGAAGGAAGCCGCTACCTCGACTATCGATAGAACACTATAAAGTGGTATTTAGGCCTCAAGGTGGTTTTAACCTCCGTGCAACCACTGCAGAGACGCTCCTGCGCGCCGTGTGTAAAGGAGCCGAGCAAAACTTCGAGGAAGTCCAGTACCTCGAACAGGTGAGGATCAATCCCACCAATAACTCCTTCACCGTAATCTCGTCTTGCACTAAAAGGACCGAAGCGTACGTAGCCCTGCAATACGTGCAAATCGAAGACCAGACGCTACGCGTTAATGCGTACATCGCGGCACCAGACAACTCCATTAAAGGCGTCCTACGTGGAGCGCTCGATGGACAGACGCACCAGCAGATTGTCGAGAACATACAGAAATTGAACCCCCAATACGAGATCGCCGACACCAGAAGACGTATAGGAAAGTCAAAGTCTGTCGTGGTGACCTTCACAGGCATCACGCAGGTACCCACAGGAATGCGGTTCGCTTCGGGACTTTACCCGTGCGAACCCTTTAGGAACAAGGTGGAAACGTGCTTCAATTGCTGGAAGCCTGGACACCGCGCAGACGTCTGCATAAAGGAGAGGAAAAGCCTCTGCAGGAGGTGCGGAATGCAGCATCCAACGAAAGAGCAACCTGACTGCACGTCAAGGTGCATCGTGCAGAGGCACCTCACGGGCTCTAGGGAGTGTAAACTCCGCTTCGAGCGACAGCCGAGCAGTGGCATGACTGTGAAACCTGGACACCGAGCCGGGAAACCAGACACCACGATCTCGGCCGAACCGACCAGCCTAAAGCCCGCAGCGTGGACAAAGGAAAGAATGGACCAAGCATTCCCCCGCTTCTAAGCCAAGGCACCTACGCACAGGTGAGCAGTGCAGCCATTATGGCGCCTTCCACTCCTCTAGAAAAGCAGCTGGCAGCAGAAAACAAACTTCTGAGAGAGCAGTTGGCTTACATGATGAAAGGAATAGAAACCCTCGAAAGAATCACGAGAGCGTCAGTTCCTACATCAAAACAAACGGCAAGTCCTAAACCTCCCCTACCTACTGGCGTTCTTAACACGTGTGTCGTAAACGCGACTGTGCCACAAGATATGGAGGTTGAATCATAGCTTAAAACGTCCGGCACCCTCGCACAGTGAGCCGGAAGTCATACCTAAAAAACCTGCGGAAATCTCCCCTCAGGGAACCCCTCAGGAACCAACCAGGGACGATCAGGGTGTCAAAGCCAAAAAACCTTTGGAAAGCTCCCCTGAGGGAACCCCTCTAGAACCAACCAGGGACGAGGACATCAGGAAACTCGAAGCCAAAATTAATGCCAACACAACTGACCATCACGCCAGACTCAATGCCTTATACAAAACTCTCACTGATAAGGATGCAATTAGCAACGCCCGTATGGACACACAGGATAAAATTTTAGGCGACCTACAAACTAGAGTGGCAGCCATGGAAACAGCAGTTGCCAGTCGATCCGCCAGACTAGATATAATTATCGACAGGTTGTCGGCAACTCCGACAGCCTTGCCAAATCTTCAGCACAAAGATGGCCCCTCGCCAAGAAATTGAGGTATGGCAGTGGAACTGCAGGACGTTCCGCGGCAAGCGGGGCAACCTGCTGCTCCACATTCAAACTCAGCTAGCAAACCAGATGTAATAGCGCTCCAAGAAAATAGGGGACCAATCAATTTACCAGGCTACAAAGCTTTTGTACAAACAGGCGTGTCGAACAAGCGGGACCAGCTCACCGCGACTTTCATTCAGCGAAACATCACCGCCATACAGCACACATTCGATGACACCGACGTCAATTACACTTTGCTAGAAATTGTCCCTAGGAAAAAAGGAGATACAACGCTCTTCATCCTAAACTTGTACAGCTCACCCAAAGACGCGGGCTCAGGAATACCGCGTCTACTAGAGAAGGTACTAAAGCTCGGAGCCAGTGCGCAGTTACTGGTGGTAGGCGATTTTAACGCACGTCACACAGCATGGGGTTACAATAAAACCACGCCCAAAGGCATCAGAATCTGGGAAGCAGCCCAAGATTTTGGTTCCTCCATTCTTAACGATCCACAGGAAGTCACTAGAATAGGCAACAGCGTAAGTGCAGACACCTCTCCCGATCTAACACTAAGCAAAAACATTCGGGACGCTCGCTGGAACAACACGCAACACTCGCTAGGCAGTGACCACTACATTATCTCCGTCAAGTTCAACACAACGCCACATAAACGCCTAACCGCAAAAGCCACAATTAAGGACTGGGACAAATTTAGAAAACAGAAGGAACAAACCGCCCCCTCCAATATAACCGACCTTAAAGACTGGACCAGCGCACTTATTAATGACGTTCACAGCACCACAGCCGAAATAAATTCCGCAGGTCAGGACAACACAACCACGGACGCGCGGTTACTGCACATGTGGGAGGCTCACGCTAGTTTACTTTGCCATTGGAAAAAGCAGCGTTTCAACAGAACGCTGCGACGGCGCATTGCACAACTAGAGAGGCAGATCGAGGCACATGCCAGCGACCTGGATAAACAACAGTGGGGGCAAATCTGCGATGGAATGAACGGACAGCTCGGCAGTAAGAAAACCTGGCTCTTGCTCCGACACTTGCTCGACCCAACGCAGACAAAATTTGCTGCGCGGGATCACCTCGCACAAATTATGCAAAAGTATGAAGGTACGGACGCGGAGAGCTACTAAATGCACCATGTCAAATGTACCTGAACACGACACCTAGCACTAGCCCACTCCCTATGTATGGAGGACTCCCCAATGAACAGTTGGACGAGGACTTTACGGAAGCGGAGATGTTGTACGCGATAGGACAACTCAGGACGACCTCGCCAGCGGGACCAGACGGCGTCTCAAACAAAATCCTCAGGAACCTAAATATCGGCTCAGTTTGGGCCCTAACTGACCTCATGAACACCTACTGGAGGAAAGGAGAGGTACCGCAAGAATGGAAACATGCCAAAGTGACATTCATACCGAAACCAGGGAAGAAGCTTAACATAGAAAATCTAAGGCCCATTTTGTTAACGTCGTGCCTAGGCAAATTAATGGAACACATCGTTCTCAACAGGCTGCAGGGTTATGTAGAGGACAACGACCTCATCCCCTCAACCATGATAGGATTCATACCCAACCTCTCCACGCAGGATGTCATGATCCAGCTGTCGAGAGATGTTATGGATCGCAGGTACTGTCATGGAACGAGGGCAATACTTGGGCTTGATCTCTGTAAAGCCTTCGATAACGTCTCGCACGAGGCGATATTAGAAAACCTCTCGCTTTTGAATCCTGGAGAGAGAGTCTTCGGGTACGTCCGGTCCTTCCTTACGAACAGGACGGCCGAGCTCACTCTCGGCGCGATCAAATCAGACCCCATATCTCTGGGCGGAAAGGGAACACCACAAGGCTCTGTGATGTCGCCGTTCCTCTTCAACATTGCACTGATAACGCTGCCCCCCAGACACGCCGCCATCGAGGGGCTACAGCATACGTTTTACGCGGACGACATTACCCTGTGGGTGAACAGGGGAAGTGATGCCCAGATAGAAAGTGTGCTTCAGGAAGCAGCCGACACCATTGAGACTTACGCTCTAAGGGCGGGTCTTGAATGTTCACACTCTAAGTCCGAACTCCTTGTAGTTCGAGAAGGCCCCAATCGAAAGAACAGACCTCCGCCTCCTGCAATCAGGGTAGAGCTCAAAGGACTGCCAATCAAACAAGTAGACACCATCAGAATCCTAGGCATGTTCATTCAGAGTAACCACAGAAATTTAGGAACATTAGATAAACTGACCACAACAGTCACCCAAACGGCCAGACTAATCAAGCGAATAGCCAACAAGAGGAGGGGCATGAAAGAACGCGACACCTGTCGACTCATTCAGGCTTTTGTCATCACCAGGCTAGTCTACACCCTTCCCTATCTGCACCTATACCAAGACGACAAGCAAAAGGTTGAATGTCTTATCCGGCAAGCTTACAAGACAGCACTAGGACTATCGAGAAACACCTCAACCGATAGGCTCTTAGCTCTTGGAATGCACAACACATTTGATGAACTCAAGGAAGCGCATTTATTAGCGCAGTACTCCAGACTGGCGCGCACCAAAGCCGGGAGGCTTGTCTTGCTGAGGCTAGGCATCAATGCCGAACCCATGGCGGACGATCCCAGGCAAATACCCACAGCAATCAGGAAGGAGCTTGTTATCAAGCCCCTCCCTAAGAATATGCACCCCATTCACCACGAAGGCAGGCGACTAGCACGCGCACGTGCACTACACACCAAATGCAAAGGAAACCATTCGGTTGCTTACGTAGATGCGGCCGAATATGAAGAGACGGACCGCGGTTTCGCGATTTGTGCGGTGACTGGGGCCCGTGAGTCCAAGCCCACCAAAATCTTATCTTCAGCTACTGTACGCACCAGAACCTCCGAGGCTGCCGAGGAAGCAGCCATCGCGACGGCTATCGCTTCTTCCGAAGCAGATGTTACAGACAGTGATTCCAAAACAGCCGTACGGAATTTCGGGAGGGGCCGTCTGTCGGCTGCCGCCAGGAATATCCTTGAAAGCTACCGTCCAGTCCCTGGTAGGACGATAGAACTGGTATGGGTTCCGGCTCAATCGGGCAATCCCGGGAACGAGAAGGCTCACGAATATGCCCGAGGTTTCATCGGCCGGGCGGTGAGCACATCGTTTCCCGCGGCCGCGATGGAGGGCTTGCTCTCGTTCCATGATATAACTCGCCATTTTAGCCTGGGAAAGCGCATCTTCCCTCCACCACACAATTCATTAAGCAAGGCCCAGGAGATACTCTGGCGCCAGCTACAAACCCGCTCCTTCCCCTGCCCCAAAGTTTATTCATATATATTCAAAGAGCAGGCTGACCCTGAATGCAAAGAGTGTGGCGTCGACGCTACTTTAGACCATATTACATGGGGGTGCGCGGCCTATCCGCCACCCGCCGATTTGCTGCCAGCTCCATCTCTGGAGGAGTGGGAGGCCGTGCTGCGCTGCTCGTACCCGGCCATCCAGGCTCGCTGAGTGGGCTGAAGAGATCGCTGACAGGACGCAACTGGCGGCCATCTCGCTCGGCCAGCAATCAAACTAAACCTCTTAAAGCCGATGAAATAAATGTTTTCCCATCCATCCATTTCCCTTCCTCGGACATCTTTTGCGTTTCGCAAGAGCTTTTCGCACGCCAGCGCATGAACGTTTAACCGACTAGGTGTAAGGCCCAGATGCCTTCCACCTCGCGCGCGCGCGGGCGTGTGTGTGTGCGTGTATGCATGTGTGGAGACTATCTCTCCCTCCATCTCTCTCTCTCGGCGCTGCTTTTCGCGCTGTACACAACTCAAGCCGACACAATATGTTAGAAACTTAAGCAGACTTGGTGACCTGACAGTAGCTGGCCATAACGCGGCTTTTCGAAAAAGGTGGGTAGCACAGCAAGTACCTGATAGTAATTGATACTTTGAGATTGCGAGCGTTGTCCTCAGACATGGACCATGCCGGCTGCGCCAGTGCCTCATCGTCAGCGCTGGAACTACTTTGGAAATTGTTGATTCCTGTTGTTTGCTACCATCTCCTTAAACATTTTAGTTCCTGCATTTAAAAGCCGCTGATAAGGAAACGTGAGCGGTTATGGGCGGTTGTGAGGAGCAATGCTACTTTCTGCGCCCGTTCTGCGCCAACTCACTGCGCATATTCCGTTGCCTTTCTTGGCCTTCAGCTAAAACTCGTGCAGCCTCTCCGTGCATAGCTGCTGTCGAATCATCATCATCAGCCTGTATATACCCACTGCAGGGCGAAGGCCTCTCCCATATTTCTCCACTTAACCCGGTTCTGTGCTAGCTGCATCCACTTGACCTCTGCGAATTTCTTAATCTCATCCGCCCACCTAACTTTCTGCCGCCCCCTGCTACGCTTTCCTTCCCTTGGAATCCAGTTTGTTACCCTCAGCGACCACCGGTTATCATCTCTTCGCACTACATGTCCTGCTCATGTCCATCTTCTTCATAATTTCCACTAGAATGTCGGTAACTTGAGTTATTTATCTGACCCACTCTGCACGCTTTCTATCTCTTACTGTTACCCCTACCATTTTTCGTTCCATAGTCCTCTGGGTTGTCCTCAACTTAATTAGAACTCTCTTGGTTAGACTCCACATTTCAGCCCCATAGGTGAGTACAGGCAAGATGCAACTGTTGTGTATTTTCCTCTTTATCGATACCGGTAAGCTGCTAGTCATAATCTGTGAATGCTTGCCAAATGCGCTCCATCCCAATCTTATTCTTCTTGTTATTTCCTTTTCATGGTCCGGATCTGCGGTTACTACCTGTCCTAAGCAGACATATTCGCCTACTACTTCCAGTACTTCGCTACCTAATGTAAACTGCTGTTCCTTTCCGAGGCTGTTGAACATTACCTTAGTCTTCTGCATATTGATTTTCAAGCCTACCTTTCTACTTTTCCTGTCTAGGTCATCAATCATTATTTGCAGTTCATCTCCCGAGTTGCTTAGCAAGGCAATGTCATCAGCAAATCGCAGATTACTGAGGTATTCTCCATCTAGCCTTATCCCTAACTGCTCCCATTCCAAGTCTCTGAATACTTCCTCTAAACAAGCTGTGAATAGTACTGGGGAGATTGTGTCTCCATGCCTAACACCTTTCTTTATGGGAATTTTGTTACTTTCTTTTGTGCAGAACTATGGTTGCTGTGCAGCCACTATATATATCTTCCAGCACTTTCACGTACTGCTTGTCTACCCCCTGATTTCGCAATGCCTGCATCAGCGCCGAGGTTTCAATTGAGTCAAATGCTTTTTCGTAATCAATGAATGCTATGTATAAGGGCTGGTTATATTCCGAGCATTTTTCTATCATCTGATTGATGGTATGGATATGATCGATAGTAGATTACCGTTTCCGAAACCCTGCTTGATCCTTTGCTTGATTGCAGTCTAAGGTTGTCCTGATTCTATTAGCGATTACCTTAGTAAATACCTTATACGTAACAGACAGCAAGCTGATTGGTCTGCAATTTTTAAGGTCCTTAGAGTCCCCTTTCTTGGGAATGAGGATAATGTTTGCATTATTCTATGGTTCCGGTACCGTCGATGACACCAGGCGCTGCGTATACAGGGTGGCCAGTTTTTCTAGCCCGATATCCCTCCGTCCTTCAGCAAATCTGTAGTTATCTGATCCTCTCCAGCTGATTTCTCCCTTTTCATAGTTTCTAGTGCTTTCTTGACCTCGTCCTTCGTCACTGGTGGAACGTCTGACTGTTTTTCCCTACCATTAATCTCATTACGGTCCTGACTATTTTGGCTAATGTGAAGATCTGTATAGAACTCCTCGGCTACTTTGACTATCTTGTCCATATTAATGATGACGTTGCCCGCCTTGTCCCTTATCGCATACATCTGGTTTTTGCCTATGCCCGATTTCTTCTTTGTCGCTTTAAGGCTTCCCCCGTTCTTTACAGCATGCTCAATTTTCTCTATGTTATACTTCCTTATATCGGCCACCTTGCGCTTATTGATTAGCTTTGATATCTCGGCCAATTCGATCTGGTCGGTTGGATTGGAAGGTTTCATACTCTGGCGTTTCTTAATCAAATCTTTCGTCTCCTTAGACAGCTTACCGGTATCCTCTCTAACTATCCTACGCCTACTTCTACCGCACGCTCAGTAATGATATCTCTGAAATTATTGTTCCTTGCCTCTAGGTATAATGTCGCCATCCTCAGTTAAAGCTGAATACCTATTCTGTAGCGAGATCCTGAACTCTTCTGCCCTCCCCCTCACCGCTAATTCGTTGATGGGTTTCTTCCTTACTAATCTGTTGCGTTCTTTCTGCCGATTTAGGCTAATTCGCTGTCGAAGCTGTCAAATGCTCGACCGCAAGTATGTCATGACCCACTGATACCGCCACGCTACAAGATACTTCACTCGCCCCACTGCAACCCGAGGCTTCCGAAACACGGAATGCACCGCAGCGTATTGGTTCCTGCAGGAACATCGTCGTTTTTCATACTTGGCGCCAATATTGCCATTATATATAGTAGCAGACGCCAGCACCCTTTTTTCTTTCAGTTTTTTTCTCTTTTCCTTCAGAATGCGTAACCCGATTGTGTGCTTACGTAATCTGGCACCATCGTACTGCACACGTCACGCGTACGTCACAATTTTAACCAAATGGCGGATTGCCGAAAATAGGGTCCCTGGATAAGCTGGATATATGTGTCCTGCGGTAACAGCTAGTTTAAGCGCTGACAAAAACATCCTTATGATGACGCTCTGTGTGTGTGCATGTGTTTTTTGGTACGTGATTTAGCATTTGAATTAACTTGACTGCATTTTTCCGAATCGGAGAAAAATGGTAGTCGGCTGAGGCAGAAACTTGCGTTGATTTCATCGTGATGGGCGGTGCAGCCGACAGGCTTTGCGCGTCTCGCGAGCCGCAATACTGCTGTGATCCGTTGCCTCGCACCTTGCTCAGATAGCGCGTCCAATTGAATCGGCGCTTTTGCTTGCTACGACCCACGACGTACGAAAAATGCACGCATGTTCAGATGATAAATCACTTATCGAAAACACAGACGGCGACGCGGTCTACCTTGTTGGCGTTGGAACGAAAATTTAGTAGTTTGCGCGGGAGAATGTTATACAGCACGGACAGATAAATACGTACGGAACTCCATGTATGTCCAACGCGAACGAGCGAAGTTCGCTCGCTGTCTTGCGTGTCAGCTGGCCCAGTTGAAAATCACTAGAGTTCCTCTGGGACCAACTGGCCCAGCTGAAACCAGCAGATTCCCAACTAACCCAGTTGGAAACCAGCTGATTCCCAACAGAAGCGTTTAGGTATGTTTAGGGGTAGCTCGGCTGGAAACGCTGATTGGTGGACACGCCACGGCCTGGCGTGACGTTTTTTGCGTCGGGCTCGATGCTTAACCGGACGTGACGTTGCCAAAAACTGGGTTTGCTTGTTTTTTTCGTCCCTAGACGCTCTAGGGAATCGCTAGGTGCCCCCCGCTATAGTGCTCTAGAAGATTGGGCAGTGTGTCGACCGCGCCGCGAAATGCATGGGAGCGGGGGGCCGCTTTTGCGATGACGGAGGCGCCGCAGCGCAGAGGGCGCCACCAGCAACTGGTGTGTCAGCAGTCCGGGCGCCCACGTATGCGCGCTGTGCGGCGGGGCGGATACCGCGCGGACTGTACGTTCTTGTTTGCTTGTGCGTCGTCTCGAGCTGTTCGCGACAAGATTTTGTAAATATGCCGGTAAATGGGGCTCAGTACTGTTAGCAATCACCTAATTTATTTTCCCTTTTGGCCGTCGGCAACACCTCGCGGAAGCAACATGTACAGGAGCTGGGCTCCGAAGAAAACAGCTTGGAGAGGGCGTACAAATTCAGACTCGCACACCACATTTCACTCGCCGTACAGCTTGCTTTAGCATTCCTGAAGCACCTAATTGTCCAGAAATGCACTCGTTTTGAAAAGAGGGCATTGTGGAGACAGGATGTATGAAGAAGTCAAACATGCAACATGTGCGTTCGAGCGCTGACTAAAGCTGGCCACAGTAACCCCATTATCAAAACAGTCAAAAATTGTATATTCAGTTGTTTCACGCGCAGACTATGCCGACTACCGTAAGTTGCCTGAAGCCACAAAAACAGTCGACATTCAGTTCGAATGAATTAAATATGGACTACCGCGCATAGAGGTACAGACATGAAAAACGAACGACACTAGGTAAACGGCTACTAAATAACTAAACACAGTGGGTCAGGAAAGGTGGAAGAAGTGGGAAGGATGCACAGAAAAAAAGAAAAGAGACGTGTCGCCTACAAGGGATGGAGAAAGGAGGCACGCAGCGCCGTGAAAAGAGCGACCGCAAATGTGAACAAACGTTTGGAATTGCCGTGCGGCGCAGCAAACGCACGACGGAGAAGAAAGCAGGCAGCTAAAGACGAAGAAAAATTGAGAAATATGACAGGCAATAAAAAAAGGGAAACAATCGAGCTTAAGAACCAAATGGAGGCCTGGGAATCAAAAAGAAAGCACACAAAAAGGCTGCAATCGAACGCGTAGATATAAGCGACGAAATTTAAGTCAACAGCTTCGTAAAACTGTACACTAATATAAGAACAAAGCATTTTATTTTCTTTCCATAAATTGGAACATTGCTGTAACGGGTAGCTTCAAGTACCCAGAGATGCGCGCTATACTTAAGACATTTAATCTCAATGCATTATAGTTTGACAATGACTTAATTGTTCCATAAAATGTTTTCATCCTAGGTAGTTTTTATTCTGCGTGCTCAAGCAACCGGCAATATGTAAGTCATTGACCCCAGAAGATCGCTCTAGTCCTGTTTTGGGCCTGCACATATAAAATGAAAAAAAAAAAAAAAAAAAAAGAATAGCTTTGAAAAAAAAAAAAAAGAACGATGGAAAATAGAGGACGCAGAGGCTATAGTGTACGCCTAATGCGCTTCCGCTACATAATTCTTCAGCGAAAGAGAAGTTGGGAGGTCGGCACGGTTTTTCGCCACGAACAAAAACTGCGCCATAGGCTCCAAGCTATAGTCGCAATTTATCCAAAAATTTGGCTCGGGTGTACGATCCTTTTGGACGCCTTTGCACTTGAGATTTTGCAACCTTCATCTAAAATGTGGAGGTTCAAAAATGTTACCTATTAGAGCACCAGAAAGCTCACACTTGAAATAATGAAAGTTCATGTGTTTTTGCGGCTTCGCTCTTTGCGAAGTAAGCGAACCACGACAAGAGTTCTTAAAGGGAAAATAATTGAATTCCCTTGGAGTATTCCACGTGTAATATCAACCTTGTTAACAATTATAGCCTGATTAGTTCTGCAAAGAGTACCCGCGGCAAGTAGCCCGATTATAGTCCGGCAAGCAGTAGTTGGCGAGTGTATCCAGTCGATTACTCACATTTCATACCAAACACTGGAAGAATAAACACGCATTAGTGTCCGCATCTAAATTCGGCCTTATATTGATTGCATGTGCATTTGGTTCCCGTCACCGTTTTCGCATTTTTCGTTTTCTTGCGGTGCGCGCCAAGAACTGCATCATATCTGCCAATACGACGTGCAATTATAAGTGTTTTTTTTTTTTTTTTTTGCTCTGTACCATTTGATGCCAATGAAGCGTCCGCTCTCAAGTGCCCACTATGAACGTATTCCCTCATATACGTATGTGACAGGTTTAATTTTTCATATTTTATCTGAAGTATTGTCCTAGCTGTACTTGACATTTTTTAAATCTAAACAGCTGGTTCACCCTTTGGTCAGCGGCACGTAAAAAAATGTCCGCGATATATGTATTTGTTAATCACGAACAGAGAATAAATGCTTGAGTCACGTATATTTCCCTTTTTGCCGCAAAATACCGCAGTGCTTTACATTAGAACGGTAATAAATAAATGTGTTTTGTTCGCACACTGTATTTGTAATTTATATAAGCGGTGATTATAGGACACATAAAGAACAACTATTAAAGAGATATATTAGAAATTACTGACGATTTAAGATAAACGTTGTTATGTAATAATAAGCACAAGCAGCAAAATGTAAGCAGGTATTCGTAAGTAAGGTTCGTAAAAAATAAGCTGTTCCCTAAGAGACCTTACGAAGCACAAGCTTTGATTCGCATGTATACTGTTATTCTCCGCGTGTTAATAGCGCTCCTCGGCAGTAGTCTTTATTCCCTTACTGGAAGAACGAATGCAAAACATCACGCTTCGTTGAAAACATTAAGTACAAGCTCATCTGGACGATTTATGGCTGTCCGCAGGAAGAAACGTTGAAAGAGTTTGAAATAGCGATTAAAACATCGCGCGCTGCTCCGTAGGACTGCCCAAGCGAGCACGGCGTCTCCAGATTAACGTAATGGAATGGCAGGGATGAGTTTAAGCAGTTGTAATAAGTAGTCCCTTTATTAAATATCGCACCATTTGCGTAGCGTGTCAAAATAGCTCCAAAGAGAACCGCGCCCCTCCTCTGTACCCCGCTATCCCCGCGGCCGCTACGCGCCGAGCGGCGAACGTGGCACCCCTGTTGCACGTCGCGCCCTCTCGCGGTAGTCGGTTCCTGTCATCGCAAAAGCGGCCCGCTCTCCGGCGCCGGTCGTCACACTGCCCAATATTCTAGAGCACTATACCCCCGCTCTGTCAACGCGGGCGATTCCGGCATTCGGTTCGTGGATCTCGCTGCAGCATATGGCACCGGCGCGCTCGGTCACCGAGGTGCTCGACGATGGCGGGCCTGCGCGTTTACGTCAATGCGCTTTCGGCACGCCGATCCGTGCTTTACGTTGGGCGGAATGACGTTATTAATGACGACCTGCGGGAGATCGCAAGCACCGTCAAGGTACAGTGTAGTCAAGGTAAGTATAAATTGCGCAAAATTGTCTCGCATTTTGATTATTTACAAGTGCTGTGTCGCTTGTCTCTCCCCACGTGCTTCCAGGACCTCGTGCAGCAGCAGCTCGTGGCATGGACGCTCCTCGTGTTCAAAAAAAAAAAAAAATCGTCCACGGCTGTGGAGACCTCTACGAAAACATCCGCCGTCGGCAACTAACCGCTGCCTGACTGCTATGCTGAGGCGCACGTCTGCCGTGCGCATTCTCAACCCTGATTGAGGTACAAGAACGCAGATTTCTTTGTCGAAAGTTTTGTAATATGTTGCGCATTCATCAAATCGCTATGTTCGTAATGCAACTTTTTTCTACTCTTTTACAGCACCGTTTCCTATATGCTGCGAAGAGGCCGAGGATTTTCTTTGTACGCAGCAGCCCATGTCAGGGATCGCGGCATATCGATCAGCTCTCCAAAATCATCGCCGCAACCCTTGTAAATGTCTACAGTGGAAGCATCGCTACAGCATCCAGGGCAGCATATAACCAGGCACTGTGTACGACATAGTGCACCATTGTTGACGGTGCACGGCAAAGGGCCACGGACGAGTGCAGGGCGTTGTGTTCGCCACGCCGTCACGTCGCTGCGTATCCAAACGACTCTTTTCAGGGCCGCCCCAATGTTTCCTGGCAGACCGCAGACCTTCACATCCCGTACTCCTCTTCCCTCTCTACGTTGCACGTGGCTTCGTGTCAATCGCCGCGGCCACCAAAATAACTTGCGCGATAGGCCTCTTTACCAGGCTATACGTAAATACACGCATGCATAATCGTGTCAAATTTGATTTAATAAAGTGCTACAGTGCTTATTACCTGCTTCCCTCACGCATTCTTCCGAGTCTTCGTGCAGCAGCTGCAGAACACGTGGCAAGCGTCACTCTGCTGCCGCGACAACGCTAAGCCCATAACAACAGGGTTAATAGCTAGAGTATTCTCAGTATGGTGCGGCTTAAATGTTCAGCTATGTTAATGGAACTATCGACATTTTATATAACAACTGCACAATCGTCTTGAACATTGCTTCATAAAGTACTGTACTGCTTAATTCTCACTTACCTCGTGCATTCCACAGCTGCTGCAGCTAGCACGTGGCCAGCGTCGTTCTCTCCAGTGCTGCAGTGACGACAAACTATAAGCCTCGCGATAGGCCACAATATATACCGCGGCTTTGTGCCGCTGTGTATTTTTTTTTTTTTATAAATGCATCACATTTCGAAGGTTGTAGTCGCCATCCAAGGATCACTCGAGAGCACGGGAAAAGGCAGAAGTTTACGCACCTGGATTCGATGCCATGTACAACGCCGTGTTTTTTTTTTTTTTTTTTTTTACGAAAGCATCCTACGCGCTAGGCGTCCTAGAACAAGGTTCAAGTGCAGTATGCCTTTGTATGGTAACCATGTATGGGGTAAGCGGTTGCCATGTTTTCGGTTCACTTTTGTTGGCTGTTTCTTAAATAAAAATTGTCATTGGTCTCTGTGTCTGTCACTGTGTCTAAAGAGCTGCTCTAGCCGAACCACGTACGTAGCGATGGATTGCACCGCGCAGTATGGCTTTGTTCCAAGTCTAACAAAACAGTTGAGGCCAAATCAAAATCGGAAATGACCATTTCCATCTTGGATATTGGCCCTCAGTCAACAATTTAGAGTCCAATTCAATGGCAACAGTTCAGCTCTGTGCCAACATTTCGTACAATTAAGGGAGTCGAAATTATGGAAATGGCATGCATTTGTGAACATCAATACATGCTTCACATCCAATTAACATGTCATGCAATATTAATATAAAAGCTCAATATTCTACCGGGGAACTCTATGAAATCTGCTAGAGCATGGAGCACACGTTCGTAGAAATATTTTTTTAATTACCAGCACTCGCAAAGGTATTGAAAATAATTGAATCAAGTCCCATTCAAGGAATCAGATGAACAGCAACAAAAACAAATCATCCTTTATATATTTTGTTTAGTACCTCAATGAAGAGTATTAGGCACGCTTTTGCTGAATTTTTACATAAATGACATAATTCATATTGACAACAGTGTTCAGCTCATCATGTATGCTGATAATAGTGTGTTTATTACTGGCTTTGATCTCAATTAGACTGTTTTACATTGTAATTATGTACTTGAAAAATCGTTTGCCTGGTCCAATTTCATGAAGAAATAAACACAGAAAAACTATTTGGTTTGAGTCTGAAATAAGAAAATGATGTAAGAGATGGCTACCGATCTATAATAAAAATGTTGACCTTGTAGAAACTCGCATAAGCCTTAGTGTGAATTTTTTTCATTTGAGATAGGAAATTCATATAAACAATACTGTAAATAAAAAAAAAGATTTCTTCAATGAGTGAGCTTTATCTTGATGTGGTACTGTCCTTGCCTTTAATTATGCAAGTCCCCACAGATAAAGTATTGCAGTTTTATGTGGGCAAGCACCACACGAGCAAATATCAATAAAATGATAATTCTCAGTAAATTAAATGTGTGTTTCTTACATAACCGATATTGACTGCCGGTTTACGACATGACACCTCCGTGCAGAATACAGTATAATTATCTTTAACTATGAATGCCACTTGTTGCACGTTTCCTATTTTTCTTGGCAGGACAATAAAAGCTTTCTTTGCTCGATGGCACTGCTGCAATTTAGTGCCACTCCGTATTTAACTCAAAACTCAAACCTCTGGTTTCTCCCGCACTTTCACACTTGGTGCAACCTGCAATCAATAAAACACAATCTAATGGTCTCACTGAATGAACGTAAACAGGTATTCCTGAAATTGTGAAAACAGCTATGAATACACTTTTTAGGGTTGTAAAATCAGAAATGTTGCAATGTTAAACAGCACTGCAGAATCTGCATTGGAGCAATGCAAAAGAACGGATGCTGCTGCAACATTACATCACCCTCCATCGGTTGACACCACTCATTAACCTCCACCACTTCTCAATTACTCACAACTGCTGCGGACATGATTTTGCAGACACGTTATGCGGGTGCGGTGTGCGGACGCGGCCTGCGGACAGAAATCTGTGAAATCTGTGCGTTTGCCAGCGCTGTGTTAATGTATTTTATGTTATCACTTATACTAATTGAGAATTCATTTAGTGTTCTATCAGTGTGTTGTGTTACTTTGCTAACAAGTTTCCTTATATCTTCTTTGCATGTGTTATTGTGTGTAGTTGTATCCCCCTACAATAATGCCTCATGGGCGCTGTAGGTACTTACAATAAATAAATAAATAAACATAGCGAAGTAATACTTTCGCATTAATAGATCTTCTAGACATAGGGTCTCTAATTCTTGCACTTTTTTTTAAATAATGCATAAATTTTTTTATCCTACTCTGCAGCTAATGTCTGCAGCTCCTTTGTAAATGGGTCCAGGACCTAAGTGCATGAGTTGCTCTCTGAAACATTTAATTTAGCTCTCGAGACTATCTAATATGCTCGAATTGAAATCATTGACTCCAGATTGGACTTTGAAATTAGTTGCAAAATTTTTAACTGCAAAGCCTATTGAAATCTAATATGCTTGGGTGTATTTTTAATAGGGAGCGAAATGCACCAGCTTCCTTTAACATCTTAGCCAGCACACACACAATGCATCATTGAAATGTAGTTTGAATTCCAGTTTCACCATGCACAACAATTGTCCATTCAGTTTGGATGTTCATTAGGAATATCAATTCTAACCCGTAAGATGACCATAACTTAGCAGCCCATAATAAAAATAAATTGCTTCTTTACAGAGAGTTAAAACTATGCAGTTGGGACTAAGTACTTATTCTAGTTGGGAGGTCATCTGGAAACTGGAAGACATTTGATAATGAAAATTCAATTAGGACTGAAAATTCTAATTGGAAAGAATCAAAAAATGCCT
Source organism: Amblyomma maculatum (assembly GCF_055883805.1). Classification (NCBI taxonomy): domain Eukaryota; kingdom Metazoa; phylum Arthropoda; class Arachnida; order Ixodida; family Ixodidae; genus Amblyomma; species Amblyomma maculatum. Next base: position 16,606,812 of record NW_028146738.1, read on the forward strand.
AAATGGAATGAGGGCTTATAGAGAAAGTGTAAATTCCGGAAACTCAATTGGATAATACAAGACTCTTTAGCAGGATCTAGAACTCATCTTTTACAAATGAACACTTGAAACTTAGAGCACTGGCTGATGCTCACCGCCGCAGCTCTCAGAAGCATGGTCAAAACTACAGTAGGTGTTAGTGCAGTATACACCAGTGTTGTCACTGAGAAGTGAAGAGCCACAAAGCAGAGAACTGCCATCCTTACTACTGCCAATATAAAAGTCCTTCTCAGAGCCACCCTATTGTTTCCTGGCAGATCATGGGCCTTCAACTTCATCATGTTTTATCATTTTTAGTCTTTTGTAGGATGTATTGGGCCTTCGGTGGTCTGTCATGCAACACTGCATGACTAATCCACTGAGTGCAAAGCCGTTAGCCAACAGAGATATCTTTTCACTCCATGTGCGGCACACAAACATCATGCATAAAAGAGGCCACATGTCACTATTCCATCTTTCTTTACACTTTCTTTAGCACACTCTAAAACCATTCCTGTAAAAAGCTATAGCTTCTTTTACGCAAAAGTGACATGGCAATTATTGTAGCTTGAAACATTTTCAAAACGAAAAAATGAATGCATGAGGTGGCTCATAACCATTGTTTTTTTGTAAAAATGTGTTGCTTCATAGGCAGTAACTTGAACAACACTGACAACATTTCTACATTACTTTGAAACAACCCAGGCAAAAATCCTAACTGATGTAAATGGTTTAAGGAACAAACTTCCAGTTCATACCAGTTGGATAACAATGGATCCCCAACTGGAATTCAACTGGGATCAACGTTCATGCGTATAAGGTACCCGTTGCATGTGAGCCTTGCTACCTGTTGATGGTTTACAACTCAGAAAGAACACAAAAACGAGGGCACAAGTGCAGATAAGGCGCATGTTTGCAGTCTCCATGACCGGTTGTATTCATTCCTCTGTATCCCATGAAAGCACTCCATTTCTATCCCCTACTGGCGTAGGTCTGCGACATCCAGTGCAATAACGTGGGGCAACCCCCCCCTTCCCCCCCCCCCCCCTTCTTCATGAACACACCTGAGCGCAATACCATCAACTACTTTGTCATCAAGGCTTTCTTCGATTGGGGAAGTTCGTTTTTCGTATCGCAGAACATGGTGCAAGTCGAGGCATTTTTCTTCCTTCATTTCTTAAGACTTCAACGTAATAAGCATTCCCCACAACTTCTTAAGAAAGGTGCATTTGTGAAGAACTAAGTAGAATGTTTTGACAGATGAATTTCTAGATTGGGACCACTCAAATAAAAGGGCATATAAAAACCACAAGAATTGCAAACTTTGAGCATGTAGAAATACAATTGGTAACACGCACAGTAACTAAAAAGTGGCAAACTGGCAGATGCGACCAGGATTATAACACGGTGCCGTTGTGAACAATTTCGTTTACATCAGGCATAGCGCAGTGCCAGCAAAAGCCTTGAGAACTGGCCAATGTGCTGTATTGCAGCTCATATTTTTTATGCTTCCACAAACTCTTCATAAGGACTGTTGAAAGCTTTGAACATGCACAAGACAACTGCAATTACATCGGCCACAGTGACAAAGAATAGAGCAAATACGAACCAGCTAGAATGTTAGACTGAGCGTTCACATGCAAATATGGGCGTAGAAATGACATTTGAGAAGTAAGCATGCTAATAGTGAAAGGACAAATTGAACACACAGAAGAGAACTGAAGTTACAAAAACAAACAAGCAGTCATAATTGAGGCCTTCAACAACTATGCTGTAAAAGACAAATTTTGCAGAAAGACAAGTGCGTAATTAATCCTGCCGCACAAATGAAATAAGCATACCCCTCGATCAATTATAGAAATCGCTTGTGTACAAAAAGTTGGAAACACTGAAGTCATCTTGCTTTGAGCAAGTAATTTCAGATATTATAAATCTTGTTTTGAAAGCTATTGATCTAACGAGCATAAAGCAAAAAAAAAAAACCAACATATGCCAACATTTTCATTTTCTGGTCTTTAAGGCTTCAAAGCTGCTACTCGGTTGGTCAAAATCAATGTTTTTTGCCAGCTCACCTACGAGAGATGATAATGCAAGATCTGAAAGCGTGCACTGACCCATCAGAGGCCCTCTTCCTCGCAGGACACAACCTCCTCCTCTCACAGGGTACAACAGACACTCATATATTAAGAATAGTTGCAGGCTGGGGAGAGGCTCTAGAAAATCTCAATCTGGGGAACTCCAATGCTGCCCAACTGTTGGCCTCGTCGAGTCCAATGCTTACCACTTTAATTTGAGGTGTCTCCTCAGCCAAGGCATTTCGATGAAATGTGTTCTATCAGACAGCTTGTCGTAGAAGGATGTAAGCTTAGGAATACATACTTTAAGGCTGGAGAGGTCCCTCAGTAGAATAAAGAAATCTCTTCACTTCAAGAGGACCAGATATGTTCTGCGGCTTCTAAAATCGCTTTTGATTTAATGCAGAGCTCGGCATAAAATCTACCAGTGCAGTCAAGCATTACCCCTTTTATTTTTTTACTGAAATGAAAACCCTGAACCTCAGACACATTCCCCTACAATACTCTTTTTGAATTTCTGGGGCCTGTCTACTGATATTCTGAGCTCATTTGATTTTATGAATTTCTGCTCGATAGCCTTGCACACTGTGGCCACACATCATCTTTGAGAAAGAGCTTTAAATCATCCATCTTTGCCACCACTTTGTCAAGGTATAGGTGCTTCGTCTGCAAATGAAATTGTGCAGCATTTACTACTTCAGGTTCTGCATGCTATAGGTGCAAGCAACATAGAAAAGCAATGGCACAGACTACTGTAGCCTCCATGCAAATAAAAAAGGTACCAATGAGCAGTGATGCCTTGCTAACAGAATACATTTAGTCTCAAATTGGTCTTCAGCAGCGGAGTGATAGTGGGGGTCGTCAGGTTTGATTTCATGATGGACTGACTTGTATTTCTCATTTTAACAATAACCTTCTCTTACAGCAACAAAAGAGAGAATGCATTCTCTTGAGGAAAAGAACTTAAGGCCCACAGTATTGCAGCATGTGAATTGCCTTGCATATATTTCTCTAACTGCACTCTTTGTATTATCCCCCCCCCCTCATTCCCAGCCACACTTTCCTGAGCACTGCACCCAGTGCAGTCCTCACACCCCTATAGGGACAGCTAGGTTTCTAACCCCTCCTTTATGCTAAAAAAATGCCTTTTTATATCCTGAAAAGCAATCCCACAATGTCTGGAGAGCCCGAAATTAGCAAATACTCATTTTACTCATCTTTGCACCTTAGTAATGTATAAGAAAGTGTTTTTTTTTTTTTTTGCTGTTGACATATTAGTTGCATAAAAAGTGGCATATGCCCAGAAAATTTTGTTAAAAATTGGTTATAGTGCATGCTACCTTTCTCTTTCATAAGTCTTTTGCAAACTGAAGTTGTGGACCACATTAACTTATTCTTCATTGCATTAGTATGCCATCATTGTGCAATTAAAAAAGTGTCCACTTAGATATATTCACAAGTGCTGTTTGATAAATAATTGTCTTTAAACTCTGAGGTTGTGTGGAAGAGATACTAAATGGAAGGAAAAATAGTGTAGCACATATATAACTTTACATGTGTTTGTAAGTGTAAGGTATAGCCAAATAAGGGTGTAAAGAATTTCTGGACTGCAAGCAACAATGTAACGAATGACAAACATTTACTCAAGGCAGTGAAAGTTATTAAAGCATTTCAATGTTTTTATGAACAAAAATAAATGCAGTGTTTGAATATATAACAAACAAATTTGTGATGGCAGTCAGCAGTCTGTTTCAGGCTACAGGTCCATTTAAAAATCACAGTTGACACATATGACGGATGCAAAACTTGTTGCTGTGAAAGAAATGCTGAAGACGTAAGACGCTGTTTATTACATATTAGACATGCAAAGGCATGACAGGCTGAAATGGTCCATGCATTGCATTAGAACCAGCACTAAGTCATTAAAAGATGCATGCATCACATGGATCTCAATTTGACAGCAAACATATGCTGACACTTACAAAACATACAATGCCATTACTCTTCATGTGATATACGCTGCAATATTTTCATGTTTTCTAAAGGCTACGCACAGTTCTGTACTACTTAAAAAGTACACATCTTATAATGCTCCTATAGTTACCCATATATAACATGACCTCCTTAGTAACAATGTACAACATTTCTTCTTGTTAGCCTGAAATCCTGAGGCGGAATGTTCTGAAATCCGGTCGTATTAATTGCGACTTTATGGGGATTTGCTTTATTAAACTTAATCTAAAACAAGCCCTGATCAATGTGAAATGACTTACACAGTTTTATAATAATCATAGCCCAAATGAGAATAGGATATTCATTAGGCACCTAATTGTTTTTAACAACAGGGTAACCAAAACAGTAAGAGGTCATCCTTTAATACTACAGCTTATTTAGTTTTTTTTTTCCTAATCAACATATCACCCCCAGCATCACAATTCTGACCTAAAAAATTTGTAGAGTCGAATGACCTAGTACGTATCTCTATTCCCTTTGTCCTCAAAACATTTTTTTTTTTGCCCCCTACAGTCATCGACTAGCTAGCTATTGCAGCTAGGATGTGCTTATAATAGCGCCGGCGCCGCGATGTTGCCGGCCGGCATCATATGCATTCGCCGGCGCATTAGTTTGGAGTGAGGAAATTGGGCCCTTTTTAGCCAATAAGAGCGGTCACCGAGCGCATTTCTGGGTAAAACAATTCATAATGAACTATTTCGCTTAGAAAAAGACCAAATTATATCGGGACGCGTGGCAACGGGATCGACGACAGTTGCCGACAGCCTGCGCGCCTGAAAGACGTCGCACTGAGAAAGCTATTTTGCAAGGAAACGTTTTGCAAATATACGAAATGTGCAAAAGAGTGGAATCACCGCAAACATATGGTGTGCAGTTGTCACTGGAAAATTCGCCCGGCCGACCTACGAACAGGTCACACTGCGTTGGCGAACCTCGATTGTTTTTGTCGCCGAAAGGTCTCACACAGATCTAGATAAAGGAAAAGCAATTAAACTGTGATTTCCCCGGCAATTCGTGTGGTGTGACAAGCTGGTTCGGAAACCTCTTCGCGGCTCGAAGCGTGCATATGTTATTTGACGTCGCTGCCGTTTCCACGGTGTCCGGACTGCATGCAAGCTAGGCCGCTAGGCCTCGTGCCTCTCCGCCGACGGCCATCGGCTGGGCAGCTGCCGTTTGCTTGCGGCGCGCCGCCGAGACCGTCGGCCATGCTGCCATGCCGCCGGATCGCGCCCGGGCGCTCTGAAAAGCATGGGGAATCCAGGGACGGTCTAGGGAAAACACGCGCACCCTACATCCGGACATGACATCATAAAATATCACGTGACTCATGACGTTGTTTGTGACGTCATATATGACGTCACAAATTTTGGGCTAATCAGTCGACCAGCCGAGCTTCCCGTTAACGCTTGTCTCCACATCAACAGAGAAGCTGGAGAAAATGGGGATTCATAATACATGGCAAGAGCTCACTGAAGCTGTCAGAATATCTCAACTGGAAAGACTAAGTCAGACGGAGACAGGCAGAGCCATCCTAGACTGGGTCGGACTCCAATCAGACAGAGGCCCACAGACGAAAACATCTATCCCACTCAACATAAGGGAACACATACTGGTACCACCCTTACCTCGAAACATGCACCCAGACTACAACAAAGAACGCAGAGAACATAGAGCCAAAGCCATCGCTAAAACGCAAAGCAGTCGATGAAGTTGCTTATGTAGACGCATCATGCGGACGACATGGAGCAACTGTCTCGGCAGTAGTAAATGGAGAAGGTGCATCTAAAATTGTCGCCTCAACACGCACCCGTCACATTAGTACAGCTGAAGAGGTCGCAATAGCGCTCGCATGCACTGGTACACAGGCCAAAACTATAATCAGCGACAGCAAAACGGCTGTCTGGAATTTTGCAAAAGGACGGATCTCAGAGGAGGCCAAAAAGATTCTTCTCACAAATCCCATTACTAGAACCGTATCCATCATATGGATACCAGCACACGAATCTGTCCCTGGCAACGAAGCTGCGCACCTGCTGGCCCGAGATCTCTACCGGGCAGCGATAGAACAGCCCGAATGCAAGGGAATTAAAGATTGCGCTATCACATACAATGAGATCACAGAATCTTACAAATTAGATCGAAAAGTATACCCTCCCCCAGATCGGTATCTCACTAACAATGAAGCACGCATCTGGAGGCGATTACAAGCCGATAACTATACATCTGCCCTGTCTGGGTTTTTTTAACACAGACCGGGGAGGAAGAAGATTCTAAATGTAAAAATTGCGGACAAAAAGGCACGCTAGATCACATAATATGGCAATGCGCCGATTCCCCAGGCGCCGGCATTAACATTGATAGTAGAGAAGCCTGGGAGGTTTGGCTGCGGAGCGGAGATCCCACCGTTCAGCGGCACGCGACCCGCCTGACGGCTGAGGCCGTGAAGAGTGCTTGTAACCTCACCTGACCTCAGCCTGCGGGGCCCTCCTGACCCGCTACCCGGCCTGCGTGCCGGGGGCGGAAGATGAAGGGCTCCTTTTCGGTGGAAATGAAGTTTTCATTCATTCATTCATTCATTGTTTCCCAACTGCCCCAGTTGGAAAGCAGCTGGTGTTGCTGTTGGGACCAGCTGGCCCAGCTGAAACGAGCAAGGTCGCTGTTGGGACCAACTGAAACCAGCTGATTCCCAACTGGAAATTTTTACCTGGGCGTGCCGTGCTACTCTTCGTTTTCGGAAAATTAACTATGTAATTCGAAATCAGCGGTCGCTGAATGACCCAGCGTTGCCGGCAATCTCGGCCGTTGATTCGACCTGGCGGTTGTGCCATGCACGTTTACACGCTCTGCAAGAATACAGCTGATCAACAGTGTTAGTAATGATGTCTTCGACTGACGGCGCCCGTGGATTTTTCTGTGCACTCCATCATAGCCTCCGAGACTCTTATCTATATCGGAGGCTATCCTACGTTCTTGGTATAAGCGGTGTAAGATCCCACGTTCCTACAAATGGTCTACTGCTAACTATAGACGCCGGCGCATGCTGCAAAATGTTGCGATTGAGGCGGTGTTGGTGTTTCAGGCACTGCCACAGTGCCCCACGAGTGCCGTCAGCCGAAGACACCATAAGCTTCGCTTCAGCACGTATGCCTTCTACCATGCGTATGCTGTGTGTTGCTGGCGCTCGTGCATTTATGGCATATGCAAGGCATATGGTCCATAGTGTTCTTCTACCATGCATAGTACATGTTCGATAGGATTTTATAAGCGTGACGTGATTCCCGCCTCCTTTGGATGATAAAGTTTTTAGAAGAATGAAAGAAAAATAGCAGACTTCTTTCTATAGTTGTGTGTATGGTGCCGTAAATATATTTGTAGTAGTTGATCAAATCGTTAAATTTTTAATTTATGAATATTGTTTACAAAGTTGTAAACGAAATTTTTTGAGTAAATGAACATTTGTGTGCAACACAACTTTCGGGATTGGTAACTTGCGGTTTCACAAGTCCGAGCGTCCCAACGCCATCGCTAACAATAAAAAAAAACAAAAAGAAACATGCAAAAACATAATCAAAAAGAAAATTTGACAAAGTCGAGGAAGTTCGACGGACTAATGCTACGGGCTGGAATGATTCGCGGATCACTTGCCTGCGTCGCCTGCGCACGCGGAAAAATGGTGAGTTAGGTCTCATCTGAAGTTCGCAATTAGTGTCCACCCTATATTACTTTTGTTGATTATCCCGCGCCCTATTTGTGTTCCCTTACAGTGCCCCTTATGTCCGAAATGCATAAATGATGGAATCATCGTGTTGTTATTGAAGAAACAGATCTGTCAAAACCATTTCTTGTGCTTGCGTTTCGACCAGCAACTTCATGATTATTAGTATTATTATTATTTATTTTTTTTTACTGCATTCCTTGAGTAGTCATGACCCGATCTGCTTGTCCTTCAGTTCGCTTGCTTGCTTGGTTTTCGTCAGGTAAATGAATTCAGCAAAAATGTTTCGCTACGTCCAGCTTCAACGGCTGTTCAAATGGGTCTTATGATGTCGAAGCAGAGAGAGTTGAAAAAGTTGCCCGTGCCGCCATTGAAAGAAACTCTTCAAATGTATGTGAAGTCAATCAAGCCACTTGTTACATCTGGCCAACTTGAGAAGACGCTAAAGGTATGCAGAGCTTTTCATCAAGATTTGGTTGGGGTGCTTTATGGGAACAACGCATTAAGTTTCATGTATGTACTACTAGAAACGGGCTGTTCAACTACAACTGCTTGCTTTTACTTTCGACAGCGTCTAGATCGTTACTTGCAGTCTTGCTATTTCTTAGTTTAGCCCTAGGAAACTAGACTTTAGTTCGAAAGGGAGTTTTTAATATTTGATACTGTCTTGCACTTATCATTTGTGTCTGTGTGTGATTTCTCAGTTGGTGCTAAAAATAGCCATTTAACATGATTGTGTTCACATTGTGTTCACATTTATTTGCAGTTGCTATCAAGAGCAGGCAGGTTATTTCTTATAAGAGGTGGGTGAACTCAGGAGGTTGACATGAGGTTGCCCACCCATGCTTTTAGTCAGTAATAGAAAGTACTATTCATTGAGGTGTGTTCATTTTACAGCAGGTGTCGCTGTATCTGTAGTAGTCCTCTGTGTGTGTGTGTGTGTTTTATCTTGGTCTGTCAGTTGTGCTGTGTACGACGCCGAGAAGCATGATAAATGAGTAATGAATTTGTGAGCCTCATGGTGGTTTCCAATGATTGCTTGCTTTTTGTTGTCATAATTTGTACCATCATTTGCCTAGGCTGGGCCCAGTATAGGCTGTCAGTGCATACGTTTAATTGTGCAGTTCCTCATCCGAATTGATAAAATTTGTGTGTTAGCATTGAACTCTGCATTTTGTCTCATATTAGTGGCATAAGCTATCTGAACTGGCATTGTGTGGAAGCCCACTTGATGTGACTCTAAATGGAGTGGCAGTTGCAGTCTTTAAGCTGCATTTCCTAATGCTAAGCCTTTGAGTTCATTAAAGTGACTTTTTTTGTTTTGCGGGAGGCGGGGATATTTATTGTATTGAGCTGGAAGGTGGAGAGAGAAGGAGGAGTGTGCACTCATAACAAGAGCACTGCCGAGATGATGTTGGAGCTTGAATTCTAAAGGGGGGCTCTTCCTTGAATGCGTGCCTACTGTACATGCTGCTTTCCAGTACATTTTTTCAATCCGGCATGAACTGCTGAAAATTGCAGATATCTTGTTTTTCGAGTTCATTTTTTGCATAAGGAGAGGAGAGTGCAGCCTAACTTCTACACAAGTAACATTACGTTAATTTTCAAGATATACTTTGTTACCAGAAAAGCTGTTATACTGTCACTGTCATTAAAAGCACTGCAAAAAACAATTACAGCTTTTCAAAAGCAGCGTGTAAGCCACTGGCCATGCGCACTTAATTTGCCAAATATTTCCACAATGCAGCTATACAAACAATTGTCTTCTAAAGGCATTGTATTTTGCATTTTAACCAGCCCACATATACTCTCATTTACTGCCATGCTGCCATGGTCAGATGAGGGACCAGCCTGTTTCAGAACTTATCTGGTATGGTATGTACATCTTAATGTCCTGAAGCGACACAACTTTTGAGAAACTTGATAGTGGAGGGATCTAGGTTAATTGTGACCACATAGGGGATCTTCAGCGCGCACTGGTATCTCACTGCACACCAGCGCTTTTTTTGTTTTGTCATCATAGATGTGCAGCCACCACATTACTGCCATGTTCTTATGCTAATTGCATACCACGGTACTCACTGTGGAGGCCATTAAATGAGCAGCCACTTATTTGTGGACCTACCCTTGATGTAAACTGGGTGAAGTCAAAGCAGCATTGTTCCCATGGGCAAAATAGGCCACTTTTGTTTTTGGACCAATTTTTTCTAGTGAAAAGCACTTCCCCACTGCCTTTGATGCCCTCATTATATGCTCCCCACCTTGTTATTCCAGTCTTTCTTCTCCGGTTTGGAGTTCTCTTGGTAAAGTACACATTTTGCTCATTGGTTCAGAAACACATGCTCTGATGAAGTAGGCCAGGAGAGGTCCATTGTCAACTTGTATCCTCTTCTGCTTGGGGTAATGGGAGCAGCAGTGGACAGCAGCAACATGAGATGTGCCTGAATTTTGTTGATGAGCTCAGCCATGTGACAGTGAGGCTTTGAAGTGGATCCTTTATATGTTTTGGAACTTTTTGACTGTACATTTGGTCACTGCATTTGTGTCTTAGTCATGCGTAGCAAGCACACATTCCTTTCATGCTGCTAGGTTTGGATGGAGTATTTAGTGCCCACCTTCTGTCATAAAGCATCCTTCCGTATCATTATGACTAATGCTTAATAGATCACATTTTTAGGTTTTTAAACATCCCTGGAAAGCCAAGTATGAGGGTCTTGATGCTAAAAAAAAAAGCATGCTTGGTTGTTGCTGTCTGGTTTTGCTCTCCTATTCATCCGAGTGGAAATGGCAGAAATTGCCTTAGTTAACCAAGTCATCGTTTTTTTTTTTTTTTACTGGCCTTTTGACATTTTATAGGTTGTTCAGGAATTTGCCGAACCAAATGGTATAGGAGCGAAGCTGTACCGGATACTGGAGTCTAAAGCAGCATCAACAGAAAATTGGGTTAGTGTGCACTTCCTTATTTCGGGCTACAAGTTTTTGTTCTTGAAAGCATTCATTAACCTAGATTTGAAGGTGAACATAAGATAAGGAGCTAGGAAGATGTCGCCAGAATTTCCGGAGAACACAGATTTTGCATTATTCCTGGGTTGTTGCCCAGTTTCGGGGTTTAGTCAGCTTGATGCTGAGGGGCATTGTGCATTTAGCTGCAAGTGTTTTGTCTTGTAGCCTGATAGATTTATATAGATTGTCTTTTCTGTTCAAGTGCATCAAAAGATACGTGGCCAAGAAATGTAGACATGCCATACCAAAGTATTCCTGTATGCTGCTTTAAAATTTAAAAATTCAAATGCTGTATGTTTGCTGTAAGTGTACAATGTTTTGCACTCTTAGCTTGCAGATTGGTGGTTGGAAGGAGCCTACCTTTCATATAGGATGCCAGTAGTTGTCTACTCAAATCCTGCCATGGCACTGCCAAAGCAAACTTTCACGCAGAAAGACGACCAGCTGAAGTAACGTTTGAGAATTTTTTTCTCGCGCTGCCATGGTCTGCAAAATTATGTCGGATGCCTCATTGAATTCAGTTTGTTTTTAATTCACAGGCATGCAGCTCTGCTCATAGCTGGTGCTCTAGACTTCAAAGCATTGATAGAAAGGTGAGTTTTCAGTCCCATGTTCAATCTGAAGAAAACTTTTCGTGCATATTCTGAGCTAACTGCCAAATTCTGGCCTGCTGCTTCTTTCATTTCTTTTTGCTTTCTTATGTAAAGAGCACTTAGAGTGTACATTCTTGGACTACTAGGAGTGAGTTTATTAAAAAAAAAGCATGAAAAAAACCAACCTGGCAGGCACATAAAGAAGCCTTTTCGCAGTAGCAGATCCGGGAGCCACACTTAGAGCAGGTGGTTCCATATCTACAAAATATTTTTGTAAAAAAGAATACATATGAGAGAGCATTGTGTTCATTTTCCTTCTTTAAAGAATCTGCATGACTCAAGATATGCCAGAGTTATATGCTAAAGCCTTTGGTTATTGAACATAAACCTCTCAGCATTAAATCTGCGACTGTGATGTTTTTGTCTGTTAGAAGTTACCATCAACACATTTTGATCTTCTCTGGCACTGTTTTCGAGGCATTTCCAAGACATTTGTAACTCCAACATTTTGATGCGTGAAAGTTTTATCTATAACCTGTTGCTTTTGGCCAGTTTAAAAGCTTTGCATGATTCATCCATAGTTGAGAATATCTCATCTATCGGGAAAAATGCTCCAAACTTTACATTCTGGTAAAATGGGTTTACTGAGGCACGGAAAGCATTTGCCTGTGCTAAAGCATAAGTATTTAAAGTAATAAAGTGGTGCAAAAAAAGTGCAGGTGAGGAAGTAGGGAGGATTTGCAGTGCTCTATACTCGTGGACAAACCGGAAAGTTTGACTCCTATATGCACACTCCCACCTCGATGAAGCTGGTCAAGTTTATAGGTTCTGTAAACTTGCCAATGTATGTGATCTCTTGACGTCATACTACCCACCGACATTTTGTGGCTTTGCAGTAGAGGCTACATAAGAAAAGTAAGGAGACAGGTCTTTGTTCCCAAGCCACTGGGAATGGGCCATCTCAGCACTAGTGGCCCTTCACTATGTCTCCATCTCCTCCCCCTTAAGCCACCTAGCCCAAATAACAAACTTCGCACTCCTCCTTCCCTTTCCCACAGTGCCACAGAAGGCTGTCGCAAGTACTTACACCACGTGCTGCACTGGAAACATCGCAGAAGCAGTCTTGGCATTGCCCAAAAACTCATTCAAAGCAGAAACAAGGGATTGAAATAAAAGGGGTTGCTCGCAAAGCCAACTAGGTATAAGTTTCAGTATGTCCTTGCGGCTGCTTGTCTGTGTTGTTGCAGCCAGTACTGTTATTGGCCAGTAGGGAAGCATGTATGTGAGGTTAAGTCGTCTCTTCTTGTCTTCTGTTGAAAAGCAGTGATGAAAATCTGTTCTTATTGAGGTGTAGCCACTGTGGTAGACAACATTTAATATTTCATTTAATGCTTGTCTATTTTAGCTAGTAAGGTCGCATACTTAAGTTTATGGACTTAGGAACGCGCCTCGAATGCTTAAAAAAGTCCTACCTTCCCAGATTATTAATTACAAATTTTTTCTCAGGCTTTCATAAGCACACATGGTGACTCTACACTGCTTTCAAGGCTGCACTTGTACTATAAGAAGTCTTGATGTAAATAAGACAAATTTGACACTTTTTAAAGCTTAAAATGTGCTCGCAAAAAGTCATACAAAAAACATTTTCCAGACCTATACCAGAGCTGCTGGATGTATGCAGGGGTGGAAGCGCTGCTCCATTTGCTCCATTCTGCTCTAAACTGCTTTCCCTGCTCCATCCTGCTCGAAAACGCAATATTGCTCCAAAACTGCACCGAACTGGCTGCCTTGATGTTCTGCCATGAAATTTAGCAGAACACAGGAACAATGTCACAGTGTCAGGGGCAAAGATATAACGCATCTTGCACTGTGCTTAATACAAATGAAATTTTCCTAATGGAAAGAAGCATGGAGCATAATAAATATTTGTTCGCAAGTAAATTTAGTATGAGCCACAGGTGATTGGAGATACATAGTCCCGAAAAAAATGTACTATGCATATGACGTAGCACCTCCTTCTAGCCTTTTGAATCGCCAGTGGTGAAAGTAGCGAGAGTAGCAAATGAAGAAGATAGCATACACTGCTGCAAGCCATTAGGAAACTTGTCTGGCTGCTAAAAATACACAAGTTTTTGTAATGCTTTTACTATGAAAATAAGTCAGTACTCAAACATTGAGCCCCTTTGTCCCTGAGAAGCACATCAGGCCTACGTCAGACAAAATCATACTTGAAGCGTTATGGGTTAGTACGACAAAACTTTCAATCGCTAAGAAACTTCTCAAGAGTATAGGAAAGGCGTATGGCCTACTGCCAAGATATTAAAAATGAGTCCCAGCATTTCTCAAGCAAAGAATGATGAACTATTGGTAGGCAGCTGTGAAGTAAAGCTGAAGGATGGTAACCCTTCAATGCCATCTGTTTGTATCCCAAAGCTTCTCCAAAATGCTCAAGCCTGCTTCCAACGCTTAGATCTCTTCCATGATTACAAACAAACAAGGCGATTGAGGTGGCGCTGCAGTCGTGCGCGATCCCAAGGTAGGCAAAAGGTACGGGAGCGGCACTGGCGCCAAGCTTGTCAGGGTGTGTTATTGTGGTCTGAAGGCGCCTTTTTGGCAGACAAAATAACAAGTGCTCAGGAATTTATCAGAGAAGCCCAGACATAGGATGATAAATGATTATGTAATACCCCATACCTGGGGACTTTGAAGTGTATTCTAAATAAATATGCACCAGGTAAAGAGCGGAAATGCCATGCCCATTAATCTGGACTCCAAATTAGTATCGCTGCTAAAGCGCATCGAAGTGGTAGATTTGACATTTGTATCCTTCAAGTTAAAATAGGTAAACACATTAGGTCAGACTAGGTGTTCAGCTATGAAGTGCGCCTCGCTGGGATGGCGCAGTGGTTACGGCGCTCGACTACTGTTCCCAAGGGTGCGGGATCGAATCCCGGCCTCGGCGGCCGCTTTTCGATGGAGGCGATAAGCAAGGCGTCCGTGTGCTGTGCGATGTCAGTGCACTTTAAAGAACCCCAGGTGGTCGAAATTTCCGGAGTCCTCCACTACGGTGTCTCTCATAGCCTGAGTCTCTTTGGGACGTTAAACCTCACAAACCAACCAACCAGTTACGAAGTGCACCAGTAAGCGTTCTGTTTGCTGCTAGTCTGTTCCAAGTTGTTGCTAAGGTCAGCCTGTGTTATATTGTATATCTTTACATGCTTTGACCGTTTGTTTTGTCAGAGATGAGTGCGAAGTCGGAAAGGCGTTGGACTTGCATGAAAAGGAATCGGGTTGAATTTTATATTTCAGAAAAAAGAAAACGGCAATTAACAGAGCCGTTTGACCTTATAAGCGTGCTCCAAAACATAATTTGAATGCTCCAAAACTCTCGTTTCTTTGCTCTGAAGTTGCTCCAAAATTCTCGAACTCACTTCCACCCCTGTATATGTGAATGGGGCCATTGAGCGGTAACATGCCTGGTTTTATGTTCCTTTTCAGCATGTCTGGTTTCAGCTGTATGCTTCAGCTACTCATTTTTTAAAATCTAAATAGACAGTGTTTGAGAGAAAAAGATTGGTGGAGTTACTTTTTGGATGCCCCTCGTATATTAGACCTTCTTGGGTTTGCTAGTGTGTACTGACATCACAGAGCACGCAGGCATTTTTGTATCCTTCCTCCACTGAAGTATGACCGCTGTGGTTGGAATCGAACCCACAACCTTGGGACCAGCAGCCAAATACCAAAGGTACTGAGCCACTGCATCATTTATGCTCAGAAGTAAACTAATTACATGATAGCAAATAGCGGAGGATTAAAACAGGGAAGTTTTTATGCATAACACCTACACCTGGTCTAAGAGGTGCATGATAGTAGAGAACTCCAGTTGGGTGATTCAGAGCAAGTTTGCCTGCCCTGCGGAGGGGTCATTTGGATTCAGATCCTGTGTTCTGATTGAATGGTAAGGGTATTGTTCCTCGACCCCCTATATTTATTGCTCCTTTACAGATTCGGACAGCTGCTCTGGATAGCCGACTGGAAAGTGCCATTACTGAAGCTTGTCCGGTTGCATACGGACATTCAAATAAAACTATAATTTATCATTTCCTTTCTCTGTCTAGGCAACAGTTGGAGCCGGAAATGATGGGCAAAGATCCTCTAGATATGTCCCAGTACCAGAAAATCTTCAGCACGTGCCGTGTTCCGGGTTACAAGCAAGACAGATTGGAGACCTACTTCCTAAGTGACAGTCCGCCCACGCATGTGCTTGTCATTTACAACAATGAGGTATGAGAGCAAACCTTACTTGAGTCATTCTACAATCATGGAATCTACATAAATGAAATTAAAGAAGGCTGGAAACTTCCAGCATTTATAGTTATGTTTTAAGCACTGATCCAATGTTTCTGTAAGCGTTGGGAGCTTTGAAAAGTGCATCCTGCTGTTTCACATCAAGATGACTGCAGAAGTACTTGCTGTAGGGCTAGTTGGTTCATGCTATAAATTTCAATGGCACGAAGGGTTAACAGGTGCTCTTTCTGTCCTGCTTATTTTGTTATGTCCCACGTGCCGCATACATTTGTAGCAAGAGTTGCATTTTCCCAAAACATGAAGTATGACTAAAATGTTGGGCAGGATAACTTCACTTTGGGATACTGATTTATGCCCGACAACTTCAACCAGTTCACGCAGGCCTGTGTATGAAGTTATGCAGTTGTGCAATGTTCGCTTAGCGCCATTTCTGGCATCTCCTTGTCTTACTTCAGTGTTGACCTTTTAGGCCACCTTCATCATTGCCATTTTTCCCAGAAGTTCTGTGCTCATATATGGCGTGGGAAATGACTTGCTGCAGTATAGTCCAATGCTCTTCATTTACAGCTTTCATTTTTTTGTGTATAATTCAAGGGTGAAAGTCGGGTGATATTCTTTGAGCTCTTTATTTGGGACAAATCAATTTGTTTAGCAAAAAGATGGGTATATGCTTTTCTGCTGCGATAGTGCCAAAGGCTCTGTTGTCCAGAAAGTCTGGCATTGGTGTTATCGGTGTCAGCATCGGGAGCAAAAACTCATGGGCATGACTGTGGCAGGTGGCTTGCACTGAGTGGTCGTCAGGTTGTGTGATGTCATTACTGGGCTAAGTTGGTAAGGGCTGCCAAGTTTGGCTTTGCCTTTGAGATGGGAGGGTGAGATTGCTATCCAATCTTTCAGCCCCCTTCAATCCCGAGTAGGCACACTGGCCCAAGGCCATGCAGGCACATTCGTACGGTGTGGCTAAAGTGGGCTTTGTAGTATCTGCATCGGGTGGTGTTTCATATTATATATGGCAGTTTGGCAGGTACATTGCCACGTACTCATGCTAATGAGCATGCATTGGATAATAGAGGCAGAAATGAAAAGCTTAGTGAGTAAGCTAGCAGAAAAGTGCATGGATGCAAATGAGGATTCACATGGGATGCCGGCAAATGGGAGACATTAATGTTGTCGCGTCGTACCCTTCAGGGCAGAGTTTGAGGGCCTCTTCAATTTTTTTGTCATTTCATGTCTACAGTATATGGAGATAATTACATAAATTTACTGCGAGTGCGCATTTTTTGTGGGTGATATGTGTTGAAGGGTGCTTTCAGTGGAAAAGCCAGACGAAAACCATGCTTCTCATTGAAGCGCTGACTAGCCTTTGGGAGGGTGCTTTGTTTAAAGCCTGAAGGAAAAAAGTTCTGGTAGTACAAAGAGCATAGTGTACGATGATGCTCGTGTACTTATGCGGAATGTGTGATCTGCGAAATTTCCAAAAAGTTTCTCAAAATGGAGTACTCTGTCGCTGTTTTGAAAGCCCGCACAATGCATTCGATATGGCCACTTTTAGGCACCACTAAAACAGCGCAAAAACTTGCGAGCTCAAGTTGAACAAACTCTCAGATCAAAAGCAGTGTTGGTGTACTGAAGATAAACTAATACTACTAATATTGGTGGGCTAATTCCTAGTTGAAATGCAGCAGTACTTGTAGGTGCGTTACCACTGAGGGAAATCAATGTACATGCGCTTGGCATGTTATGTCTATAAATGGCACTTCATTTGGAGCATTATTAAGAGCATGGACAGGGTTGTGTGGCTGGGAGCCTTGCTCATACTGTAGTTAGTGCGGAAGGTCTGTTTCTGTCTATGATTTCGTTTTGTGGAGATGTGTTTTTGTCTTTTACTTTAAAGGGGCGATGATAGGGTCATTTGATGTATTGCTGTTTTATACTTCTATGAATAATAAACAGGTCTGTGATTCTACTCGCAAAGTTTTAGTGCCTAGCGTGCGGAGCATATTACAAAAAAATGCAATAGAAATCGGAACCGGGAAGCTCCTCCCACCCAGAGCCGCAGCGGAGCGTAGTCTGCAATGCAAACTATAGTATCAAAGCACAAGTCTTTTTTTTTAGATGATTGACACAGTGGGGGGGGGGGTCATCCTTCATGCAGAAGTGCTTGATGAAGATGTTACCGCCGCTTAAAGTAAAACCATCAAAATAATCGTGTAGGGCAAATCCTACTGCTGTTGCAGAATTTTAGCACCAAATATTTTATCGTTTTGTAATTGTTTTATAATTGTCTTTATTGAAAGCAGTGTAGAGATCGAAAAACTTTGCTTATAGTACTCCATGTTTGAAACAGCTTCTTTATTGCTTGGTAAAGATCTTATACTTCGAAATCTTGAGCACATAACTTTCATCAGATTTAGTGCCGGGAATTAGTGTGGATAAGGGGTGTGCTTTAATGCATTAAATGAAGCAAATTGTGGTTACAGGAGAACCAAGTCTTGTTGCTGTCTTGCTGCAGTGACTCTGCTTATGTGTGTGGTTCACTCTGTGGTGAAATGCATGCATTGACTTTTTCTCATGTCTCTTGTGCGGAGCAGTGCAACTCAATCAGGTGTACAGCTAGGTGACCAGAAAAGTTTCCAGTATGGCATCGCATGCCCGTTGCACGGTTTCCATATATTCTTGAAGACATTCCAGAAAATTATGTTCCTTTTCAATGCGCGTCTGATTTGGGCTGCCATTTTCACCAAAGCCAGTCAAAACTGCCCAGATTTAGTTTTGAGCGGCATTTTAACATCATGAAAGTAACTGCTGTACCCCCCCTTTTTTTTTGCACTAGTTCAAGGCTTTATACCTCCATTGTGATCCTAATGCTTTGTGTTGTCCTGCCAGTTCTTTGCAGTAGACGTCTATGATGGCCAAGGAAATCCATATGATGAGGACCAGATTCTTCAGCAGCTTCGTCAAGTGGTCAATATGTCGACAGGTGCTGGTGCTGGAGTAGGCATTTTGACAAGCGAGCACAGAGATGTCTGGGCAAAGGCATTTGATGAGCTCTGCAAGAGTAAGCTGTTATTTTCTTGTTGCTCTGATAGCTTTAGTTATCGCTGGCTTACAGTAGAAAAGAAAAGGACTAGTAGAGAGAAACTATAGTCCCAGTTGAACTCCTGTGCTCAATTTCATTCTTCATTTTTAGTGAAGACGTATTTGATTAAGAAATGGTTATTGCAAAGAATAAAAAAATAAAAAAAGATACGATTAGTATGCTTGTCTTCAAGTCTTCACCTGAGGGTTTTAATGGGTTTTCAGAAAGTGGTGGTGGAATTTTAGTGTAATGGCAACTCAAGAGGTCTAGCAGATAGCACACGCTATATACATATGAGGTAAATCACCTTCAGTGTTAAGATGCGAAGCAGATCGAAGTATCAGACAGGGATTTAGTTATTGCTCCTTGGCACTCTAGCAGACACCATCTGGAGATCTCGTTTGCTGCCCGCAGTGTTGTTTTGGTACAATTGTAGTAGGTGCTCAGAGGTTCGTGAGTGGAGAGGTGTGTGTGAAAAACACAGAATTCAACGGGTGATTGATTACGTCAATTCACACTGTTTTTTTGTTTTTTTATGTACTGCTTCGATTTGGAGCTGTGTTCTTTGCTGGGCTCTTTAGCACCGCAAAGAACACAACTAATCAACTCTAGCTTCTGGCTCAGACAATCCAAGTCCGACTGTATATCTTCAAAGTTAAAACAAAGAATTAGTGCCCCTGAGAAGCCACCTATCTTATTGATGTTAATGTGGTAGGGTAGTTAAAATCTTGCAAAATTAAATGGGCAGTTTCCTTTTGAATCTGTTAGGCCTTGTAGGGTAAGTAGCATTGATACAAAGATTGCAATAAGCAGGTTTACGTCAAGCTGGTAAGCATTAGCTAAGTAATGTAGTTTATGGACAATACCATATTTTGTTTCATATAACCAACTAAAGAAATAAAAAAAAGAAAGCCTTAAAAACGACTGGGGTGCTGGATTTGTGCATATTTTAAGTGGGGTCAACTTTAGGGAAGTGCATGGCGTTCCATACAACGTCCAAAATTCCCATTGTTCTCGACACATGTCAAGCCGATGAATGGCCAAGAAAGGACATAGCCAAGTCCATATCCATTGGTTTCTGACTCTACCGTCATACAAACATATGATGTACAAAGGCTTAATGCTATGTAAGAGATAAGCTACATGAATGCCACTGATGCATACAAATGGCAAAAGTGCACTATGAATGGCTCTAGAAATTGAATGACATAACTTTCAAGCGGTTTGGCCACTGGTTGTGTAGAAAAAAAAGGGTTAAACATTCTATCAATAACTTCCTACAAATACTTCAAATGTGGTTTGTACTCACACCACAGTCTTTTCAGCATGCAAGCAAACTTGCATTACAATTATGAGCTAGCTAACTGGATGGACGAAATGGATGAATGGATAAAACTTTATTTAAACAAAGGAGTTTGGGACTCTCAGATCCCTGGGCCCCCGCACGGCCCCACTGCACTCAAGCGTTCATGCCTCGAAGGTTCGTAGCAGTGGTAGCCCAGCTTGTGACAGTTTTCTGGTCAGCCGGGTCCGTAGAGAGGGCAGAGGGTTAAGATGTGAAGAGCGGTAGTGTGTGATTCGGTACAGAGGGTGCAGGTGGGTTTAGGATAGAGGGGATGATAATAAGAAAGAGATTGAGGGGATGGGAAGGTATGCGTTTGGAGAGTCTCCAAAGAGTGGCTTGTCTATTGTCTAGGGTTGAGTGAGGCGGATGGTATAGCTGCCAAGTAGCTCTATAGCCATGGTCAGCTCGCTGAAAGTGTGCATGCACTCCCTCGTGAATCCCAGGTTGGAGGCTTCCTGTGCTCGGTGTATGGTACCTCGGGCTAAAAAGTTGGCAGCCTCGTTGCTGGGATTCCTGGAGTGTGCCGGCACCCACATCCGCTCCACTTGGCGGGACGAGTTTTGCGCAGTAGACAAGCTTAGAATGCCAAAGGCTGGACTATGAACTCTGCCTCGCACAAAATTTTGAATGGCAGTTTTGAAATCTGAGAATGTAATTTGCTTTCGTATACATTATGGCGGCAGCTATTGCAGCTTTTTCAGCTTCAGAGGTGAGGTTTGGTAGAAGTGGGAGCTTAAAAAGTGGGTAGAGGGAGGAGTTGACTGCAGCAGCCTGCAGCGCTTATGCCTGTGCATGCTGCGTCCACCCATGCGGCTTCGGAGTCCAAGCCGCACTGTCGGTGCAGTGCCTTGGCACGGGCTATTCAACGATCTTCGTGGAAATGGGGAGGCATCTTTCGGGGAAGGGGCTTAATAATAAGCTCCTTGTGGATGTGCTTGGGGATAGGGTAGAGGTCTGGGTCATTGGCGGGTATTCTGACTCCGAGATGAGAGAGTATGTGGCGACCTGTTCATATGCGTGCGAGTCGTATGTATTGGGCATGTTCGTGGGCTCCAATGAGCTCCTCAATGCTATTGTGTATGCCTAGGGCTGCAAAACGTTTGTTAGGCGTGTTGCAGGGTAGTTTGAGTGTGGTCTTATAGGCTTTGCGAATGAGTATATTTAGAGCGTTGGTGTTGTGTTTTGCAAGTGGGAGGTAGAGAGTTGTGTAGAGCACCCGAAAGGCGTGAATGAGGTGACATAAGTCACATTCTTCCATTCCCCTGTGCCTTACTGTTACTCTTCTAAGGAGGTGTGATATGGTGCCAGCAATATGCTGGAGTTTCTTGAGTGTGATGTTTTTCCCATTGGATTGGATGCGGAGTCCCAGTATCCTGAGGTTGAGAACCTCAGGGAGGGGCCGGTCTTCAATGGCGACTGAAATCGGGGCACACGGAGAGTTTCGTGGACGGATGATGTGGAGCTCTGACTTCTCCATGGAGCATTAGAGCTCTATTCTGCTTGCGTGAGTTTGGGTGGTGGTAGCTGCTGTTTGTTGATGAGGGTGATATTGAAGAGGAGAGGCGATAGTAGAGACCCCTACGGGGTGCCTACACTTTAGAGGGTGAACTTATGTGAGGTTAGGGGGCCAAATGAATTTCAGCTGTTTGATCTGATAAGAAGGCCTTGATGTATGAGTATGTGCGTTCGCTCACATTAAGGGAGGAGAGTGCACTAACGATTGCTAGGTGCTGGATGTGATCGAAGGCTTTGGAAAGATCTAAAGCGAGGACTGCTTTGGAGTGTCCTGGTGTGAGGGGGTTGTAAATGTTGTGCGGATACAAGTCGTCGGCAGGCAAGTCTGTTTTGAATAACATGCTCGAAGAGCTTTCCGAGGCATGATGTGAGGGAAATGGGGCGGAGGTTCTGTAGCATGAGTGAATTGTTTGTCTTGGGAATGAAGATGATTTTGGCATGCCGCCATGATTGGGGCAGGGTGCCTTCATTCCAGCATTTGTTGAACTGCACGATAGAATTATCGTGTAAGTTACGGAGAAGGGAATTCGCGATTTGACCTGCTCCTGGAGCAGAATTTGTTTGTAGGGCAAAAAGTGCCGCTCGGACTTCTGCCTTCGTGATTTCTTCATCTGATGTTGGGTTCGGGCATCCGTTGTAAGATGGGAGAGCGTTAGAAGTACCCGGAGATGTTTATGTGATTTTGAGGGTGTCAATTAGGGTATCTGTGTCATCTATGTTTTTGTGAATGAGGCGATTGACATGGTGTTACGTGGCAGACTTTGTTTGTGTTGGATCTATGAGTTGGCAAAGGAGTTGCCAGGCTCTTTTAGAGGATAGTTTGCCAGACATGCTGTCACAGATCTGGTCTCAATTGGAGCGGCAGAGGTCCTCAGAGTGCTGTTGGATTTGTGCTTGAAGTGTTGAGAGACGCTTCTTTAGCGTTCTGTTGAGTTTTTGGCTTGTCCATCACTCTAAGAGGCTATGGTGAGCTTCCCAGAGGTGAGCGAGGCGGCTGTCGAGGGTAGGAATCTCCTCTCTTGTCTCAATGTATCAGACGTGGGTCTGGAGATCCTGTGTGAGCGAGTTCAGGGTGTTTAGCAACCGGGAAAACCGGGAATTGTCAGGGAAATTTCATGCACTGGGAAAAATTGGGGAAATGTCAATGAAACCATCAAAAATATCACCAAGGTAGGGAAAATGGCATGATATATTCTGCAGTGCATTTTCATTTTAAGCTGACGCACAGCAAGTATGTTATTCATGCAGATTTTTTATTTTGTGCTGAGCGCGCGGTTCCCACCGCGGCCGCGCTGCAAGGCGAGGCGCGATATATTACTTTGACGCCAGCATATTCATAGTTGAGCTGCCACAATAAAAGAACTAATATGCACGTGAGTTGTGTACTCAATAAAATATGCGGAAGCACTGCATGATTGTAGTATGTGACAAAAAGTAAGAATAATCCCGCCGGCAGCAGCCAGCGCGAAAGCGATCGGTGAGCTAAGCTACTGCTGAGCTACAGCTGAGGTTCGTTGTGACACTCCAGCGGTTGACCACTCACGTCATCGCGATCTCACTGCAGGTTCTGAGCTTCATGTGCGCGATAAAATTGCTTAACACTTTTATGTTCACAATCACGAACTTGGTACCGGCATCACATTCCACGCTAACGCCGTAGTGAAACTCGTGTTAGATCTCGGACTTTCCCGACAGAACGGACTTCCGCCGTATAGTACATGGCGGCGTCAACTCAGTGTACCGTGATCCGGGATGCAATTCGTGCTGTAATTTGAACCTGTGGTGTCGTCATCGGACAGTGGGGTTGATGTTCGCTGCACATCTAACAAGTCTGGCACCGGCTGTAACTCGGGTCCCGATGGCACGCTTGTGGCCGACGTCTTCTTACGGCTTCCAAAGGCTCATTGCATGCACTGTTACAATCTACTGTTTTCCGGCATCTCGATCACAGGGAAAAACTCTGCACAAAGCTGTGCATCGAGAAAAATTGGGTGTATATAGGGTGCCTCAATGCGCATCGAGGCACCCTATATACACCCGAGTTTTGACCAACCAAGACTGGCGTTTTTTTAATACATGGGGCCTATAGGAAATTTCGCAACTGGTAGTATCAAAGAGCTGCGCTGAGGCTGGCATCAGTGTGCTTTTAATTTTCAGTAGACTTGCGATGTTTTTATCCACCATTAACACTAATAACAGCCTTTCACTATTGTAAATTGGAGAATATGAATAATAAATAGCTTTTTGTTGGGAATTATTCGTCTATGCTCGTTATCATCACCAGCTACATTTTTGAGCCTCTTCACTCATCAGTGAATTTGACCTGAAATAATCAGGAAAAACCTGGAAAAGTCAGGGGTTCTGAATATAGTGGTTTGCTATACACCCTGGAGATCCAGACCTCTGTGTCGGTGATGGGCTCTGACTCGTGTGATTTCCGGGTAGCCCTGAAATAGTCCCAGTTGATGAGTTTGTGTGTGGTGCAGGCTTTGCGCTTTTGTTGAAACGAGATGGAGGCGAGGATGATATAGTGGCCGCTGCATAATGTATGTTGGGTTCTATCCCATGTCACCTTTGTTAAGCAGCGGCTGAAGACGAGGTCGAGGCTGGTGTCGACACATACGTTATTGCCAATTCACGTGGGTGTGTTGAAGTTGTGGACGGAAAAATTAATTTTGAAGAAGGGCCCACAATCTGCTGCCTCAGTGTGTGGTTTTATTATCGCCCCAGTCTGTGTGGGGACTGTTAAAGTTCCCTCCAATAAGTAGAGGGTGCTCACCTGCCAATTTATATATGCTCTTTAGGAAAGATTCTAGCTAGACAATGGGTAATGAGTGTGAATGGTATAGACAAGCGTCATGTTTGTAAACAAAGGTGGCGCTGCGATCGGCAGCGACATGGGGTGTAGGCAAAAAAGCAGCGTGCCTACACAGCGCCAACCGACGCTGCCTTTGAAACCAGTTCGTGCGGGCGAATATTCTGAAGCGTAAGCTTCGCTTGTGCTTAGAAATAGTTTTGTTTATGCCTGGAGAGTAGTTCAGCACTTTATCAGCCGATTACTTCTGGAATTACTTGGCGAAGAGCGCTGAATTGGCTTCCTTCTCTGTGGCCTCAGCAGCGCGCGGCTGTAGTGACTGAGTTAAATGTAAACTAGAAAGCGCAATGTATATGAAAAACTAACAGCCAACATTGTTCAACTCCCGTGCCTACTGCTAGCGCATGCAAGGACGACGACGAATGAATGACTGGGTGTGTGTTTTATATGACAACTCTTAATGGGCTTTCTGATACTCCAAGCACCCCACACTAAGAAACAATATATTGCCGACAACTATAGTGAACTAGAAATCATATTTCTAGCTCAGTGTACCGGCAACTTAAGTCAGAATTTCACTGAATAAGAACTCAATCTTTTAGTTCTTTGTAACATATTCGCCTATAGTGCGCGGCCAATGTTTTATCCTGCTCGATAAAAAGACGTTTGACGTCTGTTTCATCGTACAGACGCAGCCAAGGTCATTCACAGGTTAATATATACATGAAGGCCCGTAAGATGTTCCCATTTTGATTTGTTTTTTTTTTCTGTCTTTAGGAAAGGTGCACGAACAGAAATGCAACATTCTCCACGATGGCTTGCAGCAAAATTTGCACGATCTGTTAAGCTTTTTTAATATACTCTGAAGCTGTTCATTCAAAAGTTCATCATCTTATCTGCTTTATTTTTTAATTTTCTTGTGCAAAGGGCGAAAGCATGCTCTGATCGTGCATGCTGGCTGAGACGCATTGTGAATCTTCACCATTTAGCATTGTGCACAATATTTACTACTCAGTACGGACGTGCGTATAATCCCCAACAATTGATAAGATATAATTTTACCTCCTGTAAACATCCTGGCTTCAAAAGTAACCTATTACGCTGCCCAAAGACCGCATCAGGCGCTCAGCGCGTTCACCTGCGCTCTTGCGAAAGTGACCGGAAACTGCACTGGAATTCAGAACTTACAGTTGGGAGCCCGAAAAAGCGGGGATATAAAAAATCTTACCATTGTAAAATTCATCACTGACCCAGCCATTAGTATGATTAAAGCAGCATTACATGTATTGCTTCGGTGATTGTCTTAACTAAACATGCAGGCTTACTGACATGCCCACACTGACTTTCCCTCTCCGCACAATCAATTTTTATGAATGCGTAGACGTTAATAGCCACATCAAAATACTTCTTAACACCCGGTGAAAAAAATGAGGGAGCAGTGCAAAGACTCAATAAATAATTACTGTGAAAATGTCAGAGTCTTTCTGTTCTCGCATCCCCATGGCTACTGCCGGCGCTAAAATGAGGTGGTGCGTGAGGTGCTCGAACTATACCCTTTCTTTACAACTCACAGGTGCTTTCTTCTCCTAGAAAGCGACATGAACTCGTGATACATTCCTGAAAAGAACGGCGACATAGGCCATGATGTGCATCTTATGTGAAAGCATCGTCTGCTCTTCTGCCAGTAAACCACAGGGTCATTAGCTTTGCTTCCCCGCAGATTACTTTGACAAGAAAGATGACGCCTGCATCAAAGCAGCGGTGTTTAAAAATAAGCCGACATTCTTGCTCAAGCTGCACAGCAGCAGACCGCATTGCGTGCCGATGCATTCCGAACATTCTAACACCGTGGTTCCGAAAGCCAGAAATGACGACTGTCTTAGTGGCACCACCTGTTAGGGAGAGTGGAACTACTCTCTGTAAACGATTTATATACTATGAGAAGACTTGCAGCTTTAGCTCTGCAGCTGGACTTGGACCTCTGTATACAACATACCTTCAGGGCAGCATCCTAAGTGCTTTCTTCCACCTCCTAAGTGTTTGTGGGCCCTGGCATTCCACCCAAGTGCTGCATCCTGAACATACTGCTCCCACTTGGCTGTACCTACAGCTTGCTTGTAATGCAGGTGATTTTATTAAGGCATTGCTGCCGCTGCAAATATTTCTTCACGAAATCCAGTTTGAAAATTTTTCATAATTGACACTTCTCGTTAGTTGACCAATGATCAGTTTTTCTCGGGATGTATGTGCCTGCTTTGAACAAAGGCTTCAGATGGAACGGTAAAATTTCCACAAAATTATTCATTGATATGCAGCACCCTTTAGTAACAAGCAGCTCACTGTCCTCATTCAGAAGTTACCTTTGATGCAGATCCTTGCAATGCTGAATCTCTGGAGTTCATCAAGAAAGCCATCCTTGTCGTTTGCCTCGATAAAAAGTTGAAGGTCAAGGACCCATATGAAGTGGCCTGTGCTTATCAAATGCTCCTTGGAGGCAGACATGGGGAAAACGCTGCTAATCGGTGGTGTGACAAAACTGTTCAGGTGTGTATTCATTTTCCTAATATAGACTGGCTTGAAAGGCTCCTTGGTGGCAACCGTGTTCCTGTAGTAGCTAGTGCACTCCTAGATATGTCGATTCCAGATATATCTAATCATTACTTGTATTAAACAGTTAAGAAGGTGTCACCACTCATGAGGTGCACTCGGATGTGCGCACGTGCCTAGCTTCACCTACTACCAGGTGCCAAAAAGGAGGGCACGCTGGGCGCACCGTGGCTCCATGCGCGAAAAAGTGATCGTTGGAGAGCTATTAGGGGAAGCGCCCTTTCAAGGGCATGTCACACTGTTCAATATATTTAATATCTGCAGAAAGGGAGTTTGATAAATGCAAACACCGTTACTATACTTTTCCCTGAAATTTTCAGTGCGATATTTTGAGTGTTCGATATAAGCATAACACAGTATATTGGGGATCGATTGTATCTGCAGCCAAACTAAGTAACTATCATTGTGAAACTTTGTTGGAGACAAAAAGTTGCGACAATGTGCGAGCTCTATGCTCAGTTTCACTATAAGGAATCCAGCAGTTTTTTGTGGGAAAATTTTTAAAATTTATAGTGATGAACGTGCACAGTACTGTATGCAGTTTTTTTCTGCCTGATAATGTTTTCTTCTATATAAATGAAAATATAAATTGGTTTTGAGGAGATTGAAGGACACAGTACCTGACCTTTGTGCCATGAGGGAAGGAGCAAAGGATAGAGTGAGGGTAGAAAAAGGTGCATTAGTGAAGGGCTCCAGAGTAGTTTCAACTATCTTTAATGTGCACTGGCATTGCACAGCTTATGGGGAACTTTTGTGTTCCACCCCCATAGGAACGCAGCCACTGTCCCTCAGGCTCATTAGCTGAGCTCCTTAACCACTGAGCTAGTGTGTATAATACCTGTACATAGTAATAAGTTTATATGATGACATATGCAACAGATTTAGAGCCATCCTGGCCCAGGTAATTTTGTTGCGGTTAGCTTTATCAGGCCAGAAATATATGTGAAAGTATTCTTGCGAAGCAAATAACGCCTTTGTTGGGATAAGTTTTCTGAACGTGCTAAACAGTTTGACAGAATTTGAATCAGAAAGACGAGGCAGATTTTAATCATTGCCTGCTTTTGGTGAATGTTTCTGCATTTTACCTCTGACCCCCACTTGCACATAGTGTTACAGTGATTCACTGAAAATATTTTATTTTCTTTTAGCTGATTGTTGGTGAAGATGGCTACACAGGGCTTCTTTATGAGCACAGCCCATCAGAAGGTCCTCCCGTGGCTGTGTTGGTGGATCATTGCTACAAGTACATGTATGTGAATTAGTAGCCAAAAAAACTCTCGTAGGTGTACTGCTCTTGAATGCACTTGTTATGGATGCCATGTTGTACTAAAGCCCTCTTCAGCAGAAAACTCGGCTCCGGCATAGTTGCGTTGAAAGTGGAAAAAATCACGAACTAGCATGCCTCTGGCAGGTGGTAGTTGTCAGGTGAAATGGCAGGGCAATGGTTGGTTGGAGAGGTGTGTGAGGTACCTTATGACATGGTTGAGTTGGCAGGAGCTGCCAGCTTGGGAGGGTGTGACGGAAATCACACCCAGAACCCTTGGATCTTGATTCAGGCACGCTACCCCTAGACCATGCAGGCACGTTTATATACAGCTTGATTGAAATGAGGCTCTATTATATTGAGCGGTATTTGATGGCTGTATGCTTGTCATTTTGTGCAAGATAATAGGGGCACAAATTAAGGGATCACTGATTAAGCTTTAAGCAAGTAGAAAATGGCATGCATGAAAACAAGCATCCACAAGGGGAGCCAAAAACGGGAGCCATTTCATGCTCTTAAAGGCGGCACTCGAGTGTCCCCCAAATTTTATTTTTTGGCGCTAAGAGGCTGCGAGACGTTAATTTAGCAAGGCTAAATAACGCTGATGAGTGATAGGTATTCTCTCCCTTGTCTCTCCACCACAAGAATTTTTAAACTAACTTTATTGACACTGAAGGTATCGGTGATCAAAAGTTGCTTCTGTTCAACTTTTGCACTTAAAGCAAATAAATATCATCTGTCGTGAATACATTTGTGTAACATGTTTTTGTTTTTTTCTGAGCTTGTGGATGTAAATTTTGTAAATGTTGGATGACGCAGGTATTTTTTGTTGCCATATTATATTTGTACCTTCAAGATTCTACTCTGGTGTAGCACCTGTGCTCAATGGACAGCATTTCTGAACACTTGTAATAGACACTTTTAATTAGTGTAGTCACCTCAGCATACTTGTTTAATCACTTCTTAAGATTTTTCTTTTAGTATTTATACTTTGCAAGGCAGCCAGATAATGTGCATGAAGTGTCTGTGCAGTGCAGTGTTGTTGGCTACTGAGCTGTTGGCTACTGTTGGCTGTTGGCTACTGTGCGCATTCTTTGAGGCTTCCTAAATGACAGCAGTTCAAGTAACACCCTCTATCTTCATGTATGGCCAAGCCATAGTATTCAAGATTTTGTGAGAATTTTGTCATTTGATTGCTTACACCGGTAGCGGGATAACGGGGTAGCTCAGTACTGTATGCTTATATAGAAGTGTGTGAGATATCAAGAGGCACAAATTAAGGGACTGGTATTTAAGCAAGCAGAGACTACATGTGCACAAACAAATAACAGTAAGAAAAGCCATGGATGGGGAGTCAATAACGCTGTCGTGGCATACCTTTAAAGCTAAAGCTTTAATGTCCCCCACAATGTTTGTTTCTATCATATGCTCTGTGAACAAGTTCTACACTTTTATGCCTAACTACGGGGCCATCTAAAATGTTGCGTCACCTTGCACTCACCTTCTTATATTAGAAGAAATGTGCTGCGTGACAGTAAATTCGAGGATGTAGAGAACCACATACAGTCGAGTCCACTTATAACAATATTCAAGTGCCACGAAAATTTCGTTTTTATTACTGATAATTGTTATAAACAGGTTGCACGAAAAAAAGCATAACTGCAAAGAGCGGTCACATATGGCTAGTGACATGCGAGCTCTGCCGAGGCATCGTTTTGGTGGCCCCAAAAGGGGCCTTCTCAAAAATATGAGAAGGTTGCCGGAGCCGCCTCTCAGCTTGAGAAATCCTGAAGAAATGCTGGGGTGAAATCACCACAAGCATCTCGCCTCATTGGCTTGCGCGAGAAAGCCCCCATGTCCGTCAGCTTTGCTTGCCGATATCCTTCTCCATGGCATCCAGGTACTCCACATAGTGCAATAGAAGGTCCCTCGCGAAAACAAAGGCCCGGAGAGACTGAATCAACTTCAGGGCCTCCTGCAAGGACAATGTTGAGGCACCCTGCCTTACCGCGTCATCGCTGTCGTCGTCGCCGTCAGAGTCGTCACTGTCCGATTCAAGCACATTCGCAACGATCGCCTCATCGGTGAGAAGTTCTGATGTTGCTAACGCTTCGTCCGCATGCAGAAACACTTCGAGTCATGAAACATCCTCATTGACATCGGACCAAATTTTTGGCATCACTTCGTCGGTAGGAACTTCGCACGCTTTCTCTAAGTCACTCCTGCCTCGGACAAAGCATGTTTTCCTAAAGCAGTTCCGCACTGTAGAAGCGGCAACTTATAAACTGCACGGCTCCCTGCCTCTTGTTCGTGCGGCCATGTCGATCAACAGCGACAATACATCACCTTAAAGGCCCACTGTCCACCCTCCGGTCGAAAATATTTTCTTCCCCGGTGACTGTGAGACTTCGCCCCTAGAACACAAGGCCGCAAAATGTTTTTGAAAAGAATAATTAATAACGCAGTTACAGCCACCGCAATCACCCGATTCTGTCATGCTTCTTTCCTTCCATTCCCTCGCAAAGGTTTTTCACTTTCCTGCCCGAGGTTGTCTAGCCTCCTCAAGACAAATTCCCCTTCCTCCTCCGCGTTTGGCGGGAGGTGGGGCGTGGCACTCCGCGAGCTCGAAAAAAAAGAAAAAAAAACAACCGAGGGAGTGCGCGCCGCTGTATTCAGTCTGGCCGTGGCGAGGGAAAAGCGCGCAGCGAGCGGTAGACACCCATCCTTCTCCCGTCAGTCAGCGAGATGGACCAATGGACGTAGTTCGCGGTACGTACGTCGTTACTGTGGCCCGTCGAGCCAGCGCAGGAAACGGGGAAGCTGGCTTCCCAAAGGAGAGCATGAGAAAGCTTTGAATTGTATTTTTCGAGGCTTTGCGGCGCGCGTATCTCTGTAGCATTTTGCACAGACTATCTCCGGTACCTAATTGAAACACTGGGCTCCTTTGCTTAAAAGGGCCTTCCCTGGACAGTGGCCCTTTAAAATTGGCGATCACGCCGGCATCCATGGGCTACAAGCCTGCCGTCGTGTTTCGAGGCAAGAAAAAAAACTTATACATTTGGGAGCTTGGGCATGGAGTGGTGGGCACTACAATTATCCAGGACAAGTGCTACCTTCCTCTTCGATCGCTCAGTGCGCCAAATAGACTTTAACGGCCACTTGCGAAAAAGTTCTCGTGTCATCTGTGCCTTGTGGTTGTTATGGTAGCATACTGGTACCCTGGCAGCACTGCAGAAGCTGCGGAAAGTTTTTTACTTCCCATTGACAAATGCGGGGCACATGTCATTCTCGTCCATGTTGGCGCACAAAAACACAGTGAGGCGCAGCTTGCTGTTTTTGCCGCCCTTGCACGTGTCTCTATTCAGTGCATGCGTCTCGCAGGGCAACATCTGGAAAAACAGCCCCGTTTCATCGCCATCGTATACGTTGGCGTCAACATAGTTGTCGAGGATGCGGGGCAGTGTTTCCTGCAGCCACTTCTTCACCTCCATGTCAAGCAAAGCTCCCTCGCCGGTGACGGCTTTGTAGACAATGCCATGCCTCTCTTTGAAGTGCTGTATCCAGCCGCCACCTGGCTGAAAGTCCGCATTGTTAAGGCAAACTGCTTTGCTTTTGTGGCCAGAATCTGCCTGGTGATAGGCAAGTTCTGGGCGCAGGCACCAAGAAACCACTCGTAGAGGGCCTCCTCCATCATCTTATAGGCACCTTGTCGAATGCGTTTGTGCCCACTGTCAAGCAAGCACTTTTCTTTGACTCTATTGCGATAGTGCATACTTCTTAAACAAGTCACACACTTTCTTATTGTCTTTGTAGTCCTTCACAATACTGCACTTCGTCTGCAAATCGAAAGCCGTGCGCTTTCTTTTCACCGGCAACGTCGTCTGATAATCAGCGTGTGGATCAGCCATCTTCCTTTTCAGCGGTGATTCAAACGAGACGGTGAAACCACATGGCCAGGAACGACTTCGACGCAATCAGCTGAAACAAACAACCAAATCCATTGGCAGAACTGCCCAGAATGAGAGGCAAGCGAGCAGATCAGCGCTGTCGGCACCTTGACGAGGTCCATTCGTGTTTCGGAGGGTGGCGCGGCGTAGTGCTATGGGCGCAGCCCATTTGTGTTTGGAAGGGTGGGTGAAAGGGCGGCGGGAGAGAGGCAGCACGCGAGGCTGGCGATGCGGAGAAGGCCGGAAAACAGATTCTATTGTATGAGCGCACAGCGCACAGCGGGGAGGGTGCAGCGGCTGGATTTTTTTTTTTTCTTTTCAAGGATTTTGCATTCCACTACCTTTTGGCACGATCACTCGGGAGCCAGACTTCATTGTTATAACCGATAATGCGGCATGAGGGCACTGTAGTAAGCAGGTTATTTTACTATAGAAAACATGCAAAAGTGGACGGTTTAGCAGCTTTTCATTGTTGTAACTGATATATTGTTAAAATCAGTATTGTTATAAGTGGGTTCAATTGTATTCTCTGAAAAAAAAAAAAAAGTAACGCTGTAGTCAACTTGCCTTTCAAACTGAAATATTTCATCTAGTTTGTAAATAACAGGGCTACCAACTGCAGCAGTACCTACAGAGTGGTGGTAGTTTATGTATTTGTTTGCCGTCATTCTGATCCTGCATAGACATTTTTGCACGGCAAAATATGTTTCCATACTATTACTGAGTCTGGATACCAGAGTGATATCGGTTTCTTATCTTCTTCTTATCGGTTTCTTAGCATTCACACTTGCAAGGCAAGGTTTGTATGTGTACAAAATGTTTGCTTTTGTTTAAGCCATGGTTTGTTTCAGCCATTACATTGCTTATGGGAGATTGCTGAACACAGTTTGTTGCTAGAAGTACTATATCGTTTTGGCTGGTTGTGTTCTTCATTTTGCATAGTTGTAGGTCTGTAGCATGGCCTCTAGGCATAACCTTTCAGAAAAGTTTAAATTGGTTCTGCTTAAACATTTCAGTGACAAGAAGCAAGGCTCTCCACAAACGAGGAAAGCTGCTGACAATGTTCCAAGAAAGCTTGAATTTGAGCTCTCTGCAGACACCATCAAAGACATTGAAAAGGCACATTCTTCACTCTCTAGGTCAGTATTGGTTTACGAACAGTGGGGGGAAAAAAACAAAAAAAACATCCTGCTTGCAAATGAATGCACCGGTGGCAGCCAGGCTAATGCATATTGACAGTGCGTTTACAAAAGCATGCTTGCTGTGTGTATACTCTGTGTCTAACATAACTTGCAGTACATTTTGCTCTACTTGTGAGGGTATTGCTGGAATGCATCAGCCTTTCCCCTTCCGATAACCTTCTCCTTTTAATTCTAATTAGGCTTATGTTTGGAGGTTACTGCACCTTACCTCTCCGCCGAACTTGGCTTTTGGTGATTGACTTTTGCATTTTAATATGTAACACTCGCTTATGAGCGGCCCAATGCACCTACAAGGGAACAAGAGGGATTCCGCCCCGTATGAATTCTGGGAAAAACCCAAATGCTTTTTTTTTTTTTCCTATTAGTATTACTATACTTCTATGAATATAGGCACCTTGCTGATGTAATTCCAGAACTGACAAGAGTGCCTCGGGAAGATATTTTTATAGGTCCTGGGCATGCAATATTGTGACACAAAAGTGATGTAGGGTCCATGTCCCTCCTGTGTGTCCTGTTGGTTTTTTTTTTTTTCATTCTACGGGAGGAGGGAGCGAGAGGGTGGCTGCAAGATGTCTCTCAGGTCCCATGCACGGGAAGCATAAAAGCAAACGCTTCGCCATCGGAGCATGGCTTCGATTTGGAGGAGGGGGAGCGTCTAGTCGTCCTGCGCACAAAGCACACAGCAGCATGCACAATTTCTTATTTTTTTCCTAACAGCGCGGAACGGATGAAATGAGGGTCAGGCAGGCTAGCCAACTTATACAGCGTGGTTTCAAACGAGTGACAACTTGGAGCTGCCCTCGGCAAAGCACAGAGCAGTATGCAGGCTTGCTTCTTTTCTTTTGTTTTTTCCCTAGCAGGGAGGTATGGGTTGCTTTGGCCTGAACGGCAGCGATGTGACTTCTGCTGTGCGTGTGTACTTGGCTCAATAGGCCACCTTTGCACTTTAAGCTACACCGCTTATGCGAAACAACTATAGTGACTGGAAAGTGTATGGCCATAAGCAAGCAACATCTTGTATAATCTCGCAGCTTAATTCTAAACATCAACGTTTACGTGTCCTTAGGTAATGCTCTCAGTCTTAACAGTTATTTCTTTTCCGCCTCTACAAAACTGGATGTGTGTGGGTGCGCGTGTATGCAAATAACTCATGCACAGGTACTGAATACGTTTGCAGCCCCGCATACGGTCAGTAACTCTTGCACGTTTTCATACAATGAGGCAAGCAAACGTACAATCCCAGCGGCACGCTGCGCAGAAGCAGTCTCATGACTCCAAATCCCTGCATCACTTCAATTACCACCCACCCCACCAAATTACAGGAAGAAATAGAACCAAAGCATAAGATTACAAACACACAGAATCTGCACTCACTTTACATTCTCCCACATCGTGACTTTTGACTGAGCAACCTGAGCAGCATACTTCTCTCAGGGAAGAAGAAAAAAAGCAGAAAAAAAAAAACACTCCACTGGATATGTGTATACGATCAATAGAATATGTCACCCATGTGTCACGTGCTTGCGCACAAAGGACCTGGAAAACTTTTCTCCCGAGCGTCTCTACTGTAGCATAAGTGTCCCATGGTGGCCACCCGCCGGGAACTCCGCCGTGGATGCCCGTGTGTGCTTTGGTCACTATAGGTGTGCATATAAGGAACAAAAAATGATGTGTTGTACAACATTCTCCTGGCACTAAGTTTTTAAATTCATGTTATTTAGTCCTTTGTTGGCACACAAGTATTTGTATGCGTGTGCGAATAATGCAACAATACTTTGCCTCAGCACACATCGCAGGTAGTATATTACTTTCGCCTCCATGATTTCAGTAAAGCAAATGGACGTTCAGAACCAATAAATGTCATCTCTCACTGATGAAGAGGGTACCTCCTAGATTGAACTAAAGTAAGGGGAACAACTGAATGGGATTACAAATTTCAGTAACATCTCAGTGAAGTTACACCATTTGAAAACTATTCTGCTACCATTTTCGTAGACATAATGACTAAATATTTTCATCATTTCCTTTGCATTCATAAAGAACTCGACAGTAATTCAGAGTAGAAAAGGCGAGTTTATCAGAGCTTCCTTCCGCGAGAATGTTAGTCAAAGGATGTCCCAATTAAACATCGACTTATGACCGACATCGCCGTTCACATGCACTGAAAAGTAATGTATATATTTAATCAGTGCACGTTAAAGAACCCCAGGTGGTCGAAATTTCCGGAGTCCTCCTCTACGGCGTCTCTCATAGCCTGAGTTGCTTTGGGACGTTAAACCCCACAAGCTAAACCAAACAAAAAATCGTGAGGGATTTGCTTCCTGCAGTCTTTTTTGACAGCACATATGACAAAAAACAGTTGATCATTTGCAAGTGAACCCGCGCAAGTTTCGGATTCACTTTGCACCAAGATGGAGCTGGAGTTGGTTTACCACAATAAAAATAAATCTGCAGTGCAGGACCTACACACTCTGTTAGAATTTCCCGTAAGCATGGTTGCATGCATGTTGTTACCACCCAAGTAAAAACGCAACAAGAAATTCGAACAAAGGAGCATGAAAGCAGTGCTTCATTCGCACTCTTTTTATCATCCATGCATGTCAGAAAGCAATGACCACCATGTGACAACTTTCCTGCCACACTCAGGGCTATAGCAGCTTGATTTGGTGGTTGTCCTGGACCTAAAATGGCAATACTGTGATAAGACATGTCATTAGCATCTAAAAAACATGCTCGCACAATAAAAAAAAAAATAGAGAAAGGTTGCATTAAATGCGGCTAACTTTAAGCTTGACCAGAGTTAGCAGCTTGATCTTTTTTTTTTTTTTTTTTTTTTTTTTTTGCAAGATGCATTTTCTTGCGATAACCCACTGCGTGTATGTAGCAGCTGTCGCCTTTTTAACTTTGCAACATAATAAGAGAAAAAGATCAACATTCTGGAACCTCTGAAAGCCCTTTGAATCTTTAGAGGGCCTGGGGATTCTCCACTCCGCTTCCTAGCTCACAGTGCTTCAGCTACTACTGGCGCCACCGTAGGCATTCATCTAGATCACTTTTGTGCCTCTATTCAAGTGATCCAGAATATTTGTTTTTACCCTGTGATTGATGGTGAAAGGTGATTTTACCAATGAAATAGAGAAACAAAATGGCAGTCTCTGCAATGGGGGGGATTTGGTGTCATCTTCGAAAAAAGAATCAAACTTCTAAGTTCAAAGAAGGAAGTTACGGCTGGTTCCTTGGGGCACAAAGGATGTCCTATTTATTGATTATCTGGAGAAAAAAATGCAGGACAGTAGAAGAGGAATAATATGCTAGCCATCTTCGAAAGCTGCACGAGGCTATTAAGGAGAAACATCGAGAATTGGTGGCAAGATGCATCCTTCTCGTGCATGACAGTGTCCTCATTCACAAGTCTCATATTGCTGAGGCTGTCGTTCAAGGGTATGGCTTCAAATTGCTGAGCCACCAACCTTTCATTATTGGTTTGGGCCCTGATGACTGTTTTTAATTATCAAACCAGAAGAAAGACATCAGAACAACAAGGTTCAATGACGTGAGCTTGCATCAAACTGCCGGAGACTAGTGGTTTGGTAGTGTGGAAGAACTTTTCTTTTCCCTCGAGGTATCAAATTTATTCCGGGAAAATGGGAGAAGTGCATTTGTGCTATGGAAGACTAAGTTGAAACATTCATTTTTTTTTCAATGGCCTGGCAGTTTTTTTTATACGAGTTGAAAACTTTTTTATCGCCCCTTGTACGAAAAAAAAATTTTGATAGACTCCAATATCGTGACTTTCTGTAGAAGCACATGAGCATGCTGTTGCCAGAGGGAGAGTGCGTGATGCACTACCTTGCTTGAGAACTTGGCCCATTAAAATAAATCGTATTCCGATCATTTTGCTATTCCTGCAGATGTCTACAAACACAATTCATGATGTGGATGAGCTGTAGTGGCCGCGTTTTGATGGAGGCAAAATGCAAGACATCCATGTACTATGTGATGTCAGTGCACATTAAAGAACTGTGGGTACTTGAAATTTCTGGAGTTATTCCCTATGGTGTCCTTAATAGCCCGAGTCACTTAAACTTTGTCGTTACCAGAAGGAAAAATGGCTGTTCTTCATTGGTTTCTGACAAAAAATTTTTGCAGCAAATTATACGAGCGATAAAGATAGGTAAGAAAGGTATATGCCAATGATGAAAATGGAATTCAAATTTGAAAAACATTTATTTTAACACAGATACTCGGCAAGAATATTGAAAAAAAAAATTCGGGAAACCCAAAATCAGTTGTATGGGAGTGCAAAACATGCAAAACATGAATTTACAAGCTCCTCTTTTGAAGAAAATTAGTAAAATAGATTCTCGAACATACAAAATGTTTTAATATTTTTGAGAAACTTGCTAGTAAAATCTTGAAATTATAACACAAAAATGTGTTTTGAGGTAGAAATGTTTTCCTCATGCTACCTAAAAAAGGCTGATTTCAGCCTTTGATTTGAAATAAATTTTACTCCCGAAAACAAAAATGTAATGAAAGCACAATTTTTATACCTAAGTAAAGTTTGATAACAGTAATTTAAACCATTCTTAGTTTCAACTCTGATTGCTTTTGAGAATTGTGGGAAAAATTACGGAAACAAGAAGTGTAGCCGCCTTAACATTTGTGATGAACTCTTGATATGAAAATTAGAAACAAAATGCGATGAAACCAAATAAAATATGCCGTAACTTTTGTTCACCAATAGCCTATTTACAAAGAATTCAATGGCTGTACTGCCGTGAGCACGTCGCGGGCGGACACACAAGCTTTGACGACGTAGACACGAAAGTGAACCTGCCCTTGTGGATGTTTAATCGCTCAGTCCTCACAATCCCTGCGGTGAAGCATCCTCAGATAGCGGTGGGGCAAATAAACTCCGAAAAATCAAGCAATTGGTCACAATGCATCCGAAATTTCAGGTGCTCATATACCTTGCCTCTGTGGATCATATCATGGTTCCGTGAAAAAGTCTAATCGTCTAAGACTAATCGAGCATATCCGAAAAATTAGGAGTGCATACTTGTTCAGGCACATGGCATTTAGAATTACTGTGGTAAAAAACAGTTTGAAGGAGTTCACTGTTTTGCAAGACCTTATACTGATGCTTCGTAGCACCCAGAAGGCCTGCTACATAATGTCAATCTAAGGTCGATGCCCGGAGGTATACTCAGCCAAAACAAGATCCTCAATTTTGCTATGGCAGAAGGATGTCTCCCTATTTGTTGCCGAGGCACTACAGGTGAGAGAAATATCAATCGTGATATATTTGCATTGAGTGAACGAGCTCCAAGAAAGAACAAACAAATGACAGAAACTGAAACGTACGTGCACGCAGCCACGAGCATTCCGGGTTGTTGTTTTTGAGTTTCAATATGGGAATAAAAATTTGTGGATGCAACATTGTCTTCCGAGCCACTGCTGCTGATAGCATCTAACAATTCTGCTCCAGAGCCAACAAATTCACCTGAAACAGTTTTTTTACGAGCGAATGTTGTTCCCGAGGTCGATGCAATGTTGGGAGCGTTCCACGCCGCAACCTGAATTTAAGAGGCATTTGAAAAATAGCCGCCATGCAGAAAAAAACAAAAAATAAACTGTGCTGTAAACAAAAATATAATGTCTAAACTACAAACTACATGACACTGCACTGGTGGCACGAAATTTGAACTTCAGTTTTTCTATCACTGGGGATCGAATCACAGTGGCTTGGAAACAAAAGAGTTATGACAGTAAACCTTGTGAACTAGCGAACTGACCATTATCAAAAAGAGGAAATGTGGTTGCTAAAGCATGATCCAGACGACAGACAAAACTGCCAGCTTCAGGTAAAAAAAAGAAAGAAAGAAAAGGTTGGGTGAGAGGGGAGGTCTTATTCTGTCGCCAGTTCTTTTGGCAGGCTCCTGCGTTTCTACGAGTAGAACAGTTGAATTGTGCAGAAATGGTATTTTCATTTGTTTCTTTACTGCCGAAGGGGCGCACTTGTGTCGTGAATCTGTGTTGTTTGTGTGGTGCAATTGTGGCAGTGAGTACCTGTCTTTCTTCTTGGGCGGCACTAGAAGGGCAGTGGGAGGAGGACAATATTTTGTGGTGCGCCTGTTCCGTCATCTGCTCTCGTGGCTCGTCGTGTGCATGTGAGCTGCTGGCGGGCCTTCGTCGTGTCACTAGTGAAGCGACCTTCTCATCCGTGGTCGTGATTTTGTGGATCCCGCTTAGCACAAAATTCTGCAAACAATGCTAGAACCTGCTATTTCCTGGGGAATCTCTGAAAGCTAGGGCCTTAACGGGGGCACCTTACTGAGGTGTTATCTTATTCTCTTACTGAATAGTATTTTCTTTGCAAGTTTTAGTGCGATGACTGATCTGCATAAAAATGATTTC
The DNA here is from genome assembly GCF_055883805.1 of Amblyomma maculatum. NCBI lineage: Eukaryota > Metazoa > Arthropoda > Arachnida > Ixodida > Ixodidae > Amblyomma > Amblyomma maculatum. The sequence goes on from NW_028146738.1 coordinate 16,646,731, forward strand.
CGGTTTGCAGGCTTACGGCGGACTTGGACCTTTTTATTTACAAGTATAGGGGGTATGGGAAGGAAGTCATCAAGTCTTTCAAGTTAAGTCCGGACAGCTACATTCAGATGGCAATGCAGTTGGCATACTACAAGTGAGTATACCCAAGGAAGCCATTTTTATGGGAGAGAAAACATAGAAAATCTAAAAGGTCACAGCTTATTTCTACTTTCATTCTTCTGTCAAAATTGGGGCTTTTTTTTTTCTTTTTTACTTCAGCACTTAAAAAAAAAAAAAACAACGAAGTTTGAAACTGCCGCACATGATGCACAGCGAACTAGAAGATGTTTCTGCTGCTGTGCTGCACATAGAAGTGATGTCTTTGTTCCAGGTGAATTCGTCATTCATGATGCAAATAGGTAGTTTTTTATGGTATATAACAAATACAGTTAATATTTTATAGAACACTGATCTGGGTAGCGCTCTGGCATATTAGACAGATTTGGCCACCAGTAATACGTACCATATTTTTTCTTCAGTTTCAGCATAAATGTGCATTTTTGAAACAGTGTTATTCAATGAACCATTGATTGTTTGCCTGAAAAATTCTGGCATTTCAAGGCTGCTATTTCATACCGCTATAACACTTTTTGCAGTTTTGCACATCTATGTGAAAAACAAACCACTGTTATTTTAAAACGTAAATTTTGCACAAAGTTGTTATCGGTGTTCAAGTATACTATGTTAAAGAGGAAAATTGCTTATTTTCACTGGAAACAAAAAATAGCACCTGAAAAGGTTAATGCAAAAGAGCTGCATCCAGGTCTGGAGATGTGACTTGGTTGGAGCTCGAAATTAATTTCATCTCATGTGGGACTATCTGTCGTGTCCCAAAATCACTGTACACATGTATGTGCTTGGCTTGCATCGAAATGTGACTCCCACTAGAGAGTGTCTTGTTAGTTTCCCTTAAAAGGTCGAGATTATTAAAGTTGGATTTTACTTACTTTAGTTATTTAATTTGCCTATCACCTGGTTGATGGTATGGATGTGATCGATAGTCAAGTGCCCTTTCCAAAAACCTGCTTGATCTTTTGCTTGATTGCAGTCTAAGGTTGCCCTGATTCTATTAGCGATTACGTTAGTACTAAATACCTTATGTGTTACAGACAGTAAGCTTAATGGTCTGTAGTTTTTCAAGTCCTTAGCATCCTCTTTCTTATGAATTAAAGGGACAGAACACTGGAATTTAGGTCTCTTTTTCGCCGCAGTGGAAAGATTGATGTTTAAAATGTTCGATTTCATAATGGTTTTGTTAGAAACGGTGTAGAAAATTTTTACCGGGAATTTTTAGATGAATGGGTGCGCCCGTTTTTATGTAGTCTGATGCTGGAAACCATGAGCAGCAACCGTGATGACGACTGGTGGTCGACAAAAAAGACGTATCGAAAACAAATACAACTTTCACTCGCCAGACAGTAATCAGGCATTTTTTGCGTAGAGTACCGTCCTTTTCAGTTTTAAACTCAATGCTGTAATGGCACAATAACGCATGCCCTCGTCGACGAAAGTTTTAGTGGGCACTGTCCGTGCTTCATTCACAAAATTGCAAACACTGTGGCGCCATCTAGTGGCAAAATCTGAAAGCATACCTCTTGCGGTGGGAAAGCAGGGGTGGTTTTTATTTAAGGAAGCACTGGAGAAAGCACGAAATATAATAAGTTATGGCAAGCACTCCTAGAAGAAAAAAGAACAGTGTGCAGTTACGAAAATCAGCGATATTTTGCTGTATGCAGTCACGTGGGGGGGCTACACTGAAAGTACCAGGGTTTCTCCGCTAGATAGCGCCTCGGTTGTTTTTATGTGATTTTCAATGGCAAATTAAAATTGTAAAGCATCTTTTCTTTGATATTGTAGTGCTCGATTTGTACTATATGAGGCAAGATCTTTTAATCTCCACCATAATCTCATGACATAATTTGGCCAGTGTTCTGTCCCTTTAAGATAATGTCTGCGTTCTTCCATGGTTCCGGTACCGTCGATGACACCAGGCACCGTGTATACAGGGCGGCTAGTTTTCCTAGTTCGATATTCCCCCCCCCCCCCTCCCCCTCCCTTCCTTCAACAAATCTACAGTCACCTGATCCTCTCCAGCTGCTTTTCCCCTTTTTATGGTTTCCAATGCTTTCTTAACCTTGTCCTTCGTCACTGTCACTTTTTGCTACTGCCAATCTCATTGTTATCCTGTCTACTTCGGCTATATATACTGCAGAGATCTGTATAGAACTCCTCGGCTACTTTGCCTATCTTGTCCATATTCGTGATGACGTTGCCCGCCTTGTCCCTTAGCGCATACATCTGAGTTTTGCCTATGCCCAATTTCTTCTTCATCGCTTTAAGGCTCCCCCGTTCTTTACAGCATGCTCAATTTTCTCTATGGTACACTTCCTTATATTGGCCACTTTGCGCTTATTGATTAGCTTTGATATCTCTGCCAATTCTGTATGGTCTGTTGGATTGGAAGCTTTCATACTTTGGCTTTTCTTAATCAAATCTTTTGTCTCCTTAGACAGCTTACCGGTATCCCTTCTTACTGTCCTACTGCCTACTTCTACAGTGCACTCAATAATGATATCTCTGAAATTATAGTTCATTGCTTCTAGGCTAATGTCATCCTCGGTTAGAGCTGAATATCTATTCTGTAGCGAGACCTTGAACTCTTCTGCCCTTCCCCTCACCGCTAATTTGTTGGTGGACTTATTCCCTCTTGAGATTTAGACTAATTCGAGACCTTACCATCCTGTTGTCACTGCATCGCACTTTCCCGATTACCTCTGCATCCTGCATAATGGCGGGGTTAGATCACATTATGAAGTTGATTTCATTTTTATCCTCCCTGTTAGGACTTTTCCATGCCCACTTCCAATTCTTCCGTTCGCTGAAGAAGGTGTTCATGATTCTTAAGTTATTGCGCCCTGCAGACTCGGCTAGTAGCTCCCCTCTGCTATTCCTAGAGCCAATGCCATAGTTACCCACTGCCTGGTCTCCTGCCTGTGTTTTCCTTACCTTGGCATTGAGGATTCCCAACACAGTCAACGACCGATAATCCGGACTCCACGGGGAATGTAAACAAGTCCGAAATATTGAACGTCCGAAAAAAACAAATGAAGCAAAAAATGCCGTTTTATTTACATTTTAGAGTGCCTGTTTCGGGAAGAATCTGTCAATGCGTTGCTGCACGCACTTCCGCTTACGTGCAACCAAATCTGTCTGTATGTCCACTAGTGTCATGCTGTCACTGTACGCTGATGTGAGGACTGCAAAAGCTCGAGTCAGATCCACGTGAGAGGGCTCCACAGCACACGGAACGTCCACAGCACACGGTAGTTTGCGACCAGTGTGCTACTCACTGCACCACTTTCACCGCACATTTTTTTGAAGGCGAGGTCGAACCGCTTGAGCCAGCCGTCGCTGAACTGAAATCCTTCGATGCCAAGCCACAGTGCGAGGGTGGCCAGAAACAGGAGCACGCTGAGCGACAGTAGCGCTAAGCCAGATGTTCAATGCTTCTTCCAACTTCGGGTAAAGGCCTTGTCGTAGTCTTTTCTATTCAACTGTTGATGTCTTCTCCGTGGCCTCAAGAATCTTGGACCTATTTTTCATATAGCCCGATATCATAGAAGAAGAAATGGGCATTGGCAGGACGTGTAGTGCGAAGAGAGGATAACCAATGGTCGCTTAGGGTAACAAACTGGGTTCCAAGGGAAGGAAAGCGTAGCAGGGGGCGGAAGAAAGTTAGGTGGGAGGATGAGATTAAGAAGTTAGCAGGGATCAAGTGGATGTAGCTAGCACAGGACTGGGTTAATTGGAGACATATGGGAAAGGCCTTCAACCCTGCAGTGGGTATAGTCAGGCTGATGATGATGATGATGATGAGTTATGTAATATTGTGGCACCATTTTCAGCATTTCATTTTCTCCATTTCTTTTTTTTTTTTTTTGTGTGTGTGTATTGACTCAACTGGCGTATGTCTTGCAGAATTCACAAAGCACCTGGCGCAACCTACGAGAGTGCTTCCACGCGCAAGTTTATTCATGGACGCACGGAAACCATTCGCTCCACCTCCAGTGAAAGCTTGGAATTCTGCAAAGCTTTTGAAAGCAGTGAGACAAAGCTGCCAGAAAAGGTTGAACGCTTGCGGAAAGCTGTTCAAAATCACAAGGAGTACACAAATTTGGTAAGGATGATCATGCAACGCGTTAGTTTTTCACAACAGACACAGCTGGCATATTAGTATATAGGGTGTCCCGGCTAAAACTGATCAGTATTTAAAAAATGTGGTTAAAATGTACTGGCTAGTATCTTTTGCTTTCTGCTCACTTGAATATTTAGCTGACAAATTGGTTTTCAGATATGGCTTTAAATAGCAGGAAATTTGTTGAGCACCACAAAATTAGTCCCACCCGGGGGTTCTGATAATGTGGCCTTGCGTAGTGCTTTTGATTCGGCAAGAATGAAAGCTCACAAAGCTTAAGAAGTACTACGGGACAGTATGCTCTGTGCACTCAAATGCATTGTGATTACACCCCTCTTGTACGAATACAGCATTATCGTCTCGTCGTCAAGCGCCACTGGCTGCAGCCTGGGAAACCCAGAAAGCGCAGACCTGGCGATGCTTTACCGAGAGTCAGATGAAAGTGTTGGCAGTTGCGGCGCATTTGGCTGTGCGGAGTACGCTATCACATGGCGCTGGTATTCAAATTTCGGGGTTGGTTGTTTGGTTGGTTCACAGGAAGGGAAAGGCGCAGTACCTGTCACACTTGCTCTGTGGACACCTGAACCGCGCCGTAAGGGAAGGGATGAGGGTGGGAGTGAAAGTGGAAAGAGAGAAAGGGGAGCCGTAGTGGAGGGCTACGGAGTAATTTCGACCACCTGGGGATCTTTAACGTGCGCTGACATTGCACAGCACACGGACGCCTCTTCGTTTCGCCTCCATCGAAACTCAGCCGCCGAGGTCGGGTTCGAACCCGGGTATTCCGGACATTAGTCGGGCGTCTTACCACTGCACCACCCCGTCAAATTTCGGGGAGGTTTCAATTTTGCTGAATGAAAAGCGCTACACTCAGGCTGCCTTCTCAATACTACCTGTGTCGGACCATTTTTGGGCCACTCGACAACTTCACTGCTCACACCTTTGCATTTAAAGTTGTGTTCAAAATGTTACTTATTTAACCTAGACAAATTATGGATTGAAAAAAGGGAAATAAAAAAATTCTAGCTGTAATTGAGCATACTACATACTGCATGCATTTGTAACAAGGGAGTAATTACTCACTGACATCCACCGAAGCACAGCCATACGGCTACAAAAAAAAGCTGTATAGCTTTCTCAGAAACTTTATAGCTAAAGAAAAATTCGTCCTGGTCCGGAGGTCGAATCGGGACCACCGTCTTTCTGGGCGGTCACTCACCAACTGAGCTAACCAGGACGGTCAGCAGATCAGAATCTGTTGCTGAGAAAGCTGTTTAGGGACCGGGCGCCCGTCGTATGGCGCCCCCGTCGCTTCAGCTGAACAGCGCCGCCCGCGGGAAAACATGCGTCGGTGTAATGCCGAGGCAGCGGTGTGGCGCAGCCGGCTCTGTTCGGCAGGGTGTATGCGAGCATTTAACTGCTCTGAGCCATTGTTCTGCGGTGTGGCTTTCAAAGCTTAAGGTGTTTTTTCGACTAGGATATTCTTGAAAAAAGAAAAGTCGCCCTCGACAGGAAGTGAATGTTTTCGGAACTATCCGACGCATGCTATTCCTCTTATATACTCGGATATGCCGCACGGGCGATTTCACCATGTGCTAGGAACGTCTTTGAAGACGACTGCGGTGGCGCGACCTGCACCTGCATTGTGCGGCAATCTTTTTTCTTTAAACCCAGTAGAAGATCAAATATCACCGGGCCGTGAAGCGATGACATCGTAGTAGTGGTAGTCTCAATGGTCTGAAGCTAGTTGATGAAAAATAAAAAAAAAAAGAAATCAATAGGCTGAAACGATTTAGAAAAGAGCGATAGCAGATGATTAGATGATTTCAGCTTTGCAACAAATGAAAAAAAAAAAAAAATCAATAGGCTGAAACGATTTAGAAAAGAGCGATAGCAGATGATTAGATGATTTCAGCTTTGTAATGAGAGCTGGAAAGATACAGAAATGAGCAAAAAAGGCAGAAGTAGGAGTACCTTTTTGGCAGGAAAAGAAAAGCAACAGATTTCCGTGACTCCCTGCGTAGTTATGCTAACATGGATCACTCAACTTGACCTTAAGACTACTGAACTTAATCATATGATATGAACAGATACAGCAGTGCTCTGGTTGAACACTTCGGAGTTGCTAGAGATAATTTACTTTGGAAATGCTATAATATGAGTATGTTGCTGTCCACATGCTACGGTGTTTGTGGAAAGAAAAGTAAATTTTACTGCTCTGGGCGATGATATTTTTTGGATACCTACTGTGATAGATGCTGTTCTATGAATATTTTGCTTTCTCCAAGCGCAGAAAGTTACGCAATTGGCAGCACCTTTGATTAGTGCATTTTAAGGCAGTAATCCAGTACTTTCAAAGCCGTAAACTACAATCGAATAAAAACTGAGAGCGTGATGTGTTGTTAGATAGGTCGGCAAAAACTAGAGGGCACACTAAAGTACTTGCCGTGGTGGATCATTCGCTAAGGTGTTATGCTTTCTATGCGTTCCATGAATTTGCTCGTACCACATGTACTGTGGCTTGTTGGAGTGCCATTAAATCTGTTTTGCAGCGTTAGTCATAATTGCAATTTCTCCGAGGTAAGAAGGCCTTGTGTTACTAGGTCCTAATTTGGAAATCTCGCATTCACTAAAAGGCCAGTGAGAAACATCGTGCTTAGGCGGGCGAGGGCGCAGCTGAGGCATGACGTAAATCAGTGTCAAGTAAACGCAACGTCGATGCTAAGTAAAAAACTGAGAAATATTTGCTACTCGAGAAGAAATGTGCGCGAGGCCTATAAACATTCCAAACAATGATCTCGTGCCTTAAAAATGAAAAAAAAAAAAAAATGTGAGCTTATGCTGCTCGTTTTCGTTAACTGTTGTTTTTTTTTTGTTTTTTTTTTTTTGTTTTTTTTTTTTCTCATTCGCATTTTATATGGAGCCGATAACTGCTTTCTGAGACGATGTGGTATTGAGTGCGCTTTGCATTGAGAGCTTTTATTGGGTGAGAAGGGCGTCACAGACAGATCTGAACAAATTCGAAGAGTCTCAACGCAGGCTCGGTTTTCAGGACACTGGCATTGCTTGATGAAAGAAGAGAGGAAAGAGGACAAAAATTTGGTGAGAATAGCAGTCGTTCGTGTCTTCTATCTGCTTTTTCTGTAGAGATAAAAATGCACTATGACTATGCCAGCGAAAGTAGGCATGCAAACATTATTTCTTCCCATCACTGGGGAGGGTAACATGGCTCAAATGATGGTGGCTGCCTTTTCATTTTCCGTGGCGGCATTTTCTTGTTCATAGGTGGAAAAATGCTGAAGTTATAGCTTAGGCTGTTGTATTCTTCAAATTTAATGACTACAGATGCTGGAGTGCGGCTTCGGCTCTGAGCCTCCCGTGCCATCACTCCATAGGGAACAGAAGGCACAAAGCGGATGCAACAAGATTTTAAAAAGTTCTGCACTTTCCACCACCACACAGTAACCAAAGTACAGTAAAAGCGCGTTAATTCGGACTTCTAGGGACTGTAAGATATGTCCGAATTAACCAAATGTCCGAATTATCGAGAGAACAAAAAAAAAAAACAAAAAAAAACATGCACGATTTTATCTCAACATACCTTTATTACTTAAAGTATAATCACGGATGCTTGTCTGCTTTCCCGCAGAAACCCGCACGGATACTATTTTCCTCAGTCCTTCCAGGTGCTCAGCAGCGCGCATGCCATCTGCAGTGCTTAAAGTACTCCTTTTAACGTCATATTTTTTCATTGCTTCTTGTCAGGAGAGCCCGTTCTTAAGGGCCCGCAAAATTTCCACTTTGGTAGCCAAGTCCTTGGCCTCGTAGCTGTTCGGCCGTTTCGCCGGTGTTGCCATCGGGGGCGGGTGCGGTGATACCAGTGCACAACAGAGAAGCAATGAGCCGCACCAAAGCGAGCAGTCTTTAATACAACAGCATAGCGCACCGACAGCAGCAAAACGACAAAATGGCACCGCCAGTAACGTCGACTCGTGAAAAAACAAGAAAAAGCACCCATCCAGCCACAAGTCGAGCCAAGTTGATTAATTGATGTCCATGGCGATGCTGCTTTTGGGTATCGCTATTGCGCCGCGTTGGTCTTATTTTCGTTTTCGAGCCTCGGTAGCTGCCCGAAGTTGTCCGAATTATCCGTTGTGCGGTCAAATCTGTCCGAATTAACGAGAGTTTCGTCCCATAGACTCCTATACATAATTCTGGGGACCAGGCGTGAAGGTCGAATTATCCGATTTTCCAAATTAACGGGAGTCGAATTAACGAGCTTTTACTGTAGTAGATACAGGCCTCTGTTTTTTAACGAACCGTGTTCAGGTTACCCGACCCTCATCCTTGTGTGGAAACTGGTAGAAATGAATCGACTTAGAAGTGCCCAATGAGTTTGCATAGCTGCCAGTGCAGCCAACAATGTGACACGTTTGCCCAGTCTTCATTTCACCGGACATATTCACGCACAGCGTCACCTAAAAACTAAGAATACCAAAGGAATCTCATACAAACCAGCAAGGCTGCGCACTCCAATGCGTCGGCTGTCGCCAGTGCATTCCCGCAACGAACGGAGCACCGAGAGGCGGCGCCACCCATCCAGCTATCCGGTTCCTATAGCTTTCCTTTATAGCCATACATCTGCTCTTGGGTGGATGTCAATGAGTAATTACTCCCTTATTACAAATCTACTTAGCCTTGGGGGATTCCCCTAAATATGCGACCAACACCGTGAGTTATAGATCAATTTGCTCTCACCCTACCATCTGATCTGCTGTGATCATCCTGGTTAGCTCGGCTGGTGGAGCAACTGCCCCAGAAAATCGGTAGCCCCGAGTTCAATCCTTGTACCAGGATGAATATTTATTTCACTACGAAGTTCCTGAGAAAGCTGTATAACTCTTTGTTCTAGTTGTATGGATGCGCTTAGGTTGATTTCAATGAGCAGTTACTCCCTTATTACAAATCTACTCCATCTTGAGGGATTTTCCTAAATATTCGACTTGCAGGCATTTATATTTCTAGCAAAAGAAAAGAAATTATGTTGACAGCTGCAATAGAACAGGAGTGATTTTTCCTCCAAAATCACTAGTGTGTCAAAAAGGCCATTTTGAAATTAAAAAAAAAAAGCAGTTCAAAAGTTCTTTATTGGGAAAAACTAAAATTTCAAGGAAAGGCGCCGGGAGAATAATTGGGATGCATTCGATCTTTATGCCTCTTTTAAGCCAACTTCTTCACTCTCAGCGAGGCTTCTCGCTCCTTTTTTGAGATAGCACTTTGATAGAGATCCTTCTCCCTTGCCCTCCAAGATCCACTATTTGTGATATTCATGTCTAGCTGCTGTCGAATTGCAGCTGATGAATGAAAATTCCCAGTGTTGAATGCACGACAGCGTCTGTAACAGCAGCTCACACAGCAATGAGTGAAGCATGCTGCTCCTTCGACACTGGACTCCAAATCACGGAGTGGAGACTTTCATTCAAGTTATGGGTCTTGCTTCTCTGGTACCTCTGGAGTTGGGTCTTTACAGCGAGCCAGGTGTACATGAGCAGCATTGCTTCTGTCACATCTTTGGGAAAATTGTAGCGGCACTTAGGTTTTGGCTCACCCTTTTCTCTTACAACATTTAGGGGACACTGTGCATAGGCTGTGATCTGAACTTTCGTCAGTAGATCATGTGACATGCCTATATGTTACTGTTATTACGGACTTCTACATTGCATTCGCGTCATCATCATTATATTTTACAGCCCAGCTGTGATACAGGCTCAGTTTCATGATCCAACAAGGTTGACGACTGGGCAAGTTGGTATAGGTTCATACTTAACCAGCCAAAAGACGAGACACAGCAAAGAGGAGGACAGGACAAGGCTGGACTATCAACTGAATGTTTAATGATCTGAAGAAAATGAAAAGCTCGCGCGCAACCCAACCAGTGGAATGGCAAGACAATGGGAGGAAGATGAAGACGAAAATTCAAAGCCAATTCAAAGTCAAGGCCTAACTAACGACTTTTCTAGTAGATCCAATTCCTTACAATGAAGGCTAACCGACGCCTTAGCCACACACTTGTCCTTGGCTTTAGCAATATAAAATGCTTCAACCAACTCCCTGCAGAGTTGATTACCATTGCTATAAAGTACACCCGTATTATTGAAGTCAGGCGCACAAAGAGACGGGTCGTGCTTCGACTTACACTCTCGGGATTGCACATGTAGCGCAAGATTGGAACTCGCCTTCCCTCCCAGAGAGTTAGAGTGTTCCGTCAGGCGCACGTTGAGGCATCTGCCTGTCTGTCCGTAGTAGCACCGGCCACAATTCAGCGGAATGCGGTAGACCACATTCTTTCTGCAGGAGGTGAACTTTTTCTTATGTGACACTGCACATCGAAAACTATCACGAGGTACACTGTCAAGCCCCTTTCGAACTCTAGCGCACAAGCCTCCTATCTTGTTTCTCGTTGTAAATACAACGTCAACGTCGTACCTTGCCGCCAGTTTCTTTAGTCGGTGAGAAACGCCGTGGAGGTAAGGTATGGCAGCCACCTTCTTTCGTCGCATCGCCACAACAACATCCCCCTGCACCGTTTTACTCTTCCTCGATCGCGTTAAAACACGTTCTGACAAGCGAGCGAGATGGATAGTTGGATAGCCTGCCGCCAACAACTTCGAAATTTGTTTTGAAAAAGCATCTTCGACACGGTGATGGCATGATTTACGTATTGCGGACTTGATGCATGCGACCGCCAACCCATCCTTTACCAACCTCGAGTGGTTCGATTCAAAGCTAAGCAGAGGCTTCCCTGACCTGGGGCTGTAGCACCAACACACGTGATTGTCTTCAAAGCACAAGTCCAAATCCAGAAACTGTATATGGTGATCTTTCGGAAACTCATACGTGAAAGACAGACCCTGACCTTGCTCCTTGAACATCCGTAACACATCTTGCGCCAAACTATCGAAACCATTCTTAGCCAAGAAAATAAGGTAGTCATCAACGTAGCGAAACGCTACTATACCGATGGCGTCCAAACTTGGCTTCAATGCGGAATCAACTTTAGACAGAAAAATGTCGCTGAGCACAGGAGCGACTTGCGAGCCAATGCAAACCCCTGACTTCTGGATGTACGTGCTGCCTTGCCAACAGACGAAAGTGGAACTAAGGTAAAAGGATAACAGCTCCAAGAAACTAGCAACCGATATACCGCACGCATTAATGAATGCCAGTTCATCATTATCAACAGTGATGCAGTCTTGCACACACCTTAAAAGTCCGTCCTGCGGCAAAGAATAATATAAGTCCTCCACATCAATGCTCATTGCAGAGCACCTACCCGGATTTCTGTCCATTAAAAATTCTAGCACCTTAGAAGAACTCGGAATCAAAAATGGGTCCTTAATTTTTAACATCTTTAGGTGCGTCTTCAAAAATCCCGAAATCTCGTACTGCCATGTTCGACGTTCCGAAACAATGGTCCTAAAAGGTATGTCCGTCTTGTGCGTCTTCGCCGAAAAGAAAACATCCAAGTTGGCGTCGGTAGCTGCCTTCACCCTCGAACTTAAAGCCTTCAGGTTGTGATCGTCTAACCAAGCGATAGCTTGCTTCCTGTAAGACGATGGCTTTGCTTTCACCTTCTTAAAATTCTTGGCAATCGCGGCCGAGGCTTTTTCAGAAAAACAGCTGTCAGGTACAACGACAAAGAAGCCTTCCTTATCAGATACCATTAGACGCATTCGTTTGTCAACCAGGTAGTCACATACTGGTTTCAGATTGTACCGTGGCCTCTGCTTACAATTCCTCGCCGCTATTACGTCCGTGGCTTCACTCAAAAACCGACTCTTTTCATCTTCCGAAACATGACGAGCAATATTTCGAGACACCGCCAGAAGATCAACTGGACTTACATCTGGTTGTAGGCAAAACTTCGGCCCACGCTCCAAGATCCGCCTGTGCCTTACATCCAACTCTTCGTCTCCCAGGATTAGCAGTTTACCCTGAACATTTGCGCACCCCTTCCAAGAAGGCAACGTGAGGCGAACGGTCTTCCACATGAACTCCGTTAGTCCATCAGCAGTCTTGCTCCAGTCAGCTAGCTGACCTCCGCGACGAGTATCACCGCTGCCAACACAGTGGACACGTAGCATTTCTTTGTAGAGACGGGCTTGTCTCCACCATTCCGACGCCAAGATGCGACATATCCTGCTTGAATGGCCCGGAGAAGGCTGCAACCAACCACACAAGGACTGCACATCAGGAGGGCATCTTCGGTGCTTGGCATACCATGACGCTGTCCGGGCTCGACAGATGCAGAGTACGATCAAAGCCACTAACACTGACGGGTTGTGCACGTTGAAAGTAACACATGTAAAAGAGCCCAACGAACTAGTAATGAAATTCAACAAGGTTGACGACTGGGCAAGTTGGTATAGGTTCATACTTAACCAGCCAAAAGACGAGACACAGCAAAGAGGAGGACAGGACAAGGCTGGACTATCAACTGAATGTTTAATGATCTGAAGAAAATGAAAAGCTCGCGCACAGCCCAACCAGTGGAATGGCAAGACAATGGGAGGAAGATGAAGACGAAAATTCAAAGCCGATTCAAAGTCAAGGCCTAACTAACGACTTTTCTAGTAGATCCAATTCCTTACAATGAAGGCTAACCGACGCCTTAGCCACACACTTGTCCTTGGCTTTAGCAATATAAAATGCTTCAACCAACTCCCTGCAGAGTTGATTACCATTGCTATAAAGTACACCCGTATTATTGAAGTCAGGCGCACAAAGAGACGGGTCGTGCTTCGACTTACACTCTCGGGATTGCACATGTAGCGCAAGATTGGAACTCGCCTTCCCTCCCAGAGAGTTAGAGTGTTCCGTCAGGCGCACGTTGAGGCATCTGCCTGTCTGTCCGCAGTAGCACCGGCCACAATTCAGCGGAATGCGGTAGACCACATTCTTTCTGCAGGAGGTGAACTTTTTCTTATGTGACACTGCACATCGAAAACTATCACGAGGTACACTGTCAAGCCCCTTTCGAACTCTAGCGCACAAGCCTCCTATCTTGTTTCTCGTTGTAAATACAACGTCAACGTCGTACCTTGCCGCCAGTTTCTTTAGTCGGTGAGAAACGCCGTGGAGGTAAGGTATGGCAGCCACCTTCTTTCGTCGCATCGCCACAACAACATCCCCCTGCACCGTTTTACTCTTCCTCGATCGCGTTAAAACACGTTCTGACAAGCGAGCGAGATGGATAGTTGGATAGCCTGCCGCCAACAACTTCGAAATTTGTTTTGAAAAAGCATCTTCGACACGGTGATGGCATGATTTACGTAATGCGGACTTGATGCATGCGACCGCCAACCCATCCTTTACCAACCTCGAGTGGTTCGATTCAAAGCTAAGCAGAGGCTTCCCTGACCTGGGGCTGTAGCACCAACACACGTGATTGTCTTCAAAGCACAAGTCCAAATCCAGAAACTGTATATGGTGATCTTTCGGAAACTCGTACGTGAAAGACAGACCCTGACCTTGCTCCTTGAACATCCGTAACACATCTTGCGCCAAACTATCGAAACCATCCTTAGCCAAGAAAATAAGGTAGTCATCAACGTAGCGAAACGCTACTATACCGATGGCGTCCAAACTTGGCTTCAATGCGGAATCAACTTTAGACAGAAAAATGTCGCTGAGCACAGGAGCGACTTGCGAGCCAATGCAAACCCCTGACTTCTGGATGTACGTGCTGCCTTGCCAACAGACGAAAGTGGAACTAAGGTAAAAGGATAACAGCTCAAAGAAACTAGCAACCGATATACCGCACGCATTAATGAATGCCAGTTCATCATTATCAACAGTGATGCAGTCTTGCACACACCTTAAAAGTCCGTCCTGCGGCAAAGAATAATATAAGTCCTCCACATCAATGCTCATTGCAGAGCACCTACCCGGATTTCTGTCCATTAAAAATTCTAGCACCTTAGAAGAACTCGGAATCAAAAATGGGTCCTTAATTTTTAACATCTTTAGGTGCGTCTTCAAAAATCCCGAAATCTCGTACTGCCATGTTCGACGTTCCGAAACAATGGTCCTAAAAGGTATGTCCGTCTTGTGCGTCTTCGCCGAAAAGAAAACATCCAAGTTGGCGTCGGTAGCTGCCTTCACCCTCGAACTTAAAGCCTTCAGGTTGTGATCGTCTAACCAAGCGATAGCTTGCTTCCTGTAAGACGATGGCTTTGCTTTCACCTTCTTAAAATTCTTGGCAATCGCGGCCGAGGCTTTTTCAGAAAAACAGCTGTCAGGTACAACGACAAAGAAGCCTTCCTTATCAGATACCATTAGACGCATTCGTTTGTCAACCAGGTAGTCACATACTGGTTTCAGATTGTACCGTGGCCTCTGCTTACAATTCCTCGCCGCTATTACGTCCGTGGCTTCACTCAAAAACCGACTCTTCTCATCTTCCGAAACATGACGAGCAATATTTCGAGACACCGCCAGAAGATCAACTGGACTTACAACTGGTTGTAGGCAAAACTTCGGCCCACGCTCCAAGATCCGCCTGTGCCTTACATCCAACTCGTCGTCTCCCAGGATTAGCAGTTTACCCTGAACATTTGCGCGCCCCTTCCAAGAAGGCAACGTGAGGCGAACGGTCTTCCACATGAACTCCGTTAGTCCATCAGCAGTCTTGCTCCAGTCAGCTAGCTGACCTCCGCGACGAGTATCACCGCTGCCAACACAGTGGACACGTAGCATTTCTTTGTAGAGACGGGCTTGTCTCCACCATTCCGACGCCAAGATGCGACATATCCTGCTTGAATGGCCCGGAGAAGGCTGCAACCAACCACACAAGGACTGCACATCAGGAGGGCATCTTCGGTGCTTGGCATACCATGACGCTGTCCGGGCTCGACAGATGCAGAGTACGATCAAAGCCACTAACACTGACGGGTTGTGCACGTTGAAAGTAACACATGTAAAAGAGACCAACGAACTAGTAATGAAATTCAACAAGGTTGACGACTGGGCAAGTTGGTATAGGTTCATACTTAACCAGCCAAAAGACGAGACACAGCAAAGAGGAGGACAGGACAAGGCTGGACTATCAACTGAATGTTTAATGATCTGAAGAAAATGAAAAGCTCGCGCGCAACCCAACCAGTGGAATGGCAAGACAATGGGAGGAAGATGAAGACGAAAATTCAAAGTCAAGGCCTAACTAACGACTTTTCTAGTAGATCCAATTCCTTACAATGAAGGCTAACCGACGCCTTAGCCACACACTTGTCCTTGGCGAAGACGCACAAGACGGACATACCTTTTAGGACCATTGTTTCGGAACGTCGAACATGGCAGTACGAGATTTCGGGATTTTTGAAGACGCACCTAAAGATGTTAAAAATTAAGGACCCATTTTTGATTCCGAGTTCTTCTAAGGTGCTAGAATTTTTAATGGACAGAAATCCGGGTAGGTGCTCTGCAATGAGCATTGATGTGGAGGACTTATATTATTCTTTGCCGCAGGACGGACTTTTAAGGTGTGTGCAAGACTGCATCACTGTTGATAATGATGAACTGGCATTCATTAATGCGTGCGGTATATCGGTTGCTAGTTTCTTGGAGCTGTTATCCTTTTACCTTAGTTCCACTTTCGTCTGTTGGCAAGGCAGCACGTACATCCAGAAGTCAGGGGTTTGCATTGGCTCGCAAGTCGCTCCTGTGCTCAGCGACATTTTTCTGTCTAAAGTTGATTCCGCATTGAAGCCAAGTTTGGACGCCATCGGTATAGTAGCGTTTCGCTACGTTGATGACTACCTTATTTTCTTGGATAAGGATGGTTTCGATAGTTTGGCGCAAGATGTGTTACGGATGTTCAAGGAGCAAGGTCAGGGTCTGTCTTTCACGTATGAGTTTCCGAAAGATCACCATATACAGTTTCTGGATTTGGACTTGTGCTTTGAAGACAATCACGTGTGTTGGTGCTACAGCCCCAGGTCAGGGAAGCCTCTGCTTAGCTTTGAATCGAACCACTCGAGGTTGGTAAAGGATGGGTTGGCGGTCGCATGCATCAAGTCCGCATTACGTAAATCATGCCATCACCGTGTCGAAGATGCTTTTTCAAAACAAATTTCGAAGTTGTTGGCGGCAGGCTATCCAACTATCCATCTCGCTCGCTTGTCAGAACGTGTTTTAACGCGATCGAGGAAGAGTAAAACGGTGCAGGGGGATGTTGATGTGGCGATGCGACGAAAGAAGGTGGCTGCCATACCTTACCTCCACGGCGTTTCTCACCGACTAAAGAAACTGGCGGCAAGGTACGACGTTGACGTTGTATTTACAACGAGAAACAAGATAGGAGGCTTGTGCGCTAGAGTTCGAAAGGGGCTTGACAGTGTACCTCGTGATAGTTTTCGATGTGCAGTGTCAGATAAGAAAAAGTTCACCTCCTGCAGAAAGAATGTGGTCTACCGCATTCCGCTGAATTGTGGCCGGTGCTACTACGGACAGACAGGCAGATGCCTCAACGTGCACCTGACGGAACACTCTAACTCTCTGGGAGGGAAGGCGAGTTCCAATCTTGCGCTACATGTGCAATCCCGAGAGTGTAAGTCGAAGCACGACCCGTCTCTTTGTGCGCCTGACTTCAATAATACGGGTGTACTTTATAGCAATGGTAATCAACTCTGCAGGGAGTTGGTTGAAGCATTTTATATTGCTAAAGCCAAGGACAAGTGTGTGGCTAAGGCGTCGGTTAGCCTTCATTGTAAGGAATTGGATCTACTAGAAAAGTCGTTAGTTAGGCCTTGACTTTGAATTGGCTTTGAATTTTCGTCTTCATCTTCCTCCCATTGTCTTGCCATTCCACTGGTTGGGTTGCGCGCGAGCTTTTCATTTTCTTCAGATCATTAAACATTCAGTTGATAGTCCAGCCTTGTCCTGTCCTCCTCTTTGCTGTGTCTCGTCTTTTGGCTGGTTAAGTATGAACCTATACCAACTTGCCCAGTCGTCAACCTTGTTGAATTTCATTACTAGTTCGTTGGGCTCTTTTACATGTGTTACTTTCAACGTGCACAACCCGTCAGTGTTAGTGGCTTTGATCGTACTCTGCATCTGTCGAGCCCGGACAGCGTCATGGTATG
Source organism: Amblyomma maculatum (assembly GCF_055883805.1). Classification (NCBI taxonomy): domain Eukaryota; kingdom Metazoa; phylum Arthropoda; class Arachnida; order Ixodida; family Ixodidae; genus Amblyomma; species Amblyomma maculatum. The sequence goes on from NW_028146738.1 coordinate 16,664,104, forward strand.
CCAAGCACCGAAGATGCCCTCCTGATGTGCAGTCCTTGTGTGGTTGGTTGCAGCCTTCTCCGGGCCATTCAAGCAGGATATGTCGCATCTTGGCGTCGGAATGGTGGAGACAAGCCCGTCTCTACAAAGAAATGCTACGTGTCCACTGTGTTGGCAGCGGTGATACTCGTCGCGGAGGTCAGCTAGCTGACTGGAGCAAGACTGCTGATGGACTAACGGAGTTCATGTGGAAGACCGTTCGCCTCACGTTGCCTTCTTGGAAGGGGCGCGCAAATGTTCAGGGTAAACTGCTAATCCTGGGAGACGAAGAGTTGGATGTAAGGCACAGGCGGATCTTGGAGCGTGGGCCGAAGTTTTGCCTACAACCAGATGTAAGTCCAGTTGATCTTCTGGCGGTGTCTCGAAATATTGCTCGTCATGTTTCGGAAGATGAGAAGAGTCGGTTTTTGAGTGAAGCCACGGACGTAATAGCGGCGAGGAATTGTAAGCAGAGGCCACGGTACAATCTGAAACCAGTATGTGACTACCTGGTTGACAAACGAATGCGTCTAATGGTATCTGATAAGGAAGGCCTCTTTGTCGTTGTACCTGACAGCTGTTTTTCTGAAAAAGCCTCGGCTGCGATTGCCAAGAATTTTAAGAAGGTGAAAGCAAAGCCATCGTCTTACAGGAAGCAAGCTATCGCTTGGTTACACGATCACAACCTGAAGGCTTTAAGTTCGAGGGTGAAGGCAGCTACCGACGCCAACTTGGATGTTTTCTTTTCGGCGAAGACGCACAAGACGGACATACCTTTTAGGACCATTGTTTCGGAATGTCGAACATGGCAGTACGAGATTTCGGGATTTTTGAAGACGCACCTAAAGATGTTAAAAATTAAGGACCCATTTTTGATTCCGAGTTCTTCTAAGGTGCTAGAATTTTTAATGGACAGAAATCCGGGTAGGTGCTCTGCAATGAGCATTGATGTGGAGGACTTATATTATTCTTTGCCGCAGGACGGACTTTTAAGGTGTGTGCAAGACTGCATCACTGTTGATAATGATGAACTGGCATTCATTAATGCGTGCGGTATATCGGTTGCTAGTTTCTTGGAGCTGTTATCCTTTTACCTTAGTTCCACTTTCGTCTGTTGGCAAGGCAGCACGTACATCCAGAAGTCGGGGGTTTGCATTGGCTCGCAAGTCGCTCCTGTGCTCAGCGACATTTTTCTGTCTAAAGTTGATTCCGCATTGAAGCCAAGTTTGGACGCCATCGGTATAGTAGCGTTTCGCTACGTTGATGACTACCTTATTTTCTTGGATAAGGATGGTTTCGATAGTTTGGCGCAAGATGTGTTACGGATGTTCAAGGAGCAAGGTCAGGGTCTGTCTTTCACGTATGAGTTTCCGAAAGATCACCATATACAGTTTCTGGATTTGGACTTGTGCTTTGAAGACAATCACGTGTGTTGGTGCTACAGCCCCAGGTCAGGGAAGCCTCTGCTTAGCTTTGAATCGAACCACTCGAGGTTGGTAAAGGATGGGTTGGCGGTCGCATGCATCAAGTCCGCATTACGTAAATCATGCCATCACCGTGTCGAAGATGCTTTTTCAAAACAAATTTCGAAGTTGTTGGCGGCAGGCTATCCAACTATCCATCTCGCTCGCTTGTCAGAACGTGTTTTAACGCGATCGAGGAAGAGTAAAACGGTGCAGGGGGATGTTGTTGTGGCGATGCGACGAAAGAAGGTGGCTGCCATACCTTACCTCCACGGCGTTTCTCACCGACTAAAGAAACTGGCGGCAAGGTACGACGTTGACGTTGTATTTACAACGAGAAACAAGATAGGAGGCTTGTGCGCTAGAGTTCGAAAGGAGCTTGACAGTGTACCTCGTGATAGTTTTCGATGTGCAGTGTCACATAAGAAAAAGTTCACCTCCTGCAGAAAGAATGTGGTCTACCGCATTCCGCTGAATTGTGGCCGGTGCTACTACGGACAGACAGGCAGATGCCTCAACGTGCGCCTGACGGAACACTCTAACTCTCTGGGAGGGAAGGCGAGTTCCAATCTTGCGCTACATGTGCAATCCCGAGAGTGTAAGTCGAAGCACGACCCGTCTCTTTGTGCGCCTGACTTCAATAATACGGGTGTACTTTATAGCAATGGTAATCAACTCTGCAGGGAGTTGGTTGAAGCATTTTATATTGCTAAAGCCAAGGACAAGTGTGTGGCTAAGGCGTCGGTTAGCCTTCATTGTAAGGAATTGGATCTACTAGAAAAGTCGTTAGTTAGGCCTTGACTTTGAATTGGCTTTGAATTTTCGTCTTCATCTTCCTCCCATTGTCTTGCCATTCCACTGGTTGGGTTGCGCGCGAGCTTTTCATTTTCTTCAGATCATTAAACATTCAGTTGATAGTCCAGCCTTGTCCTGTCCTCCTCTTTGCTGTGTCTCGTCAGTTTCATGATGACCTCATTTGTTGGCTGCCTCTCCCTCAAAAGTTTTGCTTCCCCTCTTCTTTTTGCTTTTGCACTAAATTCCACTCTGCTATCCCATGTGCTTTTGAACGTGGTGCACGCAGTCCTTGTTTTGCACATCAATGAATCCCTAGACTTTTGCTTCTTAGATAGCAATAAATGTACAGCTATTACTCTCGCATACCTGCCAACTCTCCCAGTTTTCCTGGAAGACTTCTGAATTTTGATCAAACTTTCCGATTGTGCTATCACTGTCCTAAATCTCCCGATTGTAGGCGGTGGCAAATTCGTTGGCAGCGGCATGCAACCGATGCAGCTGCACTAGAAGCAGAAGCTTCGCTGGCTTTGCCTTTGATCTTTGCTAAAGGGTGTCCTCTCGGTACTCTTAGCTTTGAAGGGTGGTTGTCCAAACGTCAGGCCATCTGATCCTCCTGTATCATGCTCGGCCGTGTGCCTTGTTACCGAGTGGCGCTGTGCCTGACAAAGGCGTGATAGCTCATCTCTCCAAACCATCACAGCCAAAAACGGTCTGAACAGAATTGCGTGTAATGAGGGTAATAATGGATTCACATTAAAAACCTAAAACAGCGCACCGGCGCTAAGAGAAAACTGTGGCAACTTTTGTGTAGGTTTAGGTTGTTTAGAAACACAGCACCCCCCCCCCCCCCCCCCTCCTTCCCTCTCACTCCTCATTGGCATGAATAAAAACCTTAAGATTTTTGATCTCGCCAGGTTGGCAGGTATGCCATCACACAATATGGTTGTTTACTACAATCCCTGTCACTCTAGAGACCTTCAGACAATTATGATGCCAGCTTCTGCCTCCTTGTGACCAGCTTTGCTGTCACAATTTTTCTGGCTCTGATTTCTTGCCTTCCACTTCCAAGCACTCAAAATTGGTCAGACTTTGGTCCAATGAAAGCACAGTGTAGTCTAGTATGTACCCTGTGAATAGTTCAGTCACTGCACTAATGCCTCAGGAATTGAAATTAGGAGTGTTCCTATGAATTTCTAGGAGGGGTAGAGGGTATGGATGATAGGGGAGAAGCGGCAACCATTTTAAATTTAATTTTTTATTGCTGTCTATGTGTCGCGTAGAGCTAGGGATCGATTCCGTTATTAATGAGGCCTGTTCTCGTCTACTGAAGAGCATAAAAAGAATGGTCAGGCAGAAATCCCTACCCAGCATGGGTGAGAAGAAGAGGAAAGTTGCGGTGGTACCGTATGTACCATCGTGCGCAAAAGTCAGGAAACCACGGCTTCGGCGGCCGAACGGCTGCAGGGACGCACTGCATCGCTGCTAGCTCGCGCGGCTCGCTCGCTTCGAGAGTGCCCGGCGTGACGCAAGACTTTCCCTCGCTCTTGGGCTGGCGCTTATCATGCCACACTAGAAGTTTGTCAGTCATGATAAGCGCCATACCGAGAGCGAGGGAAACTCTTGCGTCACGATGGGTGCCGCTCCAGCCCTCGAAGCCGTGGTCTCCCCACTTTTGCGCACAATAGTACATAGGATTTCACATGGCCTCAAGAATGTTGTCAAGAGACATGGTGTTGATGTTGCATTGACCGCCCCGCTCAAGATGAAGAGGATTTGCCTGGCTATTCAAAGGGAACGAGAATCTAAGAAGCAGGAATATGGGGTTAATATTGACAGACCTGTTTGCCAGCTGCAAGACTGGTGTTGTGTGCAGGTTTTCACTCTCTTATGGAGCCTGTTATATAGGACAAACCGGGCGGTGTATTAACAAGAGGCTACAGGAACACCAAAATAATGTTTGGAAAGTGGGAAGAACAAGACTTTTCTGGTCTCCCATTGCCATTCCTGTGAGACAATGAAGAAGTGTACTCCCCTATTTGACCAGGTTAGAATTTTATATCGGCACAAAGAAAAGTTAACGAGAGAACTGGTTGAAGCATATTTTATTTCAAAAGACATCAAGTGCGTTAGCAAGACTTCTCTTGCTCTTTCAAGCAAAGAGGTTTCTTTTTTGAGTGACTTTTTGTTTAGCAGATGAACCCAGGGGTGTTTCACGCGAAAGCTTCGTTTTCGTCACATTTGTTTTTGTCTGGGCCTTGGATTAAAGGTTGAGGCTGAGTTGTGAGTCAGCACTTGTCCTGTAGCTTCCTTTTATGTTGTCTTGTGTCTTCCTGTTCGCGCTGTTTTTGATTAACAATGGTGTGATAGTCTTTGGGGAAGGTGCACCTTCCAGTGCTGGGTGTGGAGTTCAATATATTGAAAGGCCAGTGCAATTGGAGTTCGATATATGACACATCTTTCCTGTACTTTTGCACGAGATTTTCAAGGGGATACACCTTGAGGTCGATATAACCAAAGGTCGAATTATTAGAGCTCGATATATCTGGGCTTGACTGTGTAGTGCAACGGTTCAACACAAGCATTGAATTTGAATCCATGTTCGACACTTACACATGTGAGAGGTGTGTATCGGAGCTTTGATATGAGCCACAATGATTTGCATGGCACTGACTCATCTAGATATTAATTTACGGCTGCCACACACAATAATTGGTTGAATATGTGCAAGTACAGGCACTTTGCACATTCCAATCATTCACTGAATTAGCGAAATAAATTTGAACCAAGATGTGACCATCTATGTACTTCCTACTAATAAAACAACTAAACCACAAGAAATAAATTTCCACATTCTCAGCCCCCATATTGAGAACAATTGCATCTACTTTAGTTGCTCACGGTAACACTGCACCGTTTTAAGCAATAAAATTAAAAATGTGTCAGCCATTGTCAGTGGCATCTCAGTCATCTGGTAGTTCCAGGCCTTCAGTGATGATCCTCAGGAGCTTATTGACGTGATTGGGGAGGAGGGGGCTTCATTCTGACATCAAAACCTAAAAAAAGAGTGTTCGACGCTGGCTGTGGTGATTGGTAGCAACAGAAGAAGACTGACAACATCTTGCAACGTGGGAAACATAGTAACAGAGTGGGGAACAGCGAGAAGTGAAGATAGAAATGCTGTGGACGTAATTTTCCTTCTTTAGCAGCCAGTAGATATTTCACTCTGTATCTATATTCTCCTATGTTCTTTGTCATATGGCGAGCAGACTGCTGGAAGGGCTTCGCTCAAGTTTGCTGTCTCTTGGCTTTGCAACAGGCACACATAGAAATATCGCAGAGTTCTGGTGAGGTCAACAAGTCGCTGCTGAAGGTTGTCGAGAATTAGGTCTTTGTACCGTATTAACTGATGCATCAGTTTTCTTGTTTTGGTCTGTTAATACCGGAATGAAAGTGCCATTTTCAAGAAGTTTCTCTGCTGAAGTTTATACTTCATCAAGCACTGCTTCCACAGAAAGGTGCACATTTTCCTCCGTGGTTGTCTCAATCAGAGGACAGAAATCCACCGTTGTCATTGTAGTTGCTTAGATGGCATTGTTTAGAGCTGCCAGTGGCCTTGAGGAAGCGATCCACAAGTGTAATAACAGCATTTTTTCTGAATGTAGCTGTAACATAGTCCACCAGCTTCACTGCTCATGTCAGCATCATCTTTGTAAATGTTTTTCAAAGGGAGTACAAATGTATCCATTACATTCAAGGTGAAGCATTCAAGCATAAACCGCTTCTTATGCTTGCACCCTGGCCCTGCCACTTTGAGGCCAGGGTGGTTGTTGTATTCGCCATACTTTCTTTTGTTTGGAAGTGTGATTTCTTCCACCACAAGCCAGCTTTGGATAATGTGCCCCTTTGCGTATATGCCTGTCTTCCAGCGCTATTAAACGAAATTTCCTTTACTGTGGCTTCAGAAAAGCAAGGGGTTGTGCGAGGAAATCGCTGCCAGCACCTATGTCTGAGTAGTGACCACAAGTCATCCAAGTGCCATCATAGACCTCTGCTATGTTGCCTCTATGACAAAAACATGGGTCTTCGTAAAAACTTCTCCACTTCTGTGATGCATCCTATGGCGAGACACCATCATTGCCACAAATATGCCTTTCATGGCTGTCTTGCCATTTACTGTCAATAGCATTGCTTCCATAGCCAAGAGGTTGATGTTGAATGGGTTGCTGCTCTACCAATTTTGGGGCGAGCTCCATTTGTCGGTACGTCACTGCAGTTGCCTCGCCACGAGGCTGTAAACTGACAAGCTTCCCTAGCCAGTCAGAAACTGCCATTTCAGTCACATTGATCACAACCAATAGAAGTATGTTCTGGGCATCATTTTTGTTGTTACTTTTTCGTCTTCATGGTTCTCGAGATTGCTTACTGAAAAAAAAAAGGGGGTGGAAAAAACTGGAAACCAGAGCTTTCAAACAAGACCAAAGTGGCTTCAGTGGAGCATGCTGTTCCCAAGCAGCGAGCAGTTGAAATAGTGTGAATTCAGACCTCAATTTAAAGGTCCATGTGCTGTAGTTACTGTAATTTACTGTTATAATTGGTGAAGTAAACATACTTTTGATGCCAAAATTTGTATGAAGGTGTAGAAGGGTATTTGGAATACGAAGATGAAGCTAATGAAAATCTGATTTTTGGGGCCGATCTTTGTCGTTCATGTGCTGCGTCCACCCTTAATAATCAGTTATAAGTACTGTTTACTGATGAGAGCAGCAGGCTAACAAATATGGCTTCCAAGAAACATGCAGTATGTCAGTTATATTTGGAGAAATTTTGCTTGACCTAAGCTACTGCTTACTAATGTGTATTAAAAAGGTGGAATTTGTTTTGTGGATTGAAAAATGTCTTGTGCACTTTTTTCAAGGCCATTAATGGGTGTGGTGTTGACCGGCTGCTGTTTGGATTGAAAATGATTGCCATTGAAAATGACATTCCTGTGCCCGAGATCTATAAAGATGCTGCATACAAGATCAGCACAGAGTTCAAAATATCATCCAGCCAGGTGAGTTGGTGCATTGAATTTATCAGCTTTATAGGAGAGCCTGGTGCTAAGCATTCAAGGCTATTTTACTGATACTAATTGTCCCCTGTAAGATTAACTTTATTCGAGTTGGTCGGATAGACCAAGCATTATGGTAACATTTGTGTCTGGTTCCTTGCGCTCTCTGTGTAAAAACTGCTTGAGATGTATTTCTGCCTTTTGTGCCCTCCAGTTAAGGCTAACATTCGAAGCAGCTGCTGTCACCAGCTAATGTGCCCAATCACTGAGAGTAGCCAGTGCAATCTTTAAAAACTTTGAAAAAGAAGTAGCTGAAACTTAAGCCATTTAGATTGTCTTTCATAATGCTTCACGTGGCTCTCCAAGAGCAGTGCCTCTGGGGCTGGTGTGTCATGGGTCTAAGAGAAGTATTTTATATAGTACATGCAACCTGAAATGCCGTAAAAACACTATAAAAACACACGGACACAAAGAACACAATACAAAAGGAGCACCTGCTAGACTGCAACTAGTTTTTACTGTACACAAACATGACATATCGACACGGCGCATTCTTCGTCGTCGCTTTGGGCTTTCGCCCGTGACAATGTATATATGGCAATCAGTGAGCACACTCAGGTGCCTCGTCATTCACACATGGTCCCCCCCCCCCCCCCCTTCCTCCCTCTTTCCTATGTGGCATGGATTACTAAGATGAGTAATTTCTTTTTTTCTTTTCCTCCCAACGCAAGGGAAGGGGCGCTAACACAGATGTCGCCCGCCTTGTCAGTTTTGAAGGTTTCAGTAATTTCCCTTTCTTTTTTCTCGGCCCCTTTATGTAGTTTTCAAAATGCCTGTGGATTGTTGATTGACAGCTTTTTGGATTTATTTATCTTTTACCTGAGAGCAACAGTCTTGCGGTTCAGGGATGAATGTTTTATCCAGAAGAAAGGAATTTGTATCCTGAGTGATATATTTTTAGCACTGTGGTGACAAGTGGATTGCTGAGTGTTTAGATAGGAGTATTGTAAAATGCTTTAGATATGTTGATGACTATCTGGTGTTTGTTGAATTGAACAGTTGCCTGGCGGGTATGCTGTTTCTAGTGTTTTAGAGGTGTTTAATAGGTGCTCTGGAGGGCTTTGATTCACTCATGAGCTTCCGATAAATGGCTGTATTCAGTTTTTAGAATTGTCCCTCTGCATCACGGAAAAGCACACATGCTGGGCCTATAAACCACATTTGAAAAAGCAGGTTTTAAACTATTCGGCACATTTGAAGTTAGTGAAGTGTGGCATAGTGATGAACGGGCCTAGTGTGTCATTGCAAAAGTCGTGCACGCATAACATGGAAGCCAGTCTTCTAGAGCAGGCTAACCGTTTGGCCAAGGCGGGCTTCTCCCATGAAATGGTGATTGCGGTGGTCGAAGTATTGATAATGGAACCTAATCTCGCCCTTGGTGGTGCCAAAACGAAAGCATCTGCAGAAAGGCAGAAGTGGCAGGTGGCAATCCCTTATATCCACAGCCTTTCTCATGGCCTCAAAAAAGGGGCACAGAAGTGTTGTCTGGGGGTACATTTCACAGTTCCTAATAAGCTAGTACGGCTATGCTCCGCAGTCACAGAAACGAAGAAGCCATGCTGCAGCAAAAAGCACCAAACTAAATTTGTGACCTGTAGAATGGGAGTCGTGTACACAATTCCGCTTGCCTGTGGCAAAGTATATATTGGCCAAACTGGAAGGTGCGTGAATGACCGCATAAGATAGCATCGTAGGGCTGTTCAATCACTGGCCGGAGGATCGGAATTTGTTAAGCATTGCAAGAGTTGCGAAGATTGTTTCCCAGTATGTGATGCTACAGTCAAACCCGGTTATAACGAACTGCGTAATTCAACGCAATTTGTTCGCTATGTAAAGTATTTCGCTATAACCAAACCCGTTTATAACGAACTTCAGTACCAAATTCGTTATACACTATGTCCAGACAGCGCAGCGAAAACGCACTAACTAAAGAAAAACCGTGCCGCTCACCATGAATCTACAAAAGAAATTTATTGCAGATAAATGCATTTAACTCCATCAGCGAGAATCGCACTTTCCACACGCAACATCATTTCCACAAACTCCAGTCCGCTTCCCTGTATTCCGGAGCAGTATCGGCGCAGCAGATCGGTGGCAGCGAGGGCTTCGGGCGAGGGCGATCGTCCTCCGGCGGCGGCTCCTCGGTCTCCTTGTTCGCACCAGATGCCAGCATGTCGGCAACAATTTCCGAGTCCAACGGGCTCGCTGTCACGGCTACGTTGTCGTCAACAGTGAGAAAATCCTCCAGGGCAACTTCTTCGGGCACAGCGTCCGGAACATCAGCGAGTTCTTCCCACAGCGTGGCAACATCGCTGTCATCTTGCACAGTGCGCGCTTCACTAGCAGCTTCTGCATCCTCTCGACATAGTCCAGCATGGTGGAAGCAGTTGCGGATTGTGGATTGCGTCACGTCTTGCCAGGCACGGTTAATCATTTCTATTGCGGCCAGCAAATTAATCTTGAGCTCGTCGTTAACCCGCAATTTCACCAACAGCCGCTCAACGACGCGTTTCCTGTAGCCCAGCTTGAAAGCACGGATGATTCCCTGATCGAGGGGCTGCAAAACCGCTGTTGCGTTCGGTGGCAGGAAACAAAGCTCGATGTTCTTGAGCGTGACGCCGCAGTGGTGCGCAGAACAGTTATCGAGGAGGAGGCAAATCTTTCGCCCGCTCGTTGCAAGTTCCTCGTCCCAGCCACGCAGCCACGCTTCGAACAATGTTCTGGTCATCCAGGCCTTAGAATTTGAGTTGTATGTGACTGGGAGTGAAGTTCATCCTCGCAGGCACATAGGAGACTTGAACTTGCCTATGACAAGCGGCCGCAGCTTTGATGAACCGTCCATGTTTGTCGTGAGAAGAACGGTGACTCGGGCCTTATTCAATTTGCCGCCATGGCACTTCTCATTCTTTAGCGCCAAGGTTCTGCTCGGCAGCAGTTGCCAAAACAAGGCAGTCTCGTCGGTGTTAAAAACATTGCACGGTTCGTATCTCTCCGTGACAGCACGCCACACGTCTTGCACCCACTTTTCAGCACTCTCAGCGTCCACTGCTTGGCTTTCACCTGCAACCACCTTCCCGGTGATGGAGTAGCGGTCTTTAAATCGTTGGAGCCAACCACTGCCCGCTGTAAACCCCTCGACGTCCAGGACGAAGGCAAAATCTTTTGCCTTCTGTTGTAGCATGGGGCCAGAGACCGGCAGATTTCGCGCGCGAACGTCCAAGAACCATTGGTACAGCGCTTTCTCTACTTGGTCGTAAGCCGGCTTGCGGTGGTGAAAGCCGTCACCATTTGGTCGTTCCTGTGCATTGCCTCTGATGGCCGACTGGTTTTTCAAAATGGTGCTTAACGTGCTCCGCGGAATCTTGAAATGCGCGGCAACGTCAGACTTTTTTTCGCCGCGGCCAACGCGGCGAATTATCTCCAGCTTGTCGGAAAGCGGTAGGGCACGCCGCTGCTTCCTCGTCATCTTGCAGGATGTAGCACCGGAATGCAAGCCAGCAGCAACGTAGGCACGTCCGGAATCGTGAGGATAGCAGCAGCACGACTTGCAAACGCGAACAAAGAAAGCTCCGAGGATGCGGAAAGTTCGCCACTGACGCGTTCGTTGTTCGGAGGCTGCCTTCCCTTCGCCCAAACTTGAAACCAGTTCTGGCCGGTGTTGCTTCTTTCTCGAAGCGCAATAGGTTCGGAGCTGCTCGAACGTCTTTGATCACATGGTAGGCAGCTGCCGAATAGGAGCGCTGCAAAGAGAGGCTGGCCGATGGCGCGGATTTTAAAGGCTACTCACGCTACTCCGGGCGACGGCCGCGCATGCGTACAGGAGGGTCCCTCGTGGAAGCTGCTGTAGAGAGCCCCTCCTGCATTTTACGGAAGCGTGGCATCGGCGCAGAAGCAGCAGAAGCATCCTAGCGGGCGCGTGATGACGTATGCGCTGTGTGAGACCTTGGGGAACGGAGCCGTCGCCAATCCCCCTCCCATCTGACAACGGCATGCGCTAGAAGTATTGCGGCCCGGCAGCGTGGGCTGCCCGGAGAGAACTCGGAGCCGGCACAAAGGCCCGCCCGTTGGCGGGCGTTTGGCGACCGATCGCGCGCGCTGAGTTCGCTATATCCGATGTGTAGTTCGTTGAAAAATACATTTTATATGCATAATGCTAGCGGAAATTCGAGTGTTCGATATAAAACATAATCCGCTCTATCCGAGTTCGTTATATTCGGGTTTGACTGTATCGTGAACAGACACTTGTATAAGTACTATAAGGAATTCATCAAAGCAATGAGTGCCCCGCCAGTGTGGCGCAGTGGCTATGGCGCTCGACTACTGTGCCCAAGGACGTGGGCTCGAACCCCGGCCTCGGTGGCCGCTTTTCGATGGAGGCGAAACGCAAGGCGCCTGTTTGCTGTGCGATGTCAGTGCACGTTAAAGAACCCCAAGTGGTCGAAATTTTCTGAGTCCTCCACTACGGTGTCTCGCATAGTCTGAGTCGCTTTGGGACGTTAAACCTCACAAACCAAACCATCAAAGCAATGCAGAGTAAGCAAGTTTTGACCCCAGAGTGGATAGGCAGTAGTGGCTGCATTCAGGATAGGGGCAATGAAAATGTTGCATACAGTTACACTAGTTTTCTTCCACTTAATGCATTTCTGGATAATACGATCTCCCATCTATTACATCAAACTTTTCATAAATTTTGGGTTCTCACATTTGGCAACGAACTGCAGAACCACCGTGACTTCTGCCAAGTCATCTGAATATGGCACACTGTGCCAACATATGAGCGAACAATTCCCATTGGGATGTGACATGAACCGGTGAAACGAGACAGCTTCTTGGGATTGCCTTGGAGCAAGGGTACAAAGCTTCTTGAGAACTAACACTGAGGCGCTTACATACAAGAGCCTTGGCTGTAGGGACCATGCAATGGCACAAAGGAGCAAGGCATCCATCCCTAAAGGAAGAACAGCTATGAAATTTTTGCCAGCAAAGTCCGATAATTTTAGAAGGATGCATTTTCTGCTGAAAGGTTTCAGTTTGAAGATCTCAAAATTTTTGGTGTCACTATGATTCAAACTTGGGTTTTTTTCTGATGTCGAAATTGCCAAAAAATGACGCAAATCATGGTGTAAGTATGGGGGCTCGGTGGTTGCTGGGTGCGAGCAGTGCAGTCTAGCTACAGTCACAATGAAAGCCACTATTGGTCGGGCTTTGTAAACATCATTTATGCGCCTTCACTTTGTTTGCGCCAGCCCGGCTTTAGATCGCATTCCTGAACCTGGCAACGTAGTTCTCACATTGAACTGCTGAAGACAACTGAAGACAATTTTTTTTATTACTGAGTAGTAGGAGAGGAAAGAAGATTGGGTGTTTAGAAGAGTGCAAAAGGAGTACAGTCGAACCCGGTTATATCGAACCCGGATATATCGAATTTTGGTTATATCGAACTCACGAAATATCCCCTTGAAAACCTCATGTAAAAGTATAGGAAAGCCGCGTCATATATCGAACTCAATTTCACCGGTTGGTCAATATATCGAACTCCGCACCACAAACTGGAAAGTGTGCCTTCCCCAAAGACGATCGCATCACCCTTGGCCGTTTGCCGTGTGACGTTTTCAAGCCACGCGCGGAAGGAATGAGAGGGGACAGTTCGGTGACAGCAGGTCTGGGCAGCGCCGCACCCATTCCCTAATGGCGCGCACATCTGCAGTTGTCGTTTCCCGCGCGCCAACACATGACGCTTGCAAGCCATGTGCGTGGGTGTGCCCATTCTTTTGCTGAGCTATCTCTCTCCTTCAGCACGCGCAACGCATGCGCCAAGCCAGCTCAGCCCGTTTTCAGACAGACGTCGGACGCTTTCTCCAGCGTGTGTTGCGAACCCTCTTCGTGCGGCAGCGCGGCGGCGGACGTGGCTATGGCACCTGCGGATGTTAAGAAGCGCCAGCTCTGTTTTTTTTTTTTTTCTTTCCTATTGTTGGGCTGTACGTGCGGCGTAGCGTAAGTATAGCGGCTGCAGACGTTAAAAAGCGGCAGGGATTTTTTCCTTTTTTTTTTTTTTTTTTTTGCGGAGATGTTCATTTTATATTTTTTTATCGTTTATCCTTGCATGATGAATCGGCGAAAGCACGCGGTCAGCTGCTGCGATCATGACGCCCGCCCCAAGCGCGGCGTGGCTCGTGCAATCAAGCCATCACGGGCACTCTGCCAAGTTCGCTCCCCGCCACCACAGGAGCTATAAAAAGATAAACGCGCCCTGACGTTATCGCTGCGCAGCATCTTGGCATGCTGCCAATGAGCTGTGGATGAGACGACCGAAACGGACTGACGCGCGCAATCGACATGCAAGCGAAAATGCTCGCGATTTCCTGCCGCCGCGGCGACACAGAAACCTTGTTTTGAGCTGCCGCGGTGGCTCGAGCGGTGAGAGGGACGCAGTTCCAACAAGTTTGAAAATTTTCGCTCTGTCGCTGCCGCTCGTCGCTCGCATGTGAGCGAGCTAGCCTTAACGCATTTTTTTTTTTAAATTCTCGAGTGCAAATGTGAAGGGTGGGTTCATTATGCGAGTGGGTTGATTACGCGACAAATGCGGTATCGTTTTTTCGCATCGTAAGTGCCGCCGCAAGCCGATTTCTGTATATCGAATTATCGATATATCGAACTATTTCGCGATCCCCTTCGAGTTTGATATATCCGGGTTCGACTGTATACTGGAGAAGGGGGGGGGGGGGGGGGGGCGGGGCTTAAAGCCTATGTTGAGCCGCGCGGTGTTGGCATGTGCGGGTGTGCGCTCGCTGGAGTCTTTTTTTTTTTATTCCTGGTAACCCAACGAGACAGGCTCTCAATGTTTAGCTTTGGAAGAGGAGAATCCACGGCTCTATCCATGGACAGAGGCAAAAAAGTGCCATCTCTGCACTGGCCTCGCGTTCGCGGCTCACCATTGTTGAGTCGTTTGCATTGACATTCCACACACGCCACGTGCACATTTCTTCTTTGGCATATGCTGCCAACCGCAGCATTCTGCATTGTCATCTCAAAGCACTTCCTCCGCGAAAATTGCTGCATGCTGCTTCTGCGTGCTTTTTGCATCTTTCCTGTAAACATGGCAGAAAGCAACGCGTGGAAGGAGGCCAAGAAAAAGACGGCGCATGAAGGTCACTGACTGACAGCTTAAAAAAATTTCAGAGAGGAAGACTCAGCGGCTCAGTGGCACAAAAGGCCAGGTGAACAGACTGTGAGATACGGTAACGATGGCATAGACGGCATAAAAGAACAGGTGAGGCTATAGTAGGAGCACTAATTACAATGATGCCTTCAAGCTCTTCAGACAGGGTCGTGTGAAATGAAAAGCGAGGCAAGGAAAGAGGACCACACTACGTCTGTGGATTGAGATAAAAAATAATTAATAAAAAAAAAGATTGAGATAATGTGCTGAGCGCAGGGAAGAGGTGTCTCAACTTTTTCTTTTGAGGAGTGCTGGCTGGCCGGCCAGATGGAGGAACAAAACTGAGGCAGTTGAAAACAAAACCAAAAGAAATAAGCACAAAAACAAGGCAGTGGCTGGGACGATGTCAGCAACCACGAAATAAATTGAAATAACACTGCAGATATCAAGGAGGCTCCAGGATTCCTAATGAATTAACTGCGGCACGCCCTTTCATATGGAGACTTTCTGGAATAAAGAAACAAGCTTGCATGAGGCATGTGATATTTGCTCCTCCTAACCTCGCAAAGTGTAGAGCTTATGCCGCCTCTGCAGCTGCACAGTGACTTTATGAGCAATTCAAAGGCCCTCATCAAAACCAGGTTGGAGTTATTGTGACTTGCAATAGTTGTAAAGACTAATTATTTCAGTGACGCAAGTAGAACCATGGTATGTTGCAGCAACGTCAGTAATGAGGACGCAAAAGCTTCGACAGAGACAATCTCTGGCACCGAAACTTCGAGTGTGGGCCAAGTCAGTTATGACTCATCCCATAGACCTCATGTCACCTGCCAACTACCACCTGCCAGAGGCATGCTTGTGAGAAGGACTGTGATATATGGTGTCAACTTTGGCAGGAACGAGGTAGATATAAAGCCCCCTTTATATCGTTCCTGCATGGCCTATAGAATAGCACCTCTGACTGAAAGTTGCAGCTTCTGCCGACCTGGTTACCTGGTGGCGGCGCACAACTTTATAAACCTGGTTAGACCCCGTGAAGGAGGGCTTTTGCATCTAAAAAGGGGAAACAGTGCCTCCTCCACCCCCATCCTCCTCGCTACGAGCCTGTCACTGTATCTTTAGATTTTCTGCCATTAGCTCCAGTGTTGGAAATGGAGACAGGAGGGAGTGAGGGGTCGAACTTGGCAGAGTGCTAGCGGCCTTGACAGGAGTACCTGCGGTGGTTTGCTGGGGCCCTCCAGCTGTGCAAGCCTGATTTTCAGTACACTTTATCATGCTGTGATTGGGATGGGAGCCCTACTGCTGCCACAAAGGATGGATGACTCTCTTAAAAGAAAGAAAAAAAGTCAGCTTTTGTGTGTATAGCAGAACCCTGCTATAGTGCACTTAGATATAGTGAAATCTCTGATATAGTAAAGTGAAACTGAAGTCCCAGTTCATCTTCCGTAGACTACTGTACGTTTTCCCCCCTTTATAGTAAAGACATTTTTGATATCAAATGGTTATAGGAAAGCGAGTCTGGCCGCGGCGACGCCTTCCCACGAAGTGACATTGCCACACGCGGGCTACCTCGAATCGCAAAGCAATTAAAAAAAAAAAAGGAAAACAAAACACTACACAGTGTTCTTGTAAATGGCTTTACCACTAGGCTTAGTAGCACTCGGGAGAAGCCAGTGTCGTAAGTCTTGAAGTCATGAGGGAAAGATACAGCGCATAGGAAAAGAAAAGTAAATCTGTCTACAAGCATGGAAAGAAGGCGGCACGATCCATTCAGAAAGTAAAGAAGAGTAAAAGTGCAGCGAGAAACAGGGAAGGGTAGAAATGAACGAACGTTCACAGCACTGTGCAGCACGAGGCAGCAGTGTCACAAGAACTGGAGGTGTGGCATGTGTGGTTTTGCAGCACTTGACTGCCGTGCACATTTATCATCTGTTGCCTTCTTACTGACAGAAACAACAGAAGATGACGCCATGTTCATGCAGCGGTTTGGTTTTCACATGAAATCAAACTCGGTCGTGTTCATTGCCACGTTGCCCTCACGCTTAAGAAGTACTTCCATAAGATGTAAAGAAAAATCTTGTAACTGAAAAAATGGGACCAAGAGACATAAGAGAGAGATTGAAGGTATTGGAGTGTTTTTTTCATTAAGCAACAAGGCTTGTTCAGTAAGTAGCCATTTAGTTACTGAACGGCAACTTCAGGACCATGTTATATAGTAAAGGTTGACCCACTGATATAGGAAAGACCCTTGTATAGTAAATATTTTTGCTGGTCCCAGTGACTTTACTATAAAGGGTTCTACTCTATTAAACCCTCACCTCAAACTGATGTCGATTTTTTTTTTTTAAGTTGGTTCATTACGCGAGTAAATACAAACTCAGGGGTGCAACAGCTACGCCAATTGCGCCATTTTGATACAGCTGCATAGTTCTGCGCCATGAGCAAGATTTTTTTTTTTTAATTTGCGCCACACTGCGCCAAAATGCCCCGACTTGCCGCAAAAGTTTGCCATACTTAGGGACAACTTTCTATGGCAGTGATATGGCCAGTCACGATGTTTCAGACACAGTCGCATGCATCACTGGCCATTTAGCTTTATTTTGAGATGGCGTCACACCATTTTAACGCCTATTCATATTTACCTCTCTTGCATCCACGTGCTTCCTCTGCTCATCAAGTACACTAAACCGTTGCAGTTTGAGGATGCTTCACCGCACGAGTCACAGCCATTGCGGTGAAGCATCCCTATAACGCAAAGGGGCCGTTTGTAGCGAGGCACACTGCTACTGCTTCGCACTGTGAAAAGGGTCGTGGAGCAATACTTCGAGCAACACTTCAACGCTGTTTTAAGCGCTGCATGCTTTTAATGGATGTATCTAGTTTTTTTATGCGGCTCTTGGTAGTTTTCGGTATTTTGTTGGGCTGTTTTGTTTTTTATGCTGTTTTTTTATGGTTGTTTTTGTGCTGTTTCATCGATCGACTCACTTTTCCGTTGTCAGAAAGTGAAAGAGATGCATCAGTTATGGCTTATGCTTGTAATACTGCAGTGAACGCTCGTTAATTCGAACCTCGATAATTCGAACTACAGTACTTAGAACGGCCAAGCTCCATAGAGGTCTGTGTATTAAAAAAATTAGAGGGTCGCTTAGATGTCTAAAAAGGAGTATGGCGAAAGCCTACCCTTCCTCTCCTATCATTTGCTTCACATCGTTTGCCATTTATCGGCTTTAGTGGCAGTGCTACATATAACCATAATTGGTTTACAGGAAGGTTAAGGTGCAGTGTCTGTCACACTTTCTCCGACAGATGTGTGTTTGGATGGTACACCATCACTCCTGTCGCATGGCATTCCTTGGCATGCGTTCAGGTGGGGGATTGCAGATGGTAAGAGTGCTAGACAAGAACTCATCTCGTGGAATATGACAGATGTCGCACACAGCTCTCGCGCACGGGATTTCGTTCCATGAGCCTAGAAAGGCTTTCGCCTTAAAAAGTGCATAAATTGAAACGCAAGTCGGTTCCGCTACGGATAATTCGAACTATGCGGTACCGTGTCTGGGCAGCCTGGCGCCCAACACGGCCAAAGAAACGCTGCGATAAGGCATTGTTAGAGGCTGTGGACGTCCAAAACAGGAACCGAAGATGAAACCAGGTAAAACCATGTAATAGTGGTTAAATTAAATGCCTAAATGACGCCATGATGGGCGCTGAGGCCGACAGCACTCAAGGGTAGGGCCTGCTCTTCTCTTCCGTGCAGCCTCTGAAGCTTGCAACCTAAATACTCGTTAATTCGATCCACATTGATTTGGAAATACGAATAAGTATTTCTGTCGGCGCAGTCCCAGCTAACACCCATGAAAGGCTATGACGTCAGACGATTAGTGTAGGGGTTTCCAAATAAAGAATGAAATCATTACGCGGGGAAAAACTTTTTTTTTTTTTTCCACAGTCGTTTATTCTGCCACCCATCAGTCATCATTGAAGGCACGTGGTCAGTCGCGATCATGAGGCTGACTTTTAGAATCGTTTGCTTCAAAAGGGGTTTGCACTATCACGTGCATTTCAATAATTCGCAGTGGACAGCGCCACTCCAAATGCGACAGGATCCCCTCCCTCCCCTTTCATTCCCCCCATCCCCATAGAGCTAGTGTGAAAAGGTAAACACCCGTGATAAGAAATGCGATGGTGATGGTGGATGCTCTAACGCGTTTCTTTTTTTTTTTTTTTTCGATTCTTTTGGCAAAAACGCTTGTGTGTGCAGGGGGAGGGGTCATTATGTGATGGGGTCGTTACCTGCAGCAGCCTTAGATTTTGATTTCCATAACGCATACCAAAATAACAGTTACGGATGCTGAACGTCGCATTCACAGCTTCGAATTGTGCTTTTCTTGAGCTGCCTTCCTACAGTACAAGCTGTGGGTTTCGCAGACAGTAAAACGTTGTTTTATGAGTGTTGTGAGCAAGATAATGTAAAAAAAATGCATATTATCCAGCTTTGCCATTTTTTGTTTGGCCCCTGGAGTTTGAAAAGTTAACCTCTTCAGTTTTGCGGCTCACATATTTTTCTTTGCGTGATAGCATGCCTTGAAATACAAAATGCATATTTATAAAAATAAGTACGCACCCGCTGGATTCCTTTGGGAAGTATACTAAGCACTGATGATAGGTGGCCCTTGCTAGATTTCCTTTGGACCATTTTCATATGGCACGATATTCACATCTCATTTCTTTTTAACTAAGGTTTCTTTCTTGTTCAGCAGCTCCAAAATTCATGCGGTAAAGTGCAGTTTTTCTTTTCCTGTGAGCTGCTCCAAATTTTTGTTTTGCTGCTTCAAAAATTGCTACAAATCCTATTTCGGCTGTTGTACACCTGTTATATCAAAGTGGAACTGTCTTGCCTGAATTTTGCCAGTGGATTGACTCTCTTGCTTTTCCTTTCATGGTCCTTTTATCTTTCCAGCTGTGCAACTGAGTTATTGAGTTATTACTTTTTATTGTGGTTGAAGGCCCTCTTGCTTGGACCAGGACATGGTCTGCATTGTGCTCGAATATTCGAATAACCCTGTGGCTGTTTACTTTTTTCAGGCATTTTCATACTGTTAGAACTGCCTAATATGAACTCTCCTTGGGCATGCAGGTGGCAACACAATGTGATGCTGTCATGTTCTATGGCCCACTGGTGAAGGACGGCTACGGTTGCTGCTACAACCCTCAAGGACACACAATCACTTTTGGCTTGTCTTCGTTCAACAGTAGTGCTGCTACATCCACTGCAAAATTCAGGGATGCTTTGGAGGAGAGCTTGACGCAGATGCACGATTGTCTGAGGCTTTCACTCTCATCAAAGTTGTAATCAACTTCGTTCATGGGGGTGGTTGTTACTGTGCCTTTTCACTTTTTTGATAAGAGGCAAAGATTTTAACATGTTTGGGCCACGTTTTTGTGAGCCTGCTAAGGAACGGTGTCCTTGCTTGTTTTTTGTACTAGTTAATTTGTTATATAAAGTTGATTAGCCTGAGCTTATGGATAGTTTATTTTTATGGAATGTCCCAAATGAAAAATTTCCTATTTTATGTTACTATGTTAACTGCCTTCCCTAGAAGTTGCTTCTTTATAGTGAGATTGCCTTTCACTAGGGTTACATTGTTTAACCTGAACCCCTTGCCTCTGGATTAAAAGCTCACTTTTATACATCTGCTTTGCCACTTTTTCACTGGCTAGCCCTTTCTGCTTGGGAGTCCCACTTTGGTGGCACCTGCTGTGGCATGCTATTTTTATTCCAAGCAGAGATACATGCTTGCAAGAATGCTTCTCCCCATACAGAAGTGCAGTATTGTCCCCGGTACAATGCGCAATCTGCTCATAGAAAAGTTTAGTGCAGCAGTGGAGCTCTAGTATCCATCTGCAGAGATTTAAGTGCATGCTGCTTGCACTGGAATTGCGCTGTTCCATATATTGCGACTCAAGTAGTGGGTTCTGGTAGCAGGAATTTTTGGGTGTCTTCATGCTATCATGGTCATTTTTTAATCCATGTTCTACACAAATTTGTGCAACCTCCAAAAGAAAAAGCTTGAAAGTTTTGTTGCTAGTTGAACCCCTTTATAAGAGACATGCACTAGGGAGCAGTTTCTGTCTCTTATATGAGAGGTCCCTTAAGGGGTATCATGCTTACATTTTCTAACCAGACCTTATTTCGGCGCAGGCATCCTAAGGCTAAAATACGCAAAAAAAGAAGGTTATATCATGTCGCAAAAGCATTATTATAGCTTTCATTCACATACTGCATTTGCTTGGTAGACCACCACACTGACCACACCTCGCAGCTTTCTTACATTTATCGTAAATTTATAATTTATTGTAAATAGTTGTAAATCTAGGTCTACTTAATGGCTGCATTGACGCTGTTCAACACAGCCTCTCCCAGCTTGAAAATCGGGCCAAGAGCCTCATGGCCGAAGTGGCAAACCTGTATACGTTGCCAGACTATGTTTGCACCAACTGCAAAGTGCGATTGCGATGTGATGTGGCACCGCAACTAGCGATTCGCAACTAAGCTATGTCTCTGGTAGCACTACAAGAATACAAGTAAAAAAAGCACCACGAAATCGTAAAAGTAACCAGCTTACCACCAAGATGCTAGAAACAGCCAAAACTATAAAACATCAGTATAAATATCCCTCAGAAATTTATCTTGTTTGACAAAGGGCAACAGCGGCTGTGAATAACAAGTCTGAATATCGCTACTCAGACGAAAAATAGATGAAAAGCAAATGAGACGTCTCTGAGTGTAGCTGAAACTGGTTGAATAGCAAAGAGAGCAGTTTATTTTTTCTCACCAGAGCAGAACTACTTCTGTTTTTATCTCATTTGTTTTGGTCTATCTTGGCTGTGTCTCGCTTTCTAGGCACAATAACTTGGTTATGTCAGCGGCACTAGCTGAGCAGTTTCTTTGCATTTTCCATATAGATGTGCCGCTCATACCGAAATGCAGCCTAATACAATTTTTCTTGTATTCTTCAAACTAGTGGACACAACACCTACGGTAATTCGTGATAGGAAACTACACTAATTGGAGAACCCAACGCGCACTCCCGATACGCTCGCTCAGATGCTCACATATGCAGTCGCGCTCTTACTCTTTGTGGCAAGCCTGAAGAGCTCTATGCTGCATTCCACCTGCAGGGAATTTCAGTCATTTCATAGCTGATTGACCTGCTCTTTGCTGAAGTTAATAATTACAGTTGAACCCGGATATATCGAACTCGACGAGGGTTGCGAAATATAGTTCGATATGTCAATAATTAAACATACAGAAATTGGCTTGAGACGCTGCTTGCGATCATGAAATATGATATTGTATTTGTTGCATAATTAACCCACCCTCCACTTCTGCCACCGACAATTTGAAAAAAAAAAAGCGTTAGGCGGTCGTTGAATCCACAGCTCATTTATTGGCAGCGCGCCAAGATGCTGCACAGCGATAACGTCACAGCATGTTTAGCTTTTGACTACTTTTGATGTTAGCTCCTGCTGTGGTGGGGAGCGAACTTGGCAGAGTGCCCGTGATGCCTTGATTGCACAAGCTTGTAGATTTAACCGCGCTTAGGGTAGGTGGAGTTCACTGCCTCAAAGTCATAGGAAAGCGTGAAAGCTGCAAATGCCGTTTGAAGCGAACAATAATAAAGCCGCTGTCATGATTGCAGCTGACTGCGTGCTTTCGTAGATTCATAGATGCAAGGATGGACAATTCTTGCAAAACAAAAGTCTGCTGCTTTAACGTCTGCGGTCGCCATAGCTTGCGCTACGCCGCATGTTCAGCACGATGACACAAGACGCGCATCGCACATTGCCCACTGTGCACAGAGGGTTCACAACACACACTTGAATGTTTATCTGCCACGGGCTGAACTGGCTTTCGGCGCATGTGTGGTGCGTGCTGCTATAAACGAAGACCGGAAATTGAGAGGAAGGGGGAGAGAAAGCTCGGCAGAAGAATGGGCATGCCCTTGTGCTTCGCTCTATTGCATTGTTTCCCCTCTTCTGAACACCATGGATAAATTGGCTGCGTCTGCTCCGTACCGGCCATTGCCAAGCCGGTTCTCTCTCGTTCCTTCACACACATGGCTTGCAAATGTCACGTGCTGGTGTACGGCAAACTGTCACCGCAGATGTGCGCGCCTTTGGGGAAAGGGCACAGTGCAACTCTAGACCAGCCGTTGCCGAGCTGTTCTCTCTCCTTCCGCGTCTGGCTTTAAAACGTCACGTGGCAAACGGCCGAGGATGATGCGATAGTCTTTGGGGAATGCGCGCCTTCCATTGCGTGGTGTGGAGTTCAATATATTGAACAACCGGTTAAATATGAGTTCGATATATGACGCAGCTCTCCTACATTTTTACATGGGATTTTCAAGGGGATATCCCGTGAGTTCAATGTAACCAAAATTCGAATTATCCGGGTTCGACTGTAATAATGACGGCACAGGTGTGTCGCTT
This sequence comes from Amblyomma maculatum, assembly GCF_055883805.1. Classification (NCBI taxonomy): domain Eukaryota; kingdom Metazoa; phylum Arthropoda; class Arachnida; order Ixodida; family Ixodidae; genus Amblyomma; species Amblyomma maculatum. Next base: position 16,687,142 of record NW_028146738.1, read on the forward strand.
TTGTTTTCATGTAGCTGTTAACCTGACGATGGATGGTTGCGCATCTAATGTTAAAATGTCTGTTATGAGCAAGCCTGAGTATCAAACTTTTAGGCTAATTTGTCCTTCATAGTCAATTGTCTTCTTCATGCAATGTCTGTTAAAAAGGAAGTCCAATTAAAGTCATAAGGCAGCCAACCATTTTGGTGAATGGTGTCTCTTATAACTGATTGTCTGTTACATCCATGTCTCTTATAACGGGGTTCAGCTGTACTACTTTTTCCATGACAAACTGATTAGCAAATGGGTCTGGCAGAAGGAAGTGCAGGCATCATTCAACTTCATTGTCTTTGAAGCACAGCAAGTATAGACAAGCATCAGCCCATGACATCAGTGGAGATGCAGCGGCGCTGGCGACAGCAGTGACTTTTGGGGTGTAGGCAAAAGCCCGAGCCGTCTGCATTGGATGCACGGCGCTTGCTGTGCTTTCAAACATAATTCCCGATATTCTTGGAAGCTATGGTGCAATTGGTTACGCCACGAGACACAAAAATGAAAATGGCACTGGTTTTCGCGTTTCTCTCAGTTGGATAAAGATGAGAGCGAAGGGCAGCAGCGTTGAGCGCGACAAGTAGACCCTTCGGCAAAAGTTTGTCTTCGAGGATAACGTGCGCTGATCAGTTAGTTTGCAACTCTTAATATTCGTGGTTGCTGTTCGGCTGCACAACTAAGAGTGCACTAGCAAATGCCTGCAGCTTGTGCACGTTTCATTTTATATACTGAGGTGATAAGAAATTTTGATGTGATATTTCATGTGCGTAGGATCTTAATCAAAGGCAGGAAAGCCGAGCTGTGACATCCCATTCACCTGCAGTACTGTCCATGTATATGTTCGTACAGAAAAGGATGCAAAAGCTGCTGTGAAGGTAACTGCAGTTACCTTAAGCAGTCACTCCAGCACGATGTTGCCGAAACAGGCCCAGTCTTGTGAAGTATAGTGTTTCTGTTTTCATTTTCGAGAGTTTCAAGGAGTGACTGTTCATCACTAGTCCTAGAAAGCGAGTAAACACCGTTAGGATTCCGGCAAAGTCATGCAGCGTTATGTTTTAGAGTATTAAATTTTCTTCTTGAAGGCCATTAGGAATCTGACGAACAAGTTAATTATCAACGTACAACTTAGCTCTGATTGAGCGGGATATATTTAAGTATGGTATATGGTATATGGAGTTTAATGTCCAAAGCAGATTCAGCTATGAGGGGTGCAAAGTAACTAGAATAAGATAATGTGCATTTAAATAGAAATTCAACAAGGTTGACGACTGGGTACGTTGGTAGGGGTTCATACTTAACCAGCCAAAGGACGAGACACGGGAAAGAAGAGGACAGGACAAGGCTGGACTAGCAACTGAATGTTTATTGATCAGAAGAAAACAACGAAGACTCCTTCCGAAGAGCACACGCACAACCCAACCGGTGGAATGGCAGGAAATTGGGAAGAAGATGAAGAAGAAAATTTAAAGCCAATTAAGTCAAGGCCTAACGACTTTTCTAATAGATCAAGTTCCTTACAATGAAGGTTAACCGACGCCTTAGCCACACACTTGTCCTCGGCTTTAGCAATGTAAAATAATTCAACCAACTCTCTGCAGAGTTGATTACCATTGCTGTAAACTACACTCGTATTATTGAAATCAGGCGCACAAAGGGACGGGTCGTGCTCCGACTTACACTCTCGGGATTGCACATGTAGCGCCAGATTAGAACTTGCCTTCCCTCCCAGAGAATTAGAGTGCTCCGTCAGGCGCACATTTAGACATCTGCCTGTCTGCCCGTAGGTGTCCGGGTAGGTGCTCTGCAATGAGCATTGATGTGGAGGAGTTATATTATTCTTTGCCGCAGCAAGGACTTTTAAGGTGTGTGCAAGGCTGCATCACTGTAGATAATGATGAACTGGCATTTATTAATGCGTGCGGTATATCGGTTGCTAGTTTCTTGGAGCTGTTATCTTTTTACCTTAGTTCCACTTTCGTCGGTTGGCAAGGCAGCACGTATATCCAGAAGTCAAGGGTATGCATTGGGTCACAGGTCGCTCCTGTGCTCAGTGACATTTTTCTGTCTAAAGTTGACACCGCATTGAATCCAGGTTTGGATGCCATCGGTATAGTAGCGTTTCGCTACATTGATGACTACCTTATTTTCTTGGATAAGGATGGTTTCGATAGTTTGGCGCAAGATGTGTTAGAATGTTCAAAGAGCAAGGTCAAGGCCTGTCTTTTACGTATGAGTTTCCGAAAGATCATCATATACAGTTTCTGGATTTGGACCTGTGCTTTCAAGACAATCACGTGTGTTGGAGCTACAGCCCCAGGTCAGGGAAGCCTCTGCTTAGCTTTGAATCGGACCACTCGAGGTTGGTAAAGGATGGGTTGGCGGTCGCATGCATCAAGTCCACATTACGTAAATCTTGCCATCACCGTGTTGAAGATGCATTTTCACAACAAATTTTGAAGTTGTTGGTGGCAGGCTTTCCAACTATCCATCTCGCTCGTTTGTCAGAACGTGTTTTAACACAGTTGAGAAAAAGCAAAACGGGGCTGGGTGATGTTGGTGTGGCGGCGCGGCGAAAGAAGGTGGCTGCCATACCTTACCTTCACAGCGTTTCTCACCGACTTAAACTGGCGACAAGGTGTGACGTTGACGTTGTATTTACAGCGAGAAACAAGATAGGAGGCTTGTGCGCCGGAGTTAGAAAGGGGCTCGACAGTGTAGCTCGTGATAGTTTTCGTTGTGCAGTGTCACATAAGAAAAAGTTCACCACCTGCAGAAAGAATGTGGTCTACCGCGTTCCGCTCAATTGTGGCCAGTGCTACTAAGGCCAGACAGGCAGATGTCTAAATGTGCGCCTGACGGAGCACTCTAATTCTCTGGGAGGGAAGGCGAGTTCTAATCTGGCGCTACATGTGCAATCCCGAGAGTGTAAGTTGGAGCATGACCCGTCCCTTTGTGCGCCTGATTTCAATAATACGGGTGTAGTTTACAGCAATGGTAATCAACTCTGCAGAGAGTTGGTTGAAGCATTTTACATTGCTAAAGCCAAGGGCAAGTGTGTGGCTAAGGTGTCGATTAGCCTTCATTGTAAGGAATTTGATCTATTAGAAAAGTCGTTAGTTAGGCCTTGACTTTGAACTGGCTTTGAATTTTCTTCTTCATCTTCCCAATTTCCTGCCATTCCACCGGTTGGGTTGTGCGCGTGCTTTTCGGAAGGAGTCTTCGTTGTTTTCTTCTGATCAATAAACATTCAGTTGCTAGTCCGGCCTTGTCCTGTCCTCTTCTTTCCTGTGTCTCGTCCTTTGGCTGGTTAAGTATGAATAGAAATGATCCGGGTATATTGAAAAAAATAGCAAATTGCTTAAATTTCGCTGCAAGTGATCATGGAGAATGTTGCATCTACGCTCATGCACCTCTCCTATAGAATGAAGAGGACAAAATGAAAGCAGTCTTAAAAGCCCTCATGTATATATTAACCTGTGAATGAGCTTGATGTGTCTATACGAAGTTGGCAGCGCACTATAGTCGTACCTGGATATATATCACCCGGATAATTCGAATTTCGGTTATATCGAACTCTGGGAATACGCCCTTGAAAATCCCATGTAAAAGTATAGGAAAGCTGCATCATATATCGAATTCAATTTCACCGGTCATTCGATATACCGAACTGCGCACCACGCATCGGACGGTGCACCTTCCCCAATGACGATCGCATCACCCTCGGCCGTTTGCCGAGTGACGTTTTCAAGCCACGCGCGGAAGGAATGAGAGGGCACAGTTCGGCGACGGCTGGTCTAGGGCAGCGCCGCCCCTTTTTCCCAAAAGCGCGCGCGTCTGCGGTGATCGCTGCCGCGCCGGCAGGTGACATTCGCAAGCCAGGTGCATGAAGGAACGCGAGGGAACCAATGCAGCCTTGGTGTTCGGAAGAGGGGAAAAATGCGATAGAGCAAAGCGCAAGGGTGTTCCCACTCTTCTGCCGAACTTTCTCCCCTTCCTCTCTTTCCCGGTCTTCGTTCGCAGCAGCACGCTCCCCCTCCACCCCCTCCCTTCTACTCATCTATTCTTCCCCTTCCCCCTCCACAGATTGCTATTAGGAGACAGTTATAGGACCGTGCCCCCCCCCCCCCCCTGCGTATTGCAATTCACTGAAAACTGCAGGAACGGAAGAACCAGGTGACGTCACTAAAAAATAAAAGAACAAAAAGGAAATCAATAACGCTATATATTTTAGTATACATTTCAGTGCATTAACTAAAATGCATATGCAATAAAATATTTTGCTGGATTAAAATTCCTTGCAGTAATTTTCAGATCATTCCAGTTGCGTCCGTCGCGCCATCTTTAGTCAATGAATCAAAACAAATAAGAGCGCATTTAAAGACCTCAGTACCCATCGCTTCTGTGGCGCAATGGATTAACACCACGTACCTGATTGTAAGACGTGTTCGTTTCCGGTAGGTACAAATTTTATTTTTAAATTCACAACACTCAAATAAATGACCATATTTCCTGGGGTGTGTCCCTTTAGGCTGCATAATGCCATGTTCTTTATTCTTAACAGCAACAAAACCAGCCGCGAACGCAGCCAGGATGGGATGGTATGACAACGGTTACGCTATTCAGTTACCTTCACCGTAATCAATTCCTGTCTTCAGTGAGAGTATGTTACCTTTACGCTGCGTTCAGAGACAGCTATCAGCAACAATCACCTTTTAACATGCTTTAAAGTGTTTTTTTACGGATATACGCCGCGGTGATTTTACAAGTTAATGTCACAAAGATATGGCGCGACGGACGCCACCAATTTATTACCCTCTTTACAGTAATTTTAATTTATAAAACTATTTTTCACACTCCCTAATTCCCCCCTCCCCCCACCACAGAAGACTCTCTCCAGTGCGTGTTGTGAACGCTCTGCGCGCGGCGGCTGACCTGCGGTGGGAACCAGTTGCGTAGCCAGAAATTTTGTTCGGGGGGGGGGGGGGGGGGGGGGCTCACATTGCAGCGCGTCCTCCTCCGTATAGAATTTGTCGATGGATCAAATATGATTAATTCCAGCCAATAGCCATTGTGTATTAGGTGCCGCAAACGAATTCTTGAATGCCACGCAGTACGCACTGCCAAGACAAATGTAAAATATTAACTTTATTATAAAAGAACATATATGTATGTGACATTGTGGCAGAAATAACTGACATCAATGCTTCCCTGATTCTGTCTGTTGAAAATAAGTACAGAAAATATTAAACGAAATCTAGAACTATATCAGTTCGAAACCAGCAAAGCAGTGCATACCGCTGATATGAAAACGTACAGGCCAAGAAATGAACACTTTGACGAGAAATGCTTTATTGAATCTGTCATCCAAGACGCTTGTTTACATTTCTGTACACGGCCAATGACGCTGTCCTTTTTTCCATTTATTGCACAGGAACACCTGTCACCGGTCGTATGCTGTGGGTAATTTAAGTGAAATTATAGTCGCAACAGAGAGCGCACAGAAAAAGCAGGAGAGTTGCGAAACATATGTACAACAAATGCGAAGATATAATGGATTATTATAAATGAGATGATACAACTTGATAAGGGCAAAAAATTACCACTGGAAACAAACTTCACTATATGTATGCACAAAACCTCGCAACATGACATTTAAATATACGTACAAGTCTCCAATATATCTATGCAAGTAAGCAAAGTCACTGCATATGATGCGTCAAACAAGGCACATAAACATGTTGCGCAATCACAGATAGTAAAGTTTAAGCACAGAAAGACGGACGATCTAGGCAAGAACAAAGCTATGATCGCCACGCTTCGGTCGCGACAGCACCATATGGGTAGAATAATAGAGGAAGAATGGAAAAAGCAATACATTAAATGTAGATTTTAACTGCCTGCACAGCGAAAACAGTTATTCTGTACCCAAAATTAAAGAAGGGTATTGCTTTGGTTAAAAAAAAGTTGCAAAAAGCAGGACAGGTGTGTTTAGAAAAAGTTTAGAAAAGAAGTCGTCCGTTGGCTGAGGTCATTTCCCTGGCGTTACTTCTCAGAAGTTCACCCGCCTGCTTCGAAAAGTCGGCGAGCAGGGTCAATGCTGATCGGCGACGCGCCTCCGAACCTTTAAACAAAAGATCAGGTTCCCGTGGTCGTCGCCGCGGGTGCCAATAGGATTAAGGTCTGAAAGAGCAGCTCCTCTCCGTCTCCATCGCGAAAGGAGAGGGGGGGGGGGGGGGGGGGGAGGGGGCTTGGGCGCCGCAGTAGGAGACAAAGGATCACTCCGCCGCCGTCGGCGCCGCTTCGGTGCCTTTGGTCACGGTCGCTCACTGGCGCCCGCAAGGTCAGTTTCTGTTTTAAGGGGGATTAAGGTCTGAAAGGGCAGCTCGTCTCCGTCTTCATCCCGAAAAAGGGGGTGGCGGGGAGGGGGCTTGGGCGCCTCATCAGGAGACAAACGGTCACTCCGCCGCCATCGGCGCCGCTTCGATGCCTTTTGGTCGCGGTTGCTTACCGGCGTCCGCAAGGTGCGTAGGGCGGCGTAGAGCGGTGTAGGAAAAAAAGCGAGGTGCAATAAAAAAACCAAAACGCTTCAGGGTCAATGTTCAGCTCCTTCTCTTCGGCGCGTAGGAAGAAGCGTGAAAACGAAAAAAATATACCACGAACAAAAAGCGCAACCACGGAGAGAGCATAGTGTACGGGGAGAAGGGAGAGGGAGTACCACTAAGAGCTGCTACAGCACGGTGAGGATTCGCAGAAGGCACGAGAAAAAAGAAAGCCCAAAAAGAGAGACACAGGGATTTTGAGGAAGCGGGGAGTCGAAGGCGAGGGAAATACCGCCTTTGAAACACTGAGCGGGAATGGAAACCTGTCTTGTTTCGTCGTCCACCCCCACCTCCGCTGCCGGCGCGAGTTGACGCGACGAGCCCGCTCGCTATCTAAACGCCCTTGAAACTTAGTGCTCGGAAATGGTTCCTGGCTTTACGTGACTCCGTCTGCATAGGCGTTGCTACGAAATGTAGCCCCCAAGTTCGTAATGTTCGTGCCGAAATGTATTTTCGAACGGACCGGAAAAAGATATTGTAGACAAAACCCAGAATGCTTTCGAGCGCCGGTGGTTGTTTTGGTCGGCGGTGCATGACAGCACGAAAACATTTCGGGGGGGGGGGGGGGGTTGAAGCCCCGTAAGCCCCCCCACCCCCCCTGGCTACGCGCCTGGTAGGAACCCAAACTCAAGTTTCGCCGCGCGAGGGCAGCGCCGCATTCCTGGCGTGGTGGCGAAATGTGAAACGATGGGGCTTCGCCGCAGCAGACGCTCCGCTAGCTTCCTGTGCACGCGCGGCGATCGCGTTGTGCCTGGCGGTTATTTGGCGATAGAAAAACGGTTCCGCTGATGCGAAACGGATGTACTAAGTAGTGTTGTGTCATGGGAAGCCACAATAATAGGCGAAGCACCAGAAGACGAGGCTCACGTGTGAAACTTTGCAGATTCCTTTGGAAGCCTGTCCGCAAGACCTGTTTTCCAACCCCATGACAGCGTTCTGAGAAGTCTCGCGTTCTTTTTGGAAACGAAAAGAGCCAATTTCCCCTTTCTTCATAAACTCAGAAATGTTGACAGTTGACAAAGACGGCTTGGAGAGGCACCAAAAAAGTACAGGTCATTGCACCATGCATAAAAAGTGAAGAGGATGGAAGATTATCCTGTTCTTCGCTCCCCACATGTCTAGTTTTGCCGATTTTCTGTGCTCCCTGCTTTGTGAGTGTTCTGAAAGCAACCAAATCAACAGATGCGACGTCCACGATCGAGACTGATGTGTGAATGTGCCCTAAGTGTCCACAGCTGGCTTTTCATTTTTAGATTGACCAAGAAAATATCTAGAAACGATGCCTTTTTTCGGGGGTGGGGTCGGCGTTGGAAAACATGCCTTGCTGAAATGCTTTTACAGATTTTCGCAAATTGACCAATAAGTGAACCAATTATTGTTATTATTATTATTAACGAATATATGTCGGAAGTGCAGTACAAAAGTGATCCTAGCTATGGCTTGACTGACACTACTCGCACGGACCCAAGCAAAAAAAAGTTTGTGGCAAAAGGTAGGGCCGACCTTTCTCGCCGACCAAAACGTGATCGGCCGACCTTCGGCACCCGACTGAGGGCCGGCGTCGGGGATTGACACCGACCTAACGTCGGCCGATTTTCGGCAATCGACTACGGCCCGACCTCCTGGCCCGACGTGACCGACCACCTGCCGCACGTGGGCCGGCCATCTGCCAGCATTACTGAATGGTCGGTCGCTCGTCTGCCCTAGATATTTTGCTGACGAAAGACCGTACGTCGGCCGGTTGCTTCCCGACGCTGGTTAGTGGCCGGCATCGCCCCTCGTGCAGGTATTCATGCCATGCGTTTAATATATCGTGGCCCACGCATATATAACGGGGTAGCGCATTTCTGATGCCATGAAGAAACAAAAGCTGCAGTATTTGGCGAAAAATTTATTTGTCAACAGTGTTCAGAAAAAGCTCGCGATTTGCTTTTAATAAGCGTTGATATATGACTGACTATAGAACACGCGTGTGCCACATATGGAAGATGGGCTTGAGGCTTGGTCTTCTTTTGGCAGCCTGTTGATCACTTGATGTCTGCGACTGGTCTGATCTGCGGCAGGTTCCATCTTGGTCAGCTGTACGAAGACAAGTTTTTTAATTAAATATTTCATTTTCGCCTATACTTTTACATTGCAGGTAAATATAGGGCGGAAAGGTAGAATAAATAATGTCTTTGCTCACTGCCACCAACTGCACTATCACATCAATATATTTTATACGCCTGACTTTCATGCGACCCGACTGAAAACGCATTAGCTCAAAGCCGCAATAGGTAATCAGGATCTGTGAATCCGCGAGAAAGGCGCGATCACTTTGTGTTTCTGGAGTCATGATGTTGCAATTTGCAACCGTAGCGCACTCAAACCTTATCCTCCCGAAGCGCGTTCTTGCATGCTAATGCTGCAATTTAATAATTCTAGCAAAACCAAGTGTCCGCGCGTATAAGGGATTCCAACGTGGCAGAACAGCTTGCACGATATTTACATGAAATCTACAATACGTTTATTCCGTAGAATACAGCTTAATTTTCTCAAACTAGATGGAACTTTTACCGCAAAAGCAACCGGATATTTAACGATAAGTCATCTGATTTATTTTCGTTATTTACCAACCGAGCATTATTTAAAAAATTTATCAGCCAAGACGACTATTTAGACAGCCCAGCTCGTAGGAGCTTATAGAACCCGTTGTAAATTTTTAAAGCTTGAAACAATTTAGCTGAACACCTCATGAGCATGTGAGCAGCAGGAAATAATCCGCACGACGAAAATACAACTGCTTGCCCAGAAAGCAAGCGCACAGAGCAAAATCATATGGCAGTGTGAAACGGCTCAGATCTGTGTGCATCACATATTAATTCCCAAATCCACAAAATAAACGCACTGGCTCACTTACCTTGCCAGCATACCCCATCACTCAATCATAAATTTTCACGTATAAACATCATTACAGCAGCAAAAAAAAAAGAACACTTGGCATAAATCTTGTACTCAGTCCTGGCACGAGCTTCGGCTTGGCAGCAGCGATGATGCTTGTACAGCTCCTGATCGCTCCTATGGCGAGGGGTGCTGCAATATTTCCTTACAATATTTATATCAGTGATAGCATTTGACATTTACCTGGGTTCCATGCGTCCAATCGATGTGAGTCGGATAATTCGAATTTATTCGAAATTCGGATAAATCGAATTTCCCGAACAAAATCAGCGCTAATACCTGTCCGGCAAGTGCACCGCCATGAAGAAGTGAAAGGCCAGCGTTTTAGTGCAGAGGAGACCAAGGACTTCGGGCTTCGACGAAACGAGCTTCCACTGTCGCAGCCAGTTTCCAGATCACCAGATATCGCCTCCCTGCACGATCAGCGCAAGGCGCGCACACCAATTACAAAATATGCATTTACAGTAAGAAGATGCGCATAAGTCGCAAAACAATACATAATTAGTTGCAGTACATTATCGTATAGAAGAAAATCAGCGCTAATTTGACTTACCTGATCGGTATACATGTCAGTGCATGCACTTCGATATGAAGAAGTGAAAGACGGTCGTTTTGGGGCAGAGGAGACCGGACCTCGGACTGCAGCGAAAAGAGCTAATTCCCCCGCCGCAGCATCGTTTCCAAGTCGGCTCAGCACGTCTTCCTGCGCAATCAGAGCGAAATGCGCACACATCGATTATAAAAAAATGTACGTAGTAACAAGATGCGCGCTCCAGAAACAGTTGCAGTATATTGTCGTATCGAACAAAATCTTTGCTAATTGGACTTACCTGATCGGTATAGTGAGTGTCCCTCCGCATTAAAAGGAGAGTATATTGGAGCAGGAGATACCCATGGACCCAGACTGCAGCAAAATGAGCCAATTCTGCCACCGCAGCCAGCCGCAGCCTTGTTTCCAAACGGCTCAGCAAGTCTTCTTGCGCGATCAGCGTACACACTGTTGTGGGCGCCACTAACGACAGCGCCCCAAGCGGCAAGCTAACCAGGCGGACCGCCGGGAGACCCCGGCATGGAGACCGCGCTTAAAGGGCCCCTGAAACGCCATTTACGGCCGTATTTTGATGCTGCATGTGTTTAGAGGTGGTCTTAGTGAGCATCGAGATCACATTCAAAAAGCTCTGCGTGTTAGCTGTAATTTACAAATAATTTTGGAAAATTGCCGCTCGCAGCCGATTTGGGCGACTCACCACCGTGCGTTTTCAGCCGCCCAGCCCATGCGACGTCATTGGGGTTAGCGTTATCATTGGCCATGGCCATATGACGTCACGTGTAATTTTTGCAATTATAGATTTTAAAATTAGCACTATTCTTCCTGAAAGTAGTATTTTATTCGTTAGTTATTATTGTACATTGAAGAAAGGTAAGAATTCTGCGCGCATCTTGATAGAAGCGGAACACTTCCGGCCGAGAGAGATCCGTCTGCTCGCAAAAGCACGTGTTGCCCGGTTGTCAGTCTTGAAATCTCGCGATCCCAACTGCTGCTGCTTTTTTTCTGGTCTGCAATGGACCACCATTGCTGTGTAGTTGGCTGTAAAGCTGAGGACAGGAAAGATGTTATAATGCGACATCGTGTCCCTACAAAGCAAGGTGTCAAGCGGGAAAGCTGGCTCCAACGCGTCGGGCTGTCATCGTCGGACAAGCGCCAGGAGCTCAGAGTTTGTGGCCGCCACTTTTCCCGTGACGCATACCAGTATAATCCCAATTTGGCGCAGCAAACTGGCCTCAACGTGAGACGTCAACGCCTCAAGTCCGACGCTTTGCCGACGCAGTTTCTCCCTGGAATGGTAAGTTTTCTGGGTTGCGAGTTATTGTGGAAACACGCGTAGCATGGCTCGGAGTCTCGCATGGAAGTGCATGAAGCCTAGCGCAAGTTTTGCAGGCGCAGATTCCTTGCGCGCAAACCGCTCTTGCTAGAGGACCACAACAAGTTAAGGCGCTGAAAATGTATGAAAGGGAGCTCTCGCCCTGCGGCGCGCGGATAAGGAAAAAAAAAAAAAGATAAGGCGACCTGCGCACATGAAACCATGAATTAACATACACTAACGTGTCCGCGATCACAACAATCGCAGTATAATTTGCCTGGGTGGTGGAGTGGGTTAGGGTGGTCGACTGCTGTGCCCAAGGCACAGCGGCCGCTTTTCAACGGAAGCGCAAGCAAGGTGCCCGCGTACCGGTGCGGACAAAAGTAAACGGAGCACGCTTTTTCTTCATTTTTCACTCGGTGCATATTTGAAACTGGCAGTCGTGGTATGCGTGGACCGGTAGTAGACGCAAGTGCCCTTTCACGGACAAATATTTCCTGATCTCCAGTGAGGAAGGCGTTATTTTAATTTGACTGAAAAAGCCTAGCTGCTCCGTTTACTTAAGTCCGCACCTGTACATGTGCTGTGCGATGTCACTCAGTGCTGTGCGGCGCCTCGTTTGAGTCGAATTTGGGGCGTTGAACCCCATAAACCAAGCCTGACTTGTAATAAAAAAATACCAGCACACTAATAACAATACAGACCAACTGCATCCCCCCCCCCCACCCCCCATCCACCTAAAGATATGCTTATTTTACAGTACGTTTAGTCTACTCTTGATCTTTGCCTTTTAACACCTGTATATGCATGTCTTTCTCATTCATGAAGCGGAAAATTGAAGGGGAAATTGGCTCGTTATGATACAATTAATGAAAGGAGCCAACAGTCGAGTCCAAGGTAAATGTAGGTTTTTTTTAAAATACTTTTGTGGTTGATATTGATCAGAATTAATCATGTAACGATTTTAGGCAGAAAGATCATTAAATACCAAGTGGAAGGAAAAATAACATGTGGTATATAGATAAAAAAAGAAAGAAGGTATCCCCTATGACCTTGCACTTGCAGACTGTTGTCTCCTTTCATTCTCATTCATGTGCAGAATAATAAAACTGCCATTAACACAATGTTAATTACGCACAAATTTCCTTTCTTTTCCTAGCATAGCAAACCATCATCGCCAGGAAGCCCGAAAGACCTCAGCACTACACAGGTTTCCTCTGGACAGGTTAGTACTGTTATCATGGTATTAATAACAATGTATATATACTTTTATATTTATATTTATGTATATTATTGTATATTTTAACAAGAAGAATAAGATTGGGATGGAGCGCATTTGGCAAGCACTCGCAGATTATGACTAGCAGCTTACCGGTATCGCTCAAGAGGAAAGTATACAACAGTTGCATCTTGCCTGTACTCACCTATGGGGCTGAAACGTGGAGGCTAACCAAGAGAGTTCTACTTAAGTTGAGGACAACCCAGAGGGCTATGGAACGAAAAATGGTAGGGGTAACATTAAGAGATAGAAAGCGTGCAGAGTGGGTCAGAGAAATAACTCAAGTTAACGACATTCTAGTGGAAATTAAGAAGAAGAAATGGACATGGGCAGGACATGTAGTGCGAAGAGAGGATAACCGATGGTCGCTGAGGGTAACAAACTGGATTCCAAGGGAAGGAAAGCGTAGCAGGGGGCGGCAGAAAGTTAGGTGGGCGGATGAGATTAAGAAGTTCGCAGGGGTCAAGTGGATGCAGCTAGCACAGAACCGGGTTAAGTGGAGAGATATGGGAGAGGCCTTCGCCCTGCAGTGGGTATAATCAGGCTGATGATGATGATGATATTTAGGCCACATATATAACTTTGGGATATGTTGCACATATATGATGGCTTTATTGCTAGAAGCTATATAAACTAGCACAACTGTTGCTATGTCATTATGCTTTCATGCAGTTAGTTACGTGTTCAACCATTGCTTCAGGCACCTACCGGAGGTGATCCAAATACCACAGCTCTTCCTGTAGAGGCGAGAATATTTTGGATAGTTCATTTTGTCCAGTGGATGATGCAAGTCTTTTGACATACGTACATGCTTAATTTTCAACTGTACTGAACAGCTTTGTATTATATTGCATATGATGGCTCTATTGCCCGAGTAAGTAAGCTATGCAAATTAGTGCAAATGTTATGTCTGCTTCCATGCACTAGCTCGATCATCGCTTGAGGCACCTTCTGGAAGCAATTAAAATGTAGCTCTTCCTGTATAGATGAGATTATTTTGGAGTTCAAATAGTTAATTTTGTTTAGTGGATGATGCAAGGCTTTGGTGTGCACTGGCGCACCAAAAAGGAAACTCGGAGCACATATATTAACTGGATTAACATGGGAGACCCGAATTTCAAAAATAATGAGCTGCTGGATTGGTTCATGGAACAGTGTATTAGTCGACTGTCCTGCACTGTATCTTTTGTTTGTGCTGCTAACATGCCTCCAAATTTTTCAGGGCTCTTGAAACTCCACAAACTACAGCTTGTCTGTGCAAATTTTTTAGTCATATCAGTTCTCCACTTTCAGAATATTCGTGTATGTGTAGCAAGTTGACAATGTTTGCATTTTGTTACGGGCAGTTCACTCTATACAGCACCTGAAAATGAAAGCATGAAAAATTTCAAATCTGCAACCATCATTATAATTATGAATATCTGTCTGCAGGAAGCATCACCAGCGGGGCCTTCAACTACTCGCACGCATACTGTGGCAACACAATGTGGGAGTGCCATTCTGTTGGTAAGTCACTATGGTTCTTTGGTGCGCATTTTTTCTATAAGATCCGCTCTGCGAAGATGTCTAGGCATGCGAAGTAAGTTATTGCAAACGTGTATGCTCGGAATAGAGCCCGTTTCCGCAGGAACCACTCGGCTACAGAACGAGCGCGTAGTGATACGCCTCCTGTTTTTTTTTTCTTGCGGACTACTTGCGTAGCTTTCGCTGCGTTGCACCTGATGTATGAAACGCGCAAACGGAAGGAAAATGGGCGCCTCTTGCCACGGCCGGTCTCGAGGGAAAGAGCGCGCGCTCTTTCTTACGGCCTTCTCAATCGCCGCGGGAACAATGGGAATGTTTCTCGTTGAGTTGCGCTCTCCGCCACCGCAAGGGGCGCGACCTGCTCACTGTTCGCTCCGCGTCTGCTTCAGCGGCGGCGGGTGGCTTTTGCATGGTTTCGCGCTGTTGCTCGCGAGTTTCGTGGTGAGTGCAGCCCCGAAATTAAACAGCACAGAAGGTAGATGCTGCAGCGGCATGTCGTCAACGTACCACACGTGAACGGATATAAAAAACACTGTCGTTCAGCAAACGTACGTTCGACAAGCATGGCATACATTGCGGCACGGTACTTTTGTCCATTTTAATCCGAATTTTCCCCAAGCCTGTACAGGCATAGGAACAAAAAGAAAACTGAATGAGCAGTGATCTCATCGAAGCTTCTTCAAGGCTAACATGACAGCAACTCGTCTACAACAGCAAAACCGTCTTTCAGCGCTAGATGCGAAACCATTCATGTAGCACTGAAGATGAAAATAATTTCATGAAAATGTAATGTAAATTGCAAAATGCTTGCATGATATAAAGTATTAGTATAACAGTCAAATTAAACGTTGTAGGGTTGAGTTTTAAATGTCATTACAATTCATATACTAGGCAATGTGGGGTATTATAAACATTATTTTAATTTTGCAAATAAACATTGTTTTAATGAAATTTTTACATGATATTATGCTTATTATGAAAGCACTAAAAAATGGTTTGATATTCATGACACCACTTGTGCTCGAAGTGGTAAAAAGAGGCCAATAAATGATGAAGGTGATACTCGATGCAATGACTTACAAATGAGTTCAGCTGCTATATCGAAAGTATGCAAAAAACTTTAAAGCGTTAAAAAAGGACACTCTCACTGAAGACTCATTTCAAGCCCTATATAGCGACCAATTGAGGCTCTCTTCGGGAAAGTAAGGTTAATGTGCGGAAGGGAATGACATATGCTAGATGCGAGGGCCGCAACAGCTAGCGGCACATGACTACATTGTCAAGACAGACGTTTCATCTGAGAGCAAAATCAAGGCACTGAAGGAAGTGGTGGCATCTTCTACCATCCCATTTCCCACTGTCACATATTCCGGTTTGCTTTACGCTTTATCGTTTAGTTAATCAACTTCGGGTGTGACGCTTGCTCTATTCTTCTTGAAACTAGCGAAAGAAGCAGCCCCATGTAGTACGCTCTTCTACGAGGACAATATCCCAGTGGAATGCATTATCCGAAACCAGAGCTTGTTGCTCTATTGGACAAGTTTTTTGTTTTGTTTTTTTTTTTTTTTAGAAAAAGCTGCCGTGCACCTACTATACACACAAATGTTTTCGAAGTACTTAAGATCCTGATTCAGTCAGCATTTCAGAATTCAACACTGAATTGCCCGAAAGGAATTGACAACAGCTTTGTTATTATGTTATTAGGTCCGCTTCTTTGATATTTGAAACATTTCTCTGAATTCTTCTTCTCAATTAATTATACCAGGAAAGTGACAGAGAAGACCGAGAGGCCAACTCCTTATGTGCACAAGCCGTGCAGGAAGATTTTGAGACTGAATTTTCTAGACGCAGGTCGCGTTTTGATGAATTGATGAACATATAGTGCAATGTGTAACTTTGAAGGACAATTTTTTTATTGTTTGCCGCTCTTTTCGATTCTGCTTAACTTTTTATGCCGATTTCCTTGATTAAAAGCAGTCGCGAGACTACATATACATCTTCGGTCTTTCAACTGACTGATAAGTTTTGAACGAAGCTAGAATAGCCCACTCCACTAGACAAGTGAAATTTTTACTATATGAGTAAATTTTTGTTCTTTACTCTGAATCTGAGACGCGCCATGAATTTTTGCCCGTGCCTCTTCTGATCTAAACGAAAACGGTAGTGGTTGACAGAATCTCCACCCAACAGTTCACCATGCACTCACGTCAGGTCGCGCTACACCTGCTTATAACATTCAAAGGCACATTGCATAGCCTGGTAAATTTAGTTTTGTACAAAACTTAGGGGTAAAAAATGTTGAAGTGTTCCAGAAGCTTCATTCGACCGTGCAAGGCCGCACTGACGAAGGAGCGCGCGCGTGAGCGGATTGTTGACTGTATTTTATTCCTCGTACACGATAAATATTCGATGTTGATTACGAATTTTGTATAAACCATAAGGGGCGAAATGTCGGGACCTGCCGGTTGCAACTGACGCGGGCGAAGCTAAAAGCGAGCGCGTGTTTCCCTTGCGCGTGAACGGCTGTAGCGGAGGAGCAGCAGTGGGGCGGTGGCGACCCCACCGAGGCGCGGCGGGCGGTAGAAACAGACCCCATTGGAGAGGCCGTAAGAGAAGAGAAGCGCTCTCTCCCTCGAGACCGGCCGTGCTCTTGCACGCCGGACGCCACTGACCGCCGCTGGTGGCGCTGCAGTTACGTTTACTAGGACCGCGTGCGCGTCCTCAAAGGGAAGTCAAGGCTTGGCGCGCCGTGCAGTCTGCATATTCTTGCGATTTTGCCCTCGAACTTTCAGTTCTGCCTTCCATCACAGCAACTAAGACATCTCAGCTCTTCAAAAGCACCATGCGATGTTCTAAATGGCCAGGAAAAAGACCAACTCGCACTGTTTTGCTCCGAGATGCCGAAGCGCGGCTATCCGGATGCTCCAGTCACCTTTGTTTGCTGCTCCGAGGGACAATAAACATCGCACAAAGTGGAAACGAAGCTTGTGAAGGCAGGAAAAGCCTCTCACAGAAACATTGGCAGTGTGTGAGCATCTCATCCTGCTGCGTGACTACGCATATATATGATCAACAGCAGAAGTGAAGATATACCGCGTGAAAAGCCATCACTGGCACCTGATGCGGTGCCTATACACTCTTGCCGGGTTGTCCGGCATATATTACCGTCAATCCGTGAAGCCAAGGCTGGATGTGGGCAATATTGATGTTGCAGAGAGTTGTGCTCAGTGCAGATTCTTGCTATTAAGCCTATGGCACCAAACGATATTTTATACCGCGTGTCCAAGCTAACTTCAGCCAAGGGTTAAAAATAAACCATTTCAGTAAGGCCAGAGAAACCACTTGCTGACAGCCACCTGGCACACCAGGTCTGAACAAAAGGAAGATTTCGGGGGAAGAAAGCTTCGACTGTTTGCGTGATCTCGAATACTACCATTGGCTCAATAAAGCAGACAGCTCAGATTAAATTAAATTCAATTCCGCGTAGTCATGGTATATTTTGGATCTCTAGCTGGCACATTTATTTAATCATTTATTCATATCCTTCATATCATACCCTACTGATGCCCTAAGACAATAAATGTCGATAAAAAAAACGGTGCAGGCAATTTTTCATTTTGCAATTCTAATTTACTAAGTATTGCGTTCAAATAAATGTCATTTGCAAAGTTGGGGCGGACCTTCTGAAACCCCCATTTCATTTATTCCCGATAAAGAAAACCTCACGTGCATAGTTTTCCCACCTCTATAGAAAGCCCGCGAAAAAAAAAATCACGTGACTGACGCATTCATGCGCTACGATATTGTTGTGCTCCCAATCGTGCATGGTTTGAGTGACAGAAATTAGCTGCGGCCGTGACTCAACAGCCCAGTCTCAGCGCTATACAGGCTGATTTTTGTATTTCGCAGGCTTTCTTTAGAGCTTGGAAAACGATGAGGCTTTCTTTATCGGAAATAAATGGAATGGAGGATTTAGAAGGCGCTCTCAAATTCTGCAAACCCAGTTATTGTCTAAAGGCAATAGTTAGTCATTTAAAAAATAATTACTAATTACTTAACTTCAAAATAAAACATTGCCTGGGGTGAGCCAGTTGGCTGGCAGCTGCATACAATTGTGGTCTCTCTATCCTACCTCAAATCCTACCTCAAGCTAACTGTGAGAAAGGCTTTAATCTTTTTCTGAAAAGAAAAAGATGTCACATGTATTAAACTTGGCTAATTTTACTAATTTTAAGGACAACAGAGGCCTTTTGTACCCTCCAAGTGATACCAGTTTGTGGCTGACTTTGAGAATGTGTTTACAACCTGCTTCAGTCTAAATTCAAGCAGACAGCTTGTACTCAGTATATATGCTACTGGCCAAGCAAATCTGCTAACTTGGGTGCTCTGACCACTGTCAAATTGGTGCAGCTGAAATCACTGCTTAAGTACCCGCATGCACTTTTTCACAAAATGCATTAACCAGCGCAATGTCAAGCTTCAAAGCACCTGAAGATGAGCAGATGGATGCTCTTAGGACTGTTTGTGTAGTCAATAATTTCACAAGACAACTCATTGTTAGGACTGTTTGTGTAGTCAATAATGTAACAAAACAACTCATTGTTGATGGCTTTTGTCCCATGTACTCAAATAAAATAAAACAGCAGTGGAGAAGCCTTGTGAAGTACCTAAACAAAATTGCTCTGCCCTCCTCATCTATGTATTTTTGGCATATATGTTATGCATATGAGATGATGAAAGGATTTTAATTAGCAACTGGCTTACAGCGATGATTTATAACAGATATTGTTGCTATGAACAGAGAATAATGGTGACGCCACAGAATATCGCTGGATGATTCGTTTCAAAGCGTAGGATTTCTTTTTTTTTTTTCATGACCACTTTGTCAAAAAAAAAAAAAAAAATGTAACAGCCTGAAGCTGCTCCTCACTTTACCATTTGGCACATTTCTTAACGCTAAGCAGATGTCACGCTAAAATGAGCATTCCTGATTACCAGTGGATACTGAATAGCGCAGTGTAATATAATCATTATTATTGGCTAAAGGAGAGTTACTGCGGCGTGGTTGGAGAGATGCGAGAACCCGTACGTGCGCACGATGTCTGGCCACTCTGCTACCAGTCTGCTGCTGACAGTTGAGTTGGCTCTGTAATAAAGCGGGCTCTGCAGGGTTCAGAAAAATATCCGTCCCATACAAATAAATGTGCCGTAACGATTTACAGTGCGCGATAACTCGTCCCGCATGAGCTGTAGCAGACGCCAGCGAAATAAGAGCGCTTTCACCCTAGTGCAACGGCGAATACCTGAATAATGTCGAATGAAACGCCTTCTATCATGGGTGAAGGTCCACATACGTCGGCATAGGGAAAAAATCACTACGTTTACTGAATAGGCGCACAAAAGCATCGGTGCTATGTCGCACTATTGCAAGAAAGCATTGAAAAGTAGACTAGAAGATGTTGCAGTGGCGCCATCTGGCGGCGTCAATGAAAATCAGCGTGCCCGAGCGTCGTCGTTCGCGCCACTAGAAAGTTTTCTAGTTCACTATATTGGGTAGTGAGCTCACTCTCCGGCGACGGCGCGCGCTGCCCTGTCTCCGAAAACGACAACAGGTTTTTGTTTTCAAAGGGACCCGCGCTGAGGCGCTGCCGTCGTCGTCTATGGAAGCCTACGCCAGCCTCCGCTGCCTCAGCCGATAGTATGCAGGCTTCGCGCTCCGCTGTGTTTCAGGTGTGCGTTCCATATGAGCCACTTTTTGCGTTTATAGAATATATCATGTCTTTGTAGAAAGTATAGTAGGGCATGCTGGGCTCCCTCCTAGAAGTTGATACTATACAAGGCAATGTGCAGAATGAAACAAGCATGCATTTGGCACTGACTGCTGCTGCAAACAAGCGCACTGCAGCTAGTTCCATCCTCCCAAGATCACGACCAGCACATTGCTAGGAGTGATTCAAGAACAACATTTCACATATTGCTGGCTATGTCGCAAGAAAGTGCATTGTAAAGACCAATTGTCAAGACTGTTTGACACTATGCCTGCCCCAGGTGAAACTTTCCAGCTTGCACAGAGGGCTCCTTTATCTGACTGGTTGCTTATTTGGCTTTGTAAAGAAGCTTGACGATTTGTTCACAGGCTGCTTCCCCCGTGAACAGCTGCACTCAGACAGCGTTTTAGATGTGCTGACAAAGGCAGAAATGGTCAAGGGGTTGGCTGTTCCAGCCATGGTTCGACTCTCTCTGCAAATATAATCAAATTCTATATTGTCACACGACTGCACTTCTACATTAAAGGGATAAATCTTGACAAGGCAGGGAAGCGCCAAAAGGCAAAGCATTTAATTGAAGCTGAGCCACTGCTCTTGAAATATGCTTGCTGTTTGTGAAATCTGCTTTTTGCATTGCACTGCTCAAAAAATAAACTTTTCTTGGAGATTTTACAACCAATATTGGGTCTCCGCCGTTTTCTTCACCCTTTTATTTCACCCTTTTATTTTCATGAAATGTTCCTTCAAAAAATAGAAGTGAATGCACCAAAGTCAGTCTGTGGAAAGGCAGAAAAATAAAACATCTGATATACATAGCAGTGCCAGCAGAATTAACGATTCTTTTCATATTGGAGTATTATTAGATTAAGCAACCATTGATGTAGAGGTGCATGATTTCTAGCACAGATGTGGTAAGTTGGAATCCTTAGACTGTTTAGTTTACCTAACCCTGTCGCAGTGGCCAGTGTGTATATTGCCCTCGACGGCTGAACTCAAGGATGCAGAATTGAATACTGGCCGCAACGACAGTTTTTCTATGGAGGCGACCAGCAAGGTGCCCGTGTTCTGTGCGGTGTCCACGCGCTTTAAAGAACCCCAGGTTGTCGAAATTTCCGGATCCCTCAACTACGGCGTATCTCGCAGCCCGAGTCGCTTTGTGAACCGAGCCAAACCCCTAAATTTAAGATTTCTGTCCATCTTAAATAATGTATGAGCCTTAGCCTTCTTTTCAAATCCCCTCCTTTTTTTTCTTCCACATGATACGCAGCGAGAGTATGAAATTTAAAATGTAAAGTAAACGTGTTTAATTATATGCAACTGCTGCAAAAAGGTTAGAGCCGCGCACCAGCGCCTGTTCAATATAACTGCTGGTTTTGGCAAAAAGATAAGGGATTTGTTCTAAACACGCAAGCCTATTATTGATATACGCCCGTGAAAATACACCTGACCCTTCCGAATGTATGAAAACTAGGAGAGCTTTAGTTTGCTTCTAATGAGAGCTTTTTCCCCTCAATGCCATCCTGGCGAGTTTCCGCTGATAACGGGCACAAGCTGAGAGAAACCTAGCTGACCTAGCTGCGTCGCCACAATGACAATGTAAACAAAAGTCTTCCCTTATCAAAAAAAAAATTGACAAAAGAGCATTCCACTAATTGGATCGGTGACTGTCCACCTTTCGCGCATCCAGAGACCAAATCTGAAGCGGCCGCTTACATTGAAGATGATGGTGGCGCCACCTCGCGGGTGAGACAAACTGCGACACTGAACGGCGCTCAGTCAGCCCACTACCCAATATTCTAGAGCACTATAACCGCGCCAAGCAGAGCGAAAACGGGCGCCATTACCTGATGTGTAAATAAACAGTTTTGCTCGTTATACCGGCTACGCCTACCACATGGCGGCAGCGGCGGGATAACCAACGCAGTGTCATGCCAGACACTCGCGGCGCGAACGAAGAGCGCGTGAGCGGCACTCCGAGAATGACGTTCAACCCGCTCGCCGTGGAACTGCCGACAAAGCTCGATTTCCACAAGCCCGAAGATTGGACACGATGGCACCGCAGGTGGGAACGCTATCGACACATCTCCGGTCTGACAGGACAGGACGAGACGACGCAAATCAACACATTACTCTGCGCCATGGGCGTAGTAGTGGAGGACGTGCTCGCTGCTTTGAAACTGACAGACGAACAGATGGCATCATACTCCGCCGTGGTGAGTGCTTTTGAAAAGCATTTCCTACCTCGAAAGAATGTCATCTATGAGAGAGCGCGATTTAACTCTCGGAAACAAGAGCAGCATGAAAACGTCGACGCATTTGCGACTGAACTGCTCAAGATGGCCGAAAGATGCGATTACGGAACTCTCAAAGACGAACTGATTCGGGACAGGCTCGTGGTCGGCTTGCGAGACGTAAAACTCAGCGAGAGCCTGCAGCTTGACGCAGAACTCACTCTCGAAAAAGCAATCACAGCTGCCCGCAATTCAGAGAGCGTGAAACTTCAACACGAGGAAATTCGCTCCATCGAACAGCCAGCTCTCGACATGGGAGAAGTTCGCAGCCAGACAAACGTCAAAACTCGCCGGAACGAAGCGAAGGTGCCTTTCAAGTCGCGCCCTCAACGTACACACAAGACGGGAGACGAACGCTGCAAGTTTTGTGGTGGTGTGCGTGACCACACGAAGACACAGTGTATCGCGATAGACAAGACGTGCAACCAGTGTGGGAAAAAAGGCCACTACGCCCGCGTCTGCATGTCTAAGCCGAAGGACGAGACCTCGAGTATCTGACAACGACCAAAACATCTCGGAGAGCTATATCTAGGCGAAATCAAAGTGGGAGTGAACATGCCGTGGAGGATTACTGCTACCGTGAACAACTTGCCTTTTACCTTGGAGTTGGAGTTAAAGTTTATTTCTTTCTTTTACAAGAAAGGGGAAGCCAAGGCAAAAGGCGGCAAGCCTGACTGGGCCTTGGCTCCCAAAACAGACAACAGCACACACCTCTAGTGTATATAAAATTAAAAAAAAAACACATTATGCAACACTTACATACGATATGTAAAAGATATGAATAGATGCAGTATTCATTGGATATACAAATCAACAGATCACTCTGTCAATAACATAAATATTTTCACTAAAACCAAAAATTATTTACACAAAAAAGATTACATATGAGAAAAATACAGTTACTACCACCATTGCAATTATAGGGAATATTCATTTAAATATTGTTTTACGTTCTTTTTAAATACCCTAGCTGCCAATGAAAATTCCACATTTGGTGTGTTGTTGATTAGGGATGGCACCTAAAAAGTTAATTTCTGTTTTCCATACTTGTACAAGTTTTTTTTCGTGTTCGCAGGTCATACGTTACTGTAGATCTTTCAGGTAGAGTAGTATACAGCCTATTATGGTGAATGTACTGCAGAAGACGAAAGTAGTAAATCTGATTAGCGGCTAATATGGCATATTTTTTAAATAAGGGTTCTGTAGGCAAGTCGTGCGGTATACCGTAATAACCTTCAATAGCTCGAAGAGCTTTTTTTTGAAGAACAAGCAACTGATTAATATTTGTAGAAGTTGTGGTTCCCCATATGAGAATACAGTATGTTAGTTTGGAATAAAAAAGAGCATAATAAATTGAAATTTTTAACCAAACGGGTACCAAATTAGAAATTCTGTAAAGACATCCTACAATTCTACTCAAGTATTTTACTAAATTTAAAATGTGCGTATTCCATGAAAGGTTTTCATTGAACCAAACGCCTAGAAACTTGTGATTCGTAACTTGCTTTATAACGTTACTGTTATATTTAATTACTATACTACATTGAAGAGTGGTGTTGATTGGCCTAAATATGATGTAGGTAGTCTTATTAAGATTCAAACCAAGCTTATTTGCCGTCAACCAAATCTCTAAATTGTTTAAATATTCATTGACCGTAATTTCTAATCTAGACAAGGCACAGTCGGTAAAAAAAATATTGGTGTCATCTGCGTACATGATCAAATCAGGTGAGTTAGGAATATTTGTGATATCATTAATATACACAATAAATAACAATGGTCCCAAAATTGATCCTTGGGGAACACCTTGCCGTATAACCATGTTAGTAGAGCAGCAGTTATTAACTCGTACAAACTGTAGCCTGTTCCACAGATAACTTCTTGATAAATCTAGTGGCACACCACGGACTCCATAATCAGCCAATTTACTTAATAAAATATCATGTTGTACACAATCAAATGCTTTTCGAAAATCCAGGAATAAGCCAAGGGTATATTTCCGACACTCAATGTTATCAATTATTTTTTCTTTTATGGTTAACAATGCTTGTTCAGCGCACCTTCGCTTCACAAACCCATACTGAGAGCTGGTTATAATGCTGTATTTGTGAAAGAACTTTTCGAGCCTAGTATTGATTACTCCCTCGAACACTTTGGATAATACGGGCAATATGGAAATTGGACGATAATTAGAAATTTTTTTCTTATTTCCACCTTTATGTACCGGGCATACTCTAGCTATCTTTAACTGATTAGGGAACGTTCCAGTTTGAAGCATTAGGTTAATGATATACGTCAGGACATCACATATAAGCATTGATACGTGTTTTAGTGGCGATGCTTTGATATCATCATGCCCTGCTGATGCGTTATCTTTCAAGTTTTTAATTAAATCATTGACTTCTTTTGTAGTTGCAGAATAAAAGTTAACAGAATTTGGTAATGGATTAATTAAATTTGAGTACGTTGTACATGAGACTGGATTATTGAGAGCTGCGTTGCCAACGTTAACAAAGAACTCATTCATAGCTGTGGCTAAGTCGGTGCCTGTCATTATCCCATTACTGGTAGTTACTTCTAAGTAATCGGAGCGCGTTTTTCTATTGAGTAAATTATTTACTTGATGCCACAATTTTCTTGCATCATTACGCAGCTGTGAAAAGCGATCAACATAGTAATTGGATTTGGCACTTTTTAGCTCCTTATTTAATTTATTCCTGTATTTCTTGTATTCAGTAAAAATATCAGCATTTTTAGTCTCAACAAATCTATGGTACATCTTATTTTTTATCTTAATTTTCTCGTATAGCGCTTTAGTAATCCATGGTTTTCTAAACTTCTTACTTTTCACCTTTTTGTCTTTCAGCGGAAATGCTTCGTCATAATATGCAAGAAATTTGTGAATGAAGCCTTCATATGCCTCATTTACATCGCTCATCTCATATATATTATCCCAAGAAGCACCCTCGATGAGTAATTTGAATGTATCGAGGGATCTTTCATTTATATCTCTTACCTTATAAGAAAACGCGGAAATGTTTTGCTTATTCATTCTAAGAGGGACAAAACAAAAAACAGGTAGATGGTCGCTGATGTCATTAGTCAACACACCAAACATGGCTTCAGAAACTAACACATTTGTAACGCAGATATCTAGCAAGGTAGAAGTAGTTGGAGTTATTCTTGTCGCCAAGGTTATGTTGTTAGAACACGCATATGTATGAATGATACTGTTTAGCTCCCGTGAAATGTTATCATCGGAACTTATATTTATGTTAACATCACCCATAAGAGCAAAAGGAAGCTTGGTGGAACTCAGGAATTCCATTAGATTTTCCAAGAACCGGAAAAAGTGGGATCTGCTGCCAGCAGGTGGTCTGTATATTGTAGCAACCATAATGTGGGGCAATGCTATTACCAAACATTCAACATTTGGCGTCATGACTGAAAAATCTTCTATTATGCTGTGCGCATAACAGGTTTTTACATAAATTGCAACACCACCACCTCTGCCACTTGACCTATGTAAACCGTTGTAATTATAACCAGGAAACGAAACATGATCGTCATTACAAGTCAGCCAGGTCTCAATAAACAAAAGTGCATCAAAGCTTACTTTTAAAGATTCCAAAAACAACGTGAGGCAATCGCTTTTATTCTTCATACTACGAGCATTGATATGAATTGCAGAAAATCTAGTTTTGTCTGGGCCAAACAGTAGGTTGAAAGCATCATTATTATAATACTGACATGAGGGTTCAAAGTTCATGGAAAAATATCAACAACGATATATCTCTACAGATGCACAGATTATTCAGTCATCTTCTCCAAATCAGACAGATCACGGATCCTCAGTACATCCCCCGTCTCATTCTGGCGCCGGTGTCGACCTTCAAGGTCGACACCGGCGCTGATGTGACTGCAATCGCACACGACCAGTACGACAGAACCGTCATGGGACCCATCAAGTCAACGCGACAGCTGTTGATAGGCCCAGGCCAGACAGCGATAGCCACTGTTGGCTACATCGATGCAACAGTCACCTGGCGCAACACTGAAGTGCAAGAAACAGTCTTCATCATCAAAGGATTAAAAGAACCGCTGCTCAGTCGACCAGCTAAAGAATCACTTGGGATTCTACAGCGCCCTCTTGAGCTAGACGAAACCCTCGCACAATCAACTGATGTCCCCAACTTCTTGGCCTCTTACCCAAAGCTAACGTCTGGGCTTGGAGTCATTAAGACTGAGTACCGCATCAAAGTCAAAAAGGATCTGAGCCATATGCAGTCAGTTATCCTAGGCGCGTGCCTCTTCCACTGCTTCCACTTGTGAAGAAAGAACTAGAAAGGATGGAAGACTTGGGAGTCATCCAGAAGATCGAGCGAGCAACCGAGTGGTGTTTTCCAATGGTTGCCGCACGAAAAAAGAACAATGAGCTGCGCATCTGCGAGGACTATGGTCAACTCAACCAACAAATAATACGCGAACATGTGCTCATGCCTATGGTGGACGAGTGTCTTGCAAAATTAGCAGGTGCAACAGTATTCAGCCGTCTAGATGCACGAGCAGGGTACTGGCAGGTGCCACTGTCCAAGGACTCTCGCGAATACACAACCTTCATCACACCAGTTGGCAGGTTCCAGTTCCTGAGGCTTCCCTTCGGAATCTCCACAGCGCCAGAGTTTTACCAACGAAAATGCTCCATGTGCTCGAAGGACTAGATGGTGTGAGTTGTCTACAAGATGACATCATTGTCTCAGGGAAGACAACTGAGGAACACGACACCAACCTACTGCCGGTGCTGAGGAAGCTGGAAGATGCAGGTGTTACCCTCAACATTGACAAGTGCTCCTTTCGACAAACAGTAGTAACATATTCTTAGGACACGTCGTAAACTCAACAGGAGTCAGCGCCGACCCGGAAAAGGTCAGGGCCATAGTCCAGCTTGACCCACCATGTGATGTGTCAGAAGTCAGGTCTTTGTTTGGCTCTGCGAACCACCCAGCGACATTTCTTCCAGAGCTAGCAGACTTTACGAAGCCTCTCAGAGACTTGCTCCACCTGACGCCGACTGGCACTGGGGCCCAGCTCAGCAGCAGAGTTTTGACAAACTCAAGCAAGCTTTAAGCAGGACGCCGATTCTCACTCACTACGATGCTCAGTCGCCTCAAACAGTGTCTGTGGATGCTTCCTCATACGGTCTTGGGGCTGTAATTCTTAAGCAGTCGCACGAAAAGCTCCTACCTAGCGGTGGCATATGCATCACGCTCCCTTACGAATACAGAACAAAGATATGCCCAAATCGAAAAGGAGGCACTGGCAATCACATGGGCTTGCGAACATTTCCGCAAATACCTGCATGGATCAACCTTTCACGTGGAAATGGTCCACAAGCCGTTAATACCGCTGCTGACGACTAAACGACTTGATGAGCTGAGTCCTCGCCTTCAACGTTTCAGGATGCGCCTTTTGAAGTACGACTACACCATGTCCCACACTCCCGGCAAAAAGCTGTACACAGCTGACCTTCTGTCCCGGAAGCCATCTGAGAAACCAGCAGACAAAGAAAGAACTCTGGAGAGTGCAGTGCGCGAGTTTGAAGAATTAGCACTTGAACAGCTCCCTGCCTTGAACCAAATTCTGGACAGAATCAGGGAAAGAATCCAGTCAGACGGAGCACTTTCCAGGGTGGCTACCTTCTGCACTACATCATGGCCAACTGTGCTTGGGCTGCCACCTCACCTGAAAAGGTATGTCGAGGTGGCTAGTGAGTTTCGCTCGTTGATGGTCTGCTATTCAAAGGCGACAGAATAATCATCCTGCCAGACATCAGAGTAGAGGTTCTGGAAAAACTCCATGCAGGCCACTTGAGCACAACGAGGTGCCGAGCGAGGGCAAGAGAATGCATATGGTGGCCAGGCATAGGCAAGCACATTGAAGACTACGTGGAAAAGTGTCCAACTTGCAGAGAGCACAGAAAGCCAGAAACAGAACCCCTGCTTCTAACCCCATTGCCAGCACACCCTTGGGACACAGTCGGCATGGATCTCTTCACGCTGGAGGGGAAAGAGTATGTTGTAGTAGTAGACTACTACTCCCGATTTTTCGAGCTAGAACAGCTGCTGAGGACGGCTACAAAAGACATAGCCTAGTCTTGGAGCCAATGTTTGCACGGTACGGTGTTCCACGGACAATACGCACAGACAACGGGCCGCAGTTCACTTCCACAGAGTTCAAAGAACTAGTGCATCACTGCGGAGCCTCACACACAACCTCAAGCCCTTACTACCCGCAGAGCAACGGTATGGCTGAGAGAGCTGTGCAGACAGCAAATCAGCTTTTGAGGAAGTCTTCCAACATACACGAAGCGCTGCTTGCCTACAGGGCCACACCCAGCGTGGAAGGGTTTTCATCGGAGAACTCTTAATGGGTCGTCGTCTGAACATCACAGTACCAACCACTTCGAAGCTGCTAGCCCCGACGTGGGACGACAGCGAATTCAGACAAAATAATGAAGCCTACAGAGCTCGTGCAAAACGATCATACGACACCCGGCACAAGGTACGGAGCCGAGAGCGCTTACCACCAGTCACAGCGGTGCGCATCCTCGCTGGAGCTGCATCACAGGGCATGGTAACACAGCCAACATCAGAACCAAGGTCCTACGTTGTACAAACCGACAGAGGACAAGCAAGACGTACAGCAAAACACCTGCAACCGTTGCAGGACACGAGCACCACAAGAAGTGGACGTGTTTGTAAGCGGCCAGAACGCCTGGACCTGTGAGATCAAATCTTTCAAGAAAGGGTAGTGTTGTGGGCGCCACTGACGACAGCGCCCCAAGCGGCAAGCTAACCAGGCGGACCGCCGGGAGACCCCGGCATGGAGACCGCGCCAAGCAGAGCGAAAACGGGCGCCATTGCCTCATGTGTAAATAAACAGTTTTGCTCGCTATACCGGCTACGTCTACCACACACACCAATTATATATATATATATATACATATATATATATATATATATATATATAAAAGAAAGATGCAGGGAGTATATAACGAGATGAACATATCCTCCAGAACAATACATCATTATGTTCAGTATAATATCGAATCGAGCAAAAAGCTCCTCTGATCAAGACCGAAAGATCATGTACTTACACATGTTTTTTTTTCTTTTTTTTTGGGGGGGGGGGGGAGAAACATGCAAAAGCAGGGAGAATCTCTGTGTGCGGTGCATGCAGTTATTTTTTTTTTCGCCGCTATTTCTCTCCGCTTCGGCATTCTTGCCGCCCCCACGGTAGGGTGCCTCGATGCCTTTCGCCTCCCCGTGGTTCTTTCCGCTTTGCCGCAGAGAGAAGAGATGGACCGATGGGGGGCAGCGGGTCCCGCGCAGCGAGAAGCAGTTTTCTTTCTTCTTCACGCCCCTTCCCCCCATTCCCTCGTCGTTCAAGACTGTCGTTCAAGAAGGGTCCAGGTCGTTCTTTTCTTTTCTTTTTTCTAGGGCTTCTGTAGAGCCCTCGTCTCGATACCAGCGGCTGTAGTTCTTTGCATGAAAAAAATATTGCTTGGAGTGAATGCATGTAATGTTCTTCTAACCGAATATCTTCCACACAAACCAAGTGTGGGGCAGTAGAACACCTGCAGCTTCATTTATCCAAAATAGTAAGACCTAGCAACTTTATCGGAACTGTTTTGGAAATGTTTTCACCGGGAAAATTTTCCAAGATGGTTAAGTTGCAAAACACTGTATATTATGAGTGTTTTTGCAGAGATTACATAGTCCATGCGGATTTATACTTCCCAAAGCAGTACGTGGGCTATTTAGAGCACCTCGGACTGTCATATCAATCGCAAAACACATTTCCGTTTTCGCGTTTGGTTTCCATCATAATGCGGCTTCTGCAGCTCGACTAAAGCCCGTGACCTCGAGCTCAAGCTGGTAAATACCGATTGAACCACATAGTAACTGCTGCAAGTTTCTGACAAAAATATTTTGTCCATTTGTTCTAGGGGTGCATGAAAAGCAGTAGAAGGTCGTAGGGCAAAGTGCACCGTATCCGGACGAAAGCTCATAAAAGCTCACCGCCTCTTTTCTTGACCCCGTAAGAAAGGTGAACTCACTGAGACTTATACTTACGAAGCGAATTTATGGGCGTTTAGGATTGATAGGTTTCGAGGGCACTGACAAAAGTAATTGACGGTTAACATCTAAACCTTAAAGGCACGTGATCTCTTCGGTTTACCGTGGGTTTGCTTAGGGTTATGTTATAGGTTAACTTTATGATGAGGTTGTTTTAATTCAGAGGTTACCATTTAACCATAAAAAAATGAACAATTACATTCGTAGGTTCATAGCAGTTTACCGCGCAAATCTTAGGCACTTAATACTATGCATGCTTCAAACAGACAATCAGCGCCTACCAGTTCACAAATTCAAGCATAAGTTCATGACAACTCGCGATCAACTACAGAGTGTACCATCCCCGCCGCGGCTCAATTAGCGCGCGGTTAAAGCTTTATTTCAAAATATGTATAAATAACAGTCAATTTCACCTTCTGTTGCGCGATGTATAATTACATCAGCAGGCTCAAATGATATAGTGTCAGTATATATCATGCACGCGGTATAATTCAATGTTGCATAAAAATAGCTGTTTCAATGATACGAATTTTCCACTTTTCTCCTGCTAAGCCGACTGCCTCATGGAACGTAGAGGGGAAACCTGCTGTATTGCAGGAAACTTTACGTTGATATGCACAATGTCATTTAATGATATATTATAGCAGCAGTGAATACGCGGCTGGGGAAAAGGGGATTTGAGGAACTTTATATATATTCTGGCATTTCATGCCATTATTCTGCGTGTGAGGCTGACGTTGAAGAATTTAACACAATGTAGACCGCCACTGGTGCAGGAGCCGATCGATCCTCGTCATGTTGCGCGGGATTCTCAAAACGCAATTCCTTTGAATTTTCTCAAAAAAACCAAAGGTTACTTCTTGCACAATGTTGTGTTGTGTTGTGTTGGGTTTTATGGCGCATAAGCAACTAAGGCTATCATGCGCCAAGAGCAAGGTTAATGTATGTTTTGGTTGCAAAAGAGGAAATGGATATGTTAAATCTATAGTTTGTTTAAAAAGTTTCCTTCTTCTAGGAAACTGAGAACAGTTGCTAGGTTTACAAGTGCTCTTTCTCCTAAATGTAAGGTGGGATGGAATGGGATGGTATGATTGTAAAATATAGTAAAATGTTTTTTCCGTAGTGCCTCAAGTTTTGAGCATGTAATTAGAATGTGGTTTACAGTGAGTATCTCGTCGCATTCTTCACAGGTCGGTTTGTTATGTTTCATTAGCAGAAAGTTATGTGTAAGATGTGTATGTCCAATACAAAGACGGCATACTATCACTTCCATAAAACGTTGTTGATGTGTGCTCGATTGCCATTCTCCTAGTACAGGCTTTATGAGCCGCAACTTATTATTTTCTTGGTTGTTCTATCTGGACTGCCATTTACTCGTCTGTTTATGTTTTATTAATTTCAAGCAATCACTATGTGGTATGTTTACTTTCTGAATCAATTTGTTGTGGGCAAGTGCAGCACATTTGTCTGCTCTTTCATTGCCGTCAATGCCTACGTGACTATGGACCCAACAGAACACTATGTTATGTCCTTGTGTCGTGATCATTTTTACATTATGTATTATGTCACCGATTAGAGGCATGGCAGCATTTCTGCGATTTAAAGCCATCAGTACACTCAACGAATCGGTGTAGATGACACTGTTCCCCATGCCTTCATTCACTATTTTTTCTACAGCTGTCAGGATAGCATAGGATTCAGCTGTAAAGATTGATGCGCACTGAGGAAGCCTAATTATTTGTTCCCAGTTCTCTTCAACTACGGCACAGCCAACATAAGTAGAAGTTTTTGATCCATCTGTATAAAACTCTGTATAATTACTGTACTTTTCTTTTATTGTGCGAAATTCTTGTATTATATGCTCTTTAGGAGTTTGGCTTTTGTTGAAGTGTGTTAGAGTGAGATCACAGACTTTTGGAAGTTTGTACCATGGGGGTAGGGGGCTGTTTTTTGGTGCAGTGTCGGCCAAGGTGTCCAGAATTTCTAGCTCACTGCAAATGTCTTCGAAACGCATTATCAGTGGCCTCGTTGCTTGTGGTTTATTTGTGAAAATTACTCGTGAGCGGCATGTTGAGACTATTGGATAGCAGAGGTGTTTTTTCTGTGACCTTATTCTAAGGACATAAGCACATGTGAGTGAAGCCCTTCTATCTTTCAGCGGAGGCTCATTCGTCTCTGCATACAGACTATCAACAGGGGATGTTCTGTAAGCGCCACATGAAAGGCGTAAACCTATGTTATGTACCGGGTCCAATTTCCTTTGATATGAAGGTCTAGCCGACCCGTAGACTATGGACCCGTAGTCCAAGCTAGACCGCACAACAGATCGATATATATGTAGAAGACACGCCCTATCAGACCCCCAGTGTTTCCGAGAGAGCACCTTCAGTATGTTATGAGATTTTATGGCTTTCCTCTTTAGGATGTTTATGTGGCAGGAATGTTAGTTTTCTGTCGAACGTTACACCCAAAAATTTATGTTCGCTCTTTACTGGCAACTCAATCCCATTTAGGTGTAGCTTGGGATTGATCTGTATACCTCGTTTCAGCGAGAACATTACTGCCACTGTTTTCTGTGGGGAAAATTTGAACCCATTTTTAAAAGCCCATGAGTCTAGTTTATTTAGTGTTAATTGTACTTGTCTTTCACAAATTGATATGTTTGAGGATGTGCAGGCTATTTGAAGGTCGTCGACGTACAGCGAGAACATAATGGATTTTGGGATTACCTTGCTAATAGAATTCATTTTTGCAATAAACAAAGTTGTACTTAAAATGCACCCCTGAGGTACCCCATTCTCTTGAATAAAGTTCCTCGAGAAGGTGGTACCGAGACGTACTTGAAATGAACGACCTGATAGAAAGTCCTTCAGAACATTTAGCATCCGGCCTCGGATGCCCAAATCTGCTATATCGCGTAGGATCCCGAACCTCCAAGTCGTGTCGTATGCCTTATCCATGTCAAAGAAAACGGCCAGGCAATTTTGTTTATGTATGAACGCTTCCCTGACAGTATTTTCAAGACGCAATAAGTGGTCGGTCGTTGCGCACCCTTTTTTAAAACCACACTGATGAACATTAAGAAGTTTATAAGATTCTAAGATGAAAGTTAGTCGGATGTTTAAAACACTTTCAAAACATTTTGCTAAACAGCTGGTCAGAGCTATGGGTCTGTAACTGCCAGCTGAGGTCGGCGGCTTTCCTGGTTTCAGAAACGGAACAATAACGGCTTGTTTCCAAGCCTCTGGGAGTTTACCCAGAGTACAAATTTTGTTAAAGAATTTCACAAGTGCCTCTACAGAGGATTCGGATAAATGAGCCAGCATTTCATAATGAATTTCGTCAGGGCCAGGCGCAGTCTGTTTTCCAGCAGCAAGGACGTTCTTTACTTCTTGGAGTGTAATAAAACTATTATAAGATTCATTTCTGCCACCACTTGTTGGGAGTTTTTGTTTCTCAGCTATGTTTTTGTATTTTAAGAATGTTTCTGTGTAGTGTGACGAACTTGAAACGTGTGTGAAATGTTCGCCTAGTATATTGGCCTGTTCTTCTATGCTAGTCTGAACACCAGGGGTTGTGAGGATGGGAATTGTAAACGGGGAAAAGTTTCCACTGAGTTTATGAACTTGTTCCCACATTTTCTTAGACGTCATTGAGCTATTTATTGACGTGACATACTTCTGCCAGGATTCTTTTTCAGAGTTGCGACGGATGTATCGAGCTTTATCTTTGGCCTTTTTAAAAGCTGTAAGATTTTCGTGTGTAGGGTACCTTCGGAAAACACCCCATGCTTTATTTTGTCGCTTTTTGGCCTCCTTACATTCCCGAGACCACCACGTCTTGTGTTTTTGTCGCACCACACCTAAGGACTGTGGAATGGCGAGGTGAGCGGAAGTGATAACGCAAGTCGTGAACAACTCATTTAGTCTGTCGACACTAAGGGCATCTGAGAAAACTGCTCCTAGATTCGCCTCTACTTTAAAAAACTCCCAATCTGCTAAGTGAAGTTTCCACCGTTTCGGTTTGGTCGGCATGACTGATGGTGAGGATGATAAGCTGATTATTGCTGGCAGGTGGTCGCTACTATACGGGTTGTTCAGAACATCCCATTCAAAATCATTAAAAAGGGAAGGTGAACTAAAAGCCAAATCTAAAAAACTCATTTTTCCTGACCTTGGTGAACAGTACGTGGGCTTACAGGAGTTCAATAAGCAAATGTCTGAACTAAGAATAAAATCCTCGATAAGCTGTCCACGTGTATCACTTTTTTCACTTCCCCACAAAGGAGAGTGTGCATTAAAATCTCCTACTACTAGGTAGGGCTCTGGTAGTTGGCAAAAAAGGTTTTCTAGATCATGGAGTGTTATTTTAAGATTTGGTTCAAGATAGACAGAACACACAGTAAGAGTTTTAAAGGCAA
Source organism: Amblyomma maculatum (assembly GCF_055883805.1). Lineage (NCBI taxonomy): Eukaryota > Metazoa > Arthropoda > Arachnida > Ixodida > Ixodidae > Amblyomma > Amblyomma maculatum. Next base: position 16,721,993 of record NW_028146738.1, read on the forward strand.
TTATTGTGGCTGCTACAGCTTCTAAGGGAGTGTTTAATTTCAGTTCTTGAGCTGGAACTCCACTTTGCAGTATGATGGCCGCACCGCCCGAAAGCCTGCTTGCTTGCTCTCGATCTCGGCGGAAGACTTGATATTTTTTTCAGTATATTCGAGTGCATGCAACCTAAATTTGTTTCCTGTACGCACAGTGCAACTGGCGAGACTGTATCTAGAATGTCTTTTATGTCATTAATATTCTTTAGAAGTCCTCTACAGTTCCACTGTACCAGGAATGCCATCTTATTTTGTTGAAAGCTTGGAAATTAAGTTAGGTTTTTTCCAGGGCCCATGATTCGGGCCTTGTCTGCTTTGGTTCGTTCCAAGGAGCTCCGCCGTCTCTGTGACGAAGACGGCAAAGAGCTGTCCTGGCCTGTGTCCATTACCTCGTCTGAGGTGCTGGACGAATGTGCCAGAGGCACGTGTTCCTTCTTTTTAGAACTTGCCTCGTGGGCGAAGGTCTTGTGGCCCGCCGACCCTGAGGGACGGGTAACCTGTTTTGGGGGTGGTGGAGGAGCGGGAGCTGCTTCCACCGGGGCAGGGGATGGCACTACCTCCGCCTCGTTTGAGGTCTGGGTAGGTGCCGAAGGTCGTTGTGGTGCACCGCCCTGTCACACCACATCGGCGAGATTTGGTTTCGCTGTGAACTGAAATGTGTTCTTGGTTTTGTTGTACTGGGTACGTGCCTCTTTGTATGTGATGTTATTTGTTGTTTTTAGTGTTATGATCTGCTTTTCTTCTTTCCATTTTTGGCAGGATCAAAAGTATGCGGGGTGATCCCCCACACAGTTTGCACAGCGTGGGTCTGCGGTGCAGTTATCAGAGTTGTGGTCGTTCGTAGCACATTTCGCACAAGTTCTGCGGCCACGGCAACTTTGCGAACCATGGCCGTATTTATGGCAGTTGAAGCATCTCCTCGGATTTGGGATGTACGGTCGGACGTTTATTTTGATGTATCCGACTTCAATTGACTCTGGGAGGGTGCAGCTATTGAAAGTCAGAACCAGATGTTTTGTAGGGATCTCCTTGTTATCCTTTCGGATTTTTATTCTGTGAACCGCTATGACGTTTTGGTCTGCTAGTCCTTCTGCCATTTCATCTTCAGTGAGAGCAATGAAGTCTATCTCAGATATTACTCCTTTTACAATGTTCAAGGATCGGTCGGGAGTGATGACGACGGGGATGTCCCCAAGCGACACAATGTTTTTCAGGTTGGAGGACTGGTACTTGGTTTGTACTTCTAGCAAGAGGTCAACATTTGCAAGTTTTGATACTTTGTATCCAGGGCCCAGGTCTTTAGTGAGACACTTTGACACTATGAAAGGGGAGATTTTTCGAGCGGGTTTTTCTAGCTCCTCGCTATGTATGACATGAAACTTTGGGAAAGTGTCTTTTGTTTTCACAAAGAAATGGTTTGTAGCATCGGTCCACCCTCGTTTGTTTGGAGGGCGATCATTTGTTTGGGAGAAAGAATCCATGAAAGGGTTTGTGTTTTCGGTAGTTGTGCCTGCCACCCACCATGGAGCCCAACGAGGGGACGGGACAGGAACTTGCAAGAAGTCCTGCCCACGCCAGCAGTACACCGCTACTATAACCAAATATGGGCACCTCAGGGTAGCTACAAGGTTAACCCTCGCCGCCAAGAAAAAAGGAAAAACAAGAAATGAGGAGGAGACAGGACAGTGCTGAGAGAAGAGATAGGAAAGTGAAAGATGAAGTGGAGGACAGGACAATGCTTTTGTTCGCAGGAAGCTACGTTCTGCAGGCGAATCGCCCGGTCGATCGGCTCTTTGCGTGCCTTTCATTTTTATTTTAAACTATCAGGACCACATTTGTGTTCTGGATAAAGACAGTCGGCCTCGGCATATTGATATATCAGGAACAAAGCTTTCCTAATCCCCGTGTTCTAACTGAGGCGGGCAAATATTTATCCCAAGCTGTTCCATTTATCCTCATGTCGGCAATATCCCCGAGTTTCGTCTGTCGAGAGTGCAGCATATATGTATATATGCGAAGCGTTACAGCTCATTTGGTCCAAAAGCCACCTCGCTAACCCGGTCTTCGCTTGATTATTGTCGAGTTTTGTCTGAAATATTCGGAACGTGGTAGTAAATATGGAGATGCGGTTCAGGTTCCCACCGCGATCTGTGACAGATGATGCGCCTTTACTTTGCTATAAACAATTTACAATTTACCGAAATAGAGAGATAGAGAGAAGAATGAGAAGGCGTTGTATACCGTCGAATGTTAAGGGGAAGCTTGAGCGTCCCCCTAATTTTTATTTCCTTCTTTCAATTATTATTAACTATTCCATCGTACCGCTGTGTAAGATCGTGGAACAATTTACTCTGTGCGAGTGCAGACGTGCGTAAGTGCGTGCGTGCGCGTGCATGCGTCACACACGGCTTCGTGCCGATGTCGGGATAGACTATTAACTCAATAATCTCGGACATCTTGTTCATCCTAAAGTTATAGCTAATTAAAGTATGCGCGAAACTTCTGATAAAGCCTAGTGCACACTGGTGCCAACTTTCCCACATCTCTGTTCCTTGATTGTTTATTGATCCAGCCTCTCAATGATACGACCCTGCGTGGCTTAGCACGTGTTTTCTTGTGTATTCCTCTTGAAAAGTCAATGTACTTTGGTTATATTTTCACTATAGCTAGGTGGTGGCGCCTATTTGGGTTCCGCCTTGTCTTCATTATGCCCTTTGTTGTGCGCTAATGGGTATCCAAGTTAGTGGATTACATAGGTTACGCTGGGCGGCCTTAACTTTTATACTGGCTTGGAAGTAGAAGGCAGATGTTTGTAGTGCATCGTCAGGGGAAAGACAGACGCACGTGTTCGCATAGTTAGAGGAGATGTTTGTAGACGGAGCATGGATAGCCATAGCATTACCTAATCTCTGCGAAGCGCTCTGCTATTCTGCGCCCCGGCCTAGACATATATGCCAAAGGTATGCGAAATGGGAGACGCCTGTTGCACCCAATCTTCCGCATGCTGTATGAGACTTTCGGTGGCGCACTGAGTGTGGCGTATTCGATCTCCACTAAATTAAGACAGGCTTTACAGCTGGCATATTGATCCGCACTGTATCAACTTTGGTCAGGTCGAGTCTCACACGCATGCAACCTTAAGGACTGCGTCGCTGCTTGGACATTCCGCTGCCTATAGCGCCGTGAGCTTTTTCGTCGCACAGAGGAAGGCCGCGCGAAGCGTTCGAACAACGTGTAGTGAAGTCCGTGGGATTGATCATTTGGCAGAATAGGAACGCGGTTGATCGTATTCTTTCGGTGACCCCGTTGTCTACTGTTCTCCATGCTAGTGCGTCTCACCTAGATATAGCCAGCTGTTAGCTCTTGGAGAGCAAAGCTTTATCCGGAGGTTGTTGACGCGGCACATCCAGCTCGGAAGGTCACTTGTACATCGAAGTAATTTCAACTCGGTTTTTGTCTAGAAAGACGCACGCCTGCGGCTCACGCGTATATGTGTGAGCACAAAGGATCGAGCAATCGACTGCCTGGAAATTTGTTAGGTGGTCAGAGCTCCCGAGGGAGTCCTGTTGCAGCTGCGCATTATTGATATACAACGTGTGACCAGAAACCCACTGCATCATATATTTCTTGCCGCTACCTTATATGTTTGGTACTGTTTGCTGTTTTACTGAAACATTATTTATTGCCCCAATGTGCTTTGCTATTTCCATGTTTATCAGTAAGATTTCTTTGGTTCCCTGCTATGAAAATGGTTGAAGTTCACGCCTATGACGTCATGATCGTTTCTACTCTCTTATCCCGGTACTTTTCAAGTAGAAGTCTTAAATTTCTGGACTTATGCAGCATTCTTTTCACATGCAGGGCTATTCTACAAGCGATCTCTCGGCTTAGTACGCACGACAGATAATTCGCTTTAATCACTTCCGATACATGTTCACGCCTTAAAACTAAAAGCTCTCCATATTATTAGTCTGCAAGCCACAACAAAATTCCGAAATTGCGGCAGCTGCTTCAGGAAAGAATTCTTTTCAATTAGCTTTTTTTACTTGCGCGTACCTCGTGTAGCTCTCAATAAATATTCTTAATTTTCAATCACTCTGTATAACATAGGGGTCTCAAACTCATATTGATATGCAGGATGCGCTGAGAAAATATGTCTCTCGCGGGCCAGGAGTGGACAATAACAAGCAAGAAAACATAGCAGCCATAATTCAAAACAATCTGTACAACAAAAGCAAAATACTAATAAAATAAATAAAAATCATCTGTTTCATTCCTATGAAACCACACTACCATTATTTGAGCAAAAAAAAAACAAAAGGAAAAACGGAGCATCTTTGATTTGTTTGTGTCCAAACGCGCCGGAGGAGCGCGTTACTTCAGGATGGCTTGACAGAGTTACTGAAAGGATACAGCGGTTGAAAACTACCACAGTCACTTGTCCTGACAATATATAAATGCGAATGAAAAAGAGGTCTGGTTGTCCAGCGCCTAGTTATTGAAGGTAACAAAGTTGACTGTTTCGTAATTTTTTATTTATTTATTTATTTATTTATTAGAGATACTATCAGTCCGGTCAGGACCAAGATAGGAGCGATACAGGGTACAGATTACAAAGGCGGAACACGACAAACAAAACACCAGCACCATCCAGTCGGTGCCAAGTTTTAACATATCAAACTAATAACGCGCAACTTTGGAAAACGCGCTTACATTTCCAACATTTCGTTCGCACGTACAGCGTCCTCGCGCGCTCGAGATCATCTCTTGGTTCGCGCTCTGCGCTTCCACAACGAACTTGAAAGCACGCACCCACGAGCACAAGCTGCCTAGTCTTCCAAGAACTGTTGACAAGAAGTGGGGGAGGAGAGGGGCGTAGTTTCCGGTCCATTGTACAATCGGACCACTCGCTGCGAAAATGCGCCCCTACGACTTCCGAAAAAAAAAATGAAAAGAGACGCCCGTCCCACCCCGGCAGATCGTAAAAGAGAATGAATGGGCCACACGCAAAGAAACAAAACCAAATGACAAGGACGCTAGCCCGTTTTCTCGCGGCTCTTAGCTTTACCAGACTGTTTTGAGAAAAAATGTATGCGATTAATAACCTGGTCAATAACCATTTTCCTTCGTTTTTTTTCGTGTATTTGATCGTAAGACAACTTTGTTCGAAAAGAGCGCCTTCAAAAATAGTACACAAATACCACAAAACTGCATGCTCTCTTCAAAGTCAGCGTATACACATCCCTTCTCTCGCCCAGTCAGGAACGCTCGCCACCAACTTTCGAGCTGCGGGGGTGACACAGTTGCCCCGCCCTTCCCACCATTTACCTCCTCTTTTCCGCCCTTCCTTCGAAACGTCCGAGCGTGCGGTCGGTTTGTTTCGTCCGGGTCTCCCTCCATGTAGGAATTTCTCTTCTCCAGCTGGGAAGTCGTGTTTTTATAATTTGTCTCTTTGCTTGCCTGCCTTGCCAGCGCCCTACGCATAATGTCTGCCCCCGTGTGCTTTTTCTCTTCTGTCCGCTTCTTTTATTTTACAGAATGGTCTTTTCCCCCCTTACAATGCGAAGTTGGGTCTACTCAAGTGCCCTGCCATATAGTGGACGAATTTCAGTGAGTGATACGGGCTAAATGGGGTGTACGGGAGCTTGTGCGCCAGAATATAACTAATGTTACATCGCCTACTGCTGCGCTTCGTAACAAGCGAACAGTATAATGACATGCTCTACACATGAAATCGCGGCCACCTTGTGGCTTGCTGTTTATCAGAACTCAGTAAATAATTTTACTAACAGCTAGGGTTCACTAAAAATGTGAGCGACAAGTTGAACAAACAATAGCATTAATTAATGTAACAAAACATTTACACTAAATAGCATGTATCATTTTGTTCCATACTAAACGCAAATTACATAACATCGCGAAAAACCAAAGTCAAGTAACAGGCAAATTAAAAAAAAAGTAGCAGTCGTGCTCTTCATAACTTTTTTCAATGTACCGCCTCAACAGTCCGGCTGACGCATTGCCTCACTCTTACCATTAACCTGGCGCCGTTCCCGGCATTTAGTCCGCCCAAGAAGTCGGGCCAAAGCCCGCTGCGAACTACTTGCCGAAATGGCTGGCGGCCACCTCCGGGCCGACCGCTTGCCGTGGTTGACTAGCGGACTAAGTCGGCTGCCGACCATTTTCCGAACGTCGGCCACACGTAAATGGTTGGCTAAGGATGCTTGGGGAGCACCCCATTCGCGTCACAGGGTTCGTGAGTGCAAACCAGATATGATAAATGAAGCACAACCATTTAATAAGAACCGAAATAAAACACTATATAGTACAAGCTTGGATTTCACCTGCCTTCCGAGCCAGCGAGCCGGTTATGTCGCGTGCAACGCACGGAGCACGCATGTGCTTATGGAATTGCTAGCGTTCTTGTGTTTGAAGAAACACCCCCTTCGGACTATATACTTCATCTTCTACTGCAAGATTTCCTTTGGTAACACTGTAATAATAAAAAACAAATTCGTATATAGATCGCATGCTACAGGCCAAAACGATGGTCAACGATCGGACCACTTTATTTCACAGTACTGATGATACTTTAACAGTTTTTAAAAATATTATATACGAACATAGTGGACTTACCTCGAGATGCACTTCCTACGTTTTTGGTAATGTGGGACGCACTCACAATCAATATTTACTCATCCCCGTCTGTTGTCTGCTCTACAGTACAGACGTAAATAAAAAGGTTCCCGCCTATAATTACGTATCCTTCATGAAAATACGCGTCAGGTTGCCCAATCAAGACGGAATATAGGTGGCATGTCGCAGTGCGCCTGTGGCATGTGCGTGTGCTCGTGCAATAGAAAGCGCACGGCGCACGCTGTGAAGGCAGCGAGCTGAGCCGGCGGCGTCCAGTGCGTGTCCGCGTGACAAAGCAGCGCGAGACGTCTGCACGTGTGCAGAAGCGAGCGAGCGAAAGGAGAAAACTTGCCGCCGCGTGTATCCCCAGTTTCTATTTTTCTGTCAGAGATGGCACTCCCTGTGTGGCATCATCCTGTTCGTGCTTCTCTTCTCCCAGTCCTCTGTCTTTTGTTTGTTTGTTCTTCCTTTTTTTTAACTTTCTTCTTTCTCCCTTTCACTTTTGGCCTGCGCACCAGTTTTGGTGCCGACCCGTTTCAAAGGGTATGACCCTGAGCATCATCATCAGCAGCAGCAGCAGCGCCGCTCAACGGTGCTTGCGGATGCTAAACCCGGCGGGCACGTCCTTCCGGCTTCGCGCCAACTCCTTCCCCCTATCTTCCCTTTGCCCACTACCCGGCACGTAGGGAGCCCTACTCAGGAGCCTCGCAAACTAAGGTCTGGTGAAGAATGGCTTGTTGCTGTTGAGCGCGATTCTCGCTCCGCTCCAGGGCTGTCAGCAAATTCCCAAATCACGTGGTCTAGAGTGACCCTCTCCCCGCATGTTATGTCTTTCTCCTCTTTAGAAATTGTCACGTATAGACCGTTTTCGCCGCGAGGAGGAAAATAGCCTCGAAGCGGCGCGCGCGGAGCCGCTCCTCCTCTCCCCTTTCTCGCTGGTATGCGCGGGCGGCAAGGATTTGCATTGAGAACTTGCTTTTCGTGCTGTTTTTTTGCGCGATAAAACAGCTTTTGCTTGGTTTTCACGCAAACTGTGACCATGAATCGTGAGCCGAGGTCATCAGGATACCATTGCGCTGATGTTCGCTGCTCCAACAACTATCGTAAGCGAAAAAAGGGGGGCTGCGTAGTTGTGCGCTGCGTAGTTTGCCAGCCGCAGTTCGGCGTCAGCTGACTGCGGGAAAACGGCGAACGCGCGTGCCGACAGGAAGTAAACACTAGGCGCAGAGCCATGTGCACAGCATCAACAGCTGCGGCATCAGTGCGGGTGCGATCTGTTTCAACTGCATCGTTTTCCGTCCGATGAAGACGAGCGACGGCGTTGGCTGGCTAGCGTCAACAAAAAGGATTTTGTGCCATCGACCGCCTCTCGTGCGTGCTCGGAACACTTTGTTGGTGGACAACGTACTGCCATGAACTCCATACCTATGCTTAAGCTGGGCTATGAACGGAAGGTTTATAACGTCACCACTTCTTGAGCCACACACCCATGCTTCGTGAAGAACTGACTGTGAGGCCTGCACTTGGCATTTCAGCAATGTCAATTGCTCATCTACTGTATGCATGAGCACCGTCCCAACCCAACCACTCTGCAAATACGAGTACGACTGCATGTTCCTGAACGATTTCACCTCCTTGAGGTCACACACTTTCTTCTCAAGGAGGTAAAGAATAATGTGTGGCATCTGCACGCGTGGCCACTTCTTTATGCCGTCACTCCAGTCAGTGACAACAGTTGGATGGCTGTACAGCTTGTCACCTGCAGACAAATATCAAGGGCACATAATCAGAGCAATGGAAGGAAGTAGCGAAGAGAAATAGAAAAAAAGAACACTTCAAAATTCTCGTTGCATGCTATATCACCTAACTACATGCCGATGAAGCAACGTAACAGCAAGGTTATTACCGCAAACAATGGTCCTTGGCAAAACAAGAGTGCGCTAACTGCCCCAGTCAAGATACCAAAGCCTAGACAACTCGTGTGAAAAAGTGTAACTTGGAGAGGACTGCAAGCGCTCTAAGTGCTCGCCAAAACACAATAGAAGAAAGGGAGGCGCGGCGAATTTCTACTGCCGCGTAGCTAGTAGCCGCGCAACCTGTGATCTAACTTCACTTGTTCAGCGTGAGTTATTTACTGCCGAAACACTCCTCTTTCATCAAGTGAAAAGAGAACGCTACGTACGAGAAAAAAAAAAAAAAAAAAAAACGAGGCAGAGAGAACGGTCATTGATCGTTCAGTGGCCAAATCCCCAAACTAGCGACGGTGACATACGCGACGCCAACAAGTGTAGACGTTGCTTTCGCTCGGTGTCTACACGCTCTAGCTGAGTAAACAATCTCGTACCGATCACTAGATCTGCTCGTTCGTGAGTATTTATCTCATTGATAACCCGCTGAAACACAGAGCGCACAGAGGATCGAGCGCTTTATTTTGGCACGACACGTATCTCGCCGAGAAGTGCACTGTAGCACGTGTTCGAAATCATGAATTGTATACCGATCAGCTTTCACGAAACGAGTTCAGTACCGGTACTGATCAAACAATAAAAATCGCATATGCACACCAAGTGTACTCAAGCAAAGTGAAGTCCCGCTAACGTAAACATTCATGAAATAGCTGTGTTATCCTGGCTGGCAATCGTAGTCTATCGAACGCAATTAAATAGCATAAAAGAAGCTTGGCGCTGTCTGTGTCGCTTCCTCGACAGCCGTCGTAGATAGTAGTGCGACAATTGTAGTGCATTAGTTCACAAACTCAACAAAATCCGCTTACCTATATCATCGGAACGCCGGTAAGAGTGCCAGTGCCTCCGACCCCGTCATCTGCCGAAGTTCCGGCCATCACTCCACGAAACGGCGGCAGTACTGCTAGAAAATGCTTTGCCGTAATCCAGGAGCTTTTCTAACGCAAACACACACAAAACCAGAACAGAAACGTCTATATGCGGCACCGCCGTCCTGCACTGTGGGTATACAACAAATGCGTGCGCGCATACCAGCATGGCGCTAGGGACAAAAACAGAACATAGACGGCGCCACATTTTCAAAATGGTGACCTCCTAAATAAAATGGTCTATACCAAGAAGGGGCTTATATGATTTCCCCCAATCTTCTCCACGCAATTTCCTCGTTTACGAGGGAACGGTCGGGCGGCGGATAGACCCTCCTGCCTAGCTTATAATGTTCCGTGATCTCGTTGTATGAAATCAAGCTATCTTTCATGTCTATGCGAGGGGGCTGCTCTACGGCCGCCCGGTGATAGAGAGCTCGGGCAAGTTCGTGTGCAGCCTCATTTCCTGCAATAGACTCGTGCAGTGGAATCCATATTATTTCTATATTACGTTCTATCGGCCCCGCCTCGAGGACGCGTTTGGGCTCTTCCGAGATTCTTCCTTTCCCAAAGTTCCTCACTGCATTTTTGCAGTCATATAAAGTTGTCCTGGCCTTGGTACCGACGCAAGCGAGCGCTATCGCCAGCTCTTCCGCCGCGCTGGCATCTCTCGTGCGGCCCGAAGCCGCTACCATGCTCCTGCCCCGTCGACAACCGCAGATACAGCCGCCCCGTGCTGTTTGCACGCCACGTCTACATAAGCCACATGGTCTGCCGGTCGCTTCCTCATCTCTCTCTCGCAGGCCTTAGCCCTATGCTCTCGCCTTTCTTTGTTGTACTCGGGGTGCATGTTTCGCGGCATAGGTGAGACGCGTATCTTGGCCCTGATTCCTGGCGGGATGTTTACCATCTTGTGCGTGCTACTTTCAGGCCGGATTCCTACCCATTCGAGTATTGTTCTGTCTATTTCAGACTGGCCGAGTCGTTCCAATTGGGATATTCTCTCCCTCTCTGCCAGCTTAACCCATCTGTTGTGAACTCCCATTTTCTCAAGCCGCTCCGTCGACGTGGATATGGGGAGTCCCAGAGCTCGCTTGACGAATTTCCTCAATATTCTATCTTCTCTATTTCTGCCTTGTTCATGTTTAGGTACAGCGTCGCATAGCAGATCCGACTTATTACATACGCCTGTGATATTTTCAGGAGATTCCTTTCTTTTAGTCCACTTCCCTTTACTGCTACCCTGCTGAATATGCCTACTACTTTGTCTGCATATGTTTCTAATTTCTTTATGGTGTTGATGTTGTTGCCCTTCTTGTTAATAAGCATGCCTAGGATCCCCATTTCCTCGACCTTGGACACTTCCAGGCTTTCCACCACCACGTTAATTTCTACTTCTCTCTTGATCCTGCCGTCGCTATTATATACAAAAAGTTCCGACTTTTGCGGTGAACACGCCAAGCCTCTTTCGGCCGTATACTTCACCTCTACATCTGCTGCCCTTTGCAAACTCCACTCAATTTCCGCGTCGCTTCCGCTATTCATCCAAATGTTTATGTCGTCGGCGTACATGCTGAATTTTATATCAGGGATCTTGTTTAGCATAGCCGGGAGACCTCTCATCGCTATGTTAAATAGGAAAGGGGACAGTATGGCTCCTTGCGGAGTACCTTTGCTGCCCAGCCTTATGCTGGGGGACTCTGCGCCCTGGAACTTGATCACCGCCTTCCTATCTCGGAGGAAGTCCTTGATATACTCGTATGTTCTCTTACCCACGTGTACTTCCTCCAGACTTCTGAGCACAGCCTCGTGTCGGACGTTGTCGAAAGCCTTCGTGAGGTCAAGATCTAGGATCATCTTGGCATCTAATCCTTTCTTGTCTACAATGTCATGTTTTAGTCTGAGCATTACAGCCTGCGTGCTGAGCTTAGGTCTAATCCCACCATCTCGTGCAGCCACATGTGTCCATCTTCCACGTATGATGCATTTGGTTTATAAATAGCTACGAAGATGTTTAAGCTGTATAGAAAAACGCAAAGGTAAGAAACGGCTTTTCAGCTCTACTTGTCTCAGGAAATGCAAAATTGTGCAAAACCTTTTGCACCTAGAGAAAAATTGCTCTAGATGTTTTGAGATTAGATGTCAGTGAACAAAGTTAAGCATTTTTAATAGGGTGTATTGTTTAGTTTATTAGCCACGCTGCTTTGAAAAGTGTATAAAACAGGTAATTGTATATGCAATAACTTTCAAGATATGCATTCTGCTGCGGAGATTTTTTGCACAGTTGGAGGCCTTGTAGAGTTTGCTTTTCACTGTCTGCTTCATTTAGGGTAAAAGTTATTTGTGATCAGTTAGCGTTTTTTGTAAAATGGCTCAAAGAAAATGCTAAACTGTTCAAGTAACAAGCTTTTAGCGGTGCTGAGATTTCGCGTGGAAAAACTTTATACTTCGCTGTCAGAGGATAAGCATCGGTTTTGCTCTACGACCCTCGAGGAATGTGCACGGTCAGGGTGATTGCAGCTACTAATTTTTTCGTGGTTCGTTTGAAGCGCGCGAGCTCATGAAATTTTTTAAGTACAATTAAAATGCTTCATGGCTTGTTTTTTTCTGTTAACGTTTCAGGCTTTTCTTCCTTTATTCAACTGGTAACAATGATCAACTACAAAGTGTACAAAAACAAATAATAGTGAAATAGCAGAGCCACGTGCGATAAATGTAGTATGTAGCGCCATCTATGAAATGTACGTTCAATAAGAATGTCGCAGTTCAGAAAAATTACGAGGGTGGTACTACAAACACCCTGAATCTAAGGCTCCTCTATTTTTTACCTGAATCTACCTGAATCTAAAATCCCTCTGTAGCGAAATTGTAAGATCTTTGCCGCCGTTTCCCTCTCCCGGCGCTTTCCTCCTCACTCCTGTACGCTCCCATCTTCAAAGAGAGAGTGATGGCGGTTTTTCTGGTTTGTCGTTGGCTGCCGGGCCCCCTCACGTTGCCAACACGTCACCAAACGTCATCAGCGCACGCAAAATCTTGTTTTGCTTGTTTTTTATTTTTTCATGCCTCGTCGTGCCGTTCCTGTGGCTTGCGCGCGTGCAGTTTCGTGCGCGCGATGCCGTGCTGCTGCGCGTTTCAGTGTTCAAGTAGAACAAAACGTAGAACAGTAGAGCAGAACGACTGCCGCGCTTCGCTGATTACGAACACGGCACCGGCAAGGTTAATTGAGAGGAAGAAGTTTTCACAGTCTCGCATGTCACTGACGAACCCATCATCGGCCGTCATCGAAACTAAAAATTGCTGAGAACTTTTTCCGCAGTTACAGAGAGGCTCTCCTCAAAAATTCAATCAGCACTGCACAACTGCAGGCCCGGATAAAAGATACCATTTCATTGGTATCTTGCATCCCAGCCTGCCACGATGTTGTAAAAGAGACTGTGAGTGTTTTCGCGAAATTACGGATCCATATCCTTGTCCGAGATGAAGTCTTCAAATGATCTCCAGTGACAGCAGTAAATGCGGTAGCAAAAGCGTAGGCATGCGGGTCGCTGCAGCTCAGATTCGGTGACAGTATGCTTTCGTAATTTCATGTTTTATTAATTTGAAACATTTGTGAAAGTTGTGGTTTTAAAATCTGTTACAATTATTATTTTGCCTGGCGCCTGAATGAATCTCTAAATACTTCAAACTTTCTGGTAACTGCTTGCATCTTTTGAAGATATTCTCGTGCATATCAGAAGCTTATTATCATCGAAATTAAAGTTAGATTGCAGAGTGTGTGAAAAATGTTTGTACGAAAATTATTTGCTTGCGCTTAGTTTTCATATCTTTTCATTTCGTTAAGGGTTCTCAGCATCTTCCATTTGTCTAACAGTGTTTTTCTGTGCGTTTAATTTTTTTGGAGATGTGTGCTTTGAATTAATGTGCCTGCGCCATGTCTTACGACCCTTTTCAAAGCGACCAGGGCTGTGTCAGTAAAATCAAAGATGCTACTTGGTTCCAATGTGCAGCAGTGTTTATCGCTACATTTCTTCTGTATTTGGAACTGCGTATTTTGTATGCCCCACATCTTACGACCTTTAAAGCAAACCAGTATTGTGCCAATAAAATAAGACGCCTGAGTCACTTTGCTGATGAACTGATTTTGCGAAGAAATAAAAGCCACTTTTTGCACCTACACTGCCTCTGATTAGCATCCGTAGGAATATTGCTTCATCGTTTTCTTACAGATGCGATTTGAAAATGAAAGCATAAAACAATCGACGCTTTTGCTAATAGGTTAGCCAGAAGTGATCGGTGTCAGAATTCGCCAGTTTGCCGCTCACGCGCAAAGATGCAGAAGATTTCTGAAGTGGGCACTGGCCCTCATTCAGGGTCATCTATCTGTCGCCCAACACAGATGACACCATAATTGCCTGCTCAGTTTATTTCCCGTTCTTGATGCTTCAGAGTACCCGAGCGCGATGCTGAGTGTAAACATTTCTTGCCGTTTTGAGCGTGTCTTCTCCTTCCTCCTTTGTTGTTGCGAGCAATATGTGCCGCTAAAACCAAACATAACATTTTCCAATTGATTATATATTTACCTGTGCAAAGGAGATTTAAAACAACGCTTTAAAAGGCAGCACAACGAGCCCCGGCCATTCAGTGACCATTGACCCATTCCGCGGCGCCCCTCGAGCGCAGGCGGGTTCAGCGTGCCGTGCGCAGCGTTCCCGCCAGTTGGAGAGTGAAATCAGAGGAGGATTGAGGAGGAAAGCAGCCGAAGGGAGGAGAGTTTCGCTACTTAGGGGTTTTACCTGAATCGGTGGGTATTTATGAGAGGGTATGATGTTTCTACAAAGTTTTCACTCTGCCCTTTCCATCCAGCAAGGGACATAAACACTGGCGGGTCGGGTCGGGTCGAACTGCGGTGCAGGAGTGGTTTGACTGGTCCCGACCCTTCTACAGAAAGCCTGTAAAAGCAGTCAACTTGAGTGGGGGCATAGTGGAACATCTTGCTACGGATTTGTCACGGAGGGGGAAATCCGAACAATGGCTGGGGTATTGTTTGGGTCTCCCCCTCCGTGACGAATCCAGTCTCGCGACTTCCGCGAATAGAACTTTTTTCAATAGGACACCCTTCTTGTGGGCTTCAGGCAAAGTATTATTGACAGGACGCGTTGCCATGAATTTGTGCAACCTTTCAAATGGTAGTTGAGTGTAGCGCTGCTCTTGTCTAGCCTGTGTGGAGACGCGTGAGTCATCTGTGAACATACCCCCCCCACCCCCCTACAATGACAACAGGAAGCTGGCAAACCTGGCCGCATCTTCTCTGTTGAGGTAAGCTGCGGGAGGCCTAGAAAATGCACGCAATTATTGTGCAGCAGTTCGTCGCGTTGATGAAGGGAGGGACGTCGTTTCCTGGAAAAGGGGTATGCAGCGAAGTCCTCCCCCTATTTTCTCATGGCATCCCAGCAAAAATGGTGTCCGAGGAGGCTGCGCGCATGCGCAGTAGCGCTACTTAAAAAAGATCCATTGTCAGTGTGCACTTGCTTGCCTTGTGATGTATTTGTTGCCTCCCATTCAGTGTGTAATACTGTTTGTGTGCCGAGCCCGTCTTCGAACGAAACGTCACCAGCTAAAGCTCTCGCGCGTGCAGCTGAGGTGCGCCCCGGCTACAGCGAACACTGTACCCCGGCGAACGAAACATGCTCCCGGTACAGTACAAGTAGTGGCTTTCGTTACTCGTTTTTAGTTTTTTTTTAGTAACATACAGGATGTATACTTGTGTTTGGCCATAGCCCTCTAGGAGGCTATGGTTTGGCAAAAGCAGGCATTTCGCTGCTCATGGGGCTGCCTCGCACGAGGAGCGAATAACTGCTAGTACACTCAACACGGGGAAACCGATGAACAGAGATGCCTCTTTCCTTCCACAGAAACGACTAAGCAGAATCAGCCATTCAAAGAACAGTGCTGTCATAATTTCAACCTACCAGCTAGATATGCATCCAGACAACGCGAAATCTCTCTACATTCATATAATCGAGTCAGCCTTACGCTGAAAGTGAGGCGTTGAAGTCTTGCGCGTTAGAGGGTTGGTATCATGCAATCCCTCGAAGGAAAAAGTAAGCTGATGCTATGGAAATTATCGAATGAGGAGAAGAGGTTACGTGCCGCATAAATTGGTTGCATGAGATAAAGATTTTACGAGCTCCCAGCAAAGAAAAAAAGTGGTAAAAAAAATACTAAAATTCTGCTTAGCTCTGCAAACTCATTAGAAAATGCATCGGATGCTAAACTGTAGTTTATTTACTAGTATCAGCCCAAGTACATTGCTGTTTATTTTCCACATCTTAGGCAGGAATGGAGAAAGAAATGTTACAAAAATGTGAATAAATTTGACTTTGCCGCCGCAGTTTCGTTCAATTATCATCAGCTACTCATGCCCTTAGTTCAGCCGAGGGAGGAACAACAACAACGACAAAAAAAAAAAATGGTTGGCAGGGCCGTAGCAGCTAAATGACCCGACCTCGGTCTTCTGTGCTAAACGTTTCTTCGGCACGTCCCATTTCTTTTGGACGAATTTGTTTATTTTATTTGCGCGATGTTTTCGCTAAACTTGCTCTTTTCATTGTTTCCCTGAGTGACAAAGAGACGTTAGCGGTCGGAACGGTCCTGTGTACTTCACCATGCCCGTCATATTCCGTGAGGCTGGAAACAGCGACATGGGTCTCGGGGACTCTGCAGCAACCTTTTGGGTCGGAAAACATCAGAATGGTCGTTTTTAGGCTTTTCACATCACGAGCGCAGAGGTGGTGTCATAGCTTTTGTTCCTGCTTTTTTGTCGTTTCTACTGTATTTTTTTTATTATTATTTTTCCTTCGAAGCCTGGCTGGTAGCGCTTGTGCCCCATTCCACTGCTTCTGTTTTCTCTACACCAGTACCAGTGGAGGAGGGAATGTGCTGGCCACTCGTGTCTCATGTTCGCCGGCTACAGTTTGTTACTACAGAAACTACGCCTCTCGTGAAGCATTTGTCCTCGCCCTCAAACTATATCTTTCCCAGCCTCTCCCTCACCTCACCGCCTCTGCTTTCCTTCATCCTCCCCCTCACTAATTTTTTAGTGCTGATTCTCCCACACCTCACCGAGTCAAATCCTCATAAGGTGAATGTGCGGACCCCCTCATGAGGATGCCCATGTATATTAGAGTCAAGCCAATGTGATTTGATTGTGAACCTCTAAACGATCGTGACTAGGGGGCGCCGCGGTCCAAGGTTCGTGACGGAGCTAGGAGCGCTCGAAATTCGCATTTGACCTCTCTGAAGGCGTGGTGGAAATCTACTCTCGTGGCGATATTTGACGAGTTTAGGTAATGGAGAGAAAGCATGGCTATTATGATCAGGGTGGGTGTTCTTGCGAGTTGGTTCGTCGTCAAAGAAATACAGCGCTTTTTAGACATGGACAAAAAAAAAGAGAGTGGGCAGCACGTGCGCCAACTTTCAACTCAGTTTTGTTCAATGCATTATAGGATTTTATACACTGTATGAGCGTAGACAAAACATGATACCAGCATGCTATCGCGACGCACGTTACCACATAATCGCACAAATTATTTTCCCAAGAACTCAATCTCCTTCGTCGAGAGTGATATCAACGAAGGAGATTACACATTATTTTTTCAGCTCTCATTTTTTTGGCTTATACAATCTCGCCTATCAGTTTTTCTTTATTTCTGCTTATGAGTAGCTTGCAGTCTGAAGATGGGGTGGCATCCAGATAGTGACCGACAATATTACCTCTCTTGTTCTCAACTTTTTTGTTGTGTTCACAAAATCTCTCATTTAGGCACCTCCCGGTCTGTATACGTTAGCACAAAACGACGGTAAGGAATACAAAACGCCCTTCGCACACTGTACAAGGTATTTATTGAGCTTTTTTGTGCATCCTTGTTTCTTGAGAGCCAACGAATCAGTCATCCTACACAGTTTCGCTAGTTTATCAGTAGCTGAAAACATAACGTGTACATCTGCTCGCTGACCAATTTTTTTTTCTTTTCTTTCAGATTGTGCGATATCCGGCAAGATAGGGTAGTACGGATTTTTTCGCGCTTTTCTGCTTGACTTTGAACTGGCAACTTTTTCGTGACGAGTAGTGTTTCTGCCGCTTCAGACTGCAAACTCATAAGCAGAAATAAAGAACAACTGACAAGCGGGATTGTAGAAGACAGAAAAATAAGAGAACTCAAAGAATGTGTAGCGATCCTTCGATATCACTCTCGACAAAGGAGATGGAGTTCTTGGGAAAAGAGAACCCCCCCTAATGTTATTTTTTGCTACTAACTAAAAATAAGCAAGGGTGACTGTTGACTGAAGTTCAGCTAATTATAGCTATATTATCATATTTGTAATAATGTTTGATAAAGGAAATTTCTGTTGTTGGCAAGAGCTGGCAGTTTACACTCCAGTCAAGGAGTGTTCCGGTCCCTACTATATCTATGGCATCAACAATAGGGAGCTTTAGAATATGGGGACTCTACCGCTCAGTGGCATATAATAGCGCGGCAACAAAGCGCACGCGCCGAGTGCTGTGATGAACAGGCGAGGGGTGTGGTAGTTACATTGGGCCTGCGCACTTGCGCCCTGCTATTACTCTATCCCCCTTACAGATAGGGTCCTCGTATTCTAAAGCCCCCTAATGATCACTTGATTGCACAGCGCTAAAGACGATGATCAAAAGAACACAAGACAGGCGCCGACTTCAACTACGGTTCATTGAGGAAGCCTGCAGAAATATATGCCATTCGCTTTTCCTTTTCACTGGTACTAAAATTGCACTGTGTAATCATGTTGACACCCTGTTTTATTTTTATTCAGTCAAGCTAGTCTACTGCAGTCCAGCCCAACCCCCTCACATTCGGCGGGTAGGAGCAATCGGGTTCGTGGCTCTACAGCGGAAACTATACTTCGTCTCACAAGATATCTGCAGCACTGCGAAAAGCAGAGGAGGGTTCCTATGTGCCTGTCGCCAATGCGCACTATATTAGAGAATTGTGCTCCTACTGTCACCCCCCCCCCCCTCAATTTAGGGGGCGAGAGGCGCGTAGGAGCACAATTGCCTATTGTAGTGCGCGTGATCCTGATTGTACCTGGATGCCTCTGCCTTTGGCAGTGCTGCAAACATCTTGTGAGACGAAGTATAGGCAGTAGAGGGAAGGTCCCGTCGTTGGTGCGAGTATTGTTCGAAGTAGCGGTGCGGTGGGGTGAAGAAGGAGTTGAATGAGGCAGCCCCTGCTGCGGGACAAAAGCCCTCCCCTTCTGTGCCTGGAGGCCGCTGTGGAGCCACAAAAATCTTTGAAAGCCCGCGTATCAACAAAAGAAAAGCCTTCAGGCAGCGCAGGCCAAGAGGGCTGGGTACTCAATTCCTTAGTCATGGATTAGTGGCGTAGCCTGGTGGCAGAATCTGAACTACTCTCAAGATGGCGACCGTGGAACCGCCACCTTAAGTAAGTTCTTGTTCCATTTTTG
Organism: Amblyomma maculatum; assembly: GCF_055883805.1. Lineage (NCBI taxonomy): Eukaryota > Metazoa > Arthropoda > Arachnida > Ixodida > Ixodidae > Amblyomma > Amblyomma maculatum. The sequence continues at coordinate 16,740,993 of NW_028146738.1, forward strand.
AGATTTCAGTCTCTTCTCGAGCCTTTCCTTCTCCTTCCACATGCTCATTAGTTTGCTGTCCATTATCTCCGGTGCATCTTGCCCTTCGGCTAACGCTTCCGCGTCCCTGGCATCTTCCCTCAGCTGTTTTGCCCATTCTCCTATGTCTTCAATTTCCTTAATTTTGTGGCTTCTGCGAATCGCCCGGAATTTGTCTCACTCCACAATTCTCGCCTGTTTGAGTTTCCTCAGCTTGACCCCTCCCAGCTTCGTGGCTACAATGAAGTGGTCATTACCCAGTTTTTCCATGGTGTTTACCCATTCTATTCTGCCAGTATCTTTACTGAAGGAGAGGTTCGGCGTGGTGTCTCTGCTTACACTGCCACCTACTCTATAGTAGGCGCACACGGGTCGGTATGCAAGGTTAGTCCGAGGTTTTGGGACTCCTCAAGGATAAGTCTACCCTTCGGATCTTGCCCTGCGTACCCCCATTCCTGGTGTGCCCCCACGATCACCAACGGGCTTGGCCCGGCCAGTTTGATGGCTTTTCTAAATATCGTTCCGAATTTCATTTTCTTCTGCCTTGAGTTGCTGTAGATATTAAGCAGAAATATGCCTTTTGTTCTCTTGCGTCCCGTGATCACTTCTATCTTAACCGCTTCTATGTCTCACGTGCTCACGTTGTGCTCTAGTGTTGCTATATTCCTTTTGACCAGCGTGGTCACTGCATTTTTCACCCCTATCGCTACAGAACCTTTGGTATCCGGCCAGTTTGACCCGATTGCCTCCGGTTTCCTGCAGCGCTATAGCAATTGGTTTGTCCTCTACACGTTCAAGTGCTGCTGTAATAGCGCTCGCTTTCGTTGGTACCCACGGCAATTCCATTGCCAAATGGTGGCGTTCTCTTATGATTTGTGTCCATCATTGTGAAAAACTACGCTGTCCATTTTCACCATCCTCTCGGTGAGGCCGCTTAATGCTGCTAGAATCTGGCCCATTGAAAATGCCTCCTAGAGTGTTTAACCTTATATTCACTTTCTGCATCTGCGTTTCTAACCACTCAATTTTGCTTCCAAATTTACTCGTTAGTTTCCTCTCAAGCGTCACAAAGGGGTCAGTCTCGCCTGCCTTTAGTTTTATCGAAGGGGGTATAGCCACCCCCGTGTCCATTTTTTTCCTCTGCATCTTCTGTCACCGGTTTTGCCTTCGGCGGCTTTTGCGCTACCGCTTGCGTGGGAGGCACTACCGGCCTCGGCTTGGTGTTTACTAATTCTGCTATAATTTTCCTCAACTCCGCAATTTAGGTGCCTTGCCTTTTTATTTCTGCCTCTTGTTTCCCTATTTTCGCTTTCAGCTCTGCATTTTCATTTTTCAGCGCTACTGTTTCTGGGCTAGCCTGGGAGACCTTACTCGTGAAGCTTACTGATTTCTGGATTCCTGCCTTGGGTAGTCCCGGGTCCTCCCTGGAGGGCAGGTTCGGAAACTCCTGATCCTTAAGTTCCGCCCGAGACCGGAATCTCAAGGGCTTCCCGGAGCGACTCCGGTGCCGCGCGCTTCTGCTCATGCAGTGTAAAGTCTGAATACTGCGTCAAAAGGGTGGAAACAGCTGCATGTTACTATACGCATCACCGGGCTGTGTTTACGTCTATACAGAAGTGTAACGGTGCTGATGATGTGGAATCAATGTTTCACCGTGATGATACGCCATGGAATATTTATAAGGTGCAACCGTGAACAACAAGGTAAGTCACAACTACGCTAAGGAACCACAAGCTAAGCCATGGCATCGCCGAAGCTTTTCGCTTCTGATATCCAGGCTTTTAACCAAGCTAAGCCACCACCAATTTTTTGTCGTGCTTGTGCTGAACGTGCGGCGCAGCGTAAGCTATGGCGGCTGCAGGCCTTAAGAATAGGCAGGTTTTTTTGGGGAGTTTTTTTGCGAGAGTTGTCCATTTTTACATTTATAAATCAACGAAAGCACGCGGTCAGCTGCAATCCTGACACCGATTGCTAGCATTGTTCGCTTCAAACTGCATTTGCAGCTATCACGCTTTCCAATGACTTTGTGGCAGTGGACTACACCCGCCCCAAGCGCGGCGTGATAACTCGAACCAGGCTTGTGCATTCAAGTCACCGCAGGCACTCTGCCAAGTTCACTCCCCGCCACCGCAGGATCTTCCAAAAGTATAGTCAAAAGATAAACACGCCGCGATGTTATCGCTGCGCAACATCTTGGCGCGCTGCCAATAAATGAGCTGTGGATGCGACATTTGAAACTGAGGGACGCGCCATCGAATGCTTTTTTGTTTCAAATTCTCAGGGTAATAAGTGGGTTGGGTTCATTATGCGAGTGGGTAAATTACGCGACAGATACGGTATCATTTTTCACGATCGCAAGCGGCGTCTCAAGCCGATTTCTGTATATCGATTTGTCGAACTATTTCGCTATCCCTTTCGAGTTCGACATGTCCAGGTTCGACTTATAGGCTAATGTTACAAAGAACCAGAAGATTGAGTTCTTATTTTATTCAATGAAGTTCTGTCACTTAAGTCGCAGGTACAGTGACATTCGAAATATGATTTCTAGTTCCCTATAGTTGCCGGTAACATTGTTTAGAGTGAAGGTGCCTGAAGCAGCGGATAGCCCATCATCAAAAGAGTCGTTATATGTCATTCATATCGTCCTGCTTTCATGCGCTAGCAATAGGCCCGGGAGTGGAACAGTGTTGACTATTAGTTTTTCTTATACATTGCGTTTTCTCATTTTCATTTAACTTCATCAGTCGCTACAGTCGCCCACCGTAGCCATAGCCATGCGCTGGTGAGGCCATGGCAAAGGAAGCCAATGCAGCTCTTTGCTGGATAATGCCAGCAGTAATCGGCTCCTAAAGTGCTGAACTACTCTCCATGCATAAACCATTTCTACACACAAGCGAAGAATATTCGCACGCGCGAACTGGTTTTTAAGGCAGCGTCACTTGGTGCTGTGTAGACACGCTGCATTTTTGCTTACATTCCATGTCACTACCGATCGCAGCGCCACCTTTGTTTAAAAACATGCCGCTTGTCTATACAATGTCACTTGGCGCTAGTGAACTAGCAGCAATATGTTCTCCAGACGTGTGCCATGGATGTAAGGTGGGCAGCTAGTCCGTGAAGTAGCTCATAATTGTACTAGAGAAAAGTTGTATTTAACCTGGGACCCTATTCTCGACAATTCGCCATTTTGTTCAAATTGTGACGTACGCGTGACGTGTGCAGTAGGATGGTGCCAGGTTACGTAAGCACACAATGGGTTTACGCATTCTGAAGAAAAAGAGAACTAAAGTGACAGAAAAAAGCGCGCTGTCGTCTGCTACTATATATTGGCGCCAATTATAAAAAATGACAGTGCTCCTGCAGGAGCCGATACTCTGCGGCGCATCCGTGATTCGGAAGCCTCGGGTTGCAGTGAGGCGAGTGAAGTATGTTGTAGCGTTGCGGTATTAGTGTGTCATGATATACTTGTGGTCGAACATTCGGCATCAGCTGCGCACGGAAAAGCTGCTCGAGTTTCAGCTGAAGAGCAAGAACGGCAATGAAATATTCACAATGGGTTGGTGCAAAATAGGAGCGGAAAGTAGCATTGCTGTTCATAAGCGCCGATGACCTCTCACGTTCACTTATCAGCGGCTTTTAAATGCAGGAACTAAAACGTGTAAGGACTAGGTCGTAAATAGAAGGAATCGACAAATTTACAAAGTAGCTCCAGCACTGACGAAGAGGCGCCGGCGCAGCCGGTAATGTTCATATATCTGAGGACAACGCTCGCAATCTCAAAGTATCAATTACTGTTGGATACTGGCTGTGCTACCCACCTTTTTCGCAAAAGCCGCGTTATGACGAGCTACCGTCAGGTCACCAAGTGTGATTAAGTTTCTAACATATTGTGTCAGCTTGAGTTGTATAGAGCGCGGAAAGCAGCGCAGAGAGAGAAAAAGAGAGCTGGAGGGAGAAAGAAAAAGAGAGTCTTCGCCCCCCTCCCCCCGCCCCCACACACACACGCTGGGCCTTACACCTAGTCGGTTAAGTTTTTTATGCGCTGGCGTGCGAAAAGTTCTTGCGAAACGCAAAAGATGTCCGAGAAAGAAAAAGAAACAGAAGAACGGAATAGAAAGAAGGTTAATTAGGCGATGCCAAGGCTACCATACACGTGCCGAGGGTATAAACGGAGAATAAGGAAAGAAAGCGAAAGATGACTGAGGAAATTATTGTATGAAGATAGGGCGGCTCCGCGCGCGCGTATTCCTTACTGTCGAAACGGTAAAATGCAAATCAATAAAGGGAGATTGTTGTCAGGCTGTATTAAAAGAAGCAATCAGTACAAAATGTCACTCAACTACATCATATATGATTAGAGCGTACCGTTATAACGTGCTCCGGAGTACTTTTTTTTTTTTCTAAAAAGTAAGCAAATGGTGAGCCTGCATGCATATTAAATGAAAACTTTGTATATGAGACACATCACATGTGGCAAGCAAACATGTGCCATGTACATGGAACATACATTCCTTTATTAAAATAGAAGCTGTGAGTATTTTTGCTTGCTTTTCCCATAGTGGAAAGGCTGTTCAATTCATTAATATTGCAGTGAAAGCATAGTGCAAGGCAAAAAAGGCGGTGTTTAGGGCCGACGTTTAAGAAAGTTTTTCGTGATCCCTCGCTGCCTGTCGCGCGAAGTTCCTGCACAGCCATCGAACCATACGACACCTCAGGTTGTACTCATGAACCGATCAGACAGATAGAAAGCATCGCGGTGCTCTCTGAAATTCATTATGGTTTGGTAGGCGCTGTTCAAGGTGGCGGTTCTACGGTCGCCATCTTGGAAGTAGTTCAGATTCTGCCACCAGGCTACGCCACTAATCCATGACTGAGGAATTGAGTACCCAGCCACTCAGCCCTCTCGACAAGAGCTGCCTGAACGCTTTTCTTGTGTTGCTGCGTGGACTTTCATAGATTTTTGCGGCTCCACAGCAGTGTCCAGGCAGAGAAGGGGAGGATTTTTGTCCCCGTCCTGCGCAGCATGGGCTGCCCCATTGAACTCCCCTCTTCAACCCACCGCACCACTACTTCGAACAATACGCGCCCTGACAATTGGACAAGAGGCTTCCTTCCCTCTCTTGCCTATACTTCGTCTCACAAGATGTTTGCAGCACAGCGAAAAGCAAAGGCACCCCAGCCGGTCCAACCAGGATCACGCGTACAATAGGCAATTGTGCTTCTAAGCGCCTCTCGCCCCCCCAAATTGGCGGGGGTGAGAGTAAGAGCACAATTCTCTATTATAGTGCGCACAGGCGAGAGGCACTTAGGAGCACAATTGAAAGGGCTCCTTTGCCTTTCGCAGTGCTGCAGATATCTTGTGAGACGAAGTATAGTTTCCGCTGTAGAGCCACGAACATTGCTCCTACCCGCCGAGCGTGAGGGGGTTGGACTGGACTGCAGTAGGCCAGCTTGACTAAACACAAATAAAACAGGGTGTCAACATGATTGCACAGTGCAATCTTAGTACGAGTGAAAAGGAAAAGCGAATGGCACTATTTCTGCACACTTCGTCAATGAACCTTAGTTGAAGTCGGCGCCTGTCTTGTGTTCTTTTGATCCTCGTCTTTTGGGCTGTGCAATCGAGTGATCATTAGCGAGCTTTAGAATACGGCGATCCTATCCGTAAGTGGGATAGAGTAATAGCCGAGCGTGCGCACTACAATAGAGAATTGTGCTCCTACTGTCACCCGCGCTATTGCCCTGTCCCCCTAAGCGGTAGGGGTACCACATTCTAAACCTCCCTATTGTTGATGCCATAGATATAGTAAGGATCGGAACACTCCTTGACTGTAGTGGAAGCTGTCAGCTCTTGCGGTCACCAGAAATTTGCTTTATCAAACGTGATTACAAATATGATAATATAGCTATAATTAGCTGTTCGTGCTTGTCCAATCTTGGAAACTAGAGCTGGTAAGTTACAATGTGCAAATAAGTGAATGATTGCCAATTTTTTTCTTTTGAGATGAATCGATATTCCGAAATAGATGTGAAATCCACCAAGAGGCTATGTATCGCGCAGGAGGCCGGCATGTATTCATGTTCTCTTCGGCACTGAGGAGGCGCATTCACACTAAACTATGTGGGAAATGGGGGAAGTGGAGAAGGGGTTGTAAAGGAAGGTTGTCAGAAGAAAGGACCTAACGGGGACAGTTTTTTAGGCGCTTGTGGCGGCCACTTCCCCACTCCTAGTTGGATGCTCCACAGTCTTCATTTTATTTATTCGCTCGCGCGTGCGTGCGTGCGCGTGCGTGTGTGTGTGTGTGTGTGTGTGTGTGTGTGTGTGTGTGCGTGCGTGCGTGCGTGCGTGCGTGCGTGTGTGTGTGTGTGTGTGCAATTAAAGGAACACAGTATTTTCAGGCAATTAAAATAAAATTTTAACAATCAATCCCCTAGAAACATTTTTCTCCTGCAGAATTTCACTCGACACTGAAGTCTGATGTGAAAAGTATCATGCTATGGAAGACGCTGACCTGTCCTGCTGCAGCTTCCCGTGATGATGTATGCGCTTTCTGAACCAATATATTGGGTGGACTACTGTAGCTTGTAGCCTACTTTATTGTACTCATGTTACAGGGCACACACACGTATGCAACAAGTATACTTTAGTGTTGAGCCCGCCTTTTGGCTTCATGTGTTGGTAGTAAATAATTTCGTGATGTGGCACTTGTACATTCACACATTTGCAACATAATAATCAGAGCCCAATTTTTACTCCATGCAAGAGCGCCCATGCTTACCAAATGTTTTCCTGCAAATGCCAAACGATTAGACGCATCGATCAGATCGCGTTCGGTCAGATTTGGCATGTGCTATAATTTGTGAATTTGTCCATACGAATGCAGTACATCGGTTTTGCTTCATGTGGTCAAACGGAAGCACGTTCTTTGTATGCTTCGAAATTCTCACACGCTTCTATGTCACTTTTGCTAACATGATCGGATACCTTTCAGAGCACAGGAAGTCGAGTTGCTTCAAACAAGGTTCAAATATAAAGTCAACAAATTGGGCGTTGAGACGGCGGGTGAGTGGACGCCTGGCTGACACGGTATCTACCTTACTCGAGATAAGGGCCCCATTCTTTTGTAAACGCTCTGCCTGCCGACGGGCTTTTAGAGCGTTAGCTCTGTTGCTCACTTGCGCGAGTGGCGCGTTTTTCTAAGAGTCGTAAACAGAGCCATCACCATAGCAACATCGCCGTCTTCACTGTGCCTGGGCAAACTAGACCGAACGCTCCAAGCCCCCGGCCACAGAGGCAAAGCGCGGTAGCAGGCGATGCTAGGCAAGTATAGCATTATATCAAAATGAACGCCAAACCAGCTTCCCTGCCGAATGCATCAACCCTAGACGCCGTAATGCTTCGGACAATCCGCGGTATATCCCCCCCCAAGAAGCGGAATTAGCTGGGAAGAGGACGGGCCGTCATGCACGTATAAAATAAATAAAATAAGCGCAAATTAAAGCATCAAACGGGAAACCAATTCAGTGTCTTCTCTCATATATATATATATAGGGCCATTGATCAAGTCAAAGTATTTGAAGAAGATATAAACGAATGCTTTTTGTCTGGTTTCTCGAACAAGGAAGCTGTAGGGCTGCCGAAACGATGGTACGTTTTCATGAAACTTTGACTTGGTCAGTGAGCCTGTATATTTTTTTATGCCACCACCTGATCAGACTGCATTTCGTCGAACTCTTGATTACAGTGGTTTCTCTCATTTGAGCTAAGCTCGACATTCGGTTCAGCAGCGTTGAGCCTCATCAATTTTTTTTTTTAATTTTTAGTGAGGGGAATGACGGAAATGCAGTGGCAAAACCCGATTCAACATCACATTTTTGTATTGGAGAAGCTTCACATGGCTGTTTCCTACTTGCCCATTCACCGAAAGCATCCCCGGCAGCTACTGCGGCACCTTTACTATCATCACCGGAACGCAACATTCGGAAAAAAAAAGAAAAATAAAAACATGAATGAAACACTGGTGATTATCTTCGGCTGCCCACTATATCATTTTTTCTCCTTTTCTTTGGAGCCTGCACTGCTTGCGCTATATAGGAACTTCAGTGGGAAGGTTGAAGAGGCATGCTTGTGCATGTTCAGGTTTTCAAGTTGTACTTGGCAGACTGTCGAAACATTTTATCTGTACCAGTAAAGTGGCAGAGGGTACAAGTATTCGTGCAATTTCTCCTAGGGAGACGCTCTTTGAAATTATATTATATTAATTTATGCAGTGTTATAGTTCCGTGCCCTACTATTCATTTTATCGTAGAAAGGGGAAGATATTTTTCTTTCTTGCCACTGGAAAAAAAAAGTCTAAATTCCACATCCGCACAATATATGCTAACACCGCGAACATCTGAAGATAGCTTTGTGGCGGAGCTAAGACGAGGAATAACCAGCTCCGACAGCGTTCGGGTTCGAAATGTCTTTTTTTTTTCGCTGCTTGCACTGAGACGCTTAGTGCCAAATTCTTCTTTGTCCAGCGCCGAGCCGTTGTTTGTGATAAAAGCGCGGCGCGAGGGGCGCTACAAGACTACAAAACAAAACCAGAAAAAAAAATTTTCAATATCTCCGCCACGATTATATCTTGCTGAGTAAGTAGAGTAAGTAAGTAGCACGAGAGCCTTAGCTGGCAACGTTTCGGCACACAAACAGTATGACACACTTAATTCGAGGCGATAAATAAATCTCAAAGCAAGCAAGTGTACATTTGTCAAGGGACCATTTTCAAGTAGCGCTACTGCGCATGCGCGAAGCACCTGAGTGCGCGAAGCACCTGCACCTCAGTTCGACCCGACCACTCGACCCGACTCGCCAGTGTTTACCTCTCTCGCCCGATGGAAAGGAAAGGGCAGAGGGAAAACGTTGTAGGAGCACAATACCCTCTCGTAAATACCCCTGGATTCAGGGTGTTTGTGGCGCCATCCTCGCAATTTTTCTGAACTGCGGAATTTTAGTGCACATGAAATTTCATAGATGGCGCTACCTACTACGTTTATCACACGTGGCTCTATTATTTTACTATTATTTGCTTTTTGTACACTTTGTAGTTGATAATTGTTACCGGTTGAATAAGGGAACGAAAGCCCGAACCTTTAGGTTATATTCGCCAGAAACAAACAAGCCATGGAGCATTTCAATCATGCTTAAAATATTTCATGATCTCGCGCGCTTCAAGTGAACCACGAAAAAATTTGCTGAAATCATCCTGACAGTGCACATTCCTCGAGAGTCGTAGAGCAAAACCGATGCTTATCCTCTGACAGCGAGGTGTAAAGTTTTTCCACGCGAAATTTCAGCACAGATAAAAGCTTATTACTTGAACAGTTTAGCATATACTTTTACCCTTTTTGCAAAAAACGCAGTTTGATCACATATAACTTTTACACTAAATGAAGCAGACAGATGATATTTTCAGGAAAAAGCGAACTATGTACGACCTCCAACTGCGCAAAAAATCTCCACAGCAGAATGCGTATCTTGAAAGTTATTGTATGTGTAATTACCTGTTTTATACACTTTTCACAGGCGCGTGGCTAATAAACTATGCGATACACAGTAATAAAAATGCTTAACTTTGTTCATTGACATCTAATATCAAAACACCTCAAACGATCTTTTCCTAGGTGCAAAAGATTTTGCACAATTTTGTTTTTCCCGAGACAAGTAGAGCTGAAAAGCCGTTTCTTACCTTTGTGTTTTCCTTTACAGCTTAAACATCGGTACAGCTATTTATAAATCAAATGCACCATTAGAAAGGAGAGGAAATAAACTTTACAAATATATTAAAGTGATATTTATAAACTAAACTAGTGAGGCGCAGTAGGCGTATGAATATCGCTAAAAATGTCGTCTCTTCACCACTGGAGTGGGACCGCCACCTTAAGGTGGCGGTTCTACGGTCGCCATGTTGGAAGTAGTTCAGATTCTGCCACCAGACTACGCCACTAATCTATGACTGAGAATTGAGTACCCAGCCACCCAGCCCTCTCGACTTGAACTGCCTGAACGCTTTTCTTGTGTTGCTGCGTGGACTTTCAAAGGTTTTTGCGGCTCCACAGCAGTGTCCAGGCAGAGAAGGGGAGGGATTTTGTCCCTGTCCTGCGCAGCATGGGCTGCCCCATTGAACTCCCCTCTTCACCCCACCGCACCACTACTTCGAACAATACGCGCCCTGATTATTGGACAAGAGCCTTCCCTCTCTTGCCTATACTTCGTCTCACAAGATGTTTGCAGCACAGCGAAAGGCAGAGGCACCCCAGCCGGTCCAACCAGGATCACGCGTACAATAGGCAATTGTGCTTCTAAGCGCCTCTTGCCCCCCCCCCCCCCCCCCCCCCCCCAAATTGGCGGGGGTGACAGTAGGAGCACAATTCTCTATTATAGTGCGCACAGGCGAGAGGCACTTAGGAGCACAATTGAAAGGGCTCCTCAGCCTTTCGCAGTGCTGCAGATATCTTGTGAGACGAAGTATAGTTTCTGCTGTAGAGCCACGAACATTGCTCCTACCCGCCGAGCGTGAGGGGGTTGGACTGGACTGCAGTAGGCTAGCCTGACTGAACACAAATAAAACAGGTTGTCAACATGATTGCACAGTGGAATCTTAGTACGAGTGAAAGGGAAAAGCGAATGGCATTATTTCTGCACACTTCGTCAATGAACCTTAGTTGAAGTCGGCGCCTGTCTTGTGTTCTTTTGATCCTCGTCTTTTGGGCTGTGCAATCGAGTGATCATTAGCGAGCTTTAGAATACGGCGACCCTATCCGTAAGTGGGATAGACTAATAGCGGAGCGTGCGCACTATAATAGAGAATTGTGCTCCTACTGTCACCCGCGCTATTGCCTTGTCCCCCTAAGCGGTAGGGGTACCATATTCTGAACCTCCCTATTGTTGATGCCATAGATATAGTAAGGATCGGAACACTCCTTGACTGTAGTGGAAGCTGTCAGTTCTTGCGGTCACCAGAAATTTGCTTTATCAAACGTGATTACAGATATGATAACGTAGCTATAATTAGCTGAACTTCAGTCAACAGTCGCCCTTGTTTATTTTTTGTTCGTGCTTGTCCAATCTTGGAAACTAGAGCTGGTAAATTACAATGTGCAAATAAGTGAATGATTGCCATTTTTTTTTCCTTTTGAGATGAATCGATATTCCGAAATAGATGTGAAATCCACCAAGAGGGTATTTATCGCGCAGGAGGCCGGAATGTATTCATGTTCTCTTCGGCACTGAGGAGGCGCATTCACACTAAACTATGTGGGATATGGGGGAAGGGGAGATGGGGTTGTAAAGGAAGGTTGCCAGAAGAAAGGACCTAACGGGGACAGTTTTGTAGGCGCTTATGGCGGCCACTTCCCCACTCCCAGTTGGATGCTCCACAGTCTTCATTTTATTTATGCGCTCGCGCGCGTGCGTGCGTGTGTGCGTGTGTGCGTGCGTGCGTACGTGTGTGTGTGAGTGTGTGTTTGTGTGTGTGTGCAATTAAAGGAACACAGTATTTTCAGGCAATTAGAATAAAATTTTAACAGTCAATCTGATAGAAACATTTTTCTCCTGCAGAATTTCACTCGACACTGAAATCTGATGTGAAAAGTAGCATGCTATGAAAGACGCTGACCTGTCCTGCTGCAGCTTCCCGTGATGATGCATGCGCTTTCTGAATCAATATATTGGGTGGACTACCGTAACTTGTAGCCTACTTTATTGTACTCATTTCTCAGGGCACACACACGTATGCAACAAGTATACTTTAGTGTTGAGCCCGCCTTTTGGCTTCATGTGTTGGTAGTAAATAATTTCGTGATGTGGCACTTGTACATTCACACATTTGCAACATAATAATCAGAGCCCAATTTTTACTCCATGCAAGAGCGCCCATGCTTACCAAATGTTTTCCTGCAAATGCCAAACGATTAGACGCATCGATCAGATTGCCTTCGGTCAGATTTGGCATGTGCTATAATTTGTGAATTTTTCCATACCAATGCAGTACAGTGGTTTTGCTTCATGTGGTCAAACGGAAGCACGTTCTTTGTATGCTTCGAAATTCTCACATGCTTCTGTCACTTTGCTAACATGATCGGATTCCTTTCAGAGCACAGGAAGTCGAGTTGCTTCAAAACAAGGTTCAAATATAAAGTCAACAAGTTGGGCTTTGAGACGGCGGGTGAGTGGACGCCTGGGTGACACGGTATCTACCTTACTCGAGATAAGCGCCCCATTCTTTTGGAAGCGCTCTGCCTGCCGACGGGCTTTTAGAGCGTTAGCTTTGTTGTTCACTTGCGCGAGTGGCGCGTTTTTCTAAGAATCGTAAACAGTGCCATCACCATAGCAACATCGCCGTCTTCACTGTGCCTGGGCAAACTAGACCGAACGATCCACGCCCCCGGCCGCAGCGGCAAAGCGCGGTAGCGGGCGATGCTAGGCAGGTATAGAATTATAGCAAAATGAACGCCGAACCAGCTTTCCTGCCGAATGCATCAACGGTTTACCCTAGACGGTGTAATGCTTCGGACAATCCGCGGTATATCCCCCTTCACGAAGCGGAATTAGCTGGGAAGAGGACGGGACATCATGCACGTATAAAATAAATAAAATAAGCGCAAATAAAAGCATCAAACAGGAAACCAATTCAGTGTTTTCTCTCATAAAAAAAAATATATATATATATAGGGCCACTGATCAAGTCAACGTAGTTGAAGAAGATATAAACGAATGCTTTTTGTCTGGTTTCTCCATTGTGAACAACGAAGCTGTAGGGCTGTCGAAACGATAGTACGTTTTCATGAAACTTTGACTTGGCCAGTGAGCCTGTATATTTTTTTATGCCACCACCTGATCAGACTGCATTTCGTCGAACTCTTGATTACAGTGGTTTCTCTCATTTGAGCTAAGCTCGACATTCGGTTCAGAAGCGTTGAGCCTCATCATTGTTTTTTTTTTTTTTTTAATTTTTAGAGAGGGGAATGACGGAAATGCAGTGGCAAAACCCGATTCAACATCACATTTTTGTATTGGAGAAGCTTCACATGGCTGTTTCCTACTTGCCCATTCACCGAAAACATCCCCGGCAGCTACTGCGGCACCTTTACTATCATCACCGGAACGCAACATTCGGAAAAAAAAAAAAACATGACTGAAACGCTGGTGATTATCTTCGGCTGCCCACTATATCATTTTTTCTCCTTTTCTTTGGAGCCTGCACTGCTTGCGCTATATAGGAACTTCAGTGGGAAGGTTGAAGAGGCATGCTTGTGCATGTTCAGGTTTTCAAGTTGTACTTGGCAGACTGTCGAAACATTTTATCTGTACCAGTAAAGTGGCAGGGGGTACAAGTATTCGTGCAATTTCTCCTAGGGAGACGCTCTTTGAAATTATATTATATTAATTTATGCAGTGTTATAGTTCCGTGCCCTACTATTCATTTTATCGTAGAAAGGGGAAGATATTTTTTCTTCTTGCCACTGAAAAAATAAAAAAGAGTCTAAATTCCACATCCTCACAATATATGCTAACACCGCGAACATCTGAAGATAGCTTTGTGGCGGAGCTAAGACGAGGAATAACCAGCTCCGACAGCGTTCGGGTTCGAACTGTTTTTTTTTTCGCTGCTTGCACTGAGACGCTTAGTGCCAAATTCTTCTTTGTCCAGCGCCGTGCCGTTGTTTGTGATAATAGCGCGGCGTGAGGGGCGCCCCTACTAGACTACAAAACAAAACCGGAAAAAAAAATTTCGATGTCTCCGCCACGATTATATCTTGCTGAGTAAGTAGAGTAAGTAGAGCGAGAGCCTTAGCTGGCAACGTTTCGGCACACAAACAGTATGACACACTTAATTCGAGGCGATAAATAAATCTCAAAGCAAGCAAGTGTACATTTGTCAAGGGACCATTTTCAAGTAGCGCTACTGCGCATGCGCGAAGCACCTGCACCTAAGTTCGACCCAATCACTCGACCCGACTCGCCAGTGCTTACCTCTCTCGTCCGATGGAAAGGAAAGGGCAGAGGGAATACGTTGTAGAAGCACAATACCCTGTCGTAAATACCCCTCGATTCAGGGTGTTTGTGGCGCCATCCTCGTAATTTTTCTGAACTGCGATGTCTTAGTGCACATGAAATTTCATAGATGGCGCTACCTACTACGTTTATCACACGTGGCTCTGTTATTGCACTATTATTTGTTTTTTGTACACTTTGTAGTTGATAATTGTTACCGGTTGAATAAAGGAACGAAAGCCCGAACCTTTAAGTTATATTCGCCAGAAACAAACAAGCCATGGAGCATTTCAATCATGCTTAAAATATTTCATGAAGAGCTCGCGCGCTTCAAGTGAACCACGAAAAAATTAGCTGATATCATCCTGACCGTGCACATTCCTCGAGAGTCGTAGAACAAAACCGATGCTTATCCTCTGACAGCGAGGTGTAAAGTTTTTCCACGCGAAATTTCAGCACAGATAAAAGCTTATTACTTGAACAGTTTAGCATTTACTTTTAGCCATTTTGCAAAAAACGCAAAGTTTGATCAAAAATAACTTTTACACTAAATGAAGCAGACAGATGATATTTTCAGGAAAAAACGAACTATGTACGACCTCCAATTGGTCAAAAAATCTCTGCAGCAGAATGCGTATCTTGAAAGTTATTGTATGTATAATTACCTGTTTTATACACTTTTCACAGGCGCCTGGCTAATAAACTATGCGATACACAATAATAAAATGCTTAACTTTGTTCATTAATATCTAATCTCAAAACATCTCGAACGGTGTTTTCCTAGGTAGAAAAGATTTTGCACAATTTTGCTTTTCCCGAGACAAGTAGAACTGAAAAGCCGTTTCTTACCTTTGTGTTTTCCTTTACAGCTTAAACATCGTTGCAGCTATTTATAAACCAAATGCACCATTAGAAAGGAGAGGAAATAAACTTTACAAATATATTAAAGTCACATTTATAAACTAAACTAGTGAGGCGCAGTAGGCGTATGAATATCGCCAAAAATGTCGTCTCTTCACCGCTGGAGTGGGACCTCCACCTTGATACAGCGACGAAGAGAAGAAAACACGGGACTGGTGGCTTTATTTCTCTTCTTTTCTTTGTATCTGTGTTAAAGAGCGCCCACGAAACCATCATGACAACCTACAACTCGCCCAACTTCCCCTTCTGTTGCTCTCTGAAATGCCTTGTCTCGCGCAGATCAACCGCTTGGTTTGCGGGCCGCACTGCTGCGCTTGGCATCGATGGCGCGGATCGATGGTTTCTCTATGAGAGATAAGCATTTGCAACGGGAGGTTAGCTACGACCCTCGTGCGGCTGTAAATTTGCGTCATCGTTTTTAATCCGCTAAAAGATGACGCAGCTGGAAAGTTCCCTTATGTCGTCGTTTCAGTGCTTTCTGCAATTGCAACAAGATGTGTCAGCTTACTTCATAACCCACCAAACTCTACCAAACTGCGGTGAGCTAATAACCGCCTCCACTGCACGTCGAATTCGCCATGTTTTTTTTCGCGGCCGCCTCAAGTGGTTCAAACTGCGGCGCCCAACTTTAGTTATTTACAGCAATGGCAGAACATCCTTTGCGTAATGAAACGTCGTTTTGACGTCATCAATAAATGTTTATGCATGACGTATTTCCCGCCACATAACATCAGCCAATCACATTTCAGGAGTTGGCTCTTGATAGGGGGCGGTTCATTTCACCCCATTCGTAATACAAGCGAAAGTGCTTCCCTTTCTATAATATATACTTCTGTTTTCCCTGCAAGTAAACCTGCTACCCAGTTTTACTTGCTTCTGTGACATTTTTGGTGGAGTTTTCGGGTACATCCCATGTACGAAGAACCTGTGGGTGCTTCCTGCGCCCATCTAAAGACCGTGGACACGACACCTGTGCACAAGGCTAGCCGACGGTTGAGAGGCTTAGCTCCCGAGTGTGGTCCCCTTGTTTCCCCACCGCGAACCACGATGACTACAGCGGCAAGCCTGACTATTCAGCTTCCCGTGAGTTCCCAGCCACTGATCTGACATGCTCCACGTATGCCTACGCCGTTCCATGGCGACAAGTTTGAAGACGTTGAGGACTGGTTGACCAATTAGGACCGGGTCGCTGTGTTTAATGCGTGGGACGAGGAGTGGAAGTTGCGGAATGTTTATTTCGTTCTAGAGGATGCCGCCAATATATGGTTCGAAAACCACGAGGCTACCATTACCACCTGACAGGATTTCCGGCGGCAGCTGCTCAGAACATTTGGCAATGATGCAAGAAAAGAGATGGCTGAACTCGCTCTACAGTCCTGTGCACAGCGGCCTAATGAGAGCGTCGCCATGCTTGTCGAATGACCCGGCTTTTCAACCGGGCGGATCCGTCCATATCGGAGGCAAAGAAGGTGCGCCACCTTATGCGAGGCGTCAAGGAGCAGCTGTTTGTTGGCCTCGTACGTGACCCTCCATGTACTGTCGCTGATTTCACGAAGGAAGTGACAAGCATCGAGCGTGCTCTGAATCAGCGATTTGTGCATTTTGATCGCTCTTCGAACATCGCTGCTGTGGACTCCCGCTTGCCGATGGCCGGAAATGACAGTGAAGCCCTTCGTGAACTCATCCGAAGCATTGTGAGCGAAGAGTTGTTAAAGCTGCCCTCTCTAGAGCAACACCCGCGTGTTGGGGGCATCTCGAATGTTGTGCGCGAAGAGCTCCGCCAAGCAGTGCCATCAGTATCATCGCCCCAGCCGCCTGCGCCGTATATCATGACGTAAAGCGACGGGTTGCGTACCCTTGCGCCAGAACCATCGGCATCCTGCAACCCTGCTCCTCCCGCTCGTCCTGCGCCTCGATATCCAGTTTCGACTGGTGTTCCTGACGCTCGACCATCCGTTCGCAAAGCACACGCGTAGCGCACGACGGACAATCAATCTTTGTGCTTTCACTGCGGCGAAGCCGGTCACATACTTCGCCACTGCCCGTACCGTCGGATGAGCTTGCGCGGATTTTCACCGGATACCCCTCGACCGCGCTATGGCGGATGACCTCAGGACATCGACCAATACCTCAGCGACAACGTCCCACCTGCGTCCCTCCAGCGACGCCAGTCCAGGTCACCATCGCCGCGACAGTTTTCCTCCAGCCACTGTTCTTCCTTCAGGCAGTCCCCAAGTCCGCGCCGGGAAAACTGAAGACGACGACCCTCGGGGGTAGGGCCGCCGTCGATGAACACTACGACCAACATCCTCCGCTCACCGATTCGATCACACAGACTGACCTCCGACCCTTCGCTCCGGCCAACAGTCCGACCACTTTTCGGCGATCGCCGAAGCTTTCCTCCGGCGCCCCCAATCGACGCACCACACGACCAATGAGTCCGACGACCGCCCGACGATCACAGAAGCTGACCTTCGACTCCGACATTCGACGCAACGAACGACCCGTCAGCCCGACGATCCCTGACACGCCGCATTTTGTCGACGGTGAGCTACCTTCCACCGAGATACCGGTCGTCGTTAATAACCACAACATGACTGCCCTTGTAGATACCGGCGCTGACTTTTGCATTATTGGTCACGGCCTTGCTACCATCCTGCGAAAAGTCCCGACTCCTTGGCACGGAGCCCCGATAAGGACAGCCGGAGGGCATGTGGTAACGCCGCTATGAGTGTGCGCCGCTCGCGTCGAGATTAGTCACGTAACTTTGTCGTGTTGCTTCGTTGTGCTAGCAGAGTGCTCCAAGGACCTGATTCTCGGCCTTGATTTTCTTAGAGAAAACGACGCAATCAACGGCGCAATCATCGACCTCCATGACTTCATTGAGACTTTTTCCACTCACCGCGAAATTTCTGACGATTACATACAGCACAGCGACGACTACACAGTCCGGCCAGTTTTCCGAGTCTGCGACGACCATGTCACTCTACCTCCACACACCAGCTTGTTTGTTGCAGTGCAGTGCGACAACCCTCTCGGCCTTCAAGGCCTTGCGGAAACGAACGTAAATTTATTGTTGAGCCTACAAGTCTGCGTCGCTCGGGGGGTCTTTGCCTTGAGAAATAAACGAACTGAACTGCTTTTAACGAACTTTAGCGCCGAATACTGCCATTTACCGCGACGTACAGCCATCGCTTATTTTGACGAAGTAAGTGCGCCCTCCGCCCACTGCGCGCTTTCGCTGGCCAACGAGAACCTTCCCGAGAGCACTGGACATACTGTCCAAACTGACGCGAATCCTGATTTGTATCTTACCCAGAAACGCCGCTTTCAAGCAATTCTGGACACTTACCGTGACTGCTTTGCCATAACTTCCAAAGTGAAACAGACGTCAGTCGTCAAACATCGAATTATAGTTGATCCCACCGAGCGCCCTATCCGCCAACACCCCTACCGAGTATCGGCGAAATAACGAGAGGCTATTCGGGCGCAGGTTGATGAAATGCTCCGCGATGTGACCCAGCCGTCCACAAGGCCGTGGGCCTCACCAGTTGTGCTGGTCGCTAAAAAGGACGGAACACTCAGATTTTGCGTCGACTATAAGATGCTCAACAAAATTACGAAAAAGGACGTCTACCCATTGCCTCGAATCGACGACTCGTCCGACCGACACCGCCACACCCGATACTTTTCATCGCTCGACCTACGCAGTAGGTACTGTCGTGACGCTGGGGCTAAGTCGACCCGGCCTTCACTTGGTAGCGTGCAGAGACTCCGGGTTGATGAAGGATGGAATCTTCGAAGTTGGTAAAATATATACAAGCAGGTTTAATGGCACTTTGAGAAAACTTATTTACATGAAAAAGAAGGGTGTATCAGCAAAATGGCAAGCGTTAAGACTTCATAGCGAGAAGCGTCTGGATGAGCCGTTTACCCAGGGCTCAGAGCCCAATTTTGTGCTCTGCAACGTCTTAAAACACCCGTCCAGCCCCTCTCTGAAGATGCTCACCAACCAGTTCCAGGGCACGCCTTTCAGATATTGGCATCCAATCGAACACATCACTGCACTGATGGTCTGATGCACTGACTGGTCCGGTATTGTTTCGTTGGGCGTGGTCACTTGCTGGCGGGTAGAGCTTAGGAACGGCGAGGAGGTACATTTCTATTCTTCAGCAAAGATCTGATATGGTGGTTCCGGCAAGTGGATTTCCTTCTCAGAAACCCAAGTGCACGTGCGCGCCACATACTGCTCCCAGCATTGTCCCTTTCCGACAATTGCAAATATTTCCTGCATTTCCGGGAATTCCTCTAATGGCCGTATTCGTCATGCTCCTTTCTTGTCCTGTACGTCAGCGGACGTGTCACTCTGTCGTGTCGTTTGGACAATAGGCATACCTCACTTGAAAATAGCGCTTCTCGACGGGAAGGGTGAACAATTGACAAAGCAAAGCAGGCTCACACAAAAAGATTCATGGAAACAGGCTCGCTTAGAGCCCTTGCACCAACAGTACATATCCACAGCACATATCCATGCCCACAGGCGAACAATAGAGCACGCAAGCGCGGACCATGCACGGTCATAACAGCCTACTCCCCCGCCAGAAGAGTCACGGAGTGCAGCAGTGGCAGCTGCTGCATGAAGAGACGACTTAATGGCCTGCACATGAATGCTTGAAGCTCGATGTTGCTGGTCGCGTTGTCTTGATTGTCGTAGGCCAAATTGCTTGAGCTGTCTGAAACTCAACCACATGTCCAAGCAAGCACTCGGCTCCCGTCTGAAGAGACCAGGTGAAAAGAAAACTGTCATCGTTGTCCGAGAAAAGTCCACACTCAAGACGCTCAGGACCCACGTATGCCTAGAAAACCAAACGTGCTGCTTTACATAGTCACATATATACAAGCGCGCGAAAAAAAAGAACCTGAGTATCAATTTGGATACATGGTGAGGAGCACCTCGGACCGCTTAGAAACAGCGGCTAAGTGCGTCCGCATTCCCATTTAACTTCCCCTTTTTGTATGTTATTTCAAAATTGTACTGCTGTAAAATCAAGCTCCACGTCAGAAGGCAACTGTTCTTCAATGTCGCAGTTTGCAGCCAAGCCAGCCAGGGGACAATGGTCCGTCTCTAAGGTGAATTTGGCCCCTCCAAGATAGCACTGCAATTTTTGAATGGCCCATACAATGCAAGCACACTCTTTCTCTGACGCGCAATAAGCCCTCTCTCTAGAGCTCAGTTTTCTGCTCAGGTAGAGCACGGGGTGCTCATTACCGTCGTCATCTCTCTGGCAGAGAACAGTACATAGCCCTCGATCCCTTGCATCACACTGGACCGTGAATTCTGGGTCGTAGTCTGGAGCCCGGGATACCGGACGGCTAATCAGCACAGCCTTCAGGTTTAAAAAGGAGGCTTACCTTTGTTCGTCGCAGACTACATTTGTCGGCTCTGTCCTGCGGAGAGCGTCGGTCAGGGGGCTAGCCAAAGCTGAATAGTTAGGGATGCAGTGATTGTAGTATCCTGTCAGCCTCAGGAATGCCCGAATTTCCGTTTTCGTGCTCGGCCGCGGGTAGTCTGCTACCGCAGAAATCTTAATCTCGCTGGGTTTCCTGAAACCCTGACCTACATTGTGACCCAAATAGTCCACGGTCGCTCTTGCCAGGCAAGTATCCCATTCGCGCTTGTTTTCATAGCACAGTCCCCTCAGGACTCGTTTGAGAACAGAATGCCATCTTTCTACGCTGTTGCTCTGCGGATGGTGGATCGAGCTATGCACTACCTTAATGCCGCATCGCTCGAGAAATGAGGTGGTGAGGACACTTGTGAAAACGCTCCCTGATCACTTTTGACCTCGGAAGGGAATCCAACTCGTGCAAACACTGACAGCAGCGAATCCACTACACTCTCGGACGTCACCGCGCGCAGCGGAACAGCTTCTGGAAACTTTGTGGCTTGGCATAACATAGTGAGGATATAACGGTACCCTGACTCTGTCACAGGAAGTGGCCCATCTACATCTATTACTAACCGGTGAAACGGCTCGGTAATGATTGGTACTAATACCATCGGAGTTTTCCACTTATCTTGTGCCTTTCCAAACCGCTGGCACGTGTCGCATGACCGTACAAAATTTTCCGTGTCCTTAAAACATCCAGGCCAATAGTATTCTTGCAACAGCCTCTGCTTTGTTTTCGTTATTCCAAGGTAACATGACCACGAGCTGCCATGGGAAAGTCGCAGTAAGTCTTCGCGGTACTTTTGGGGAACGACTAATTGGTCCCGCTCTACTCCGCGCTTATTCTTAAATAAGCGATACAGCACTCCCTTTCTCATCTCGAAAGAAATATTCTTTGCTGTCTTAGTGGCGCGGTGGCGCTCCCTTATCTCCTGTATCTTGGGATCATTGGCTTGCTCCATAGCTAAGTCCTCTCGGGTTCCACTTAAAAGTCTCGTGAGATTACTAGACACTGGCGGCAAGAGGTTACTCTCAAGAACGTCCTCATTCCACGTCTCATCAAGCTCACTTTCAAGTTGACTTATCTGAGATGCCTCGCTCTCAAAGTTTTCTGACCCGCTATCTTCCGCATCGACCACTGTTTTAACTGCCGTTTCCTCCGCTGTGGATTTTTCTGGAATGAGCAGTGTAGCTAGTTCTCGCGCCTTTGAACGTGTTAAGGCTTGCACAACTCTGTCTCCGAAAAGGATGCCCCTCTTTCGCAGTAGCATGCCCGATTTGTTGGAAAACAAATACGGATAGCACTTAGGAAGCTTTCCTGAAACGGCAGCCTCGGTTGTTAACTCGCCGAAAGGGCCTTCAATGACCACGTTCGCGATTGGCAAGCACACACTCTGTTCCTCCACTACCTGGCGGATCCATGCACACTGTCCTGTATAGTCGGAAGGCGACACATACGCCGGATGGACAACATCCATCGTTGCGGCCGAATCGCGCAGTACCTTGCAAGGCTTCCCGTTGACTACTAGGTCATGCAGGTAGGGTTCCAAAAGCTGCATATTTTCATCGCAGTCACTGACATACGAGAAAGCAATCTTTTCTTTCCGGCAGTTGACGGCAATGTGACCCTCTTCATTACACCTAAAGCATGTGAGCGGCTTCCTAGCCTCAAGCTTATTCTTTGTGTTCTGCGCGTTGGTCACTTCCCCACTTTTCTCACTGCCGTCCTTTCTAGGGAGTTTGCCTGAAGAAGCCTTCCTTTCTTCGTTTCCAACTCTAGCAAAGTGCCTTTCCTGGCGGTTATTCACACTCAACTTGGGATTGCGGCGCCTATCCACTGCTGGGTTGCTGAATTGTCGGCGCGAAGCATACTCCTCAATGAGTTCGGCAGCTTCAGTTGCCGACTTAATGTCGCCTCGGTCCTGTAACCAATTTCTTTCTTTTTCTGGGAGGCAGTTATAAAACTGCTCCAAAAGAATTCGTTCGACTACAGCGTCGCTATCACTGTAGGAATCTGTGCTCTTTAGCCACTCGCCCAAATTGACTCTTAAATTGTACAGGAATTCAGGGTAACTCTCGTCCCTGGACTTAGTAGCGTTCCGAAAACGTTGTCTGAACGCCTCGGCGCTAAGCCTATACTTTCTCAGAAGGCAAGCTTTGACCTTCTCGTAGTTGTCCGCGTCCTCCTTGCTTAGCCGCGCGACAACCTCCGCTGCCTCGCAGGGCAGAACCGTCAATAATCTCTGAGACCAAGTGTCTCGCTGGAAGGACAGTTTTTCGAAGGTTCGCTCAAAGTTAGCCAGATACAGACCGATATCCCCTGATATCACATATGGCTGCGTGTACTTTGACATTTTGAAATCTGCCTCCTTGTTGAGAAGAAGTACCGCTAGCTGGGGACAATTGCCCGACCTCTTGCTCAACTCTAGTTCTAATTTCCGGAGCTCAATTTCTTGCTCCAGCCTTTTTGCTTCTCTCTCAATTTCACGCCTCTTTTCCTTTTTTTCGCTCTCAAGTTCACGCTCACGCCTCTTTTCCTCTTTTTCCCGCTCTTTCTGCTGTCTGAGTTGCTCCTCCTTTTTTTGTCCGATGAGGTTCCATGCTTCACTGAGCTCCTCATCATCGGTTCCCAAATCAGTGATTGCCTTTATAATCAAGGGTTTTCGTGCCAAACCACTCGTATCAATTCCCAATTCCTCACACAGTAGCAACAGTTCCGGTTTCTGCAGCTTTTGTAGGTCCATGATCGCTCCGAGTGTCGGCTACTTCCAAAACAACTGTGCAAACTACCAAACCTACAGGCGTTTCAACACTCTTTACCAGTTCTAAAATCTAACCCTGTTCTAGAACCTGGTCCACATCAGAAGAAAAGCCAAGCACTCACCCACACATGCGATCGATGCTCCGAGCTGCTCTCTTGTTGGCCGATTGTTCCTCCTGCTTGTTGCTTGCGATGCCACCTCCAATCACCAGATGTTGTGGCTTGTAGATTCAGATCCCACCGCTGGTCACCAGTTGTCGTGACGCTGGGGTTATGTCGACCCGGCCTTCACTTGGTTGCGTGCAGAGACTCCGGGTTGATGAAGGATTGAATCTTCGAAGTTGGTAAAATATATACAAGCAGGTTTAATGGCACTTTGAGAAAACTTATTTACATGAAAAAGAAGGGTATATCAGCAAAATGGCAAGCGTTAAGAGTTCATAGCGAGAAGCGTCTGGATGAGCCGTTTACCCAGGGCTCAGAGCCCAATTTCGTGCTCTGCAACGTCCTTAAAACCTCCTATGTCCAGCCCCTCTCTGAAGATGCTGACCAACCAGTTCCAGGGCACGCCCCTCAGATATCGGCATCCAATCGAACACATCACTGCACTGATGGTCTGATGCACTGACTGGTCCGGTATTGTTTCGTTGGGCGTGGTCACTTGTTGGCGGGTAGAGCTGGGGAACGGCGAGGAGGTACATTTCTATTCTTCAGCAAAGACCCGATATGGTGGATCCGGCAAGTGGATTTCCTTCTCAGAAACCCAAGTGCACGTGCGCGCCACATACTGCTCCCAGCATTATCCCTTTCCGACAATTGCAAATTTTTCCTGCATTCCCGGGAATTCCTCTAATGGCCGTATTCGTCATGCTCCTTTCTTGTCCTGTACGTCAGCGGACGTGTCACTCTGTCGTCTCCTTTGAACAATAGGCATTCCTCACTTGACAATAGCGTTTCTCTACGGGAAGGGTGAACAATTGAACAAAAGCACATCCGGCTATTTCTCACAGAGCGACGTTTCTTTGTATTTTTCTTGACGTTCCCTTGACAGGGCCAATTTGGCATTTGCAGGGTCTCGACAAAGCAAAGCAGGCTCACACAAAAATATTCATGGAAACAGGCTCACTTAGAGCCCTTGCACCAACAGCACATATCCACAGCACATATCCATGCCCACAGGCGAACAATAGTGCGCGCAAGTGCGGACCATGCACGGTCATAACAGTACTGGCAGATCGAAGTCGATGAACGTGATCGAGAGAATACCTCATTCATTACTGCTGACGGACTGTACGAATTTGAGGTGCTTCCCTTCGGTTTGTGTTGTGCTCCTGCAACCTTTCAAGAATGATGGACACTGTCCTAGCCGGCCTGAAATGGCAAACATGTCTCGTCTACCTTGACGACTTTGTCATTTTCTCTGCGACCTACGAGTGGCACCTCAAGCGATTGACAGCCGTGCTAAATGCCATCCGTGTGGCCGGGCTCTCAATAAAACCAGAAAAATGACACTTTACATTCCAACAGCTCAAGTTTCTGGGTCACGTCGTGAGCGCTGAGAGAATTGGCCCTGATCCAGAGAAGACGGCTGCCGTAGCTGCTTTCCCGACCCCCATTGATAAAAGTTCCGTGCGTCAGTTTTTGGGCCTCTACGCATATTATAGGAGATTTGTGCTCGACTTCTCCCGAATAGCGGAACCATTGACTCGTCTAACAAAGGACGACCAGCCTTTCATCTTAGCCGACGAGCAGAAAAAGGGCTTCGAGGAGTTTCGCAAGCGCCTCTAATCAACGCCCGTACTCGGTCACTTGGACGAGGAGGCCGGCACAGAATTGCATACCGACGCCAGTAACGTTGGACGCGGTGCAGTTCTCGTTCAGTGGCAAGATGGCGTTGAGCGGGTGATTGCTTACGCCAGCCGCTTCCTGTCTCGTTCCGTAGCGTATGATTATACTACCGAAAACGAGTGCCTTTCACTTGTGTGGGCAGCAACAAAATTTTCTGCTGTATTTGTATGGTCGGCCGCTCAGAGTGGTCAGCGACCACCACTCACTCTGTTGGTTAGCGAACCTTAAAGATCCTTCAGGCCGGTTAGCCCGCTGGAGTCTTCGCTTACAGGAGTTCGACGTCACTATTGTCTACAAGTCCGGCAAGAAACACAGTGACGCGGACTGTCTATCCCGAGACCTTATCCCGTGTTCTTCAATTGAAACAGATGACTCCGTTTTTCTCGGTGCTCTCACGACGCCAGATCTCGCTCAACAGCAGCGAGACGACACCGAACTGCGGCCCCTCATCGATTACCTCGAGGGAACCGCCTCATCGCCGCCTCGGCTTTTCACGCGTGGCGTGTCATCGTTCTGCTTGCGTGACGGCGTCCTCTACAAGAAAAACTACGCATCCACCGACATTGAGTATCTGCTGGTGGTCCCAACGCCGCT
This sequence comes from Amblyomma maculatum, assembly GCF_055883805.1. Taxonomy (NCBI): domain Eukaryota; kingdom Metazoa; phylum Arthropoda; class Arachnida; order Ixodida; family Ixodidae; genus Amblyomma; species Amblyomma maculatum. The sequence goes on from NW_028146738.1 coordinate 16,766,623, forward strand.
CCGTAGCGACGTTATGCAGGCATGCCACGACGAGCTTTCTGCCGGACATGTCGGTTTTTATCGCACCTTGACACTAGTACGACAAAAGTACTTCTGGCCCAAGCTTGCCGCTATTCTTCAGCGCTATGTTAGGACGTGCCGTGATTGCCAACGTCGAAAGATACTACCTGTCAAGCCGGCCGGCCTGCTGCAGCCTATTGTTCTTCCGCGAGTACACTTTTCACCAAGTCGGTATGGACTTGCTCGGACCATTTCATACGCCATCATTGGGCAGCCGGTACATTATAGTCGCCACTGATTATCTTACCCGCTATTGAGAGACGAAAGCTCTTCTACTGATATTGCTAACTTTTTCATCTTTAATCTAGTCCTTCGTCATGGTGCTCCGGCGATAGTTTTAACTGACAGAGCTTCAGCTCTAACCCAGGAAGTGATGCGGCTCAGTGGCACTTGTCATCGCAGAACAACAGCTTACCATCCTCAGACGAATGGCCTTACTGAGCGACTCAATAAGACCATCGCCGATATGCTTGCTATGTACGCCGACGAAGACCATAAGAACTGGGACCAGATACCACCGTATGCAACATTTGCGTATAGCACCGCAGTCCAGGAAACGACCCGCTTCACACAGTTTCGTTTGGTGTGCGGTCGCGAAGCTGTCACCATGCTGGACGCAATGCTGCTGCCAGATGTCGCCCACCCATCGATTGCTGGTGTTGACCAATTTGTGCAGCATGCCGAGGCGAGGCCGCTCGCCAGATGGCTAGACTGAGAGTCGGACACAGCAAGCAAAAGATGCTCAACGTTATAACCTTCGTCACAGGGAGGTAATTTACAACCCTGGCGATCAGGTTTGGATGTGGACACCTGTTCGTCTGTGAGGTCGCTCCGAGAAGCTTCTGCGCCGTTACTTCGGCCCGTACGAAGTACTGCTCAAACTCAGCGACGTCACTTACGAAGTGATCCCGCAAAGAACTGTTCGCTCATCCCGACGGCAATCACAATCAGAAGTCGTACAAGTCGCCAGGATGAAGCCCTTCTACTCCAGCTAGCTCAAGCTGCATGTGTTTTTTTTTGCTTCCTGTAACTGCTTTATGTGAACGCGGCATCCTCGCCGACCTTTTCAACCGGGAGGGGCAATGCCGCAATGTGATCTCACTGGCGCCGCCATATGGCGAGCTCGGGAGACTGTCACCCGCTCGTCTTCTGCACTCTCGGTGCTCGCTGCCAGTCGGTTCCGTGCCTTCTTTTGCTGGTGCTTTTGCGTAGGTGAAAGTAAATCTGCCTACCCAGTTTTACTTGCTTCTGTGACAGTATATTAAGTTAGGATTTTGCAGACATTTCGATAGTTCGAGTTGCATGCCGTGCCACTCTGTGTAGCATTATCCCAACAGTCTAATCTTTCGCTCTGCAGAAATCGGTTGGCTTCTTGGCCTTCGGCACCTAGCATTGTGAAGCCACGGGATAAACATCGCATGTCTAAGTGTGACCTTCGATCTCCTGTCCTCAATTTCCGCGCTTTATCACTACCGTGCAGTGAAGTCGGCATATCTGAAACCTAGCGCTGTCCCTTGCTTGGCGTGCTTCTCTTTACTGCCAAAGGTTTTGTGGAAGCGAACTGCACCTCATTTTTTTTTCCAATTTATAGTGTACTGGTAACAGGGTGTAGAAGTCTTGCAATAGGCAGTGCCCAGTCCAAACGAATAACTTGTTGTGGCTTAAATGCAGTTCGGCCTACCAGTGGCCGACAAGTGGTGCACTTCTAGCATGCCACCAGGCAGCTAGTTGCGGTAAGAAGTACTTAGGCGAGTGTTAACGCATTCTTTCTTTTAAACTAATCTGCTCCATTTGCAGTATGCTGAATTATTCACATATTAATCCCTTGTTAATCTCATGCACTTTGGTTCAGCTGCATAGTCGGCAGGGTGTCTCCCATCTCAGTAGTGAATTTTTTTTTCACGTTTACTAAGACAGCCAAATTTGCATAGAGCCTTAATAGAACTGGCACCACTTTTACGGCATAATTATGAAATTACACAGCAAGTAATATTTAGTTACCGGGTTGTGCTGTAACAGATTCTCCCCCCCCCCCCCCTTAAATTTTTCTTGCCTTCAGACAGGTAGGGGTGTGCGCGCATGCGTTTTCAGGTAGATATTCTCGCTCCTTGTCTTCTCGCTTCTCATATGCTTGTTAGATTTTATCCCTGCCTTCTCACGTGATCTCATCCATGCAATGATAATGGCTAGGCCACGTGAACGCTTTCAGTTTCAACGGACTCTTCGAAATCCTCACATAGTAAATACTGGAACCAATGTCACACTACGTGAATGCATCTTAAGGTTTTTTCCTTGAACATCCTTAATAAGTGATACCAACCATCGGTGTTGGAGAAAAAATGATAGCCATTGTCAAACAAATTTTATTTGCAACACAGCTCTTAATCTCGTGGCACAGTGTGGCCCTGGCGAGCATGTCTTCGGGATGCGGACCTCTCCGAGGTCCTCCAAATCCTCTGCACGAACGAACAGGGGAAGAAAGCGTGAATCAACCACGATGGAAAGAGATGGCACGCAATGTCCGATAAACTGTCATTGTGTGTACTGACGTGTGTAGATACCGACTGATCAAGCATTTCATTTATACATTTAAATATTTTCTGGTGGGTCATTATGGTGCTGCATGCAAGTGATGATAAACTACCACTTGCAACGCTATTCTACAAGACAAAACGAGCAAAGGCACTCTATTAACATTACGAACATTCGGCGTAAGGGCACTGGTGCCCTGCTATTTGCCTATGTACCTCATCGATAGGATTACCATATTCTAAAGCTTAGTAATAACATTGAGAGTTGGGTACAGCTGAGAACGCCACGATGCCACTGGAAGTGCAGGGACTACCACGACGTTGTGTTAGACCTCTGATGAATAACTTTGATATGACCAGATAGAACCGGCAGGAACAAGTGGAAACAGATGAATACCAATTGGAATGTCTTACAATTACAAAATTACAACTGTATCTCTGGAAGTTCCAACATCTTTTTCATTTCGGAAGTGTACACCGATACCACCCACAACATGTCGCTCGTGCACGTACCTGGTGTAGTTTCTCACCAAGCTCTTTGTTTTGTTTCACATCGTGGTCATGAAATTGATGCGAAAAAGATTGGCAGTGGCGCGAGAGGAGCCCTGTCGCTAAGCCAGCCATTAAATCGCCGTTCATCCTGTCGCCATGTTCTGCCATCTTCTTGCTTGTCACCACGTAACATTTTGGTTGGAGGTGCGGCGTACATCATCCCCATCTTCGTCTTGCAGCATCGACGCCATGCATACGCCGGGACCATCGACTGAGATCTCTGGGATATCGCCGCACAGCTTCGCCCCAGCCCTTCCTGTCTAGACCCGAGCAGCCGCGACCGACCAGCAGCCCGGCCCCAAGCTCGGATCTGAAGATAAGGCGCACACACGAACTGACCGGAGACCAGATCAAAGAACAGACCCGAAGAACCGAATGACACAAACACGCAACCCGCGCCCCGCCCAGCCGCCCGACGCGACCTCGAGCCATAGGTCCCATGGATGCTTTGGTGGCGGATGGCTGAAGAGCTCCAGAGGAGGTGATCACCCAAGCGTTATCGGGGTCATCGTCATCGTGGTGGCAAGCGCATCATTCTCTTCTCTTTTCTTCCTCCTCACCGTCACCTCACTACCAACTTCAATGAACCGATCGGGACGATCACTCGGTGGCCCCGGGAGTGTTGCGAAGACAATTGGCAGGTGCGCGAGAGGAGCCTAATTGCGCAAGGCCAGCCATTAAATCAATGTTCATCCTGTCGCAATGTTGTGCCGTCTTGCTCGTAGAAGGGAGTGCGACCCTTTTCGGAGCAAGCCTATATAGGTTTGAAGCCCGAAGCATTTCACTGGGCATATATTACAGACACGAAATCCCTTCCCGTGTTAGCCCTAGATGTTAAGTCCTACTTTTGTCAACACTTGAAGCACGCAGAATAACCTCTTGGGTGCGACAGCCTTTAGCACATTCATTTTCGTCATACACTAGTTTTTACAAGGTTATTATGATTAGTATGTTCAACTATTCGTTTGCTTGTTGTTCACACACACTCTCTAGCGTGCAGCAGCGTTGTGCTTGTTTCTTCTGTTAACGTGTTTATTCATTGCAGTTATTTAAGAATGCGACCAACTAGCTCAAAACCTCGTTTTACTTAAAAGGACAGAACTCTAGCCAAAATGTGTCATTAGATTATGGTAAAGATGAAAAGACCTTGCCTCATAGTAGACATCGAGCACTACAATATCAAAGAGAGGCTGTACCATTTTAAATTGCCAATGAAAATTACGTAAAAACAATTGAGGCGCTACTAGCGGAGAAACTAATACTTTCTGTAGTACCCCATGTGAATACATGTCAGCAAAATATCAGGTGCACATTACTTTTTTTTCTTCTAGGAGTGCTTGTCATAATTCATTATATTTTGCGTCCCTTCCACTGCGTCCTTAAATAAAAACCACCCTTCCTTTCGCACCTCGAGAGGCATGCTTCGAGGTTTCGCCACTAGATGGCGTTAGTGTTCCGAATTCTGTGAATGAAGCGATGACAGTACCCAGTGAAACTTTCGCCGACGAGGCGTGCGTTATTGTGCCGTAACAACCTTGAGTGTGAAACTGAAAAGGATGTTGCTGCAAGCAAAAAAAAAAAAAAGGCCGAATTACTGCCTGGCGAGTGAAATTTGTTTTCGGTAGGTACGTCTTTTTTGTCGACCACCAGTCGTCATCGCGGTCGCTGCTCATGGTGTCCAGCATCGGACTACATAAAAAAGGGCGCATGCACTGATCGAAAAACTCTCGGTAAAAATTTTCTACCAAAACCATTATGGAATCGAACATTTTAGACATCAATCTTCCTATTGTGTCGAAAAAAAATTTTAGACCCAAATTCCAGTGATGTGTCCCTTTAACATGCACTCCCCCAGCACGAGCCACGTCTGCCAGCGAGGGGAGTGTAACCTGTTACAAGCATCTGTCGAAGCGTGAAAAAAAAAAAGCACAGCGTCCGCACCCGCAGCATGGCGGACGTCCTCCACTGCCTGGCGATCAGCTCGAGGTTGGTCAGGTTGGCCAGGGAGTCCTCGCCGCGGTTCGCAGCCGCCACATGGCGCAGCTGCGGGGGCCGCCCGCCCTCGAGTCCTGCGTGCGCGAGGCGAAAGAGGCCGCACTGGCCGTTCACGCTGCGACCCTTTCGACAATTTTTAAACACATTCACCCGAATGCTGCTTTCCGGACTAATGGTGCAACTGAAAATATATCCAGCCGAAACATATATGGCCAAAATTCATGCGTACTGTGCACACGCCTATCAAACAGTACAACGCGCGTTCATCACTGGTAGCCAGTGCCGCAAAACGCGCTTCACTGCGGTTGGGTGGCTGTGGTGTCGGACTACTGAGTGAGGGACGGAAGCCCAGCTTTAGAGGTGTGGGGGCGATATGCAAAGGCTGGTTAGTTCAGTGTAGCATCACAAAGCGATATCCGCTTTGAGGGACGCGGTACTGAAGGGCTCGTGTACTGGCGGGTACCGTACCAGTGTTCCCCAGCTATGTAGTCGAGCGTCATAACTATTCCGCGGCGGGGTGCATAACGTTCGACAACATTCAAATCGCGCTATAACGTTCAAATCGCGCTAGACTGTACGCTATCGATACATGTGGCGACGAGCCGAGTGGTTAATAAGGGATGTTGTCGAAGTGAGCCTCTGACTTCAGCTAAGCATGCTATTCTGATGAATCAAGTTTTTCGTTTTTCAACGTCTGAGTCGTCCTCACGCTAACAGCAAGAAGGAACAAAGTACCTCTAGTGCAGGGATATGAAATTTTGTACGAAGGTAATGGAAATTAATCCACAGCCCTTCACAACGGCGCCGCCTCCTTTCACTCTACCCTTCCTGGCGCAGTTAGGTAACTAAAAATAGAAACTCTTTATACTCCTCATCTTCCTCCTCCTCCTTTGTACTGTAATTACTGTCACACTCAAAAAGAAAATGCAGCTTTTGCTTCTCGAAGGATCAACCCTGGGTCGAAATTATTCTGCTCTGCTGGGTAGTGAATGGGATAAAACAGAACAGTCATTGAAGTGGGAGCGCCTATCTATGCTCGTCAGGATAGGCGCCCAATCGGCGACGAGCCGAGTGGTTAATAAGGGATGTTGTCGAAGTGAGCCTCTGACTTCAGCTAAGCATGCTATTCTGATGAATCAAGTTTTTCATTTTTCAACGTCTGAGTCGTCCTCACGCTAACAGCAAGAAGGAACAAAGTACCTCTAGTGCAGGGATATGAAATTTTGTACGAAGCCTCCTAATTATTGGAGGTTTACGTTATGCTTGAATCTGCATAAAGGTTAATATCACTGTTCGTTGCAATGCCCGCATAAAAATGGCGGAAGAAGTGCTACCCACTCGGTGCTTCGCTATATATTTGCTGCCTTCGCCACGTGTCATTAAAAAAAACACCCCGATTGTGATATGACGGAGGCAAAATTCTGAAAAAATTCGGGGGACATTACTGAGTTCCGTCTTTAAGATGTGACGCGACATCAATGGATCCTCGTCGGCGTACATGCACTTAGTTGCTCGCTTAATCTTTTCATTTCTGCCTTTGTCATCCCCCACATAACTCACATTCGCAAGCTGCCACATTACGTGAACCACTTCTCCTTAACCAAGGCGTAAGAATGTGCCTGCATGGCCTAGGGCCAGCGTGTCTTAACTCATGATTCAGGGGCCCTGGCCGGGCTGGATTGCAATCTCTTCCCCACTCCAAAGACGAAGCCCGACTTGGCAGCGCCTGTCAAAGTGACGTCACGCAGCCCGATGACCAGTCAGTGCAAGGCCACGTCATCTTCCAAATGCATCTCCGTAACACACCGTGATTTTTCACCCACCTGGGTCCGTGTTCAGAGTTTGCGTTGTTATCGAGGTGTCTCTATCTCACCTGACCTCGAGTCATCTGATCGGCTGAAACGCCGAAACCGGGTATTGCCACTGCGAAATAGAAAGAGGTGGCAACATCATATTCCGGTGGGTCCACCAGTCAGAAGACTCGAGGTCACGCGAGATATCGACACGCCGATAACGACGCAAACTCCGAATACGGGCCGAGGTCGACGCGGGATTGTCGAGTAACGCAACTTTCGCGTTGCTTTTATAGCGTCGGGTAGAGCTGCAGATGTGACTGCCGGATAGGCATACGGCCCAAGAAGGAGGGGATATTTTAGCGCTCTCGACATCACCGAGACAATTATAAACTGTCTAAATATATTATGAACTAAATATTTTATTACGAATAATATTTTATTATTATCAATATTATATTACTATAAATATGAATTGCAATAGGAACTCTGCAGCGTGGAATCGGAGAGCTGTCACCGAGCTCCCAAGAAGGGTTTTTGGAGTGTTCTCCAGGGGCAAATAAGTGCTCACCTTTTGTGCTGGGTGCCCTGCGCGCGTTGGTGCCACTGAAATGAAAAAAAAAGGTGGCTACTTCTTTCTGTTCGGCTTTGCGCAAATTCGAAATGATGCATCATCCGACAAACGCACGTGACAAACGCATGACTGGGTTTTCGAGACGCTGAGGTCGAGTAACGGACGACCCAGCACTCAAAAATTCGACACTTTGGACCACTAAAGTGCGATGAGGCGAAAGCCATTATAGCGCAGTGGATCGTAGCTCTCCAATACGGCAACTCTATCTCCCTCTCTTTCACTCCCACCTTTCTCCCTTCATTTACGGCGTGGTACATGCGTCTGCGGAGAATTGTATCAGATACTGCGCCTTTTCTATGCTGTAAATAAATTTGAAATACCACTGATGCCTGCTGTACTAATGCCTCCTAGACATCTAGGTCTGCTTGTTTTCTCTGTGGTGCGGCGTTCGAGAAAGCGGCAGACGAGAAAGGCACAGAACGGACGCCTGGATCGGACGCCCGGCGGAGTCAGCTTCATATATGCATGAATCGCCTGGTGACGTCATGACCTGTCGTGACTGTACATCGCGTGCCCCTTGTCGAACACAACCAGCATTTCATTGAATGCATCAAAGTTCATCGGCGTTCTATAATTTGTTTACAGGAAAGGAAAGGCGCAGTATCTGCCACTCACGAAATCCCGCTAACATCCTCACGGTAGACAAGGGGAATAGAACGTTGCACTATCCGGGGCGTGGCACACTTGGTAAAGCGCTGGGCAGGGGATCAAAGGGATGAAGGTTCCATTCCTGGGGGAGACAAGGTTTATTTATTTTTAACTATCTCCCTCGAAAGCGTGACACCTCTGTTGACAACCTTCTGTCGACAACGATTTTGCTTTAAAAATTAACTTGCTTGTTTCATAGGAGAAAGAAAAACAAAAAGGGAAGCTAAACCTGTCCACCTCGTCTCTCATCATACCTCTTCAGTTTTTACCCCCTCTCTCAATGCAGAGTTGTTAGCCAAGTAATCATACGAGAGGCCGACCATTGTAAATACATACCTTATACGCTCCAAGCGAGATGTCCGAAGGACGTGGTGGCAACGAACCGCTCGCGGCTACAAGCTGTTCTGGCGTTGCGCGACGCGCAACCTACATGACCCGATACTCGAGCGATTGAGCCTGCCTCGTAACTGTGACATGTGCAAATTGTATCATGGCGTTAACTCAGTGAAAAACCATGTAGTTGTGTAGGCAGGAAGCGACAGCGCAGCTAACCTGTCAGTCTCCAGCAGACTTGAAACGCCGCGTCACGCTGCGTCTGTGCAGAGCCTGGCCCACATAGAGAGTTGTTCGCCCCTGAATTCGCTCCGCGGCCAAGCTGTCGGACTATCAAGCCCGTGCCCATGATGATGAAAGTTTGGCCGCATGTTTTCCATACGCGGAGCGAACTCGCACGTAAACGCCCCGTGCGCGCCAAATAGACAAAACTGCTTTTCCTGGTACGTGTGACTACAGAAAGTAATGTGTTGCAGACAGGCGTGTGAATGCGGCTCTTGCGTTGCCGCGTCACACGATTGCGCAGTTCGTGCTACGTGCTTGATCAATCGTCATTACTCGCGCAATTCAAATTGAGCGCCGTGCGGGGTCGTCAAGCAGGCGTCTCTGGGTGAATGAGTCTGGAGGTGACGAACGCACGTTCGAACTGTGGGGCGTGCGTACGCATTCGGTCCGTAGCGAATGCTGTGAAACTGTGCTCTCTAGTGCTGTACCTGAATTCCCAAGACGAGCCGCCACGAAAATTTTCGAAATTTCACTGTGAGCTTTAATTAGTTGTCTCGAAATATCCACAATCCGCTGTTGAAATTTTCTCGTATACGGAATTCGTTTTGAATGATGTGTGCACTACACTCGCGGCCCAAAAATGAAGAGCAGCTTTTGAATGAAATTTAAAGTTTCTTAGTCACCAACACGAATTCCCGTCGTCGCTAGTGAACAAACGTTTCTTAATGTCGCGGCATCCCTGCCGTCCCACCTGACGACGCTAGCTTCAACGGGACGGTGCTGACGATCAGTGGCGCGGTGTGCGGCGCTATCTTCAAATGAGTCGTCGACGAAACTGTCCAGGCCGTCGTAGTCCGAGTCATCGCTGGAGGCTCCACGCGTTAACCTGCCCGTACCCGAGTCTCCGGGTAGGACGCCGGCGCGGCTCTGAGAGGGTCCTGCTCGGGCTAGGCTTGTGCTTCCCGATCCCGAGCTACGGTTGAACGTGTACCTGTAAGCAAAAACGAAAAGAGGGAGCCAATGCAGGTCCGGTCATAAGTAAACGGAGCACGCTTTTTCGTTCAAATTAAAATTGCACCTTCTGCACTGGAGATAAGAAAACAGGTACGTCCATGGTCAAATTCATTGGCCAAATTCTGTTGCCCTCGTGTGTGTGAGGAGGGGGGGGGGGGGGTCGATATCTGCTTGCTCGAGCGCGTCATCAGTGCCTGCCCATTTATAGCCCGCGCGGTTGCTGCAATCGATGCTAACCTAGGGTGCCTCAATGCGCCGCTGTGAGGGCGAGCCTCGGTTCCGCTTAACTCGCAATGGCTGTTGGTCGTAGTCGATGTGCATCTTTCAGGATATTATTGGAAAATTTAGGAAACGAGCAAAGCCGGCGATACATGTAGTGCACTGAATTTGCGCTCTGAAGAAATAACGCGCATGAACTACAGACACTTTTCAAAGCAACTCGTCATGTGGCAAAGCACGCTCTACGGGAAGTGTAGCTTGACGTCAGAGCGCTGCACTGTCTCGGGCCGGCCCAAAAGCCCAGGTCAGGATATGAACTGTTTTGTGTGGCCCTGGTCGGGCTTGGGCCCTTTACATAAAGGGCCGATATCCGGCTTTTGATTCACTTTTGCAGAGTGAAGCGCACTTGGTGCGTTAGGTGGTGGTGGTTTATTAAAAGGATAAAAAAGTGCGTAAAGGAAAGTTTGGTTTGCCTTATGGGATTTAACGTCCCAAGACGACTTATGCTATGGAGAGACGCCGTTGTGGAGGACTTCGAAAACTTCGACCGCCTGGGGCTATTTAACGTGCACTGACATTGCACAGCACACGAACGCTTTGCTTTTTCGTAGAAGGATGGCGATTTGGGCGAGTTGATAAGGTGCCATCTTGAAAGTATCAGCGCGAAAAGACAAGGACGTGAAAAGGGATAAGACAGACGCTAATTCGCAACTGAAGTTTATTCAGGCAAACAGGAAACATAACGAGAAACCAAGGTGCACCGCAAACCACTCAATTATCAGTTTTAAGGTTGGCGACGAGTCGGGCGCGGGAGCTGACGCTTTGGACCGCGGAGGTAGGGAATCCCGACCGAAAGAGGGGGAGCGGTAAAGAATGGCGACGGCGAGACGTGACTTGTAATGACCATCACAAAAGCAAGCCGGAAAGGGACGCGGGGTTGTTCGGCCGGTCAGCGACAGCGTACATCGACGGACCATCAGGGACAAAAAGGTTCAAGTGGCTCCCGGCCCCGGGTACCCTCAAGGCGGCTGCGCGGACATCTGGTCTGAGAAGTCGAGCGGAGTGAAGCTACGCTTCTCAAATTCATCTCGCCAACGGCGCGCGGCGGCCCTTTTGACACAGGTGTGTCCCAGAACATGAGGCGCCGGCAGACACCGAGCTCCTCTTGTGCCACCATCTACACCGCCACAGCGGTTTCCTCCTCACCACGAAGACTAAACTCTTTCGAGGGGGTGTGTCTGCAAGAGTGACAGTGTGTTAATGTGAGTGGCATTGAAGTGATAACGACACTTCCTCTACGACAAGCCCGCCATTCACCTAGGGAACCTGGGGAACACGAACACTATAAAACTGTGTGCGTGTTCGGGCATAGTTCTTCTCTACTGCTAAATATGTAAATAAACAAAGTCTTCGTCCTTCAACTCCTAACTCCTTCGCTCAGCGGCACTTCTTCCTGGGATGGAGCGGGCGTCGGTGCGGCCGAGGATCTATCCAGCACACCGGTAAACGGACAGCAAAACACGAGTCACTACAATTCTCGAACAGTTCCCTGATCTATAGATAACCCAATTCACTGCATGTTAACGCGATGGACGGCTCACTAGCACATTTGTCACCTATTCGTAAAAGTGTGCCTAGCTTCAATGATTTCCCGGTTGATTTGCGATGGATGAGCAGCCAAAAATGAGCGTACCTGAAAGAAATGAAGAGTAACCAGCGCATTCCTTGAAATCTACTGCCAAATTGGAACATCTACCTATATCTACATCTCGCCTACATGTTATGATGGCCGCCGCGGCCGGGATTCGATCCCACATCCTTGGGCACAGCAGTCAAGCGCCCTAACTATTGCACCACCACGACGGGGAGAGGATAGCGAGGAGAGATACAGGGGAGCGATAGCAAGAAAGGGCACTCTGTGCACTATTTAGAAAATACAAATAGACGAGCTCGCGCGCTAGTGTCTACACACTGAAAAAGGACTGCACCACCGGGCACTGCAATTATTTACGCCGCACGCACATAGCGTACTGTCGCAGATATGCGCTGCAGGGGTGGGGCTCCCGACAGCAGGTGCTGTCCCTCATTAGCAGAGTTGTAACACAAGCCCTTTTAGCTCACCCTCTCTAGTGGCTGCGAAGACGCTTTAACATTTAAACAGTGTCAGCCGTAAAAGATGCAAAAAAATGACCGATTAAAAATCTTGAGAGAACGCAAATTAGTTTCTTAGGGGTGTATGCAACCCTTCATTAAGCTCACTACTCCATGTTACATCTGCGCATCTATGAGAAAACTTCAAAAATCCGATCATGCGAACACGCCTCATTGCAATTTTTTTGTGTGCGTGTTAAAAACTATTCAAGCCTTACAGCGATTTGGGCTTCTTTGTCGGCCAGTTCTTTATTTGTATAGCAGCAGTGTACCTGCTCGGTAAGCAATTTACCGCGTGCGTTACATGGAGAACGGGCTCGGGCCGGGCGCAGGCTGTGCTTCACTCCGAACTTTGTGGGCAGGGTCGCGCTCAGCAGAGCAATAGTTTAACGTGGTGGGCCCGGGCTTGAAACGGCAGGCCTAGGCGGGACTGAAATTGAGGCCCATGGAGTTGCCTGCTTGACGTGCGAGCAGCTTTTGGTGCAACTGTATACCACTTATCGCCACCGCGAACGGCCTCGTGATCATCTGCGTATGAGCAGTGGCGACAGAGAGTGGCGAGAGGCAATGCGAAAGCCGCCAACTTGGAACCGGTAGCGCTCTACGCGGAATGATGTGTTCGGAGAATAACCGCCTCGGGATGCGCTCGCATAACAGCAATATTCTACCGGCTCACATAATTACTTTCTCGTTTTAAGTCATCGTAAATACGACGGTGTTCTGAAGTGTGTAAGCGCTGCAGCATTACAACGCAGCAGAAATTCAGAGCACTTTGCAGTGCTTGTAAGGCTCAAAATTTGAAGTATCATTATTGCATAAACGGAGTCGCAAATGCGGCTCATTCGACCCTGCGCAGTCGGAAGACTTCATTTTTTTAACGTATTTCAAGTTTATCAGGCACGTTTGAATTCACTTCCTGCCTTGTAGCTACGGTTTTGTAAGTGTAACCATTCAAAAACTACCAACTTCAACGATTTTCAACGCGCTTTTATGCGGATATTTCCGTATTTAACCTTTTTTTTCCGCTCTCGCTGGTGTGGGATAGCTAATTTTATTGTTCTTTTTTTCTTGCCCATACTAATTTATGTGCTTTTCGTATACGAGAAAGCGACAGGGATCCGGCTGCTGCAAGTCGACAGGCCCGTGCTCTTTCCCATTTTCTTCCTACCATTCACTACCGCTAGTGGTAGTACCCCCCAGTCAGCTTTCTCTACCCGCGCTTACCTGGGCGGCGGATAGCGAACGCCATCGTCGGAGATGAGAGAAAGGGGCTTCCTGTCGACGCGAGTCTCTCGAAGTGCGGTCCGGGTGGAGTCGTGGTAGACCCACCTGTACGGACGCAGGGTGATGTCTTCCTCTTTGGCCTCCTGCAGACGCGGCCACGAAATAGAGAGGAGGAGATGCAAAATGACTCGCGAGGAGTCATGACAAACCACAGCATAGTGGCTGAAGCTGCATGAATGCTCTGAAAGAAGGGGTAAGCGGCTTAGTAATTAACAAGCTGTAATTAGGCACAGAAAAGTGCATGCAATACGAAGCGCTAGTGCTCCGCTAAATAAGATGCTCTCAGTGTGCCTTAGCACCATGACAATTGGCACTGTTTCGCAGAAGGCATTTTTTTAATAGGGCGAGTTGGAAGAGCCCACCCTTCGGCATAACATTGTCAGCGGTGGAGCACATCAGAATAGGGATAAGAAGTTTCATGGCTGTCTCGTGAAAAATATGAAATATTTAACTTTTTAAAGACTACAGCTATAGCTTCTCGTTTATCAATATGCATGTGGCCTGTCGTATGTATAGTGTATCGATACAGCACAAAACTTAGGGCCACAAGCGGGAGAAAGCGAAGCTCCAGCCACACAGCGGCGCACCTGCTGCAGTGTGCTCGCTCGCTACTCGGCCTCCTACTTTTACGATTATATTTTACAATGGTGCGTATAAAACGCCCCTCACTCTGACGGCAAAAATCTCGCATAAATGTCGTGAAAGCGCGTCCAAGGGAACCCACCACGGGGTAGGCGAGTGACTCGCGGGAGGACACCACGCTTCTCAGGGGGCTCCTGGTCAGAGTGAGCAGGCAGCAGAAGCACAGAAGAACCAGAGCCGCCGGAACCACCACGGACGCCAGAGACACTGCACGCGCATTGGAGCGCCGCAGTCAGCGAGGGCCTTGTTAGGGAGGTTCATTCTTAAAAAAAAAAAAACAATCTCTAATTCACAGCAAACATAGGCTACAAACTAGCGCAGTGCTACTTCCAGATATTTTGGTATTTGACACTCTTCCGCTCCAGAGCTGAAACCTGGTATTGCGCCCAAACAGAGGCTGATGCAGCCAAGCTAACCATTACGGGCAGGTGTCTGGGCGAGATACAGCTGACCAACAAACGGTAGCGAAATCTATTTCACTGCAGTGGCAGAAGCAAGATATACTACTTTAAGCAACTTTACGAGATTGCTGTCATCGAGAAAGGAGTTCTATAACGGAACTTGAAATTGAAACAAGTACATGCACATTGCTTTTGTGGCCCGAATGGGGAATTCCAGATGACATTTCTTGGCTTCAGGAGAGACTACCCAGCTGTCATATCGCGCGTATGGTTCCACAGAAGACATTCTATCACTGATGAATGCGACGTCAGGCCAACAATTACAGCGCCGCTGTTGGTGATCGTAACAATGACCTCTCTCCTGATGGCTGGCGGCTGATAGTCTATATGCCCGCGAGTATCAATGACAGCCAGCAGGCACATGGTATTCAGCGTTGAAGTAAAGTCTAGCACGTCCATTTCCATAAGCTCCTGAAACACTCCTTTGAACTAAACTCGTACATACCTTGCATGTGCTTCGCGAAGGGTTTTCTGGCGGGCTAGTTGGTGCTCGTCGTTCATGATTAAACTGCGCGAAAATCTGCGCTCTATGCGCTTCCAGTTGCACCAGCGACCAAAGGCAGAAAAGAAATACACTCTTTGGTCAATGATGTAACACACTGGGCGCTTTCTGGGGGGTATGCCGGACCGTCTTATCGTCAGATGGCTCCGTCGTGACCTTACGGGATTGTGCTTGTAGATGTTGCACGTCCATTGACCGTATTTCGAACCTCTAAATTTTTGCACTTGCTCGCTGTACATGAAGGCTGAGTGTTCTCTGCGCTCCTCGGGCAGCGAGCCATCGACGAGCTGAGTACTATTGCATGAAGCTGTTCAGATCTGGGGCTACAGCTCGCGCCAGCGGCGTTCCCATGCGCCGGAGAGTTGCGGGTCGTCTTTACTCGTGCTTTTTGGGCTTCCGGGTCAAGTAAAAAACCACGACGCGCAGGCATTGCGAACTCTACCCTGGCTATTAGACGTTGCAGCTGAGGCTTCCTCGCTCCGGAGCACCGTGAAAGGAGAATCGCCGCTGCCAGCGCGTGAGTGAACAGCCTCTTTGCAGGGGGAAAAGCCGCACAGGAGCGGCGCCATCGTGTGCGGAAACCCCGCATGCACGTTGAAATTGTCAGAAGGCGTCTGCGCTTTGGCCTTCGAATCCTGATGACGTGATTTCAATGGCGCAAGGGCAGCCTGGCCGGATTCCTGCGGCTGGCGAGTGCGCTATCGGTCCGCACGAGGTTGAGATGAAAGAGATACTCACAAAAAGCGCTATACTTACACCACGTGCGCATGCGCGACTACAAACCAAAGAATCACTGGAGGGGAACGGGATAGGTCATGAGGATAGAGGGAGTGGAATTATTGGAAATCGTTATTTAGGGAGCCATTAAATTTTGCTGCCCTGTTTTGACAGCATACAGCTGTACGGGCAAGGAAACAAGGTAGACGCACACCGCTGCACGTGAAATGCGACGTGAATTGTGCTTGATGTAAAACATCAGACGCACGTTGCACGATGTCACTTTTCCCATGGGTAATTATAGAACACCGCCCAGCAGCCAAGATGAACTTCCGCGTTAGCTTTACAAATTGGCTGAGGCTCTGGGCCCACGTCGGCCACAGTCGTGCCCTGAGCCCATTGGTATGGGTACACTAGTGAGAGCAATGGTGTGTTACAATTAACAGTGACCATTCAGAGCCCTCGTCTGCAGACTTACCGTACTCGAGGAAGAAGTGCCAGTAGCGATGGAAGCGCGTCGGAGTCGCCACCGGGCCAGTTTGCGTGGAGGGCACCAGGACCAGCACCAGGGCGCAGACGGCATTGAACAATGCCGAGTGCCAGAAGAGGGCCACGCTGAGCCGATTCTTCCGCCGACGGAAAGAGGTCACATGCCATCAGTAGAACCACAGTAAAAGAAAAGGCGGGAGGGGGGCAGGGGACTGCAAAGATTCCTCGACATGCGTGCGTTCATAACTTAATAAATCGGATGTGTTCCGATAGATATATAGTTATAGGCAGCTCTTAGAAGCGAACATACAAAAGTTCTGAAGTAAAACTTTTTGATGGACAACTTTGTTGGTCCATTATGACATAAAAAAAAAAGCAGCACGAATGAAGTAGCCCGAAGGAATGAAGGCACCAAGTGACAGGAAAGAGCGCAGCAGGAACAATCAGATGCAGTCAACGTCACATAATGTAAAGGGCGGTACGAGCGATGGAAACCGAGACAGGTGATAAGGCGCTAAACGATTAAGGCAATTCAAAAGAATGGTAAAACATTCTTTTGTTCTGAACGTTGTACTAACGCATAAGGCATTCCCATTGCGTGAGGCATTCCTATGTGTGTCAGTTGTAGAGAAGGGGTCATCTACGAGATTACGGCAACATGCGGCAAAGTGTACATCAGACAAATGGAAAGATGCTTAAATGAACGTTCAAGGGAACACGAGCGCCTGCTCGGGAAAGGCAGTGGATGTGACATAGCGGTCCATTGCGGCAAATGTGAATGCAAGCTTCGGTTACTTGAAACACTGACTTTTAGAAATCGAGTCAGCGTAGCCCGTGAATTGAAGGAAGCCTTTATAAAACTAAAAGGCTCAATGTGCGAGTGACGCGTTGAAATTCCTCTAAAAGTGTGCACGCCTTATTGGAAGGCGTGCTCACTTCCTTCTGTTATAGGTACACTTCGTCCGGAACAACGAAATTTCTTACCATTATTCTGAGCTACCTTTTAGCCTCTTCACCGTTTCGGTTTTTGTCGATCTTACGGTCCTCTACAACACGTGACCGTGTCTGCATCTGATTTATCGTGCCAAGGGTTTCGTCTATATTGGGCACGTTTTGCTCAATGAAGATTAGTTCCCACTCGGTACTCTTTCCTGTCCCTTCTTTGCGCCTTCGGGCTGCTTCATTCGCGCTGCCTTTCAAATTCCATGCAAAGGTTCATATTTTTTGAACACCAGAATTAGCGCTTTCGCGCTAAAGAATACGCTTGAAGTTGCCCGATTGTTGAGCCGTTTGGACGCGCGCTGCCGAGTTTTAAGACGAAGAGGGATAGCCTGGCGGAATTGGCATATTTATGAAGATACAGAAGTCTGCGACAAATTTCAAGCGCTGGATAGTATTCCTTTATGTTGTATCGAGTTTACCGTTCCAATTAAAGGGGCGCTTATTTCTGCGACGCTTGCATTTCGATCGAAGTTACGCGAGATAAAGCGCAGAAATATTTTTAATGGATTGCAGCAGTGTACTGAAATCAGTCACCTGGATACCATATCGATGAAGCGAATTCCGAGAGCAGGCGAGTGTTAGGTATGCCAGTTCACGGATGCGAGCAGGTAAGTCCCAAAGTTCACGCTGACGATACCCAAGTGGTTTGCAGTGCTTTGGCTGATGGTGGTGGCGTGTGTTGACCGTGAGAACAAATTGCGATGAACGCTAAAAAACGAAGTATATACAACAGTGGTATAATACAACAAGACATGAAGGACGCCGTAGTGGAGGGCTCCGGAAATGTCGAAAATTTGAAGCTTTAACGTGCGCTGAAATCGCACAGCCCACGGGCGCCTTGGTTTTCGCCTCCATCGAAAAGCGGCTGCCGAGGCTGGGATTTGATCCCGCGTCCTTAGGTTCAGCAGACGAGCGCCCTAATCACTACAGCTACCGCTGCGGGCCAAAAGGTTCGAAAAGATACGTGAAGAGTGCTCACCGCCAGGGTGAAAAGCTCACGCCTAACGTGTCACTAAAGCTCTCATTAGTCGTACACAAGTTGCAATAAGCAAAGAAATTATCTAGACGAAAACATTCCCATTACCTCATTACCTAACAGTAAAACCGCTGTTACAACTTTTGTACGCTGTAATTTTTGCACACTATAAAAAGTCCTGTCCGTTATTTTAATGCTCATGTTATTCGCCTTTTCATCATATGTTCGTATTCGAAATTTATACGAAGGATACTATTGTTATTGTTTATTTTTCGACGCTAACAATTTTTATTGCTAGCGTCGATTGATTTCACGATTTATGCATTATTTGAGTCTCTAGCTTGTCTGTCTTATTTGTAATCATGTAGCTGTGGCCCCTCGTTGAAGCTGTTGCCATGGAAACGGGTGCCGGCGGCTAACAAGCCGCTTAATTGCTTGCGGCTTTTGCGCCAGCCTCGTCATTTTTTGCAAAATAAATAAATTAAAAAGAAAGAAAAAAAAGAAAGAAAGGGATTGACAAGCATTGAGAAAACTATACAAATTACAGAATTTGTGCTATTACAGTCACAAGCACCGCGTTTTCGAAGCAGCACTCAAAATCGGCACAGCACGAGGCTGCTTGAAACGGATGCCTGAATGTAGCTGCTGGCGCCATTAACGACCGCCCACACAGCATTGATACGAGCACCAGGATTAGGCCGCGGCTGGCTTGCATGAAATTCGGGAAGAGTGGGGAAGCCTTCGCACTGCAACGGACAGCCAGGCGTCAGCAGATTTGCCTAGACCGCCGAAACACAGTGGTACAGATGAATAAATAAATCAATGAATCAATAACTCAATCATCACATTGCTTTGGTCGTGGTCTGGGTTCCCACGATATCCGGTAAAAACGTCCCGGAAAAAAAAAAAAAAATCCACGGAGTAAATGCCCCCCCCCCCCCCAAAAAAAAAAAAAAAAAAAACATTACCCGGAAGAAACGTCCCCGAAAAAAAAAATGTTCTATTTGCAAAGTAGGAAAAAATGTCCCTGAACGGAGACTCCCATTGAGAGCTGCAGTGATGAATGACGTATGTTAACTTTATTACAGCGGTTTTACCTGTCGGCTCGGAATTGACCGCGAACATCGAACTGATGCGGGCATTCATAAAAAAAAATCTAGAGGGCACTCTGGACCACTAAAGTGCGATGAGGCGAAAGCCATTATAGCGAGGTGGATCGTAGCCCTCCGATACGGCACCTCTATCGCCCTCCTCTCTCACTCCCACCCTCCTACCTTTCCTTACGGCTTGGCACATGTGTCTACGAATAATTGTGACAGATACTGCGTTTTGTCTTGTAAATCAATTTGAAATGCCGCTGATGCCAGCTCTACTAACGCTTCCTATAGACATCGGGGCCTGCTTCTGTTCGCTGTGTGGTACGGCGTTTGAGGAAGCGCCAAATGGAAGGAGTCACACGGACGCCTGGATCGGCTGCCCGGCGAGTTTTTTTATTTTAGTCGATATTTATTGCCTCAGTCAGGGCATCAGTAGGATATGAGATGAAGGATGAATGAATGATTAAATGAATGGAAAAAGTTTGGCTGATTTTATGAAGTCCAGAAGTGAGCGATGATGAGGGCATCAGTAGGATATGAGATGAAGGATGAATTAATGATTAAGTTATTGGAAAAAGGTTGGCTGATTTTATGAAGTCCAGAAGTGAGCGATGATGCCCGGCAAGGTCAGCTCCGTCTATGCATGAATCGCCTGGTGACGTCATGACCAGTCGTGACGGTACAAGCATGGCGCGCCCCTTGTCGAACACAACCAGCATTCCACTGAACGCATCAGTGTTCACCGGCGTTCTATAATTCGTTTACAGGAAATTAAAGGCGCAGTATCTGTCACTCGCGGAATCACGCTATCCTCATGGCAGAGAAGGGAAATTATATAACGTGAACGTTCCGGGGCGTGGCGCAGTCTGTAAAGCACTCGGCTGGGGTTCGCTTCCCGCTGGCGACAAGGTTGATTTTTAACCATCTCCCTCGAAGGCGTGACACCCTCTGCCGACAGCTTCTGCTGACAACGATGAGGCATTAAATGTTTTCGCCTGTAAAAAAAAAAAAATGACGGCAGCGGTAATACATTTACAGCGCCCCGTCTTTGCTTTGTTTGCGGGAAAACTTCGAGCTGATCACCGGCTTTACCGGACCAGAAGCTTGGAGCGATGCTTTAGGGTGGCCATAGTGCACGACCTGTTAAACCTCGTCCTGCTTACACCATCATCACCCTTATCACCATTCTACACCATCATCAGAAGAGCGGTTGAACCTCGCCACCAGAAGGTCTGGGGGTACACCTGGGTTCCCACTAGCCATTCTCCATGCAGTGGCGGAATCGTTGATGTGGAGGCTGAGGAAGAAGGCGCATGGTCAAGAGCTGATAATCTCCGAACAAAGCCCAGCTTGAAGTCGGGCCCTATATGCACGAGATGGCACATAACTTGAAAAGGGTGGCGGGCAAGCAGAGCTTCTACTCTTTTCTACTTGTCTTTTCAGCCCCATCCCTGCAAGCTATTCCAACTCTGCAAGCGCGTGGAGGATGGTCAGCGCGTAAACGGCCAAGCACGAACACCATCCATGTCTAATGTGCTACACATGCAGTGTACCAGTTTCCGCTGCGATGCGGCAGGGTTTACGTAGGACAGACAGGCTATTGTATAAATCATAGGGGTGTGTTCAGGTAAGCACTGTAATCGAGGTCCCATTACTTCTTTTGTTTTCAAAGACATTTTTATGCGTGATGGGTAAATGTCTCGACACAAAGCAATGAATTTCAGGTTTGCAAGATAGTAGTTTTCTCTAAAGAAATCGTAGATCACTAGAAGTGAAAAACGTTTTTGCCATTTTAAAAAGTTGCAAGTTTGGAGCCTTGCTTCTTGCGCACTAATATTTATTCTTCCATTACTTTTAATCGATAAATCTATGCAAATTCTAATTTGATGATATTTATTAAATACAATTTTCCTTGTCGCGCTTGTTTCAGTAAAAAATCACAAACTTTGCTCTATGAGCAACGCGCTGCAAAGAAGTCGATTTTGAATTCTACGCTCTGGCACGAATAGTTAAGTTGTCACTGAAACTTTGTTTCTTGGTTATAGAGGCTCTGTTCTTAATTTTAAGCTAAATTTGAGGCTATAGACCGTTCACTATTTTCTCTACAATGTATCGAATTCGGCCAAATTTTGAAGACAGCAAAAAAAAACAAAAAAACAAAAAAAGAGCGGCAACCGATTCCAATTCAATTTTTTTTTTATAAAATATTCCTGAAGAAGCCACAGTACCTCAGACGCATTAACGACTAAAGAGATGTTGCATAATAATGTTTAAAATTGTTAAAAGTAATATAAAATAGAGCTTGTACTGAAAATAGTCGATATTTAGCCATGCATTCTTACCCCACCCAATAAGTTGTTGCCATTGAAACTTTCTCAGTATAACGCAGTCCTTGTTCTTTATAGCTGCAAAATTTATAGCTTTGGAGTTGCTTGTTCGTTCTCCATATTATTTGGAAATGGCCAAGACTAAAAAACAAAAAATGGAAAACTGATTAGAATTAAAAGTCAGCCTCTTCAATTTTCGTTTAAGTCGCCTAAAAACAATACTCAGTTCTTCATAAATATCAGGCACTAAAATCTGTTGTATTATGATGAGTAAAAACAAAAATATAAAACTTCGCGCATGGCTTTATATCTCAATATGTTACGCCTTCCCCACAAGGAGTAGGCGTCTGAAATTCATTATTTGCTGAATTTAGTTACATTTTATCTCATGCAATATCCAAATCCTTTTCTGTGCTTATAAAGTGGTTTTCTGCTTATTGGTAGTGATGATGATAGCGTAAAAGGGAATAAATTCGCTATTTCTTCCCATTTCCTGCGAAAACGCAAATGACGATTAAGCTTTTACTCCATACTGTAATTTGATATTTTGCGGTGCAGGGGTATTCAATCCAGCTCTTAATTTTATTACTTCATATATCTATTACGATAAAAATTAACAGTAATATGTTTTTGAAGGCGATTTTCCTGAAGTGCATTTGCGTACTACCCCAAGCAGAATGATCAGCAGCGTGGTAGTTTTGGTGAAATTGTAAGTCTCTATGCCTGCGGCACGAGGTGGCGAGTGTTCGTATCGACAGAGCTATGTAGGCTAGGCGAGACGAGACAACACAAAGTGAACCCGCCACCCACCTATCCTGCAAAGCCTCGGGTCTCGCGTTTTGCTCGAGACTTTGCAAGTAAGGTGGTTGGTGGGTTCGCATTGCATTTTCTTGCCATTTCTTTAGGCTACATGGTGGTGGTGAAAACTTTTAGTGTTCGGAAGGGGTGACACCGGAGTTCCATGTTCATTCGATAATACTCGCCATCTCGGCTCATTCGTGTCGCAGGCACAAAGAAAATTCCACCAAGCTATCATGCTGCAGAGCATTCTGCCTATGACACTACGTAAGTGCACTTGAGGAAAACAGTCTTCAAAAGCATATTAGTGTTAGGTTTGGTTTCTGGGGTTTAACGTTCCAAAGCGACTCAGTCTATGAAAGACTCCATATTACTGTTAATTTTTACCATAACCGATACCCGGCTTTCCCGTTGCGAGCAATGAGAACCTCATATCCGTACTCGGTGGAGTGACTGAAAAGCTAGAGATAGAATTTCAGCCATCGAATATTTCTGTTGCACACAGGTTACCAGCTCGCAAGGATTGCATTCCGGCTTGTTCAAACGCAGACTGTTGCAGTCAAGCAAAAGTGGCTGGATGTTTGCACTGGTCTCCCGACCACGCGTTTGAGGACTTGGATCCAAACCCTCGCCTCTTTTTCAATGATAATCTCACGCGCGCCACTCGGGACCCCTTTTTTCAGGCTCGAAAAAGGGCAAAGGCTAAGGATTACAAGTTCTAGTGGACGCGCAACGGAAAGGTGTCAGCTAGAAAGGCTGAAGGCGCCCCTCTCGTTCGCATCGACACTCCGGTCGACCTTGATAAACTCGCGTAAACATGGACGTCGCGAGTTCACCTTCGTTTGGTAGCTTTTCTGAAGTTCATACCTTTTCATTGCTAACACGGCAGCTTTCACTGCCACACACTTTAATATCCGCAGTATCCGAAAATACTGGAATCATTTCTACGCTCTAACGTCATCTTCCCGGTCTGTTTGCGATGTCTTGGCTTTAACGGAAATTCATGTTTCTGCGGACACCATTACTTCTTATTCTATTCCAGGATATATCAGTCGTTTTCGTATACACTCGCACACAGCGTAGGGGAGCGGACGTGGTTGTTTTTGTGAAAGATACATTGTCATTATCAGAAATACTACTACCCTTTTCGCAAGCTGAAGTAGTCTCTTTACGACTATGCTCATCTAATATGTCAGTAGTTATATTGTCTGTTTATCGGTCCCCATGTTGCAATGTTCGTTCATTCTTATCAGAGCTCTCCCGATACAGCTTTCTCTCTTTCTCTCGATGGAAACGTGTGTGTGTGTGTGCGTGCGCGTGTGCGTGCGCGTGCGCGTGTGTGTGTGATAGGCGGCATTAACATTGCTACATTACGCCCTACTCTGCCTCAGGTCGCAGACTATCTCGATCTTATATCGAAATGGGGATTAGAAGCCGCAGTACATCATGCAACTCGCGAGGAATTTCTATCTGGAAAGTTGGTTAAATTCTGCATTGACCGCATTAACGCCAGATGCTCCAAACTAGCGTCACAGGCAGCGGTTGTTGAGAGAAAAGTCGCTGATCATTATTTCGCGCACTGTCGTCTCGTAGAAAACTGAAAACCTTTGAAGGTCGTTAGCACGAAGAAAGAAATTTCCGTTGTTGATCCCAGGCTATTTGACGACTGCATCACAAAGCATGACTGGCAGTCCCACTAATCTTTACGACCATTGTGCTCAGACACTCCGTAACTATAGGGAATAAAGCACCCGTTCTTTAAAACGGGTGCTTTAAAACGACGCGAAGAGAGCAAATGGATATTGCCATAAATTTTTGCTTCGATCCAGGAAAAAGATCTTGTGTGCCCAAGCTGAACAGGCTCGTAACCGTCCTGAGCTGCTGCTGAAGTTTAAGATGTGTAGAAATCGAGTCCCTTATTCGGTTGACAAAGCGCAATCACATGCGTGCCAAATTCGATGAAGCGCGTTCAGACATGAAAACGACGTGGTCCCTCGCAAATAAATTAAGAGGTGTACTCAAACATGGTGGCCATCAACAATTATTTCCCAGTTTTCTGCAGATGGCACAGCTGTCTCAAATGAATTTAACATTCCTTTCGCGCGTCTCTGGTACTGCTGAACCGCACCCTGATTTCTGCACTTTAAGAAACAGAGCATGCAAATCTGAGCATCTCGCACTTCTCTCAGAATACGATCTCCGTTTAAAATCTGATAAATCACGTGGCGTAGACGGCATTTCTGTAGATGGGTTACGAAAAAAGTTTGGTGCTGTTAAGTGGGTTCTTTTAACATTGCGGAACCATATTTTAGTTAGTGGTGATATCCACTCAGAAATGAAAAAAAAAAAAGCCACAGTATTTCCCCTCTTTAAGGAAGCTCCCGCACGAAACACAAAAACTATCGTACAATTTCGGTTTTGCCGTGTATCTCTCAAATATTAGAGAAACATCTGCTGCTAGTCATGTCCAAGTATCTCGATGCTAACAACCTTATTTCAAGTGCGCAGTACGGCTTCATACCAGGCAAGGAGGATATTTCGGACCTTATAAATCCAGCTTTTGACACTAACCAGGTTGTATACGCTCTTTCTTGATGTTAGCAAAGCTTTCGACAGTATGCCACAGCGTTTTATTAAGCTCTCATTGATAGGATTTCGTGGGCCTTTTCCTGTGGCCTTTTCTAAAACTGCTCACTAACTTTTTGGATAACAGAACTCAGTACGTCTCTATTGGGCAGTATGAGAGTAATATAGCTCCAATTAAAGCCGGAGTACCTCAGGGATCAGTATTAAGTCCACTTCTTTTCAATCTATACGTCAATGACCCTGCCGCTGCTATTCATACCTATACTTTTCAGTACTCTGACTACAGTTATCCTGTTCCAAAATTCCCGCTTTCCAAATACAATCTACCGTTTGCAAGATGAAACAGTGTCATCAACTGGTTCGATAATAATGTAGTTAAAGTATATGTCTCCAAAACGAAACTTATTTGTTTCCACAATCTCTTGAAGTTAGCTTAAACCTTCCACTACTGGTTCACCCTTCTTGCTCTCCTTGTAGCTCTTCGCCTGTTATGTGTCTTGTGTAAAATATCTGGATGTCTTCTTTGACAGTGACTTCGCCTGGAATTCTCATTTGGGTTATCTATGCTCAAGGATTTGTGAAGTTTCAAGAACCTTATACAATATTAGATATTACATGCCACTGTCCTTTCGTAAAATGATTTTACATGCCTTGGGTTATAGCATACTCCGTTATAGAATTGCGGCGTTTGGTCACTGCGCACTTCGATGGGAAAATAGAATAATTACTACCCAAGTTTTGAAAAGCACCCGCACCTACTCATCGCTCATGCTCTGCAAGATTTTTCAGCAGTCTCTCGACACCGGCGCTCTTCCTGCAGACTGGAAGGTGGTCCCCGTCCACAAATCAGGTAGCAAAAATTCCCCTCTCAATTACCGCCCGATATCATTAACAAGTATACCATGCAAATTACTTCAACACATCATTTACTCAAATATTGTGAGCTTTCTTGAAACTAACTCGTTCTTCAACTCGCAACATTGTTTCCGAAAGTCTCATGTGAAACCCAACTGTTGTTATTCTCTCATAATCTTCACGTTATCATTGATCGCAATTCACAAGCTGACTGTATATTTCTCGACTTCAAAAAGTATTTGAAAAAGTTTCTCACAGTCTCCTCCTTTTTAAACTATCTCAAGAAAATATTCAACCTAACCTTCTACGTTGGATAGAACACTTTCTTTTAAATCGTTCCCAGTTTGTGTCTGTCAACAATCTTAACTCTTTCTCAAGTTCCGTTGGCTCTGGAGTGCCTCAGGGTTCCGTCTTAGGTCATTTGTTATTCCTCATATATATTAATGATCTACCTAACTGTGTATCCTCTAATATTCATTTGCTTGCTGATGATTGTGTTGTCTGTCAAGAAATTAACAGCTCTGACGATTCTAGAGCCTTGCAACTTGACATTGATGCTATCTCTAACTGGTGTAATTTGTGGAAAATGGATCTTAACACCACTAAGTGTAAATTCTTACGTGTCTCCAGAATTTCATCAGTTCCTACGCTTTACCTTCTAAATAACAGAGTTCTCGAATCTGTCACTCCCTACCGTTACCTAGGCATTGAAATCTCTTCAAGTCTCACTTGGTCACTTCACATTAACACGATAATTAACAATGCTAATCGCATGCTCGGTTATCTACGTCGTAATTTTTCTTGCGCTCCTAGCTCTATTAAGCTCCTCTTGTACAAAACACTTGTCCGTACTAAACTAGAATATGCTGCGTCCATCTGGGACCCACGTTGCGCTAACCTAACTCACGCCCTTGAAATGGTTCAGAATAACCCCGCTCGTTTCATCCTGCACAACTATCATCGTACCGCTAGTATTTCAGCAATGAAGCACATTTTAAACCTCCCTTCTTTGGCGTCTCGTCTTAAACTTTCGCGCATTTTTTTTTTTTATAAAATATTTCACACTTGCCCCCAGATTCGTACCGCACTCATTCCTCCAGTTTTATACATCTCTTCTTGACTGGATCATGCACACAAGGTTGGGATTTCTTAAGGACACAAACATGCTGCGAGTCTTTCATCCTTCGTACCTCCAAGACTGGAACCACCTCCCCGTTCTGATTGCCAGCATTGAAGACATTGATCATTTTCATACTGCCATAGCCAATATTGTATATGCAGTCGACTCACCAGTCTGCGTTATTTTTTATTTGTTTGTTATTACGTTTTGTACCCTCCACTCCCCTCTGTAATGCCTCTGGCCTTGAGGGTAAAATAAATAAAAAAATAAATAAAAATTGCAGCCTTAGAAGTAATTTGAAAATTATTAGCTATGATTTTCGCTTCCCTCTTACAGAAACTGTTATCCTCAAACATTTCTGGTCACACAAGTATAATGTGGAATATGTTCCTTCGCGTTGCATCCGGCCTAAATACAGTTACCGTGTGCTTCGCAGATTCATCAGATACGGCCAGTGCACCCGCAGTTTCTACACACAATCTTGCCTCAATCAACTACCAGCAAGTGTCTTTCGTGTAAAGATAAAGTTTTAATTAAAACAAATCCTTCGTCGTATTACCCTTTAATACTCTAGCCTCCGACCTTTTTTACCCTACATAACTGCATAAATACACAACTACTGGTGTGTACAAGTAAGCAAAGCACGAAGAATGTAATCTCGTTTGTTTTGTTCTGCACTCTGCTGATATGTGAATATCGTGTTCAATTTTATTTGTTTCATTTTGAATTGTTAATACTATCGAAAAATGGTGTTTTTCTTGCCTTGATTATTGTGTATTGGAAGTGCTACTTCACATTTCATTTTAGCTCAGGTTACGTGGATTGTTATTTTTTTCTCTCCTCATTGCTGTCAGTTCTTTTCTTGCATGTTCCTTCTTAAGATATTTCAACGTATACTGTGGTTTTCAGACATATATAGTTTGTTACCGCTGCCTGTCGGCCCGCCCTTCAAACACACTGCGGCTTTGGCAGGCCAATGATGTAATGCCTGTTAAAACTTTAATAAAGTTTATTATTATTATTATTATTATTATTATTATTATTATTATTATTATTATTATTATTATTATTATTATTATTATTATTATTATTATTATTATTATTATTATTATTATTATTATGTACAAAATAATAAAATGTAGAGCATATTGAAATAAACTAAAAAATAAAAATATAATAAAAAGTCACAGGATAAAGTAAAAGCTAAATCGTCTCGCGTTTCTCCAGGAAATGGGAAGAAACCCTTACAAAAATGAGTGTGTAAAGTGTGTTCTAGTTTACTTACGTAAAGTCAACCAATAAATGTCTCACAAAAAGGACACACAAATGTTGATATCCAGTCCATACCTATCAAATACTGGCACTCCGAATTGTCGACAGGGTGTACTAATGTTGACTGACGGCTTGTATTGAAGTTGATTTAGCACAGGCTGCCAACACAGCACTAATTTTGCGATTAAAATTCAAGTTGACTTAGTGTGCTGCTGTTGTGTAGTTTACAAGTTTTATCATAGTTGTTGATTGCACACAAAATGTCAACCTTGCTGTATAGCTGACTGCTTACGTCAGCTATTGTACAGTAGTAACCAAGTGACATATATGCAAATGATCCAATTTTATATGAGGCAGGTTTGATCACTTATCTTTTTATTTCGAAGAACACTTACTGAAATAACGTGCCAATATTTGAACATAAACACAAAGTTCACATTGCAGAGTCACAAAACCACACACTGCACTGCCATGCCAATATAAATGCGACTACGAGATTATTTAGTGACGCGGTAGGCAACAGGTATCAAACACAGGCGTCAGTGAATGCGTTCCCTGGATCAGGAGGTACGATTGGAGTGTTGTGGCTGTAGGAAGAAGGAAAAGAAAATGCACGGGCCTGCTACTGGCTCTGTAGCTGAGCCACCTCCATTGCCTTGTGCGGACAAAAGAGAGAAAGTAGAGAAGAAAGAAAAAGAAGAGGGAGAGAAAGACTCGCGTTGCAACAGCCGTCGTACACCACCTAAGCGGTGGCGGGTGCAATGACGGCCTACAAGATAAAAATTCGGTGGCTGGCTAGCCCCCGCCGCAAGCGGCCTTAACCTACTGTCCCAGCCCAGTAGGGCCACGAACAACCATCTTTCACCACCTCCCATCGGTTGGAGTCTTCTGGTGCAGCCTGACTCTCACCATACAAACCACATTACCCAGAACAGTTGTATACCGAATTTGGTTCGAAAATATAACCCTATGGTTTGTGGTATACAAATAAAGTTACATTGAAATAAAAGCTACACATTGAATACTTTGAATTACTAGTTAAAACAAACATATCGAATTAGCGACCGAATCCTGGACCGCCGAACCCGCTCAAATGAATCCGATTTTGATATGGGGCGTTTACTAAGTCAGGTAACTTTGTAGCAGGCAGACGTAAACAAACGGGACTGGCACCAAACGATTTGTCGTGATGAGATTTATCGGAACTGATGCATCGTATACGTAAATCACGTGATCGTAATTTATCCGCTAGGCGGCGCTAGACGACGTATTGGCGGATACAATAGGTATGAGGTTTTGAGGGGTATTTGGAAAGGAATTATGGTGCCCGGACTTACTTTCGGAAATGCGGTTTTGTGCCTAAAATCAGAGGTACAGTCGACATTAGAAACAAATAAGAGATCCGTTGGACGATTAGCACTAGGTGCCCACGGCAAAACTACAAATGAGGCGGTACAGGGAGATATGGGCTGGGCATCTTTCGAAGTACGGGAAGCTCAGAGTAAAATATTATATGAGGAAAGCCTGAGGAAATTAGAAAGTAGCAGATGGGCAGCTAAAGTATTTAAATACCTGTACCTAAAAAGCGTTGACTCACAATGGAGGAAAAGAACTAGGAAACTAACTAGTAAGTATGCGAGTAACAAGGACGGAGAATTAAAGAGCATTAAGCAACAGGTGAAAAACACAGAAGGTAAAAATTGGATAACTTCGATGGAAAACAGAGTGTGGAATTATACCGAAAGTGGAAAATGCAGATCAGGAAGGAAGATTTCTTTGATAACTCAAAAGGCAGTGCCCGACTTTTTGAAGCTAGATCAGGGTGCCTTAGAACACGCAGCTACAAAAAGAAGTTTAACAATGGAGATGACGCATGTGCTGTTTGTGGAAACTCTAGTGAAACAATTGACCATATTATACTCGAATGTAATGGTATCCATCCGGAAGTTGGTGCAGGCGCAATCACTGTTCCTGAAGCTCTGGGGTTTAGAGATAACAGTGGCCGGGTGAATAAACCGGCGGTGGAAACTAGCAAAAAACGACTGGAAGATTGGTGGCTTAAAAGCAGAGAAGTGACATAATGTTAGTAATGTAGGAACAAAAATTAATAAATAAAATGATGGCTTAGTTGACCATTCTAAATCAATAATTAGGATATAAGGAGAAAAATGAGCATGATAGCTACTGCTACCACCCCGTTTCAAAGGGGACGCTTCTATATTCCATCCTATCCATACGTGAGTATATAGAGCAGTCTTCTCGAGAGCCGAATTTTTTTCTCAGCATAATAAATGATAATTTACTTGTTAACAGGATATCGCGTTGAAACTGATTCTATTATTTTTCCGTAAGTAAAATTCGAGAAAACTCAAACATCTGTTATCATTTGCAACGCGTTTTTGTTTTTTTTTTTGTGCCAGAAGGGTAAAATGAAATAAATATAGAAGCAGACTCATCAGCAGACAAAAAGCACTAAAGGAAGTAAGAGCAAAATCACTATGAAGAAAAAAATAACGAAGTCAAGCTATGAACTAAGGTCTCCCTGAAAATTTTGAAGATAATTCGTATATGTTTCAGCCAGTCAACCTATAGGTAACAAAATTTACACAGATGTTAGTCATCAACTATATGTATTTAGTTACGTCAAAACATAATTAACAAACTTGTTGACTAAAGGTAAATATCCATTTCGTTCACACTTGTTGACCCCAGTCAACAACCTGTGTGGAAGCTGTTGACTCAACAAGTTCTCCACAGTCTGTCAACTCTGTCAATACTCATTTTTGTAAGGAAATGGTGAATTTACTCCATTTTAAGCTATCAGCAATACTGAAAACAGGCAGAAAACCACTTTATAAGCACTGAGAAGGATTTGGATATTGCATCAGAAAGAATGCAGCTAAATTCAGCGCATAAAGAATCGAATCTCTGAAGCCTAATGCTTAAGGGAAAGGCGTAAGCAATTCTATGAATAAAACCATGCACTCAGTTCCATTTTTACTTTTATATTATTTTGTATAAAGCAAAAATTTTTAGTACCTGATATTTATGAAGGACTGAGTATTGCTCAAAGCGGTTTAAATGAAAATCGAAAAATGGCGATGTCTTAAATTCAAATCAAAGTTGTCCATTGTTAGATATTTTTGAACTTTGGCCAATTTCGAAGTAATGTGGAGAACGAACAGACAACTCCAGAGATGGAAATTTTTGCATCAATAAAGAACAAGGACTGCGTAATAACGAGAAAACATTTCAATGGCAACAGTTTATTCAATCGTGCCGGAAGGTAGGGCTAAATATGTGCAATTTTCAGTACAAGCTCTCAATTTTATAATATTTGTATAATTTTAAACAGTATAATACCACCCCTTTTTAGTATCAATGATTCTGGGTACGGAGGGTTCTTCAGGGCGATGTTAGCAAAAGTCGAAGATGTTTTTTTAAAATTCGAGGCAAAGTTGCCTTTCTTTTTTTTTTTTTGCTGTTTTCGAAATTTTGGCCGAATTCGATGCGGTGTGGAGAAAACACCTAATTGTCTAGAGCCTCACATTTCGCCTGAAATTAAGAACGTGGCCTTCACAGGCAAGTAAAATTTTTTGTGGCAACAATTTTTTTTTTGTAGTAGAATGCAGGATTGAAAATCGACATTTTGCGGCCTGTTGCTCCTGAAGAAATGTTTGCGATTTTTTACTAAAACAATTGCGGCAAGGTAAAACGTTTTAAATAACTGGCCTTAAAGTAAACGTTGCATAGATTTATTGAGTAAGAAATACGGGATCCGGTAAAAATGTCCCCGGAAAAAAAAGTCCCCAGTGTAAATGTCCCCGGAAGAAACGCCCCGGAAAGAATGGCCCCATTTGCGAAGTAGGAAAAAATGTCCCCGAACAGGGACTGAAGTCTTGACGTAGACTGTGCTTCCCTTTGGTGAGTTACATGAATGATGCATGTTAACTTTATTACCGCGGTTTCACCTGTCAGCTTAGAAGCGACCGCGAACATCGAACTGAGGCGGGCATTCATAATATATATATATATATATATATATATATATATATATATATATATATATATATATATATATATATATATATATATTGTACTGTGATAGTCATCGCCATCGACATGCACCTGTGCGTTGTGCGACGAAGACGAAGTACGCTGGGCTCGCCGTTGCAAGGTCCTGTCCTCACAGCTCTCCATCTGAGCTTCAATAAACGCCCTATTACAATTGGCGGAGGTGCCGGAAACGATCCCACCCAAACTGGAACTGCGAAGCCGTACACTACCCTCTACGACCGCCATGCAAGACACTTCGACGCTGCCGGCCGTTCCACCCACGATCATGTGTGCTGGCGTCGTGCGCCAGCGTGACCCTTGCCTGTTCAGCGGCACGGCCGATCAAGATGTCGACGACTGGCTGTCATCCTATGAAAGAGTAAGCACCTACAACAAGTGGGATGACTCATACAAGCTCAGTAACGTCATATTCTATCTGACGGACGTGGCGAACCTCTGGTTTCGCAACCATGAGGCTGACCTGTCATCTTGGTCGACATTTAAAAAGAATTTCGCGGAAGTGTTCGGCCGCCCGGCAGTGCGTAAGCTTCGTGCCGAACAACGTTTACACGATCGTGTTCAGCGCGCTGATGAGACCTTTACCAGCTACATAGAAGACGTCGTTGATCTCTGCAAACGAGTCGACCCGGCCATGCCGGAAGCAAACAAAATCCGCTACATCCTCGAGGGCATTTCTGAGGACGCCTTCCAGATGCTGGTAGCGAAAGATCCCACCAGCGTTAGTGAACTCGTGAAGCTTTGCCAGAGCTACGACGAGCTCCGCAAGCGGCGCGCTTCTAGGCGCCGCTCCAGTGTGTGCGACGAAGGCGTATCCGCATTAGCCCTGGGTGGTTCGCCAATTTCTGAAGGGAGCCCGCTGAATCAAAAGATCAAAGATTTTATTCGTGAAGAGGTCGCACGTCAAATCTCACTCCTTCCCCATTTTCAAGACTCGGGCCGCCTCGTTCCTGAACTGGCTCCATCTTTGGCCCCTGCTATACGCCGTGTCGTGCAAGAACACGTCGCTGATGCCTTGCCGTCCAACCCCGTGGTGCCGCCTGTGACGGCACCTCTCACGTATGCCCAAGTAACGGCTAGGCCACCACCTTCGCCCACGTCTGGCTCCTATGTGCAGGTCCCTGCCTACCGTTCACCGCCGCATGCTGAGCCTTCGTTTCAAGCCCCACCCTCAAGATTCCGCCCACATCCTATGAAACCTTGGCGTACTACGGACAACCTTCCGATTTGCTATGCCTGCGGTCGGCCGGGCCATGTTGCGCGCCTTTGTCGCCAGCGCCTCCAACCTTCACAGCCTGACATTCGATTTTACCCGTACGATACCGACTCACGCTCGCAAATGATTCCGCCCGGTTCTCAATTTGTCCCACAAGATCGCCAAACCTATACCACTCGTCGATCACATTCTCCTCGGCGCCGATCGCTTTCTCCAATGCTGCGACGTTCTACCAGCACCGTTGAGGGAAACTAACAGTCGCAGTTCCGGGGGCAAGAACTGCGCTTGTTTCGAATTCCTCAAGTCCTCCATGCCGTCCCGCTAATGTTATCAAAGTTTCTGTAGAAGGCGCCACAGTTCTCGCTCTCGTCGATACCGGTGCAGCCGTCTCCGTCATCAGTGAAGCGCTCTGCCGTCGAATTCGCAAAGTGACCACTCCGATTTCCGACTTTTCGCTCCGCACCGCCTCATCACAGCACATTCACCCCTCCGCATCTTGCACAGCCCGTGTGCTCATTCAAGACGTCTTGTACCCCATCGAGTTTATTGTTCTGCCGAACTGCTCGCATGATATCATCCTCGGATACGATTTTCTATCGACTCATCAAGCCGTTATTGACTGTGCTCGTGCACAAATTGCCTTCGCCCCCCTCTGTGATGCCCCCTTTTGTGATACCCCTCCCCGCACTGCAAAACTTCTCGTCGCCCATGACACCGACATTCCTCCGTTCTCTGCTGCCCTCGTACCACTGTCTTGTGAGTGGGTAACTCCTTTGACTGCGATTTTTACACCTTCCGAAGCCACCTCCCGTCATCCCTGCCTCCTTTTTCCGTTCGCTGTTCTCGAAATTCAAGACGGCAAGAGTGCACTTTACGCCTCGAACCCATTTTCTTGCCCAGCAGTCCTGCTCCGTGGCGAATGCATTGGACGTCTTGAAGAGCTTGATCCCAGTCATATCACCACTCTTGCTGACTCAACCCCCTCCTTCGACGCTAGTCTGTGCTCTTGCGATGTTGCGACCGCTTCGACGCCCTCCGACGTTTTCCAACATGCTATTGATGCTGATCTTCCACTTGCGCAACGTGATCAACTTGTCGCCCTCTTGCAGAACTTCGCTTCTTCATTCGACTTTCCTCAAACTGACTTGGGCCGCACGTCTGTCGTAGAGCACACCATCGACACCGGTAAAACTGCACCTTTGCGCCAGCGCCCCTATCGCGTGTCGGCTTCGGAGCGCCAAGTAATTGCTGATCATGTGGACGACATGCTCCGTCGGGGTGTCATTCGGCCATCCCACAGTCCCTGGGCGTCTCCAGTTGTGTTGGTACCTAAGAAAGATGGCTCCTTCCGGTTTTGTGTCGACTACCGCCGGCTCAACAAGATCACGCGCAAGGACGTCTATCCTCTGCCACGCATCGATGACGCACTAGACTGCTTGCAGGGCGCCGAGTTTTTCTCCTCGTTGGATTTACGATCTGGCTACTGGCAGGTGCCAATGGCTGACGCTGACCGCTCTAAAACTGCCTTCATCACACCAGATGGATTATATGAATTCAACGTCATGCCCTTTGGGCTTTGCAACGCCCCGGCCACATTTGAACGCCTCATGGACACTGTGCTTCGTGGATTCAAGTGGCGAACCTGTCTTTGCTATCTCGATGATATCGTAGTCTTTTCTACCGATTTTCAATCCCACCTGCTCCGACTGAAGGACGTTCTCACTTGTCTCGCTACCGCCGGCCTCCAACTGAATCTGAAGAAGTGCCGCTTTGCTGCTCGCCGACTAACAATTCTAGGTCATGTCGTTTCTAAGGATGGCATTCTTCCCGATCCCAGCAAACTTCGTGCAGTTGCCGAATTCCCACGCCCAAAATCACTGAAGCAGCTACGAAGTTTCATTGGCCTATGCTCCTACTTTCGCCGCTTCATCTTAAATTTCGCCTCTATTATTGCTCCTCTCATCCAGCTCCTCTCCGGTAGCTCCGACCTCTCCGCATGGACACCTGCTTGTGATGACGCCTTCAACACTTTACGCCGTCTTTTGGTTTCGCCTCCCATCCTCCGCCACTTCGACCCGAATGCGCCAACTGAGATTCACACTGACGCTAGCGGTATTGGGATAGGCGCCGTTCTCACCCAACGCAAACCTGGTATCCGAGACTATGTGGTGGCGTACGCAAGCCGCACCTTGACCAAGGCAGAGTCCAATTATTCTGTTACGGAAAGAGAATGCTTGGCCATTATTTGGGCCATCGGCAAATTCCGTCCGTATGTCTATGGCCGACCATTTTATGTGGTCACTGATCATCACGCTCTGTGCTGGCTGGCGTCCCTCAAGGACCCGTCCGGCCGCCTTGCTCGCTGGGCTCTTCGCCTCCAAGAGTATGACATTCGTGTCATATATCGCTCAGGCCTCAAGCATACTGACGCGGACGCTCTTTCGCGCTCACCGCTGCCTCCCTCTTCGTTGCCTGATGAGATCTGCGCCTACGATTTGTCTTCGCTTGCCACTATTGACATGGCCACGGAACAGCGGCGCGACCCGTGGATATCTACACTTCTGGACTTTCTTTCAAGTCACTCTCCAGGTCGTCTGTCTCGGGCGCTTGCCCGCCAAGCTCACCATTTTTCAATTCGTGACGGGCTGCTCTATCGCCGCAATTATCTTCACGACGGAAGGAAGTGGCTTTTAGTCATCCCCCGTCATCTCCGCGCCGAAATTTGTGCTGCTTTCCATACTGATCCCCAGTGCGCCCACGGCGGAGTGTTGACAACCTACACGCGCTTGCGTCTACGCTTCTTCTGGCGTGGAATGTACCGCTTTGTCCGCCATTTTGTCCGCTCCTGCCAGTCTTGCCAACGCCGAAAAACTCCTCTCAAGTCCTCTGCTTCGTTGCAGCCGTTGCCCTGTCCTGCCCGTCCGTTTGATCGTGTCGGCATAGATCTATACGGTCCCCTTCCTACAACTTCAGCTGGCAACCGCTGGATTATCGTGGCAGTGGATCATCTAACCCGCTACACTGAGACATCATCATTGCCCTCTGCTTCCGCACGCGACGTGGCTGCCTTTATTCTGAAAAACCTGGTTCTTCGCCATGGTGCCCCTCGCGAACTGCTCAGTGACCGCGGACGCGTTTTCTTATCAGACGCTCTTGAGGCTCTCCTGAAAGAATGCCGCATCATACACCGCACCGCTACCTCGTACCACCCTCAGACGAATGGACTGACAGAACGTTTTAACCGCACTCTCGGTGACATGCTGGCTATGTACGTGAACACCGACCATTCCAATTGGGACCAAGTTCTACCGTTTGTTACTTACGCATATAACACCGCGACACAGGCCACTACTGGATTCTCTCCATTCTTTCTCCTTTACGGGCGCGAGCCACCCTGTACTATGGACACACTTTTTCCCTACCGCCCTGACGTTTCCGAATCTTCCCCGCTATCCGATGCCGTCACGTACGCAGAAGAATGCCGTCAGCTCGCCCGCTCTCTCACAACAGAAAATCAGTGGCAACAAAAATACCTCCGTGATACCGGCGAATCTTCGTCATATCTCCCGAACTCTCTGGTGTGGCTCTGGGTGCCCTCCACAACCCCTGGCCTTTCAAAGAAGTTTCTTGCTCGCTACCACGGGCCATATAGGGTCCTCCAGCAAACATCTGCAGTCAACTACGTAGTTGAGCCCGTCACGCCCTCTGCGGACTTGCGTCGCCGTGGTCGTGAAACAGTTCACGTGAACCGATTGAAGCCATTCTATGACCCCGCTGTGCTTTCCGCGCCATAAGTCGCCAGGATGGCTCCTTTTTTTACCCGGGGGGAAAATGTACTGTGATAGTCATCGCCATCGACATGCACCTGTGCGTTGTGCGACGAAGACGAAGTACGCTGGGCTCGCCGTTGCAAGGTCCTGTCCTCACAGCTCTCCATCTGAGCTTCAATAAACGCCCTATTACAATATATATATGTGAAGGGGAAAATGAGGGTACTCGTTATAATACATGAAGCGGCCGATGTAGCTCAGTTGGAAGAGCACCGGACGCGATATTCGGAGGTCGTGGGTTCGGTCCCCACCATCGGCACGCTGTTTTTTCTTCTACTTTGGGTTTATCTTTCCCCTAGACAGATTACATTACTGATTTATGTGATTACCGAAGTAAAAATTAAAAAAAAAAGACAAAGTACAATCCCCAATGCTTTCCTTGGCCTCACCGACTGTTGGCTTCTTGCCTTCACACACACACACACACACACACACACACACACACACACACACACACACACACACACACACACACACACACACACACACACACACACACACACACACACACACACACACACACACACACACACACACACACACACACACACACACACACACACACACACACACACACACACACACACACACACACACACACACACACACACACACACACACACACACACACACACACACACACACACACACACACACACACACACACACACACACACACACACACACACACACACACACACACACACACACACACACACACACACACACACACACACACACACACACACACACACACACACACACACACACACACACACACACACACACACACACACACACACACACACACACACACACACACACACACACACACACACACACAGTGACAGCGCCTAGTCTTCGTTTGCAGGGAAAAGGCGAGCTGACCACCGGCTTTACCGGACCAGAAGCTTGGAGCGATGCTTTAAGGTGGACAATGGCTTACACCTTCATTACCATTACCGCCATTCTACGCCATCAGAGGCACGGTTGAACCTCGTCACCAGAAGGCCTGGGGGGTTAATTTTAGTGATGCCTTCTGCTTCGGGCGGCTCCCGAGACTACCACGAGCCGATCCGCTTGTACCTTTCTCAGTGGGCACTATTACCAAGCTGATTAGACCTGCCTTAGCGATTGTTTAAAGAGTTGCGGAGCTCGGAATCACGCAGCGTGTAAAAAACCAGATGGCTCTTTCACCATGATTTTACGCAGTTCTTGTAAATATCTCGGGCGCCCAGAGGACATAGGTTCCAATTGATAATTACATTTAACTCAAAGCCAAGAAAGAATGGCATAATTTTTTTTTTCATACGAGCTCCGAAAGAAATTTTAGGGCAAGTTTTTGCCCCGGGGATGTTTTTTTCCTAGTTGCCGCTTCCTCAGGGGCAGTTTCTTCCGGGGACGTTTTTACCTACACCCAAGAAATATATGACAAAATTTTAGTGTGCAAGCAGCAGGGCTTCAAACTTTTCAGCTTTTTTTTTTTTCAACTTTTTGAAAGGACAGAAACGGCGTTTTCCACTATAGTGACACCATTTTTTATTTCGAGAAAAATACTGCATATCTTAAAAGCTAAGGTTCATTCCTTGCGTCCAGACTATTTACCATCGTATGAAAATTTCATTGAAAGCAAAAAAAAAAAAAATATGATCACGGGAGCTATTACTGTTCTCTGAACACATCCATAGGCTACGGCAGCACTACCGCTCTCTGAAACTTGACAATAGCGCCAATGGTTGCTGCTTCTTGCTGAATGAGGCTATCATTATCGGAAGGGAAAAAATAAAAAGCTAGACTAGAAAGGGAGATTTTGGAAGCGGGACGTGCGCGCAAATTTGGGTTTTTATCGTCTTGGCTTGACCTTTTTTTCTTTGACATGCAGATGCTGCTACGGGTGCTTTCACACTAAACCTTAGTTGCTAGTTGCAGCTCCTGTCCGCGCAAAAATGGCGGACCAACTGGCCCAAAACTTTCCTTTGAACCTAATGCCAGCTGTGATGATGCATATTTTGTAGCGCAAGGGCAGTTCTGGCCAAATAGCGCCATCGAATAAGGCGCTCTTTCGCTTCCTTCCTAGACCCGCTTCCCAAGTAGGTCACTGTAGATAAGCCGTCACCACCGGGATCTTGACAAGACCAGCGTGCCACAGCAGCCAACTTCACGATTACCGGTTGGGCAATAAAGGATCAGCAAATGAAGCTGCGAGCGCAGACTTGAGTCTAGCTTCGAGATGCCCCCTCGTCACTTTACTCAAGCTGGTGCGCGCAGATTAATCTGCTGATTATCGCTCATCCAGCTTTTGCGACGCCCGCTGCTGCTGGGAAAGAGGGTCATGCCTTGTTAAATTTTTGGAGATGAGGGATAAGCTGGCTACCAGGGGCCGTAGTATCTAACGTCCCATTTCGTATCCATTCGATCATCTGCCATTGGTTGGGTGACGAATCCGCGGCTTTCAAGCGCTCGTGGGAAGCGACCGCACATCAGCAATGGCGTAGCCAGTGGTTAGCCGGCGCGTGGGGAGAGAGGCGATGGCCGTCGCTGACGGAAGGAACCGCTATCTTGTGATTTCTCATGAAACGAAGCCGCCCGACCATGCCGACTCAAATAATGTATCAGGACTAGGAGAATTCGAAACGGAAAGTAGAAGTTAGAGATTACACCCCCATGAAATGTTTGCTAGTGCACGACAACAGCTCTTTCACCAAAATCTGCTGCAGCTAAAAGGCGAACCCATTTCCTTACCAGGCTGACGTACTGGTGCGGGTCGCGGCACTGAGACCGTTGCTTCAATACTGTCGCAGCTATGCAACCCAGGGGGATATTCTGGAAGAAAGCATGCCACAAAAAAAGCCTGTAAACCACCCGAGTGTGCAAGTCATGCAGGCATAACTAAATATGCAGCCTGTATGCTGAACAAAGGGAAAAAATCAAAACGTTGCAGTAGTATGTGCGCAGGCCAGATTTACACGAAGTATAAAACTTAAATTTGCACGTTTCGGATGGTCGCTCTACAGCCGCTAAAGAAAAATCAGATACCGATAAGCCGAGCATTACATGGCAAATTGAATGCGCTTGGCAGAGACAGCCACTACTAACCGTACGCAAGCTGCCAAGGTTAATGTGGGATTCGCACCCCGAAGTTGCATGTAGTCTGCCTAAGAAGCGTCCAGTCGGCGTTCTTCAGCACCCACCGACATCTCACAGCCCAGGGACTTTTGCATTTCACGACGAGGAGTGACATGCGTCGTCTGGACTTCATCCCTTGACCGTGAGGTCATCAGCCGAGTGTCAGAACAGGTGAGCGAATTCGAGCTATTAAACCGCACTCAGCTACTCCCTCCCTAACCGCCTGCCTCGTACATGTCGTTCAGCCCACACTTGTTGACGCCGCACTCAGTAACAGAAGTAGAAAACCAGCTTCACCTCGTATTTTGAGCTGTAAAAGATACCAGTGAAGAATGCGTTCACCGGGGCGAAAATTCTTGCTGCGCATTTGTGGCCATGCGGTACAGGTGGCTTCGAGCGTGGATGTATACAGAACATGCGAAAGCGGCGGGCATATTGCTTCCCAATGCGAGGCACATGCACGCAGCGAGGGTCCGGCGAGTCCATCCCGCAGTTTGGATGCCTGCTTTATCGCCAGCACGGGCGAAGCGGCGAGTTTACACAGCGTTCGTTAGGGGCGCTTTTAATGCCAGAATTTATCCTGGAGAAAGCAACCCCTGGTCATTGCCGGCACCCCGCTCCCTTCATCAAGGATGCGACCGCGTTCAAAGTGCGTGCTCTTAGATGTTGTTGTGTTGGGTTTAGTGGCGCATAAGCAACTGAGGCTATCATGCGCCACCTTCAAGGTTAAGAGTGCTGCATTTATGTAATTGAAACTTACATTCTGTTTAGAACATTGGCTTCTATTAAAAACCTGAAAACACAGGGCAAATAAACGAGCGCATTTTCACCTAAAAGCAAGGTTGGATGAAGAGGAATGTGTTGTTTTTAAAGCTGTGTAAAATGTTTTTTTTCTTAGTTGTTCAAGTTGTCTGCATGAGATTGAAATGTAGGTGACTTAGCTCGTGTCCGCATGAATCACACAGGGGCTTATCCTGTTTAGTTAAAATGAAGCTATGTGTTAAATGTGTGTGTCCTATGCGAAGACGACATAAAGCCATTTCTTTGAAACGTTCAAGGTGGGTACTCGACTTCCACTATTCTATCCCAGGCTTTATGAGGTGTAGCTTGTTATTTGCTTCAGTGTTCCAAGTGGACTGCCATTTTTGCATCAGTTTACTTTGTACCAATCTCATGCAGTCTTGAGATGGTATCTGCACTTCTTTTACTTTCTTGTCTCGAGCTTTGGCAGCGCACATATCTGCTTTTTCATTACCTTGGATTCCTACATGATTGGGTACCCAGCAAATTTTTATGCTTCGTCCTTCATTTGTAAGTGTTGCTATTCTGTGTATGACGTTTCCCAGTATTGGTATATCTGCATTTCTTGGGTGAAGGGCTGTAACTATACTTAAGGAATCTGTGTAAATAATACTTCTCCTGAGGTTTTCTTTTATTTTTTTCTCTATGGCAACAGAGACAGCATAACATTCAGCAGTAAAGATGGACGCGCACTGTGGAAGTCTTATTTCCTCCCATTCGCCTTGAACAGCTGCGCTTCCGACATAATGATCTGTTTTCGAGCCATCCGTGTAAAGGTCCGTGAAGCTACTGCATTTTTCTTTCAGCTGAAGGAATTCTTGTATGATGTGCTCTTGTGGGGTTATTGTTTTTTGGAACTGTGTGAGAGAGAGGTCGCAGACTGCAGGGACTAGGTACCAAGGAGGCAAAGGGTTAGGTCTTGCTTCGCTTAGAGGTTCTTCAACAGTCACGGCGTCGTGCTGTTAAGGTCGCCATTAAACCACGGTAAAAGAGCTGGACATGTACGGGAAAGGTACAAGCTTACATGCATACATACGAGAGGTGTTCAATAATTCCTCTACTTATATAAGGAAGAATGAAGAGAGCGAGTGAAAAGAAGTCAGATCATTTCAGGATATGCATAGGAAGCCAGAGCTCGAGTTCTTACCAGTTAAATGGGATTCCAGCTCTGTAATGCAAAGTGTCAGCGCGTGAAGTAACCGACGCGCGAGGTTTCAAAGAAACTGCTCGACCAGGGGCAAAACTAGTTTGTAAAGTTTCTTACTAAAGATAAGATAACTTTATCTTATCTTTTAATTTATCGAAGATAAAGATACTTGAACATATGTTCGCATTTTATGGGGAAGCTCCCCCTTTTACCACAATGCAAACCTTTGGAGTAAACAGTTTAAGTTAGAAATAGTCTATCAGAAGCTAACACTAGACGCCCTGCAAACGCGACTTATAAAAGAACGAAATTCAAAGAGCAAGAATTAGCCGTTATCTAAAATGTTTATTATTGAGAAAACATGCTGGAAACGTCGTGACAGCAGTTTTCTGGAGCATGAACGGGCTTCTGCTTTAGAATTTATACGAGAAAATACTATCTCATAAATGGAGACACCTAAGCACGCTCACTCGCTGCTTCACGACAGACAAAGAGGTCGAAAAATTCCTCTGTAGGCGTGGCACTCATTTTTGACAACGCGTGCAATGCTCATGTCACGAAAAGCTTTGGTTGCCATCCAACGTTGAGAGTTCCAGCAGCTAAGGTAATTTAACAAAAGGGGGATGGAGAGGTCGGCCGGCGGTAAGGTGGCCTGTCCTGCTACTCCACACAGGGGAGGGGGGAGCCAGAGCAAGGGAGAGAGAGTGTGAATGGAGGATAATGTTACAGTACTGCAGTGTAATGTCTTGCGGTGGTTCGAGTTGTTGAGGAGACTACGCACATACTTGGCGACACTCATATCGCTCACCATGCAGGAGCACACTCCATACGTGTTCCGGTAAAAATGTCCCGAAAAAAGAAAAAAAAAAAAAACGTTCCCGAAGTAAATGTACCCGGAAGAAGTCCTTTGCGAGGTAGGAAAAAATGTCCCCAAACGGGTGCGATCAAACCTACTGGGACGCAAAGGTTCGCCTTCCCTTGTGCCCGGCTTATCACTGTTAAACTTCTTTTACCATCAACGGCTTTTACCGATTTTATTTTACATCCTCAGTGGTTCCAGCTTCAAGTTAGTTTGTTTTATTTGCACCGTACTTTTTTTTTTTTATTTCCACGTGCTATATGACGCAGATTGAGTTTCCCCGTGGCGTGCTGCAATATTGTATAACACAGCGCTTTCACCCATCTGATCTGAAGTGGTCAAACGGCGAAACATCAAACTTATGCGTGGCGTTCATAACAAAAATATTGATGGTAGCAGAAAATTATTTGCAGAGGGCAAGTACCTTTCTGGATCATTCTGGGCTTCAACGGCATCACTGGTCGAAGTGTTTCTAGTGTAATGTTTCATGACATGACCTGCGCTGAAATGTCGCCTTCACTGCCACCAACGCCCATCCCCAGAACATCTGCGAAGGTCTTCCAGTGACCCCTCCTACCATGCATGATTCTCAGAAACTCCTAGTTCGACCAGTCGAATGCATGTTTCCAAATGAGTAATACTACCCAGCCGATGAGACCCGTCTTACTAAGCGCCTAAAAAGCAGGAGAACTGGGGGACAAGACAATTTTTTTTTTCTTA
Source organism: Amblyomma maculatum (assembly GCF_055883805.1). Taxonomy (NCBI): domain Eukaryota; kingdom Metazoa; phylum Arthropoda; class Arachnida; order Ixodida; family Ixodidae; genus Amblyomma; species Amblyomma maculatum. Next base: position 16,810,679 of record NW_028146738.1, read on the forward strand.
AATGAGTTCGAACAAAAACTAATTCCCGAGACAAAATTTTAGCGTGGGGACATTTTTCCCTAGGGGCCGCCTCTTCAGGAGCCTTTCCTTCCGGGGACGTTTTTACTTGCACCTATTCCATACGTATCAGCTATCACAGCACACACACACGGCGATACAGTTGCAGAGAACCCTGTGCTTTTATATGCCGGCACAAACGAGTGAACATGCACTGCACCAAAAAGCTAAAAGTGCACATTCACATGTTCCGGTACAAACGCGTATGTACAGTCTTTGCCAAAAGTAACCAGGCTGCTCCGAAGGCTGCCGGAGCAGGCGCGCGGCCGTGTGGCGGCGTTGCGCTCGCTGGCGCTTGTCGCTGCTCGTTAGCTCAGAGGGTGAAACAGCTCCCCCTCCCCCTCGTTCTCTGGATGATGAAAACTAAGCGCGTATGGTGTGCGGGCTTCTTTTTCACGTGTGCGAAGCCCGGTTGGGCCCGGCGAGGGCACTCAGTAAAGCAACGGTGCTGCCCCTTTGAAGCAGATATAATTATACAGTGAAAAAACGAGTCTTATAAGTGGTTGCGTTCTGTCATCCGCTGCTGAAACGCACAAGCACAATTGCGCTTTTCTGCATGTTTGATGCGCCTGTAAAATAAGGGTTGATAACGCACCTCGAAATTTCAATATGCTTCTTTCGAGGTGCCATGCGTCCTACACAAAGATAGTATGGAAAAGCTTGTGAATCATTTGAAGCCCACTTATCTCTCTTTTAGGTTTGCAAAGCGTATGTTAGTGCCTTGGGTAAGATTTGTATAAATTAATACATTGACTGATTCTAATGAGTTTTTGCATTTGGGGTTTAAGTAACAAACTATAATGAAACCTTCCTCAAGCTTAGCCATTAGGCGCACATGATTACTCTCAATCGCGGAACACTTGATTTCGGGGCAACACTGTCTCGAAAGCCTAGCACATTCGTCCTAGAAGCGAACAAGAGCTCGCCGTGCGCACTATCAACTGTTTTTTGTTAACCGCAGTTACCAAGAAGAGCGAATAGCACTGCCGTTAAACTGAGCGTCATCGAATGCAGCGTACATATCACACAAACCTAGGTTTGATCATCCGAAGAGTGAGAGTTAGGGTACGAAGCTACGTCAGCTGCGGCACCCTCGGAGCTGACGAGCACAGGCAGGCGCCAGCGAACGCAACGCCGCCTCACGACCGCGCGCCTACTCCGGCAGCCTTCGGAGCAGCCGGGTTAGTTTTGGCAAAGACGGTACAGCCTCTGCCAAAAGTGTAGAGCCCAGGGGGCCGCTTCTGAGCCGTGTAGTGGCGCTAATTTAGCATAAATGGAGGTCCTTCCCCATTATAGAGGCTAAGGCAAAAAAATCTTATCACCAAGAGATTGAGGAACGCAAGAAATGCATTACAAGCCGCAGGAAGTGGCTCACAAGCAGACCCCCAGGGCTCTACACTTTTGACAAAGACTGTACATGGGGTACGCATTGTAAACAATATACTTGAGCTCAACACAGAAAACGCAAGTCACAGGCGGGAATCAAGGCCTTCACTGCGTCTCAGTTTCAGCTTTGCCCTACCGCATACAATAGTTCTGTCGGAGAGAAGGCGGCTGTCGAGCTGCCTGAGAGCAGTTTCCGTGGCCCTCCTCCTACCACTGCAGTGAGGGCACTCGCCGATAACAATTGAAACTGACTGTCCTGGTTGGCTTCAACTCCAATCTTGTGGGGGGGTAGCGTTTCGTGTACAGTCGCAATCAATATGAAGGTGATCGCGGGAGCTTCGATCGGTGGGCCTTTCAAGCCGCATAGCGGCCTATTTTGGAACTGCGAAGATAATGATTGCGTTGCCTTCTTGCTCTCCTACACTCTCCCGGGCTACAAGCACCACCCTCCTGACTAACTCGCCGGCTTTTTTTTCTACGCACGACTGCTGCGGACACGATTTTGCTGACGCGGCCTGCGGACGCGGTTTGCGCGGATGCTACTGCGGACAGAAAGAAATCTAAAATAGCGAAGTAACGCTTCCGTACGTCATCGCACCCTGTTTGAGGACACGTAAAAAAAGAAAAATTGTCACTAGCTAGATGGGAGTGTCAGCTGTTGCAGGAATAGCGAAAAGAGAGAGAGGAGCTACCAAGATGTTTCCCTCGCCACGGAAGGTGATGACGTAACGTGGCGCTGTTCCTTGTCTCTGTTGCGGCTCGAGCGATCACCTTCATATTGATTGCGACTGTACGCGACGCCAAGCCATAACCGATGGAGCAGAGTTCCCTGCCGTCGCATACGTTAAATTGTATAGGTGAAGTAAGATGCGGTCCTGCTGATGGCTCACGTCACTCCAGTGTAACTGCGTTAAATGCCAGCCTGCAATAAATGAGCCAGTAAAGATTCAACATCACTGCTCGAGAAATATCTGTTTGGAAGCTTGACCAGCGTGAGCCAGCTTCTCAACTTCGCACACAGAAATGGAATCGAATTTATGAATCCGTGAGACCGCATGAGCGCTGATGCGGAAGCATTTTTCTTTTTCTGTACCGCGTTCGGAGTTCGGTATCCACTGGAACTTGGTTCTGGAGTCGCGTTCGTATGCACCAGGTGGCGAAAGTACAATTTCCCCGATTAGCTGTTCGTATGTGTTTGGTTTCACGTACAGGTGCGGACAAAAGTGAACGGAGCGCCCAGCCCAAGAAAAAAAAAAAACCGAGGGTCAGCGCCGCCTAGACGAGCCAGCCGAAAACAAAAATCGTCACGCGCGTCTGCCCGCCCCCTGCCGGTGCGACCCTCCTTTTGCTCCGCATTATTGTCACTGTACTGGCCTACGGCAAAACTAGGTGCCCACGGCAAAACTACAAATGAGGCGGTACAGGGAGATATGGGCTGGGCATCTTTCGGAGTACGGGAAGCTCAGAGTAAAATATTATATGAGGAACGCCTGAGAAAATTGGACAGTAACAGATGGGCAGCTATAGTATTTAAATACCTGTACTTAAAAAGAGTTGACTCACAATGGAGGAAAAGAACTAGGAAACTAACTAGTAAGTATGCTAGTCACAAGGACGGAGAATTAAAGAGCATTAAGCAACAGGTGAAAAACACAGAAGGTAAAAATGGGATAAATTCGATGGAAAAGAAACAGTGTGAAATTATACCGAAAGTGGAAAATGCAGATCAAGAAGGAAGATTTCCTTGATACCTCAAAAGGCAGTGCCCTCCTTCTTGAAGCTATATAAGGGTGCCTTAGAACACGCAGCTACAAAACGAAATTTAACAATGGAGATGACGCATGTGCTGTATGTGGAAACTCCAGTGAAACAATTGACCATATTATACTCGAATGTAATGGTATCCATCCGGAAGTCGATGCAGGCGCAATGAGTGTTCCTGAAGCTCTGGGGTTTAGAGATAACAGTGGCCGGGTGAATAAACCGGCGGTGGAAACTAGCAAAAAAAGACTGGAAGATTGGTGGCTTAAAAGCAGAGAAGTGACATAATGTTAGTAATGTAGGAACAAAAATTTAATAAACAGAATGATGGTTTAGTTAACCATTGATTATAGGGAGAAAAATGTACATGATAGCTACTGCTACCACCCCGTTTCAAAGGGGACGCTCCTATATTCCATCCATCCATTTCTGTCATAGATTAGGTGGAAAGGCGGTAGAGCAGCACCTCCCCGGTTTGATGTATGCAGACGATATTGTGCTGCTAGCTGAGAGTCTGGAAGAATTGCAAACTCTAGTTAAGTATTGCGGAGACGAAGGGGACGCTCTAGGCTTCAGTTTCAGCGCAGTTAAGTCGGGTCTGATGATTTTCAACGCCTCAACCGATCGGGGTCTTAAAATACAAGGCCGTGAAATACCTAGAGTAGCAGAATACAAATATCTGGGGGTATGGGTAGACGAAGGATTGGCATACATTGGAAAGCATGAGCAATCACTTAAGGCCAAAGAGCAAAGAAATGCCGGGATAATGAAGCATAGGGCATTGTGGGGATACAACAGGTATGAGGTTTTGAGGGGTATTTGGAAAGGAATTAAGGTGTCCGGGCTTACTTTCGGAAATGCGGTTTTGTGTAAAGTCAGGGGTACAGTCGACAATAGAAATAAATCAAAGATCCGTTGGACGATTAGCACTAGGTGCCCACGGCAAAACCACAAATAAGGCGGTACAGGGAGATATGGATTAGGAATCTTTCGAAGTATGGGAAGTTCAGAGTAAAATATTATATGAAAAACGCCTGAGGAAATTGGACAATAGCAAATGGGCAGCTAAAGTATTTAAATACCTATACCTAAAAAGCGTTGACTCACAATAGAGGAAAAGAACTAGGAAACTAAGTAAGTATGCAAGTCACAAGGACGGAGAAATAAAGAGCGTTAAGCCACAGGTGATAAACACAGAAGGTAACAATTGGATAAATTCGATGGAAAGGAAACAGTGTGGAATTATACCGAAAGTGGAAAAGACTGATCAGGAAGGAAGCTTTCTTTGATAACTCAAGAGGCAGTGCCCTACTTTTTGAAGCTAGATCAGGGTGCTTTAGAACACAGCTACAAATAGAAATTTAACAATGAAGACGCATGTGCTGTATGTGGTAACTCCAGTGATACAATTAACCATATTATTCTCGAAGGTAATGGTATCCATCCGGAAGTCGATGCAGGCGCAGTCGCTCTTCCTGAAGCTTTGGGGTTTAGAGATAACAGTGGCCGGGTGAATAAACCGGCGGTGGAAGCTAGCAAAAAAAGACTGGAAGATTGGTGGCTTAAAAACAGAAAAGTGACACTGTTAGTAATGTAGAAACAAAAATTCAATAATTAAAATGATGGTATAGTTAACCAATCTAAAACGATAATTAAGATATAGAGAAAAATGAGCATGATAGCTACTGCTGCCACCCCGTTTCCACGGGGACGCTCCTATATTCCATCCATATATCCATTCTTGGGCGGGCGCTCCGTTTAGTTCTGTCCGCACATCTACAGTAAGTTTTTATTATCTGCAATGCAGGGCTTGAGTCGCAGAATACTTTCGATTGAATTCCAACTGCCTATCGGCACTAACCATGCAACTGCGTTATACGCCTAATTTGCGAGTTTCATTTAACTATATATGCAATTAGAGCTTTGTAAGTACATTATATTCGTATGGCTCAAGCTCCTTCCTGAAAATAGTTTTTTTTTTTGTTTGTTTTAGGAAATTCCCATTCTCGGGAGTTCTTTAAAGTGCTCCCTGAGCCCCAGGTATATCAAAACCGATTGGATGCATGCACGCCCGTTCTCTTGCATATACAATCCTGAAGAATCGGGGTTCCTGCAGGCGCGGAACTTTCAGCTTTTCAAGTTCACACACAGAAATGACATCGAAATTATAAATCAATGGGACTTCATAACTCCGCTTTTTTTTTTTTTTTTTACAATGCCGAAGCCCTTATTCACTACGCATACAGCGCATGAGCAGTCCTGTCCTTGAGGAGCTGTTTCAGAAGTTCTAGGCGCCGTCTTTTGTTCGGTGAAGAGGTTAATCACTGTACTCACAGTTACACCCAGGAGGACGCTGACGCCAAATTCGAAGCCATCTTCGTGGTTCATTCTGAGCAACATCGCTGACATGCACTGCAAAACGCCCGCCAGGCCCTGAACCAAAGCGGACGCACTCCTGAAGCACTCGACCGCATTGCAGGAACACTTCATAGATGCGCGTCCAACCGACCGAAATCTGGGTGCGTCTACCTAGGTGCCTACCACGGACGTAACTAAATCAGCTGCCCTCAGGATCAGTACAGCGTACGCCCATCGAACCCAAAGTCCACCACAGGGCGCGTCACGGTTCGTAGCTAACCCAAGTCACAGCGCCGCGCCCTTCTTCGCACATGCGTGCAGGGTGAAGCCACGCTCTTCGGCACGCGTAACACAGGGCGCCCCATAATCGTCAACAGCATCACACTGGTTCCCCGCATCGCCGTTCACGTGAGTGGCGGCTAAGACGCTACGAAAGGAAAGCGGGGCCAGTCCTCCCTCATTTTTCTGATCTCCAAGCACGATAATCATCACCGGATAGAAGCCACCTTGCTTAACGTGCGTGCAGCCAGTGACAGCGAGCCTTTGTCAGCAGTTTTGATTGCGATCGAAAAGGCGATTAGAGCTGCAGTGAATGTGATAAAGGACGCCTCAGTAGCGTGCCCGGCGCAAAGTGCCGAGGTGTGATAACAGTGTGGTGACGTTGCACAAGGTTCGAACCCTCGTGGCCTATATCAAGTTACGTCACGGACGTCGTTTTGTGGTGCAGAACGCAGCTTTATCAGAGCAAGCCGACACAGAAAATGATAAGCCGATTAGATTTGCCTGAAGCCTTTCGCCGTGCTTCATGCATTGCAGAATGGCCGCCTCTGTGACGCGCAAGTGCAGGTGAAGATAGAATAATAATAATAATAATAATAATAATAATAATAATAATAATAATAATAATAACAATAATAATAATAATTATTATTATTATTAGATAGAAGGGGCGATCAGGAAATTGTGGGCGGGGATGCAGAACGGTGAAGAAAGAACGGTGCGTGCGCAGAGTTTACCGACGGGTAAAATAAGTACATATACATATGGTTTGGTTTGTGGGGTTTAACGTCCCAAAACAACTCAGGTTATGAGAGACGCAAGTAGTATCGTGCGCAAAAGTGGGGAGACAACGGCTTCGGCGGCTGCAGGGACGCACCGCGTCGCTGCTATCTTGCGCTGCTTGCTCGCTGCAAGAGTACTCGTCGTGACGCAAGAGTTTCCCTCGCTCTCGGTATGGCGCTTATCATGACTGACAAACTTCCAGTGTGGAATGATAAGCGCCAGCCCGAGAGCGAGGGAAAGTCTTGCGTCACGCCGGGCACTCTCGAAGCGAGCGAGCCGCGCGAGATAGCAGCGATGCGGTGCGTCCCCGCAGCCGCTCCGGCCGCCGAAGCCGTGGTCTCCCGACTTTTGCGCACTATGGTACATACATATGAATGATTGAATGAATGAATGAATGCCAACAGTCAGCGGAGCCAAGGAAAACGCATGGGATAGTTTAATTAAGCTTTCGCTGCTGACCTGATTAGCACTGAAATAATTTATGGAGAAAATAATTAAATACGAAGTAGAAGAAAAAAATTCCGAGCACTGCAGAATCTGCAGTGGAGAAATGCGAAAGCTTGAGCGCTGCTGCTACCAACGGTACATCGTGCGCACCTTGTCGAACACAACCAGCGTTCCGTTGAACGTATTAAAGTTCACCGACGTTCTATAATTGGTCTATAGGGAAGGAAACGCGCAGTATACGTCACTCGCGGAATTCTGCTACTATCTTCGTCACGGTACGCATGTGCGTTTCACGATCCCGGGCGTGGCGCAGTTGGTTAAAGCACTCAGTTGGGGATCCGAGGGATGAAGGCTTGATTGCCGGTGGAAGCAGAAGTTTCATTTTTTTGGTATACCGTCGATCATCAGGATGATCGGCAATTGCAATCCCACGGAATGTGTGGTACGGCGTTCGAGGAAGCGCCAAATGAAAGGTGCCGCATGGGGATTCCGGAAAAAAGGTCCCCGGAAAAAGTCCCTTTTTGCAAAGCAGAAAAAAATGTCCCCAAACGGGTGAATTCAAATGTACCGTGACGTTAATTTTTCGCCTGACCTGAGGTTCGGATTTTTAGGGATGAAATGCTTCGAAAAAAGGTGTTTGGCCTAACATAGTATGAAAAACGGCCGCCTTTGTACGATGTAGTAGCAAGCGACGCCAACGATGTCGCACCTGTTTGCTTATTTGATCTTGCATCTCCTTTTATGATTGTATACCTTCAACCTGATTCGATTTTCGTTTTGTTTCTCGACGTGCTTTCTCGTTCCACGCGCTGTAGCTGCTCATTGTGCTATAAAGACGCAGACTGTGATTTTACATGGTGAATTGCAATGATGTATCCTCATGCGGGGCGTCCACAAAAAAAAAAAAAAAATGTGATGGCAGCAAGAAAGATCGAGGGACCAAGGGCGAGTGCGTATCTGGATCATTCTGCGCTTCAACAACGTCACCGATTGATGTGTGGACTTGTAGTAGTAGTGCTCTTAGAGGCTTGAATGGAGGCCCTATTTTCGACAATTCACCATTTTGTTCAAAATGGGAGGTACGCGTGACATGTGCAGTAGGACGGTGCCAGGTTACGTAAGCACACAATCGGGTTGCGCATTCGGAAGAAAGAGAGAAAAAAAGTGATAGAAGAAACAGCGCTGTTGTCTGCTCTATATATTGACGCCAAGTATGAAAAACGACGATGCTTCATGAACCGAGCCGCTGCGGTGCACACGATTCGGAAGTCTCGGGTTGCAGTCACAGGGCGAGTGAAATATGTTGTGGCGTTTCGGTCTCATTGTGTCATACTTGAGGTCGGGCATTCGGCAGCAGCTACGCACGGAAAGGCTGCGCGAGTTTCAGCTGAAGAGCAAGAACGGCAGCGAATATTCGCCGTGCTTGATGTAAAATGGGAGCGAAAAGTAGCATTGCTCTTCATAAGCGCCGATGGCATCTCACGTTCACTTATCAGCGGCTTTTAAATGCAGGAACTAAAGTGTTTAAGAACCTCGTCGTAAAAAGAAGGTATCGGCCGATTTCCGAAGTAGCCCCAGCACTGACGAAGAGGCGCCCGCGCAGCCGGCATGATCCTTGTCCGAGGACAACGCTTGCATTCTCAAAGTATCAATTACTGTTTGGTGCTGGATGTGCTGCCCACCTTTTTCGAACAGCCGCGTTATGAACCGCTACCGTCAAATCAAGTCTGCTTAAGTTTCTAACATCTTATGGCGGCTAGAGTTGTGTAGAGCGCGGAAAGCAGCCCACAGAGATGGAGAAAGGAAGATACAATATCTGTGTGACGCGTGCGCGCGTGTGTGTGTGTGCATGCGTGCGTGCCATGTGTGTCAAAAATAGGGTCCTTGCACTGCATGATCGTGGCATGATTGGTACAGTCATCAGCACGCCTGTCTAGAGCGCTGAAGCGGCGTGCAGTGGAGCAAACAAAGTGAAATCTTGACTGATCTGCTCTATAAGTAGTACATTGCACTTGTCAGAGAAAATAGTATGCCTACGTGCATTCATTCTAGCACAATATAATTGTCTGTGCAACCAAGAAAGCGCTCAAAACAATTTCACTTTCTTTGGGCGACAGGGCGGTGATCGAGCGCTTTTGACAGGCGTGCTGACGACTGTACTCCGACAGTGGCCTCGTATTTGTCTTGTTTGCGTGCTGACCGCTGGTTTGGTGGCATACGCTGGGAATGGTGCTTCAGGGTGGCCATTATAATTTCCCTATCACCACTGGCAATGCAGACCGTGACCACCAGAACAGTTGCCCCTCGTCACTGAAAGATCTGTGAGAATGTTTCAGTAGCGTTTTCTCTTTCTTGTTAGCTGTTAAGCATACTAGTCAGGCATCCAAAGGAACCGGACCCTATAAAATGCTCACATCTATTATCAAAGTCAGCACAGAATGCAATAAACTGTTCATTTTTTTTTTGCCAAGTGAGTTTTAGAAGGTTATATTCTCCGGACAAAATATCACCTTGGGGAATTTTTCTTCTAGGAGCCGCTTCCTCAGGGGCCTTTTCTTCCGGGTACCTTTTTTTTCGAGGCCGAATAATCCTGGGACGTTTTCACCTAAACCTGCCGCGCGGACGAATGGATTGGACACCCGGCGGGGTCAGCTTCGTATCTTAATGAATCGCCACGTACGGCACGACTCGTCATGAAGTCACCAGGTGGTGCCGTGAGTCGACAGCCCAGTTCCAACGGTAGGCTGGTATGTTGGCGTCGGTTGCAGCGAACGTGGTGAGCTTGCTGCAACCAGCACTGTCACGTGCGCCGACTGCCTGAAGTTCACTGGACGAAGGGACCATTGCAGTCATATCGGCCTGCCGCTGCAACGGGGCTGTGAAGCCACGGCCACATCTTATTTCATTCAGTGAAGCCCTGGAAGCCTTTGTAGCTCTGGAATTGTCTGTTCGTTCTTCATATTACTTCGAATTTGGCTAAAGTTCAAGGATACAGAAATAAAACCAGACAACTTTGGTTCACTTTTTTTTTTTCATTTAAATCACCTAAAAGCAATACTCAATTCTTTTTAAATATCAATTGGTGCATAGCGCTAAAAAGACAAGGACACAGCGAGACACACAGGACGGGCGCTGTGTCCTTGTCTTTTTAGCGCTATGCACCAATCGAACCATCACCAACTCGCCCACGCTTCCACTCTTAAATATCAGTCACTTAAAGGGCTGCATTGTGTAGGATAAAAATATAAAGTTAAAATAAAACTGAGCGCATAGTTTTATTCTATAGAATTGCTTAGGCCTATCCCTTAACGAGTAAGCGTCAGAAATTTGATTCATTATTCGCTAAATTTAGTTGCATTCTATCTTATGCAATATATATCGTCTTCTCAATGCTTATAAAGTATTTTCTGCTTGTGACACAGAAAAAACGCAAGTGACGGTTTAGCTTCTACTCTATCCTGTGACTTTTTTTTTATATTGAGCGGTGCAGTAGTATTCGATCCAGCTTCTAATTTTATTATTTTATATCTTGGTTAAGATAAAAATTTACACTAATATGGCGTCTCTCAGCCTGAGTCGCTTTGGGACGTTAAACCCCAAAAACCAAACTTAACACTAACATGTTTTTTAACACGGATTTCCTCAAGTGCACTTACGTGTAGTATCATAGGCAGAATGCTCTGCAGCATGATAGCTTTGGTAGAATTATGTCTTTATGCCTGCGGCACGAATGAGCCGAGATGGCCATTGTTCTTGTCGACAGAGCTATCTAGGCTAGGCGAGGCGAGACAACACAAAGCGAACTCAGCATGCAGCTTGACAACGTCCATGTATATGTGCGGTCGTCACTTCAGCGCAACTCCGAAGTAAACTGCATTAGTTCGCATAAACCTAGCTATTGTCACGTAGTGGTGACAAGGCCGTACACGCCAAAAGAAAACACAGGCGTGATGGTACTGAAATAACTCTTTATTGGGACTGACTTGCGCCCGCAAAAGAACTAAGCAACTCGGAGGCGGCGATAGCAACAAATGTGCTCGTCGGTCGTCGAACAAAGAATGTTCGTCACACTCGTCAACGCTCAATTTAAGGTGGCGGTCCCACTCCAGCGGTGAAGAGACGACATTTTTGGCGATATTCATACGCCTACTGCGCCTCACAAGTTTAGTTTATAAATTTGACTTTGATATATTTGTAAAGTTTATTTCCTCTTCTTTCTACTGGTGCATTTGGTTTATACATAACTGCAACGATGTTTAAAGGGGTCGTGAAACGAAAATGCAGCTGCCCAGTTGCAATTTTCCTTGCTTCAGTAAACATTAGGCATGCCGATTCCAAAATATCTCGTCGAAATATTGCTTCTGCATTTAATAATACCATTCTGAAATCAAAGCATTTTTGCGTTCCTGAAGCGACTATGCGACCCTGTAGGCCGGAATTAGAAGTACTCGCCTACGTCATGTTTAGCCATTTGGAAACGCAGATATAATCATTATTTTCCATAAAATAATAGGTTCCTGTTAAAGTTAGCAAATAAAAATATAGTATATCAATTATTCGCTCACGCAAGCGCATTTCTTCAACAATCTGTACCCGGGCAATACCTCGTTACTGTCACGTGACGCGCGGTCGGCGGCGGCGGCGGAGGAGGACGGGTGGTGTCTGCTTCTCGCTGCGCTCTGGAACAGCGAGAGGTGACGCTCAAGTTCAGGTTTTCGGTAACGACGACTATACCTCGCTCCGCCGGGTACTCCAAATGACAATGGTTCCAATCTTATTTGTTGTTGTTGTCTTCTTTTTTTTTTTTTTTTTCTTTTTTGAGAACATTCGTGATGGAGCAAAACGTCTTCAGCAGTCTCATACCACCGGTACAACGTGGTTGTGCGGCCGCTGCTGTAATTTTTTTTTATTCGTGGCGTCATTAAAGATACGATGTAAATACGGTTCCAGGTCAAAGAAATCGACAAGTGTGTTCAATCCGAGTGGTGGGTGGAGTGTTTCAGGAGCGGGCGCCGCGGCGCGTACTCGTATATTAGTTGATCGCCTCCGCGCTGCATCACTGAGAATAGCGTGTCGAGCTTCGCTTCCTTTACTTCGGCTGGATGACCTGAACTATGGCACTACACGGAAAGCGGGAAACAGAAAAAAAAAAAAAAGTTGGTACATTGTACTTGGGTGGCCCTTTCACCCAACGCGTTGTCGCAGCTTTGCTCCCCCACCTTCCCGACGACTCTTTCGTAACCTTTCTACAACGTCTACAGTGCTAAGACTTCGCCTATTTTTCCTGTCACCGTTAGGTTCTGGGTTTAGGCGTGTTGTGCGGGTTTGAGTGCTCGCTATGCCAACCGTGTGCGTCGCGAGATTGCAGCACGGCTTCTCCGAGTGGAAGTAACGTTCGCTTTCACAAGTTTTGGCACACCGATTGGGTTCATGTGTTCGTACTACTTTCTACTGGAAGTCCTAAATGAACCTCGGCATGGACCGCAAACGAAGAAAGCTCACCTCAAACGATGCGTCGTACCGACGCAAAACCGCTGGCCCAGTGCATTGGCAAAAAAAAAGTGTAGGTCGCGTGATAAAGGCAGTAAAAGTAGTTGCGATTTGTAGCCTTACAGATATGCCTATTTGAGAACTACTCGACTCGCAGAAGCCACCAGTTCTATTTGATTGTTTCCTGCCAGACTGCCCTCATAGCAGTAATATGCGCATTTTTGGATTTTTTTTTTTATTTTGAACGATACCGTGAGGCCAGCACAACAGGTGCCCCTACCAGCATATCGTACCACCCAGAACAGGCCCCTTGGTTCCACTTTGATCACGTTCTTTCCACAGCACTCTAGTCCCATAGAACCTGATGAAGACTCCAAAGTGGAGGATCATGTTGAGCAGAGCTCAGAATCCTTCACATCATTTAAAAGACATTTCTAGGGTAAAAATTGTTCACCTCAAAAGCTCATACGCCCCACGTCCTTGCATTACAGTGGTGTGATTACCAGATCAACCATCCAGGAGAAATGCATTCACGCAAGTGTTATTGATTGGAAAGACGGCTTAAAAGTTTAATATCTGACCTGCTACAGAAAGAGAAGAACACAGAGGGTCGTGACTTGATTAAAATATATACAGGAATAGTAACTTGCACCACAGTCACGAGTCAAGTCCTGTGTCATGAAAGCCTGCACTGCCTGTAGAGCTTTCCATTTCTGGCCAACCGGCCAATAAGTCCTCTGAGAGAGGCCTGTTGCCAAAACACTTCAAAGAAGTAACTCGAGTTATTGTTTTGCACGCATATACTGCGACACACCACTAGTACACGCTCCACAGTCTCCGTAATGTCACATGTGGAACATTCTGGGCAGTCCGCCTGTCCAATTAAGTGTAAATATTTGTGTGTGAAACCACATTTAGATGCAGTCTATGGAGAAAGCGTGCATAATGGCATATAATTGGCAAGTCGGTATGGATCCACTAAAGCACTACCTTGTGGCCTTGAGCACAAGTAGATATAAGGAACTCAGTGATGTGTAGTGCCAAAGGCCAAAGGCTGGTAAGGGTGTGGTGTTGAAAACTTCCAAAAATTTGTAATGCAGGCTTTGAAACTGTGAATGCACACCACTTCTAAAGTGGTTTCCCATAGATGTGGAAAGCCTCTTACCAAGGGGCCACAAGCTCAGCAGCGGTTTGTGGAGAATTATGCCCTAAAAAAAAAATGTCATGTTCTCATTGGCATCACCACAATTGTAGGCGACGCTTGTGGTGATACAGATCTGTGTATACATGGATAGAGTTGTAATATTCTCACTAGATGTATGTCAGATTAGGTTGCTTGAATCTACTAATTGGTACCATGGATTTCTTCAGTATCCCGAGAACATGCAAACGCACCAAAGGTTGAGCCATTACACACAGAGGTTGGGTGGGGTGGTATGGGAAGTCGTAGCGTGTTAGCATTTGTAATTAATGGCAGCGGAGTGTACGTGAAAAACTGCTGTTCAGTTGCTCGTCATCAGTGGGTGGCAACGGTGTTGTGCAAGTAGTCGTAAATACACACAAAGTGGTTCGTGTGACAATTATGTAGATATTGGGCAGGCACGTGACATTCTGAAGTAACAGCGCAAAACGTGGATGGGAGCACAAGACGAGAAGACGACACAATGTCTCATCGTCTTCTCGTCTTGTGCTCCCATCCACATTTTGCGCTGTTACCTCAGGATGGAAAATCAACAAGCCCAACCTGCTATTCTGGCTAACATGCCATTGTTTGAGGTGCATTGCGGCAGCCAAGGTTTAATCCCAAGCACCTGCACTTCTATGTACATGTTAAAGAGTACTGCGAGTGGTGCCCATATGGGTGTGTACCATTTTCCTGGCTCGGGCGATCAGATTGCAGGCGGGCTAGCACACACAGCCCAAAGCACATGTAGTAGAAGTTTGGACTGTCGAACCGCGAAGTCTTCAGTTCAATTCCTTCCCTTATATTTTTCAATTTGTATGAGTATCATACAGTCTGTGCTTGTATGGTTAAATTGCGAAGGTGTACATATCACCTGCTCTCCTGACCAACCTAACTCTGCATAAGTATTCACCAAGCAGTTTTCGTTCCATCAAAAGGCTTTCACAATATTCAGCGACACAAGCAGCTACTCAGACAGCATCAGTTTAGCATTCTTTGAGCTTCGCAAATCTGTGGTTACATTGTTTACTAGCAAAACATGCATGGTATGTAGATATGTGCGCTAGGACGCATAAGATGCCGTGACAATGTGGGCTGCTCTTACGTCTACAGCTGCCCTTTAATCCTGTTACATTCTAGCCTGCAGTGAATTCAGCAGCAAGATTTCACAATTAAATCATCCCAACTTTATATTTCCAGACTTGACCCCAGCACCGACGAAGTGCATTGTATTACCAGCATTTTGGTGGCATATTCAACCAGCAGGCCAATTAACTCAACGTCATGCAGGTTCTAGTGCAGATGTTTCCATGCAAATTATGGGTATCATCAACGAAGAAGGCTTTACTATACATACCTTTTCAGCACGCTGTTTTATGACTGGTTAAAGTCTGGTACATTTCAAAGTATAAGGCACATATTATTGTATGCATGTCTACAGATTGCAGATTATGTTGGCTTGCTTCTGAATGAGACTGCAAAATGCTGCAAACAGTGGCCACCTTTCAAAGCAGCTTTTGCAGAAAACCATTTGATTTTTCTATTCCTCATGAGCCACTATTTTTCGAGGCCGTGTAAAGGTGAACGCGGCAACTAGAAAATCTCGGTTTGTCAGTGCCACTTTTTAGTACATTTGGGCATTATCTAATGTTACCAAATGAGTGTTAAAGAGAGACATGTTGCTTTCAAAATAATTTATTGGTTGGCTGCAGAATCATCAGTGCATACAAAATTTTTAGGCTAGAAGGAAGTTGACCTAGAGCAAGACATCTTTTATTCATGCTTCTTTGCTGTCTTCCTCTCTCCTAAATATACAAATGTGTATATACAGCTTCACAATCATAATGTGTTGAGGTCAGTGCTAAATAAAAAAAAAATGCATCCGACAAAGGTATAGTTAGAGATTGAGTACACAAAATTCATTCTAAGTGAGCCTATATATGTCTTGTAGATTCCAAGGGAAGGCAAGTATAGCAGGGGGCAGCAGAAACTCAGGCAGGCAGATGAGATTAAAAAGTTTGTGGGGATCAGATGGATGCAGCTGACAGAGGATCGGGTTATTTGGATAGATATGGGAGAGGCATCTATACAAGCAGGTATATACACAACTGCACAATTATGATGCATTTGCGGTCAGTGCTAAAAAAAACTCCACCCATCAAAGGTATAGGTGGGGAGTGAGTACACAAAATTCATTCTAAGTGAGCCTATATATGTCTTGTAGATTCCAAGGGAAGGCAAGCGTAGCAGGGGACGGCAGAAATTCGGGCAGACAGATGAGATTAGGAAGTCTGCGGGGATCATATGGATGCAGCTGACAGAGGATCGGGTTATTTGAATGGATATGGGAGAGGCATCTATTATGATCCCTTCCCCATTATGATGTATCTGTGGTCAGTTCCAAAAAAAGAAAAATTCTACCCGTCAAAGGTAAAGAAAGGGAGTGAGTACACAAAATTCATTCTAAGTGAGCCTATATATGTCTTTTAGATTCCAAGGGAAGGCAAGCGTAGCAGGGGACGGCAGAAATTCGGGCAGACAGATGAGATTAGGAAGTCTGCGGAGATCATATGGATGCAGCTGACAGAGGATCGGGTTATTTGAATGGATATGGGAGAGGCATCTATTATGATCCCTTCCCCATTATGATGTATCTGTGGTCAGTTCCAAAAAAAGAAAAATTCTACCCGTCAAAGGTAAAGGAAGGGAGTGAGTACACAAAATTCATTCTAAGTGAGCCTATATATGTCTTGTGGATTCCAAGGGAAGGCAAGCGTAGCAGGGGACGGCAGAAATTCGGGCAGACATATGAGATTAGGAAGTCTGCGGGGATCATATGGATGCAGCTGACAGAGAATCGGGTTATTTGAATGGATATGGGAGAGGCATCTATTATGATCCCTTCCCCATTATGATGTATCTGTGGTCAGTTCCAAAAAAAGAAAAATTCTACCCGTCAAAGGTAAAGGAAGGGAGTGAGTACACAAAATTCATTCTAAGTGAGCCTATATATGTCTTTTAGATTCCAAGGGAAGGCAAGTTTAGCAGGGGGCGGCAGAAACTCGGGCAAGCAGATGAAATTAGGAAGTTTGCTAGAATCATGCACCTGGCACAGGATCGGATTATTCGGATGGATATGGGAGAAGCATTTGCCCAGCAGTGGGTGCAGTCAGGCTAGTGATATCAACAAGACTAACAACTGGATGAGTTGGTACTGATTCATCTTAAAACCAGCCAGAAGACGAAACACGTGAGAGGAGCACAAGACAAAGTTTTGCTAACAACTGAAATGTTGCTGAAGGAAAGAGGCAAAAAAAGATTCGCACAGAAATGCACGTGCACGAAAAACCCCCAAAGCAGTGAAAGCGTGGAAAGCAGAAAGGGTCTAAAAAATCATCTAAAAAAAGCAAATTCTTTATGGTCAAGAACCACTCGTTACCAAAGGGAAGCCACAGATCCAAATCCAAAGGCACACTATACTGCAAAGGCTAAGGACGTGTGTGTGGCTAAGAAATCAGTCAACAGTCTTTTGGGGCCTTTTTTACATGTGCATCTCTGTGCAAGTCTTCGTTTGCCTCTATCCTTTAGTAAAATTCCAGTTATTAGTCCAGCTGTCCTGCAATTCTCTCTTCTCATGTTTTCTGGCTTGTTTCAGAATGAATAAGGTGATGACTCTACAAACCTTGCGCAAACTGGAAACCAGTGTAACTGTCAGATGGAAACCTTTCCCTTATTTGGCTTGCATCACAAATAGGGAGGACTTTACTGTGATGTCTGCCGAGGCATCCCCAAAACCAGTGCGCAAGCTGGCTGTAGCAGATGTAGCGGTGCCTCCTGTTGACAAGAGAAAAAGCAATATTCACTTTTCAGCACAGCAAAATGAAAATATCATTTAGGTCTTTTACAAATTTGAAAGTTATTCATGCATCTGCACAATTAATTCCCGTCTAACAGAAGCTGTACAGTGTAACTTTCACTGTCAATTTATTCTCCCTGGAAGTATGGCAAACTTTGAATTCTGCTGCAGGTGATTGAGAGAGAATGAGACCCACCCAATATTAGAACTTCAGTGCAATCATAATTTGCTACTGCAGCAAAATAATGCCTGAAGGAAATGCAGCTTTTGACTGACAAAACCTGGTAGTCGTCTTACACCCTCTATACTAGTGTTGTGGCTGATGTCAATGTCCACGCTGATATCATCCGCATAGCACGAAGATGTTAAGTATGCAACTTATGCATTAAGCAGCTCTGTGCATGGAGTCATTCTATTCGAAGGAGCCATAAACTACCAAGTCCACTTCTGTCAACGGCTCTCAGTTGTTTTCCCACAACCCGCCACGTGCCAAACTTCCTGCAAGTGCCGCAAAACTACTCTATAACTTCATTTGCTAACTGTAAAATTTCCAACACTTACTCAAGCTGTGGAAGTTTCGGTGTACTGGCCTTTGGAAGAACGTCTTTCTTTTTTTTTTTCTTTCTGGTTGTCACATTTCAGCACGTGTAAAATGTTAGTGTCAAAGCATTTTGGAGAGGTTTAACTGTGTGAAGGTGTTGATGATGGTATTAGTGAAGTCAATTTTTTTAATTATATTTGCACACTATACAACACTCACCTAATGCAAGTGGGTAAAAAAAAAACTAGCAAATAAAACTTTTGAGTGCTGGTATGGTGATTGTTCTGGCAGCAAGTGGAGACAGGCTATAACAACAGTTGTCGAGCTAGTTAGTGATCGTCTGCAGAAGCCAGTCCTGCTCTGTGTGTTTTTCTCTTCTGTGTCGTTTTTTAGTGCATTTTCCCACGGCTTCTGCAGGAGACAGGCTACTTCACTGCATGCAATTTCACTTAGCACAGAGTCCTCCGAAATGAGATTACTTTTGTACTTATTTACTGCATTTCCTGTGGCATTCCTTCTGTATTTATGTTTTCAAGTGCTGCACTTGCTGAAGGTCATACCTGGCTAATAAAACAAGCAAATGTGTCCGGACAGCGGTTTCTTTTTTTTTTCCGTTACTTCACATCAATGTGCATGCCCTTTCCATTTAGCAAGTTCGCACTATCAGATGATGCGTGTTTTCTCATTTACTCGTGCATGGAATTAAGCAAACCAGTAATTTGCATGGTGAAACGTCATGCTCATGCGCACCTTCTACGAAAACAAGAAAAATATGAAAACCAGCGATGTTGTGTTCGTGCTAACGTGGCGCAATATCGACAATGTAGACAGTGTAGATGACCGCAAGTAAGTAACGTTAAAGGGGAAGCTTTCTTTTATTAACACTGCCTTCCGCAATAGATTTCATTACAGCATTTCTTGCTCGAGAAAATGAAAAACAGGTGGCCGCTTGTTCAAGTTATGTCGCCTTTCGCTCAAGGTTCTTACCTTGTGTTCTCGACTAGCAGTCCATGATCAACAAGCATTTGGAGTAAATGCGGATGATCTGTAACACCCAGAAGGCTGCTTCAGCTACGTAGTCGCCGCCAGGATCTCGCCAGATGCTCTCAAGAGCAGTCG
Organism: Amblyomma maculatum; assembly: GCF_055883805.1. Classification (NCBI taxonomy): domain Eukaryota; kingdom Metazoa; phylum Arthropoda; class Arachnida; order Ixodida; family Ixodidae; genus Amblyomma; species Amblyomma maculatum. Next base: position 16,829,939 of record NW_028146738.1, read on the forward strand.
GCATCGGCACGCACCGCCCGCAGCTGCACCTGTTCGAAAGCTTCGGTTAGCGATTGCACTCTCGCAACGGTCAAACGTAGGCTAGGCTGCAAGACTCGGACATACATACCAATGCGTAGTTCCGAAACGGCTGGGATCGGGAGGCTGACGGTCGGGGCTTCTGCAAGCCGGAGTTGTGCCGCGGTTACCGCGGCTTCTCGACACAAGTGTTACCGTACCGGTCGCTCGCAGGGTCTATCTTCGCCGACCTGGCACCCGAAAAGTTGCGTCGGCGTAAGGCTCAAAGCCCACGATGTAACCATGTTTTAACAGTAGCGACTATATTCTAGTTCACTATAGTAGCACAGCGACGCTGGTACCCACGGAGGAACCTAGGCGTCGGCCATATTAAAAAACCCTGTGTGAGCGTAGAGTAGGGCACAATTAAAACCTCTAAAATACACCGAGCTTGGTTAACTTTGGCTCAGCAGGCTCCAGCAACGGGAGCTTCTCATTGGCTTAGCGCTATGACGCACTCTGTTGAGTTGAGGAGGACGCGCGCTAGGAAATCGAAATTCTGTTTTTGTCGCTATTAAATCAACGCGGGCGATGAAACGAATCGAGGTATATTATATGATGCAGGACAAGGATTCCATTTAACCAAGCCGTGCAAAATTTCCGGAAAAAGTTTCACAACCCCTTTAAGCTGTAAAGGAAAACACAAAGGTAAGAAACGGCTTTTCAGCTCTACTTGTCTCGGGAAAAGCAAAATTGTGCAAGATCTTTTGCACCTAGAAAAACACCGTTCGAGAAGTTTTGAGATTAGATGGTAATGAACAAAGTTAGGCATTTTTATTACTGTGTATCGCATAGTTTATTAGCCACGCGCCTGTGAAAAGTGTATAAAACAGGTAATTACACATACAATAACTTTCAAGATACGCATTCTGCTGCGGAGATTTTTTGCGCAGTTGGTGGTCGCAGTTGGAGGCTGCACAGAACAATCTAGATAACGTCGCAAGCAGCTAACAGCACGGGCTGGAACATTGTGGAAAGACACACGAGTGGCCGGCATCTTCGAGATAGATCTCGGTGCATCTTGCGCTACAACGAAACTGATAAAGGTGTGACTCGCGACATCGAGCATTAACAAACAAAGATTACGGAACTGATACGCGATCCAGAATCAGAGTGAGAATCCCGTATGCCGGCGGCTGCCGAAAAACAAAAAATACAGTTTTGAAGGTTTCGCGGCATTACCCCCCCCCCCCTTAAAAAAAAAAAAAAACACCCCCTGGATGTTCCAAAACAAAGCAACTTAATAATAAACACTGCAAAGTTTAAACACCTAGATTCTTTAACGCGCGTACAATACAACATGTACAATTTCTGGGCGTGCGCGTCGCCGTTGTGATGCTGACGTTCCGTCGGGAATGACTTCATAGTCCAGTGGTCCGATGCGGCGAATGATTTTGTATGGCCCAAAGTATCGACGCAACAACTTTTCACTTAGTCCGCGACGGCGAATTGGTGTCCGAATCCACACTTGGTCTCCTCGGTTTTACTCTGCGTGGCGTCGTCGTAAGTTGTATCGTCGGCTGTCGGTGCGCTGTTGGTCTTTAATACGCAGACGTGCGAGTTGTCGGGCTTCCTCTGCACGCTGCATGTAGGCGGCGACGTCAAGGTTGTCCTGGTTGGTTACGTGCGGCAGCATTGCGTCGAGCGTCGTCGTGGGCTCCCTGCCGTACACAAGCTTGAACGGGGTCGCTCTGGTCGTCTCCTGGACTGACGTGTTATACGCGAAGATCACGTACGGCAAGATGGCGTCCCAAGTCTTGTGTTCAGCGTCGACGTACATGGCGATCCTGTCCGCTATCGTTTTGTTCCAGGCGCTCCGTTAGGCCATTGGTCTGGGGATGGTACGCAGTTGTTCGTCGATGGCTTGTATGACTGTATTCCAGGATGGCTTGCGTCGACTCTGCCGTAAACGCCGTTCCCCTGTCCCTGATGAGCACTTCTGGGGCGCACTGTCGCAAAAGAATTTGTTCGACAAAAAATTTGGCGACTTCTGCCGGGGTACCATTTGGTAGTTATTTTGCTTCGGCGCAACGGGTAAGGTAGTTAGTGGCCACGATGATCCACTTGTTACCCATATACGAAGATGGAAAGGGGCCAAGGAGATCCATCCCAATTTGTTGAAAGGGCAGGTCTGGGGGCGGAATCGGGTTTAGTAGTCCTGCTGGTCTGATAGGCGGCGTCTTGCGTCGTTGGCACTCACGACATGTCTTCACGTAGTAGGCAACTTCGGCAGGCAGTCGCGGCCAGTAGTATTTTTTCTCGATTCGACGCAACGTGCGTGCAATTACGAGATGGCCTGCTGTGGGCTCATCATGCAACGCCTGCATAGTTTCTTGCCGGAGGTTTCTAGGCACTACAAGAAGCTGCGTGGTCTTGCTGGTTGCGAAGTTCTTCTTCACGAGGAGGCCATTACTTAACGCGAACGAAGATAAATGGCGTCTGAACACACCGGGAGGGGAAGCAGTCTTTCCTCCTAAGTAATCGGCTAGCGCTTTCAGCTCAGGGTCTGATCGCTGTTGTTCTGCGAAACTGCTGGCGCTTACCGGTCCCAAAAAGGCATCGTCGTGATCGTCCTTCGGGGGGGTGGGGTGGGGGGGGAGCATCGACGGGAGCGCGTGATAAGCAGTCTTCGTCGGAATGCTTGCGGCCCGACCTATAGACTACAGTCAAGTCGAATTCTTGAAGTCGTAGGCTCTATCTGGCAAGGTCGCCGGAGGGATCTTTCAAATTAGCCAGTCAGCGGAGCGCGTGATGGTCGCTTACCACCTTGAATGGTCGGCCGTATAGGTATGGACGAAACTTAGAAGTGGCCCAGATGATCGCGAGGCACTCCTTCTCGGTCGTCGAGTAATTGACTTCGGCTTTTGTGAGGAACCTGCTCGCGTAGGCGATTACTTTCTCCTGTCCGGCACTCTTCTGGACGAGAACGGCTCCTAGGCCCACACTGCTCGCGTCGGTGTGAATTTCGGTCTCGGCGTTTTCATCAAAGTGGCCAAGTACAGGAGGGCATTGCAGGCGGCGCTTAAGTTCGTCGAGGGCTTCTCCTTGCGGCGCTTCTCATTTATAAGGTACGTCAGCCTTTGTAAGCTGCGTCAACGGTTCGGCGATGCGCGAAAAGTTTCTGACAAATCGTCGATAATAAGCGCACAACCCAAGGAATCGGCGCACAGCTTTCTTGTCGACAGGTGGTGGGAATTGTGCGATTGCAGCTGTTTTCTCCGGATCTGGGCGAACACCATCCTTACTAACGGCGTGACCTAGGAAACTCAGTTCTTCGTAGGCGAAGTGACGCTTTTCTGCTTTCAGCGTTAGTCCCGATGACTTCATGGCTTCCAGCACTGTCTGCAGTCGTTTTAGGTGATCTTCAAAGTTTAACGAGAAGACAACAACGTCGTCCAAATATACAAAACAAATTTGCTACTTCAAGCCTGCCAGGACTGTGTCCATTACTCGTTGAAATGTGGCTGGTGCGGAGCAGAGGCCAGATGGCATCACCTTGAACTCAAAAAGACCGTCCGGTGTGATGAATGCGGTCTTCTCGCGATCTCTTTCGTCGACCTCAATTTGCCAATATCCGCTCTTCAGGTCCATCGATGAGAAGTACCTTGCATTGCAGAGCCGGTCGAGAGTGTCGTGGATGCGGGGAAGCGGGTAGACATCCTTCTTAGTAATGCTATTCAAGCGGCAGTAATCATCGCAGAAGCGAAGTGTGCCGTCTTTCTTCTTCACCAAAACGACTGGTGCCGCCCAGGGGCTGTTCGATGGCTGGGTTACGTCATCACGCAGAATTTCCTCAACTTGATCGCGAATGGCCTGGCGTTCTGGCGGCGATACACGATAGGGGCTTTGGCGCAGAGGTCGGGCGTATTCGTCCGTTATAATGCGGTGCTTGGCCAGTGGTGTTTGTCGTACCTTCGATGATGACGAGAAGCACTCCCCGTAGCTTCGAAGAAGACTGAGAATCTGATCTTTCCTGCTGTGGGTCAATGCCGGGTTGATGTCAAATGTGGGCTGACGGAATTGGTCCGGTGCGTCTTCCAGCGTTTGGCCGTGGAGGGTGAATACATCTTTGAGGTCCACTAATTCGTCGAGAAAAGAGATCGTCGTGCCCTTGTTGAGATGCCGGTATTCGTCGGTGAAGTTGCTTACCAGCACCTGAGCTTGCTCCCCTCCGGAATTTGGCGATGCCTCTTGCGATGCCGACACCTCGTTCTAAGAGCAATTGGATATTTCCTTCGACGATGCCTTCAGCGGTTTCGATATTTGCGCTACCTACGCAGACTGCGACGCTTGATCGGGGTTGCACGGTCAGTTCTCCATCGAGGACGTTTAGAGCGATGTGTTGCGTCGAAGTCATCGTAGCAGGAATGGCTTTGTCTGCAGAGAGCTTGATGAGCTTGGATCGCAGGTCGCTGATAGCCCTATGTTCATTTAGGAAATCCATGCCTAAAATCACGTCGCGGGAGCACTGCTGCAAAGCTGGTGGGGTAAGTACGCCCATTGACGGTTATTCTTGCAGTGCACCGTCCCGATGGAGTAATCAGGTTGCCACCTGCGGTGCGAATCAGCGGGCCATCCCAAGCGGTGGTAACTTTCTTGAGTTGAGAGGCTAACGGTCCACTGATAACTGAATAGTCAGCTCCAGTGCCTACTAGGGCAGTGACTCTGCGGCCGTCGACATCAACTTCAAGGTCACTTATTCGCGTCCTCGCATTGCATGTGGGCCTTGGTGTCCGATCTCGGCTCCGTCGTTTCTTCAGGTCATGGCCGGGGCATACCGTTGTTACTGCGCTGGGCGACGGTGTCGGCTTGCACTCTGGTCGTGTTGCCGTTGATGTCGTCGTGTGGAGCGGCAATGAAATAGCTGCGTGGTCGTTAGTGGTCATCGGCGGCGGAGGATCTTCGTCTTTTCGCAGTTGAGCAACCTCACCTCCAAAGGTTGCTGCCTTTAGTTTTCCTTGCGCGGGCTTGGTGACCTTCCACGCATACTCTCGTCATAGTTACGACCTGGCGATGCAAAGCGGGCCCAGTACGGCGATGGAGATTTGAACCGACGGCTTGGTGGCGCAATCTCACCGCTACGCAGATAGTTGTCGATTTCTTGCGGTCGTTCACCTAGGCGTGGTCGTGGAGCGTCGGCTGCAAATCTGCGGAGACCGATTCGTCGGTACGGGCATTGCCGCATAATGTGACCGGCCTCACCGCAGTGGAAGCATGGCTGGTTGTTCGCTGCCCTCCAGGCATCGCACTTCCTGGGGCTTGGGGGTCGTTGGTTGGCTTGGCGGGCGGGGGCCAAGGAGCGGCTTTCAGGAACAGGACGGTAGCGGCGAGGGCTTGGAAAGTCATCACGTTGGGGCGAAGGGCGACGTAATGCAGCAGCGTAGTTCATCGCTGTTGCCTCTTGTGCTGGAATTGTCGCAGCCATCGCTTTAGGAACGCCCAGCGCCTGCTGGACTTCTTCACGGACGACGTCCGCGAGCGTCGCCACCTGGGGTTGTTGCGATGAATCGGCGGAGCTCCTCTCGCACGATCTCCCGGATGAGGTCCCGAAGGTTCTCTCTGCTTGCAAATGCGCTGGGGTAGTGGCTTGAGTAGTCTGGCTGAAGTGGTCGCTCGTAGTGGCGCATCCGGGTGTCCAACGTCTTCTCGATGGCAGACGCTTCCGTTTCAAATTCCGCCACGGTTTTTGTCGGATTTCGGACAAGATTTGAAAAAAGCGATTCTTTAACGCCTCGCATTAAATATTTGACTCTCTCACCTTCAGTCATCTTAGGGTCGGCGCGGCGAAAGAGGCGCTTCATCTCTTCAACGTACGCCAGGACAAGCTCGTTCGGAAGTTGGTCTTGACTGAAGGAGGGCCTGGGCTCTTTCTTTTCGGACGATGCTTGAAAAGGCAGTCAAAAACGCTTCCTTGAAAATTTCCCAATCTTCATAGCTGCCTCATCGTTTTCGAACCAAACTCAGGCATGTCCTTCAAGAACAAAGTAGACCGGCCTGAGTTTCGCAGTGTCGTTCCAGCCGTTGAATACTGCCACACGGTCGAAAAGGTCAATACAGTCTCCAGCATCTTCACACGGTCGTCCATGGAAGCAGGGGGCTCACGGGGTTGGCCGAAAACAACCGGTGCTGTAGGCTGGGCCATTGTCAGCGTCGATGCCCTCCGAGATCGAATGGGGTCAGGCAGCAGACCGTGTTCGGGTTGTAGGCCTTGAAGTCGGCGGCTGGCTCGGTGACCTGTAGGCGGGTCTTCCAGGGCGACAGGAACACGGTTTGGGTCTTCGCTTGAAGGATCAAAGGCAGCACCTCCACCAGATGTCACGTAGTGGTGACAAAGCCGTACACGCCAAAAGAAAACACAGGCGTGATGGTACTGAAACAGCTCTTTATTGGGGCTGACTTGCGCCCGCAAAAGAACTAAGCAACACGGCGGCGGCGATAGCAACAAACGTGCTCGCCGGTCGTCGAACAAAGAATTCTCGTCACACTCGTCAACGCCGCTCAATTTAAAGGCTGCACAGAACAATCTAGATAACGTCGCAAACAGCTAACAGCACGGGCTGGAACATTGTGGAAAGACAGACGAGTGACCGGAATCTTCGAGATAGATCTCGGTGCGTCTTGCACTACAACCAAACTGATAAAGGTGTGACTCGCGACATCGAGCCTTAACAAACAAAGATTACGGAACTGATACGCGATCCAGAATCAGAGTGATAAGCCCGTATGCCGGCGGCTGCCGAAAAACAACAAATACAGTTTTGAAGGTTTCGCGGCACTATTGTCGTTCTCAGAGAGGAGGAGGAGGCAGATGGTAGCTGACAAGAGCCTCGCCATCGCCGCTGCGGTGGTTGCGGTGGTTGCGCCGCTGCGACAGTATTGTTCGCTGTGAAACAAGGAAACATGTGTAGTGGTACGTATCGTCTTTGACAAAAGTAACCACGCTGCAGGATCTACTTTTTAGCTATGTGGTAGTAAATGCACAGCATGTCTGAACCTCTAAATTTTTGCAATGTGAAGGCGAAGGCCTGTCCTCACTTCTTAACTAGTTGTTATCATCTGGAAACTTTTATTGGCTTTATAATACAAGAGAAAAGGAAAACATGCAGCCTGGTTACTTTTGGCAAAGACGGTACATGATTGCGCCTTAAATTTTTCACAAAACGTTCAAGCTTGATGGACCACACGCATCCAGACTTGGCTCCGACGCAGAACCTAGGTGCAGATATACACCAGTCCGCTGGCCTGACCGCCCTTTTTAGCGATCGAGGATGTGGTAGACAAAGAAAGTAGTATCCCATAAGAGAGAGAGAAAAAAAAACTTTATTCGTCAGCGATTTAGATTTTTTTTTTGCCTTGGGCTGCATTCAGCTGCTCCAGGTGGCCGGCAGTCCAAGTCTGTCAGCGAGCTCTTGCGCTCTTGCCGAGGCCCGAGACTGCACGTCTGGGTCCGCGGCTGGCGAGAACAGCTTCCCAGTGTTCCAGCGAGGGAGATTGTACTAGATCTGCCGGAGGCGGATCCTCCGCGCAGTCCCAGATTATATGTTCTAAGTTGGCAGGCTCGCCGCACAGTTGGCAGTACGGGTTTACTAAGGCGGGAAAGATTTTGCATACGTCCAGGAGTTTGGCTGCGACAGCGTTTGCAGCCGCCGCCACGTGAGCGTGCGGGGGAGGCAGGCTCGCCCGCTCATTGTAATACGTGGTAATGGCCTGGTACATATCCAGTGACTCACCCCGTCGGGCACCCGCGTCCGATATCCTCTCACCAGCTCGGCTGATAAAACCTCGAGCATATTGGTGAGCGGCCGCGTAACCTGGGACGCCCAACTTTTCTGGTACATCTCTCTGCGCTAACAGTGCGCATTTAAAAACTCCCACGAGGACGCAACCATCTATTTACGCACTCTACGGCGTGCACAGCAGCCGATGCACAGCTTCAAGGGACACCGATAGGCGCAAATATTTAATTTGCAAATATATCCTGCATTCGCACCTCACATACGCGAACTTGGATCTGCCCTGCATTCATTTGATTTTGCAAGCGTTCTTCACTCGCGCTCGACATAAACGAACTCGCGGATCCGCTCTGATTGAAACAAATCGCGACCGAACGACGACACACTTCGGTGGTACCCGCACAGCAGTCAAGTTCTTGACCCATCCACTGATGAAGTAGTTATTCACCTATAGATAATCGAAAACCTTCATTGGCTTAAGGAAAACAGAAGTGGTTCATAAAACCAAATAATTTTTGACGTCACGTGCGTCGTGCCTGTCTGGGCCAGGCAGCAAGTCGGCATCGGGAGTTGTGTTCGTCCCGGTGCGGTGCGTCCGTGTAGGGATCCAGGCCGGCCCTCATTTCCACCTTGGATTTGTACCGAGTCCGCGTAGATCGTACAAGCTCGTCGAAATACAATCGGCATTCGCTATTGATTGACTCAGGTAAGTAGAGATGAATGTGCACGAATGCTAGCAGGTAGCCCATCGCGGTGTAGTGTCAGTGCTATAAATGGCGGACATCTGGTGAAATCGGCTGGTGTGACGTCACCTGAAAACTATTTGTGTGTGTGTGTGCATGTATATGTGTGCGTGTGTTAGGGGGTGGAGGGATTCTTTGGGCTTGGTTGAGAACACGTTCGAAAAAAGTCACACGAGGTGAAGAAAGGGAGAAATTATGCATGTGCGTATGTGCGTGTTTCAGTTACGAACAGTAATCGAGGTCCCATGATCCTTTGTTCGTTTTTCCATAACGTTAGGGAGAACTTTTTATAACAACAGCAACATGACATTTATTGTCCAACTGTACACAAAAAGGCACTGGCCGGAGAGCGCCGAAAAGGAGCACCGAACTGTTCCGGAGTCGCTGAGCGTCTTTTCTGACCTTGAAGGGAGCGTCCCCTCCGCGCGTACGTCAACCCCCCTCCCCCCCCCCCCCCCCCCAAACTCACAAAACTCTCAACACAGGCGAACACAGTCGTTCCCCGCAAGGAAGATGGGCGATTTCAGTCCGTGTCCTACACGGGCCGATACGTCCCTCTCCCTGAGTGAGTGGGATGGTCCAGTTGTCGTGAAGACTGCGATATCGGCAGCGGCACGCGGAATAACCAACATCCTCCACGCCGAATGAGTGCTAGCTAATTAATTTCGGGCTTCCAATGGGTGCAAAAGTTGAATTGGGCTCCTTAATGTAGTGCCACCTGGCAAACGGATCATGCAGAATCGCGTGCTTTCATCTCGCCCAGGAAACACCTCCGTGATGCGACCAGTTTTACAAGTCTGTCGAGGGTGAAAATTGTCATGAAGCAGCACCAGGTCATTAACTAGTAGATTACTTGATGCTGTAGGTGTGGACTGATGGTAGGACCTCAGATAACACAAGTATTCGGTTCGCCATTGTTTCCACAGGTTTTCAGCTCTGTCGGTATTTCCAACGGTGAGTGCAGCTCGCTGGTGTTGGCAGTTGTGGGATGTCCTCCACTGCAGGTTGGTAAGGAGGTTAGGCGCCTACCAACTAGAAAGTGGACCGGCGTCAGTGGTTCCGGTTCTCCTGCATCAGAGGGAACCATGGTCAGGGGCCGCGAGTTAATCACGGCTTCTATATCCGCCAAAATGGTCCAGAGCTCTTCGAAGCTGCATCCAAGCACTTTCTTTAATGCGGTCTTTACGGATCGCACCATCCGCTCCCAAAAGCCTCCCCGCCAAATTTCCTTTTCCACGATGAATTTCCATTCAATCCCTTGATGAGACAAATAGCCTTGCACTTCTTGATTGCGCGACACATTCCATAGTTTCTTCAGTTCTGCTGCAGTCCGGTAAAAGGTCTTTCCGTTGTCAGAGTACACTGTGTTGCAGATACCGCGTCGAAACTCCAAGAGAAAGCTACTAGTTTAGAGGTCGCTCACAATCTCTAGGTGTATTGCTCTGGTCACTGCTCAGGTCAGGAGCAAGGTATTACTTTTTTATCTTGCCTTCTGTCTTCGTCAAAACGGGCCCCTCAAAGTCGAGGCCTGTAACTGCAAAGGTAACTGATTCCGACACCTTGTCGCTTGGTAGTGGCGCTACAGGCCCGGTGGCACACTTGCGACTAATTTTTCTGCATACCATACAACCGCCCAGGACTTTCTTCACGATCTGACGGCTTCGTGTGATCCAAAACCTTTCGCGCAGTTGGGTTAGTGTGTCCAGTACTCCCGCATGCAGCAGAAATTGGTGAGTGCTCTGGATCAGATCGACGAAAGGGAGAGACGCAGGCTGAACGACTGTATGAGCAGTCTGATACCTCAGGCTTGAGTGCTGTAGACGCCCCCTTTCAGTCGCAATATTACTGTGCCATTCAGAAACACGTTCAAACCTCGAAGTTCTGAGGGTCTTTAAAAGTGCCCGTCTTCGTTTAGAATCCGTTCAAATCACAAAAAGCTTGTCGCTGAACCTTCTGGAGCAAAACATTCTGCGCCTGTTGGATTTCGGGTGCGCTGAGCTGGCACGACCGCAGTTGTGCATAAAGCGTCGCTCCCAAGCTGTGACTTGCATTAGGTGATTCAGATTGCTGAAGCATTTTATTTCTATCACCGGCAGAGGTGCTTGTGCTGCAACATGGCTGATCGCTAGCTTTTTACTCCTCCTTTCTTCGTCAGCTCTCTCGGTCGAAATATCAGCTGGCGTGTTAGGCCAGGTTGTTGGGGACCTCTCAAGTCATTGGGGCTCTTTCCACCATTTTTCACACCTCTTGAGCGCGTACGGAGAAATTCCCCGACTTAGGATGTCTAGTGGGCTGCTGATCTCTGGGCAGTGTCTCCAGTCGCTTGGGTTTGTTTTCTCTTGAATCTCTCCGACTCTGTTGGCTACATAAGGTTTACGCTAACGGCTCATCCCTTCACCCAATACAAAGCAATCATGGAATCTGTCCAGAATGCGACCTTGTCGATATTCAGTGCGAAAGATTCTTTGAGGTATGCGACCATCCGAGCGCCTGTCAAGGCATCACGAAGCTCTAGCCGTTTTGCCGTTTGATTGGTTGTCATACCGACGAGGGATGGAAATGTCCTTGAGGTGATGCACTGAATCGATCGTTTCCCCATTTCTCGCTCACACCTGGCGGCAGTGTCTCATCCCAGTCTAAGTCAAGTACCCAAATCTCTTGAAACCACATTTTCTCTGTGATCGTCACTGGGCTCAGCAGACCGAGTGGATCGAAGATTCTCGCTGAGGCTTGGAGCACGAAGCGTTTAATGTTCCTGTTGACAGCAAGAAGCTCCAGCGCCGTTTCCAGGGAATACTTTAGCTCGTAGTTTTCTCTGTCTCACTCGAGCCCAAATACTCTTGCTATGGCTGAAGTCGTCATCGCAGTGCGCGTGCAGGCAGTTCCAATGCCGTCAGCATCGAACCATTGTTGTAGGAGTTCGTTGTTGGAACTCCTCTTTCGCAGTTTCATCCTTGCCGAGTTCATTATTTGCTGTTCCTCCTCATAAAATGTCGTCCCTCTTCCGTGTTGCTGACTCCGGTTATCAAATCGTCGACGTACAGACAGCTGCCTAAGATTAGTGCGGAGTGAGAGAGGTCCTCAGAGACGTTAGCCAGGTGACGTATTGTGGCAGCTGCCAACATGAAAGGGCTACTCGCGACACCAAAAGGCACTCTTGTCATGCGCTAGACCTCTATTACCTTCTGATGAGCCCACATGACGGAGATGAATACCAGAATAATCGCAGTGCATCGTGGTCCTCACTTTTGATGCCAATCTGAAGGAAAGCCTTCTCGATGTCATCGGTGAATGCAATTTCGTGGCTTGGGCCGATGGCGAGGGCATCGTTAAGTGACATGCAGCCTTGTGCTTTCGAAGATGCATCGAAAACTATGCGAACTTTGGTGATAGAGCTCTCTGAACGGAAAGCAGCACGATGAGGCATATAATACACTCGAGACGAGGTACTGTCGGAACCCTTTTGAGCAAAGCCTTTATCCACGTAGTCGCGGATGGCTGCATCATAGACCATTAGCTTGCCTTTGCTTGGTCTCAGATGCCGCATCAACCTGGCCAGGCTTCCTCTTGCTACAGCTTCGTTGCTGGCTAGCCCTTGGTCAAATGCCTTTCACGGGAGGCTTGCCTCGTATCGCCCATCGGTCAAAGTCAGAGAACGAGTGAAGTCTTCTCTCACCTGCTGCTCCTCGCTTCCAAGCAGGCAGCTGCTTGAGGAGACACCGAGGCTCTCCAGCTCCCAGAACGCTCGAAGCTTGTCCGATAGGTTGGCGTCCATGTCACAGACGCTCAGCCCCAAAAGCCTTTGTGAGGCTTACGGTGAGATTGAAAATATTGAACATTTGGTATTTACGTTATCGGTCCCGATTCTACTCTCCTTCGGTGCGGCGAGTGCAAAATGATTTGTGTTGCCTCAAATTTGTCACTATTTACATAACTACATTATAGCTACGGACAGATTTCCTATCTAATTGTATTCCAAATTTAACACTTCCAAATTTTTGCTACGTCCTTTCCTTCCTTTCATTCAACTCTGTAGTCCTAAATCTTATGTTTTTGTGTTGTGTTTTATAGCACATAGGCAACTAAGGTCATCATGCGCCAAAAGCAAGGTTTAGAATCTGGACTTTGTTAAGGGCTTTAAGAAGTTATTATAGGTTCTATAACGTATTTAGATACTTTGCTTCTATTAGGAACGAAAATATGCAGGAAATGTCAATGAGTGACCTTTATCCTAAAAGTAAGCTTGGGTGGAATGGTATATGTTCATTGTAAAGTTGTGAGAAGGGCTTGTGTCGTAGATCTTCAAGTCTTGTACAACTGATTAGGATATGGTTGATTGTGAGCACGTCTCCACATTCTTCGCAAGTAGGCTGATCGTGTTTCGTTAGTAAAAAGTTATGTGTAAGGTGGGGGTGTGTGACCGATACGAAGACGACATAGAACCACTTCAATGAAACGCTCTTGGTGGCTACATGTTTTCCATTCCTCTACCACGGGCTTCAGTACGTGTAACGTATTGTAGACTTCTTTGTCCCATGAATCCTGCCATTTCTGTTTCAATTTTCTTTGTATATATTTTATGACATTTCTATGAGGTACATTTACTTGTTCTATTTTTGCATTCTGGGCGGCTGCAGCACAAGCATCAGCTCTTTCATTTCCATTTATACCTATGTGACTTGGCACACAGCAGAATGTAATTTCATGTCCTCGTGTTTCAGCTTTTTTTATGCAATGTATTATATTTCCCAATAAGGGTTGTGTTGCATTTCTGGCGTGTAGTGCTGTGATCACACTAAGTGAGTCTGTGGATTATACTTCTTACGATGTTGCACTTTACTATCTTTTCCGCAGCTAAGGAGATGGCATAACATTCGGCAGTAAAAACTGTTGCACACAGAGGTAGCCTAACTGTTTTTTCAAGTTTTTCTTCCACTACACCACTACCAACGTAAAAAGTTGTTTTAGAACCGTCTGTATAAAATGCAGTGTGGTTTTTGTACTTTTCCTTCAAAGCTAGGTATTCTTGTATTATATGATCAGGTGGTGTCTGCTTTTTACGAAACTGTGTTAGTGAGAGGTCGCGTACAGAAGGGAAGCTGTACCAAGGGGCAATTAGTTCGGGACTATCGACAACGTTTGGAAGTGTATCATATATCTTTAGTTTCTGGCATATCTGTTCATAACGGAGAATTAGGGGTCTTATTGCTAGCGGTTTATTGTTAAAAAGTGTTCTAGATGGGCACTTCGTGACTACAGAGTGGCAAAGGTGTTTTGGGATGGATATTATTTTTAGCACGTAAGCACACGTAAGCACACGTAAGCATTGCTCTTCTGTCTGCGAGGGGTGGTTCGTTTGTTTCGACAAGGAGGCTATTTACGGGGGATGTTCTGTATGCGCCAGTTGTAAGCCGCAGGCCAAGGTTTTGCACAGGATCTAGACGTTTTAAGTAAGAGGGTCTTGCTGACCCATACACAACACATCCATAGTCCAGGGAAGAGCGTACTACTGAGTGACAGACACGCATAAGACATGTTCTGTCGGAGCCCCAGCGTTTGTGTGATAGCACTTTCAGTATGTTGAGGGATCGGGAAGCTTTCGTTTTAAGGTTGTTGATATGTGGTAGAAAAGTGAGTTTCTTGTCAAAAGTTACACCAAGAAATTTGTGCTCGTTTTTTATTGGCAATATTGTTTCATTTAGGTGCAGGTTAGGGTTGGTTTGTAACCCTCGTCGCAGAGAGAATAGAACAGTCACTGTTTTCTGTGGTGAAAACTGAAATACATTTTGATCTGCCCATGTCGCCAGCTTGTTTATAGTGAGGTGCACTTGTCTTTCACATGTTGATACATTGGAGGATGTGTATGCTATCTGTAGGTCGTCGACATATAGTGAATACATTACAGATTTCGGGATTGTTTTATTTAAAGAATTCATTTTTACCACAAAGAGAGTTGTACTTGATATACAGCCTTGTGGCACCCCGTTCTCCTGCATAAAGTTCCTTGAAGAAGTTGAGCCTAGGCGCACACGAAATGTACGATTCGAAAGGAAGTCTTTTAGACAGTTCAGCATTCTACCGCGGATGCCCAAATCCGCTAGGTCGCGAAGGATGCCGAATCTCCATGTCGTATCGTACGCCTTCTCCATATCGAAGAAGACTGCAAGACAGTGCTGCTTATGAATAAATGCTTCACGGACCGTGTTTTCAAGGCAAACTAAATGGTCCGTTGTAGAACATGCTATTTTGAAACCACAATGGTGGATATCTAAGAGTTTCCGAGATTGAAGGACGAAGGTTAGCCTAATATTTAAAACACTTTCAGGTGATTTTGCAAGGCAACTTGTAAGGGATATAGGTCTATAACTACTGGGGGCAGTGGGTGGCTTTCCTGGCTTCAGGAAAGGCACAATAAATGCTTTCTTATATGCCTCTGGGATCTTTCCAGATACCCATATCTTTGAAAAAATTCACAAGGGCTCCTATCGCAGGTGTGGACAGATGTGCTAGCATTTCATAGTGTATTTCGTCCGGGTCAGGCGCCGTCTTTTTACCAGCAGCTAGCGGTATTTATTTCTTGTACTGTGAGCAAAGAGTTGTAAGCTTTATTTCCACTCCCATTTGTTGGAAGTCTTTGTTTTTCAGCTGAATTTTTGTATTTTAAGAAGCATTTTGGTGTAGTGTAATGAACATGATACTGAAAAAAAGTGTTCGCCTAATATGTCTGCCTGTTCTTCTATGCTCGTTTGCTTGCTGGGATCTGTAAGAAATGGAATTGTGAAAGGAGAGAAGGTTCCGTCAAGTTTACGAACTTGCTCCCATATTTTTTTAGATGTGATTGAACTATTTATGGAAGGTATATATTTTTGCCAGGAAGACCTTTCGGTATTGCGGCGGACATATCGCGCTTTGGCTCTTGCCTGCTTAAAATTTGTGAGATTTTCATCCGTGGGGTGCCTGCGAAAAATTCCCCACGCTTTGTTTTGTTTTCTTTTTGCTTCTTTACATTGTCGCGAATACCAGATCTTATGATTTTTTTGCACAGCTCCTGAGGACTGTGGGATAGCTAAGTATGCCGCAGCTATGATGCAAGTTGTAATCTTTTCGTTCAGCTCATCTACGCTGAGGTGATCTGAATAAATGTTTTCAAGGTTAGCTTTTGATTGAAATAATGGCCAGTTAGCTAGGTGAAGCTTCCACTGTCGTGGTTTGTTAAGTGTGATGGCTGGTGAAGGTGTTAAGCTGATTGTGACAGGGAAATGATCACTCCCTTGTGGGTTGTCCTGAACATCCCATTTAAAATCTGTGAAAATTGATGGTGAACTAAAAGACAGATCTAAGCAACTCATTGCTCCAGTACTTGGCGAGCAGTAAGTAGCTTTGCCAGTAGTGAGCAGGCAAACATCATTGCACAAAATAAAATCTTATAAAATACGATCCGTGCTATCGGTTTCTTTACTTCCCCAAAAAGTGGAATGTGCATTAAAATCTCCAACTACTAGATACGGCTCTGGTAGCTGTTTAAAAAGTTATTCCAGGTCATGAAGTGTGACATTAGAATGGGGTTCAAGGTATATAGAACATAAGGCTTTGAACGCTGTTCGTCGCACCCTACGTTTAATCCTAAAGCCATGGCTTTAGGATTAAACGTACCGTGAACTGTGGACAATCCGGCCCTGAACCGTGGATAATCCGGCTTAACCAACTGCACCACACCCGAGATCGTGGTGTGGTGCAGTTGATGGATGATAGCAGCGATGACAGTGAAGCTGCAATTAGTGATACTGACAATGATGCATGGAGGGTCCTTGGCACTCTCAAGCAGTGTGCAACTGCTTTTTTTGCTGAGGTGCCCCCCCCCCCCCCCCCCCCCCCCCCCGCCCACGTCGGGTTCGAAAATAAAAGAGTGATTGATTGAATGAAAGGCGCGCAAATGTTGACGTAGCAGTCAAATGTTCAGCGCTGCCTAGCTGCCGCTAAGCAGGGCAAAGCCAGGGGGGTCTGAGACTCCTCCAATAATATTTAAGAGGGGTTCGAGACCCCCCCCCCCCCCGAGCTTGAAAGTATAAGGACTGTACGAATACAAAGCAAGCTACCATTTTTTGTTCTTGTCAGTGGTGTAATTGGAATATTCCTTCTCTATCGTTTCGACAGTTCCACAGTTATTATTGATAAGAACCAGTAACAAGTTTTGCATGGCGCATTGGGAAACGTCACTCCTACTAATGCATAACTCTGCGTGCGCAGAGTTATGCATTAGTAGGAGTGACGTTTCCCAATGCGCCCCCCCCCCCCCCCCCCCCTCCTTTTCTCTCACCAAAGTACCTACGGCCAAACCACAGCGCAAAGATGAGGATTTGTTATCAAACATATATTTTGACGTGATGTAATTGAAAAATAAAGAAAAGAATGTGTGCACTTAAAATTAAAACAAGCTTCGCTATAGACACAGAATTGAAAAGTACGCGACGACGCGCTCTCACAATGGTTCCTTGAGTCCTCGACTTTTCGGAGGTAAATGTGGCAAGCATAGTGGCAAGTGCACAGTTCTGTAATGCAACATCACGGGTCCTCAGCCGCCAGTACCGTAAAAAAAAGGAAAAAAAAACCTGCATGACCATAAACTTACACGTTTACAACTGTCACCCGTTAATAATCAGAAGGATATTATTAACGATGCGCCCTTAACGATGCGCACACTCCCAGACAACCTTACAGTGAGTGGGGGTAGCTGTTCCAGTCGCAAAGGAGATGCCCTCTACCTGCGTGGCAAGCTCAGCTGGAATTCAACTACCTTGTAGTGACAGAAGGGGGTGGCCGTTTGGTGCCCAACTGTCGCCGGTTCAAGCCAGAGGAAGTTTCGGAGTCAGAAGCAACAAACAAAACATACTTTATACACAGCGAGAGACGATACAGAGGAATACACTGTTACGACCAAGCATCCGCAATTGCGCGCTCTATTGTTCGCCTGTGGGCATGGATAAGTTTTGTGAATATGTGGTGATGGTCCAATGGCTCTAAGTGAGCCTGTTTCCAGGAATCCTGTTTTGTAAGCATGTTTTGCTTTGTGGACAACCTGCAAATGCCAAATTGACCTTGTCAAGAGAACGTCTGGAAAAACACAAAGAAACGTCCCCCTGAGGGAAATAGCAGGAAGTGCTTTCTTTCTTTTGTTCACCCTTCCAGTCGAGAAGGGCTATCGTCCAGTGAGGAATGTCTACTTTTCAAAGGAGACGACAGAGTGACATGTCCGCTGACGTGCAGGACAAGAAAGGAGCATGACTCATACGGCCATTAAGTGATTTCCCGGGAATGCAGGAAAGATTTGCAATTGTCGAAAAGGGACCATGTTGGGAGCCCTATGCGGCGCCACGTGCACTCGGGTTTCTGAGAAGTAAAACCCCTTGTCAGAACCAGCCTGTGGTTTCTTTGCTGAAGAATAGAAATGTACCTCCTCTCCTCGCCGTTCCCAAGCTTTTCCCGCCAACAAGTGATCACGCCCAACGAATAAACGCCGGACCAGTCAGTGCTTCAGACCATCAGTGCAGTGATGTGTTCGATTGGATGCCGATACCTGAGGGGCGTGCCCTGGATTTGGTTGGTCAACATCTTCAGAGAGGGGCTGGACATAGGGGGGTTTTAAGGACGCTGCAGAGCACGAAATGTCGCTCTGGGCCCTGGGTAAACGGCTCATCCAGTCGCTTCTCGCTATGAACTCTGAACGCTTGTCATTTTGCTGATGTACCCTTCTTTTTCATGTAAATATTCTTGTAAATACGTTTTCTCAAAGTGCCAGTAAACCTGCTTGTACATATTTTACCAACTTCGAAGATTCAGTCCTTCTTCAACCCCGAGTCTCTGCACGCTACCAAGTGAAGGCCGGGTCGACATAGCCCCAGCGTCACGACAACTGGTGGCAGCGGCGGTTGCCACCAGTTGTCGGTTGCCACAACTGGTGGCAGCGGCGGTTGCCACAAAGCCCCAACACTGGTGCCCAGCGTTGGGATCTGAATCTACAAGCCACAACATCTGGTGATTGGAGGTGGATCTGAAGCTACAAGCCACAACACCTTGTGATCGGAGGTGGCATCTCAAGCAACAAGCAGGAGCAACAATCGGCCAACAAGAGGGCAGCTCGGAACATCGATCGCATGTGTGGGTGAGTGCTTGGCTTTTCTTCTGATGTGGACCAGGTTCTAGAACAGGGTTAGATTTTAGAACTGGTAAAGAGAGTGTGGAAACGCCTTTAGGTTGGTAGTTTGCACAGTTGTTTTGGAAGTAGCCGACACTCGGAGCGATCATGGACCTACAAAAGCTGCAGAAACCGGACCTGTTGCTATTGTGTGAGGAATTGGGAATTGATACAAGTGGTTTGGCACGAAAACCCTTGATTATAAAGGCAATCACTGATCTGGGAACCGATGATGAGGAGCTCAGTGAAGCATGGAACCTCATCGGTCAAAAAAAGGAACAGCTCAGACAGCAGAAAGAGCGTGAAATTGAAAGAGAAGCAAAAAAGCTGGAGCTAGAAATTGAGCTCCGGAAATTAGAACTAGAGTTGAGCAAGAGGTCGGGCGATTGTCCCCAGCTAGCGGTACCTCGTCTCAACAAGGAGGCAGATTTCAAGATGTCAAAGTACATGCAGCCATATGTGATATCAGGGGATATCGGTCTGTATCTGGCTAACTTTGAGCGAACTTGCGAAAAACTGTCCTTCCAGCGAGACACGTGGTCTCAGAGATTATTGACGGTTCTGCCCTGCGAGGCAGCGGAGGTTGTCGCGCGGCTAAGCAAGGAGGACGCGGACAACTACGAGAAGGTCAAAGCTTGCCTTCTGAGAAAGTATAGGCTTAGCGCCGAGGCGTTCAGACAACGTTTTCGGAACGCTACTAAGTCCAGGGACGAGAGTTACCCTGAATTCCTGTACAATTTAAGAGTAAATTTGGGCGAGTGGCTAAAGAGCACAGATTCCTACAGTGATAGGGACGCTGTAGTCGAGCGAATTCTTTTGGAGCAGTTTTATAACTGCCTCCCAGAAAAAGAAAGAAATTGGTTACAGGACCGAGGCGAAATTAAGTCGGCAACTGAAGCTGCCGAACTTATTGAGGAGTATGCTTCGCGCCGACAATTCAGCAACCCAGCAGTGGATAGGCCCCGCAATCCCAAGTTCAGTGTGAAAAACCGTCAGGAAAGGCACTTTGCTAGAGTTGGAAACGAAGAAATGAAGGTTTCTTCAGGCAAATTCCCTAGAAAGGACGGCAGTGAGAAAAGTGGGGAAGTGACCAACGTGCAGAACACAAAGAATAAGCTTGAGGCTAGGAAGCCGCTCACATGCTTTAGGTGTAATGAGCAGGGTCACATTGCCGTCAACTGCCGGAAAGAAAAGATTGCTTTCTCGTATGTCAGGGACTGCGATGAAAATATGCAGCTTTTAGAACCCTACCTGCATGACCTAGTAGTCAACGGGAAGCCTTGCAAGGTACTGCGCGATTCGGCCGCAACGATGGATGTTGTCCATCCGGCGTATGTATCGCCTTCCGACTATACAGGACAGTGTGCATGGATCCGACAGGTAGTTGAGGAACAGAGTGTGTGCTTGCCGATCGCGAACGTGGTCATCGAGGGCGCTTTCGGCGAATTAACAACCGAGGCTGCCGTTTCAGGAAAGCTTCCTAAGTGCTATCCGTATTTGTTCTCCAACAAATCGGACATGCTGCTGCGAAAGAGGGGCATCCTTTTCGGAGACAGAGTTGTGCAAGCCTTACCACGTTCAAAGGCGCGAGAACTAGCTACACTGCTCATTCCAGAAAAATCCACAGCGGAGGAAACGGCAGTTAAAACAGTGGTAAATGCGGAAGATAGCAGGTCAGAAAACTTTGAGAGCGAGGCATCTCAGATATGTCAACTTGAAAGGGAGCTTGATGAGACGCGGAATGAGGACGCTCTTGAGAGTAACCTCTTGCCGCCAGTGTCTAGTAATCTCACGAGACTTTTAAGTGGAACCCGAGAGGACTTAGCTATGGAGCAAGCCGAGGTAAATCTAACGTTAAACCTTCCCGAGGAGATGGGGGACAACTTGATTTGCCTCAGCGGAAAAGGAAGCAACGCTCAGGAGCTTCTCAAAAAGACGGAGCAGAGAGGAGAACTAAAGAAATCCCAGCTGTCCGATCTGGGCGAGATAATAACAGAGTTTGAGGCCTGCTTCGTGGACAGGCCAGGCAGAACTGATTTGACTGAGCACGATATTGAGCTGACTTCAGACGTGCCAGTGCGATCAAGGTGCTACCGATTTTCTCCAAGGCAAAGAGAAATTCTGGATATGGAAGTAACTCGCATGCTGGAATTAGGAGTAATAAAACCCTCGGAAAGCGATTATGCTTCGCCTATGATCTTAGTAGAAGCTCCAGGTAAAGACCCTAGGCCTGTGGTAGACTACCGAAAGCTAAATTCTCTCACCAGGGATCAAGTGTATCCTATTCCGAATATTGAGGAGAGAGTAGAACAGGTCAGTAGAGCGGCATATGTGACTACGCTGGACCTTACTCGAGGATACTGGCAAGTACCGCTCACTGAACGCGCCAGCAGATACGCGGCTTTCGTCACTCCGACGGGCAGCTACCAGCCAACAATGATGAGTTTCGGGCTCAAAAATGCTCCATTTTGTTTTTCCCGACTCATGGATAGGGTTTTAAATGGGTGTGAAACATTCGCGGTGCCTTATTTAGATGACATTGCGGTTTTTTCCGACTCATGGGCGGACCATATGGTACATCTAAGAGCTGTACTGAGCCTTTTGCGTCAAGCTGGACTAACCGTAAAGGCCGAGAAATGTTGCCTGGCAAGGGCGACCGTGGACTACTTGGGTCACAATGTAGGTCAAGGTTTCAGGAAACCCAGCGAGATTAAGATTTCTGCGGTAGCAGACTACCCGCGGCCGAGCACGAAGACGGAAATTCGGGCATTCTTAGGGCTGACGGGATACTACAACCACTACATCCCTCACTATTCATCTTTGGCTAGCCCTCTGACCGACGCTCTCCGCAAGACAGAACCGACAAATGTAGTCTGGGACGAACAAAAGGAAGCCTCCTTCGTAAACCTGAAGGCTGTGCTGATTAGCCGTCCGGTATTGCGAGCTCCAGACTATGGCCGAGAATTCACGGTCCAGTGTGATGCCAGTGATCGAGGGTTAGGTGCTGTTCTCTGCCAGAGAGATGACGACGGTAATGAGCACCCGGTGCTCTACCTGAGCAGAAAACCAAGTTCTAGAGAGAGGGCTTATTGCGCGTCAGAGAAAGAGTGCGCTTGCATTGTATGGGCCATTCAAAAATTGCAGTGCTATCTTGGAGGGGCCAAATTCACCGTAGAGACGGACCATTGTCCCCTGGCTTGGCTGCAAACTGCGACATCGAAGAACAGTCACCTTCTTAGGTGGAGCTTGATTTTACAGCAGTACAATTTTGAAATAAGATACAAAAAGGGGAAGTTAAATGGGAATGCGGACGCGCTTAGCCGCTGTTTCTAAGCGGTCCGAGATGTTCCTCACCATGTATCGAAATTGATAATCAGGTTTTTTTTTTTTTTCCGTGCGCTTGTATATGTGTGACTATGTAAAGCAGCACGTTTGGTTTTCTAGGAATACGTGGGTCCTGAACGTCTTGAGAGTGGGCTTTTCTCGAACAACAATGGCAGTTTTCTTTTGACCTGGTCTCTTCAGACGGGAGCCGAGTGCTTGTTTAGACATGTGGTTGAGTTTCAGACAGCTCGAGCAATTTGGCCTACAACAATCAAGACAACGCGACAAGCAACAGCGAGCTTCAAGCGTTCACGTGCAGGCCATTAAGTCGTCTCTTCATGCAGCAGCTGCGGCTGCTGCCCTCCGAGTCTCTTCTGGCGGGGGAGGAGGCTGTTACGACCAAGCATCCGCAATTGCGCGCTCTATTGTTCGCCTGTGGGCATGGATAAGTTTTGTGAATATGTGGTGATGGTCCAATGGCTCTAAGTGAGCCTGTTTCCAGGAATCCTGTTTTGTAAGCATGTTTTGCTTTGTGGACAACCTGCAAATGCCAAATTGACCTTGTCAAGAGAACGTCTGGAAAAACACAAAGAAACGTCCCCCTGAGGGAAATAGCAGGAAGTGCTTTCTTTCTTTTGTTCACCCTTCCAGTCGAGAAGGGCTATCGTCCAGTGAGGAATGTCTACTTTTCAAAGGAGACGACAGAGTGACATGTCCGCTGACGTGCAGGACAAGAAAGGAGCATGACTCATACGGCCATTAAGTGATTTCCCGGGAATGCAGGAAAGATTTGCAATTGTCGAAAAGGGACCATGTTGGGAGCCCTATGCGGCGCCACGTGCACTCGGGTTTCTGAGAAGTAAAACCCCTTGTCAGAACCAGCCTGTGGTTTCTTTGCTGAAGAATAGAAATGTACCTCCTCTCCTCGCCGTTCCCAAGCTTTTCCCGCCAACAAGTGATCACGCCCAACGAATAAACGCCGGACCAGTCAGTGCTTCAGACCATCAGTGCAGTGATGTGTTCGATTGGATGCCGATACCTGAGGGGCGTGCCCTGGATTTGGTTGGTCAACATCTTCAGAGAGGGGCTGGACATAGGGGGGTTTTAAGGACGCTGCAGAGCACGAAATGTCGCTCTGGGCCCTGGGTAAACGGCTCATCCAGTCGCTTCTCGCTATGAACTCTGAACGCTTGTCATTTTGCTGATGTACCCTTCTTTTTCATGTAAATATTCTTGTAAATACGTTTTCTCAAAGTGCCAGTAAACCTGCTTGTACATATTTTACCAACTTCGAAGATTCAGTCCTTCTTCAACCCCGAGTCTCTGCACGCTACCAAGTGAAGGCCGGGTCGACATAGCCCCAGCGTCACGACAACACAAACACTAAAATTGACAGACGAGAGGTTCACAGAAAAACAAACGCTAAGTATGCAACTACAGAGGTATTCAATAACATAGAAGATTTACAACAGATCAAACACGAGAGAGTCACAAAACAAACACCAAATTGTTCACCGGGCACTGTTGCAGTCCGACGCCTCGAGAGTCACGATGTGGCCGCCATACAAGACAAGCGCCGCTCCCTCGCAGGTCCGTGGGCTTGCCAGCAGCAGGTGATCCTCGGGAGTCCAGTCGAAGCACTGACGAACACGCCGCAACCACTGATCGACTGACTACACAAGCGGCGCGGTCTCTTTAAATAGGGCGCGCCGCATCTGTCTGTTAAAACGCGCCAAAGCTAGCGCGCACACACACACTTAGCTTCGCTGGTTAGAGCGCTCCCTTCTCCTCCCGTCGAGCCGCGCGTCGTCATTGGTTAGGTCCCATAGAATGTTATCGAAAGGTCTGGCACATTCCAAACCGATGAACCACAGTCATCCCCAGGCAATAGGAAAGAGGGTGACGGCAACGCGTACACAGCTACGCGCTCTCTCGCGCAGGGAAGGAGGCTTTTCTCTCCATGCGGCGCCGCACGGGCCTCGCGCTGCGCCGGCTTGATAAAAATGTGCGCCGATTTCGTGACACTGCCCCTCCCTTAAAAAATATTGTCCCACAATATTCACAATACCCACAAAAATCGGGCGCACATGCATGCGCTCACAAATTATATGGGGCAAATGTCCACATCACACACATTGCACAAATTTCACAAACTGCAATAACACATTACAAGATTCACGCATCAATGCCATGATGTTCACAACATAGCAACACACTATCGTCGGATACACATAGGAATCAACAACACAGAAACACACAGTTATTCAAATATGAAGCGCACAAACCCAAGGCATGCTTTCGCCTATATTTCCAAACTCGTGTTGCACTCCTTCCGTGGAACGCATCAGTTCCTCTCCATCTTTCAGGTAAGCGAGTTCTCTTCTTTACTAGACTTTGTCGTTTCTTCCTCTCGCGAGGTAGGCTCTTTTTCCGTTTACTATAGAGCCTTTTCCATCGCGAGTTGTTCTCGCTCCGGTCTCTACTCCTGAGTTCTGCTTCCCGATAGGAAGTTAGGCCAGATCTAACGCTACCTTGCCTAGCGGCGCTTCGAGCAGGCCGTCTCATTCTTTCTCGGTCTGGGCGGCTCCCCATGCTCTCGCGCGTCCAGTCGTTCAGCCGCTTCTTCCTTCCTTTTCTATGGGACATTTCCCTGTCGACTTTGCCTGACTTGGCAGGTTTGGATTTTTTTCTCTTCTTTCTTACTTTCGTCGGCCGAGCTGGCCGAGGCAGGTTTGCTCCGGCTGCCCTCGCATAATCAGACATTGTTGTCTTGACGAAGCTTCTCGTTGAGATTCAGTTAGTTCTCTCTTGAGTCTTTCGACTTTCTTTTCTTTACGGCCTTCAGCCGTACCTTCTTGGAGTTGTTCTCGTATTTACCTGGAGACTCATTCTCCTCACTTTTAATTAATTCTTCTTCCTTAAAGGTTTCCATGAATTCCTTCATTGCAGTGCAGTCATGTCTTTCTGGCGGTTTCGGTTCCTTATATGCACTGTCATTCCCAACGGAGGAAAACATTTCGTCCTCCTCAATGAGTAGAGCCTCCTCGTCAGTCGAACTGTTCCTTGAAACCGGTTCTTGCATTCGTGGAAGATTGCTGTCTTCAGTTTCAGCTCTATCTGAGCTTTCGGGCTCGCTGTTATTTGACAGCTCTTCCTCTAGGTCACTCATGCACTCAGGCATGGTGCAATCTGACGTGGAGCTAGAATTCTGACCTTCCTCTTGAGGCGAAGAGCACATGCATGAGCCTTGTGGCTCGACAACTGCCGTTGCAGCTTCTGTGCAACCTGTCGTCTCGGAGGGCACAATCTCATTTTCCTGAGAAATTTTAGTTCCAGTAAAGTCTTCTTCTGAAATTTCTGTTGCAGGAACATGCTGTTGCAGGAACATGCTGTTCCACAACCTCATTCTGGCTGCTGGACCTAGTTTCTACAGCACCTGTGGCTGCCTACGAATCACACGTTTCACTGTACCTCCTAATATAAGGAAAGGTAACCTCCGGAGGCTCGGTGATGCCAGTCAAACGCCGAACTTCAGCCAGCGTTTTGAGAAGGATATCTCTCTTTTAGGAATTCTTTTTCTTTTTCTGCCTGCTTCCTGAGCCATTCCTTCTATCTTTCTGCTCGTTTCCTGAGCCATTCTTTGTCTCTTTCGGCTCTTTCCTGAGCCATTCTTTTTCTCGTTCTTCTCGTCTCTTTGCCTCTGCTTGTTTCCTTTGCCACTCTCTCTCTCTTTCTTCTCGTTGCCTCTCTCTTTCTTTCTCAGCCTCTTCTCTTTCCTTCTTAGCCTGTTCTAGAACCTCCCTTTCTTTTCGGTCCACCCATTCCCGCAGTTCAGCTCCTTTAAGACCTTTCTCTAGGCCCAACGCAATAATCTCCATGAGATTCATCTTCAATCTGAACTGCCTAATGCTAATACATGGCACTCAATAGACCTTACACAACCGCTTCAGCGCGGTACCTCTCGCTATCGCTCTGCTGCTACACTGTTTGCGACCTCTTCGTAAACTCTTCCAACTCGTTCTCCGTCCTCTGAGCTTGAGTGCACCAAACGTCCTGTCAGCGGACGCCAGAATAATTGTCACCCGTTAATAATTAGAAGGATATTATTAACGATGTGCCCTTAACAATGCGCACACTCCCAGACACCCTTACAGTAAGTGGGGGTAGCTGTTCCGGTCGCAAAGGAGATGCCCTCGACCTGCGTGGCAAGCTCAGCCGGAATTCAACTACCTTGTAGTGACAGAAGGGGGTGGCCGTTTGGTGCTCAGCTGTCGCCGGTTCAAGCCAGAGGAAGTTTCGGAGTCAGAAGCAACAAACAAAACATACTTTATACACAGCGAGAGACGATACAGAGGAATACACAAACACTAAAATTGCACAGACGAGAGGTTAACAGAAAAACAAACGCTAAGTATGCAACTACAGAGGTATTCAATAGCACAGAGGATTTACAACAGATCAAACACGAGAGAGTCACAAAACAAACACCAAATTGTTCACCGGGCACTTTTGCAGTCCGACGCCTCGAGAGTTACGATGTGGCCGCCATGCAAGACGAGCGCCGCTCCCTCGCAGGTCCGTGGGCTTGCCAGCAGCAGGTGATCCCCGGGAGTCCAGTCGAAGCACTGACGAACACGCCGCAACCACTGATCGACTGACTACACAAGCGGCGCGGTCTCCTTAAATAGGGCGCGCCGCATCTGTCTGTTGAAACGCGCCAAAGCTAGCGCGCACACACACTTAGCTTCGCTGGTTAGAGCGCTCCCTTCTCCTCCCGTCGAGCCGCGCGTCGTCATTGGTTAGGTCCCATAGAATGTTATCGAAAGGTCTTGCACATTCCAGACCGATGAACCACCGTCATCCCCGGGCAATGGGAAAGAGGGTGACGGCAACGCGTACAAAACTACGCGCTCTCTCGCTCGGGGAAGGAGGCTTTTCTCTCCATGCGGCGCCGCACGGGTACAGTGGCTAGTATTCTAGCCACTGTAGCACGGGCCCCGCGCTGCGCCGGCTTGATAAAAATGCGCGCCGATTTCGTGACAACTGACTGACAACGCAGGTCCGGCAGAGTAAATGTATAGGGTCGACTTGGCGCCCCCCGAAAGGATTACTTCTCTCGCCCCCAGCTCAGCTCTCTTAGTTGCAGGCTTCGAACTGAAATACCAACTGCGGACAAATAAACTATTATTTCGCAATGCCTTTGAGCCAGTTTTGTACAGCAGGGTACAACAGCGTCTGTATGTGGCACATGACATGCAAATAATGTAACGACTATTCTCTGAGTTCCATAAGGTAGCATAACAATGAAACATTACAGCATTATAAAATTAGAAAAAGGTTCTGGTTTATTATAAACATATCTATACTTAACATTTGAAAGTAAACAATGATAAAGCGCTGTTTAAGTTCTAAGTAATGTGGAAATCTTAACTTTAAGTAGGCAACGGAATCTTATTTCAAGCGCTGTGTCTCAGATGTTCTTCTGGTGCTTGTAGGGTAATCGCCTGTACACCAGCCAACTGTGCAATCATCATCATCATCAGCCGGACTATACCCACTGCAGGGTGAAATACTCTGCCATATTCCAATCAACCCAGTCTTGTGTTAGCTGCATCCGGGAAAATTAACAGCACACACAACACAGGGACAAGGAAGAGAACACCGCAAGCGCTGACTCGCACCTAAGCGTTTATTCGCAAACGCAGAAAATATCTACTCAAAGGAAAAAAAAATGCAATCACGCAGGCGCATCCAGATATGAAAACTCCCATTCATGCAGGACAACAGATGGGTCACTAACACATGTAGGCTGGTTTTTACAGATATAGTAGGCCTCTGACACCTCTCTTGTCAATTGATTAGGACGCCTAAACATAACAGTAGTTTTATCAAGCAAAGGCTTACATCCCCTACATTCCATACCGTACTTAGCTAGATCTGAAGAAGGCGGTTTTTCCCAACGAAAAGTTGTGCTCTTGTAACTTTCTCTCACTTTATTCCTTTAGCATGTGCTGTGGAGGTGACTGACCTGTGCTAGCAAGCAGCAGAGTTTAGTTAACTTTGAACTGTAATGCAGGTTTCTTTCCCTCATATAATCAGCACTTAGTTTTTACTTTCTGCAGTATTCAGTCAGGGGAATGTCCAGCTTAGTACAGTGTACTCGTACCTACTGCAGAAGCACTGAGTCAGAGATAACTTGCAACTGTGTGGCAAGAAATGGACGGAATTTGTCAGTGTTTATTAGGCTCTCAGAGTGCTCATATTTATAGCGTCTGCGTTGCATAATGCGAAGACTTTTTACTCTAAGGTA
This sequence comes from Amblyomma maculatum, assembly GCF_055883805.1. Lineage (NCBI taxonomy): Eukaryota > Metazoa > Arthropoda > Arachnida > Ixodida > Ixodidae > Amblyomma > Amblyomma maculatum. The sequence goes on from NW_028146738.1 coordinate 16,858,298, forward strand.
TGTGTTTGCAGTGTGTTTGGAAAACAAATGTATTGTATTTCAGTCTCGCCGCAGCGGTGCAGTGGGTAGGGTGCTCGACTGCGCACCTAAGTATGTGAGATCATATTTCGACTACGGTGGTTGCTTTTCTATGAAGACAAAAAAACAAGGTGTCTGTGTGTTGCGCGATGTCGGCGCATGTTAACGAACCCCAGGAGGTCGAAATTTTCGGAGTTTCCGCTATGGCGTCTCTCATAGCCCGAGTTACCTTAGGATGTTAAACCCCATAAACCAAAGCTATATTGCACTTAAAAAAATAATGTTCTGTTGCTTATGGGTTATGAATTGTGGAAAATATATGCGCTTGCTCTTGCTGCTCATGCTAAACTTTATGAGGTTGTGGGTTAGAATACTACTAACAGTTGGCTATATTTTTTTTTGCTTTCTAATCAACCAAGTTTCAGCCATAAAATAATTAGTATTCTTTTCCCATTGATCAACACTGCAAATTAGAAAGTATGAATACTGTAAGAAGGGGGGTTTATTCAGCAGATAAACAGGACTTGATCAGCAGGACTGAGCAGATCAGCGGCGAACACAGCGGCGGCGAACACAGTCAGATCCAGCACGCGCAACGATCACGATGCCACTGACTGGCATGTTCCTTGTGACTTCTTCTTCTTCACAATACTCTTATTCTTTGCTTGGTTTTAGTGACTGTTGTCTTTCTTCATGTCTATAACTTTGTACTAATCTTTCTGGCAACCATTGATGAAATGTGTGATCCATGAGATGTTGCAGTCCTTGCACACCTGCCTGTCACATCTGGATACATGAACAGTGTGTAGTGTGAAATGTTCCTTTATGTTCCCCTAATTCCTATACTCCCTCTCGAAGCATAGCCAAGAGAAGGGCGACCTGGCCCAATTCTGGAACCTCTGACCTTTGTGCACAACAGATATGTGCGCTCCTACTGTTGACCCCCCAATGTAAAGGGGGGGGGGGGGGGAGGCATGTAGGAGCGCAATTTTCTATTCATTTCATTTCATTTTTTGGAGACTTAAAGGCCCGAGGGCATTACATAAGACGGGGACAATAACATTGTACAACAGCGTACCAGTTCAAGAAACAAAACAAAGAAAACGAAACAAACAAACAAACAGTAACAAAATGTACAAGAGCAGACTAGTGTGCATTGTCAGATAGAACACTGAAGGTGACTCGTTAGTTTTGCTCAGAAAATTTCACGGTCTTTGCATGAAGCAATAACGTCTGGTAAGCATTCCATTGGGCTATTGCATCTGGAAATTAAAGTCATTCATTGCTGTAGTGCGGCCAAAAATCAGATTTATCGGGATACTGTGATTAAGTCGAGGGTATATTCTTGAGGGAGGTTGCAGGAGAGGGTGCCGGTTGTGAGGATGGTAAAAAAAAGAATGAAGGAGGCAGAGACATGATATTATGCGGCGTGATTGAAGGCTTGGGAGGGAGAGTTCGTTTTAGTGATGTGATGCTGGTTTCACGTGAGCACTGTGACATGATAAATCGCGTGGCAGGGTTTTGGATGGCCTCTAGATTATTAGCGAGGTATGCTTGTGAAAGGTGCAAGATGGATGAAGCGTATTCTAGTTTTGGACGTACATAGGTCTGGAATGCGAGCTGTCTGATTTGGGGTGGTGCTGATTGTAAATTTCTCCGTAAATAACCAAGAGTGCGTGAAGCCTTCGAGCATATCGTTTCAATGTGAGTAATACCGCTGTCACACGGGCATTTCGAAGGCCCTCGAACCGACTTCCTATCGACTCGAAGGCCTTCGAAAGCTGCCACACGGGCGTTTTCAATGGCCATTGAGTCGATAGTCTATCGAGTCATTGGAACAGCTCAGAACTCTATTGAGATCTCGAAGGCCATCGAACGTCGCGCAAAGTTGCTAGCGTTGAGCCGAGGAGCGTTACGCACACACGTGCACAGCGCGTTTACGATACAAAAACGTGAACAAGCGTTATTATTGTATATCTTTAATTTACGCGGGAAAATATTAATACCCGTATTAATTTTAAAATAGCATCGCTCTTTTTTTTAGGCGTATTATTTATGTACTCTCTACTACTGTAGCATGCGCCGCCGAGAAAAACAAACACAATGAAAAGCACAGTCGTATGAACGCCAACGCGTTAAAAATAAAAAAAAAAGTTGTCCTTGAATAACGACTAAACACCTGCAGTTACTAAATAAAGGAAACAGTTAAATTTTATTTTACATTTATAGAGCGAGTTTAGTTATTTAAGCAAAACCGAAAGCAACGATAGTGGCGCCATAAATGTCTGGCGTCGAACACCACAACTATTTCAATAGCCTTCGAGCTTTGCCGTGTAGCAGCGGCACAACTCCTTCGAGTTCGATCGCGATTGAAAATCTCGAAGGCTATCGACTCAATCGCCTTTGAAAATGACCGTGTGACTGGGGTATAACCCATGATAAAGTTGATGTCAGGTGGACGTCAAGGTATTTAAAAGATGGACCTTCGAGCAATGGGAGTGGAACTGATGCGATATGGGCTGTTATCAGAGCTGCGCTTACGAGAGAAAGACATGGATTGACATTTGCTTAAGTTAAGCGGCATGTGCCATTGCTCACACCATGATACAACCGTGGCGATGTCATTTTGCAACCTAATGGTGTCCTCAGGGCCTTTGATAGCGTTATAAATGACACAGTCATCCGCGAAAAGTTGAAGTTTTGTTTTTATTCTAGTTGGGAGGCTGTTTATGTATATGAGAAATAATAACGGCGACAATCCAGCGCCCTGAGGGACACCTGATGTTACGTCAATTAGCGATGAGGTATGACAGTTGACGGATGTAAACTGTACACGGCCTTTCAGGAAGTGCTGAAGCCAGATGAGTAATGTCTGCGGGATTCCAAGGGAGGCAAGTTTAACTAGTAGATGATTATGGGGAACACGGTCAAATGCCTTTGAAAAGTCGAGAAATATGGCGTCAATTTGTAAGCGGTCGTCCATGTACTGAAGGATGTCATGTGTGGATTTGGCGAGTTGAGTTTCACATGACAGAAACTTACGAAAGCCGTGTTGAAGCGGATAAAAGTATTTCAGTGATTCAAGGTGGGGAGTGATTAGATTTGTATTGTATTGCATTGGGTTTTTTGGCGCATAAGCAACCCAGGCTATCATGCGCCAGGAACAAGGTTTATGTTTATTTTTGTAAATGAGGACTGATCTTTTTTTTAAGTTTGTTCAGAAGGTTTGCATCCTTTAGGAAATAGAGAACATTGTTCACTTCAACCAGTGCATCTTCTCCCAACAGCAGGGTGGGATGGAGAGGGATCTGTTCTGTGTAAAAATGTGTAAAATATTTTTTCCTTAAGTTCTCTAGTTTAGTACATGAAAGTAGGATGTGATTTATTGTTAGTTCACCTCCGCATCCTTGACACAGAGGTCTGTCTTTCTTTAGAATGAAGCTATGTGTCAGATGAGTGTGTCCGATGCAAAGACGACATAAAATGACTTCGATGAAACGTTTTTGGTGACTGCACGATTTCCATTCTTCAATGATCGGTTTGACAAGGTGTAACTTATTTATTTCGTTGTTCCATGATGTCTCTCATTTTACTCTCAATTTTCTCTTTACAAGTCTTAAAACAACTTTATGTGGTATGTTGACTGGATGTATTTTAGTATGACGGGCTGCTGCGGCACATGCATCAGCTCTTTCATTGCCGCTGATTCCAACGTGGCTTGGTACCCAACAGATTTTAATTGTATGTCCCTGTGTTTTTGCAGCTATTATATTATGTATGATGTCTCCGATTAGAGGTTCTGTAGCATTTCTATGATTTAATACTGTGATAACGCTGAGATAATTGGTATAAATGATGCTATTTTCAATACCGGTCTTTAATATTTTTTCTACTGCTAAAGAAATAGCGTGACATTCTGCTGTGAAAATTGATCTGAACTCCGGTAACTGTACTATTTTTTCCCATTTTCCTTGTATCACAGAACTTCCAACATGGAACTCTGTTTTAGACCCATCTGTGTAGAACTCTGTGTAATCTCTGTATTTTTCATTTACTGTCAAGAACTCCTGTAGTATATGTTCATGTGCTGTTTGTTTCTTACGGAAATGTGTTAGTGTAATGTCGTGTACAGCAGGGAAATGGTACCAGGGTGGCAGTGGACTGGATTTTCGGGCAATATTTAGAAGATAATGAAGTGTCTAATTCTTGGCATATCTGTTCAAAACGAAGAATTATTGGTTTGATTGTCTGAGGTTTGTTTTCAAGGGGTGTTCTAGATGGGCACTGGGTAACTGTGGGGTAACAGATATGTTTCGGCACAGACTTTATTTTGGGTACATATGCGCATGTAAGCATTGTTCTTCTGTCTGTGGTTCATTTGTTTCAATGTAAATACTATTTACAGGAGATGTTCTATGTGCATTGTAGGGGTGTGTTTATTCAGATGGATATAGCCGCTCAGGAGGAACTCGCAGCAGAGCGTCCGGCGTGGCGAAACAGCAAGGCAGCGACCAACTTCTTCGTCCTCGAGCGCGCCAGCACGCGATGCATGGCAGTGGCTATGAAGACGAAGTTTACCACACTACATTTTTCCCCCGTTTAAAGAAGGAGCCATCCTGGCGACTTATGGAGCCGACAGAACAGACGGATCGTAGTAAGGCTTGATTCGGTTCACATGATCTGTTTCGCGTCCACGGCGACGCAAGCCCGCAGAGGGCGTAACAGGCTCAACTACGTAGTTGACAGGAGATGTTTGTTGGAGGACTCGGTATGGACCATGATATCGAGCAAGAAGCTTCTTTGAAAGGCCAGTGGTTGTGGCAGGGACCCAGAGCCATACCAGACAGTTAGGTGCATATGTAGAAGGCTCGCCGGTGTCGCGGTGGTGTTTTTGTTGCCACTGGTTTTCCGTTGTAAGCGAACGGGCGAGCTGACGGCATTCTCCTGCGTACTGGGCGGCGTCCGAGAGTGGCGTCGATTCAGAGACATCAGGGCGGTAGGGCAAGAGAGCGTCCATTGTACAGGTTGGCTCGCGCCCGTAAAGAAGAAAGGGAGAAAATCCAGTGGTGGTCTGTATCGCAGTATTGTACGCGTAGGTTACGAAGGGAAGAACTTGGTCCCAGTTGGAATGAACGTCGTTGACGTACATGTCCAGCATGTCACTCAGAGTATGGTTGAAGGGCTCGGTCAGGCCATTCGTCTGAGGGTGGTAAGAAGTTGCGGTGCGGTGAATGATGCGGCATTCTTTCAGTAGGGCCTCAAGAGCTTCGGACAAGAAAACGCGTCCGCGGTCACTGAGCAGTTCCTTCGGAGCCCCGTGGCGAAGAATCAAGTTGTTGAGAAGGAACAAAGCAACGTCTCTTGCGGAGGCAGAGGGTAACGGTGATGTTTCAGTCTAGCGAGTAAGATGGTCTACTGCCACGATAATCCACCGTTTTCCAGCGGAAGTAGTAGGAAGAGGGCCATAGAGATCTATGCCAACGCGGTCAAACGGACGAGCAGGGCAGGGTAACGGCTGCAACGAAGCAGGGGACTTCTGTGGAGTTTTTTGGCGTTGACAAGATTCGCAAGCGCGCACAAAATGTCGTACAAAGCGGTAGATTCCACGCCAATAAAATCGCAGACGTAGGCGCATGTAGGTTTTCAATACGCCACCGTGGGCACACTGTGGGTCACCACGGTACGCAGCACAAATGTCGGCGCGGAGATGACGCGGGATGACTAGAAGCCACTTCCGTCCATCAAGCAAATAATGGCGGCGATAGAGAAGACCGTCACGAATGGAAAAGTGGTGGGCTTGCCGGACGAGCGCTTTGGATGAATGACCGGGAGTAGGACTTGAAAGAAGATTCAAAGTGCACTGATCCACGGATCATTCCGCTGCTCAGTAACCATGTCGACAGTGGAAAGAGTGGACAAATCGTAAGCACAGACGTGCTCAGACGAGGTATCACTAGGCAATGGCGAGCGGGAAAGAGCATCCGCGTCCGTATGCTTTGTGGAAGAAGGCCACGTCGAGACGGCAAGGTCGAGACGGCAAGGCAACGGATGCCGTGTCTGGCGTTTTATTACGATGGATAGAACCCAAGCGCGTGCCGGAGCCAGCGCCGCGGGACGATGATGATGGTATGTACAAGAGGAAGAAGAAGATCATGGTATGTACAAATGAAAGAAGATCCGTGGAGGGCTCACACAATCTGCCCAGGGGGTCGGAAGCGGCCAGCCTGGCCGCTCCTAATCAACCGATGTACCGCGGCGCACAAACGGCTTCAAGCGAGATACATGAACAATTTCAGCTCCACGGTGGCGTCGGTCGGCGGGGGGATCAACAGGTGTGACTTGGTAGTTTACTGGGGACGTTTGGTTGAACACCTTGTAGGGACCAACATAGCGGCGCTGAAATTTATCACTAAGGCCAGGGGTGCGCAGTGGTGTATAGAGCAGTACTTCGTCACCAGGACGAAAAGAGACCACGCGATGCTTCGAATCGTAGCGACTCTTGCGGTCTTGCTGGCACGCTTTTGTGTTGAGGCGGGCAAGATGTCGGGATCGGGTCACACGGGATAAGAACTGGGCTGGTAATGATGAGGAGTAATCGGGCGTTGAGAAGGAATTGTCGGGGATTGTAGTGGGAGGACGGCCGAAAACGAGAAAAAATGGGGAGTAACCGGTAATCCGCTGTACTGCAGTATTATAGGCGAATGTGACGAATGGTAGAACAGTATCCCAATTTCGATGATCCGGTGTGATGTACATGGATATCATGTCAGATAGGGTGCGATGAAATCGCTCAGTCAGTCCGTTAGTCTGGGGATGGTAGCTTGAGGTTGTCTTATGGAGGGTGGATGAGGCCCGAAGAACTTCGGATACGACTGTCGATAAGAAGGCCGTCCCGCGGTCACTTAGAAGCACCCGAGGAGCGCCATGACGCAATACAATTGACCGCAAAAAGAAATTAGCTACTTCTTCAGCGGAACCAGTCGGTACAGGGGCCGTCTCAGCATAGCGTGTAAGGTGGTCGACAGCTGTTATAATCCAGCGGTTACCCCCGTCGGAGAGAGGTAGGGGACCATATAAGTCGATGCCGACTACGTCGAATGGCGTGGCGGGACATGGAAGAGGCTGTAGGAGGCCAGCGGGCGAAGAAGTCGGCCGCTTGCGACGTTGGCACAGATGGCAGGAAGCGACGTATTTAGCTATAGTAGAAGATAGGCCAGGACAAAAGAATCGTCTTTTCACGCGGTCATATGTTCTGTTAAAACCAAGGTGACCGGCAGTGGCGTCATCGTGGAAAGCCGCCAGTATACGTGGGCGAAGCGCACGCGGCACGACTGGGAGCCAACGAGTTCCATCAGGGCAATATACGTAGCGGCGTAGTGTGCCATCTTCGAGCTTGAAATTGCGAAGCTGTCGGCGAAGCCTAGCATTGGGCGGGTTCGAAGCGCCGATAAGCCGGTCGATGATGGGCCGGCAGTAGGCATCAGCTAATTGCTGCGAGCGGAGTGCGTGTTTGTGCTCAGAATCGTCAAAAGAAACTGCTGTGATATGCGTCGGGGGAAGAGATGGTCGGCTGGGGTCAGAGGTAGAAATGCGTTGCGAAGAAAAACAGCAGGCTGATTCCGTAAGTGGGCAGCGAGAAAGAGCGTCGGCGTCTTGGTGTTGGCGACCCGATTTATAAACGACGTCGAAACTGTATTCTTGCAGGCGTAGAATCCAGCGGCCAAGTCGGCCTGTCAAATTTTTCAATGAAGACAACCAGCAAAGAGCATGGTGATCGGTCACAACTGTAAAGTGCCGACCATAGAGGTAGGGGCGAAACTTTTGAACAGCCCAGACGACGGCAAGACATTCCTGCTCGGTAATGGTGTAGTTTTTCTCAGCTGGAGTCAAGGTCCGACTGGCGAAGGCAATAACTTTCTCACGCGAAGTTGCATCGCGCTGCAGAAGGACAGCGCCAAGACCGTGACCACTGGTATCAGTGTGCAGGATGGTAGGAGCGCTGTCGCTGAAGTGGCCAAGAACGGGATAAGATGTGAGGGCGTGCTTTAGGTCGGTAAAAGCAGTGTTGCACTGTTCAGTCCACACGAAAGAGCTTCGCGCTTTAAGTAGTTCATGAAGTGGCGCCGCAATAGTTGCGAAATGCCTTATGAAACGCCGGAAATATGACGCCAGGCCGAGGAAACTGGGCAAATCTGTAGTCCGTTGTGGGCGAGGAAAGTGCAACACCGCGCTGATTTTATCAGGGTCTGGACGAATGCCATCATGGCTAACCAGATGTCCCAATATTTTAATTTCCTTCTGTGCAAAGTGGCACTTCTTGGTGTTGAGCTGAAGGCCCGCTGAAGAAAGACACGTCAGGACTTCATTCAGGCGCTTGAGATGGTCGTTAAAAGTTGCCGAAAAGATAACAATGTCGTCCAAGTAACATAAACAGGTTCTCCATTTTAGGCCACGAAGTACCGTATCAATCATTCTTTCAAATGTCGCTGGTGCGTTACACAGGCCGAAGGGCATAACATTAAACTCTTAAAGTCCATCGGGAGTTGCGAAAGCGGTTTTTTCTTTGTCGCTCTCATGCATAGGTATTTGCCAATAACCTGAGCGGAGATCCAAGGTCGAGAAATATTCGGCGCCTTGTAGAGAGTCAAGGGCGTCATCTATTCGCGGCATAGGGTAGACATCTTTACGGGTAATTTTGTTGAGTGCGCGATAATCAACACAAAATCGTACAGATCCGTCCTGTTTTTTAACTAATACTACTGGGGAGGACCATGGGCTTGTTGATGGACGAATAATATCGCGACGGAGCATGTCATTCACATTTTCTTCGATTACTTTTCGTTCCGAGAGAGAAACTCGATAAGGTCGTCGGCGTACGATCGAGTTACCTTCTTCAGTAATGATGCGGTGGCGTGCAACACTAGTCCGTCCCAGTGGTGGGGAAGTGGCGTCAAAAATGGCTTGATTAGTCAGCACGAGGGATTCACGGGATGTGTTCGTGGCAGCTACTATCGCCGAGCCGCTGCGGAATCGTACAAGACTTGATGGGAAGGCAATTCCACGTGCAAGATGATGATGAGATGGTGCGATGAGTACATCCCCGTCAGTGATGTGTTCTGACACAACGGTAACAAGCTTTTCGCACTGTGGAGGCAATACAGTATCAACTGCGGCAATGAGGGAATGACGTCCTTCAGAAATGTCAGATGGAAAATCACTGTCTGTCATATGAATGACACGGTGGCCACAAGAAATTAACGCTGAAGCGGTCGACAAAAAATCCCATCCAAAAATCATCTGATGCGCACACGGTGAAAGCACAGCAAACTGCACATGGTGGCGGACGCCGTCTATAACAATTCGAACTGTACACTTTGCTGAAGGATGTAGAGGGACGTCATTTGCTCCATGAAGTTGAGGTCCATCGTATGGTGTCGTTACCTTCCACAAACGGTGGCACAAATCAGCGCGAATAACAGAAATTGCAGCCCCTGTGTCAATCAAAGCTTCGACCGCTAATCCTTCAGCTGAAACGAAAATCATATTGTACGGGCGATGAGGAGGACTTTTGGTTAGTTCGCAGAGTGCAGTTTCAGCTCCGGAAACTGCATCGCTTAGTTTTCCGAGTGACGGATAGGAACAGTTGTTGCTGGTCGAAGTGGAGAAAGAGAGCGGCGGTATGGGGAAAGGGACCGGCGTCGGGATACATGGACACCACTTGGTTCAGACGAGGATACAGGCGCTGGGGAGGATCGACGAGGTGGGCCGGGATTAGGTCATCGCTGATAAATGAGGGTACGTCACTTTCGAAGGCGTCGTAACCACGCCGCTCGTTCTGAATGCGTCGACGACAGAAGCGGGATATATGTCCTCGTATTCCACAGTAGTAGCACACTGGGCGAGAGGGGCGCCAAGGTGCGTAGTAGGGTGGCGTAGGCTGAGCCGTCGTCACGGCGTTGATGTGGTTGTAGGGCGATGCCAGTTGGGGCGGCGGAACAAAAGGAGGGGGTGATGCTGTGACGTGCGCGTAAGTCGATGCTGGGCGGGGTGCAGGAGGGTCGGACGCCATAGGTCGGGGGATGGTTGCAAGCTCATCTTTAATGATGTTGCGGAGACCGGCGTCATTAGAAGGTGCGGAAGAATGATCGCACCCATGTCGACAGACAGGCTTGAGGGCTTGGAGCTCCTCCCGGATGATGGCTCGAATCAGTGCCCGCAGATCCAGGTCAGCAGAGGTCGGGCCAGCAGCAATGCCGGGCTGCAATCGGGAGGACTGCAGCTGGTCGATGCGTTGGCAGGTCGCAATAATGGCGTCAACAGTAGAAGGATTCTGGGCAATCAGGGTATTATAAGCCACAGAATTAATTCCTTTCAAGATGTGGTGTACGCGTTCAGGTTCCGGCATGGTGGGACTAATACACCGGCAAAGTGCAAGTATGGCCTCTATGTAAGGCGCGTACGATTCATCGGGACCTTGGAGGCGAGAGGCGAGCTTGTTCTTCGCGACCTCAGTCCGAACTGCTGGGTCCGCGAAATATTGGCGGAACTGCTGCTTGAATGTGGTCCAGTTAGTGGTGTGGGGTTCGCGGTTAATAAACCAGGTTCTGGCGACCTCAATGAGGTAGAAAGAAACGTTCAGAAATTTTAGAGCATCGTCCCACCGGTTGTAGTTACTGCATCGTTCATAGGTGTCCAGCCAGTCATCGACGTCTTCATCGCGACGACCAGCGAACAGCGGCGGGTCGCGTTGTCGTGTGGGCACAGTCGGAGGGGGTGGTGCAGCCGAGGTAGAGCGTCCTGCCGATTTGTGGGTACTCTCGGTAGACATAACGATGGTGGCAGGCGGTAAACAGCGACCGGAACGCAGCTCCAGCGAGAGGCAGGGCACAATACAGCAAGGGGATCAAATCTTACCTCCACCACTTGTGGAAGAAGGCCACGTCGAGACGGCAAGGTCGAGACGGCAAGGCAACGGATGCCGTGTCTGGCGTTTTATTCCGATGGATAGAACCCAAGCGCGTGCCGGAGCCAGCGCCGCGGGACGATGATGATGGTATGTACAAGAGGAAGAAGAAGATCATGGTATGTACAAATGAAAGAAGATCCGTGGAGGGCTCACAGCTTCAGGCCTGATCGATAAATGACATGGATGTCATACTCCTGTAGACGGAGAGCCCAGCGAGCAAGGCGACCGGATGGGTCTTTCATAGAGGCCAGCCAGCACAAAGCGTGGTGATCGGTCACAACATAAAACGGTCGGCCATACACATAGGGACGAAATTTTACGATGGCCCAAATAATGGCTAAACATTCCCTTTCTGTGACTGAATAATTGGACTCTGCTTTTGTCAATGTTCGGCTGGCGTATGCCACAACATACTCGCTGTAACCAGGCTTACGTTGGGTAAGGACGGCACCAAGCCCAATACCGCTGGCGTCAGTGTGAATCTCCGTAGGCGCAGTCGGATCAAAGTGGCGTAGAATGGGAGGCGAAACCAAAATGCGGCGTAAAGTGTCGAAGGCTTTATCGCAGGCCGGAGTTTAGGCTGAAAGGTCGTAGCTGCCGGCAAGGAGCTGGGTCAGAGGAGCGATGATATAGGCGAAGTTCAAGATGAAACGCCGAAAGTAGGAGCAGAGGCCGATAAAGCTCCGGAGCTGCTTCAGGGAGGTTGGCTTCGGAAACTCTGCAACTGCGCGAAGTTTGGTGGGGTCAGGAAGAATGCCGTCCTTAGAAACTACGTGGCCTAAAATTGTGAGTTTTCGAGCGGCAAAGTGGCACTTCTTCAAATTCAACTGAAGCCCAGCGTCGGCGAGACACGTGAAGACATGCTTTAGGCGGAGAAGGTGAGAAGAAAAGTCGGTAGAAAAAACTACGATGTCATCCAGATAACAAAGACAGGTCTGCCACTTGAGTCCACGAAGAACAGTGTCCATCAGGCGCTCGAAAGTAGCTGGGGCATTGCAAAGGCCAAAGGGCATAACGTTGAACTCGTATAAGCCATCAGGTGTTATAAAGGCAGTTTTCGAGCGGTCATCGTCAGCCATCGGTACCTGCCAGTAGTCAGAGCGCAAATCCAAAGAGGAGAAATATTCGGCTCCCTGTAAACAGTCCAAGGCATCGTCGATTCGTGGCAGTGGATAGACGTCTTTGCGCGTGATCTTGTTTAGCCTACGGTAATCGACGCAAAACCGGATGGAACCATCTTTCTTGGTGACCAATACAACCGGAGAAGCCCATGGACTGTTTGATGGCTGTATGACGCCCCGGCGAAGCATATCGTCCGCGTTATCAGCAATGACTTGGCGCTCAGAGGCCGACACGCGATAAGGACGCTGTCGTAAAGGTGCGTTTGTACCAGTGTCGATTGTGTGCGTAACGACAGACGTGCGACCCAGAGCAGTGTGAGGAAGGTCGAAGGCAGAAGTGAAGCTCCGTAGAAGGGCAGGGAGCTGATCGCGTTGCGCGGGTGGAAGATCTGCGTCAATAGCTTGTTGAAGAACATCGGGTAATTTCGAAGCGGTCGCTATATCGCAAGAGCTGAGAACATTAACGTCTAATGAAGTAGGCGTGGCAGGAAGAGTATTTACACGTGCGGGATCAAGTTCTTCAATATGACCGAGACACTCGCCGCGTAGCAGGACGGATGGGCACGAAAATGGATTCGATGCATACATTGCACTAAGACCTTCTTCGAACTTGAGAACAGCAAATGGAGCAGGAGGCAGGGATGGCGTGAAGCGGCATCGGACGGCGTGAAGAAGACAGTCGAAGTAGTAACACTTTCACAGGAGAGTGAAACGAGGGCAGCAGAAAATGGAGGAATGTCTGTGTCATTGGCGACAAGGAGTTTTGCAGACCGGGTAGGAACGCCACACAAAACAATATCACACACAGGAAAACAGGCAACTTCCGCGCGGGCGCAGTCAATAACGGCACGATGAGTGGAAAGGAAATCGTAGCCCAGGATGATGTCGTGTGAGCAGTGAGCCAGTACAATAAACTCGATGGTGTATAAGACGTCTTCGATGAGAGCACGGGCCGTGCACGCTGCTGAGGGATGAATGCGCTGGGATGAAGCGGTGCGAAGCGAAAAGTCGGGTAGTGCGGTGGTCACCTTGTGAAGACGACGGCAAAGAGATTCACTGATGACGGATACGGCAGCGCCCGTGTCAACAAGAGCGAGTATTGCGACACCGTCGACGAGCACTTGTATTACGTTAGCGGGAGAAAACGGAGGACTTGAAGAGTTCGAACCAAGCGCAGTTCTTGCCCCGGGAACTGCGACTGTTAGTTTCCCTCAACAGAGCCGGTAGAACGTCGGGGAAGCGGGGATTGTGAACTGCGACGAGGCGAAGATGATCGGCGAGAGGTATACGCGAGAGGTACTGGGATCGGTACCCAGCACCTCCACCAATTGTAGGGGAGTGTTTATTCAGATGGATATAGCCGCTCAGGAGGAACTCGCAGCGGAGCGTCCGGCGTGGCGAAACAGCAAGGCAGCGACCAACTTCTTCGTCCTCGAGCGCGCCAGCACGCGATGCATGGCAGTGGCTATGAAGACGAAGTTTACCACACTACAGCATCAGTTGAGAGCCGTAAACCTAAGTTGTGTACTGGGTTCAGCCATTTCAGATAAGAAGGTCTCGCTGACCCATACACTATACATCCATAATTTAACATAGAGCGGGTTACAGACCGATAGATATTTAAAAGACAAGCTCTGTCAGAACCCCAGCGGTTTCTTGAGAGCATCTTAAGTATGTTCAATGAGTGGGCTGCTTTCTTTTTGAGAATGTTTATGCGAGGTAGAAAGGTTAGTTTTGTATCAAAAGCAATACCAAGAAATTCGTGCTCGATTTTTACGGGTAGCACAGTTTCTTTTAGGTGCAGGTAAGGGTTGGTATGAAAGCCTCGTCTGAGTGAGAAGATGACAACCACTGATTTCTGTGGGGAAAACTGGAAACCATTTTGTCCGCCCATGTAACTAACCTATTTATTGTTAAATGTATCTGCCGCTCACACGTTGACATGTTTGATGATGTGCATGCAATTTGGAGATCGTCAACGTAGAGTGAATACATAATAGATTTCGGGATTATTCTGGACAAATAATTTATTTTAATAACAAATAGAGTAGTGCTTAAAATGCGTCCTTGAGGCACACCATTCTCTTGAGTGAAAGTCCTCGAGAGGGTTAAGCCCAGGCGTACATTGAACGAGCGGTTTGAAAGGAAATCGTTTAGACAGTAGAAGTAGGCGGTAGGATAGTTAAAGAGGGTACCGGTAAGCTGTCTCAGGAAACGAAAGATTTGATTAAAAAACGTCAGAGTATGAAAGCTTCCAATTCAACAGACCAGACTGAATTGGCCGAGATATCAAAGCTAATCAATAAGCTCGAGGTGGCCGATATAAGGAAATATAACATGGAGAAAATTGAGCATGCTGTAAAGAATAGGGGAAGCCTTAAAGCGGTAAAGAAGAAATTGGGCATGGGCAAGAACCAGATGTATGCGATAAGGGACAAGGCAGGCAACGTCATCACGAATATGGACAAGATAGTCAAAGTAGCCGAGCAGTTCTATACAGATCTCTACTGTAGTCAAAGAAGTCAGGACCGTAACGAGATTGGCGGTTGAGAAAAACAGTCAGACGTTCCACCAGTGACGAAGGACGAGGTCAAGAAAGCATTAGAAACTATGAAAAGGGGGAAATCAGCTGGAGAGGATCAGACAATTATAGATTTGCTGAAGGACGGGGGGATATCGTTTTAGAAAAACTGGCCACCCTGTATACGCAGTGCCTGGTGTCATCGACGGTACCGGAACCATGGAAGAATGCAAACATCCTCATTCATAAAAAAGGGGACTCTAAGGACCTCAAAAATTACAGAACAATCAGCTTACCGTCTCTTAGGTATAAGGTTTTACTAAGGTAATCGCTGATAGAATCAGGACAACCTTAGACTGCAATCAAGCAAAGGACCAAGCAGGTTTTCGGAAACGATACTCTACTATCAATCATATTTATACCATCAATCAGGTGATAGAAAAATGCTCGGAATATAACCAGCCCTTATACATAGCATTCATTGATTACGAAAAAGCATTTGACTCAGTTGAAACCTCTGCAGTGATGCAGGCATTGCGAAATCAGGGGGCAGACGAGCCGTAAGTGAAAGTGCTGGAAGATATATATATATATATATATATATATATATATATATATATATATATATATATATATATATAGTGGCTGCACTGCAACCATAGTTCTGCATAAAGAAAGTAACAAAATTCCCATAAAGAAAGGTGTTAGGCAAGGAGACACAATCTCCCCAGTACTATTCACAGCTTGCTTAGAGGAAGTATTCAGAGACTTAGAATGGGAGCAGTTAGGGACAAGGGTAGATGGAGAATACCTCAGTAATCTGCGATTTGCTGATGACATTGCCTTGCTAAGCAACTCGGGTGATAAACTGCAAATAATGGTTGGTGACCTAGACAGGAAAAGTAGAAAGGTAGGCTTGAAAATCAATATGCAGAAGACTAAGGTAATGTTCAACAGTCTCGGGAAGGAACAGCAGTTTACATTAGGTAGCGAAGTATTGGAAGTAGTAGGCAAATATGTCTACTTAGGACAGGTAGTAACCGCGGATCCGGACCATGAAAAGGAAATAACAAGAAGATTAAGGTTGGGATGGAGCGCATTTGGCAAGCACTCACGGATAATGACTAGAAGCTTACCGGTATCGCTAAAGAGGAAAGTATATAACAGTTGCGTCTTACCTGTACTCACCTATGGGGCTGAAACGTGGAGGCTAACCAAGAGAGTTCTACTTATGTTGAGGACAACCCAGAGGGCTATGGAACGAAAAATGGTAGGGGTAACATTAAGAGATAGGAAGCATGCAGAGTGGGTCAGAGAAATAACTCCAGTTACCGACATTCTAGTGGAAATTAAGAAGAAGAAATGGACATGGGTAGGACATGTAGTGCGAAGAGAGGATAACCGATGGTCGCTTAGGGTAACAAACTGGATTCCAAGCAAAGGAAAGCGTAGCAGGGGGCGCCAGAAAGTTAAGGGGGCGGATGAGGTTAAGAAGTTTGCAGGGGTCGAGTGGATGCAGCTAGCACAGAACCGGGGTAAGTGGAGAAATATGGGAGAGGCCTTCACCCTGCAGTGGGTATAGTCAGGCTGATGATGATGATTAATGTCGAGAAGTTTACGTGATTCCAGAATAAAAGTTAGCCAAATGTTTAATATACTCTCAAAAGATTTAGCAAGACAGCTCGTAAGGGCTATGGGCCTGTAGCTAGAAGGGAAGGTAGGCGGCTTTCAGGATTTAAGGAATGGAACTATAACGGCTCTCTTCCAAGCATCGGGTATCTTTCCTAGTGTGAATATTTTGTTAAAAATTTCAAAAGTGCTACTACTGCGGAATCAGAAAGGCGCGCCGACATTTCATAGTGTATTTTGTCAGGTCCTGGGGCTGTTTTTTTTCCAGCAGAGAGTACAGTATTTAATTCATGGGCTGTAAATTTTCTGTTATAAGGTTCGTTTGTGCCACCACTTGTTGGGAGTTTATATTTCTCGGCCATACTTTTATATTTTAAGAACTACTGTATAGTGGGATGAACTAGAGACTGTAGCAAAGTGTTCCCCTAATATATTTGCTTGTTCCATTAGAGTGGTTTGAATACCAGGTGTTGTTAGGAGGGGAATTGTAAAAGGTGAAAATTTGCCATTCAGTTTCTGAAACTGCTCCCACATTTATTTTTGATATAGTTGAACTGTTTATGGAGGTTACATATCTTTGCCACGAGTCCTTTTCAGCATTTCGTCGGATGTAGCATGCTTTCGCTCTTGCTTTTTCAAAATTGACTAAGCTTTCATAGGTTGGGTATCTGCGGAAAACACTCCCCAGGCTTTATTTTTTGTTTTTGCTTTCCTACAATCTGGAGATTACCAGACCTTATGACCTTGGTGTACTATTCCCGAGGAGTGTGGAATTGCAAATTCTGCGGCGGTAAGTATACAATCTGTAAACTTTTCATTTAATTCATCAATTGACAGATTTTCGGAAAATGCTTCATGTAGCCTGGCCTTTTCTCTGAACATTGCCCTATCAGCTAGATGTAGCCTCCAGCGCTGTGGTTTTGATGGAATGACTGCAGGTGATGATGATTGGTTAATTACTAATGGTAGATGATCACTCCCGTAAGGATTATCTAAAATATTCCAATTAAAATTGTTTAAAATTGAGGATGAACAAAAAGATAGATCTAAGACACTCATTTTTTCCTGTGCTCGGCTCGGTAAACAGTAGATCGGTTTGCCGGTGTTTAATAAAGAGACATTGTTAGATAAAATAAAATCTTCTATAATCTGTCCTCGTGGATCACTTTTATCACCTCCCCAAAAGGGGGAATGTGCGTTAAAATTTCCAACACGTATGGGTCCGTTGGTTGAATAAGATCTTCAAGGTCATGAAGAGTTACAGTCCGGTGTTGCTCAATATAAACACAGCATATCGTTATTGTTTGGGAAGTAAGTAAGGTGGCTGCCACCGCTTCAAACCGAGTGTTAAGTTTATGTTCGTTTGCTGGAATGGTATTTTTTACAATGATGGCAACTCCACCTGAGAGCCTGCTGGCTTGCTCTCCGTCCCGGCGAAAAACTTTATATTTTTTCAGTATATTTGAATGTTTTGGACCGAGATTGGTTTCCTGTAGACACAGTGCTACAGGCGAGAGTGAAGCGAGAATATCTTTTATATCGCTGTAGTTTTTAGAAGTCCTCTACAGTTCCATTGGACAAGGAACGCCATCTTTAGAGGAATGTAACGAGACTAGGTTTTTTCTGGCCTGGTGATTCGGGCCATTTTTTTTTCTACTTTGCTCCGAGGAGCTCCGACGCCTCTCTGATGTTGACGACCCCGGATGATCATTGTTCGTTGTGTCCATTGCGTCCATTGCGTCCTCGGACGTGCTGGACGATTGTGCTGAGCGCACAGACACATTTGTGTTAGGCCTCGCCATGATTGGAGAGACCTTGGGGCCGGCTGACCTAGAGGTCCGCGCAGCCTGCTTTGGAGCTGGTGGAGTAGCACTAGCTCCATCCACCTTGGGGGCAGATGGTCCTGTCTGAGGCTCACCGTGCGTGGCCTGGGCAGGTATCAAAGACTGCTGTGATGCGGCCCCCTGTTGCGTCACAGCAGAGCATGAAGGATTTTGAAAAGAGGTAAGCTTCTTTCGCGCTTCCCTGTAAGTTAAGTTTTCTTGGACTTTCAATGTGAGAATATTCTTTTCTTGTTTCCAGGTAGGGCATGTGCGAGAGTAAGCTGCATGGCTGCCCTCACAGTTTATTCAACGAGGTGTTTCAACTTCACAGCCTTCTGCGGGATGCTCGTGTGAAACACACTTTGCGCAGGTGAGTTGGCCTCGGCAGGTCTGCGAGCCATGGCCATACGTCTGACACTTAAAACAGCAACGTGGGTTTGGTATGTATGGTTTTAGTTTTATCTTTGTGTAGCCCACTTCTACATCTTCGGGCAGTGTGTTCGATGAGAAGATAAGGACTATGTGCTTGGTCGGTGTCTCTTTGTTATCTCGTCTGATTTTGATTCTATAAACCTGAGTGACATTCTGGTCTTTTAGCCCTTCGAGCAGTTCTTCTTCGCTCAAGTACCTAAGGTCATAGTCGGAAATGACTCCACGCACTGTGTGCAATGAACGGTGTTGGGAGATTGTTACTGGGTAGTTTCCAAAGGATGTCACTTTTGCGAGTTTCTCGAACTGATGATTATACAGAACTTCCAAAAGAAGGTCGCCGTTCGGTTGCTTTTTCACTTTGTACCCTTGGCCAATTTCCTCGGTTATTGTCTTGGTAACCAGAAATGGTGAAATCAGTCTAGCTGATTTTTCGTTGTCTGCACTATGGATAACGTGGAAACGTGGAAAGTTGGTGGCATTCTTTGGGAAAAACTTCGCTGTTTCATCGGTGCGCCCCCGTTTTCGGGAGCAATCATTTGAAGGTAGAGAAGAAGCCATAAAAATATTGTCTGTTTGGCCAGGGTGGCGGCCACCCACCATGGAGCCCAACAAGGGGACGGAACAGGAGCTTGTAAGGTCCTGCTCACGCCATTCGTACACCCCGACTATAACCAAATATAGCGTAACTCAGGGTGGTTAGCCACACAAGGTTAACCCTCGCCGCCTGGAAGTATAAAGAAACGAAGAAGGTAAGAGAAGACAGGACAGTTGTAAGAAAGAGGATAGGAAAGTAAAAGATGGAGAGGAGGACAGGAAAAGGCGACTGCCGATTTCCCCCGGGTGGGTCAGCCCGGAGGTGCCGTCTGTGGGAAGCGTGGGCCAAAGTGGTGTGTTGCCTCCGCCGAGGGGCCTTAAAGGTCCAAACACTAGGCATCGGCTAAACCACCAGGATCCCCTTTTCCCCAGACACGGCGATGACACGCACGGCTAAGCGTGGGTGCTCGGGGTCCGTGGTGTCACACAAAACACACAAATACCTGCTTTAACAGGTGCCCCCTGCGGGGTGATTAGATTTGATGCTGTCACGTGTTCCAGGAGTTTGGACGGAATGCTGGTGAGCGAAATTGGTAGGTAGTTGTTAGCTTTTGATCTATCGCCGGATTTAAAAATGGGATTTATTTTAGCTTTTTTTTTCAATTGTGTTTAATATCTTCGCGATGAACGGCGAGGCTAGCTTCTAACCGTGTGAGGGCTTCTCTGATTTCATCAGCATTAAGAGGGGGTCCAGGATTTTCCTCAACATCGCCGGAGAGTAATAACAGAAATTGACAGAGCAAATCAAAAGCATACGCTTCACAACAGAGGCGAAGGAGTTTGGCAAGATCGCGGCATTTCAAGTCGTAGGGGCACGACACCGCGACGAGGAATCTGTCATCGCTTCTTAGTTCTCTACAAAACGGAAGGACCTAAATGCATAGGAGGGAGTGCATAGGATCTAAATGGCTCAGGTCACCCTTGCTTTTCATAGGGCTGCAGACATCCTCTGAATGGGAGCACCAGTTTCTGAATGCAACATTTTGCTTGATATCTGCTACAGAGTAAAACTGCCACTTTGAAAGCATTCAGCCTTACAACAGCTGACTGCTAATCATATGCTAGATTTTTTTGTACCTTTGAAGAGTTGTCTTTATTTCATACTGTCTGGCAGGCACTGCCTTATAAGAGAGAGGAGGTGCACACAAAGCATAATCCATGCTCTTGCCTTATAACCGCTATGATGACAGGCTATAATTTAAGGCAAGCTCAAAATTGTAGCCTGCTTTTTTTAAGTTCCAGCTTTTCAGAATCGGAATCAGAATTTTATTTCAGCATCGCATACACAATGCTGCGGTTGCAGGCAAAAAGCCTTCTGGAGGCTTGACGAGGCTTTCACATTCATTGCCTTAAGCATGTATGCTTAAAGGCAATGCATGCCTATTATTACAATTGTAAAGTAAGTTGTTAAATAGAAGTGAGTTGTTATATTTTCTCCACAAGCAAATAGAAAACATTGCCTCTCAATATTTCTTTTCCTTTTTTGAATCTCTGCAAGCAGTAGTTGGCACTGCACCATACTAGTTTTACTGCTTGCTTGATTTTATTTTGTGTACTATGTGCATGGTAAATGCTTATGTAATGCCACGAGGCTTCATTGGTATGTGCCATGAAAGTTACAGAAATAGTGGGCTCCATCTTTCAATAATATTTTCATCACTGTCTTAAAAATTTTCTAACCTTTCATTGATGTTTTTTTTTTTCAGAAAACATCTCATCTCGGACTAAAAGTCAATGGTGAGAATATTGCCTGAAACACAGTAACCATCCCACTGCATGGAGCTTGTGTTGGAGCTTGTACCATATTTAAGACTGAGAGGAAGCCTTAATATGCCATGAATAAAATTATTTGAATCGGCTTTGCAGTCACTAGTTTTATTGTGTTGTGCATCTGGCATGGTTGGATGTGTCCGAATTTGAGCACCCCATGGGCTTTTATACAAGACTATGGTCCTAGCCGTTTATTAGTAGGCTGCAGTCATCATGTCTCGATTCTTTTACATATGCAGTCACATTTATGCTAAATTATTGTAATGTGTGAGCTTATAGTTTATTACTGGATATTATTGGCTGTGATCATTGAGGCCTCCTTTATATATGGACAGAAAGCTTCATATGCATATATCCTCTGTAGGTCCGCTGGAGATATCCGATATGGATGTCCATGGGAGATGTAAACAATTTCATTTGGAGATCTGTCGGACGTCCGTGGGAGATCCATCGGAGATCGGCGGATCTCCCACGGACATTCGTATATCCGAAAACGGACGTACGTCGAATGTCCACTGGACGTACGATGGTCTACTGGGAGACTAACAACACCGTCTGCGCCATTGTCCAGTCAGCACGCATATCAGCTGTAGTGGTCTGCTAGACTACTACACTCGTACTTACAGTGAAGCATTTCAAACCGCGGTCATCCGAAGTCAGCAGCCGGATCGCTTTCAATGACGAGACTAGTTGGAGGGAGAACTGTAAACTGGCTGGCGACTGCAACTTTGGAGCACTGCCTATACGAACACAGCAGCTACCGAACAGTCAGCCGGAGCAGTGTCATCGCTATTGCTTGTTAACCCGACTATGCTCCCATTGGAGGCCATGCTTTGTGACAAAACAAGAGCGCCGGTTTGCTAGAAAGGACCTAGCGTTCTAGAAAGCATGTGTCGGCCCATCAAGACAGTGCACCAGACAAGCCGTTCGCACAACCAGAGCCACAACACGAAGGTAAGTTTGGAAAATCTAACAAAAGTTCGCCGTTGTTGGCGCTAGCTGTGATGAACAAAATGCACAGACATGCTGGTTTTAAGAAGTTACCTGCAACTTTTAATTGCTAACGAAGTGGACACCTGGAGAAGGCCTGCGTCACTAAAAGAAGCAAGATAAAGCAGCTATGTTACGTAGCCACAGCGCAGATGCTGCACAATTAAACAATTTGGGATGTAACAACGTCAGTCAGCTTCGCCAATGCTGTATGACCTTGACAGCATTGCTAACCACTGCACACGGACTAAGCAGCAGCTCACTTGATCATGAACCATCATTTGATGCAGTTCGAGATGGACCGGAGCGGCGTACACCTTTATCAGCGATTAAACCTTTCACACAATGTGGCCGGAACAATAACGACGACACGTACCTCTAGATCGTGATAGATAGATCGATCCTCTCACTAATGGCTAGCGTCGCCGTTGATGTTCCCAACAAAGGAGTGAACTGCAAGCTGCCACTTTTAGTTGTTATAGCCAGCGAATCCAGGCTCTTGGGAAGAATGTGGTTTGGCGCACTTGGGATCGTGACAGCGACAAGATCACTGTGGAATATCTCAAACAAAAATATAAAACCATCTTCTCTGACGACGTTCCAGGACACAACATTCTTGTCTACCTGGACTTGCTAAATGATGGTATAAGCAGTCCTTCAAAAGAAGGCCATTACCTTTTGCCCTGGCATCTTCAGTGCAGGTGAAAATGGACAGATTGCAAGAATTGGGCACCCTTGAGCCAACATTTCTTCTCGCAAAGAATCTGAAGGCAATTACAACCTTTTGTTGGCTCCCTCTAGTTTTATGTTTAGTTATTCGTATAACCATTCTTTTGGTCTGTGAGCTGTAAGCTCTCAAACCAACTTTTCGATTGCTTGAACTTGCATCATGTTGGTAATATTGAGTGAGCATAGTAATGAATATTTTAGAAGTATCTATAGTGCAATAGTGTTTTAGGAGGGCATATTTGCGAACTATTCATGGCCTCATACTTCTTTAGCTGTAAAACATGCTTTCAAATTGCGTAAAAAATTTTAAAAAGTAAATTTGGGGCTAAATTATATTAAAATTTTAGACAAAATAATAAAATATAAATAAAAAAATACAATAACAAAAAATCAAATAAAAATGATATGAAAAACTAACACTTAGGACCTGACAAAATTTGCCCCCCCCCCCCCCCCCCCCCCCCATCATAAATAAGTTCCACAGTCCCTGTTCTCGCCCCAAGGTTTGTGCTGACAAATCAAAAGATACCAAGCAAAAGAGCCTTCTAGAAACTGCCACAGCGAACGGAACAGAGAGGCATACAAATGTACCACATCAAAATGACTAAGCATAAGTGCACCGAAATCAAAAGGCATGTCATTTTTCTTCACTGCATATAGGGCGGTGGTATGGCAGCAGTAAACGGGGGGTTAGGTGCTGACAAATAACAAAAGACCGACAAGTTAGGTGCACCGGTGCCGCAGACGGAGAAGTTTGAGAGCTCCTTGCTGCACAGAAAGGAAGCAGCCATCGAAAAATGCACCGGCACTGATCAACATGTGGGCAGAAGTGTGTAAAATATAGTTATAGCATTCTCGCAACTGTGCATACTATGCAAGTTCAGAACATCGCAGGAAAAATTACGTGCGACAGTGAGTTCGATGCAATAGAGAACAGCTAGCCTAGAAGTGCAGTGCACGTTAATTTGAGTGCCATTCATCTGCGTCTGCGCGCGTGCTCTCGGTTCAAATTGCGGAAATGTTTTGCTTCATATTTGTTTCACAAGGGAAACAAATGCTGCAATCGGGAATCCTAATAAAATAAGAAAAAAAAAATGTCCTAATAGTATTGCTTTTTGGGCTTTGAAATTACCATTTCTATTTGATGACAAATAAACAAATTAATTTTATTTCATTTCCTCCCTCCCCCTCCCACACACCTATTTCAATTTTCCATGCGTTCTCGTCCCACTTTCACTCTTTTGAGCGTCCTTTCCTGCCCTAAATGGGGCGTCTGGCATCTGACGCAAAAAAAAAAGTAAAGAAAAGGAACAACGACGGCGCTAGGGGCTTTATGTCCAGCTGGTTTATCGTGTGCGCGAATTTGGAGGTACGTTTATCTTGTTGCGGCCGCTCGATCGCAGTACTCTTGTTCTGCTATGAAAAAGCTGATTGCTAAGTTGAACGGCGACGTATCCTGCTCTAAAAAAACCCAATGAAACAGCAGAAGCAGGAGGAACAAGTAGCGGTGCGGAGAGAAATGTGAGAAGACGTAACGACAGGAATTCTCACTCACCATAACAGCAACTCAGCAGCAAAAGTGCGATGGCTTCGTTATATAAATTCATTTAGTAATCACCACGCCTGCTCGCGACATCATGTGTTCTTTTGCCCATGTCAAGCTATGTTCGCGCTAAAACTTCATTAACGTCCCATTCCCAATTAACGCAAACTGTAAAGCTTCGGCCGCGCGAGCATGCACTCAAGGAGCCATCCGAAACCACATGGCAAAAATGCGCGGCTCGGGGAAAAAGAAAGCGAAGAAAACTGCAGCGTCTACTCGCAGCAATAGCCAGCTAAACCATCTTGTGCAGGGCTAGGAAGGACGACGCCGTGCGCCTGGAGCGAAAAAAAAAATCTTTCCCATCACGCTGCTCTTCCCTCACACTTCACAGGTCCGTTCATCCCGTTCGTCAAGTACGGCGCGCTACGTTCCATACCGCACCAGCTTTGCTCTCCATGAAGCTTCTCTGCCATGTCGCATCTACTGGTTTTCAGCTTACACGTCTCCTTTACCCTGGGCGTTTTGCATCAGTGGCGGCTCGCGTCGCTTCGAGCTGGGAATGTATGCATAAAAAATTCGCGAAACAAGGAGGCACAGGTAAGGAAATGGTGATCGCTGTCGAGTGCCCGCTCTTCCTGTTAACCACCTATATTAGCGTAGGCATGGTGGGTACTGTAGGTTTGCTATGCGTCTTGTTTCGTTTTCGTGGCTGGTTCCCATACTTTTTTTCCTTCTTTCCTTCTCTCTTGCCGTGTTTTGCCGAGCGCGAAATAAATCAGTCGACGCGACCCAGCCAACGCTCAGGTACCGTGTGCCCTCACTGATTAGAGAAATGTCGGATGCTCGCACTCTGGAGTGCGTGGAGAATGCCGAAGCATCAACCTCTGATATGAAGGTACTACGATTGCAATTTGGCGGACTGAGAAGCCGCCGAACAAAGGGTGCGGCGGTATGGAGCTAGTACAAATACGTCCTGAATTGCAGCTAAAACGAAAGCGAAAGGCTGTAAACGGTAAGTATATGCAATGCTTTTTTCTTTCTTGCCACGCCTGCCTTTTTTTTTCGTGTGCGAGTAACAGGATAAGAGCATTATTATATATTGTATGATACCATCACTGTATACAATGTCTGGTGCTTTCTCTTGAAGGTATAAAAAGTTGCTCCGCGCAAACTATCATACTGGCACTCAAAGAAGCCCATAACTGCATATGTTGGATGAGAAGTATCAGTGCCCATCTCAGTTATTCAGAGTTATGAAATGCTGTCCGTCACGATGCCCAACAGCATGCAGAAAACGATGCGCGGGATAGAATAGGCAAGGCCCTTAACATTCTTTCGGCAGAAAATTATAAATCGCAGTAACTGAAAAAGAAAGGTATGACATACTCAGTAGGAAGCTTTTCTAGCAGTGGCGCCCATGCTGCCCCTTCTTGCCTCAATGCTACTATCATTCGCCCTTTTACTTTTTTCCTTTGCACAAATTTTTTACTGTCTTATTTTGGCTCATGCCACCTTCTTTGCACGTTTGTGGCTACCCTTTTATGCTACCCGCACACTTCGCCTCAATGACAAAAGGTCACCAAGAAGTTGCCTTTTCCTCGCGACACTCTAGCCTGGTGGATAAGCTTGCTGTAGGCACCTTGGAGCAGTAAAAAAAAAGAAAAAAATCCTTATAAATTCGTACATTGCTTCCAGGTATAAGGCACTTTTTGCAGATGATGCTTCATGGAAAAAAGAAGCTTGCGTTATATTGATGCAAACACGCTAGTATTGTTTTCTGCAGGAGTTAGTATCTTGCGCTGATCCTCCCACAGTACGATTGGGCACACTACCACGGCCATTCATATCCTCCATTGAGCGGCCGTGCTACTACTGTCAGTCTCATGCAGGGCTCCCCGCACTAGCTTGATTCAGCATATGAGGACAAGTGTAATGCAACTCTAACCTTTCAAAAGAAAAGTAATCAAATTCCCATCTGTCATTCCTACTGATATCAACACAATACCATAAAAAAAAAGAAATGTAGCTGCACACAATTCCACAAAAAAGGCTAAAATTCGCAATTTTCCCCTGAACCCCAGTAAACTAGGCACCTTAATGACAGGTAGCTGCATGATGGTTGTCTAGGCATCAGCAAGTAATAAGTTGCGCACAGTGGTTGTTTTGAGCTTAGTTTCAAATGTGTAGGCTGTACACTGACAAAACACCATGCATTCAGTACCTTGGCTAACTAAATGCACAACAGTTAGCCGCATTTTGAATTGCTGGCTCGTATGTTGCGAGGTTTTGCCATAAGCATATTGCTGTGATTATCCACCTAGATTGAAGCATGTCAGAATGAGCCAAGCACAGTAACAATTACATGAATACTGGTCACTGCATCCTTGTCTCTGCAGATACCTGTGGTCTAATAATTATGGCATGGTAGGCATCTCTTAGCTTACAGGCAACCTATATTAAGATGTAGCTACATCCAGGCTTAGCCTTACAGTCAAGCCAGCAATTGGTACATCTGAGTTGTATTTTTATAGAGTTGTTTTCATTTGTGAAGAATACAAGTTGACATGAAAAGTTGAAGGTATTTTCTCATTGCAGGATGGTCTTTCACAAAATCTGGCAGTGTCAGCACCAAAGTCAAAACAAAACATGAGCAAAGTGCAGCACAGAATGTCAAGCAAAATTTGACATAAAATAAAGAAGGTGAAGCAAAACACCAAAAAATTATCCTTTTCTTTGCAAGGAGGTCCCTCCAGCAGCCGTCATCAAGCTGTCAGCACAGCACAATCACAGCACAGAATCGGCAGATGCCCTCCAGATGCTACGTGAAAGTCCCAAGAAAAGGATGCTATTTCATGGTCATATTGAAGAAGGAGTGACACCACATGACCTTCAGCACCATAAACGCCTGCTCAGTGGCAAGGAAGATGGGATGCTAAACCCGAGCAAAAGGACTGTTTTCTACTGGCATGAGAAATGGTCATATGAAAAGTATGGGCCACATGGAAATCCAGTAGAGAAGCTGCAAGATGCCACAGTATGCAGCGCATGGTACGTTAGTTTATTTTGAAACCTCAAATGTTATATAACGCATCACAGTGCAGCTTTCCAAGTCCTTGCTGTTGCACACTAACTGAGCATTTATGTCAACACACAACCAATAGCAGTTGCTCTTATATGATAAAGGTTTTACAGAATTGTGCAATTTTAGTATGGCTTCTAGGGTGTAAATTTCACTTTAATCCTGCATTGAACAGCTTCTAAGATTATCTGGTCTTATCCACAAGAACTAAACCTTGAACCTCAGACTGAAATCATGCTTCATGTTTGACATGGCCAAACTGCTCTTGTTCTGATGCACTGTGAAGTGGTGGGCTCTCAGCTTATTTTTACTGCATGGGGCTCTGGAACCGAATGCGCGCCCAAGTATCAGTGAATGGCATTTTTGCATGCTCCTGTTAAGAAAATGCAGCTACCATGGCTGAAATCGAACTATTACTGAGCAGTACAATTCCTCAGGTACTATGTCACTACTGTAGGCTGCATGTGTTATCGAGAGTTCTTGTTTCAAAAATTTTGCCAGAACTTAAACTTTGAGCTGTACTTCATTGTTTCCTTGCTATGTATTTCAGGCATAGGCCATGCAATCCATAAATGCTGCCTATATAAAAGCTCACACTGGACTTACTGGCTTGTTACACCATGCAATCTTTCTTTTTGAATATAAAAGGTGTCTACAGTATGAGGAACATAATTTTGATGGAGGCCCAAAAGCATGGTGAGCAAAGTGCTATAGACACCCGCAAAACATTATAGAAGGGTCACGCAATAGCTCTGGCCTGACTATACTCCGTTTCATACATCAAGTGCAACACTGCCAAAGCTACAGCTCTTGTTTGCGCTTTCCGCATCGGCGATGAAAAATAATGCCTGCTCTTGACGAGAGGAAATAATAGTTATTTTGTCTGCAAGCTTAATACATCCTACATTTGGCATCAGCTTCATAAATAGCACCTTTTCAGGGAGAAAGGATCGGATTCGGTGAATTTGTATTTTTTTTTTATGTCGTTTTCGTTCGTGTCGCTTTTTCGCTACCCGCGAACTTGACAACTGTGCCACTAGATGGCGCTGGCTGTGCCCTCCATGCTGCGCATCTCTTTTTGAGAAAATGGTTTTTTGGTACGAATTTGTTTTATAAGATCCGCACTGCGATGATGTCTAGGTATGCGAAGCAAGTTATTGCAAACGTGTATGCTCGGATAGAGCCCGTTTCCACAGGAACCACTCGGCCACAAAACGAGCGCGTAGTGATACGCTTCCTTTTTTTTTCTTGAGGACTACTTGCGTAGCTTTCGCTGCGTTGCACCTGATGTATGAAACGGACTATAGGCACAGTCTTGCAGGGTTAAAATCTGACTTTAGCCTCTCAAAGTGAAAGCAAGAGGAGTAGGGAAGCAGAAAGTGAGTGCAGAAGAGAGAAAGAGGGAGAACGTCTACGCATATTTGTTGCACTGCTGGAAAGGGCTGCAACACGGCACCTCGATGTCCGACTAGCGAGTTGAACGGTTTTGGGAGCAGTCGAATCCCTTTAGCAGCATGCATACCAGTGCTGACATGTTGCCTCTTCCCCACGTCCTCTGCATTGCATGGCTAAATAGTAGCATGTCCGACTCAGCATCCAATAGGCAAAGATGTGTTGATTCCTATCTCACCCGACCACGTCAAAACAGAAGCCTGAGCTGGCAACACCTTCTAACTTGGCTATATCATATAGTGCCATGATGCCACAACACCTGTCCAACAATGCTTGGCCATGCCACCTGTTAGCTACCACCTGCCAGAGGCATGCTCATAAATGTTCACTCATGATGCCGATGCCAACACCGACACCAGACTCTGGAGAACAGGGCCTTTAATGCAATGGCAGTAAAGCTATGCGATTACTGTAATGCACTCAAAAGCGATCAATACCCCACTTATCATTCACATTTGTGTTATAGATCCTGTATGCAAAGAATGAAGTGGAACTGTAAGAAGCAAAGAAAGATTTACTCTCTCTTCCTCTCCCTGCCGACGTACGTAGGGTTGAAGCATTATTCCAGAACTAGCACTAATGGGTGCTTATGTACCGAGCAGAAGTAATCACCAGGGGACAAAACACCAAGAAGCTACAAATAGAACACTAAAAGATATAGTGTTATGTGGCACAAAGGCCTACAATGCCATAGCACTGGTCGAATTTGTAATTCAAAATTGGGAACAATATTTCAAAAACCATTTGCTGAGGCATTCACACCATAGAGAACCATCGCACCAAGTGAGCTTCGAACATATGCATCGAGTGCCTGAAATTCCATAAAGAAAGTATGCCTGAGGATGCAGACGGAGCATATCATCTACCTAACTCCACCGGTACTGGAAGTTACTTGGTGCGACTGACATTGGTACATGCAGCTGCTGGGCAGGCTGCCTTCTACAAGCATCGGGCTGTCGTGCAGAAAGCATTTGGTGGCCTCTTCCCCAACAGCCCGCTGTTGACACCAGCTGATTGTCATGAGCTTGGCCAGCTAGCACTGGGGGACAAGTGCCCTCCAGCTGGATTTTTTCAGCCCATGAGGACAAGCCAGGAGGAGGAGATCCCTACAGTTCCATCCTGCTCCTTCAGCATAGACTCACAAGAAGCGATGGACATAGAACTAGGTGATGACTCAGATGAAATGCCAGCACCGGTCCTCGATTCAACTCTGGATGCCAAGGTACATTTGGATGCTACGCCTATCTGATTACATCATGTGTAAACAGCAGAAGTAAGGTAACCTTAGGCAAGTCAGCTTCATGAAACATGCTCCTCACCAACACTGCATAATATCTGGTACTGCACATATTTGGTACAAGAGATGTGCACAACTGGTTATGCCAGAACATCAATAATATGAGCTTGGTTAACGAGTCTTTCTACATTTAAGCTTATAATAATTTCACACCATTTTACTATGATGTTGCAGCTATTAAGATAAGTGACACTTTAAAGCTCACCTTCAATGAAAATATCTTGCAGGCCCTTGAGGAAGAGTATGAGGCCCTCGACAGGAATATGCGCCGCATTCACCATTTCGCCGATGGACAACTTTCTTCCATCGCCTTCCTGTATGCTTTGAATTCGCGACTAAGCACAGTGAACACCAGCAGTGCTGCATCGCAAGTGTTACTCCCATTAAAGATAACTGTTGGGTCAAGTAGGTGACAGGGCAAGAAAATAGGGTCCAGCCAACAGCCTCTCAAGACGTAGACCTGGCTTGCGCAAGGGCCGTGCACATGTTCCTGCTGGCCGGCCAGTGGCAGCTAGGCAAGTAAGGAAAGCCAAACGAGGGCACTCACTTAGCCAAAACATCCGGGATAATGTGCCAGGTGCCAAATGCCACTAACACGTTGGCCCCTCTTTCAGCGTATGAGCACATTAAATGCACATGAAACGTGGAAATACAATAACAAAACAAAATAAAGGCCAATAGGAAAACACTGACACCCAAGACAGTTATTTTTTCCCATGCTCATGAATCAGAGTACAACACTTAAGTACATCACACTATTTAAGTTGCAAGCCTTGCAGTGTGCTGCCAGCTGCCTGCTCAGGGCAGTGTAAGAGGCTTTCATTACCTTCAGTTTCTTCCTTGCAACACAACATTACCATCACAAAAGATGGGTTTTACTGTTTTTATCTTAGTTTTGATTTTATTTTGTTTGTGTCCTTGCTCTTTTCGCCTCCATTTAAAAGCAGCACTCGTGTATGTGCCTTTGACTTCTGTGATCTTGTACTTATTCAGGATGTTCAATAAGCAACTTGCATAGCCGCACACATCGATACTGCGATAGCAGGCTCCATACTGTAACTTGTGCGCCTTTTCAAAACATATCCTGCAGTGACAAGACTGCCAACCCCATATTAGTATGTTATGACCTGATCTGGCCTGCATTATTGAGGCTGTACACCACACGCCAAAGTAGTACATCACGTGAAAGCCTCTCTAAATATAGTGAAGCGCAATGTAGAGCAACAGTCTTAATGTTGAATGTAATTTTAGGGCCACACCAGCAACAATGCATGACAGTACAATTCCAAAGCTTGTAACCACCAACTGCACATTTTTTTGGATTGGTCCATTGTGCTAACAAAACCTCTTGATGCATATTTGGACTTCCAAATGTGGACATACTGGTATTACACCCCCACCTAATGATTCCCTACTGATAATGTGATGTGATGAAGGACCCTCAATACTGTTTTCTGCTAATGTTTACCCTCCAGGCTGTGCTGTTTGGATGCAGCAGTCCCTTAATGTGTGACCAGTGAATTTTGTGGCATACTTAGAATCCTGACAGACGGTTGGTTTGGTTTATGAAATTAAACGTTGCAAAGCTACTCTGAGGGGCACAGTGGTAGAAGGGCTCACAATAATTTTGACCACTTGGGGTTGTTTAATGTACTATCGCGCTCAGTATGAGCTACATCACGCGACTGCGTGGCCGAGTGCTCTTCAAGGTAGTACAGCAGTGCTGATTGTGCCGTTTTAGAGTTATCTGGAGAAGGTGCAGCTGTTCCAGCAAGCGCGTTGGAACCCCTTGTCCCCCTTTATCTGAAGGACACGTCATTTTATTCTTACTCATGTTGTTTTCGCTGAACAAGAAACTGCAAGATCATGTAGCACGTTTGCCTAAGACAAGACATGGCGTGCGAAAGTTATAAAAAAAGCACTTTCTTTGCCAGTAGGGCTGTGCGTTTAGACTTGATTTCAGCACTGACTGAGCGCGTTAGCACCCAGCGCAAGATCAGAAGCAGCTATGACATGATTCATGTAACATTTTCAACAATGTTAGCATCTACAAGCAGCTAATTTGACGCATATAAGTCTGCGCCGCTCTTGTCCAGACTTCCATCTTCAGTAACATGATGCAGCGCAAAGTGACGTGCCAGATAACCATTATTAATTTAAACAGGGCGAACACGGAGACAAACGACAAGATAAAAGAAAGCCACAGTACAAGCGCTGTACCGTGGCTTTCCTTTATCTTGTCCTTTGTCTCAGTGTTCGTGCTGTTTAAATTAATAATGAATATGTACCAACTCGCCCAACAAAGTATCTTGGTATGCCAGATAACACCGAGGGTGCCAACCAAGACGGGCCTGCGCGCATAAAGCTTGGGCATTGACCGACAGCTACAGTAATCATTTTCGAAACTAGTATCGAAACAAGACTCAACGAGCGTGAATGTGAAAGCAATCAAGTGGAGGTGATGCGACATTGCTGGAACAGCTACACTCTCTCCATATAGGTAGAAAACAAGGCACAATCGGCGCCACTGTACAACCATGCCGAGCGCTCGGCCACACGCTCGCGTGGTGTAACTCATACTGAGCGCGATGGTACACTGACATGACACAGTCCACGGGTGACTTGTGTTTTGTCTCCACGTCAACATCGCTGCTGCAGCTTGAATCGAACCCAGTTCTTTCAGCTCAGAAGTCAAGCTTAACGAGTAACCACCAGTAGCATGGCTTGTGGTGTGGTTCAGGACAATGAGAGTACTTGAAATATGATTGGTCACTGTTGTAAATGGTGCCATATTGGATGCAAGACAGGTGTTGTGTACAGGCTTCCACTCTCTTGTGGAGCCAGTTATATAGCACAAACCGGGCGATGTATTAATAAGAGCTCTGTATAAGACAAAGATATCAAAGGAAGCTTCTGTGCTAAGCTGGGCGTGATAAAGGACAAACGAGGCAAGGACCTCACTGAAGCCTCAGAGATAAAGAAGAGGTGGCAGGAATACACAGAAGAACTGTACAAGAAGGACCCGGATGTGCAAACCCAACATAGGACGGTTGTGATTACTGATCTCGAGCCGGGCATCCTGAAGAGTGAAGTTGAATGGGCCTTAGCCAGCCTTGCTAAGAACAAAGCTAGCGGAATTGATGGTATTCCAGCTGAGTTGCTTCAAAACCTCAACCACGACGCTGTTAACACACTGCATACATTATGTCAAAAGATTTGGACAACCCTTCAGTGGCCACAGGATTGGAGGAGGTCAGTTTACATCCCCATTCCAAAGAAAGGCAGTGCCAAAGATTGTTCCAACTACCGCACGATCGCGCTTATTTCGCATGCTAGCAAGGTGATGTTAAAAATCCTGCAAGGTAGGCTGCAGCAGTATGTGGATCGGGAGCTTCCGGACGTGCAAGCTGGGTTTCGCAAGGGCAGAGGAACTAGAGACCAAATTGTCAACCTTCGCTGGATCATGGAAAAAGCAAGAGAGTTCCAGAAACCCATTTACTTCTGCTTTATTGATTATGCGAAAGCGTTTGACTGCGTAGATCACAGCAGATTGTGGCAAGCTCTCCAAGAGATGGGAGTTCCAATTCACCTCATCTGTCTCCTCAGGAACCTTTATGAAGGGCAAGAGGCCACAGTCAGAACTGGGCATGGTCTTACTGATTGGTTTCCGATTGAGAAAGGGGTGAGGCAAGGCTGCATACTGTCGCCCTGCCTATTTAACCTATATGCAGAGTGCATCATGAGGAAGGCCGGTCTGGACGAGTCTTCAGCTGGAGTGAAGATCGCTGGAAAACGCATCAACAACCTTAGATATGCGGATGATACCACTTTAATGGCAGAAAGTGAAGTGGATCTCAAGAGACTTCTGATGCGCGTACAAGAAGAGAGTGAGAAGTTTGGGCTTAAACTGAACATTAAAAAGACGAAGATCATGGCGTCTTGCCCTATAAAGTCCTGGAGCATCAATGGACAAGAAGTGGAAGCTGTGACAGATTTTCTGTTCTTGGGCGCCAAGATTACCTCGGAAGGAGACTGCAGCCATGAAATTAGGAGATGCCTGCTTCTGGGAAAGAGAGCAATGGTTAGCCTTGACCGCCTAGTAAAGAGCAGAGACATTAGTCTGCCAACCAAGATCCGTATAACCCGTGCTATGGTCTTTCCAGTTGTGATGTATGGATGCGAGAGTTGGATTGTGAAAAAGGCTGACCGCCGAAGAATTGACGCGTTTGAATTGTGGTGCTGGCGAAGACTCTTAAGAGTTCCTTGGACTGCCAGAAGATCAAATCAGTCGATATTGTCGACCATAAACCCTGACTGCTCATTGGAGGGTCAAATTCTAAAGTTAAAGCTCAGCTACTTTGGTCATCTGATGAGAAGAGAGGAGTCGCTGGAGAAAGATTTGATGTTGGGAAAGGTTGAGGGTCGCCGAAGAAGGGGTAGGCAGCGAACGCGATGGTTAGATGGCATTCTCGAGGCATTGCAGATGAAGCTATGTGATGTTAAGAAGATAGTGAGAGACCGGAAAGCGTGGCGTGACATGGTCCATAGGGTCACGAAGAGTCGGACACGACTGAGCGCCTGAACTGAACTGAACTGAACTTCCTGTAGACTGGAAAAACTTGGAAAGTGGAAAGGACAAAACGTTTCTGCTATCACATTGCCATTCATGTGAAATAATGAAGAAGAAGAAGTGCACTCCTAAGTTTGACAAGGATAGGATTTTGTATCGCCACAAAGAGAAGATGACGAGAGAGATAGTGGAATCATATTTTATTTCAACGGAAAATAAGTGTGTCAGCAAGACTTCTCTTGCTCTTTCAAGCAAAGAGGTGTCTTTTTTAAGTGATTTTTTGAGCAGCAGGTGAACCCAGGGGTTGTTTCACGTGAATGTTTCGTTTTCTTCACGTTTATTTTTTCTGGGCCTTGGATAAAGAGCTTAGGCATAGTTGTGAGTCAGCGCTTGTACTGTGGCTTTCTTTTATCTTGTCCTTTGTCTTCGTGCTTGCGCTGTTTATATTAATAATGAATAAGTACCAGCTCGCCCAACCAAGTATCTTGATGTGCCATTTCTCTTGAGCAACTTTGTCAATCTCGTCATCATCATTCCCATTCTGTGAGTTGCAAATGCTGTTTGCAGCCATGAAAGTTGAGTTAGGGTAAATCTGTGCACTCTTTTCAGTGCTTGTACACAAGTAAATATTTTGCAACCTTGAGATCATAACAATAAGCTATGCAGTTATCCCCATTTAACGCAATTATTATTCACAGGATGCAGGAATAATTCATAATTTTAAATTTTCACATCTTGAAAAGCTTGCCAGAATAGTTCATTTTATGTTCTCATGGTCATAGTTGCCTCTATGCCACTTTGGGCCAATTACAAATAATGTAAAGCATGTCACATCAAGTTCCCACAACATTTTCAGGCATTCGAATTGCATCTGTTGATTGGCTCCACGCTTTCCATAGAGCCCTCCTAAGCCATACATACATTGCAGCTAATACATAATTTGGATGCACTATATGACTTCACTAATGACAAGCAGCAGTTCAGCCATGCTGATTCCATTATATGTTAACTACATGGTACTTTCATGATAACTGTTTGTAATGCTGTTGTTTCTCCTCACATAAACTAATAATTCCACTGCGATGTTTTCTAATTGTCACCCGAAATTCTGTTCTACTGTGGGAGTTATTTCTCCTTCTCTTTTATCATCTACATCAAATTTATCCAGTTCCTTGCTTGTCCTGTCGGCGGCACAGACCCTTCGACCACTCTACATAATTTGCTCGTGCCCATTTCTTTTTGCTGGCATCGGACTTGCTTTCCTGGACCTCCGATTGTTTTTGGAAGAGTAAGCTCATCAGCTGGTGCAGCAAACCATAGTTCTAGAAGTCAAATGGTACATGCACGCATAAAATTCATACTTCAGGCGTGTGCATACTCTCCCGTGGCGCACTTTCCTGTATCTCTGTTAGAGATGTGCAGTTGGGCAGTGCCGCAGAGGATATGCCAGGCTTATGCAAGTCTTATATGCAGCCAAGAGGCTACGAGTGTGAGTGTTCATCTAAGCACTCTTGTAAGCCAAGGCAAAAATGTGTATCATATAACTCGGGGCTTTTCCATTCGACAGTGTTATTATTCAATGTACGGTGCACCCAGCTGTAACAAGAATGTTGGGAAGTGCATCATTATTATTGTGACATTCTTTTAGGCTCTTAGTGCTTTTATGAATTATCAAAACTGCTTCAGTTTATTTACACCCTCGTCAATGTAAGCAAATTGTGAAGCTCAGCGTGATATTCACAGCCTAGCTTATGCTCATCACAGTACTTCTGCGACTTTTTTCATGCAGTGTCACAACACACAATTTACATACATTTGAATATACAAGATTTAAATGTGACAGAACACTGGCCAGATCATCCACAAACATGTGACATGTTTTCTTTTTTGTCTCTTTCAGTCATTGCAGAGTGTCTCACAATGATGTGAATGAATACGACTTGATATTGAGGGACAGATTATATTCTAAATGTTCATATGATTGCTGGATAAGTACTCTGATGCTGCATGTGTCTCTTTTAACTTTCCTATGCTGCTCTTCACTGCTTGCACAGTGTTGAATGATATTTGTTGTGTTCACTGTTGTATATATTCCACTGCTATTGTTTTCATAAAAATGTGTTTGCCCATTGCTATAATTGATCATGCAACAGCTTGCAAGGTTCATTAAGGAAATGAATTTCCAGAAACAATATGCATCAAAGCCCAGAAAACCTTGATCCTATAAAAGATATTTCTATGTTCACTCTAATCTTGTATTTCAATGCTTTATAGTACTAAAAAGTAGACCATAAATATTGCCACTCTTGGTGGTACCAGAAACTTGACCACCAGCAGCAGCTTCTATGAAACTTCAGACAGGAATGGAAGGTTATTTTTCAGCAATTTGCGTTTCTGTGAAGCCGCTGTCATAGATGATGCATATTTATTATTATCATAAAAAAATCCATCTTAACATCCTTCCTCTTTCTTCAGCCTGCCTATGCCCCCTTTCCAGGGTTCACCCCTACCCCTTCCTGTCCTAGCTGCCCCCTCACATCTCTGACAACTTGGAGCACAGCCTCCTCAAATGCTCCTACTTCCCCATCATTTCCAGCTCAAGCTGATCAGTTGGCCCTATTGCAACAGGCAGAACATGACGTCCGTCATTTCCCAAAGAATAAGCCTACTCACGTTCATGCCACACTGTAGGGTAGACTTGACTACTGACTGCCTGACTCTCTCCTGAAGACGGGTAAAACACGTCTGAGAATAGCCCATGTTGCACTATACTTTGGTGGCAGCAAATTCTGAAGTGCCAGAACTTGGCAGCCGATCTTCACAGTGTTCGCAATATTACAAAGTTCGAGAAGGCACGCTAGGCCATTTTAGTCCATGTAGCACTGACCCCTTTCATATGTAGTAGTATTAGAGGCTGCTCAGACCCCTGCAACAATAAAGATTAAATTGCTGACACTGAAACAATTCCTCTACTCAAAACGTTTCATAGCCCTTTTAATGCTTATCGAAAAGACAAATAATAATGTTCTAAAAAGTTTACTTTAATCGCCGTATGCAGAAAATTAATTGCGGCACAGTGCAAAAAAGAATTAAAAAAAAAAGCATGGTTTGGCTCATTCACCAGCAAGGACTCTCAACTTCTTCTAGCAGCCAGCAATCTGTTAGGTTTGGGTCGCGAGTGCCGGGGTAGCGTACCGCTGCGGCGCGCGGCCTCTCGGTAGCGTTGGCCTGGCGGCTCCGTGGACGGCGGACGGCATGAAAGGTGCCAGCAAAGACGAGGCGTCTTTTAACGAAACAACCTTTACTGTAACATCAGGAAGAAACGGGCAGTGAAGCTGACCCGGAGAGATTACAGACACTCTCACACAGCTGGTGTCTAGCGTCGTGCCAACGGCGCGTCAAAGTAGTCTCTCTCTCAGCGGAGTCGGCCGCTGCTTTTTATAGTTTTTCCAGTTCACAGGGAAAGGGTAAACCCTCACAGGAAAGGGAGAGCCAAACATGTTGGTTCACGACGAATGACTCAATCGCAGGTGTTCCGACCTCATCTCCTCCACCTCCTGCAGACAGGAGAGGGCGACGCACTTTCCCTCGAGCTCCAGGCTTGACCAGCTTTTGCACACACACGCACGCACAGGAACACGCTGAGTCTTG
The DNA here is from genome assembly GCF_055883805.1 of Amblyomma maculatum. NCBI lineage: Eukaryota > Metazoa > Arthropoda > Arachnida > Ixodida > Ixodidae > Amblyomma > Amblyomma maculatum. The sequence goes on from NW_028146738.1 coordinate 16,896,483, forward strand.
TCGGCGGGAGGAAGCGTTGCGCGGCCGATGAACGGCGTCGAAATGGCCGATCCGCTCGCGGTTCTGCCTGTTGCTATGCGGTGGCCGCGTCAGTTGTCCCACTTCTCGGTGGAGAAACGTAACAGACTGCCCCGCCGGGGAAGGGAGATCCCGAAGGGCAGGGGACTGCATCCGCTGTCCGGAGGGATCGGGATGTTGCTGCTAGCTGGGGTCGTCCAACTCAGCTTCTCTTGAGCTCAAACAGCCTGAAGAAGTCCTTGGCAAGTCCGGGTTTCCAAGGCACTCTGCAACTTGTCTTCAAGAGAGATTTCTGGCAGCCCACAACGTCACAACCACGCTAAAGACTCAACCGTTCAGCCAGCAAGCACGGCACAAACTTCACAAAGTTTTGCCAGACTATTTCCCTCTTATGCCCCCATCTATATTAAAGGGCAGCTTAGCAGCACTTGGAACGCGTCCACAAATTTGAAAATCGCATTTTCAAAACAGCACTTCAAACAAAGATACTACAATACAAATTTTCAAAATCCTATGTCAGGAAGAAAAACACCAACTAGTGAATAAAGGCTTCTTCTCAAGTTATGGGCTTCGACTTAAGCCATCGGCATTACCGTTGAGACTCCCCTTTTTGTAACGCACCTCAAAAGAATACTGCTGTAAAGCGAGGCTCCAGCGCAAGAGGCGACCATTTTTGGAAGAAGTTGTCTGCAGCCATTGGAGAGGGCAGTGATCCGTCTCGATGATAAACCTCGAGCCGGCAAGGTAGCACGATAGTTTCTGAACGGCCCACACGAGACAGGCACACTCTTTCTCGGTGGCACTGTACGCCTGCTCACGACCGGTCAGTTTGCGACTAGCATACAGGACGGGGTGTTCCTCTCCTCCAGTCTCTTTCTGGCATAGTACAACTCCCATGCCACGCTCACTAGCATCGCACTGAACCACGAACTCTTTAGTGTAGTCTGGCGATCGTAGCACAGGCTGGCACGTTAGAGCGCTCTTTAAGGCTCTAAAAGCGCTTTCCTTTGTCTCGTCCCAGACGACTGTTTGAGGCTCCGTTTTTCTGAGAGCATCTGTCAGGGGACTCGCAATATCAGAATACCTGGCGATGTATCTCTGATAGTAGCCGGCGACACCTAAGAACGACCGGATATCGGTCTTTGTGCGCGGCTGAGGAAAGTTTCGTATCGCGGCAACCTTTATTTCAGAAGGACGGCGACGACCCTGTCCAACCACGTGACCGAGGTAAACAACTTCGGCACGTGCCAACTGGCACTTGGGAGTTTTGACCGTTAAGCCTGCTTGGCGCAAACGGGTTAGCACTGCCCGCAAGTGTGTCATGTGCTCCGACCAGGATGCCGAGAATACCGCAACATCGTCCAAATAAGGCAAAGCGAACTCCTCAAGTCCCCGCAACACTTTGTCCATGAGGCTTGAAAAGCAGTAAGGCGCGTTCTTTAAACCAAAACTCAAAACTTTAGGACGGAAAGTTCCCATTGGTGAAATGAACGCCGCATACCTACTAGCCCGCTCTGTTAGGGGAACCTGCCAGTAACCCCTGACAAGGTCTAGTGTGGAAATAAACTGAGCGCTACTAACTTTCTCGATGCGCTCCTCGATGTTTGGGATCGGATAAATTTGATCCTTAGTGATGGAGTTTAGCTTGCGGTAGTCGACACAAGGACGAGGGTCCTTGCCTGGTACCTCAACCAAAATCAAAGGGGAGGTGTAATCACTCTCACAGGCCTCCACGACATCCAGCTCCAACATTTTCTTTACCTCAGCCTCCATAATATCGCGCTGGCGGGGTGGTACACGGTACGCCTTGGACCGTACAGGCTCAGAGGAGGTAAGTTCAATGTCATGAGTAAGGACAGAAGTTCTACCAGGCCTATCAGAGAATTGACCTCGAAACTCTTGCAAGAGTTCGTGCAATTCGGTTTTCTGCTCAGGCGAAAGCGGTGCTTTAGCGACTAATTCACTAATTAGCTGTTCGGTGACTTCCCTGTTCGTCACTGTACCTAGTCCCGGAAGTTCGACCGGAAGCTCTTCGGGCATGTTCACCATCATACTCACCACTGCTTCCCTTTGTCTGTACGGCTTAAGCAGATTACAATGGTAAACTTGATGTACCTTCCGTTTTCCTGGCAGACTCACTGTGTAGTTAACGTCCGACAATTTTTGCACAATCCGTGCCGGACCCTCCCACTGCACGTCCAGCTTGTTTTTCAGCGATGGGCGTAAGATCATTACCTCATCGCCCACCTCAAAGCGACGGGTCCTAGCTGTCCTATCATAATGGACTTTGGCCCTCTGCTGAGCTTTGATCATGGCTTCTTCTGACAACTCCTGCGCCCGCCTCAAACGTTCGAGCAACCTGAGCACGTACTCTACTACGACTGGGTCATCGCCCTGGCCTTCCCACGATTCACGAAGCATGCGAAGAGGAGATCGCAGCGTCCGACCGTACACGAGCTCTGCTGGCGAAAACCCTGTAGTTTCATGCGGCGCGGTTCTTAGGGCAAACATCGCCGCCGGCAGGCATAGCTCCCAGTCAGTTTTTCGCTCAAAACACATAGCTCTCAAAAGCCGCTTCATGACGGAGTGAAGTTTTTCAACGGAATTCGACTGGGGATGGTACACGGAGCTATGCAAGAGCCTTATTCCGCATCTTTCCAGGAATGATGTGGTCAAAGCGCTAGTGAACACTGTGCCCTGATCTGATTGGATTTCTGCAGGAAAACCAACTCGCGCAAATATGGACAGCAGTGCATTCACTATCTCCACTGAACTGAGTTCTTTAAGCGGGACTGCCTCGGGGAACTTTGTCGCGGGACAAATCACTGTCAGAATATGTCTATACCCTGAGTTTGTTACCGGTAGTGGTCCCACAGTGTCAATAACGAGCCTTCTGAACGGTTCCGTAATGACGGGCACCAACCTCATCGGCGCTCTCGATTTGTCCCCAGGTTTGCCCACATGCTGACAGGTGTCACATGTCTTTACAAACTCTTCTGCGTCCCGAAAACATCCTGGCCAATAGTACTCTTGCAATAGGCGGTCCTTAGTCTTTTTAATTCCTAGGTGTCCTGACCACGAACCTCCATGCGACAAGCGCAACAGATCCTGACGATAGCACTCAGGCACGATCAGCTGATCGAACTCAATTCCCCTGCGGTCTAGATACTTTCGGTACAGGACCCCATTTCTCACTTCAAAACTGACATTTTTCTTGGCGATACCTTCTTTTAGATTGCAGCGGATGTTCTCAAGGCTGCGATCCTTTTGTTGCTCGGCTATCAAAGCAGACTTGCTGACATTCAGCAACAAGTTAAGACTCTCTGACGTAGGCGCGACGAACAAACCTGCAGATAGCTCTTCTAAACTACCCGTGTTGGGCATTTTCTCTCCTGTATCCGGTGCCTTCAATTTTTCAGGCTCACTTGTGTTTACAGCGGACGTGGTCTCAATCTCAGCGTGCTGTTCCTCCGACCCTTTTTCATCGCTTGACAACCTCATCTTCGGAATTACCGCCTTTGCAGCTAGCTCCCGAGCTCTAGATCTGGTTAAGGCCAGTACGCTAGCCTCTCCAAAAACAAGCCCCTTTTCGCGCAAGAGGTGATCGGACTTGTTTGAAAACAGGTACGGGTACTGAGGAGGAAGCATAGATGACACCGCAGCTTCTGTCTCAAGAGCGCCGAAAGGCCCCTCAATAAGCACTTTGGCTATGGGCAAACATACGCTGTGAGCTTCCACTGCTTGTTTGATCCACGCGCATTCACCCGTGAACATCTCTGGTTCTATGTAAGAAGGGTGAACAACATCCATGGTGGCCGCAGAATCGCGAAGCACTCGACACTGTTTCCCGTTCACGAGGAGGTCTCGAGTGTACGGTTCGAGAAGCTTCATGTTCTCGTCACTTCTGCACAACGACAAAAACACGATCTTTGGTTTCGTCTCTGGACACTGCGCCGAAAAATGACCAGGCTTCTGGCACGTATAACAGACGCGCGATTGCCTTGCCTCGAACCTCTTTTTCCGTTCGGCTTCGGTTACCTCCGTCGCTTTATCGCCGGCCGGACTGCTTTGACTCGCATCCGCACCACGTTTATTCTCCTTAGCTTTAAAGGGCTTGAACTTCGGCCTCTCAAACTTAGAGCCGAATTCCCCCTGTTGACCGTCCTTAGCTCCACGAGCCCGACGCGTCACAAACTCTTCAGCTAGCTCGGCGGCTCTATCCACCGTACTAACATCTGGCCTATCCATGACCCAATACCGCACGTTCTCGGGTAACCGACTGTAAAACTGTTCCAGCCCGAAACACTGCAAAATCTTATCGTGGTTACCAAACGCTTTTTCTTCTTTGAGCCACTCATACATGTTTGACATAAGCTTGTAGGCAAACTCTGTATACGACTCACTTTTGCTTTTCTCATGCTCTCGAAAATTCCGACGGAATGCTTCTGCTGACAGCCTGTACTTTCTTAGCAGACTCGATTTAACTTTGTCGTAATCCTCTGCTTCCTCTTTTGTCAAGCGAGCGATTACGTCTGCCGCCTCACCGGGTAACAAAGTGAGCAAGCGCTGTGGCCACGTTTCCCGAGAAAACTCTTGCTTCTCGCACGTTCGCTCGAAGTTAACCAGGAACAAACCAATGTCCTCTCCAAGCTTAAACGGCCGCATTAGGTCACTCATTTTGAACGATTCCCGTTCTCCTGCACCGTGAGCCCGACTTGCACTGCCAGAGCGTCCCGCGTTTATTTCGAGACGTTTCATTTCCATAGAGAATTGACGGTCTCGCTCCTCTTTCTCTTGCCTTTCCTTACGGTCTCGCTCCTCTTTCTCTTGCCTTTCCTTACGGTCACGTTCCTCTTTCTCTAGCCTTTCCTTACGTTCACGTTCACGTTCACGCTCACGTTCACGCTCCTCTTTCTCTAGCCTTTCCTTACGTTCTTCAATGATCTCAAGGCATTCCAAAAGCTCGTCATCTTCAGCTTTCGACTCAAGAATAGCCTTTAACACTTCTGGTTTTCTGAGTTTGTCTGACAAATTCAGACCCAGCTCCTTCGCAAGCTCTAGCAATTTCGGTTTGCGAAACGACTTCAAATCCAAATCCATGGCTGTTCCGAATGCTGCCTTCTCTACTGCCCACTATTGCCTTGCTGCAATTAACCCAGCAACAACGACAACACAATTACCAGCTCTGTTCTCTACTTAACAGAAGCCTGGCAAAACTCAGTAGAAGAAAGTCCCGCACTCACCAAACCTCGCAGCCAAGAATCCAACGCAGTCGTTCAGCTGCAGGCAACCAGTCATCACACAGGGCTCGTTGCACTGCTCCCGCCTTTCCGCTGAGCTGCTTTGATTCACGAGTCACGCCTGTGACATCTCCGCTCTTCCCACCAGATGTTGCACCTCGGTCAGGCCTGGCTCGTTTCACCGACCACGGTCACTGCTTGGTCGACCTCGTCTCTCCGCTGTTCATCAGTTGTTGGACGACGGTATCGCCTGGCTCGTCCCTCCAACCACGGTTACGGCTTGGTCGTCCCACCGATGCCTACCAGTTGTTAGGTTTGGGTCGCGAGTGCCGGGGTAGCGTACCGCTGCGGCGCGCGGCCTCTCGGTAGCGTTGGCCTGGCGGCTCCGTGGACGGCGGACGGCATGAAAGGTGCCAGCAAAGACGAGGCGTCTTTTAACGAAACAACCTTTACTGTAACATCAGGAAGAAACGGGCAGTGAAGCTGACCCGGAGAGATTACAGACACTCTCACACAGCTGGTGTCTAGCGTCGTGCCAACGGCGCGTCAAAGTAGTCTCTCTCTCAGCGGAGTCGGCCGCTGCTTTTTATAGTTTTTCCAGTTCACAGGGAAAGGGTAAACCCTCACAGGAAAGGGAGAGCCAAACATGTTGGTTCACGACGAATGACTCAATCGCAGGTGTTCCGACCTCATCTCCTCCACCTCCTGCAGACAGGAGAGGGCGACGCACTTTCCCTCGAGCTCCAGGCTTGACCAGCTTTTGCACACACTCGCACGCACAGGAACACGCTGAGTCTTGTCGGCGGGAGGAAGCGTTGCGCGGCCGATGAACGGCGTCGAAATGGCCGATCCGCTCGCGGTTCTGCCTGTTGCTATGCGGTGGCCGCGTCAGTTGTCCCACTTCTCGGTGGAGAAACGTAACAAATCACAGAGGTAGATCGTCTTGCTGCGAGGTTTAACCAAAGGCCCGAGGTGGGAAAAGTTGCTAAAAGCTTGCTAAATTATTGTAAAAGTCCAATGTTAGGTCAATCCTTGAATATGCCTGCACAATTTGGGATCCTCTAGTGGTGCGAAGCAAAACAAAATTAGAAAGGGTTCCGAATTTAGCTGCTCGATTTTTGTCAGGGATTTACAGAAAAAATATTTCTGCCGAGGCTGAAAGACTGCAACGGGAGCACTTGTAAATCCGTCAACGAAAGTTGCGACTCAGATTTTTCATGTGATTTATCATTGTCCTGTTAGTATTAAAAGAGCCAAATATATACTGGAACCCCATTATATTTCTGACCGCGTAGACCACAGTTTTAAAGTATGGCAGATTTCCTCAAAAACGAATACATTTGAATTGTCTTCTTTTTTTCTTCCCAAAGCAATATACAATTGGAACAAACTGTCTTCAGACACTGCTTCTAATACTTTCAGTTTTGTGGTACTATGAATTTTTTTGTTTTGCCTTTGTTTTTGATGCCATTTTGGCTTGTTTCCGTGGCTGAGAGTGCTTATGTTATGTTTGGCTACCCTTCCCCACTACAATGCCACTTGGCGTTGTGGGTAAATAAATAAATAGGAGCGAGTATTTGGATCTACCAAAGTTTACTAGAACCAGTTCGTTACATTTGCACTGGCGCACCAGCCCCTGCGCGGCACCTAACCGCATTCCGGAGAGCTGAAAAACCGCGTCCTTCATATTACCCAATTTTGTAAATGCCTTCTTTTCGAATTTGTAAGAAGCACGTCCCTCATTGTAGAAGCAACGCTGAGCCGGGGCCTTCACAAATGACCGTTGGCATCAGGAAGTACCTTGTTTTAACGGCTGTGTGCCCATATACCGGACAAATATGTATGCAGTAAATGAAACGTGCAGAAATGCACTGTTTGCTTTCTGCTTTCATTCCCGCGTACAATTTGTTTTGTCCAGAGTAAAAGACGCAGGCGTTTGTGTGACTGCTTCTCACCTTGTGACACCCACTAACCAGCTGCTATCGCGCTATTTGTGGTGGTGTGTATCCCGTTGCTGGCATGCCGGCGCCAAAGGAGTTGCATTGCATTCCTCCAGTCGAAGACTGCCGATGCATGGCGAATGGGCGAGATGCAGAACTGTATGTGGCGCCATATGCATTTCGGGACCACAAAAAGAGTGCGCTTTCCATCACCAACTAGCTCAACAATTCACCATATTAGTGTCACAAAAACACTCGGTTCGAGCTGAGAACACAAGTTTTTGTGACTGCTTCGCACTTTTCAAGTCTCCCTGAGCGCTTAGCATGCCTTTTGTGCTGTGCGCATCGTTACTAGCACGCCGATGCTAAAGGCGCCCTAATTTCTCCAGCCGAGGCAGTTGGCGCACGACAATGAGCGCGACGGCAAACATGCGTAGCATCATATGCATTTTGGAGCGCGTATTTGTTGCCACGGCAACCAGGGGACCCTTTTTTTCACGCAGTTAGTCGATGGGCGGAACTTGATGTCAGTTGACATCACATAGACAAAAAAGGAAAATAAAACGCTGATGCGAACTTTTCAGTACATATATCTTTAGCTACGAAAGGGTTTTACTAACTGTTTCATATAGTAGAGTTTGGCCGGCATCAATGACAGCCAAACAAGTCACGTGGGCATTTTGAGATTAAAAAAGAAAAACAAAACAAACAGATCTGTGAGCGCCAAGCGTGCTTCCCCGCTCGCGCACAACCTGTCTCCTCTCCACCCCCCCCCCCCCCTTTTTTTTCTCGGAAACTTATCCACATGAACACAGCCGGAAGCGCGCTGGGAAAACTATATATATATAAAAAAAGCCGTATCTGTGAGCGCTCGGTAGCTCATCCCTATGTCCCTTTTTGCTTAACCCTCTGACCTTTTGTGATGACTCATTTTTCAATTCTTAAATCTTTCATCTTTTCTGAGTGTAAATATATATCTTTTATTATTATTTATTTCGCTGGACTAAATGGTTAATGCTTACAAAGGTGGACCAGTGAAGACAGACTAAAATGTAAGATCAGCATTTTTCTTGGGGCCAATTGTTCCTGACTATAGCAGGAGGAGATCATCAACCCCTGTTCCATGGCCCAGTTTCCCATGCCGCATTGGATATAAACCCAGTTCCAATGTTATGTGTACCTGTGCAATGTGGCTTTTCTTCAGCTTAGGTGTACTATTGAACCACTTATTGTTACCCCAACTTTAAACATCCCTGCGTATCAATGGCCTGTTCGGTATATGTATATGATCATATCCATTTGATGCAAGTGGCTGGATAAGCATTTCAATACTTAATTTCAAAAAGTACTCTGGCCTGAGATTCAAAGCTTGACTCGCATTCACGCAGTACTATTAGGAGCTCAGCTTTTGACAAATTTGGGAATCACTGTTGTGATGCACATCACCTGGAGCTCCAAACCGAATCAGGTCACAACTCATTGGCCCCTAATTTTGATCCAGGGGTGCCTCTGTCACCAGCACTCTCATCACTACTATTGCCTTAGCTGCAATGCAGTCACTGATGGCCAACCTCTCACTTGCATACAGTTTGCACCCTTACCACTTAATATTATGACCTAGCTCTCTTCATTGAGTGAAAAACTGTGTTGTGTTGTGTTGGGTTTAGTGGCACATAAGCAACTTAGGCTATCATGCGTCAACTTCAAGGTTAAGTGTAGTATTTACGTAATTTAAACTTACATTCTGTTTAGAACATTTGCTTCTTTAAGAAACCTGAAAACACAGGACAAATCAACGAGGACCTAAAAGCAACGCTGGATGAAGAGGAATGTGTTCTTTGTAAAACCGCATAAAATCTTTTTCTTAGTTGTTCAAGTTGTCTGCATGAGAGTAAAATGTGGGTGACTGTTAGCTTGTGTCCACATGAATCACACAGGGGCTTATCCTGTTTTGTTAAAATGAAGCTATGTGTTAAATGTGTGTATCCTATGCGAAGACGGCATAAAGCCACTTCTTTGGAACATTCCAGGTTGGTACTCGACTTCCACTATTCTATCCCAGGCTTTATGAGGTGTAGCTTGTTATTTGCTTCAGTGTTCCAAGTGGACTGCCATTTTTGCATCAGTTTACTTTGTACCAATCTCATGCAGTCTTGAGATGGTATCTGCACTTCTTTTACTTTCTTGTCTCGAGCTTTGGCAGCGCACATATCTGCTTTTTCATTACCTTGGATTCGTACATGACTGAGGACCCAGCAAATTTTTATGCTTCGTCCTTCATTTGTAAGTGTTGCTATTCTGTGTATGACGTTTCCCAGTATTGGTATATCTGCATTTCTTGGGTGAAGGGCTGTAACTATACTTAAGGAATCTGTGTAAATAATACTTCTCCTGAGGTTTTCTTTTATTTTTTTCTCTATGGCAACAGAGACAGCATAACATTCAGCAGTAAAGATGGACGCGCACTGTGGAAGTCTTATTTCCTCCCATTCGCCTTGAACAGCTGCACTTCTGATATAATGATCTGTTTTCAAGCCATCTGTGTAAAAGTCCGTGAAGCTACTGTATTTTTCTTTCAGCTGAAGGAATTCTTGTATGATGTGCTCTTGTGGGGTTATTGTTTTTAGAACTGTGTGAGACAGAAGTTGCAGACTGCAGGGACCAGGTACCAAGCAGGCAGAGGGTTAGGTCTTTTGGCAATACTAGGTAAACAATCCAGTAGCTCAACCTCTCGAGCTACCATTGGAGGAAATGGGGATGAGAGCAGTGCATTTGAGCAGCAAAAAACGGTATTTCTAGTGGCAAGCTGAATGAAGTGCCACATGCCTCAATGACATTAAAATGAGTGAACACAACAAAAATGCACTGGATATCAATGTCTGATATATTCGGCCGAGTTCATAACATAAGGCATTTGACCAATAAATTTTGCCATCAGTAAGACCGTAGAGACCAGTGACGCCCATAAACGACATACACAAAGACCTAATAAAATTTCTGAAGGCATAGCTCTTCTCAAACCAATTACCCAAAGTGAAACCCTATGGATTGCTGACGATATTGCGAGGTCATCTGCGTAACGTTCGAAGATAGCTCAGCTTGGCTTGGTTGTATGACGAAGCGAATACTGTCCAGGCAAGCGGTGCTCTCCTCAATAAACTGCAGCCATGAAAGCTTATCGATTGCTGAAGACATTGCAAGGTCATCTGCGTAATGTTCCAAGATGGCCCAGCTTTGCTCGGATGAATGGCAAAGCGCATACTGTCTAGGCAAGCGGTGCTCTCCTCATTAAACTGCATCCATACATGCAATGAGTGCATATGCACGATGGCTTCAGTTATGGCAACAGAACCACTGTGGCTCTCACTGAAGGTCAAAGGTAAGCCCATCGCTAACCCTGGCCTACGATGGCGTAGTGAAGCTTTCATTTCAACAGTAATCATCAAGCAGGGACTACTCGGTGTGTATTTGCATTGTCCTGCCCCCCTCCTGAAGTTAGCACCAAGTTTGGCTTGAATGGGAAAGGTGCAGATCAGAGTAGCTAAGTCAGACTGTTAGATCTGTAAGGTTGCATGCTCTTCTGACCTCACCACTTTCACTGCTGAGACGAGAGCCTTACAGCAGCAGGTGTGCTGGAAACATGCATCCAAAAGCAATTGAAATGGAATGTGTGAAGGCACTAAACAAGCACGTTGCAATGATGCCTCATGATGTTGCTGGCCCATAAAAACCATCGATTTTCCTGCGGTGCAGCTAAAACGTTAGCCACCATATATCGATGTTTCTGGCTACATGCTGTATGTGTCAGGTATGCAGAATTATGGTGAAAGGGACAGGAAAGGGCAGTCATGAGACTCACTGGGGCCCATAGAGAGCCATAAACAGCTTGCAAGTTTCAGTTTGGTCACTTCCGTCTCATTATTCATGAACAGATTTGGAGGGTGGCAGGAAGCTCCTGCATGGAAGCCCTGTAAACCCCTAGCCATCATACTATTGTGAGGCCACAGACCCAGCAGACACTGCACAAGAGGATGGAAAGCAGGCAATGAACCAAACTTATCGAATCGGTGAAAAAGGCCCCCACAAAAGAAGCCTATTCCATGTCTTGGGGTGGGGGGTAATTATCAGATTTGTTGGACAACAGGACTGCCTCGCTGATGTGGCTGCAACATGACGAAACCGCTTTTAGTTTGCCACAGCTGCCCGTAAGGTGCAACCAGGCAGCTGTAGATATAAAATGTCTTAAAATACCTGGCAGACAGTTCTATTCCTCAATATAAGCTGAATTTATTTTGCTCAAAAATGACCGTTGATTCTACTACAACATATTTCATGGAAGCATAAAACATTTCTGTTGGAGTGGCGACTTCATTTTCATCAAATCAGACCAAAACAGAAACAGACAGTAATGGACAACCCTGAACTAAATTTAAAAAAAATCATGCAAGCTATTGTCGGAAACCATTTCAAAAGCAGTGCCAAGGCACAACTTTTATGGCATTCCAGATATGTTGAGCAATAGAGGTATTCATGTACAGTCTCCTCGATTTGGCGGCATCAGCTCAGGTGATGCCGCATTCTTACACTGGATGTGTCATTGGAGCAGTGCCAACTGCACTTTGGCACATCATATAAAGTTGTTTCTACATCAGCATCTTTGTGAGCTCATTTCACGTGGAAGTAGAGAAGGTGCTTGGCACACTTCACAGCACACAAGTATCAGACACATGAATGGCCATGCTTTTTTTTGGTAAGCAGAGTCGAAAATGGAGCGTTTCTCGAGCCAACCAAACATGGTTGCCACAAGCAACACAAAAGAACATTTGTCTACAATATAAGGTGAGCACTTTCTTTAATGCATAGACGAATGCGACATTCATGACGATCTTCTCAAACTTTTATTTACGCCCAAGTCACATTCACATCAGCATGTGGTAGCATCAGCCATGTGTCTGCTTATGTTATAAACTGGCTTTCAAGTTGCCAGTTGGCAAACGCCTTTGTTGGTTATTTTAGCCATTGACAGTCACTTGCCCACCATCATCCAGAGCTGTGGATATTCAAATGAAAATTTGCAGACTTTGAAGTGCAAAGAATTCAAGGACCAGTAGTGACAATAGCTGCTGCTTTACATAACTTACTGCCATCACTAGCAATACCTGAAATGACAACCACAGGAGTGCCACAAATGTGACCTTCCTATAGTAATGCATGCAGTACTCGTGATACATGGTGAAGTCTTATAACACAGATGCAATGGTGCCTGTTCTTTGTAAAGAGTGAACTTCTTTTCCCACTGGGGCTATGCAGGTGGCAGCTTATCAAGTATCCTTTCTGAGCCCTGCTTCTGCTTTTGATAGCATACCACTGTCATGCAGCATGAACAGCATGTCTTAAAGTTCAAGTGGGCCCTTGGGAAACCCGTAAGCACTGAGGCAAAAAATATCTGACAGGATTATTTCGTCCCGACTACTCTAAAAAGACAAAAAAAAATTTGAAAGAGGACTGAATTTTTATAATGTGATGGAGCTCTGGCATTGCTCTCAGAAAAGTCCTATTTCCCAAAGAAGCACTCTGGGTGCGTGAAATTGAGATCTGTCAGGACTGTTGCCCCTGCTTCAGCATTGGAAGCATTCTGCCCACAGCAAGGTTTTCCCGTTAAAGAGGCTCTGTATACCTATTCTGAACACCTCGCCATCCGCGTAAATGAGCCCTACCTGAAGTGGATCCTTGCCTTCCGAGGAGGCTACAAATGTCCTTTCGACATCAGATTGCGAGACCTCAACAAATGGTACCCATGCATGATAGCAGCTGAGCTAGACACTGAGGCTATACCTAGTGCTTCCACTGCCACGCTGGCCGAGGTAGCTTTAACAGCATTGCTTGCTGCAATGCCAGCCCCACAGTCGACACCTTAACCTCAGTACCAGGTCCAACTTGCTGCTCCCAGTTCATCAGCAGCAATACCTGTCCAGCCATCCCAAAATGCCAAACAGCCTGTGACTTTTTCTCTGGGCAGAGCATGGCATGGCCACACAATCAAAACGTCTGAATGGACCTACAGCCATGCAGCATGAGATGTGCTCTCCAATAGACTTATCAGCGCCACCATACATGTCAACAAGTGAATAAATTTGATCGGCATCAGCAATGGCCCGAACCAAGCAGACTGCTATCAAGTCGAGGGTAGTCATATTACCACGAAAGCAACTGGCCATGAAAGCTGTGAAGATGAGCGCCCCTTCGGCGGGAAGCATCAAGATTAGGCCCCATCGTTACTGTCCAGGAATCGTGGCAGCTTCCTGTTTTTCGTGTTTCCCCAGTGACATTCCGTTTGGGGATTTGTTTGAATGAAACTAACGACCTGCAATGAAACCGGGGCAAAACGGGAAGTGTGCAAACTAGGCTATGAAATATAAATGTCTGAATGGACCTCCAACCGTGCAGCATGAGATGGGCTCTCTAATGGACTTATCAGCACCACCATCCATGTCAACAAGTGAATAAACTTGATCGGCATCAGCAATGGCCCGAAGCAAGCAGACTGCTATCAAGTTGAGGGTAGTCATATTACAACGAAAGCAACTGGCCATGAAGGCAATGAAGGCCATGAAGCAATAATACGGCAGGTCTAACCGCTCGTCGTTGTGTGCCGTGACCGTGGTCCCCGAGCCGGCGCTGCGCCTCACAGAAAGAGAAGACGAACGCACGATCACGCGCAGCTAATGCTTTCGCTCCATATTCGGTTCAGCAGCGTTAAACCCTCATTTTATTTTTTTATTACTACGCCAGATCTAACCGCTCGTCGCTGTGTTCCGTGACCATGGTCCCCGAGCCGGCGCTGCGCCTAACAGAAGGAGAAGAAGAACGCACGGTCACAGGCAGATAATGCTTTCGCTCCATATTCGGTTCAGCAGTGTTGAACCCTTATCATTTTATTTTTTATTGCGAAAGCAATACTACGCAAGGTCTAACCGCTCGTCGCTGCGTGCCGTGTCCATGATCCACGAGCCGGCGCTGTGCCTTACAGAAGAAGAAGAATAACGCACGGTCACCCGCAGCTCATGCTTTCGCTCCATATTCGGTTCAGCAGCGTTGAACCCTCTTCATTTTATTTTTTCCATTGCGAAGGCAATACTACGCCAGGTCTAACTGCTCGCCGCTGCGTGCCGTGACCGTGGTCCCCGAGCCGGCGCTGCGCCTAACTGAAGAAGGAGAAGAAGGACGCACGGTCTCCCGCAGCTCATGCTTTCGCTCCATTATCGGTTCAGCAGCGATGAACCTTCTCATTTTATTTTTTTTTATTGCGAAAGCAATACACGCCAGGTCTAACCGCTCGCCGCTGCGTTGCATGACCGCGATCCCCGAGCCGGCGCTGCGCCTAACAGAAGAAGGAGAAGAAGAACGCACGGTTACCCGCAGCTTGTGCTTTTGCTCCATATTCGGTTCAGCAGCGTCGAACCCTCCTTATTTTATTTTTTCTAATGCGAAGACAATGCTACGCCAGGTCTAACCGCTCGCCGCTGCGTGCGTGACCGTGGTCCCCAAGCCGGCGCTGCGCCTAACAGAAGAAGGAGAAGAAGAACGCACGGTCACCCGCAGCTCATGCTTTCGCTCCATATTTGGTTCAGCAGCGTTGAACCCTCCTCATTTTATTTTTCTATTGCGAAGGCAAGACTACGCCCGGTCTAACTGCTCGCCGCTGCGTGCCGTGACCGTGGTCCCCGAGCCGGCGCTGCGCCTACCGGAAGAAGGAGAAGAAGAACGCACGGTTACCCGCAGCTCATGCTTTTGCTCCATATTCGGTTCAGCAGCGTCGAACTCTCCTCATTTTATTTTTTTTAATGCGAAAGCAATACTACGCCAGGTCTAACCGCTCGCCGCTGCGTGCCGTGACCGTGGTCCCCGAGCCGCCGCTGCACCTAACAGAAGAAGGAGAAGAAGAACGCACGGTTACCCGCCAGCTCATGCTTTCGCTCCATATTCGGTTCAGCAGCGTCGAACCCTCCTCATTTTATTTTTTTTATTGCGAAAGCAATACTACGCCAGGTCTAACCGCTCGCCGCTGCGTGCCGTGACCGTGGTCCCCGAGCCGGCGCTGCGCCTAACAGAAGAAGATGAAGAACGCACGGTCACCCGCAGCTCATGCTTTCGCTCCATATTCGGTTCAGCAGCGTTGAACCCTCCTCATTTTATTTTTTCTATTGCGAAGGCAATACTACGCCAGGTCTGACTGCTCGCCGCTGCGTGCCGTGACCGTGGTCTCCGAGCCGGCGCTGCGCCTAACAGAAGAAGGAGAAGAAGAACGCACGGTCACCCGCAGCTCATGCTTTCGCTCCATTATCGGTTCAGCAGCGTTGAACCTTCTCATTTTATTTTTTTTATTGCGAAAGCAATAGACGCCAGGTCTAACCGCTCGCCGCTTCGTGCCGTGACCGTGGTCCCCGAGCCGGAGCTGCGCCTAACAGAAGAAGGAGAAGAAGAACGCACGGTTACACGCAGCTCATGCTTTTGCTCCATATTCGGTTCAGCAGCGTCGAACTCTCCTCATTTTATTTTTTTTATTGCGAAAGGAATACTACGCCAGGTCTAACCGCTCGCCGCTGCGTGCCATGACCGTGGTCCCCGAGCCGGAGCTGCGCCTAACAGAAGAAGGAGAAGAAGAACGCACGGTCACCCGCAGCTCATGCTTTTGCTCCATATTCGGATCAGCAGCGTCGAACCTTCTCATTTTATTTTTTTTATTGCGAAAGCAATACACGCCAGGTCTAACCGCTCGCCGCTGCGTGCCGTGACCGTGGTCCCCGAGCATGCGCTGCGCCTAACAGAAGAAGGAGAAGAAGAACGCACGGTCACCCGCAGCTCATGCTTTCGCTCCATATTTGGTTCAGCAGCGTTGAACCCTCCTCATTTTATTTTTTTATTGCGAAAGCAATACTACGCCAGGTCTAACCGCTCGCCGCTGCGTGTCATGACCGTGGTCCCCGAGCAGGCGCTGCGCCTAACAGAAGAAGGAGAAGAAGAACGCACGGTCACCCGCAGCTCATGCTTTTGCTCCATATTCGGATCAGCAGCGTCGAACCTTCTCTATTTATTTTTTTTATTGCGAAAGCAATACACGCCAGGTCTAACCGCTCGCCGCTGCGTGCCGTGACCGTGGTCCCCGAGCAGGCGCTGCGCCTAACAGAAGAAGGAGAAGAAGAACGCACGGTCACCCGCAGCTCATGCTTTCGCTCCATATTTGGTTCAGCAGCGTTGAACCCTCCTCATTTTATTTTTTTTTATTGCGAAAGCAATACACGCCAGGTCTAACCGCTCGCCGCTGCGTTACATGACCGCGATCCCCGAGCCGGCGCTGCGCCTAACAGAAGAAGATGAAGAACGCACGGTTACCCGCAGCTTATGCTTTTGCTCCATATTCGGTTCAGCAGCGTCGAACCCTCCTTATTTTATTTTTTCTAATGCGAAGACAATGCTACGCCAGGTCTAACCGCTCGCCGCTGCGTGCGTGACCGTGGTCCCCAAGCCGGCGCTGCGCCTAACAGAAGAAGGAGAAGAAGAACGCACGGTCACCCGCAGCTCATGCTTTTGCTCCATATTCGGTTCAGCAGCGTCGAACCTTCTCATTTTATTTTTTTTATTGCGAAAGCAATACACGCCAGGTCTAACCGCTCGCCGCTGCGTGCCGTGACCGTGGTCCCCGAGCAGGCGCTGCGCCTAACAGAAGAACGAGAAGAAGAACGCACGGTCACCTGCAGCTCATGCTTTCGCTCCATATTTGGTTCAGCAGCGTTGAACCTTCCTCTTTTTATTTTTTTTTATTGCGAAAGCAATACTACGCCCGGTCTAACCGCTCGCCGCTGCGTGCCGTGACCGTGGTCTCCGAGCCGGCGCTGCGCATAACAGAAGAAGGAGAAGAAGAACACACGGTCACCCGCAGCTCATGCTTTTGCTCCATATTCGGATCAGCAGCGTTGAAGCCTCCTCATTTTATTTTTTTATTGCGAAACCAATGCTGCGCCAGGTCTAACCGCTCGCCGCTGCGTGCGTGACCGTGTTCCCCTAGCCGGCGCTGCGCCTAACAGAAGAAGGAGAAGAAGAAGAACGCACGGTCACCCGCAGCTCATGCTTTTGCTCCATATTCGGTTCAGTAGCGTCGAACCTTCTCATTTTATTTTTTTTTTATTGCGAAAGCAATACACGCCAGGTCTAACCGCTCGCCGCTGCGTGCCGTGACCGTGGTCCCCGAGCAGGCGCTGCGCCTAACAGAAGAAGGAGAAGAAGAACGCACGGTCACCCGCAGCTCATGCTTTCGCTCCATATTTGGTTCAGCAGCGTTGAACCCTCCTCTTTTTATTTTTTTTTATTGCGAAAGCAATACTACGCCAGGTCTAACCGCTCGCCGCTGCGTGCCATGACCGCGGGCCCCGAGACGGCGCTGCGCCTAAACAGAAGAAGGAGAAGAAGAACGCACGGTTACCCGCAGCTCATGCTTTTGCTCCATATTCGGTTCAGCAGCGTCGAACCCTCCTCATTTTATTTTTTTTTATTGCGAAAGCAATACTACGCCAGGTCTAACCGCTCGCCGCTGCGTGCCGTGACCGTGGTCCCCGAGCCGGCGCTGCGCCTAACAGAAGAAGGAGAAGAAGAACGCACGGTCACCCGCAGCTCATGCTTTCGCTACATTATCGGTTCAGCAGGGTTGAACCTTCCCATTTATTTTTTTTATTGCGAAAGCAATACACGCCAGGTCTAACCGCTCGCCGCTGCGTTGCATGACCGCGATCCCCGAGCCGGCGCTGCGCCTAACAGAAGAAGGAGAAGAAGAACGCACGGTTACCCGCAGCTCATGCTTTTGCTCCATATTCGGTTCAGCAGCGTCGAACCCTCCTTATTTTATTTTTTCTAATGCGAAGACAATGCTGCGCCAGGTCTAACCGCTCGCCGCTGCGTGCCGTGACCGTGGTCCCCGAGCCGGCGCTGCGCCTAACAGAAGAAGGAGAAGAAGAACGCACGGTCACCCGCAGCTCATGCTTTCGCTACATTATCGGTTCAGCAGGGTTGAACCTTCCCATTTATTTTTTTTATTGCGAAAGCAATACACGCCAGGTCTAACCGCTCGCCGCTGCGTTGCATGACCGCGATCCCCGAGCCGGCGCTGCGCCTAACAGAAGAAGGAGAAGAAGAACGCACGGTTACCCGCAGCTCATGCTTTTGCTCCATATTCGGTTCAGCAGCGTCGAACCCTCCTTATTTTATTTTTTCTAATGCGAAGACAATGCTGCGCCAGGTCTAACCGCTCGCCGCTGCGTGCGTGACCGTGGTCCCCAAGCCGGCGCTGCGCCCAACAGAAGAAGGAGAAGAAGAACGCACGGTCACCCGCAGCTCATGCTTTCGCTCCATTATCGGTTCAGCAGCGTTGAACCTTCTCATTTTATTTTTTTTATTGCGAAAGCAATAGACGCCAGGTCTAACCGCTCGCCGCTGCGTGCCGTGACCGTGGTCCCCGAGCCGGAGCTGCGCCTAACAGAAGAAGGAGAAGAAGAACGCACGGTTACACGCAGCTCATGCTTTTGCTCCATATTCGGTTCAGCAGCGTCGAACTCTCCTCATTTTATTTTTTTTATTGCGAAAGGAATACTACGCCAGGTCTAACCGCTCGCCGCTGCGTGCCATGACCGTGGTCCCCGAGCCGGAGCAGCGCCTAACAGAAGAAGGAGAAGAAGAACGCACGGTCACCCGCAGCTCATGCTTTTGCTCCATTATCGGTTCAGCAGCGTTGAACCTTCTCATTTTATTTTTTTTATTGCGAAAGCAATAGACGCCAGGTCTAACCGCTCGCCGCTGCGTGCCGTGACCGTGGTCCCCGAGCATGCGCTGCGCCTAACAGAAGAAGGAGAAGAAGAACGCACGGTCACCCGCAGCTCATGCTTTCGCTCCATATTTGGTTCAGCAGCGTTGAACCCTCCTCATTTTATTTTTTTATTGCGAAAGCAATACTACGCCAGGTCTAACCGCTCGCCGCTGCGTGTCATGACCGTGGTCCCCGAGCAGGCGCTGCGCCTAACAGAAGAAGGAGAAGAAGAACGCACGGTCACCCGCAGCTCATGCTTTTGCTCCATATTCGGATCAGCAGCGTCGAACCTTCTCTATTTATTTTTTTTATTGCGAAAGCAATACACGCCAGGTCTAACCGCTCGCCGCTGCGTGCCGTGACCGTGGTCCCCGAGCAGGCGCTGCGCCTAACAGAAGAAGGAGAAGAAGAACGCACGGTCACCCGCAGCTCATGCTTTCGCTCCATATTTGGTTCAGCAGCGTTGAACCCTCCTCATTTTATTTTTTTTTATTGCGAAAGCAATACACGCCAGGTCTAACCGCTCGCCGCTGCGTTACATGACCGCGATCCCCGAGCCGGCGCTGCGCCTAACAGAAGAAGATGAAGAACACACGGTTACCCGCAGCTTATGCTTTTGCTCCATATTCGGTTCAGCAGCGTCGAACCCTCCTTATTTTATTTTTTCTAATGCGAAGACAATGCTACGCCAGGTCTAACCGCTCGCCGCTGCGTGCGTGACCGTGGTCCCCAAGCCGGCGCTGCGCCTAACAGAAGAAGGAGAAGAAGAACGCACGGTCACCCGCAGCTCATGCATTTGCTCCATATTCGGTTCAGCAGCGTCGAACCTTCTCATTTTATTTTTTTTATTGCGAAAGCAATACACGCCAGGTCTAACCGCTCGCCGCTGCGTGCCGTGACCGTGGTCCCCGAGCAGGCGCTGCGCCTAACAGAAGAACGAGAAGAAGAACGCACGGTCACCTGCAGCTCATGCTTTCGCTCCATATTTGGTTCAGCAGCGTTGAACCTTCCTCTTTTTATTTTTTTTTATTGCGAAAGCAATACTACGCCCGGTCTAACCGCTCGCCGCTGCGTGCCGTGACCGTGGTCTCCGAGCCGGCGCTGCGCATAACAGAAGAAGGAGAAGAAGAACACACGGTCACCCGCAGCTCATGCTTTTGCTCCATATTCGGATCAGCAGCGTTGAAGCCTCCTAATTTTATTTTTTTATTGCGAAAGCAATGCTGCGCCAGGTCTAACCGCTCGCCGCTGCGTGCGTGACCGTGTTCCCCTAGCCGGCGCTGCGCCTAACAGAAGAAGGAGAAGAAGAAGAACGCACGGTCACCCGCAGCTCATGCTTTTGCTCCATATTCGGTTCAGTAGCGTCGAACCTTCTCATTTTATTTTTTTTTTTATTGCGAAAGCAATACACGCCAGGTCTAACCGCTCGCCGCTGCGTGCCGTGACCGTGGTCCCCGAGCAGGCGCTGCGCCTAACAGAAGAAGGAGAAGAAGAACGCACGGTCACCCGCAGCTCATGCTTTCGCTCCATATTTGGTTCAGCAGCGTTGAACCCTCCTCTTTTTATTTTTTTTTATTGCGAAAGCAATACTACGCCAGGTCTAACCGCTCGCCGCTGCGTGCCATGACCGCGGGCCCCGAGACGGCGCTGCGCCTAAACAGAAGAAGGAGAAGAAGAACGCACGGTTACCCGCAGCTCATGCTTTTGCTCCATATTCGGTTCAGCAGCGTCGAACCCTCCTCATTTTATTTTTTTTTATTGCGAAAGCAATACTACGCCAGGTCTAACCGCTCGCCGCTGCGTGCCGTGACCGTGGTCCCCGAGCCGGCGCTGCGCCTAACAGAAGAAGGAGAAGAAGAACGCACGGTCACCCGCAGCTCATGCTTTCGCTACATCATCGGTTCAGCAGGGTTGAACCTTCCCATTTATTTTTTTTATTGCGAAAGCAATACACGCCAGGTCTAACCGCTCGCCGCTGCGTTGCATGACCGCGATCCCCGAGCCGGCGCTGCGCCTAACAGAAGAAGGAGAAGAAGAACGCACGGTTACCCGCAGCTTATGCTTTTGCTCCATATTCGGTTCAGCAGCGTCGAACCCTCCTTATTTTATTTTTTCTAATGCGAAGACAATGCTGCGCCAGGTCTAACCGCTCGCCGCTGCGTGCGTGACCGTGGTCCCCAAGCCGGCGCTGCGCCCAACAGAAGAAGGAGAAGAAGAACGCACGGTCACCCGCAGTTCATGCTTTCACTCCATATTTTGTTCAGCAGCTTTGAACCCTCCTCATTTCATTTTTCTATTGCGAAGGCAATACTACGCCAGGTCTAACCGCTCGCCGCTGCGTGCCGTGACCGTGGTCCCCGAGCCGGCGCTGCGCCTAACAGAAGAAGGAGAAGAAGAACGCACGGTCACCCGCAGCTCATGCTTTCGCTCCATATTTGGTTCAGCAGCGTTGAACCCTCCTCATTTAATTTTTTTTATTGCGAAAGCAATACTACGCCAGGTCTATCCGCTCGCCGCTGCGTGCCATGACCGCGGTCCCCGAGACGGCGGTGCGCCTAACAGAAGAAGGAGAAGAAGAACGCACGGTTACCCGCAGCTCATGCTTTTGCTCCATATTCGGTTCAGCAGCGTCGAAACTTCTCATTTTATTTTTTTTATTGCGAAAGCAATACACGCCAGGTCTAACCGCTCGCCGCTGCGTTCCGTGACCGTGGTCCCCGAGCAGGCGCTGCGCCTAACAGAAGAAGGAGAAGAAGAACGCACGGTCACCCGCAGCTCATGCTTTCGCTCCATATTTGGTTCAGCAGCGTTGAACCCTCCTCATTTTATTTCTTTTATTGTGAAAGCAATACTACGCCAGGTCTAACCGCTCGCCGCTGCGTTGCATGACCGCGATCCCCGAGCCGGCGCTGCGCCTAACAGAAGAAGGAGAAGAAGAACGCACGGTTACCCGCAGCTTATGCTTTTGCTCCATATTCGGTTCAGCAGCGTTGAACCCTCCTTATTTTATTTTTTCTAATGCGAAGACACTGCTACGCCAGGTCTAGCCGCTCGCCGCTGCGTGCCGTGACCGTGGTCCCCGAGCAGGCGCTGCGCCTAACAGAAGAAGGAGAAGAAGAACGCACGGTCACCCGCAGCTCATGCTTTTGCTCCATATTCGGTTCAGCAGCGTCGAACCTTCTCATTTTATTTTTTTTTGTTGCGAAAGCAATACACGCCAGGTCTAACCGCTCGCCGCTGCGTGCCGTGACCGTGGTCCCCGAGCAGGCGCTGCGCCTAACAGAAGAAGGAGAAGAAGAACGCACGGTCACCCGCAGCTCATGCTTTTGCTCCATATTCGGATCAGCAGCGTCGAACCTTCTCATTTTATTTTTTTTTATTGCGAAAGCAATACACGCCAGGTCTAACCGCTCGCCGCTGCGTGCCCGGACCGTGGTCCCCGAGCAGGCGCTGCGCCTAACAGAAGAAGGAGAAGAAGAACGCACGGTCACCCGCAGCTCATGGTTTCGCTCCATATTTGGTGCAGCAGCGTTGAACCCTCCTCTTTTTATTTTTTTTTATTGCGAAAGCAATACTACGCCAGGTCTATCCGCTCGCCGCTGCGTGCCATGACCGTGGTCTCCGAGCCGGCGCTGCGCATAACAGAAGAAGGAGAAAAAGAACGCACGGTCACCCGCAGCTCATGCTTTTGCTCCATATTCGGATCAGCAGCGTCGAACCTTCTCATTTTATTTTTTTTTATTGCGAAAGCAATACACGCCAGGTCTAACCGCTCGCCGCTGCGTGCCGTGACCGTGGTCCCCGAGCAGGCGCTGCGCCTAACAGAAGAAGGAGAAGAAGAACGCACGGTCACCCGCAGCTCATGCTTTCGCTCCATATTTGGTTCAGCAGCGTTGAACCCTCCTCATTTTATTTTTTTATTGCGAAAGCAATACTACGCCAGGTATAACCGCTCGCCGCTGCGTGCCATGACCGTGGTCCCCGAGCAGGCGCTGCGCCTAACAGAAGAAAAAGAAGAAGAACGCACGGTCACCCGCAGCTCATGCTTTTGCTCCATATTCGGATCAGCAGCGTCGAACCTTCTCTATTTATTTTTTTTTATTGCGAAAGCAATACACGCCAGGTCTAACCGCTCGCCGCTGCGTGCCGTGACCGTGGTCCCCGAGCAGGCGCTGCGCCTAACAGAACAAGGAGAAGAAGAACGCACGGTGACCCGCAGCTCATGCTTTCGCTCCATATTTGGTTCAGCAGCGTTGAACCCTCCTCATTTTATTTTTTTTATTGCGAAAGCAATACACGCCAGGTCTAACCGCTCGCCGCTGCGTTAAATGACCGCGATCCCCGAGCCGGCGCTGCGCCTAACAGAAGAAGATGAAGAACGCACGGTTACCCGCAGCTTATGCTTTTGCTCCATATTCGGATCAGCAGCGTCGAACCTTCTCATTTTATTTTTTTTTATTGCGAAAGCAATACACGCCAGGTCTAACCGCTCGCCGCTGCGTTGCATGACCGCGATCCCCGAGCCGGCGTTGCGCCTAACAGAAGAAGGAGAAGAAGAACGCACGGTCACCCGCAGCTCAAGCTTTCGCTCCATATTTTGTTCAGCAGCTTTGAACCCTCCTCATTTTATTTTTCTATTGCGAAGGCAATACTACGCCAGGTCTAACCGCTCGCCGCTGCGTGCCGTGACCGTGGTCCCCGAGCAGGCGCTGCGCCTAACAGAAGAAGGAGAAGAAGAACGCACGGTCACCCGCAGCTCATGCTTTCGCTCCATATTTGGTTCAGCAGCGTTGAACCCTCCTCTTTTTATTTTTTTTTATTGCGAAAGCAATACCACGCCAGGTCTAACCGCTCGCCGCTGCGTGCCATGACCGCGGGCCCCGAGACGGCGCTGCGCCTAAACAGAAGAAGGAGAAGAAGAAACGCACGGTTACCCGCAGCTCATGCTTTTGCTCCATATTCGGTTCAGCAGCGTCGAACCCTCCTCATTTTATTTTTTTTATTGCGAAAGCAATACTACGCCAGGTCTAACCGCTCGCCGCTGCGTGCCATGACCGCGGGCCCCGAGACGGCGCTGCGCCTAAACAGAAGAAGGAGAAGAAGAAACGCACGGTTACCCGCAGCTCATGCTTTTGCTCCATATTCGGTTCAGCAGCGTCGAACCCTCCTCATTTTATTTTTTTTATTGCGAAAGCAATACCACGCCAGGTCTAACCGCTCGCCGCTGCGTGCCATGACCGCGGGCCCCGAGACGGCGCTGCGCCTAAACAGAAGAAGGAGAAGAAGAAACGCACGGTTACCCGCAGCTCATGCTTTTGCTCCATATTCGGTTCAGCAGCGTCGAACCCTCCTCATTTTATTTTTTTTATTGCGAAAGCAATACCACGCCAGGTCTAACCGCTCGCCGCTGCGTGCCATGACCGCGGGCCCCGAGACGGCGCTGCGCCTAAACAGAAGAAGGAGAAGAAGAAACGCACGGTTACCCGCAGCTCATGCTTTTGCTCCATATTCGGTTCAGCAGCGTCGAACCCTCCTCATTTTATTTTTTTTATTGCGAAAGCAATACTACGCCAGGTCTAACCGCTCGCCGCTGCGTGCCATGACCGCGGGCCCGGGCCGGCGCTGCGCCTAACAGAAGAAGGAGAAGAAGAACGCACGGTCACCCGCAGCTCATGCTTTCGCTACATTATCGGTTCAGCAGGGCTGAACCTTCCCATCTATTTTTTTAATTGCGAAAGCAATACACGCCAGGTCTAACCGCTCGCCGCTGCGTTACATGACCGCGATCCCCGAGCCGGCGCTGCGCCTAACAGAAGAAGGAGAAGAAGAACGCACGGTTACCCGCAGCTTATGCTTTTGCTCCATATTCGGTTCAGCAGCGTCGAACCCTCCTTATTTTATTTTTTCTAATGCGAAGACAATGCTGCGCCAGGTCTAACCGCTCGCCGCTGCGTGCGTGACCGTGGTCCCCAAGCCGGCGCTGCGCCTAACAGAAGAAGGAGAAGAAGAACGCACGGTTACCCGCAGCTTATGCTTTTGCTCCATATTCGGTTCAGCAGCGTCGAACCCTCCTTATTTTATTTTTTCTAATGCGAAGACAATGCTGCGCCAGGTCTAACCGCTCGCCGCTGCGTGCGTGACCGTGGTCCCCAAGCCGGCGCTGCGCCCAACAGAAGAAGGAGAAGAAGAACGCACGGTCACCCGCAGCTCATGCTTTCACTCCATATTTTGTTCAGCAGCTTTGAACCCTCCTCTTTTTATTTTTCTATTGCGAAGGCAATAATACTACGCCAGGTCTAACCGCTCGCCGCTGCGTGCCGTGACCGTGGTCCCCGAGCCGGCGCTGCGCCTAACAGAAGAAGGAGAAGAAGAACGCACGGTCACCCGCAGCTCATGCTTTCGCTCCATATTTGGTTCAGCAGCGTTGAACCCTCCTCATTTAATTTTTTTTATTGCGAAAGCAATACTACGCCAGGTCTAACCGCTCGCCGCTGCGTGCCATGACCGCGGTCCCCGAGACGGCGGTGCGCCTAACAGAAGAAGGAGAAGAAGAACGCACGGTTACCCGCAGCTCATGCTTTTGCTCCATATTCGGTTCAGCAGCGTCGAACCTTCTCATTTTATTTTTTTTATTGCGAAAGCAATACACGCCAGGTCTAACCGCTCGCCGCTGCGTTCCGTGACCGTTGTCCCCGAGCAGGCGCTGCGCCTAACAGAAGAATGAGAAGAAGAACGCACGGTCACCCGCAGCTCATGCTTTCGCTCCATATTTGGTTCAGCAGCGTTGAACCCTCCTCATTTTATTTCTTTTATTGTGAAAGCAATACTACGCCAGGTCTAACCGCTCGCCGCTGCGTTGCATGACCGCGATCCCCGAGCCGGCGCTGCGCCTAACAGAAGAAGGAGAAGAAGAACGCACGGTTACCCGCAGCTTATGCTTTTGCTCCATATTCGGTTCAGCAGCGTTGAACCCTCCATATTTTATTTTTTCTAATGCGAAGACACTGCTACGCCAGGTCTATCCGCTCGCCGCTGCGTGCCGTGACCGTGGTCCCCGAGCAGGCGCTGCGCCTAACAGAAGAAGGAGAAGAAGAACGCACGGTCACCCGCAGCTCATGCTTTTGCTCCATATTCGGTTCAGCAGCGTCGAACCTTCTCATTTTATTTTTTTTTGTTGCGAAAGCAATACACGCCAGGTCTAACCGCTCGCCGCTGCGTGCCGTGACCGTGGTCCCCGAGCAGGCGCTGCGCCTAACAGAAGAAGGAGAAGAAGAACGCACGGTCACCCGCAGCTCATGCTTTTGCTCCATATTCGGATCAGCAGCGTCGAACCTTCTCATTTTATTTTTTTTTTATTGCGAAAGCAATACACGCCAGGTCTAACCGCTCGCCGCTGCCTGCCGTGACCGTGGTCCCCGAGCAGGCGCTGCGCCTAACAGAAGAAGGAGAAGAAGAACGCACGGTCACCCGCAGCTCATGGTTTCGCTCCATATTTGGTGCAGCAGCGTTGAACCCTCCTCTTTTTATTTTTTTTATTGCGAAAGCAATACTACGCCAGGTCTAACCGCTCGCCGCTGCGTGCCATGACCGTGGTCTCCGAGCCGGCGCTGCGCATAACAGAAGAAGGAGAAGAAGAACGCACGGTCACCCGCAGCTCATGCTTTTGCTCCATATTCGGATCAGCAGCGTCGAACCTTCTCATTTTATTTTTTTTATTGCGAAAGCAATACACGCCAGGTCTAACCGCTCGCCGCTGCGTGCCGTGACCGTGGTCCCCGAGCAGGCGCTGCGCCTAACAGAAGAAGGAGAAGAAGAACGCACGGTGACCCGCAGCTCATGCTTTCGCTCCATATTTGGTTCAGCAGCGTTGAACCCTCCTCATTTTATTTTTTTTATTGCGAAAGCAATACACGCCAGGTCTAACCGCTCGCCGCTGCGTTACATGACCGCGATCCCCGAGCCGGCGCTGCGCCTAACAGAAGAAGATGAAGAACGCACGGTTACCCGCAGCTTATGCTTTTGCTCCATATTCGGATCAGCAGCGTCGAACCTTCTCATTTTATTTTTTTTTTATTGCGAAAGCAATACACGCCAGGTCTAACCGCTCGCCGCTGCGTTGCATGACCGCGATCCCCGAGCCGGCGTTGCGCCTAACAGAAGAAGGAGAAGAAGAACGCACGGTCACCCGCAGCTCAAGCTTTCGCTCCATATTTTGTTCAGCAGCTTTGAACCCTCCTCATTTTATTTTTCTATTGCGAAGGCAATACTACGCCAGGTCTAACCGCTCGCCGCTGCGTGCCGTGACCGTGGTCCCCGAGCAGGCGCTGCGCCTAACAGAAGAAGGAGAAGAAGAACGCACGGTCACCCGCAGCTCATGCTTTCGCTCCATATTTGGTTCAGCAGAACCCTCCTCTTTTTATTTTTTTTTATTGCGAAAGCAATACTACGCCAGGTCTAACCGCTCGCCGCTGCGTGCCATGACCGCGGGCCCCGAGACGGCGCTGCGCCTAAACAGAAGAAGGAGAAGAAGAAACGCACGGTTACCCGCAGCTCATGCTTTTGCTCCATATTCGGTTCAGCAGCGTCGAACCCTCCTCATTTTATTTTTTTTATTGCGAAAGCAATACTACGCCAGGTCTAACCGCTCGCCGCTGCGTGCCGTGACCGTGGTCCCCGAGCCGGCGCTGCGCCTAACAGAAGAAGGAGAAGAAGAACGCACGGTCACCCGCAGCTCATGCTTTCGCTACATTATCGGTTCAGCAGGGTTGAACCTTCCCATTTATTTTTTTTATTGCGAAAGCAATACACGCCAGGTCTAACCGCTCGCCGCTGCGTTGCATGACCGCGATCCCCGAGCCGGCGCTGCGCCTAACAGAAGAAGGAGAAGAAGAACGCACGGTTACCCGCAGCTCATGCTTTTGCTCCATATTCGGTTCAGCAGCGTCGAACCCTCCTTATTTTATTTTTTCTAATGCGAAGACAATGCAGCGCCAGGTCTAACCGCTCGCCGCTGCGTGCGTGACCGTGGTCCCCAAGCCGGCGCTGCGCCTAACAGAAGAAGGAGAAGAAGAACGCACGGTTACCCGCAGCTTATGCTTTTGCTCCATATTCGGTTCAGCAGCGTCGAACCCTCCTTATTTTATTTTTTCTAATGCGAAGACAATGCAGCGCCAGGTCTAACCGCTCGCCGCTGCGTGCGTGACCGTGGTCCCCAAGCCGGCGCTGCGCCTAACAGAAGAAGGAGAAGAAGAACGCACGGTCACCCGCAGCTCATGCTTTCGCTCCATATTTTGTTCAGCAGCTTTGAACCCTCCTCATTTTATTTTTCTATTGCGAAGGCAATACTACGCCAGGTCTAACCGCTCGCCGCTGCGTGCCGTGACCGTGGTCCCCGAGCCGGCGCTACGCCTAACAGAAAAAGGAGAAGAAGAACGCACGGTTACCCGCAGCTCATGCTTTTGCTCCATATTCGGTTCAGCAGCGTCGAACCCTCCTCATTTTATTTTTTTTTATTGCGAAAGCAATACTACGCCAGGTCTAACCGCACGCCGCTGCGTTGCATGACCGCGATCCCCGAGCCGGCGTTGCGCCTAACAGAAGAAGGAGAAGAAGAACGCACGGTCACCCGCAGCTCAAGCTTTCGCTCCATATTTGGTTCAGCAGCGTTGAACCCTCCTCATTTAATTTTTTTTATTGCGAAAGCAATACTACGCCAGGTCTAACCGCTCGCCTCTGCGTGCCATGACCGCGGTCCCCGAGACGGCGGTGCGCCTAACAGAAGAAGGAGAAGAAGAACGCACGGTTACCCGCAGCTCATGCTTTTGCTCCATATTCGGTTCAGCAGCGTCGAACCTTCTCATTTTATTTCTTTTATTGCGAAAGCAATACTACGCCAGGTCTAACCGCTCGCCGCTGCGTTG
This sequence comes from Amblyomma maculatum, assembly GCF_055883805.1. Taxonomy (NCBI): domain Eukaryota; kingdom Metazoa; phylum Arthropoda; class Arachnida; order Ixodida; family Ixodidae; genus Amblyomma; species Amblyomma maculatum. The sequence goes on from NW_028146738.1 coordinate 16,925,455, forward strand.
CATGACCGCGATCCCCGAGCCGGCGCTGCGCCTAACAGAAGAAGGAGAAGAAGAACGCACGGTTACCCGCAGCTTATGCTTTTGCTCCATATTCGGTTCAGCAGCGTTGAACCCTCCTTATTTTATTTTTTCTAATGCGAAGACACTGCTACGCCAGGTCTAGCCGCTCGCCGCTGCGTGCCGTGACCGTGGTCCCCGAGCAGGCGCGATCGCCTAACAGAAGAAGGAGAAGAAGAACGCACGGTCACCCGCAGCTCATGCTTTTGCTCCATATTCGGTTCAGCAGCGTCGAACCTTCTCATTTTATTTTTTTTGTTGCGAAAGCAATACACGCCAGGTCTAACCGCTCGCCGCTGCGTGCCGTGACCGTGGTCCCCGAGCAGGCGCTGCGCCTAACAGAAGAAGGAGAAGAAGAACGCACGGTCACCCGCAGCTCATGGTTTCGCTCCATATTTGGTGCAGCAGCGTTGAACCCTCCTCTTTTTATTTTTTTTTATTGCGAAAGCAATACTACGCCAGGTCTAACCGCTCGCCGCTGCGTGCCATGACCGTGGTCTCCGAGCCGGCGCTGCGCATAACAGAAGAAGGAGAAGAAGAACGCACGGTCACCCGCAGCTCATGCTTTTGCTCCATATTCGGATCAGCAGCGTCGAACCTTCTCATTTTATTTTTTTTTTATTGCGAAAGCAATACACGCCAGGTCTAACCGCTCGCCGCTGCGTGCCGTGACCGTGGTCCCCGAGCAGGCGCTGCGCCTAACAGAAGAAGGAGAAGAAGAACGCACGGTCACCCGCAGCTCATGCTTTCGCTCCATATTTGGTTCAGCAGCGTTGAACCCTCCTCATTTTATTTTTTTTATTGAGAAAGCAATACTACGCCAGGTCTAACCGCTCGCCGCTGCGTGCCATGACCGTGGTCCCCGAGCAGGCGCTGCGCCTAACAGAAGAAGGAGAAGAAGAACGCACGGTCACCCGCAGCTCATGCTTTTGCTCCATATTCGGATCAGCAGCGTCGAACCTTCTCTATTTATTTTTTTTATTGCGAAAGCAATACACGCCAGGTCTAACCGCTCGCCGCTGCGTGCCGTGACCGTGGTCCCCGAGCAGGCGCTGCGCCTAACAGAAGAAGGAGAAGAAGAACGCACGGTCACCCGCAGCTCATGCTTTCGCTCCATATTTGGTTCAGCAGCGTTGAACCCTCCTCATTTTATTTTTTTTTATTGCGAAAGCAATACACGCCAGGTCTAACCGCTCGCCGCTGCGTTACATGACCGCGATCCCCGAGCCGGCGCTGCGCCTAACAGAAGAAGATGAAGAACGCACAGTTACCCGCAGCTTATGCTTTTGCTCCATATTCGGTTCAGCAGCGTCGAACCCTCCTTATTTTATTTTTTCTAATGCGAAGACAATGCTACGCCAGGTCTAACCGCTCGCCGCTGCGTGCGTGACCGTGGTCCCCAAGCCGGCGCTGCGCCTAACAGAAGAAGGAGAAGAAGAACGCACGGTCACCCGCAGCTCATGCTTTTGCTCCATATTCGGTTCAGCAGCGTCGAACCAACTCATTTTATTTTTTTTATTGCGAAAGCAATACACGCCAGGTCTAACCGCTCGCCGCTGCGTGCCGTGACCGTGGTCCCCGAGCCGGCGCTGCGCCTAACAGAAGAAGGAGAAGAAGAACGCACGGTCACCCGCAGCTCATGCTTTCGCTACATTATCGGTTCAGCAGGGTTGAACCTTCCCATTTATTTTTTTTATTGCGAAAGCAATACACGCCAGGTCTAACCGCTCGCCGCTGCGTTGCATGACCGCGATCCCCGAGCCGGCGCTGCGCCTAACAGAAGAAGGAGAAGAAGAACGCACGGTTACCCGCAGCTTATGCTTTTGCTCCATATTCGGTTCAGCAGCGTCGAACCCTCCTTATTTTATTTTTTCTAATGCGAAGACAATGCTGCGCCAGGTCTAACCGCTCGCCGCTGCGTGCGTGACCGTGGTCCCCAAGCCGGCGCTGCGCCCAACAGAAGAAGGAGAAGAAGAACGCACGGTCACCCGCAGCTCATGCTTTCACTCCATATTTTGTTCAGCAGCTTTGAACCCTCCTCATTTCATTTTTCTATTGCGAAGGCAATACTACGCCAGGTCTAACCGCTCGCCGCTGCGTGCCGTGACCGTGGTCCCCGAGCCGGCGCTGCGCCTAACAGAAGAAGGAGAAGAAGAACGCACGGTCACCCGCAGCTCATGCTTTCGCTCCATATTTGGTTCAGCAGCGTTGAACCCTCCTCATTTAATTTTTTTTATTGCGAAAGCAATACTACGCCAGGTCTATCCGATCGCCGCTGCGTGCCATGACCGCGGTCCCCGAGACGGCGGTGCGCCTAACAGAAGAAGGAGAAGAAGAACGCACGGTTACCCGCAGCTCATGCTTTTGCTCCATATTCGGTTCAGCAGCGTCGAACCTTCTCATTTTATTTTTTTTATTGCGAAAGCAATACACGCCAGGTCTAACCGCTCGCCGCTGCGTTCCGTGACCGTGGTCCCCGAGCAGGCGCTGCGCCTAACAGAAGAAGGAGAAGAAGAACGCACGGTCACCCGCAGCTCATGCTTTCGCTCCATATTTGGTTCAGCAGCGTTGAACCCTCCTCATTTTATTTTTTTTATTGCGAAAGCAATACTACGCCAGGTCTATCCGCTCGCCGCTGCGTGCCATGACCGCGGTCCCCGAGACGGCGGTGCGCCTAACAGAAGAAGGAGAAGAAGAACGCACGGTTACCCGCAGCTCATGCTTTTGCTCCATATTCGGTTCAGCAGCGTCGAACCTTCTCATTTTATTTTTTTTATTGCGAAAGCAATACACGCCAGGTCTAACCGCTCGCCGCTGCGTTCCGTGACCGTGGTCCCCGAGCAGGCGCTGCGCCTAACAGAAGAAGGAGAAGAAGAACGCACGGTCACCCGCAGCTCATGCTTTCGCTCCATATTTGGTTCAGCAGCGTTGAACCCTCCTCATTTTATTTCTTTTATTGTGAAAGCAATACTACGCCAGGTCTAACCGCACGCCGCTGCGTTGCATGACCGCGATCCCCGAGCCGGCGCTGCGCCTAACAGAAGAAGGAGAAGAAGAACGCACGGTTACCCGCAGCTTATGCTTTTGCTCCATATTCGGTTCAGCAGCGTTGAACCCTCCTTATTTTATTTTTTCTAATGCGAAGACACTGCTACGCCAGGTCTAGCCGCTCGCCGCTGCGTGCCGTGACCGTGGTCCCCGAGCAGGCGCTGCGCCTAACAGAAGAAGGAGAAGAAGAACGCACGGTCACCCGCAGCTCATGCTTTTGCTCCATATTCGGTTCAGCAGCGTCGAACCTTCTCATTTTATTTTTTTTTGTTGCGAAAGCAATACACGCCAGGTCTAACCGCTCGCCGCTGCGTGCCGTGACCGTGGTCCCCGAGCAGGCGCTGCGCCTAACAGAAGAAGGAGAAGAAGAACGCACGGTCACCCGCAGCTCATGCTTTTGCTCCATATTCGGATCAGCAGCGTCGAACCTTCTCATTTTATTTTTTTTTATTGCGAAAGCAATACACGCCAGGTCTAACCGCTCGCCGCTGCGTGCCGTGACCGTGGTCCCCGAGCAGGCGCTGCGCCTAACAGAAGAAGGAGAAGAAGAACGCACGGTCACCCGCAGCTCATGGTTTCGCTCCATATTTGGTGCAGCAGCGTTGAACCCTCCTCTTTTTATTTTTTTTTTATTGCGAAAGCAATACTACGCCAGGTCTAACCGCTCGCCGCTGCGTGCCATGACCGTGGTCTCCGAGCCGGCGCTGCGCATAACAGAAGAAGGAGAAAAAGAACGCACGGTCACCCGCAGCTCATGCTTTTGCTCCATATTCGGATCAGCAGCGTCGAACCTTCTCATTTTATTTTTTTTTATTGCGAAAGCAATACACGCCAGGTCTAACCGCTCGCCGCTGCGTGCCGTGACCGTGGTCCCCGAGCAGGCGCTGCGCCTAACAGAAGAAGGAGAAGAAGAACGCACGGTCACCCGCAGCTCATGCTTTCGCTCCATATTTGGTTCAGCAGCGTTGAACCCTCCTCATTTTATTTTTTTATTGCGAAAGCAATACTACGCCAGGTATAACCGCTCGCCGCTGCGTGCCATGACCGTGGTCCCCGAGCAGGCGCTGCGCCTAACAGAAGAAAAAGAAGAAGAACGCACGGTCACCCGCAGCTCATGCTTTTGCTCCATATTCGGATCAGCAGCGTCGAACCTTCTCTATTTATTTTTTTTATTGCGAAAGCAATACACGCCAGGTCTAACCGCTCGCCGCTGCGTGCCGTGACCGTGGTCCCCGAGCAGGCGCTGCGCCTAACAGAACAAGGAGAAGAAGAACGCACGGTGACCGCAGCTCATGCTTTCGCTCCATATTTGGTTCAGCAGCGTTGAACCCTCCTCATTTTATTTTTTTTATTGCGAAAGCAATACACGCCAGGTCTAACCGCTCGCCGCTGCGTTAAATGACCGCGATCCCCGAGCCGGCGCTGCGCCTAACAGAAGAAGATGAAGAACGCACGGTTACCCGCAGCTTATGCTTTTGCTCCATATTCGGATCAGCAGCGTCGAACCTTCTCATTTTATTTTTTTTTATTGCGAAAGCAATACACGCCAGGTCTAACCGCTCGCCGCTGCGTTGCATGACCGCGATCCCCGAGCCGGCGTTGCGCCTAACAGAAGAAGGAGAAGAAGAACGCACGGTCACCCGCAGCTCAAGCTTTCGCTCCATATTTTGTTCAGCAGCTTTGAACCCTCCTCATTTTATTTTTCTATTGCGAAGGCAATACTACGCCAGGTCTAACCGCTCGCCGCTGCGTGCCGTGACCGTGGTCCCCGAGCAGGCGCTGCGCCTAACAGAAGAAGGAGAAGAAGAACGCACGGTCACCCGCAGCTCATGCTTTCGCTCCATATTTGGTTCAGCAGCGTTGAACCCTCCTCTTTTTATTTTTTTTTATTGCGAAAGCAATACCACGCCAGGTCTAACCGCTCGCCGCTGCGTGCCATGACCGCGGGCCCCGAGACGGCGCTGCGCCTAAACAGAAGAAGGAGAAGAAGAAACGCACGGTTACCCGCAGCTCATGCTTTTGCTCCATATTCGGTTCAGCAGCGTCGAACCCTCCTCATTTTATTTTTTTTATTGCGAAAGCAATACTACGCCAGGTCTAACCGCTCGCCGCTGCGTGCCGTGACCGTGGTCCCCGAGCCGGCGCTGCGCCTAACAGAAGAAGGAGAAGAAGAACGCACGGTCACCCGCAGCTCATGCTTTTGCTCCATATTCGGTTCAGCAGCGTCGAACCTTCTCATTTTATTTTTTTTTGTTGCGAAAGCAATACACGCCAGGTCTAACCGCTCGCCGCTGCGTGCCGTGACCGTGGTCCCCGAGCAGGCGCTGCGCCTAACAGAAGAAGGAGAAGAAGAACGCACGGTCACCCGCAGCTCATGCTTTTGCTCCATATTCGGATCAGCAGCGTCGAACCTTCTCATTTTATTTTTTTTTATTGCGAAAGCAATACACGCCAGGTCTAACCGCTCGCCGCTGCGTGCCGTGACCGTGGTCCCCGAGCAGGCGCTGCGCCTAACAGAAGAAGGAGAAGAAGAACGCACGGTCACCCGCAGCTCATGGTTTCGCTCCATATTTGGTGCAGCAGCGTTGAACCCTCCTCTTTTTATTTTTTTTTTATTGCGAAAGCAATACTACGCCAGGTCTAACCGCTCGCCGCTGCGTGCCATGACCGTGGTCTCCGAGCCGGCGCTGCGCATAACAGAAGAAGGAGAAAAAGAACGCACGGTCACCCGCAGCTCATGCTTTTGCTCCATATTCGGATCAGCAGCGTCGAACCTTCTCATTTTATTTTTTTTTATTGCGAAAGCAATACACGCCAGGTCTAACCGCTCGCCGCTGCGTGCCGTGACCGTGGTCCCCGAGCAGGCGCTGCGCCTAACAGAAGAAGGAGAAGAAGAACGCACGGTCACCCGCAGCTCATGCTTTCGCTCCATATTTGGTTCAGCAGCGTTGAACCCTCCTCATTTTATTTTTTTATTGCGAAAGCAATACTACGCCAGGTATAACCGCTCGCCGCTGCGTGCCATGACCGTGGTCCCCGAGCAGGCGCTGCGCCTAACAGAAGAAAAAGAAGAAGAACGCACGGTCACCCGCAGCTCATGCTTTTGCTCCATATTCGGATCAGCAGCGTCGAACCTTCTCTATTTATTTTTTTTATTGCGAAAGCAATACACGCCAGGTCTAACCGCTCGCCGCTGCGTGCCGTGACCGTGGTCCCCGAGCAGGCGCTGCGCCTAACAGAACAAGGAGAAGAAGAACGCACGGTGACCGCAGCTCATGCTTTCGCTCCATATTTGGTTCAGCAGCGTTGAACCCTCCTCATTTTATTTTTTTTATTGCGAAAGCAATACACGCCAGGTCTAACCGCTCGCCGCTGCGTTAAATGACCGCGATCCCCGAGCCGGCGCTGCGCCTAACAGAAGAAGATGAAGAACGCACGGTTACCCGCAGCTTATGCTTTTGCTCCATATTCGGATCAGCAGCGTCGAACCTTCTCATTTTATTTTTTTTTATTGCGAAAGCAATACACGCCAGGTCTAACCGCTCGCCGCTGCGTTGCATGACCGCGATCCCCGAGCCGGCGTTGCGCCTAACAGAAGAAGGAGAAGAAGAACGCACGGTCACCCGCAGCTCAAGCTTTCGCTCCATATTTTGTTCAGCAGCTTTGAACCCTCCTCATTTTATTTTTCTATTGCGAAGGCAATACTACGCCAGGTCTAACCGCTCGCCGCTGCGTGCCGTGACCGTGGTCCCCGAGCAGGCGCTGCGCCTAACAGAAGAAGGAGAAGAAGAACGCACGGTCACCCGCAGCTCATGCTTTCGCTCCATATTTGGTTCAGCAGCGTTGAACCCTCCTCTTTTTATTTTTTTTTATTGCGAAAGCAATACCACGCCAGGTCTAACCGCTCGCCGCTGCGTGCCATGACCGCGGGCCCCGAGACGGCGCTGCGCCTAAACAGAAGAAGGAGAAGAAGAAACGCACGGTTACCCGCAGCTCATGCTTTTGCTCCATATTCGGTTCAGCAGCGTCGAACCCTCCTCATTTTATTTTTTTTATTGCGAAAGCAATACTACGCCAGGTCTAACCGCTCGCCGCTGCGTGCCGTGACCGTGGTCCCCGAGCCGGCGCTGCGCCTAACAGAAGAAGGAGAAGAAGAACGCACGGTCACCCGCAGCTCATGCTTTCGCTACATTATCGGTTCAGCAGGGTTGAACCTTCCCATTTATTTTTTTTTATTGCGAAAGCAATACACGCCAGGTCTAACCGCTCGCCCCTGCGTTACATGACCGCGATCCCCGAGCCGGCGCTGCGCCTAACAGAAGAAGGAGAAGAAGAACGCACGGTTACCCGCAGCTTATGCTTTTGCTCCATATTCGGTTCAGCAGCGTCGAACCCTCCTTATTTTATTTTTTCTAATGCGAAGACAATGCTGCGCCAGGTCTAACCGCTCGCCGCTGCGTGCGTGACCGTGGTCCCCAAGCCGGCGCTGCGCCTAACAGAAGAAGGAGAAGAAGAACGCACGGTTACCCGCAGCTTATGCTTTTGCTCCATATTCGGTTCAGCAGCGTCGAACCCTCCTTATTTTATTTTTTCTAATGCGAAGACAATGCTGCGCCAGGTCTAACCGCTCGCCGCTGCGTGCGTGACCGTGGTCCCCAAGCCGGCGCTGCGCCCAACAGAAGAAGGAGAAGAAGAACGCACGGTCACCCGCAGCTCATGCTTTCACTCCATATTTTGTTCAGCAGCTTTGAACCCTCCTCATTTTATTTTTCTATTGCGAAGGCAATACTACGCCAGGTCTAACCGCTCGCCGCTGCGTGCCGTGACCGTGGTCCCCGATCCGGCGCTGCGCCTAACAGAAGAAGGAGAAGAAGAACGCACGGTCACCCGCAGCTCATGCTTTCGCTCCATATTTGGTTCAGCAGCGTTGAACCCTCCTCATTTAATTTTTTTTATTGCGAAAGCAATACTACGCCAGGTCTAACCGCTCGCCGCTGCGTGCCATGACCGCGGTCCCCGAGACGGCGGTGCGCCTAACAGAAGAAGGAGAAGAAGAACGCACGGTTACCCGCAGCTCATGCTTTTGCTCCATATTCGGTTCAGCAGCGTCGAACCTTCTCATTTTATTTTTTTATTGCGAAAGCAATACACGCCAGGTCTAACCGCTCGCCGCTGCGTTCCGTGACCGTGGTCCCCGAGCAGGCGCTGCGCCTAACAGAAAAAGGAGAAGAAGAACGCACGGTCACCCGCAGCTCATGCTTTCGCTCCATATTTGGTTCAGCAGCGTTGAACCCTCCTCATTTTATTTCTTTTATTGTGAAAGCAATACTACGCCAGGTCTAACCGCTCGCCGCTGCGTTGCATGACCGCGATCCCCGAGCCGGCGCTGCGCCTAACAGAAGAAGGAGAAGAAGAACGCACGGTTACCCGCAGCTTATGCTTTTGCTCCATATTCGGTTCAGCAGCGTTGAACCCTCCTTATTTTATTTTTTTCTAATGCGAAGACACTGCTACGCCAGGTCTATCCGCTCGCCGCTGCGTGCCGTGACCGTGGTCCCCGAGCAGGCGCTGCGCCTAACAGAAGAAGGAGAAGAAGAACGCACGGTCACCCGCAGCTCATGCTTTTGCTCCATATTCGGTTCAGCAGCGTCGAACCTGCTCATTTTATTTTTTTTTGTTGCGAAAGCAATACACGCCAGGTCTAACCGCTCGCCGCTGCGTGCCGTGACCGTGGTCCCCGAGCAGGCGCTGCGCCTAACAGAAGAAGGAGAAGAAGAACGCACGGTCACCCGCAGCTCATGCTTTTGCTCCATATTCGGATCAGCAGCGTCGAACCTTCTCATTTTATTTTTTTTTATTGCGAAAGCAATACACGCCAGGTCTAACCGCTCGCCGCTGCCTGCCGTGACCGTGGTCCCCGAGCAGGCGCTGCGCCTAACAGAAGAAGGAGAAGAAGAACGCACGGTCACCCGCAGCTCATGGTTTCGCTCCATATTTGGTGCAGCAGCGTTGAACCCTCCTCTTTTTATTTTTTTTTTATTGCGAAAGCAATACTACGCCAGGTCTAACCGCTCGCCGCTGCGTGCCATGACCGTGGTCTCCGAGCCGGCGCTGCGCATAACAGAAGAAGGAGAAGAAGAACGCACGGTCACCCGCAGCTCATGCTTTTGCTCCATATTCGGATCAGCAGCGTCGAACCTTCTCATTTTATTTTTTTTATTGCGAAAGCAATACACGCCAGGTCTAACCGCTCGCCGCTGCGTGCCGTGACCGTGGTCCCCGAGCAGGCGCTGCGCCTAACAGAAGAAGGAGAAGAAGAACGCACGGTGACCCGCAGCTCATGCTTTCGCTCCATATTTGGTTCAGCAGCGTTGAACCCTCCTCATTTTATTTTTTTTATTGCGAAAGCAATACACGCCAGTCTAACCGCTCGCCGCTGCGTTACATGACCGCGATCCCCGAGCCGGCGCTGCGCCTAACAGAAGAAGATGAAGAACGCACGGTTACCCGCAGCTCATGCTTTCGCTCCATATTTGGTTCAGCAGCGTCGAACCTTCTCATTTTATTTTTTTTTATTGCGAAAGCAATACACGCCAGGTCTAACCGCTCGCCGCTTCGTTGCATGACCGCGATCCCCGAGCCGGCGTTGCGCCTAACAGAAGAAGGAGAAGAAGAACGCACGGTCACCCGCAGCTCAAGCTTTCGCTCCATATTTTGTTCAGCAGCTTTGAACCCTCCTCATTTTATTTTTCTATTGCGAAGGCAATACTACGCCAGGTCTAACCGCTCGCCGCTGCGTGCCGTGACCGTGGTCCCCGAGCAGGCGCTGCGCCTAACAGAAGAAGGAGAAGAAGAACGCACGGTCACCCGCAGCTCATGCTTTCGCTCCATATTTGGTTCAGCAGAACCCTCCTCTTTTTATTTTTTTTTATTGCGAAAGCAATACTACGCCAGGTCTAACCGCTCGCCGCTGCGTGCCATGACCGCGGGCCCCGAGACGGCGCTGCGCCTAAACAGAAGAAGGAGAAGAAGAAACGCACGGTTACCCGCAGCTCATGCTTTTGCTCCATATTCGGTTCAGCAGCGTCGAACCCTCCTCATTTTATTTTTTTTATTGCGAAAGCAATACTACGCCAGGTCTAACCGCTCGCCGCTGCGTGCCGTGACCGTGGTCCCCGAGCCGGCGCTGCGCCTAACAGAAGAAGGAGAAGAAGAACGCACGGTCACCCGCAGCTCATGCTTTCGCTACATTATCGGTTCAGCAGGGTTGAACCTTCCCATTTATTTTTTTTATTGCGAAAGCAATACACGCCAGGTCTAACCGCTCGCCGCTGCGTTGCATGACCGCGATCCCCGAGCCGGCGCTGCGCCTAACAGAAGAAGGAGAAGAAGAACGCACGGTTACCCGCAGCTTATGCTTTTGCTCCATATTCGGTTCAGCAGCGTCGAACCCTCCTTATTTTATTTTTTCTAATGCGAAGACAATGCAGCGCCAGGTCTAACCGCTCGCCGCTGCGTGCGTGACCGTGGTCCCCAAGCCGGCGCTGCGCCTAACAGAAGAAGGAGAAGAAGAACGCACGGTCACCCGCAGCTCATGCTTTCGCTCCATATTTTGTTCAGAAGCTTTGAACCCTCCTCATTTTATTTTTCTATTGCGAAGGCAATACTACGCCAGGTCTAACCGCTCGCCGCTGCGTGCCGTGACCGTGGTCCCCGAGCCGGCGCTACGCCTAACAGAAAAAGGAGAAGAAGAACGCACGGTTACCCGCAGCTCATGCTTTTGCTCCATATTCGGTTCAGCAGCGTCGAACCCTCCTCATTTTATTTTTTTTATTGCGAAAGCAATACTACGCCAGGTCTAACCGCTCGCCTCTGCGTGCCATGACCGCGGTCCCCGAGACGGCGGTGCGCCTAACAGAAGAAGGAGAAGAAGAACGCACGGTTACCCGCAGCTCATGCTTTTGCTCCATATTCGGTTCAGCAGCGTCGAACCTTCTCATTTTATTTTTTTTATTGCGAAAGCAATACACGCAAGGTCTAACCGCTCGCCGCTGCGTTCCGTGACCGTGGTCCCCGAGCAGGCGCTGCGCCTAACAGAAGAAGGAGAAGAAGAACGCACGGTCACCCGCAGCTCATGCTTTCGCTCCATATTTGGTTCAGCAGCGTTGAACCCTCCTCATTTTATTTCTTTTATTGCGAAAGCAATAATACGCCAGGTCTAACCGCTCGCCGCTGCGTTGCATGACCGCGATCCCCGAGCCGGCGCTGCGCCTAACAGAAGAAGGAGAAGAAGAACGCACGGTTACCCGCAGCTTATGCTTTTGCTCCATATTCGGTTCAGCAGCGTTGAACCCTCCTTATTTTATTTTTTCTAATGCGAAGACACTGCTACGCCAGGTCTAGCCGCTCGCCGCTGCGTGCCGTGACCGTGGTCCCCGAGCAGGCGCGATCGCCTAACAGAAGAAGGAGAAGAAGAACGCACGGTCACCCGCAGCTCATGCTTTTGCTCCATATTCGGTTCAGCAGCGTCGAACCTTCTCATTTTATTTTTTTTTGTTGCGAAAGCAATACACGCCAGGTCTAACCGCTCGCCGCTGCGTGCCGTGACCGTGGTCCCCGAGCAGGCGCTGCGCCTAACAGAAGAAGGAGAAGAAGAACGCACGGTCACCCGCAGCTCATGGTTTCGCTCCATATTTGGTGCAGCAGCGTTGAACCCTCCTCTTTTTATTTTTTTTTATTGCGAAAGCAATACTACGCCAGGTCTAACCGCTCGCCGCTGCGTGCCATGACCGTGGTCTCCGAGCCGGCGCTGCGCATAACAGAAGAAGGAGAAGAAGAACGCACGGTCACCCGCAGCTCATGCTTTTGCTCCATATTCGGATCAGCAGCGTCGAACCTTCTCATTTTATTTTTTTTTATTGCGAAAGCAATACACGCCAGGTCTAACCGCTCGCCGCTGCGTGCCGTGACCGTGGTCCCCGAGCAGGCGCTGCGCCTAACAGAAGAAGGAGAAGAAGAACGCACGGTCACCCGCAGCTCATGCTTTCGCTCCATATTTGGTTCAGCAGCGTTGAACCCTCCTCATTTTATTTTTTTTATTGCGAAAGCAATACTACGCCAGGTCTAACCGCTCGCCGCTGCGTGCCATGACCGTGGTCCCCGAGCAGGCGCTGCGCCTAACAGAAGAAGGAGAAGAAGAACGCACGGTCACCCGCAGCTCATGCTTTTGCTCCATATTCGGATCAGCAGCGTCGAACCTTCTCTATTTATTTTTTTTATTGCGAAAGCAATACACGCCAGGTCTAACCGCTCGCCGCTGCGTGCCGTGACCGTGGTCCCCGAGCAGGCGCTGCGCCTAACAGAAGAAGGAGAAGAAGAACGCACGGTCACCCGCAGCTCATGCTTTCGCTCCATATTTGGTTCAGCAGCGTTGAACCCTCCTCATTTTATTTTTTTTTATTGCGAAAGCAATACACGCCAGGTCTAACCGCTCGCCGCTGCGTTACATGACCGCGATCCCCGAGCCGGCGCTGCGCCTAACAGAAGAAGATGAAGAACGCACAGTTACCCGCAGCTTATGCTTTTGCTCCATATTCGGTTCAGCAGCGTCGAACCCTCCTTATTTTATTTTTTCTAATGCGAAGACAATGCTACGCCAGGGCTAACCGCTCGCCGCTGCGTGCGTGACCGTGGTCCCCAAGCCGGCGCTGCGCCTAACAGAAGAAGGAGAAGAAGAACGCACGGTCACCCGCAGCTCATGCTTTTGCTCCATATTCGGTTCAGCAGCGTCGAACCAACTCATTTTATTTTTTTTATTGCGAAAGCAATACACGCCAGGTCTAACCGCTCGCCGCTGCGTGCCGTGACCGTGGTCCCCGAGCAGGCGCTGCGCCTAACAGAAAAAGGAGAAAAAGAACGCACGGTTACCCGCAGCTCATGCTTTTGCTCCATATTCGGTTCAGCAGCGTCGAACCCTCCTCATTTTATTTTTTTTTATTGCGAAAGCAATACTACGCCAGGTCTAACCGCACGCCGCTGCGTTGCATGACCGCGATCCCCGAGCCGGCGTTGCGCCTAACAGAAGAAGGAGAAGAAGAACGCACGGTCACCCGCAGCTCATGCTTTCGCTCCATATTTGGTTCAGCAGCGTTGAACCCTCCTCATTTAATTTTTTTTATTGCGAAAGCAATACTACGCCAGGTCTAACCGCTCGCCGCTGCGTGCCATGACCGCGGTCCCCGAGACGGTGCTGCGCCTAACAGAAGAAGGAGAAGAAGAACGCACGGTCACCCGCAGCTCATGCTTTTGCTCCATATTCGGTTCAGCAGCGTCGAACCTTCTCATTTTATTTTTTTTTATTGCGAAAGCAATACACGCCAGGTCTAACCGCTCGCCGCTGCGTGCCGTGACCGTGGTCCCCGAGCAGGCGCTGCGCCTAACAGAAGAAGGAGAAGAAGAACGCACGGTCACCCGCAGCTCATGCTTTCGCTCCATATTTGGTTCAGCAGCGTTGAACCCTCCTCATTTTATTTCTTTTATTGCGAAAGCAATACTACGCCAGGTCTAACCGCTCGCCGCTGCGTTGCATGACCGCGATCCCCGAGCCGGCGCTGCGCCTAACAGAAGAAGGAGAAGAAGAACGCACGGTCACCCGCAGCTCATGCTTTCGCTCCATATTTGGTTCAGCAGCGTTGAATCCTCCTCATTTAATTTTTTTTATTGCGAAAGCAATACTACGCCAGGTCTAACCGCTCGCCGCTGCGTGCCATGACCGCGGTCCCCGAGACGGCGGTGCGCCTAACAGAAGAAGGAGAAGAAGAACGCACGGTTACCCGCAGCTCATGCTTTTGCTCCATATTCGGTTCAGCAGCGTCGAACCTTCTCATTTTATTTTTTTTATTGCGAAAGCAATACACGCCAGGTCTAACCGCTCGCCGCTGCGTTCCGTGACCGTGGTCCCCGAGCAGGCGCTGCGCCTAACAGAAGAAGGAGAAGAAGAACGCACGGTCACCCGCAGCTCATGCTTTCGCTCCATATTTGGTTCAGCAGCGTTGAACCCTCCTCATTTTATTTCTTTTATTGCGAAAGCAATACTACGCCAGGTCTAACCGCTCGCCGCTGCGTTGCATGACCGCGATCCCCGAGCCGGCGCTGCGCCTAACAGAAGAAGGAGAAGAAGAACGCACGGTTACCCGCAGCTTATGATTTTGCTCCATATTCGGTTCAGCAGCGTTGAACCCTCCTTATTTTATTTTTTCTAATGCGAAGACACTGCTACGCCAGGTCTAGCCGCTCGCCGCTGCGTGCCGTGACCGTGGTCCCCGAGCAGGCGCTGCGCCTAACAGAAGAAGGAGAAGAAGAACGCACGGTCACCCGCAGCTCATGCTTTTGCTCCATATTCGGTTCAGCAGCGTCGAACCTTCTCATTTTATTTTTTTTGTTGCGAAAGCAATACACGCCAGGTCTAACCGCTCGCCGCTGCGTGCCGTGACCGTGGTCCCCGAGCAGGCGCTGCGCCTAACAGAAGAAGGAGAAGAACGCACGGTCACCCGCAGCTCATGGTTTCGCTCCATATTTGGTGCAGCAGCGTTGAACCCTCCTCTTTTTATTTTTTTTTATTGCGAAAGCAATACTACGCCAGGTCTAACCGCTCGCCGCTGCGTGCCATGACCGTGGTCTCCGAGCCGGCGCTGCGCATAACAGAAGAAGGAGAAGAAGAACGCACGGTCACCCGCAGCTCATGCTTTTGCTCCATATTCGGATCAGCAGCGTCGAACCTTCTCATTTTATTTTTTTTTATTGCGAAAGCAATACACGCCAGGTCTAACCGCTCGCCGCTGCGTGCCGTGACCGTGGTCCCCGAGCAGGCGCTGCGCCTAACAGAAGAAGGAGAAGAAGAACGCACGGTCACCCGCAGCTCATGCTTTCGCTCCATATTTGGTTCAGCAGCGTTGAACCCTCCTCATTTTATTTTTTTTATTGCGAAAGCAATACTACGCCAGGTCTAACCGCTCGCCGCTGCGTGCCATGACCGTGGTCCCCGAGCAGGCGCTGCGCCTAACAGAAAAAGGAGAAGAAGAACGCACGGTCACCCGCAGCTCATGCTTTTGCTCCATATTCGGATCAGCAGCGTCGAACCTTCTCTATTTATTTTTTTTTTATTGCGAAAGCAATACACGCCAGGTCTAACCGCTCGCCGCTGCGTGCCGTGACCGTGGTCCCCGAGCAGGCGCTGCGCCTAACAGAAGAAGGAGAAGAAGAACGCACGGTCACCCGCAGCTCATGCTTTCGCTCCATATTTGGTTCAGCAGCGTTGAACCCTCCTCATTTTATTTTTTTTTATTGCGAAAGCAATACACGCCAGGTCTAACCGCTCGCCGCTGCGTTACATGACCGCGATCCCCGAGCCGGCGCTGCGCCTAACAGAAGAAGATGAAGAACGCACAGTTACCCGCAGCTTATGCTTTTGCTCCATATTCGGTTCAGCAGCGTCGAACCCTCCTTATTTTATTTTTTTTAATGCGAAGACAATGCTACGCCAGGTCTAACCGCTCGCCGCTGCGTGCGTGACCGTGGTCCCCAAGCCGGCGCTGCGCCTAACAGAAGAAGGAGAAGAAGAACGCACGGTCACCCGCAGCTCATGCTTTTGCTCCATATTCGGTTCAGCAGCGTCGAACCTTCTCATTTTATTTTTTTTTATTGCGAAAGCAATACACGCCAGGTCTAACCGCTCGCCGCTGCGTGCCGTGACCGTGGTCCCCGAGCAGGCGCTGCGCCTAACAGAAAAAGGAGAAGAAGAACGCACGGTTACCCGCAGCTCATGCTTTTGCTCCATATTCGGTTCAGCAGCGTCGAACCCTCCTCATTTTATTTTTTTTTTATTGCGAAAGCAATACTACGCCAGGTCTAACCGCACGCCGCTGCGTTGCATGACCGCGATCCCCGAGCCGGCGTTGCGCCTAACAGAAGAAGGAGAAGAAGAACGCACGGTCACCCGCAGCTCATGCTTTCGCTCCATATTCGGTTCAGCAGCGTCGAACCTTCTCATTTTATTTTTTTTATTGCGAAAGCAATACACGCCAGGTCTAACCGCTCGCCGCTGCGTGCCGTGACCGTGGTCCCCGAGCAGGCGCTGCGCCTAACAGAAGAAGGAGAACAAGAACGCACGGTCACCCGCAGCTCATGCTTTTGCTCCATATTCGGTTCAGCAGCGTCGAACCTTCTCATTTTATTTTTTTTATTGCGAAAGCAATACACGCCAGGTCTAACCGCTCGCCGCTGCGTGCCGTGACCGTGGTCCCCGAGCAGGCGCTGCGCCTAACAGAAGAAGGAGAAGAAGAACGCACGGTCACCCGCAGCTCATGCTTTTGCTCCATATTCGGATCAGCAGCGTCGAACCTTCTCTATTTATTTTTTTTATTGCGAAAGCAATACACGCCAGGTCTAACCGCTCGCCGCTGCGTGCCGTGACCGTGGTCCCCGAGCAGGCGCTGCGCCTAACAGAAGAAGGAGAAGAAGAACGCACGGTCACCCGCAGCTCATGCTTTCGCTCCATATTTGGTTCAGCAGCGTTGAACCCTCCTCATTTTATTTTTTTTTATTGCGAAAGCAATACACGCCAGGTCTAACCGCTCGCCGCTGCGTTACATGACCGCGATCCCCGAGCCGGCGCTGCGCCTAACAGAAGAAGATGAAGAACGCACAGTTACCCGCAGCTTATGCTTTTGCTCCATATTCGGTTCAGCAGCGTCGAACCCTCCTTATTTTATTTTTTCTAATGCGAAGACAATGCTACGCCAGGTCTAACCGCTCGCCGCTGCGTGCGTGACCGTGGTCCCCAAGCCGGCGCTGCGCCTAACAGAAGAAGGAGAAGAAGAACGCACGGTCACCCGCAGCTCATGCTTTTGCTCCATATTCGGTTCAGCAGCGTCGAACCCTCCTTATTTTATTTTTTCTAATGCGAAGACAATGCTACGCCAGGTGTAGCCGCTCGCCGCTGCGTGCCGTGACCGTGGTCCCCGAGCAGGCGCTGCGCCTAACAGAAGAAGGAGAAGAAGAACGCACGGTTAACCGCAGCTTATGCTTTTGCTCCATATTCGGTTCAGCAGCGTTGAACCCTCCTTATTTTATTTTTTCTAATGCGAAGACAATGCTACGCCAGGTCTAACCGCTCGCCGCTGCGTGCCGTGACCGTGGTCCCCGAGCAGGCGCTGCGCCTAACAGAAGAAGGAGAAGAAGAACGCACGGTCACCCGCAGCTCATGCTTTTGCTCCATATTCGGTTCAGCAGCGTCGAACCCTCCTCATTTTATTTTTTTTATTGCGAAAGCAATACTACGCCAGGTCTAACCGCACGCCGCTGCATTGCATGACCGCGATCCCCGAGCCGGCGTTGCGCCTAACAGAAGAAGGAGAAGAAGAACGCACGGTCACCCGCAGCTCATGCTTTCGCTCCATATTTGGTTCAGCAGCGTTGAACCCTCCTCATTTAATTTTTTTTTATTGCGAAAGCAATACTACGCCAGGTCTAACCGCTCGCCGCTGCGTGCCATGACCGCGGTCCCCGAGACGGCGCTGCGCCTAACAGAAGAAGGAGAAGAAGAACGCACGGTCACCCGCAGCTCATGCTTTTGCTCCATATTCGGTTCAGCAGCGTCGAACCTTCTCATTTTATTTTTTTTATTGCGAAAGCAATACACGCCAGGTCTAACCGCTCGCCGCTGCGTGCCGTGACCGTGGTCCCCGAGCCGGCGCTGCGCCTAACAGGAGAAGAAGAACGCACGGTCAACCGCAGCTAATGCTTTCGCTCCATATTCGGATCAGCAGCGTTGAAGCCTCCTCATTTTATTTTTTTATTGCGAAAGCAATGCTGCGCCAGGTCTAACCGCTCGCCGCTGCGTGCGTGACCGTGGTCCCCAAGCCGGCGCTGCGCCTAACAGAAGAAGGAGACGAAGAAGAACGCACGGTCACCCGCAGCTCATGCTTTTGCTCCATATTCGGTTCAGTAGCGTCGAACCTTCTCATTTTATTTTTTTTATTGCGAAAGCAATACACGCCAGGTCTAACCGCTCGCCGCTGCGTGCCGTGACCGTGGTCCCCGAGCAGGCGCTGCGCCTAACAGAAGAAGGAGAAGAAGAACGCACGGTCACCCGCAGCTCATGCTTTCGCTCCATATTTGGTTCAGCAGCGTTGAACCCTCCTCTTTTTATTTTTTTTTTATTGCGAAAGCAATACTACGCCAGGTCTAACCGCTCGCCGCTGCGTGCCATGACCGCGGGCCCCGAGACGGCGCTGCGCCTAAACAGAAGAAGGAGAAGAAGAACGCACGGTTACCCGCAGCTCATGCTTTTGCTCCATATTCGGTTCAGCAGCGTCGAACCCTCCTCATTTTATTTTTTTTATTGCGAAAGCAATACTACGCCAGGTCTAACCGCTCGCCGCTGCGTGCCGTGACCGTGGTCCCCGAGCCGGCGCTGCGCCTAACAGAAGAAGGAGAAGAAGAACGCACGGTCACCCGCAGCTCATGCTTTCGCTACATTATCGGTTCAGCAGCGTTGAACCTT
This sequence comes from Amblyomma maculatum, assembly GCF_055883805.1. Lineage (NCBI taxonomy): Eukaryota > Metazoa > Arthropoda > Arachnida > Ixodida > Ixodidae > Amblyomma > Amblyomma maculatum. The sequence goes on from NW_028146738.1 coordinate 16,944,122, forward strand.
CTCATTTTATTTTTTTTATTGCGAAAGCAATACACGCCAGGTCTAACCGCTCGCCGCTGCGTGCCATGACCGTGGTCTCCGAGCAGGCGCTGCGCCTAACAGAAGAAGGAGAAGAAGAACGCACGGTCACCCGCAGCTCATGCTTTTGCTCCATATTCGGTTCAGCAGCGTCGAACCTTCTCATTTTATTTTTTTTATTGCGAAAGCAATACACGCCAGGTCTAACCGCTCGCCGCTGCGTGCCGTGACCGTGGTCCCCGAGCAGGCGCTGCGCCTAACAGAAGAAGGAGAAGAAGAACGCACGGTCACCCGCAGCTCATGCTTTCGCTCCATATTTGGTTCAGCAGCGTTGAACCCTCCTCATTTTATTTCTTTTATTGCGAAAGCAATACTACGCCAGGTCTAACCGCTCGCCGCTGCGTTGCATGACCGCGATCCCCGAGCCGGCGCTGCGCCTAACAGAAGAAGGAGAAGAACACACGGTTACACGCAGCTTATGCTTTTGCTCCATATTCGGTTCAGCAGCGTTGAACCCTCCTTATTTTATTTTTTTCTAATGCGAAGACAATCCTACGCCAGGTGTAGCCGCTCGCCGCTGCGTGCCGTGACCGTGGTCCCCGAGCAGGCGCTGCGCCTAACAGAAGAAGGAGAAGAAGAACGCACGGTTACCCGCAGCTTATGCTTTTGCTCCATATTCGGTTCAGCAGCGTTGAACCCTCCTTATTTTATTTTTTCTAATGCGAAGACAATGCTACGCCAGGTCTAACCGCTCGCCGCTGCGTGCCGTGACCGTGGTCCCCGAGCAGGCGCTGCGCCTAACAGAAGAAGGAGAAGAAGAACGCACGGTCACCCGCAGCTCATGCTTTCGCTCCATATTTGGTTCAGCAGCGTTGAACCCTCCTCATTTTATTTCTTTTATTGCGAAAGCAATACTACGCCAGGTCTAACCGCTCGCCGCTGCGTTGCATGACCGCGATCCCCGAGCCGGCGCTGCGCCTAACAGAAGAAGGAGAAGAACACACGGTTACACGCAGCTTATGCTTTTGCTCCATATTCGGTTCAGCAGCGTTGAACCCTCCTTATTTTATTTTTTTCTAATGCGAAGACAATCCTACGCCAGGTGTAGCCGCTCGCCGCTGCGTGCCGTGACCGTGGTCCCCGAGCAGGCGCTGCGCCTAACAGAAGAAGGAGAAGAAGAACGCACGGTTACCCGCAGCTTATGCTTTTGCTCCATATTCGGTTCAGCAGCGTTGAACCCTCCTTATTTTATTTTTTTCTAATGCGAAGACAATCCTACGCCAGGTGTAGCCGCTCGCCGCTGCGTGCCGTGACCGTGGTCCCCGAGCAGGCGCTGCGCCTAACAGAAGAAGGAGAAGAAGAACGCACGGTCACCCGCAGCTCATGCTTTCGCTCCATATTTGGTTCAGCAGCGTTGAACCCTCCTCATTTTATTTCTTTTATTGCGAAAGCAATACTACGCCAGGTCTAACCGCTCGCCGCTGCGTTGCATGACCGCGATCCCCGAGCCGGCGCTGCGCCTAACAGAAGAAGGAGAAGAACACACGGTTACACGCAGCTTATGCTTTTGCTCCATATTCGGTTCAGCAGCGTTGAACCCTCCTTATTTTATTTTTTTCTAATGCGAAGACAATCCTACGCCAGGTGTAGCCGCTCGCCGCTGCGTGCCGTGACCGTGGTCCCCGAGCAGGCGCTGCGCCTAACAGAAGAAGGAGAAGAAGAACGCACGATCACCCGCAGCTCATGCTTTTGCTCCATATTCGGTTCAGCAGCGTCGAACCCTCCTCATTTTATTTTTTTTTATTGCGAAAGCAATACTACGCCAGGTCTAACCGCACGCCGCTGCATTGCATGACCGCGATCCCCGAGCCGGCGTTGCGCCTAACAGAAGAAGGAGAAGAAGAACGCACGGTCACCCGCAGCTCATGCTTTCGCTCCATATTTGGTTCAGCAGCGTTGAACCCTCCTCATTTAATTTTTTTTTATTGCGAAAGCAATACTACGCCAGGTCTAACCGCTCGCCGCTGCGTGCCATGACCGCGGTCCCCGAGACGGCGCTGCGCCTAACAGAAGAAGGAGAAGAAGAACGCACGGTCACCCGCAGCTCATGCTTTTGCTCCATATTCGGTTCAGCAGCGTCGAACCCTCCTCATTTTATTTTTTTTATTGCGAAAGCAATACTACGCCAGGTCTAACCGCTCGCCGCTGCGTGCCGTGACCGTGGTCCCCGAGCCGGCGCTGCGCCTAACAGAAGAAGGAGAAGAAGAACGCACGGTCACCCGCAGCTCATGCTTTCGCTACATTATCGGTTCAGCAGCGTTGAACCTTCTCATTTTATTTTTTTTATTGCGAAAGCAATACACGCCAGGTCTAACCGCTCGCCGCTGCGTGCCATGACCGTGGTCTCCGAGCAGGCGCTGCGCCTAACAGAAGAAGGAGAAGAAGAACGCACGGTCACCCGCAGCTCATGCTTTTGCTCCATATTCGGTTCAGCAGCGTCGAACCTTCTCATTTTATTTTTTTTATTGCGAAAGCAATACACGCCAGGTCTAACCGCTCGCCGCTGCGTGCCGTGACCGTGGTCCCCGAGCAGGCGCTGCGCCTAACAGAAGAAGGAGAAGAAGAACGCACGGTCACCCGCAGCTCATGCTTTCGCTCCATATTTGGTTCAGCAGCGTTGAACCCTCCTCATTTTATTTCTTTTATTGCGAAAGCAATACTACGCCAGGTCTAACCGCTCGCCGCTGCGTTGCATGACCGCGATCCCCGAGCCGGCGCTGCGCCTAACAGAAGAAGGAGAAGAACACACGGTTACACGCAGCTTATGCTTTTGCTCCATATTCGGTTCAGCAGCGTTGAACCCTCCTTATTTTATTTTTTTCTAATGCGAAGACAATCCTACGCCAGGTGTAGCCGCTCGCCGCTGCGTGCCGTGACCGTGGTCCCCGAGCAGGCGCTGCGCCTAACAGAAGAAGGAGAAGAAGAACGCACGGTTACCCGCAGCTTATGCTTTTGCTCCATATTCGGTTCAGCAGCGTTGAACCCTCCTTATTTTATTTTTTCTAATGCGAAGACAATGCTACGCCAGGTCTAACCGCTCGCCGCTGCGTGCCGTGACCGTGGTCCCCGAGCAGGCGCTGCGCCTAACAGAAGAAGGAGAAGAAGAACGCACGGTCACCCGCAGCTCATGCTTTCGCTCCATATTTGGTTCAGCAGCGTTGAACCCTCCTCATTTTATTTCTTTTATTGCGAAAGCAATACTACGCCAGGTCTAACCGCTCGCCGCTGCGTTGCATGACCGCGATCCCCGAGCCGGCGCTGCGCCTAACAGAAGAAGGAGAAGAACACACGGTTACACGCAGCTTATGCTTTTGCTCCATATTCGGTTCAGCAGCGTTGAACCCTCCTTATTTTATTTTTTTCTAATGCGAAGACAATCCTACGCCAGGTGTAGCCGCTCGCCGCTGCGTGCCGTGACCGTGGTCCCCGAGCAGGCGCTGCGCCTAACAGAAGAAGGAGAAGAAGAACGCACGGTTACCCGCAGCTTATGCTTTTGCTCCATATTCGGTTCAGCAGCGTTGAACCCTCCTTATTTTATTTTTTTCTAATGCGAAGACAATCCTACGCCAGGTGTAGCCGCTCGCCGCTGCGTGCCGTGACCGTGGTCCCCGAGCAGGCGCTGCGCCTAACAGAAGAAGGAGAAGAAGAACGCACGGTCACCCGCAGCTCATGCTTTCGCTCCATATTTGGTTCAGCAGCGTTGAACCCTCCTCATTTTATTTCTTTTATTGCGAAAGCAATACTACGCCAGGTCTAACCGCTCGCCGCTGCGTTGCATGACCGCGATCCCCGAGCCGGCGCTGCGCCTAACAGAAGAAGGAGAAGAACACACGGTTACACGCAGCTTATGCTTTTGCTCCATATTCGGTTCAGCAGCGTTGAACCCTCCTTATTTTATTTTTTTCTAATGCGAAGACAATCCTACGCCAGGTGTAGCCGCTCGCCGCTGCGTGCCGTGACCGTGGTCCCCGAGCAGGCGCTGCGCCTAACAGAAGAAGGAGAAGAAGAACGCACGATCACCCGCAGCTCATGCTTTTGCTCCATATTCGGTTCAGCAGCGTCGAACCCTCCTCATTTTATTTTTTTTTATTGCGAAAGCAATACTACGCCAGGTCTAACCGCACGCCGCTGCATTGCATGACCGCGATCCCCGAGCCGGCGTTGCGCCTAACAGAAGAAGGAGAAGAAGAACGCACGGTCACCCGCAGCTCATGCTTTCGCTCCATATTTGGTTCAGCAGCGTTGAACCCTCCTCATTTAATTTTTTTTTATTGCGAAAGCAATACTACGCCAGGTCTAACCGCTCGCCGCTGCGTGCCATGACCGCGGTCCCCGAGACGGCGCTGCGCCTAACAGAAGAAGGAGAAGAAGAACGCACGGTCACCCGCAGCTCATGCTTTTGCTCCATATTCGGTTCAGCAGCGTCGAACCTTCTCATTTTATTTTTTTTATTGCGAAAGCAATACACGCCAGGTCTAACTGCTCGCCGCTGCGCTCCGTGACCGTGGTCCCCGAGCCGGCGCTGCGCCTAACAGAAGGAGAAGAAGAACGCACGGTCAACCGAAGCTAATGCTTTCGCTCCATATTCGGATCAGCAGCGTTGAAGCCTCCTCATTTTATTTTTTTATTGCGAAAGCAATGCTGCGCCAGGTCTAACCGCTCGCCGCTGCGTGCGTGACCGTGGTCCCCAAGCCGGCGCTGCGCCTAACAGAAGAAGGAGAAGAAGAAGAACGCACGGTCACCCGCAGCTCATGCTTTTGCTCCATATTCGGTTCAGTAGCGTCGAACCTTCTCATTTTATTTTTTTTTTATTGCGAAAGCAATACACGCCAGGTCTAACCGCTCGCCGCTGCGTGCCGTGACCGTGGTCCCCGAGCAGGCGCTGCGCCTAACAGAAGAAGGAGAAGAAGAACGAACGGTTACCCGCAGCTCATGCTTTCGCTCCATATTTGGTTCAGCAGCGTTGAACCCTCCTCTTTTTATTTTTTTTTTATTGCGAAAGCAATACTACGCCAGGTCTAACCGCTCGCCGCTGCGTGCCATGACCGCGGGCCCCGAGACGGCGCTGCGCCTAAACAGAAGAAGGAGAAGAAGAACGCACGGTTACCCGCAGCTCATGCTTTTGCTCCATATTCGGTTCAGCAGCGTCGAACCCTCCTCATTTTATTTTTTTTATTGCGAAAGCAATACTACGCCAGGTATAACCGCTCGCCGCTGCGTGCCGTGACCGTGGTCCCCGAGCCGGCGCTGCGCCTAACAGAAGAAGGAGAAGAAGAACGCACGGTCACCCGCAGCTCATGCTTTCGCTACATTATCGGTTCAGCAGCGTTGAACCTTCTCATTTTATTTTTTTTATTGCGAAAGCAATACACGCCAGGTCTAACCGCTCGCCGCTGCGTTGCATGACCGCGATCCCCGAGCCGGCGCTGCGCCTAAGAGAAGAAGGAGAAGAAGAAGGCACGGTTGCCCGCAGCTTATGCTTTTGCTCCATATTCGGTTCAGCAGCGTCGAACCCTCCTTATTTTATTTTTTCTAATGCGAAGACAATGCTGCGCCAGGTTTAACCGCTCGCCGCTGCGTGCGTGACCGTGGTCCCCAAGCTGGCGCTGCGCCTAACAGAAGAAGGAGAAGAAGAACGCACGGTCACCCGCAGCTCATGCTTTCGCTCCATATTTTGTTCAGCAGCTTTGAACCCTCCTGATTTTATTTTTCTATTGCGAAGGCAATACTACGCCAGGTCTAACCGCTCGCCGCTGCGTGCCGTGACCGTGGTCCCCGAGCCGGCGCTGCGCCTAACAGAAAAAGGAGAAGAAGAACGCACGGTTACCCGCAGCTCATGCTTTTGCTCCATATTCGGTTCAGCAGCGTCGAACCCTCCTCATTTTATTTTTTTTTATTGCGAAAGCAATACTACGCCAGGTCTAACCGCACGCCGCTGCGTTGCATGACCGCGATCCCCGAGCCGGCGTTGCGCCTAACAGAAGAAGGAGAAGAAGAACGCACGGTCACCCGCAGCTCATGCTTTCGCTCCATATTTGTTTCAGCAGCGTTGAACCCTCCTCATTTAATTTTTTTTATTGCGAATGCAATACTACGCCAGGTCTAACCGCTCGCCGCTGCGTGCCATGACCGCGGTCCCCGAGACGGCGCTGCGCCTAACAGAAGAAGGAGAAGAAGAACGCACGGTTACCCGCAGCTTATGCTTTTGCTCCATATTCGGTTCAGCAGCGTTGAACCCTCCTTATTTTATTTTTTCTAATGCGAAGACAATGCTACGCCAGGTCTAGCCGCTCGCCGCTGCGTGCCGTGACTGTGGTCCCCGAGCAGGCGCTGCGCCTAACAGAAGAAGGAGAAGAACGCACGGTCACCCGCAGCTCATGCTTTTGCTCCATATTCGGTTCAGCAGCGTCGAACCTTCTCATTTTATTTTTTTTGTTGCGAAAGCAATACACGCCAGGTCTAACCGCTCGCCGCTGCGTGCCGTGACCGTGGTCCCCGAGCAGGCGCTGCGCCTAACAGAAGAAGGAGAAGAAGAACGCACGGTCACCCGCAGCTCATGCTTTCGCTCCATATTTGGTTCAGCAGAGTTGAACCCTCCTCTTTTTATTTTTTTTTTATTGCGAAAGCAATACTACGCCAGGTCTAACCGCTCGCCGCTGCGTGCCATGACCGTGGTCTCCGAGCCGGCGCTGCGCATAACAGAAGAAGGAGAAGAAGAAGAGCACGGTCACCCGCAGCTCATGCTTTTGCTCCATATTCGGATCAGCAGCGTCGAACCTTCTCATTTTATTTTTTTTATTGCGAAAGCAATACACGCCAGGTCTAACCGCTCGCCGCTGCGTGCCGTGACCGTGGTCCCCGAGCAGGCGCTGCGCCTAACAGAAGAAGGAGAAGAAGAACGCACGGTCACCCGCAGCTCATGCTTTCGCTCCATATTTGGTTCAGCAGCGTTGAACCCTCCTCATTTTATTTTTTTTTATTGCGAAAGCAATACTACGCCAGGTCTAACCGCTCGCCGCTGCGTGCCATGACCGTGGTCCCCGAGCAGGCGCTGCGCCTAACAGAAGAAGGAGAAGAAGAACGCACGGTCACCCGCAGCTCATGCTTTTGCTCCATATTCGGATCAGCAGCGTCGAACCTTCTCTATTTATTTTTTTTATTGCGAAAGCAATACACGCCAGGTCTAACCGCTCGCCGCTGCGTGCCGTGACCGTGGTCCCCGAGCAGGCGCTGCGCCTAACAGAAGAAGGAGAAGAAGAACGCACGGTTACCCGCAGCTCATGCTTTTGCTCCATATTCGGTTCAGCAGCGTCGAACCCTCCTCATTTTATTTTTTTTATTGCGAAAGCAATACTACGCCAGGTCTAACCGCACGCCGCTGCGTTGCATGACCGCGATCCCCGAGCCGGCGTTGCGCCTAACAGAAGAAGGAGAAGAAGAACGCACGGTCACCCGCAGCTCATGCTTTCGCTCCATATTTGGTTCAGCAGCGTTGAACCCTCCTCATTTAATTTTTTTTATTGCGAAAGCAATACTACGCCAGGTCTAACCGCTCGCCGCTGCGTGCCATGACCGCGGTCCCCGAGACGGCGCTGCGCCTAACAGAAGAAGGAGAAGAACGCACGGTCACCCGCAGCTCATGCTTTTGCTCCATATTCGGTTCAGCAGCGTCGAACCTTCTCATTTTATTTTTTTTTATTGCGAAGGCAATACACGCCAGGTCTAACCGCTCGCCGCTGCGTGTCGTGACCGTGGTCCCCGAGCAGGCGCTGCTCCTAACAGAAGAAGGAGAGGAAGAACGCGCGGTCACCCGCTGCTCATGCTCTTGCTCCATATTCGGTTCAGCAGCGTCGAACCTTCTCATTTTATTTCTTTTATTGCGAAAGCAATACACGCCAGGTCTAACCGCTCGCCGCTGCGTGCCGTGACCGTGGTCCCCGAGCAGGCGCTGCGCCTAACAGAAGAAGAAGAAGAGCGCACGGTCACCCGCAGCTCATGCTTTCTCTCCATATTTGGTTCAGCAGCGTTGAACCCTCCTCATTTTATTTCTTTTATTGCGAAAGCAATACTACGCCAGGTCTAACCGCTCGCCGCTGCGTTGCATGACCGCGATCCCCGAGCCGGCGCTGCGCCTAACAGAAGAAGGAGAAGAAGAACGCACGGTTACACGCAGCTTATGCTTTTGCTCCATATTCGGTTCAGCAGCGTTGAACCCTCCTTATTTTATTTTTTCTAATGCGAAGACAATGCTACGCCAGGTGTAGCCGCTCGCCGCTGCGTGCCGTGACCGTGGTCCCCGAGCAGGCGCTGCGCTTAACAGAAGAAGAAGAAGAACGCACGGTTACCCGCAGCTTATGCTTTTGCTCCATATTCGGTTCAGCAGCGTTGAACCCTCCTTATTTTATTTTTTCTAATGCGAAGACAATGCTACGCCAGGTCTAACCGCTCGCCGCTGCGTGCCGTGACCGTGGTCCCCGAGCAGGCGCTGCGCCTAACAGAAGAAGGAGAAGAAGAACGCACGGTCACCCGCAGCTCATGCTTTCGCTCCATGTTTGGTTCAGCAGCGTTGAACCCTCCTCATTTTATTTTTTTTTATTGCGAAAGCAATACTACGCCAGGTCTAACCGCTCGCCGCTGCGTTGCATGACCGCGATCCCCGAGCCGGCGCTGCGCCTAACAGAAGAAGAAGAAGAAGAACGCACGGTTACCCGCAGCTTATGCTTTTGCTCCATATTCGGTTCAGCAGCGTCGAACCCTCCTTATTTTATTTTTTTTATTGCGAAAGCAATACTACGCCAGGTCTAACCGCACGCCGCTGCGTTGCATGACCGCGATCCCCGAGCCGGCGTTGCGCCTAACAGAAGAAGGAGAAGAAGAACGCACGGTCACCCGCAGCTCATGCTTTTGCTCCATATTCGGTTCAGCAGCGTCGAACCTTCTCATTTTATTTTTTTTATTGCGAAAGCAATACACGCCAGGTCTAACCGCTCGCCGCTGCGTGCCGTGACCGTGGTCCCCGAGCAGGCATGCGCCTAACAGAAGAAGGAGAAGAAGAACGCACGGTCACCCGCAGCTCATGCTTTCGCTCCATATTTGGTGCAGCAGCGTTGAACCCTCCTCATTTTATTTTTTTTATTGCGAAAGCAATACTACGCCAGGACTAACCGCTCGCCGCTGCGTTGCATGACCGCGATCCCCGAGCCGGCGCTGCGCCTAACAGAAGAAGAAGAAGAAGAACGCACGGTTACCCGCAGCTTATGCTTTTGCTCCATATTCGGATCAGCAGCGTCGAACCTTCTCATTTTATTTTTTTTATTGCGAAAGCAATACACGCCAGGTCTAACCGCTCGCCGCTGCGTGCCGTGACCGTGGTCCCCGAGCAGGCGCTGCGCCTAACAGAAGAAGGAGAAGAAGAACGCACGGTCACCCACAGCTCATGCTTTCGCTCCATATTTTGTTCAGCAGCGTTGAACCCTCCTTATTTTATTTTTTCTAATGCGAAGACAATGCTACGCCAGGTCTAACCGCTCGCCGCTGCGTGCGTGACCGTGGTCCCCAAGCCGGCGCTGCGCCTAACAGAAGAAGGAGAAGAAGAACGCACGGTCACCCGCAGCTCATGCTTTTGCTCAATATTCGGTTCAGCAGCGTCGAACCTTCTCATTTTATTTTTTTTATTGCGAAAGCAATACACGCCAGGTCTAACCGCTCGCCGCTGCGTGCCGTGACCGTGGTCCCCGAGCAGGCGCTGCGCCTAACAGAAAAAGGAGAAGAAGAACGCACGGTTACCCGCAGCTCATGCTTTTGCTCCATATTCGGTTCAGCAGCGTCGAACCCTCCTCATTTTATTTTTTTTATTGCGAAAGCAATACTACGCCAGGTCTAACCGCACGCCGCTGCGTTGCATGACCGCGATCCCCGAGCCGGCGTTGCGCCTAACAGAAGAAGGAGAAGAAGAACGCACGGTCACCCGCAGCTCATGCTTTCGCTCCATATTTGGTTCAGCAGCGTTGAACCCTCCTCATTTAATTTTTTTTATTGCGAAAGCAATACTACGCCAGGTCTAACCGCTCGCCGCTGCGTGCCATGACCGCGGTCCCCGAGACGGCGCTGCGCCTAACAGAAGAAGGAGAAGAAGAACGCGCGGTCACCCGCTGCTCATGCTTTTGCTCCATATTTGGTTCAGCAGCGTCGAACCTTCTCATTTTATTTCTTTTATTGCGAAAGCAATACACGCCAGGTCTAACCGCTCGCCGCTGCGTGCCGTGACCGTGGTCCCCGAGCAGGCGCTGCGCCTAACAGAAGAAGGAGAAGAAGAACGCACGGTCACCCGCAGCTCATGCTTTCGCTCCATATTTGGTTCAGCAGCGTTGAACCCTCCTCATTTTATTTCTTTTATTGCGAAAGCAATAATACGCCAGGTCTAACCGCTCGCCGCTGCGTTGCATGACCGCGATCCCCGAGCCGGCGCTGCGCCTAACAGAAGAAGGAGAAGAAGAACGCACGGTCACCCGCAGCTTATGCTTTTGCTCCATATTCGGTTCAGCAGCGTTGAACCCTCCTTATTTTATTTTTTCTAATGCGAAGACAATGCTACGCCAGGTGTAGCCGCTCGCCGCTGCGTGCCGTGACCGTGGTCCCCGAGCAGGCGCTGCGCCTAACAGAAGAAGAAGAAGAACGCACGGTTACCCGCAGCTTAGCTTTTGCTCCATATTCGGTTCAGCAGCGTTGAACCCTCCTTATTTTATTTTTTCTAATGCGAAGACAATGCTACGCCAGGTAAAACCGCTCGCCGCTGCGTGCCGTGACCGTGGTCCCCGAGCAGGCGCTGCGCCTAACAGAAGAAGGAGAAGAAGAACGCACGGTCACCCGCAGCTCATGCTTTCGCTCCATATTTGGCTCAGCAGCGTTGAACCCTCCTCATTTTATTTTTTTTATTGCGAAAGCAATACTATGCCAGGTCTAACCGCTCGCCGCTGCGTTGCATGACCGCGATCCCCGAGCCGGCGCTGCGCCTAACAGAAGAAGAAGAAGAAGAACGCACGGTTACCCGCAGCTTATGCTTTTGCTCCATATTCGGTTCAGCAGCGTCGAACCCTCCTTATTTTATTTTTTTTATTGCGAAAGCAATACTACGCCAGGTCTAACCGCACGCCGCTGCGTTGCATGACCGCGATCCCCGAGCCGGCGTTGCGCCTAACAGAAGAAGGAGAAGAAGAACGCACGGTCACCCGCAGCTCATGCTTTCGCTCCATATTTGGTTCAGCAGCGTTGAACCCTCCTCATTTAATTTTTTTTATTGCGAAAGCAATACTACGCCAGGTCTAACCGCTCGCCGCTGCGTGCCATGACCGCGGTCCCCGAGACGGCGCTGCGCCTAACAGAAGAAGGAGAAGAAGAACGCGCGGTCACCCGCTGCTCATGCTTTTGCTCCATATTTGGTTCAGCAGCGTCGAACCTTCTCATTTTATTTCTTTTATTGCGAAAGCAATACACGCCAGGTCTAACCGCTCGCCGCTGCGTGCCGTGACCGTGGTCCCCGAGCAGGCGCTGCGCCTAACAGAAGAAGGAGAAGAAGAACGCACGGTCACCCGCAGCTCATGCTTTCGCTCCATATTTGGTTCAGCAGCGTTGAACCCTCCTCATTTTATTTCTTTTATTGCGAAAGCAATAATACGCCAGGTCTAACCGCTCGCCGCTGCGTTGCATGACCGCGATCCCCGAGCCGGCGCTGCGCCTAACAGAAGAAGGAGAAGAAGAACGCACGGTCACCCGCAGCTTATGCTTTTGCTCCATATTCGGTTCAGCAGCGTTGAACCCTCCTTATTTTATTTTTTCTAATGCGAAGACAATGCTACGCCAGGTGTAGCCGCTCGCCGCTGCGTGCCGTGACCGTGGTCCCCGAGCAGGCGCTGCGCCTAACAGAAGAAGAAGAAGAACGCACGGTTACCCGCAGCTTATGCTTTTGCTCCATATTCGGTTCAGCAGCGTTGAACCCTCCTTATTTTATTTTTTCTAATGCGAAGACAATGCTACGCCAGGTAAAACCGCTCGCCGCTGCGTGCCGTGACCGTGGTCCCCGAGCAGGCGCTGCGCCTAACAGAAGAAGGAGAAGAAGAACGCACGGTTACCCGCAGCTTATGCTTTTGCTCCATATTCGGTTCAGCAGCGTCGAACCCTCCTTATTTTATTTTTTTTATTGCGAAAGCAATACTACGCCAGGTCTAACCGCACGCCGCTGCGTTGCATGACCGCGATCCCCGAGCCGGCGTTGCGCCTAACAGAAGAAGGAGAAGGAGAACGCACGGTCACCCGCAGCTCATGCTTTTGCTCCATATTCGGTTCAGCAGCGTCGAACCTTCTCATTTTATTTTTTTTTATTGCGAAAGCAATACACGCCAGGTCTAACCGCTCGCCGCTGCGTGCCGTGACCGTGGTCCCCGAGCAGGCATGCGCCTAACAGAAGAAGGAGAAGAAGAACGCACGGTCACCCGCAGCTCATGCTTTCGCTCCATATTTGGTTCAGCAGCGTTGAACCCTCCTCATTTTATTTTTTTTATTGCGAAAGCAATACTACGCCAGGTCTAACCGCTCGCCGCTGCGTGCCATGACCGTGGTCCCCGAGCAGGCGCTGCGCCTAACAGAAGAAGGAGAAGAAGAACGCACGGTCACCCGCAGCTCATGCTTTTGCTCCATATTCGGATCAGCAGCGTCGAACCTTCTCTATTTATTTTTTTTTTATTGCGAAAGCAATACACGCCAGGTCTAACCGCTCGCCGCTGCGTGCCGTGACCGTGGTCCCCGAGCAGGCGCTGCGCCTAACAGAAGAAGGAGAAGAAGAACGCACGGTCACCCGCAGCTCATGCTTTCGACCCATATTTGGTTCAGCAGCGTTGAACCCTCCTCATTTTATTTTTTTTATTGCGAAAGCAATACACGCCAGGTCTAACCGCTCGCCGCTGCGTTACATGACCGCGATCCCCGAGCCGGCGCTGCGCCTAACAGAAGAAGATGAAGAACGCACAGTTACCCGCAGCTTATGCTTTTGCTCCATATTCGGTTCAGCAGCGTCGAACCCTCCTTATTTTATTTTTTCTAATGCGAAGACAATGCTACGCCAGGTCTAACCGCTCGCCGCTGCGTGCGTGACCGTGGTCCCCAAGCCGGCGCTGCGCCTAACAGAAGAAGGAGAAGAAGAACGCACGGTCACCCGCAGCTCATGCTTTTGCTCAATATTCGGTTCAGCAGCGTCGAACCTTCTCATTTTATTTTTTTTATTGCGAAAGCAATACACGCCAGGTCTAACCGCTCGCCGCTGCGTGCCGTGACCGTGGTCCCCGAGCAGGCGCTGCGCCTAACAGAAAAAGGAGAAGAAGAACGCACGGTTACCCGCAGCTCATGCTTTTGCTCCATATTCGGTTCAGAAGCGTCGAACCCTCCTCATTTTATTTTTTTTATTGCGAAAGCAATACTACGCCAGGTCTAACCGCACGCCGCTGCGTTGCATGACCGCGATCCCCGAGCCGGCGTTGCGCCTAACAGAAGAAGGAGAAGAAGAACGCACGGTCACTCGCAGCTCATGCTTTCGCTCCATATTTGGTTCAGCAGCGTTGAACCCTCCTCATTTAATTTTTTTTATTGCGAAAGCAATACTACGCCAGGTCTAACCGCTCGCCGCTGCGTGCCATGACCGCGGTCCCCGAGACGGCGCTGCGCCTAACAGAAGAAGGAGAAGAAGAACGCGCGGTCACCCGCTGCTCATGCTTTTGCTCCATATTTGGTTCAGCAGCGTCGAACCTTCTCATTTTATTTCTTTTATTGCGAAAGCAATACACGCCAGGTCTAACCGCTCGCCGCTGCGTGCCGTGACCGTGGTCCCCGAGCAGGCGCTGCGCCTAACAGAAAAAGGAGAAGAAGAACGCACGGTCACCCGCAGCTCATGCTTTCGCTCCATATTTGGTTCAGCAGCGTTGAACCCTCCTCATTTTATTTCTTTTATTGCGAAAGCAATAATACGCCAGGTCTAACCGCTCGCCGCTGCGTTGCATGACCGCGATCCCCGAGCCGGCGCTGCGCCTAACAGAAGAAGGAGAAGAAGAACGCACGGTCACCCGCAGCTTATGCTTTTGCTCCATATTCGGTTCAGCAGCGTTGAACCCTCCTTATTTTATTTTTTCTAATGCGAAGACAATGCTACGCCAGGTGTAGCCGCTCGCCGCTGCGTGCCGTGACCGTGGTCCCCGAGCAGGCGCTGCGCCTAACAGAAGAAGAAGAAGAAGAACGCACGGTTACCCGCAGCTTATGCTTTTGCTCCATATTCGGTTCAGCAGCGTTGAACCCTCCTTATTTTATTTTTTCTAATGCGAAGACAATGCTACGCCAGGTAAAACCGCTCGCCGCTGCGTGCCGTGACCGTGGTCCCCGAGCAGGCGCTGCGCCTAACAGAAGAAGGAGAAGAAGAACGCACGGTCACCCGCAGCTCATGCTTTCGCTCCATATTTGGCTCAGCAGCGTTGAACCCTCCTCATTTTATTTTTTTTATTGCGAAAGCAATACTATGCCAGGTCTAACCGCTCGCCGCTGCGTTGCATGACCGCGATCCCCGAGCCGGCGCTGCGCCTAACAGAAGAAGAAGAAGAAGAACGCACGGTTACCCGCAGCTTATGCTTTTGCTCCATATTCGGTTCAGCAGCGTCGAACCCTCCTTATTTTATTTTTTTTATTGCGAAAGCAATACTACGCCAGGTCTAACCGCACGCCGCTGCGTTGCATGACCGCGATCCCCGAGCCGGCGTTGCGCCTAACAGAAGAAGGAGAAGGAGAACGCACGGTCACCCGCAGCTCATGCTTTTGCTCCATATTCGGTTCAGCAGCGTCGAACCTTCTCATTTTATTTTTTTTTATTGCGAAAGCAATACACGCCAGGTCTAACCGCTCGCCGCTGCGTGCCGTGACCGTGGTCCCCGAGCAGGCATGCGCCTAACAGAAGAAGGAGAAGAAGAACGCACGGTCACCCGCAGCTCATGCTTTCGCTCCATATTTGGTTCAGCAGCGTTGAACCCTCCTCATTTTATTTTTTTTATTGCGAAAGCAATACTACGCCAGGTCTAACCGCTCGCCGCTGCGTGCCATGACCGTGGTCCCCGAGCAGGCGCTGCGCCTAACAGAAGAAGGAGAAGAAGAACGCACGGTCACCCGCAGCTCATGCTTTTGCTCCATATTCGGATCAGCAGCGTCGAACCTTCTCTATTTATTTTTTTTTATTGCGAAAGCAATACACGCCAGGTCTAACCGCTCGCCGCTGCGTGCCGTGACCGTGGTCCCCGAGCAGGCGCTGCGCCTAACAGAAGAAGGAGAAGAAGAACGCACGGTCACCCGCAGCTCATGCTTTCGCTCCATATTTGGTTCAGCAGCGTTGAACCCTCCTCATTTTATTTTTTTTATTGCGAAAGCAATACACGCCAGGTCTAACCGCTCGCCGCTGCGTTACATGACCGCGATCCCCGAGCCGGCGCTGCGCCTAACAGAAGAAGATGAAGAACGCACAGTTACCCGCAGCTTATGCTTTTGCTCCATATTCGGTTCAGCAGCGTCGAACCCTTCTTATTTTATTTTTTCTAATGCGAAGACAATGCTACGCCAGGTCTAACCGCTCGCCGCTGCGTGCGTGACCGTGGTCCCCAAGCCGGCGCTGCGCCTAACAGAAGAAGGAGAAGAAGAACGCACGGTCACCCGCAGCTCATGCTTTTGCTCAATATTCGGTTCAGCAGCGTCGAACCTTCTCATTTTATTTTTTTTATTGCGAAAGCAATACACGCCAGGTCTAACCGCTCGCCGCTGCGTGCCGTGACCGTGGTCCCCGAGCAGGCGCTGCGCCTAACAGAAAAAGGAGAAGAAGAACGCACGGTTACCCGCAGCTCATGCTTTTGCTCCATATTCGGTTCAGCAGCGTCGAACCCTCCTCATTTTATTTTTTTTATTGCGAAAGCAATACTACGCCAGGTCTAACCGCACGCCTCTGCGTTGCATGACCGCGATCCCCGAGCCGGCGTTGCGCCTAACAGAAGAAGGAGAAGAAGAACGCACGGTCACCCGCAGCTCATGCTTTCGCTCCATATTTGGTTCAGCAGCGTTGAACCCTCCTCATTTAATTTTTTTTATTGCGAAAGCAATACTACGCCAGGTCTAACCGCTCGCCGCTGCGTGCCATGACCGCGGTCCCCGAGACGGCGCTGCGCCTAACAGAAGAAGGAGAAGAAGAACGCGCGGTCACCCGCTGCTCATGCTTTTGCTCCATATTTGGTTCAGCAGCGTCGAACCTTCTCATTTTATTTCTTTTATTGCGAAAGCAATACACGCCAGGTCTAACCGCTCGCCGCTGCGTGCCGTGACCGTGGTCCCCGAGCAGGCGCTGCGCCTAACAGAAGAAGGAGAAGAAGAACGCACGGTCACCCGCAGCTCATGCTTTCGCTCCATATTTGGTTCAGCAGCGTTGAACCCTCCTCATTTTATTTCTTTTATTGCGAAAGCAATAATACGCCAGGTCTAACCGCTCGCCGCTGCGTTGCATGACCGCGATCCCCGAGCCGGCGCTGCGCCTAACAGAAGAAGGAGAAGAAGAACGCACGGTCACCCGCAGCTTATGCTTTTGCTCCATATTCGGTTCAGCAGCGTTGAACCCTCCTTATTTTATTTTTTCTAATGCGAAGACAATGCTACGCCAGGTGTAGCCGCTCGCCGCTGCGTGCCGTGACCGTGGTCCCCGAGCAGGCGCTGCGCCTAACAGAAGAAGAAGAAGAACGCACGGTTACCCGCAGCTTATGCTTTTGCTCCATATTCGGTTCAGCAGCGTTGAACCCTCCTTATTTTATTTTTTCTAATGCGAAGACAATGCTACGCCAGGTAAAACCGCTCGCCGCTGCGTGCCGTGACCGTGGTCCCCGAGCAGGCGCTGCGCCTAACAGAAGAAGGAGAAGAAGACCGCACGGTCACCCGCAGCTCATGCTTTCGCTCCATATTTGGTTCAGCAGCGTTGAACCCTCCTCATTTTATTTTTTTTATTGCGAAAGCAATACTATGCCAGGTCTAACCGCTCGCCGCTGCGTTGCATGACCGCGATCCCCGAGCCGGCGCTGCGCCTAACAGAAGAAGAAGAAGAAGAACGCACGGTTACCCGCAGCTTATGCTTTTGCTCCATATTCGGTTCAGCAGCGTCGAACCCTCCTTATTTTATTTTTTTTATTGCGAAAGCAATACTACGCCAGGTCTAACCGCACGCCGCTGCGTTGCATGACCGCGATCCCCGAGCCGGCGTTGCGCCTAACAGAAGAAGGAGAAGGAGAACGCACGGTCACCCGCAGCTCATGCTTTTGCTCCATATTCGGTTCAGCAGCGTCGAACCTTCTCATTTTATTTTTTTTTTATTGCGAAAGCAATACACGCCAGGTCTAACCGCTCGCCGCTGCGTGCCGTGACCGTGGTCCCCGAGCAGGCATGCGCCTAACAGAAGAAGGAGAAGAAGAACGCACGGTCACCCGCAGCTCATGCTTTCGCTCCATATTTGGTTCAGCAGCGTTGAACCCTCCTCATTTTATTTTTTTTATTGCGAAAGCAATACTACGCCAGGTCTAACCGCTCGCCGCTGCGTTGCATGACCGCGATCCCCGAGCCGGCGCTGCGCCTAACAGAAGAAGAACGCACGGTCACCCGCAGCTCATGCTTTTGCTCCATATTCGGTTCAGCAGTGTCGAACCTTCTCATTTTATTTTTTTTATTGCGAAAGCAATACACGCCAGGTCTAACCGCTCGCCGCTGCGTGCCGTGACCGTGGTCCCCGAGCAGGCATGCGCCTAACAGAAGAAGGAGAAGAAGAACGCACGGTCACCCGCAGCTCATGCTTTCGCTCCATATTTGGTTCAGCAGCGTCGAACCCTCCTTATTTTATTTTTTTTTATTGCGAAAGCAATACTACGCCAGGTCTAACCGCACGCCGCTGCGTTGCATGACCGCGATCCCCGAGCCGGCGTTGCGCCTAACAGAAGAAGGAGAAGAAGAACGCACGGTCACCCGCAGCTCATGCTTTCGCTCCATATTCGGTTCAGCAGCGTCGAACCTTCTCATTTTATTTTTTTTATTGCGAAAGCAATACACGCCAGGTCTAACCGCTCGCCGCTGCGTGCCGTGACCGTGGTCCCCGAGCCGGCGTTGCGCCTAACACAAGAAGGAGAAGAAGAACGCACGGTCACCCGCAGCTCATGCTTTCGCTCCATATTTGGTTCAGCAGCGTTGAACCCTCCTCGTTTAATTTTTTTTATTGCGAAAGCAATACTACGCCAGGTCTAACCGCTCGCCGCTGCGTGCCATGACCGCGGTCCCCGAGACGGCGCTGCGCCTAACAGAAGAAGGAGAAGAAGAACGCACGGTTACCCGCAGCTCATGCTTTTGCTCCATATTCGGTTCAGCAGCGTCGAACCTTCTCATTTTATTTTTTTTATTGCGAAAGCAATACACGCCAGGTCTAACCGCTCGCCGCTGCGTTCCGTGACCGTGGTCCCCGAGCAGGCGCTGCGCCTAACAGAAGAAGGAGAAGAAGAACGCACGGTCACCCGCAGCTCATGCTTTCGCTCCATATTTGGTTCAGCAGCGTTGAACCCTCCTCATTTTATTTCTTTTATTGCGAAAGCAATACTACGCCAGGTCTAACCGCTCGCCGCTGCGTTGCATGACCGCGATCCCCGAGCCGGCGCTGCGCCTAACAGAAGAAGGAGAAGAAGAACGCACGGTTACCCGCAGCTTATGCTTTTGCTCCATATTCGGTTCAGCAGCGTTGAACCCTCCTTATTTTATTTTTTCTAATGCGAAGACAATGCTACGCCAGGTCTAGCCGCTCGCCGCTGCGTGCCGTGACCGTGGTCCCCGAGCAGGCGCTGCGCCTAACAGAAGAAGGAGAAGAAGAACGCACGGTCACCCGCAGCTCATGCTTTCGCTCCATATTTGGTTCAGCAGCGTTGAACCCTCCTCTTTTTATTTTTTTTTATTGCGAAAGCAATACTACGCCAGGTCTAACCGCTCGCCGCTGCGTGCCATGACCGTGGTCTCCGAGCCGGCGCTGCGTATAACAGAAGAAGGAGAAGAAGAACGCACGGTCACCCGCAGCTCATGCTTTTGCTCCATATTCGGATCAGCAGCGTCGAACCTTCTCATTTTATTTTTTTTATTGCGAAAGCAATACACGCCAGGTCTAACCGCTCGCCGCTGCGTGCCGTGACCGTGGTCCCAGAGCCGGCGTTGCGCCTAACAGAAGAAGGAGAAGAAGAACGCACGGTCACCCGCAGCTCATGCTTTTGCTCCATATTCGGTTCAGCAGCGTCGAACCTTCTCATTTTATTTTTTTTATTGCGAAAGCAATACACGCCAGGTCTAACCGCTCGCCGCTGCGTGCCGTGACCGTGGTCCCCGAGCAGGCATGCGCCTAACAGAAGAAGGAGAAGAAGAACGCACGGTCACCCGCAGCTCATGCTTTCGCTCCATATTTGGTTCAGCAGCGTTGAACCCTCCTCATTTTATTTTTTTTATTGCGAAAGCAATACTACGCCAGGTCTAACCGCTCGCCGCTGCGTTGCATGACCGCGATCCCCGAGCCGGCGCTGCGCCTAACAGAAGAAGAAGAAGAAGAACGCACGGTTACCCGCAGCTTATGCTTTTGCTCCATATTCGGTTCAGCAGCGTCGAACCCTCCTTATTTTATTTTTTTTATTGCGAAAGCAATACTACGCCAGGTCTAACCGCACGCCGCTGCGTTGCATGACCGCGATCCCCGAGCCGGCGTTGCGCCTAACAGAAGAAGGAGAAGAAGAACGCACGGTCACCCGCAGCTCTGCTTTTGCTCCATATTCGGTTCAGCAGCGTCGAACCTTCTCATTTTATTTTTTTTATTGCGAAAGCAATACACGCCAGGTCTAACCGCTCGCCGCTGCGTGCCGTGACCGTGGTCCCCGAGCAGGCATGCGCCTAACAGAAGAAGGAGAAGAAGAACGCACGGTCACCCGCAGCTCATGCTTTCGCTCCATATTTGGTTCAGCAGCGTTGAACCCTCCTCATTTTATTTTTTTTATTGCGAAAGCAATACTACGCCAGGTCTAACCGCTCGCCGCTGCGTTGCATGACCGCGATCCCCGAGCCGGCGCTGCGCCTAACAGAAGAAGAACGCACGGTCACCCTCAGCTCATGCTTTTGCTCCATATTCGGTTCAGCAGCGTCGAACCTTCTCATTTTATTTTTTTTATTGCGAAAGCAATACACACCAGGTCTAACCGCTCGCCGCTGCGTGCCGTGACCGTGGTCCCCGAGCAGGCATGCGCCTAACAGAAGAAGGAGAAGAAGAACGCACGGTCACCCGCAGCTCATGCTTTCGCTCCATATTTGGTTCAGCAGCGTCGAACCCTCCTTATTTTATTTTTTTTATTGCGAAAGCAATGCTACGCCAGGTCTAACCGCACGCCGCTGCGTTGCATGACCGCGATCCCCGAGCCGGCGTTGCGCCTAACAGAAGAAGGAGAAGAAGAACGCACGGTCACCCGCAGCTCATGCTTTTGCTCCATATTCGGTTCAGCAGCGTCGAACCCTCCTCATTTTATTTTTTTTATTGCGAAAGCAATACTACGCCAGGTCTAACCGCACGCCGCTGCGTTGCATGACCGCGATCCCCGAGCCGGCGTTGCGCCTAACAGAAGAAGGAGAAGAAGAACGCACGGTCACCCGCAGCTCATGCTTTCGCTCCATATTTGGTTCAGCAGCGTTGAACCCTCCTCATTTAATTTTTTTTATTGCGAAAGCAATACTACGCCAGGTCTAACCGCTCGCCGCTGCGTGCCATGACCGCGGTCCCCGAGACGGCGCTGCGCCTAACAGAAGAAGGAGAAGAAGAACGCACGGTTACCCGCAGCTTATGCTTTTGCTCCATATTCGGTTCAGCAGCGTTGAACCCTCCTTATTTTATTTTTTCTAATGCGAAGACAATGCTACGCCAGGTCTAGCCGCTCGCCGCTGCGTGCCGTGACCGTGGTCCCCGAGCAGGCGCTGCGCCTAACAGAAGAAGGAGAAGAAGAACGCACGGTCACCCGCAGCTCATGCTTTCGCTCCATATTTGGTTCAGCAGCGTTGAACCCTCCTCTTTTTATTTTTTTTTATTGCGAAAGCAATACTACGCCAGGTCTAACCGCTCGCCGCTGCGTGCCATGACCGTGGTCTCCGAGCCGGCGCTGCGCATAACAGAAGAAGGAGAAGAAGAACGCACGGTCACCCGCAGCTCATGCTTTTGCTCCATATTCGGATCAGCAGCGTCGAACCTTCTCATTTTATTTTTTTTTATTGCGAAAGCAATACACGCCAGGTCTAACCGCTCGCCGCTGCGTGCCGTGACCGTGGTCCCAGAGCCGGCGTTGCGCCTAACAGAAGAAGGAGAAGAAGAACGCACGGTCACCCGCAGCTCATGCTTTTGCTCCATATTCGGTTCAGCAGCGTCGAACCTTCTCATTTTATTTTTTTTATTGCGAAAGCAATACACGCCAGGTCTAACCGCTCGCCGCTGCGTGCCGTGACCGTGGTCCCCGAGCAGGCATGCGCCTAACAGAAGAAGGAGAAGACGAACGCACGGTCACCCGCAGCTCATGCTTTCGCTCCATATTTGGTTCAGCAGCGTTGAACCCTCCTCATTTTATTTTTTTTATTGCGAAAGCAATACTACGCCAGGTCTAACCGCTCGCCGCTGCGTTGCATGACCGCGATCCCCGAGCCGGCGCTGCGCCTAACAGAAGAAGAAGAAGAAGAAGAACGCACGGTTACCCGCAGCTTATGCTTTTGCTCCATATTCGGTTCAGCAGCGTCGAACCCTCCTTATTTTATTTTTTTTATTGCGAAAGCAATACTACGCCAGGTCTAACCGCACGCCGCTGCGTTGCATGACCGCGATCCCCGAGCCGGCGTAGCGCCTAACAGAAGAAGGAGAAGAAGAACGCACGGTCACCCGCAGCTCATGCTTTTGCTCCATATTCGGTTCAGCAGCGTCGAACCTTCTCATTTTATTTTTTTTATTGCGAAAGCAATACACGCCAGGTCTAACCGCTCGCCGCTGCGTGCCGTGACCGTGGTCCCCGAGCAGGCATGCGCCTAACAGAAGAAGGAGAAGAAGAACGCACGGTCACCCGCAGCTCATGCTTTCGCTCCATATTTGGTTCAGCAGCGTTGAACCCTCCTCATTTTATTTTTTTTATTGCGAAAGCAATACTACGCCAGGTCTAACCGCTCGCCGCTGCGTTGCATGACCGCGATCCCCGAGCCGGCGCTGCGCCTAACAGAAGAAGAACGCACGGTCACCCTCAGCTCATGCTTTTGCTCCATATTCGGTTCAGCAGCGTCGAACCTTCTCATTTTATTTTTTTTATTGCGAAAGCAATACACACCAGGTCTAACCGCTCGCCGCTGCGTGCCGTGACCGTGGTCCCCGAGCAGGCATGCGCCTAACAGAAGAAGGAGAAGAAGAACGCACGGTCACCCGCCGCTCATGCTTTCGCTCCATATTTGGTTCAGCAGCGTCGAACCCTCCTTATTTTATTTTTTTTATTGCGAAAGCAATGCTACGCCAGGTCTAACCGCACGCCGCTGCGTTGCATGACCGCGATCCCCGAGCCGGCGTTGCGCCTAACAGAAGAAGGAGAAGAAGAACGCACGGTCACCCGCAGCTCATGCTTTTGCTCCATATTCGGTTCAGCAGCGTCGAACCTTCTCATTTTATTTTTTTTATTGCGAAAGCAATACACGCCAGGTCTAACCGCTCGCCGCTGCGTGCCGTGACCGTGGTCCCCGAGCCGGCGTTGCGCCTAACAGAAGAAGGAGAAGAAGAACGCACGGTCACCCGCAGCTCATGCTTTCGCTCCATATTTGGTTCAGCAGCGTTGAACCCTCCTCATTTAATTTTTTTTATTGCGAAAGCAATACTACGCCAGGTCTAACCGCTCGCCGCTGCGTGCCATGACCGCGGTCCCCGAGACGGCGCTGCGCCTAACAGAAGAAGGAGAAGAAGAACGCACGGTTACCCGCAGCTCATGCTTTTGCTCCATATTCGGTTCAGCAGCGTCGAACCTTCTCATTTTATTTTTTTTATTGCGAAAGCAATACACGCCAGGTCTAACCGCTCGCCGCTGCGTTCCGTGACCGTGGTCCCCGAGCAGGCGCTGCGCCTAACAGAAGAAGGAGAAGAAGAACGCACGGTCACCCGCAGCTCAAGCTTTCGCTCCATATTTGGTTCAGCAGCGTTGAACCCTCCTCATTTTATTTCTTTTATTGCGAAAGCAATACTACGCCAGGTCTAACCGCTCGCCGCTGCGTTGCATGACCGCGATCCCCGAGCAGGCGCAGCGCCTAACAGAAGAAGGAGAAGAAGAACGCACGGTCACCCGCAGCTCATGCTTTCGCTCCATATTTGGTTCAGCAGCGTTGAACCCTCCTCTTTTTATTTTTTTTTTATTGCGAAAGCAATACTACGCCAGGTCTAACCGCTCGCCGCTGCGTGCCATGACCGTGGTCTCCGAGCCGGCGCTGCGCATAACAGAAGAAGGAGAAGAAGAACGCACGGTCACCCGCAGCTCATGCTTTTGCTCCATATTCGGATCAGCAGCGTCGAACCTTCTCATTTTATTTTTTTTATTGCGAAAGCAATACACGCCAGGTCTAACCGCTCGCCGCTGCGTGCCGTGACCGTGGTCCCCGAGCCGGCGTTGCGCCTAACAGAAGAAGGAGAAGAAGAACGCACGGTCACCCGCAGCTCATGCTTTTGCTCCATATTCGGTTCAGCAGCGTCGAACCTTCTCATTTTATTTTTTTTTATTGCGAAAGCAATACACGCCAGGTCTAACCGCTCGCCGCTGCGTTGCATGACCGCGATCCCCGAGCCGGCGTTGCGCCTAACAGAAGAAGGAGAAGAAGAACGCACGGTCACCCGCAGCTGATGCTTTTGCTCCATATTCGGTTCAGCAGCGTCGAACCTTCTCATTTTATTTTTTTTTATTGCGAAAGCAATACACGCCAGGTCTAACCGCTCGCCGCTGCGTGCCGTGACCGTGGTCCCCGAACAGGCATGCGCCTAACAGAAGAAGGAGAAGAAGAACGCACGGTCACCCGCAGCTCATGCTTTCGCTCCATATTTGGTTCAGCAGCGTTGAACCCTCCTCATTTTATTTTTTTTATTGCGAAAGCAATACTACGCCAGGTCTAACCGCTCGCCGCTGCGTTGCATGACCGCGATCCCCGAGCCGGCGCTGCGCCTAACAGAAGAAGAAGAAGAAGAACGCACGGTCACCCGCAGCTCATGCTTTTGCTCCATATTCGGTTCAGCAGCGTCGAACCTTCTCATTTTATTTTTTTTATTGCGAAAGCAATACACGCCAGGTCTAACCGCTCGCCGCTGCGTGCCGTGACCGTGGTCCCCGAGCAGGCATGCGCCTAACAGAAGAAGGAGAAGAAGAACGAACGGTCACCCGCAGCTTATGCTTTTGCTCCATATTCGGTTCAGCAGCGTCGAACCCTCCTTATTTTATTTTTTCTAATGCGAAGACAATGCTACGCCAGGTCTAACCGCTCGCCGCTGCGTGCGTGACCGTGGTCCCCAAGCCGGCGCTGCGCCTAACAGTAGAAGGAGAAGAAGAACGCACGGTCACCCGCAGCTCATGCTTTTGCTCCATATTCGGTTCAGCAGCGTCGAACCTTCTCATTTTATTTTTTTTATTGCGAAAGCAATATACGCCAGGTCTAACCGCTCGCCGCTGCGTGCCGTGACCGTGGTCCCCGAGCAGGCGCTGCGCCTAACAGAAAAAGGAGAAGAAGAACGCACGGTTACCCGCAGCTCATGCTTTTGCTCCATATTCGGTTCAGCAGCGTCGAACCCTCCTCATTTTATTTTTTTTTATTGCGAAAGCAATAATACGCCAGGTCTAACCGCACGCCGCTGCGTTGCATGACCGCGATCCCCGAGCCGGCGTTGCGCCTAACAGAAGAAGGAGAAGAAGAACGCACGGTCACCCGCAGCTCATGCTTTCGCTCCATATTTGGTTCAGCAGCGTTGAACCCTCCTCATTTAATTTTTTTTATTGCGAAAGCAATACTACGCCAGGTCTAACCGCTCGCCGCTGCGTGCCATGACCGCGATCCCCGAGCCGGCGCTGCGCCTAACAGAAGAAGATGAAGAACGCACAGTTACCCGCAGCTTATGCTTTTGCTCCATATTCGGTTCAGCAGCGTCGAACCCTCCTTATTTTATTTTTTCTAATGCGAAGACAATGCTACGCCAGGTCTAACCGCTCGGCGCTGCGTGCGTGACAGTGGTCCCCAAACCGGCGCTGCGCCTAACAGAAGAAGGAGAAGAAGAACGCACGGTCACCCGCAGCTCATGCTTTTGCTCAATATTCGGTTCAGCAGCGTCGAACCTTCTCATTTTATTTTTTTTATTGCGAAAGCAATACACGCCAGGTCTAACCGCTCGCCGCTGCGTGCCGTGACCGTGGTCCCCCAGCAGGCGCTGCGCCTAACAGAAAAAGGAGAAGAAGAACGCACGGTTACCCGCAGCTCATGCTTTTGCTCCATATTCGGTTCAGCAGCGTCGAGCCCTCCTCATTTTATTTTTTTTATTGCGAAAGCAATACTACGCCAGGTCTAACCGCACGCCGCTGCGTTGCATGACCGCGATCCCCGAGCCGGCGTTGCGCCTAACAGAAGAAGGAGAAGAAGAACGCACGGTCACCCGCAGCTCATGCTTTCGCTCCATATTTGGTTCAGCAGCGTTGAACCCTCCTCATTTGATTTTTTTTATTGCGAAAGCAATACTACGCCAGGTCTAACCGCTCGCCGCTGCGTGCCATGACCGCGGTCCCCGAGACGGCGCTGCGCCTAACAGAAGAAGGAGAAGAAGAACGCACGGTTACCCGCAGCTCATGCTTTTGCTCCATATTCGGTTCAGCAGCGTCGAACCTTCTCATTTTATTTTTTTTATTGCGAAAGCAATACACGCCAGGTCTAACCGCTCGCCGCTGCGTTCCGTGACCGTGGTCCCCGAGCAGGCGCTGCGCCTAACAGAAGAAGGAGAAGAAGAACGCACGGTCACCCGCAGCTTATGCTTTTGCTCCATATTCGGTTCAGCAGCGTTGAACCCTCCTTATTTTATTTTTTCTAATGCGAAGACAATGCTACGCCAGGTCTAGCCGCTCGCCGCTGCGTGCCGTGACCGTGGTCCCCGAGCAGGCGCTGCGCCTAACAGAAGAAGGAGAAGAAGAACGCACGGTCACCCGCAGCTCATGCTTTTGCTCCATATTCGGTTCAGCAGCGTCGAACCTTCTCATTTTATTTTTTTGTTGCGAAAGCAATACTACGCCAGGTCTAACCACTCGCCGCTGCGTGCCATGACCGTGGTCTCCGAGCCGGCGCTGCGCATAACAGAAGAAGGAGAAGAAGAACGCACGGTCACCCGCAGCTCATGCTTTTGCTCCATATTCGGATCAGCAGCGTCGAACCTTCTCATTTTATTTTTTTTATTGCGAAAGCAATACACGCCAGGTCTAACCGCTCGCCGCTGCGTGCCGTGACCGTGGTCCCCGAGCCGGCGTTGCGCCTAACAGAAGAAGGAGAAGAAGAACGCACGGTCACCCGCAGCTCATGCTTTTGCTCCATATTCGGTTCAGCAGCGTCGAACCTTCTCATTTTATTTTTTTTATTGCGAAAGCAATACACGCCAGGTCTAACCGCTCGCCGCTGCGTGCCCTGACCGTGGTCCCCGAGCAGGCATGCGCCTAACAGAAGAAGGAGAAGAAGAACGCACGGTCACCCGCAGCTCATGCTTTCGCTCCATATTTGGTTCAGCAGCGTTGAACCCTCCTCATTTTATTTTTTTTATTGCGAAAGCAATACTACGCCAGGTCTAACCGCTCGCCGCTGCGTTGCATGACCGCGATCCCCGAGCCGGCGCTGCGCCTAACAGAAGAAGAAGAAGAAGAACGCACGGTCACCCGCAGCTCATGCTTTTGCTCCATATTCGGTTCAGCAGCGTCGAACCTTCTCATTTTATTTTTTTTATTGCGAAAGCAATACACGCCAGGTCTAACCGCTCGCCGCTGCGTGCCGTGACCGTGGTCCCCGAGCAGGCATGCGCCTAACAGAAGAAGGAGAAGAAGAACGCACGGTCACCCGCAGCTTATGCTTTTGCTCCATATTCGGTTCAGCAGCGTCGAACCCTCCTCATTTTATTTTTTTTTATTGCGAAAGCAATACTACGCCAGGTCTAACCGCTCGCCGCTGCGTTGCATGACCGCGATCCCCGAGCCGGCGTTGCGCCTAACAGAAGAAGGATAAGAAGAACGCACGGTCACCCGCAGCTGATGCTTTTGCTCCATATTCGGTTCAGCAGCGTCGAACCTTCTCATTTTATTTTTTTTTATTGCGAAAGCAATACACGCCAGGTCTAACCGCTCGCCGCTGCGTGCCGTGACCGTGGTCCCCGAACAGGCATGCGCCTAACAGAAGAAGGAGAAGAAGAACGCACGGTCACCCGCAGCTCATGCTTTCGCTCCATATTTGGTTCAGCAGCGTTGAACCCTCCTCATTTTATTTTTTTTATTGCGAAAGCAATACTACGCCAGGTCTAACCGCTCGCCGCTGCGTTGCATGACCGCGATCCCCGAGCCGGCGCTGCGCCTAACAGAAGAAGAAGAACGCACGGTCACCCGCAGCTCATGCTTTTGCTCCATATTCGGTTCAGCAGCGTCGAACCTTCTCATTTTATTTTTTTTATTGCGAAAGCAATACACGCCAGGTCTAACCGCTCGCCGCTGCGTGCCGTGACCGTGGTCCCCGAGCAGGCATGCGCCTAACAGAAGAAGGAGAAGAAGAACGAACGGTCACCCGCAGCTTATGCTTTTGCTCCATATTCGGTTCAGCAGCGTCGAACCCTCCTTATTTTATTTTTTCTAATGCGAAGACAATGCTACGCCAGGTCTAACCGCTCGCCGCTGCGTGCGTGACCGTGGCCTCCAAGCCGGCGCTGCGCCTAACAGTAGAAGGAGAAGAAGAACGCACGGTCACCCGCAGCTCATGCTTTTGCTCCATATTCGGTTCAGCAGCGTCGAACCTTCTCATTTTATTTTTTTTATTGCGAAAGCAATACACGCCAGGTCTAACCGCTCGCCGCTGCGTGCCGTGACCGTGGTCCCCGAGCAGGCGCTGCGCCTAACAGAAAAAGGAGAAGAAGAACGCACGGTTACCCGCAGCTCATGCTTTTGCTCCATATTCGGTTCAGCAGCGTCGAACCCTCCTCATTTTATTTTTTTTTATTGCGAAAGCAATAATACGCCAGGTCTAACCGCACGCCGCTGCGTTGCATGACCGCGATCCCCGAGCCGGCGTTGCGCCTAACAGAAGAAGGAGAAGAAGAACGCACGGTCACCCGCAGCTCATGCTTTCGCTCCATATTTGGTTCAGCAGCGTTGAACCCTCCTCATTTAATTTTTTTTATTGCGAAAGCAATACTACGCCAGGTCTAACCGCTCGCCGCTGCGTGCCATGACCGCGATCCCCGAGCCGGCGCTGCGCCTAACAGAAGAAGATGAAGAACGCACAGTTACCCGCAGCTTATACTTTTGCTCCATATTCGGTTCAGCAGCGTCGAACCCTCCTTATTTTATTTTTTCTAATGCGAAGACAATGCTACGCCAGGTCTAACCGCTCGCCGCTGCGTGCGTGACCGTGGTCCCCAAGCCGGCGCTGCGCCTAACAGAAGAAGGAGAAGAAGAACGCACGGTCACCCGCAGCTCATGCTTTTGCTCAATATTCGGTTCAGCAGCGTCGAACCTTCTCATTTTATTTTTTTTATTGCGAAAGCAATACACGCCAGGTCTAACCGCTCGCCGCTGCGTGCCGTGACCGTGGTCCCCGAGCAGGCGCTGCGCCTAACAGAAAAAGGAGAAGAAGAACGCACGGTTACCCGCAGCTCATGCTTTTGCTCCATATTCGGTTCAGCAGCGTCGAGCCCTCCTCATTTTATTTTTTTTATTGCGAAAGCAATACTACGCCAGGTCTAACCGCACGCCGCTGCGTTGCATGACCGCGATCCCCGAGCCGGCGTTGCGCCTAACAGAAGAAGGAGAAGAAGAACGCACGGTCACCCGCAGCTCATGCTTTCGCTCCATATTTGGTTCAGCAGCGTTTGAACCCTCCTCATTTGATTTTTTTTATTGCGAAAGCAATACTACGCCAGGTCTAACCGCTCGCCGCTGCGTGCCATGACCGCGGTCCCCGAGACGGCGCTGCGCCTAACAGAAGAAGGAGAAGAAGAACGCACGGTTACCCGCAGCTCATGCTTTTGCTCCATATTCGGTTCAGCAGCGTCGAACCTTCTCATTTTATTTTTTTTATTGCGAAAGCAATACACGCCAGGTCTAACCGCTCGCCGCTGCGTTCCGTGACCGTGGTCCCCGAGCAGGCGCTGCGCCTAACAGAAGAAGGAGAAGAAGAACGCACGGTCACCCGCAGCTCATGCTTTTGCTCCATATTCGGTTCAGGAGCGTTGAACCCTCCTCATTTTATTTCTTTTATTGCGAAAGCAATACTACGCCAGGTCTAACCGCTCGCCGCTGCGTTGCATGACCGCGATCCCCGAGCCGGCGCTGCGCCTAACAGAAGAAGGAGAAGAAGAACGCACGGTTACCCGCAGCTTATGCTTTTGCTCCATATTCGGTTCAGCAGCGTCGAACCTTCTCATTTTATTTTTTTTATTGCGAAAGCAATACACGCCAGGTCTAACCGCTCGCCGCTGCGTTCCGTGACCGTGGTCCCCGAGCAGGCGCTGCGCCTAACAGAAGAAGGAGAAGAAGAACGCACGGTCACCCGCAGCTCATGCTTTTGCTCCATATTCGGTTCAGCAGCGTCGAACCTTCTCATTTTATTTTTATGTTGCGAAAGCAATACTACGCCAGGTCTAACCGCTCGCCGCTGCGTGCCATGACCGTGGTCTCCGAGCCGGCGCTGCGCATAACAGAAGAAGGAGAAGAAGAACGCACGGTCACCCGCAGCTCATGCTTTTGCTCCATATTTGGTTCAGCAGCGTTGAACCCTCCTCATTTTATTTCTTTTATTGCGAAAGCAATACTACGCCAGGTCTAACCGCTCGCCGCTGCGTTGCATGACCGCGATCCCCGAGCCGGCGCTGCGCCTAACAGAAGAAGGAGAAGAAGAACGCACGGTTACCCGCAGCTTATGCTTTTGCTCCATATTCGGTTCAGGAGCGTTGAACCCTCCTTATTTTATTTTTTCTAATGCGAAGACAATGCTACGCCAGGTCTAGCCGCTCGCCGCTACGTGCCGTGACCGTGGTCCCCGAGCAGGCGCTGCGCCTAACAGAAGAAGGAGAAGAAGAACGCACGGTCACCCGCAGCTCATGCTTTTGCTCCATATTCGGTTCAGCAGCGTTGAACCCTCCTCATTTTATTTCTTTTATTGCGAAAGCAATACTACGCCAGGTCTAACCGCTCGCCGCTGCGTTCCGTGACCGTGGTCCCCGAGCAGGCGCTGCGCCTAACAGAAGAAGGAGAAGAAGAACGCACGGTCACCCGCAGCTCATGCTTTTGCTCCATATTCGGTTCAGCAGCGTCGAACCTTCTCATTTTATTTTTTTGTTGCGAAAGCAATACTACGCCAGGTCTAACCGCTCGCCGCTGCGTGCCATGACCGTGGTCCCCGAGCAGGCGCTGCGCCTAACAGAAGAAGGAGAAGAAGAACGCACGGTCACCCGCAGCTCATGCTTTTGCTCCATATTTGGTTCAGCAGCGTTGAACCCTCCTCATTTTATTTCTTTTATTGCGAAAGCAATACTACGCCAGGTCTAACCGCTCGCCGCTGCGTTGCATGACCGCGATCCCCGAGCCGGCGCTGCGCCTAACAGAAGAAGGAGAAGAAGAACGCACGGTTACCCGCAGCTTATGCTTTTGCTCCATATTCGGTTCAGGAGCGTTGAACCCTCCTTATTTTATTTTTTCTAATGCGAAGACAATGCTACGCCAGGTCTAGCCGCTCGCCGCTACGTGCCGTGACCGTGGTCCCCGAGCAGGCGCTGCGCCTAACAGAAGAAGGAGAAGAAGAACGCACGGTCACCCGCAGCTCATGCTTTTGCTCCATATTCGGTTCAGCAGCGTCGAACCTTCTCATTTTATTTTTTTGTTGCGAAAGCAATACTACGCCAGGTCTAACCGCTCGCCGCTGCGTGCCATGACCGTGGTCTCCGAGCCGGCGCTGCGCATAACAGAAGAAGGAGAAGAAGAACGCACGGTCACCCGCAGCTCATGCTTTTGCTCCATATTCGGATCAGCAGCGTCGAACCTTCTCATTTTATTTTTTTTATTGCGAAAGCAATACACGCCAGGTCTAACCGCTCGCCGCTGCGTGCCGTGACCGTGGTCCCCGAGCCGGCGTTGCGCCTAACAGAAGAAGGAGAAGAAGAACGCACGGTCACCCGCAGCTCATGCTTTTGCTGCATATTCGGTTCAGCAGCGTCGAACCTTCTCATTTTATTTTTTTTATTGCGAAAGCAATACACGCCAGGTCTAACCGCTCGCCGCTGCGTGCCCTGACCGTGGTCCCCGAGCAGGCATGCGCCTAACAGAAGAAAAAGAAGAAGAACGCACGGTCACCCGCAGCTCATGCTTTCGCTCCATATTTGGTTCAGCAGCGTTGAACCCTCCTCATTTTATTTTTTTTATTGCGAAAGCAATACTACGCCAGGTCTAACCGCTCGCCGCTGCGTTGCATGACCGCGATCCCCGAGCCGGCGCTGCGCCTAACAGAAGAAGAAGAAGAAGAACGCACGGTCACCCGCAGCTCATGCTTTTGCTCCATATTCGGTTCAGCAGCGTCGAACCTTCTCATTTTATTTTTTTTATTGCGAAAGCAATACACGCCAGGTCTAACCGCTCGCCGCTGCGTGCCGTGACCGTGGTCCCCGAGCAGGCATGCGCCTAACAGAAGAAGGAGAAGAAGAACGCACGGTCACCCGCAGCTTATGCTTTTGCTCCATATTCGGTTCAGCAGCGTCGAACCCTCCTTATTTTATTTTTTCTAATGCGAAGACAATGCTACGCCAGGTCTAACCGCTCGCCGCCGCGTGCGTGACCGTGGTCCCCAAGCCGGCGCTGCGCCTAACAGTAGAAGGAGAAGAAGAACGCACGGTCACCCGCAGCTCATGCTTTTGCTCCATATTCGGTTCAGCAGCGTCGAACCTTCTCATTTTATTTTTTTTATTGCGAAAGCAATACACGCCAGGTCTAACCGCTCGCCGCTGCGTGCCGTGACCGTGGTCCCCGAGCAGGCGCTGCGCCTAACAGAAAAAGGAGAAGAAGAACGCACGGTTACCCGCAGCTCATGCTTTTGCTCCATATTCGGTTCAGCAGCGTTGAACCCTCCTCATTTTATTTTTTTTTATTGCGAAAGCAATACTACGCCAGGTCTAACCGCACGCCGCTGCGTTGCATGACCGCGATCCCCGAGCCGGCGTTGCGCCTAACAGAAGAAGGAGAAGAAGAACGCACGGTCACCCGCAGCTCATGCTTTCGCTCCATATTTGGTTCAGCAGCGTCGAACCCTCCTCATTTAATTTTTTTTATTGCGAAAGCAATACTACGCCAGGTCTAACCGCTCGCCGCTGCGTGCCATGACCGCGATCCCCGAGCCGGCGCTGCGCCTAACAGAAGAAGATGAAGAACGCACAGTTACCCGCAGCTTATGCTTTTGCTCCATATTCGGTTCAGCAGCGTCGAACCCTCCTTATTTTATTTTTTCTAATGCGAAGACAATGCTACGCCAGGTCTAACCGCTCGCCGCTGCGTGCGTGACCGTGGTCTCCAAGCCGGCGCTGCGCCTAACAGAAGAAGGAGAAGAAGAACGCACGGTCACCCGCAGCTCATGCTTTTGCTCAATATTCGGTTCAGCAGCGTCGAACCTTCTCATTTTATTTTTTTTATTGCGAAAGCAATACACGCCAGGTCTAACCGCTCGCCGCTGCGTGCCGTGACCGTGGTCCCCGAGCAGGCGCTGCGCCTAACAGAAAAGGAGAAGAAGAACGCACGGTCACCCGCATCTCATGCTTTCGCTCCATATTTGGTTCAGCAGCGTTGAACCCTCCTCATTTTATTTTTTTTTTATTGCGAAAGCAATACTACGCCAGGTCTAACCGCTCGCCGCTGCGTTGCATGACCGCGATCCCCGAGCCGGCGCTGCGCCTAACAGAAGAAGAAGAAGAAGAACGCACGGTTACCCGCAGCTTATGCTTTTGCTCCATATTCGGTTCAGCAGCGTCGAACCCTCCTTATTTTATTTTTTTTATTGCGAAAGCAATACTACGCCAGGTCTAACCGCACGCCGCTGCGTTGCATGACCGCGATCCCCGAGCCGGCGTTGCGCCTAACAGAAGAAGGAGAAGAAGAACGCACGGTCACCCGCAGCTCATGCTTTTGCTCCATATTCGGTTCAGCAGCGTCGAACCTCCTCATTTTATTTTTTTTATTGCGAAAGCAATACTACGCCAGGTCTAACCGCTCGCCGCTGCGTGCCATGACCGCGGTCCCCGAGACGGCGCTGCGCCTAACAGAAGAAGGAGAAGAAGAACGCACGGTTACCCGCAGCTCATGCTTTTGCTCCATATTCGGTTCAGCAGCGTCGAACCTTCTCATTTTATTTTTTTTATTGCGAAAGCAATACACGCCAGGTCTAACCGCTCGCCGCTGCGTTCCGTGACCGTGGTCCCCGAGCAGGCGCTGCGCCTAACAGAAGAAGGAGAAGAAGAACGCACGGTCACCCGCAGCTCATGCTTTCGCTCCATATTTGGTTCAGCAGCGTTGAACCCTCCTCATTTTATTTCTTTTATTGCGAAAGCAATACTACGCCAGGTCTAACCGCTCGCCGCTGCGTTGCATGACCGCGATCCCCGAGCCGGCGCTGCGCCTAACAGAAGAAGGAGAAGAAGAACGCCCGGTTACCCGCAGCTTATGCTTTTGCTCCATATTCGGTTCAGCAGCGTTGAACCCTCCTTATTTTATTTTTTCTAATGCGAAGACAATGCTACGCCAGGTCTAGCCGCTCGCCGCTGCGTGCCGTGACCGTGGTCCCCGAGCAGGCGCTGCGCCTAACAGAAGAAGGAGAAGAAGAACGCACGGTCACCCGCAGCTCATGCTTTTGCTCCCTATTCGGTTCAGCAGCGTCGAACCATCTCATTTTATTTTTTTTTGTTGCGAAAGCAATACACGCCAGGTCTAACCGCTCGCCGCTGCGTGCCGTGACCGTGGTCCCCGAGCAGGCGCAGCGCCTAACAGAAGAAGGAGAAGAAGAACGCACGGTCACCCGCAGCTCATGCTTTCGCTCCATATTTGGTTCAGCAGCGTTGAACCCTCCTCTTTTTATTTTTTTTTTATTGCGAAAGCAATACTACACCAGGTCTAACCGCTCGCCGCTGCGTGCCGTGACCGTGGTCCCCGAGCAGGCGCAGCGCCTAACAGAAGAAGGAGAAGAAGAACGCACGGTCACCCGCAGCTCATGCTTTCGCTCCATATTTGGTTCAGCAGCGTTGAACCCTCCTCTTTTTATTTTTTTTTGTTGCGAAAGCAATACACGCCAGGTCTAACCGCTCGCCGCTGCGTGCCATGACCGTGGTCTCCGAGCCGGCGCTGCGCATAACAGAAGAAGGAGAAGAAGAACGCACGGTCACCCGCAGCTCATGCTTTTGCTCCATATTCGGATCAGCAGCGTCGAACCTTCTCATTTTATTTTTTTTATTGCGAAAGCAATACACGCCAGGTCTAACCGCTCGCCGCTGCGTGCCGTGACCGTGGTCCCCGAGCAGGCATGCGCCTAACAGAAGAAGGAGAAGAAGAACGCACGGTCACCCGCAGCTCATGCTTTCGCTCCATATTTGGTTCAGCAGCGTTGAACCCTCCTCATTTTATTTTTTTTTATTGCGAAAGCAATACTACGCCAGGTATAACCGCTCGCCGCTGCGTTGCATGACCGCGATCCCCGAGCCGGCGTTGCGCCTAACAGAAGAAGGAGAAGAAGAACGCACGGTTACCCGCAGCTCATGCTTTTGCTCCATATTCGGTTCAGCAGCGTCGAACCTTCTCATTTTATTTTTTTTATTGCGAAAGCAATACACGCCAGGTCTAACCGCTCGCCGCTGCGTTCCGTGACCGTGGTCCCCGAGCAGGCGCTGCGCCTAACAGAAGAAGGAGAAGAAGAACGCACGGTCACCCGCAGCTCATGCTTTCGCTCCATATTTGGTTCAGCAGCGTTGAACCCTCCTCATTTTATTTCTTTTATTGCGAAAGCAATACTACGCCAGGTCTAACCGCTCGCCGCTGCGTTGCATGACCGCGATCCCCGAGCCGGCGCTGCGCCTAACAGAAGAAGGAGAAGAAGAACGCACGGTTACCCGCAGCTTATGCTTTTGCTCCATATTCGGTTCAGCAGCGTTGAACCCTCCTTATTTTATTTTTTCTAATGCGAAGACAATGCTACGCCAGGTCTAGCCGCTCGCCGCTGCGTGCCGTGACCGTGGTCCCCGAGCAGGCGCTGCGCCTAACAGAAGAAGGAGAAGAAGAACGCACGGTCACCCGCAGCTCATGCTTTTGCTCCATATTCGGTTCAGCAGCGTCGAACCTTCTCATTTTATTTTTTTTTGTTGCGAAAGCAATACACGCCAGGTCTTACCGCTCGCCGCTGCGTGCCGTGACCGTGGTCCCCGAGCAGGCGCAGCGCCTAACAGAAGAAGGAGAAGAAGAACGCACGGTCACCCGCAGCTCATGCTTTCGCTCCATATTTGGTTCAGCAGCGTTGAACCCTCCTCTTTTTATTTTTTTTTTATTGCGAAAGCAATACTACGCCAGGTCTAACCGCTCGCCGCTGCGTGCCATGACCGTGGTCTCCGAGCCGGCGCTGCGCATAACAGAAGAAGGAGAAGAAGAACGCACGGTCACCCGCAGCTCATGCTTTTGCTCCATATTCGGATCAGCAGCGTCGAACCTTCTCATTTTATTTTTTTTATTGCGAAAGCAATACACGCCAGGTCTAACCGCTCGCCGCTGCGTGCCGTGACCGTGGTCCCCGAGCAGGCATGCGCCTAACAGAAGAAGGAGAAGAAGAACGCACGGTCACCCGCAGCTCATGCTTTCGCTCCATATTTGGTTCAGCAGCGTTGAACCCTCCTCATTTTATTTTTTTTATTGCGAAAGCAATACTACGCCAGGTATAACCGCTCGCCGCTGCGTGCCGTGACCGTGGTCCCCGAACAGGCATGCACCTAACAGAAGAAGGAGAAGAAGAACGCACGGTCACCCGCAGCTCATGCTTTCGCTCCATATTTGGTTCAGCAGCGTTGAACCCTCCTCATTTTATTTTTTTTATTGCGAAAGCAATACTACGCCAGGTCTAACCGCACGCCGCTGCGTTGCATGACCGCGATCCCCGAGCCGGCGTTGCGCCTAACAGAAAAAGGTGAAGAAGAACGCACGGTCACCCGCAGCTCATGCTTTCGCTCCATATTTGGTTCAGCAGCGTTGAACCCTCCTCATTTAATTTTTTTTATTGCGAAAGCAATACTACGCCAGGTCTAACCGCTCGCCGCTGCGTGCCATGACCGCGATCCCCGAGCCGGCGCTGCGCCTAACAGAAGAAGATGAAGAACGCACAGTTACCCGCAGCTTATGCTTTTGCTCCATATTCGGTTCAGCAGCGTCGAACCCTCCTTATTTTATTTTTTCTAATGCGAAGACAATGCTACGCCAGGTCTAACCGCTCGCCGCTGCGTGCGTGACCGTGGTCCCCAAGCCGGCGCTGCGCATAACAGAAGAAGGAGAAGAAGAACGCACGGTCACCCGCAGCTCATGCTTTTGCTCCATATTCGGTTCAGCAGCGTCGAACCTTCTCATTTTATTTTTTTTTGTTGCGAAAGCAATACACGCCAGGTCTAACCGCTCGCCGCTGCGTTGCATGACCGCGATCCCCGAGCCGGCGTTGCGCCTAACAGAAGAAGGTGAAGAAGAACGCACGGTCACCCGCAGCTCATGCTTTCGCTCCATATTTGGTTCAGCAGCGTTGAACCCTCCTCATTTTATTTCTTTTATTGCGAAAGCAATACTACGCCAGGTCTAACCGCACGCCGCTGCGTTGCATGACCGCGATCCCCGAGCCGGCGTTGCGCCTAACAGAAGAAGGTGAAGAAGAACGCACGGTCACCCGCAGCTCATGCTTTCGCTCCATATTTGGTTCAGCAGCGTTGAACCCTCCTCATTTTATTTCTTTTATTGCGAAAGCAATACTACGCCAGGTCTAACCGCTCGCCGCTGCGTTGCATGACCGCGATCCCCGAGCCGGCGCTGCGCCTAACAGAAGAAGGAGAAGAAGAACGCACGGTTACCCGCAGCTTATGCTTTTGCTCCATATTCGGTTCAGCAGCGTTGAACCCTCCTTATTTTATTTTTTCTAATGCGAAGACAATGCTACGCCAGGTCTAGCCGCTCGCCGCTGCGTGCCGTGACCGTGGTCCCCGAGCAGGCGCTGCGCCTAACAGAAGAAGGAGAAGAAGAACGCACGGT
Organism: Amblyomma maculatum; assembly: GCF_055883805.1. NCBI lineage: Eukaryota > Metazoa > Arthropoda > Arachnida > Ixodida > Ixodidae > Amblyomma > Amblyomma maculatum. The sequence goes on from NW_028146738.1 coordinate 16,981,864, forward strand.
CACCCGCAGCTCATGCTTTTGCTCCATATTCGGTTCAGCAGCGTCGAACCTTCTCATTTTATTTTTTTTTGTTGCGAAAGCAATACACGCCAGGTCTAACCGCTCGCCGCTGCGTGCCGTGACCGTGGTCCCCGAGCAGGCGCAGCGCCTAACAGAAGAGGGAGAAGAAGAACGCACGGTCACCCGCAGCTCATGCTTTCGCTCCATATTTGGTTCAGCAGCGTTGAACCCTCCTCTTTTTATTTTTTTTTTATTGCGAAAGCAATACTACGCCAGGTCTAACCGCTCGCCGCTGCGTGCCATGACCGTGGTCTCCGAGCCGGCGCTGCGCATAACAGAAGAAGGAGAAGAAGAACGCACGGTCACCCGCAGCTCATGCTTTTGCTCCATATTCGGATCAGCAGCGTCGAACCTTCTCATTTTATTTTTTTTTGTTGCGAAAGCAATACACGCCAGGTCTAACCGCTCGCCGCTGCGTGCCGTGACCGTGGTCCCCGAGCAGGCGCAGCGCCTAACAGAAGAAGGAGAAGAAGAACGCACGGTCACCCGCAGCTCATGCTTTCGCTCCATATTTGGTTCAGCAGCGTTGAACCCTCCTCTTTTTATTTTTTTTTTATTGCGAAAGCAATACTACACCAGGTCTAACCGCTCGCCGCTGCGTGCCGTGACCGTGGTCCCCGAGCAGGCGCAGCGCCTAACAGAAGAAGGAGAAGAAGAACGCACGGTCACCCGCAGCTCATGCTTTCGCTCCATATTTGGTTCAGCAGCGTTGAACCCTCCTCTTTTTATTTTTTTTTGTTGCGAAAGCAATACACGCCAGGTCTAACCGCTCGCCGCTGCGTGCCATGACCGTGGTCTCCGAGCCGGCGCTGCGCATAACAGAAGAAGGAGAAGAAGAACGCACGGTCACCCGCAGCTCATGCTTTTGCTCCATATTCGGATCAGCAGCGTCGAACCTTCTCATTTTATTTTTTTTTATTGCGAAAGCAATACACGCCAGGTCTAACCGCTCGCCGCTGCGTGCCGTGACCGTGGTCCCCGAGCAGGCATGCGCCTAACAGAAGAAGGAGAAGAAGAACGCACGGTCACCCGCAGCTCATGCTTTCGCTCCATATTTGGTTCAGCAGCGTTGAACCCTCCTCATTTTATTTTTTTTTTATTGCGAAAGCAATACTACGCCAGGTATAACCGCTCGCCGCTGCGTTGCATGACCGCGATCCCCGAGCCGGCGTTGCGCCTAACAGAAGAAGGAGAAGAAGAACGCACGGTTACCCGCAGCTCATGCTTTTGCTCCATATTCGGTTCAGCAGCGTCGAACCTTCTCATTTTATTTTTTTTATTGCGAAAGCAATACACGCCAGGTCTAACCGCTCGCCGCTGCGTTCCGTGACCGTGGTCCCCGAGCAGGCGCTGCGCCTAACAGAAGGAGAAGAAGAACGCACGGTCACCCGCAGCTCATGCTTTCGCTCCATATTTGGTTCAGCAGCGTTGAACCCTCCTCATTTTATTTCTTTTATTGCGAAAGCAATACTACGCCAGGTCTAACCGCTCGCCGCTGCGTTGCATGACCGCGATCCCCGAGCCGGCGCTGCGCCTAACAGAAGAAGGAGAAGAAGAACGCACGGTTACCCGCAGCTTATGCTTTTGCTCCATATTCGGTTCAGCAGCGTTGAACCCTCCTTATTTTATTTTTTCTAATGCGAAGACAATGCTACGCCAGGTCTAGCCGCTCGCCGCTGCGTGCCGTGACCGTGGTCCCCGAGCAGGCGCTGCGCCTAACAGAAGAAGGAGAAGAAGAACGCACGGTCACCCGCAGCTCATGCTTTTGCTCCATATTCGGTTCAGCAGCGTCGAACCTTCTCATTTTATTTTTTTTTGTTGCGAAAGCAATACACGCCAGGTCTTACCGCTCGCCGCTGCGTGCCGTGACCGTGGTCCCCGAGCAGGCGCAGCGCCTAACAGAAGAAGGAGAAGAAGAACGCACGGTCACCCGCAGCTCATGCTTTCGCTCCATATTTGGTTCAGCAGCGTTGAACCCTCCTCTTTTTATTTTTTTTTTATTGCGAAAGCAATACTACGCCAGGTCTAACCGCTCGCCGCTGCGTGCCATGACCGTGGTCTCCGAGCCGGCGCTGCGCATAACAGAAGAAGGAGAAGAAGAACGCACGGTCACCCGCAGCTCATGCTTTTGCTCCATATTCGGATCAGCAGCGTCGAACCTTCTCATTTTATTTTTTTTATTGCGAAAGCAATACACGCCAGGTCTAACCGCTCGCCGCTGCGTGCCGTGACCGTGGTCCCCGAGCAGGCATGCGCCTAACAGAAGAAGGAGAAGAAGAACGCACGGTCACCCGCAGCTCATGCTTTCGCTCCATATTTGGTTCAGCAGCGTTGAACCCTCCTCATTTTATTTTTTTTATTGCGAAAGCAATACTACGCCAGGTATAACCGCTCGCCGCTGCGTTGCATGACCGCGATCCCCGAGCCGGCGTTGCGCCTAACAGAAGAAGGAGAAGAAGAACGCACGGTCACCCGCAGCTCATGCTTTTGCTCCATATTCGGTTCAGCAGCGTCGAACCTTCTCATTTTATTTTTTTTATTGCGAAAGCAATACACGCCAGGTCTAACCGCTCGCCGCTGCGTGCCGTGACCGTGGTCCCCGAACAGGCATGCGCCTAACAGAAGAAGGAGAAGAAGAACGCACGGTCACCCGCAGCTCATGCTTTCGCTCCATATTTGGTTCAGCAGCGTTGAACCCTCCTCATTTTATTTTTTTTATTGCGAAAGCAATACTACGCCAGGTCTAACCGCACGCCGCTGCGTTGCATGACCGCGATCCCCGAGCCGGCGTTGCGCCTAACAGAAGAAGGTGAAGAAGAACGCACGGTCACCCGCAGCTCATGCTTTCGCTCCATATTTGGTTCAGCAGCGTTGAACCCTCCTCATTTAATTTTTTTTATTGCGAAAGCAATACTACGCCAGGTCTAACCGCTCGCCGCTGCGTGCCATGACCGCGATCCCCGAGCCGGCGCTGCGCCTAACAGAAGAAGATGAAGAACGCACAGTTACCCGCAGCTTATGCTTTTGCTCCATATTCGGTTCAGCAGCGTCGAACCCTCCTTATTTTATTTTTTCTAATGCGAAGACAATGCTACGCCAGGTCTAACCGCTCGCCGCTGCGTGCGTGACCGTGGTCCCCAAGCCGGCGCTGCGCATAACAGAAGAAGGAGAAGAAGAACGCACGGTCACCCGCAGCTCATGCTTTTGCTCCATATTCGGTTCAGCAGCGTCGAACCTTCTCATTTTATTTTTTTTTGTTGCGAAAGCAATACACGCCAGGTCTAACCGCTCGCCGCTGCGTTGCATGACCGCGATCCCCGAGCCGGCGTTGCGCCTAACAGAAGAAGGTGAAGAAGAACGCACGGTCACCCGCAGCTCATGCTTTCGCTCCATATTTGGTTCAGCAGCGTTGAACCCTCCTCATTTTATTTCTTTTATTGCGAAAGCAATACTACGCCAGGTCTAACCGCACGCCGCTGCGTTGCATGACCGCGATCCCCGAGCCGGCGTTGCGCCTAACAGAAGAAGGTGAAGAAGAACGCACGGTCACCCGCAGCTCATGCTTTCGCTCCATATTTGGTTCAGCAGCGTTGAACCCTCCTCATTTTATTTCTTTTATTGCGAAAGCAATACTACGCCAGGTCTAACCGCTCGCCGCTGCGTTGCATGACCGCGATCCCCGAGCCGGCGCTGCGCCTAACAGAAGAAGGAGAAGAAGAACGCACGGTTACCCGCAGCTTATGCTTTTGCTCCATATTCGGTTCAGCAGCGTTGAACCCTCCTTATTTTATTTTTTCTAATGCGAAGACAATGCTACGCCAGGTCTAGCCGCTCGCCGCTGCGTGCCGTGACCGTGGTCCCCGAGCAGGCGCTGCGCCTAACAGAAGAAGGAGAAGAAGAACGCACGGTCACCCGCAGCTCATGCTTTTGCTCCATATTCGGTTCAGCAGCGTCGAACCTTCTCATTTTATTTTTTTTTGTTGCGAAAGCAATACACGCCAGGTCTAACCGCTCGCCGCTGCGTGCCGTGACCGTGGTCCCCGAGCAGGCGCAGCGCCTAACAGAAGAGGGAGAAGAAGAACGCACGGTCACCCGCAGCTCATGCTTTCGCTCCATATTTGGTTCAGCAGCGTTGAACCCTCCTCTTTTTATTTTTTTTTTATTGCGAAAGCAATACTACGCCAGGTCTAACCGCTCGCCGCTGCGTGCCATGACCGTGGTCTCCGAGCCGGCGCTGCGCATAACAGAAGAAGGAGAAGAAGAACGCACGGTCACCCGCAGCTCATGCTTTTGCTCCATATTCGGATCAGCAGCGTCGAACCTTCTCATTTTATTTTTTTTATTGCGAAAGCAATACACGCCAGGTCTAACCGCTCGCCGCTGCGTGCCGTGACCGTGGTCCCCGAGCAGGCATGCGCCTAACAGAAGAAGGAGAAGAAGAACGCACGGTCACCCGCAGCTCATGCTTTCGCTCCATATTTGGTTCAGCAGCGTTGAACCCTCCTCATTTTATTTTTTTTATTGCGAAAGCAATACTACGCCAGGTATAACCGCTCGCCGCTGCGTTGCATGACCGCGATCCCCGAGCCGGCGTTGCGCCTAACAGAAGAAGGAGAAGAAGAACGCACGGTCACCCGCAGCTCATGCTTTTGCTCCATATTCGGATCAGCAGCGTCGAACCTTCTCATTTTATTTTTTTTATTGCGAAAGCAATACACGCCAGGTCTAACCGCTCGCCGCTGCGTGCCGTGACCGTGGTCCCCGAACAGGCATGCGCCTAACAGAAGAAGGAGAAGAAGAACGCACGGTCACCCGCAGCTCATGCTTTCGCTCCATATTTGGTTCAGCAGCGTTGAACCCTCCTCATTTTATTTTTTTTATTGCGAAAGCAATACTACGCCAGGTCTAACCGCACGCCGCTGCGTTGCATGACCGCGATCCCCGAGCCGGCGTTGCGCCTAACAGAAGAAGGTGAAGAAGAACGCACGGTCACCCGCAGCTCATGCTTTCGCTCCATATTTGGTTCAGCAGCGTTGAACCCTCCTCATTTAATTTTTTTTATTGCGAAAGCAATACTACGCCAGGTCTAACCGCTCGCCGCTGCGTGCCATGACCGCGATCCCCGAGCCGGCGCTGCGCCTAACAGAAGAAGATGAAGAACGCACAGTTACCCACAGCTTATGCTTTTGCTCCATATTCGGTTCAGCAGCGTCGAACCCTCCTTATTTTATTTTTTCTAATGCGAAGACAATGCTACGCCAGGTCTAACCGCTCGCCGCTGCGTGCGTGACCGTGGTCCCCAAGCCGGCGCTGCGCCTAACAGAAGAAGGAGAAGAAGAACGCACGGTCACCCGCAGCTCATGCTTTTGCTCAATATTCGGTTCAGCAGCGTTGAACCCTCCTCATTTTATTTCTTTTATTGCGAAAGCAATACTACGGCAGGTCTAACCGCTCGCCGCTGCGTGCCATGACCGCGATCCCCGAGCCGGCGCTGCGCCTAACAGAAGAAGATGAAGAACGCACAGTTACCCACAGCTTATGCTTTTGCTCCATATTCGGTTCAGCAGCGTCGAACCCTCCTTATTTTATTTTTTCTAATGCGAAGACAATGCTACGCCAGGTCTAAGCGCTCGCCGCTGCGTGCCGTCACCGTGGTCTCCGAGCCGGCGCTGCGCATAACAGAAGAAGGAGAAGAAGAACGCACGGTCACCCGCAGCTCATGCTTTTGCTCCATATTCGGATCAGCAGCGTCGAACCTTCTCATTTTATTTTTTTTTGTTGCGAAAGCAATACACGCCAGGTCTAACCGCTCGCCGCTGCGTGCCGTGACCGTGGTCCCCGAGCAGGCGCAGCGCCTAACAGAAGAAGGAGAAGAAGAACGCACGGTCACCCGCAGCTCATGCTTTCGCTCCATATTTGGTTCAGCAGCGTTGAACCCTCCTCTTTTTATTTTTTTTTTATTGCGAAAGCAATACTACACCAGGTCTAACCGCTCGCCGCTGCGTGCCGTGACCGTGGTCCCCGAGCAGGCGCAGCGCCTAACAGAAGAAGGAGAAGAAGAACGCACGGTCACCCGCAGCTCATGCTTTCGCTCCATATTTGGTTCAGCAGCGTTGAACCCTCCTCTTTTTATTTTTTTTTGTTGCGAAAGCAATACACGCCAGGTCTAACCGCTCGCCGCTGCGTGCCATGACCGTGGTCTCCGAGCCGGCGCTGCGCATAACAGAAGAAGGAGAAGAAGAACGCACGGTCACCCGCAGCTCATGCTTTTGCTCCATATTCGGATCAGCAGCGTCGAACCTTCTCATTTTATTTTTTTTTTATTGCGAAAGCAATACACGCCAGGTCTAACCGCTCGCCGCTGCGTGCCGTGACCGTGGTCCCCGAGCAGGCATGCGCCTAACAGAAGAAGGAGAAGAAGAACGCACGGTCACCCGCAGCTCATGCTTTCGCTCCATATTTGGTTCAGCAGCGTTGAACCCTCCTCATTTTATTTTTTTTTATTGCGAAAGCAATACTACGCCAGGTATAACCGCTCGCCGCTGCGTTGCATGACCGCGATCCCCGAGCCGGCGTTGCGCCTAACAGAAGAAGGAGAAGAAGAACGCACGGTTACCCGCAGCTCATGCTTTTGCTCCATATTCGGTTCAGCAGCGTCGAACCTTCTCATTTTATTTTTTTTATTGCGAAAGCAATACACGCCAGGTCTAACCGCTCGCCGCTGCGTTCCGTGACCGTGGTCCCCGAGCAGGCGCTGCGCCTAACAGAAGGAGAAGAAGAACGCACGGTCACCCGCAGCTCATGCTTTCGCTCCATATTTGGTTCAGCAGCGTTGAACCCTCCTCATTTTATTTCTTTTATTGCGAAAGCAATACTACGCCAGGTCTAACCGCTCGCCGCTGCGTTGCATGACCGCGATCCCCGAGCCGGCGCTGCGCCTAACAGAAGAAGGAGAAGAAGAACGCACGGTTACCCGCAGCTTATGCTTTTGCTCCATATTCGGTTCAGCAGCGTTGAACCCTCCTTATTTTATTTTTTCTAATGCGAAGACAATGCTACGCCAGGTCTAGCCGCTCGCCGCTGCGTGCCGTGACCGTGGTCCCCGAGCAGGCGCTGCGCCTAACAGAAGAAGGAGAAGAAGAACGCACGGTCACCCGCAGCTCATGCTTTTGCTCCATATTCGGTTCAGCAGCGTCGAACCTTCTCATTTTATTTTTTTTTGTTGCGAAAGCAATACACGCCAGGTCTTACCGCTCGCCGCTGCGTGCCGTGACCGTGGTCCCCGAGCAGGCGCAGCGCCTAACAGAAGAAGGAGAAGAAGAACGCACGGTCACCCGCAGCTCATGCTTTCGCTCCATATTTGGTTCAGCAGCGTTGAACCCTCCTCTTTTTATTTTTTTTTTATTGCGAAAGCAATACTACGCCAGGTCTAACCGCTCGCCGCTGCGTGCCATGACCGTGGTCTCCGAGCCGGCGCTGCGCATAACAGAAGAAGGAGAAGAAGAACGCACGGTCACCCGCAGCTCATGCTTTTGCTCCATATTCGGATCAGCAGCGTCGAACCTTCTCATTTTATTTTTTTTATTGCGAAAGCAATACACGCCAGGTCTAACCGCTCGCCGCTGCGTGCCGTGACCGTGGTCCCCGAGCAGGCATGCGCCTAACAGAAGAAGGAGAAGAAGAACGCACGGTCACCCGCAGCTCATGCTTTCGCTCCATATTTGGTTCAGCAGCGTTGAACCCTCCTCATTTTATTTCTTTTATTGCGAAAGCAATACTACGCCAGGTCTAACCGCTCGCCGCTGCGTTGCATGACCGCGATCCCCGAGCCGGCGCTGCGCCTAACAGAAGAAGGAGAAGAAGAACGCACGGTTACCCGCAGCTTATGCTTTTGCTCCATATTCGGTTCAGCAGCGTTGAACCCTCCTTATTTTATTTTTTCTAATGCGAAGACAATGCTACGCCAGGTCTAGCCGCTCGCCGCTGCGTGCCGTGACCGTGGTCCCCGAGCAGGCGCTGCGCCTAACAGAAGAAGGAGAAGAAGAACGCACGGTCACCCGCAGCTCATGCTTTCGCTCCATATTTGGTTCAGCAGCGTTGAACCCTCCTCTTTTTATTTTTTTTTATTGCGAAAGCAATACTACGCCAGGTCTAACCGCTCGCCGCTGCGTGCCATGACCGTGGTCTCCGAGCCGGCGCTGCGCATAACAGAAGAAGGAGAAGAAGAACGCACGGTCACCCGCAGCTCATGCTTTCGCTCCATATTTGGTTCAGCAGCGTTGAACCCTCCTCATTTTATTTCTTTTATTGCGAAAGCAATACTACGCCAGGTCTAACCGCTCGCCGCTGCGTTGCATGACCGCGATCCCCGAGCCGGCGCTGCGCCTAACAGAAGAAGGAGAAGAAGAACGCACGGTTACCCGCAGCTTATGCTTTTGCTCCATATTCGGTTCAGCAGCGTTGAACCCTCCTTATTTTATTTTTTCTAATGCGAAGACAATGCTACGCCAGGTCTAGCCGCTCGCCGCTGCGTGCCGTGACCGTGGTCCCCGAGCAGGCGCTGCGCCTAACAGAAGAAGGAGAAGAAGAACGCACGGTCACCCGCAGCTCATGCTTTTGCTCCATATTCGGTTCAGCAGCGTCGAACCTTCTCATTTTATTTTTTTTTGTTGCGAAAGCAATACACGCCAGGTCTTACCGCTCGCCGCTGCGTGCCGTGACCGTGGTCCCCGAGCAGGCGCAGCGCCTAACAGAAGAAGGAGAAGAAGAACGCACGGTCACCCGCAGCTCATGCTTTCGCTCCATATTTGGTTCAGCAGCGTTGAACCCTCCTCTTTTTATTTTTTTTTTATTGCGAAAGCAATACTACGCCAGGTCTAACCGCTCGCCGCTGCGTGCCATGACCGTGGTCTCCGAGCCGGCGCTGCGCATAACAGAAGAAGGAGAAGAAGAACGCACGGTCACCCGCAGCTCATGCTTTTGCTCCATATTCGGATCAGCAGCGTCGAACCTTCTCATTTTATTTTTTTTATTGCGAAAGCAATACACGCCAGGTCTAACCGCTCGCCGCTGCGTGCCGTGACCGTGGTCCCCGAGCAGGCATGCGCCTAACAGAAGAAGGAGAAGAAGAACGCACGGTCACCCGCAGCTCATGCTTTCGCTCCATATTTGGTTCAGCAGCGTTGAACCCTCCTCATTTTATTTTTTTTATTGCGAAAGCAATACTACGCCAGGTATAACCGCTCGCCGCTGCGTTGCATGACCGCGATCCCCGAGCCGGCGTTGCGCCTAACAGAAGAAGGAGAAGAAGAACGCACGGTCACCCGCAGCTCATGCTTTTGCTCCATATTCGGTTCAGCAGCGTCGAACCTTCTCATTTTATTTTTTTTATTGCGAAAGCAATACACGCCAGGTCTAACCGCTCGCCGCTGCGTGCCGTGACCGTGGTCCCCGAACAGGCATGCGCCTAACAGAAGAAGGAGAAGAAGAACGCACGGTCACCCGCAGCTCATGCTTTCGCTCCATATTTGGTTCAGCAGCGTTGAACCCTCCTCATTTTATTTTTTTTATTGCGAAAGCAATACTACGCCAGGTCTAACCGCACGCCGCTGCGTTGCATGACCGCGATCCCCGAGCCGGCGTTGCGCCTAACAGAAGAAGGTGAAGAAGAACGCACGGTCACCCGCAGCTCATGCTTTCGCTCCATATTTGGTTCAGCAGCGTTGAACCCTCCTCATTTAATTTTTTTTATTGCGAAAGCAATACTACGCCAGGTCTAACCGCTCGCCGCTGCGTGCCATGACCGCGATCCCCGAGCCGGCGCTGCGCCTAACAGAAGAAGATGAAGAACGCACAGTTACCCGCAGCTTATGCTTTTGCTCCATATTCGGTTCAGCAGCGTCGAACCCTCCTTATTTTATTTTTTCTAATGCGAAGACAATGCTACGCCAGGTCTAACCGCTCGCCGCTGCGTGCGTGACCGTGGTCCCCAAGCCGGCGCTGCGCATAACAGAAGAAGGAGAAGAAGAACGCACGGTCACCCGCAGCTCATGCTTTTGCTCCATATTCGGTTCAGCAGCGTCGAACCTTCTCATTTTATTTTTTTTTGTTGCGAAAGCAATACACGCCAGGTCTAACCGCTCGCCGCTGCGTTGCATGACCGCGATCCCCGAGCCGGCGTTGCGCCTAACAGAAGAAGGTGAAGAAGAACGCACGGTCACCCGCAGCTCATGCTTTCGCTCCATATTTGGTTCAGCAGCGTTGAACCCTCCTCATTTTATTTCTTTTATTGCGAAAGCAATACTACGCCAGGTCTAACCGCACGCCGCTGCGTTGCATGACCGCGATCCCCGAGCCGGCGTTGCGCCTAACAGAAGAAGGTGAAGAAGAACGCACGGTCACCCGCAGCTCATGCTTTCGCTCCATATTTGGTTCAGCAGCGTTGAACCCTCCTCATTTTATTTCTTTTATTGCGAAAGCAATACTACGCCAGGTCTAACCGCTCGCCGCTGCGTTGCATGACCGCGATCCCCGAGCCGGCGCTGCGCCTAACAGAAGAAGGAGAAGAAGAACGCACGGTTACCCGCAGCTTATGCTTTTGCTCCATATTCGGTTCAGCAGCGTTGAACCCTCCTTATTTTATTTTTTCTAATGCGAAGACAATGCTACGCCAGGTCTAGCCGCTCGCCGCTGCGTGCCGTGACCGTGGTCCCCGAGCAGGCGCTGCGCCTAACAGAAGAAGGAGAAGAAGAACGCACGGTCACCCGCAGCTCATGCTTTTGCTCCATATTCGGTTCAGCAGCGTCGAACCTTCTCATTTTATTTTTTTTTGTTGCGAAAGCAATACACGCCAGGTCTAACCGCTCGCCGCTGCGTGCCGTGACCGTGGTCCCCGAGCAGGCGCAGCGCCTAACAGAAGAGGGAGAAGAAGAACGCACGGTCACCCGCAGCTCATGCTTTCGCTCCATATTTGGTTCAGCAGCGTTGAACCCTCCTCTTTTTATTTTTTTTTTATTGCGAAAGCAATACTACGCCAGGTCTAACCGCTCGCCGCTGCGTGCCATGACCGTGGTCTCCGAGCCGGCGCTGCGCATAACAGAAGAAGGAGAAGAAGAACGCACGGTCACCCGCAGCTCATGCTTTTGCTCCATATTCGGATCAGCAGCGTCGAACCTTCTCATTTTATTTTTTTTATTGCGAAAGCAATACACGCCAGGTCTAACCGCTCGCCGCTGCGTGCCGTGACCGTGGTCCCCGAGCAGGCATGCGCCTAACAGAAGAAGGAGAAGAAGAACGCACGGTCACCCGCAGCTCATGCTTTCGCTCCATATTTGGTTCAGCAGCGTTGAACCCTCCTCATTTTATTTTTTTTATTGCGAAAGCAATACTACGCCAGGTATAACCGCTCGCCGCTGCGTTGCATGACCGCGATCCCCGAGCCGGCGTTGCGCCTAACAGAAGAAGGAGAAGAAGAACGCACGGTCACCCGCAGCTCATGCTTTTGCTCCATATTCGGATCAGCAGCGTCGAACCTTCTCATTTTATTTTTTTTATTGCGAAAGCAATACACGCCAGGTCTAACCGCTCGCCGCTGCGTGCCGTGACCGTGGTCCCCGAACAGGCATGCGCCTAACAGAAGAAGGAGAAGAAGAACGCACGGTCACCCGCAGCTCATGCTTTCGCTCCATATTTGGTTCAGCAGCGTTGAACCCTCCTCATTTTATTTTTTTTATTGCGAAAGCAATACTACGCCAGGTCTAACCGCACGCCGCTGCGTTGCATGACCGCGATCCCCGAGCCGGCGTTGCGCCTAACAGAAGAAGGTGAAGAAGAACGCACGGTCACCCGCAGCTCATGCTTTCGCTCCATATTTGGTTCAGCAGCGTTGAACCCTCCTCATTTAATTTTTTTTATTGCGAAAGCAATACTACGCCAGGTCTAACCGCTCGCCGCTGCGTGCCATGACCGCGATCCCCGAGCCGGCGCTGCGCCTAACAGAAGAAGATGAAGAACGCACAGTTACCCACAGCTTATGCTTTTGCTCCATATTCGGTTCAGCAGCGTCGAACCCTCCTTATTTTATTTTTTCTAATGCGAAGACAATGCTACGCCAGGTCTAACCGCTCGCCGCTGCGTGCGTGACCGTGGTCCCCAAGCCGGCGCTGCGCCTAACAGAAGAAGGAGAAGAAGAACGCACGGTCACCCGCAGCTCATGCTTTTGCTCAATATTCGGTTCAGCAGCGTTGAACCCTCCTCATTTTATTTCTTTTATTGCGAAAGCAATACTACGGCAGGTCTAACCGCTCGCCGCTGCGTTGCATGACCGCGATCCCCGAGCCGGCGTTGCGCCTAACAGAAGAAGGAGAAGAAGAACGCACGGTCACCCGCAGCTCATGCTTTTGCTCCATATTCGGTTCAGCAGCGTCGAACCTTCTCATTTTATTTTTTTTATTGCGAAAGCAATACACGCCAGGTCTAACCGCTCGCCGCTGCGTGCCGTGACCGTGGTCCCCGAGCAGGCGCTGCGCCTAACAGAAAAAGGAGAAGAAGAACGCACGGTCACCCGCAGCTCATGCTTTCGCTCCATATTTGGTTCAGCAGCGTTGAACCCTCCTCATTTAATTTTTTTTATTGCGAAAGCAATACTACGCCAGCTCTAACCGCTCGCCGCTGCGTTGCATGACCGCGATCCCCGAGCCGGCGTTGCGCCTAACAGAAGAAGGAGAAGAAGAACGCACGGTCACCCGCAGCTTATGCTTTTGCTCCATATTCGGTTCAGCAGCGTCGAACCCTCCTTATTTTATTTTTTTTATTGCGAAAGCAATACTACGCCAGGTCTAACCGCTCGCCGCTGCGTGCCATGACCGCGGTCCCCGAGACGGCGCTGCGCCTAACAGAAGAAGGAGAAGAAGAACGCACGGTTACCCGCAGCTCATGCTTTTGCTCCATATTCGGTTCAGCAGCGTCGAACCTTCTCATTTTATTTTTTTTATTGCGAAAGCAATACACGCCAGGTCTAACCGCTCGCCGCTGCGTTCCGTGACCGTGGTCCCCGAGCAGGCGCTGCGCCTAACAGAAGAAGGAGAAGAAGAACGCACGGTCACCCGCAGCTCATGCTTTCGCTCCATATTTGGTTCAGCAGCGTTGAACCCTCCTCATTTTATTTCTTTTATTGCGAAAGCAATACTACGCCAGGTCTAACCGCTCGCCGCTGCGTTGCATGACCGCGATCCCCGAGCCGGCGCTGCGCCTAACAGAAGAAGGAGAAGAAGAACGCACGGTTACCCGCAGCTTATGCTTTTGCTCCATATTCGGTTCAGCAGCGTTGAACCCTCCTTATTTTATTTTTTCTAATGCGAAGACAATGCTACGCCAGGTCTAGCCGCTCGCCGCTGCGTGCCGTGACCGTGGTCCCCGAGCAGGCGCTGCGCCTAACAGAAGAAGGAGAAGAAGAACGCACGGTCACCCGCAGCTCATGCTTTCGCTCCATATTTGGTTCAGCAGCGTTGAACCCTCCTCTTTTTATTTTTTTTTATTGCGAAAGCAATACTACGCCAGGTCTAACCGCTCGCCGCTGCGTGCCATGACCGTGGTCTCCGAGCCGGCGCTGCGCATAACAGAAGAAGGAGAAGAAGAACGCACGGTCACCCGCAGCTCATGCTTTTGCTCCATATTCGGATCAGCAGCGTCGAACCTTCTCATTTTATTTTTTTTATTGCGAAAGCAATACACGCCAGGTCTAACCGCTCGCCGCTGCGTGCCGTGACCGTGGTCCCCGAGCAGGCGCTGCGCCTAACAGAAGAAGGAGAAGAAGAACGCACGGTCACCCGCAGCTCATGCTTTCGCTCCATATTTGGTTCAGCAGCGTTGAACCCTCCTCATTTTATTTTTTTTTATTGCGAAAGCAATACTACGCCAGGTCTAACCGCTCGCCGCTGCGTGCCATGACCGTGGTCCCCGAGCAGGCGCTGCGCCTAACAGAAGAAGGAGAAGAAGAACGCACGGTCACCCGCAGCTCATGCTTTTGCTCCATATTCGGATCAGCAGCGTCGAACCTCTTCTTTTTTTAATTTTTTTCATTGCGAAAGCAATACACGCCAGGTCTAACCGCTCGCCGCTGCGTGCCGTGACCGTGGTCCCCGAGCAGGCGCTGCGCCTAACAGTAGAAGGAGAAGAAGAACGCACGGTCACCCGCAGCTCATGCTTTCGCTCCATATTTGGTTCAGCAGCGTTGAGCCCTCCTCATTTTATTTTTTTTATTGCGAAAGCAATACACGCCAGGTCTAACCGCTCGCCGCTGCGTTACATGACCGCGATCCCCGAGCCGGCGCTGCGCCTAACAGAAGAAGATGAAGAACGCACAGTTACCCGCAGCTTATGCTTTTGCTCCATATTCGGTTCAGCAGCGTCGAACCCTCCTTATTTTTTTTTTCTAATGCGAAGACAATGCTACGCCAGGTCTAACCGCTCGCCGCTGCGTGCGTGACCGTGGTCCCCAAGCCGGCGCTGCGCCTAACAGAAGAAGGAGAAGAAGAACGCACGGTCACCCGCAGCTCATGCTTTTGCTCCATATTCGGTTCAGCAGCGTCGAACCTTCTCATTTTATTTTTTTTATTGCGAAAGCAATACACGCCAGGTCTAAGCGCTCGCCGCTGCGTGCCGTGACCGTGGTCCCCGAGCAGGCGCTGCGCCTAACAGAAAAAGGAGAAGAAGAACGCACGGTTACCCGCAGCTCATGCTTTTGCTCCATATTCGGTTCAGCAGCGTCGAACCCTCCTCATTTTATTTTTTTTTATTGCGAAAGCAATACTACGCCAGGTCTAACCGCACGCCGCTGCGTTGCATGACCGCGATCCCCGAGCCGGCGTTGCGCCTAACAGAAGAAGGAGAAGAAGAACGCACGGTCACCCGCAGCTCATGCTTTCGCTCCATATTTGGTTCAGCAGCGTTGAACCCTCCTCATTTAATTTTTTTATTGCGAAAGCAATACTACGCCAGGTCTAACCGCTCGCCGCTGCGTGCCATGACCGCGGTCCCCGAGACGGCGCTGCGCCTAACAGAAGAAGGAGAAGAAGAACGCACGGTCACCCGCAGCTCATGCTTTTGCTCCATATTCGGTTCAGCAGCGTCGAACCTTCTCATTTTATTTTTTTTTTGCGAAAGCAATACACGCCAGGTCTAACCGCTCGCCGCTGCGTGCCGTGACCGTGGTCCCCGAGCAGGCGCTGCGCCTAACAGAAGAAGGAGAAGAAGAACGCACGGTCACCCGCAGCTCATGCTTTTGCTCCATATTCGGTTCAGCAGCGTCGAACCTTCTCATTTTATTTTTTTTATTGCGAAAGCAATACACGCCAGGTCTAACCGCTCGCCGCTGCGTGCCGTGACCGTGGTCCCCGAGCAGGCGCTGCGCCTAACAGAAGAAGGAGAAGAAGAACGCACGGTCACCCGCAGCTCATGCTTTCGCTCCATATTTGGTTCAGCAGCGTTGAACCCTCCTCATTTTATTTCTTTTATTGCGAAAGCAATACTACGCCAGGTCTAACCGCTCGCCGCTGCGTTGCATGACCGCGATCCCCGAGCCGGCGCTGCGCCTAACAGAAGAAGGAGAAGAAGAACGCACGGTTACCCGCAGCTTATGCTTTTGCTCCATATTCGGTTCAGCAGCGTTGAACCCTCCTTATTTTATTTTTTCTAATGCGAAGACAATGCTACGCCAGGTCTAGCCGCTCGCCGCTGCGTGCCGTGACCGTGGTCCCCGAGCAGGCGCTGCGCCTAACAGAAGAAGGAGAAGAAGAACGCACGGTCACCCGCAGCTCATGCTTTTGCTCCATATTCGGTTCAGCAGCGTCGAACCTTCTCATTTTATTTTTTTTTGTTGCGAAAGCAATACACGCCAGGTCTTACCGCTCGCCGCTGCGTGCCGTGACCGTGGTCCCCGAGCAGGCGCAGCGCCTAACAGAAGAAGGAGAAGAAGAACGCACGGTCACCCGCAGCTCATGCTTTCGCTCCATATTTGGTTCAGCAGCGTTGAACCCTCCTCTTTTTATTTTTTTTTTATTGCGAAAGCAATACTACGCCAGGTCTAACCGCTCGCCGCTGCGTGCCATGACCGTGGTCTCCGAGCCGGCGCTGCGCATAACAGAAGAAGGAGAAGAAGAACGCACGGTCACCCGCAGCTCATGCTTTTGCTCCATATTCGGATCAGCAGCGTCGAACCTTCTCATTTTATTTTTTTTATTGCGAAAGCAATACACGCCAGGTCTAACCGCTCGCCGCTGCGTGCCGTGACCGTGGTCCCCGAGCAGGCATGCGCCTAACAGAAGAAGGAGAAGAAGAACGCACGGTCACCCGCAGCTCATGCTTTCGCTCCATATTTGGTTCAGCAGCGTTGAACCCTCCTCATTTTATTTTTTTTATTGCGAAAGCAATACTACGCCAGGTATAACCGCTCGCCGCTGCGTTGCATGACCGCGATCCCCGAGCCGGCGTTGCGCCTAACAGAAGAAGGAGAAGAAGAACGCACGGTCACCCGCAGCTCATGCTTTTGCTCCATATTCGGTTCAGCAGCGTCGAACCTTCTCATTTTATTTTTTTTTATTGCGAAAGCAATACACGCCAGGTCTAACCGCTCGCCGCTGCGTGCCGTGACCGTGGTCCCCGAACAGGCATGCGCCTAACAGAAGAAGGAGAAGAAGAACGCACGGTCACCCGCAGCTCATGCTTTCGCTCCATATTTGGTTCAGCAGCGTTGAACCCTCCTCATTTTATTTTTTTTATTGCGAAAGCAATACTACGCCAGGTCTAACCGCACGCCGCTGCGTTGCATGACCGCGATCCCCGAGCCGGCGTTGCGCCTAACAGAAGAAGGTGAAGAAGAACGCACGGTCACCCGCAGCTCATGCTTTCGCTCCATATTTGGTTCAGCAGCGTTGAACCCTCCTCATTTAATTTTTTTTATTGCGAAAGCAATACTACGCCAGGTCTAACCGCTCGCCGCTGCGTGCCATGACCGCGATCCCCGAGCCGGCGCTGCGCCTAACAGAAGAAGATGAAGAACGCACAGTTACCCGCAGCTTATGCTTTTGCTCCATATTCGGTTCAGCAGCGTCGAACCCTCCTTATTTTATTTTTTCTAATGCGAAGACAATGCTACGCCAGGTCTAACCGCTCGCCGCTGCGTGCGTGACCGTGGTCCCCAAGCCGGCGCTGCGCATAACAGAAGAAGGAGAAGAAGAACGCACGGTCACCCGCAGCTCATGCTTTTGCTCCATATTCGGTTCAGCAGCGTCGAACCTTCTCATTTTATTTTTTTTTTGTTGCGAAAGCAATACACGCCAGGTCTAACCGCTCGCCGCTGCGTTGCATGACCGCGATCCCCGAGCCGGCGTTGCGCCTAACAGAAGAAGGTGAAGAAGAACGCACGGTCACCCGCAGCTCATGCTTTCGCTCCATATTTGGTTCAGCAGCGTTGAACCCTCCTCATTTTATTTCTTTTATTGCGAAAGCAATACTACGCCAGGTCTAACCGCACGCCGCTGCGTTGCATGACCGCGATCCCCGAGCCGGCGTTGCGCCTAACAGAAGAAGGTGAAGAAGAACGCACGGTCACCCGCAGCTCATGCTTTCGCTCCATATTTGGTTCAGCAGCGTTGAACCCTCCTCATTTTATTTCTTTTATTGCGAAAGCAATACTACGCCAGGTCTAACCGCTCGCCGCTGCGTTGCATGACCGCGATCCCCGAGCCGGCGCTGCGCCTAACAGAAGAAGGAGAAGAAGAACGCACGGTTACCCGCAGCTTATGCTTTTGCTCCATATTCGGTTCAGCAGCGTTGAACCCTCCTTATTTTATTTTTTCTAATGCGAAGACAATGCTACGCCAGGTCTAGCCGCTCGCCGCTGCGTGCCGTGACCGTGGTCCCCGAGCAGGCGCTGCGCCTAACAGAAGAAGGAGAAGAAGAACGCACGGTCACCCGCAGCTCATGCTTTTGCTCCATATTCGGTTCAGCAGCGTCGAACCTTCTCATTTTATTTTTTTTTGTTGCGAAAGCAATACACGCCAGGTCTAACCGCTCGCCGCTGCGTGCCGTGACCGTGGTCCCCGAGCAGGCGCAGCGCCTAACAGAAGAGGGAGAAGAAGAACGCACGGTCACCCGCAGCTCATGCTTTCGCTCCATATTTGGTTCAGCAGCGTTGAACCCTCCTCTTTTTATTTTTTTTTTATTGCGAAAGCAATACTACGCCAGGTCTAACCGCTCGCCGCTGCGTGCCATGACCGTGGTCTCCGAGCCGGCGCTGCGCATAACAGAAGAAGGAGAAGAAGAACGCACGGTCACCCGCAGCTCATGCTTTTGCTCCATATTCGGATCAGCAGCGTCGAACCTTCTCATTTTATTTTTTTTATTGCGAAAGCAATACACGCCAGGTCTAACCGCTCGCCGCTGCGTGCCGTGACCGTGGTCCCCGAGCAGGCATGCGCCTAACAGAAGAAGGAGAAGAAGAACGCACGGTCACCCGCAGCTCATGCTTTCGCTCCATATTTGGTTCAGCAGCGTTGAACCCTCCTCATTTTATTTTTTTTATTGCGAAAGCAATACTACGCCAGGTATAACCGCTCGCCGCTGCGTTGCATGACCGCGATCCCCGAGCCGGCGTTGCGCCTAACAGAAGAAGGAGAAGAAGAACGCACGGTCACCCGCAGCTCATGCTTTTGCTCCATATTCGGATCAGCAGCGTCGAACCTTCTCATTTTATTTTTTTTATTGCGAAAGCAATACACGCCAGGTCTAACCGCTCGCCGCTGCGTGCCGTGACCGTGGTCCCCGAACAGGCATGCGCCTAACAGAAGAAGGAGAAGAAGAACGCACGGTCACCCGCAGCTCATGCTTTCGCTCCATATTTGGTTCAGCAGCGTTGAACCCTCCTCATTTTATTTTTTTTATTGCGAAAGCAATACTACGCCAGGTCTAACCGCACGCCGCTGCGTTGCATGACCGCGATCCCCGAGCCGGCGTTGCGCCTAACAGAAGAAGGTGAAGAAGAACGCACGGTCACCCGCAGCTCATGCTTTCGCTCCATATTTGGTTCAGCAGCGTTGAACCCTCCTCATTTAATTTTTTTTATTGCGAAAGCAATACTACGCCAGGTCTAACCGCTCGCCGCTGCGTGCCATGACCGCGATCCCCGAGCCGGCGCTGCGCCTAACAGAAGAAGATGAAGAACGCACAGTTACCCACAGCTTATGCTTTTGCTCCATATTCGGTTCAGCAGCGTCGAACCCTCCTTATTTTATTTTTTCTAATGCGAAGACAATGCTACGCCAGGTCTAACCGCTCGCCGCTGCGTGCGTGACCGTGGTCCCCAAGCCGGCGCTGCGCCTAACAGAAGAAGGAGAAGAAGAACGCACGGTCACCCGCAGCTCATGCTTTTGCTCAATATTCGGTTCAGCAGCGTTGAACCCTCCTCATTTTATTTCTTTTATTGCGAAAGCAATACTACGGCAGGTCTAACCGCTCGCCGCTGCGTTGCATGACCGCGATCCCCGAGCCGGCGTTGCGCCTAACAGAAGAAGGAGAAGAAGAACGCACGGTCACCCGCAGCTCATGCTTTTGCTCCATATTCGGTTCAGCAGCGTCGAACCTTCTCATTTTATTTTTTTTATTGCGAAAGCAATACACGCCAGGTCTAACCGCTCGCCGCTGCGTGCCGTGACCGTGGTCCCCGAGCAGGCGCTGCGCCTAACAGAAAAAGGAGAAGAAGAACGCACGGTCACCCGCAGCTCATGCTTTCGCTCCATATTTGGTTCAGCAGCGTTGAACCCTCCTCATTTAATTTTTTTTATTGCGAAAGCAATACTACGCCAGCTCTAACCGCTCGCCGCTGCGTTGCATGACCGCGATCCCCGAGCCGGCGTTGCGCCTAACAGAAGAAGGAGAAGAAGAACGCACGGTCACCCGCAGCTTATGCTTTTGCTCCATATTCGGTTCAGCAGCGTCGAACCCTCCTTATTTTATTTTTTTTATTGCGAAAGCAATACTACGCCAGGTCTAACCGCTCGCCGCTGCGTGCCATGACCGCGGTCCCCGAGACGGCGCTGCGCCTAACAGAAGAAGGAGAAGAAGAACGCACGGTTACCCGCAGCTCATGCTTTTGCTCCATATTCGGTTCAGCAGCGTCGAACCTTCTCATTTTATTTTTTTTATTGCGAAAGCAATACACGCCAGGTCTAACCGCTCGCCGCTGCGTTCCGTGACCGTGGTCCCCGAGCAGGCGCTGCGCCTAACAGAAGAAGGAGAAGAAGAACGCACGGTCACCCGCAGCTCATGCTTTCGCTCCATATTTGGTTCAGCAGCGTTGAACCCTCCTCATTTTATTTCTTTTATTGCGAAAGCAATACTACGCCAGGTCTAACCGCTCGCCGCTGCGTTGCATGACCGCGATCCCCGAGCCGGCGCTGCGCCTAACAGAAGAAGGAGAAGAAGAACGCACGGTTACCCGCAGCTTATGCTTTTGCTCCATATTCGGTTCAGCAGCGTTGAACCCTCCTTATTTTATTTTTTCTAATGCGAAGACAATGCTACGCCAGGTCTAGCCGCTCGCCGCTGCGTGCCGTGACCGTGGTCCCCGAGCAGGCGCTGCGCCTAACAGAAGAAGGAGAAGAAGAACGCACGGTCACCCGCAGCTCATGCTTTCGCTCCATATTTGGTTCAGCAGCGTTGAACCCTCCTCTTTTTATTTTTTTTTATTGCGAAAGCAATACTACGCCAGGTCTAACCGCTCGCCGCTGCGTGCCATGACCGTGGTCTCCGAGCCGGCGCTGCGCATAACAGAAGAAGGAGAAGAAGAACGCACGGTCACCCGCAGCTCATGCTTTTGCTCCATATTCGGATCAGCAGCGTCGAACCTTCTCATTTTATTTTTTTTATTGCGAAAGCAATACACGCCAGGTCTAACCGCTCGCCGCTGCGTGCCGTGACCGTGGTCCCCGAGCAGGCGCTGCGCCTAACAGAAGAAGGAGAAGAAGAACGCACGGTCACCCGCAGCTCATGCTTTCGCTCCATATTTGGTTCAGCAGCGTTGAACCCTCCTCATTTTATTTTTTTTTATTGCGAAAGCAATACTACGCCAGGTCTAACCGCTCGCCGCTGCGTGCCATGACCGTGGTCCCCGAGCAGGCGCTGCGCCTAACAGAAGAAGGAGAAGAAGAACGCACGGTCACCCGCAGCTCATGCTTTTGCTCCATATTCGGATCAGCAGCGTCGAACCTCTTCTTTTTTTAATTTTTTTCATTGCGAAAGCAATACACGCCAGGTCTAACCGCTCGCCGCTGCGTGCCGTGACCGTGGTCCCCGAGCAGGCGCTGCGCCTAACAGTAGAAGGAGAAGAAGAACGCACGGTCACCCGCAGCTCATGCTTTCGCTCCATATTTGGTTCAGCAGCGTTGAGCCCTCCTCATTTTATTTTTTTTATTGCGAAAGCAATACACGCCAGGTCTAACCGCTCGCCGCTGCGTTACATGACCGCGATCCCCGAGCCGGCGCTGCGCCTAACAGAAGAAGATGAAGAACGCACAGTTACCCGCAGCTTATGCTTTTGCTCCATATTCGGTTCAGCAGCGTCGAACCCTCCTTATTTTTTTTTTCTAATGCGAAGACAATGCTACGCCAGGTCTAACCGCTCGCCGCTGCGTGCGTGACCGTGGTCCCCAAGCCGGCGCTGCGCCTAACAGAAGAAGGAGAAGAAGAACGCACGGTCACCCGCAGCTCATGCTTTTGCTCCATATTCGGTTCAGCAGCGTCGAACCTTCTCATTTTATTTTTTTTATTGCGAAAGCAATACACGCCAGGTCTAAGCGCTCGCCGCTGCGTGCCGTGACCGTGGTCCCCGAGCAGGCGCTGCGCCTAACAGAAAAAGGAGAAGAAGAACGCACGGTTACCCGCAGCTCATGCTTTTGCTCCATATTCGGTTCAGCAGCGTCGAACCCTCCTCATTTTATTTTTTTTTATTGCGAAAGCAATACTACGCCAGGTCTAACCGCACGCCGCTGCGTTGCATGACCGCGATCCCCGAGCCGGCGTTGCGCCTAACAGAAGAAGGAGAAGAAGAACGCACGGTCACCCGCAGCTCATGCTTTCGCTCCATATTTGGTTCAGCAGCGTTGAACCCTCCTCATTTAATTTTTTTATTGCGAAAGCAATACTACGCCAGGTCTAACCGCTCGCCGCTGCGTGCCATGACCGCGGTCCCCGAGACGGCGCTGCGCCTAACAGAAGAAGGAGAAGAAGAACGCACGGTCACCCGCAGCTCATGCTTTTGCTCCATATTCGGTTCAGCAGCGTCGAACCTTCTCATTTTATTTTTTTTTTGCGAAAGCAATACACGCCAGGTCTAACCGCTCGCCGCTGCGTGCCGTGACCGTGGTCCCCGAGCAGGCGCTGCGCCTAACAGAAGAAGGAGAAGAAGAACGCACGGTCACCCGCAGCTCATGCTTTTGCTCCATATTCGGTTCAGCAGCGTCGAACCTTCTCATTTTATTTTTTTTATTGCGAAAGCAATACACGCCAGGTCTAACCGCTCGCCGCTGCGTGCCGTGACCGTGGTCCCCGAGCAGGCGCTGCGCCTAACAGAAGAAGGAGAAGAAGAACGCACGGTCACCCGCAGCTCATGCTTTCGCTCCATATTTGGTTCAGCAGCGTTGAACCCTCCTCATTTTATTTCTTTTATTGCGAAAGCAATACTACGCCAGGTCTAACCGCTCGCCGCTGCGTTGCATGACCGCGATCCCCGAGCCGGCGCTGCGCCTAACAGAAGAAGGAGAAGAAGAACGCACGGTTACCCGCAGCTTATGCTTTTGCTCCATATTCGGTTCAGCAGCGTTGAACCCTCCTTATTTTATTTTTTCTAATGCGAAGACAATGCTACGCCAGGTCTAGCCGCTCGCCGCTGCGTGCCGTGACCGTGGTCCCCGAGCAGGCGCTGCGCCTAACAGAAGAAGGAGAAGAAGAACGCACGGTCACCCGCAGCTCATGCTTTTGCTCCATATTCGGTTCAGCAGCGTCGAACCTTCTCATTTTATTTTTTTTTGTTGCGAAAGCAATACACGCCAGGTCTTACCGCTCGCCGCTGCGTGCCGTGACCGTGGTCCCCGAGCAGGCGCAGCGCCTAACAGAAGAAGGAGAAGAAGAACGCACGGTCACCCGCAGCTCATGCTTTCGCTCCATATTTGGTTCAGCAGCGTTGAACCCTCCTCTTTTTATTTTTTTTTTATTGCGAAAGCAATACTACGCCAGGTCTAACCGCTCGCCGCTGCGTGCCATGACCGTGGTCTCCGAGCCGGCGCTGCGCATAACAGAAGAAGGAGAAGAAGAACGCACGGTCACCCGCAGCTCATGCTTTTGCTCCATATTCGGATCAGCAGCGTCGAACCTTCTCATTTTATTTTTTTTATTGCGAAAGCAATACACGCCAGGTCTAACCGCTCGCCGCTGCGTGCCGTGACCGTGGTCCCCGAGCAGGCATGCGCCTAACAGAAGAAGGAGAAGAAGAACGCACGGTCACCCGCAGCTCATGCTTTCGCTCCATATTTGGTTCAGCAGCGTTGAACCCTCCTCATTTTATTTTTTTTATTGCGAAAGCAATACTACGCCAGGTATAACCGCTCGCCGCTGCGTTGCATGACCGCGATCCCCGAGCCGGCGTTGCGCCTAACAGAAGAAGGAGAAGAAGAACGCACGGTCACCCGCAGCTCATGCTTTTGCTCCATATTCGGTTCAGCAGCGTCGAACCTTCTCATTTTATTTTTTTTATTGCGAAAGCAATACACGCCAGGTCTAACCGCTCGCCGCTGCGTGCCGTGACCGTGGTCCCCGAACAGGCATGCGCCTAACAGAAGAAGGAGAAGAAGAACGCACGGTCACCCGCAGCTCATGCTTTCGCTCCATATTTGGTTCAGCAGCGTTGAACCCTCCTCATTTTATTTTTTTTATTGCGAAAGCAATACTACGCCAGGTCTAACCGCACGCCGCTGCGTTGCATGACCGCGATCCCCGAGCCGGCGTTGCGCCTAACAGAAGAAGGTGAAGAAGAACGCACGGTCACCCGCAGCTCATGCTTTCGCTCCATATTTGGTTCAGCAGCGTTGAACCCTCCTCATTTAATTTTTTTTATTGCGAAATCAATACTACGCCAGGTCTAACCGCTCGCCGCTGCGTGCCATGACCGCGATCCCCGAGCCGGCGCTGCGCCTAACAGAAGAAGATGAAGAACGCACAGTTACCCGCAGCTTATGCTTTTGCTCCATATTCGGTTCAGCAGCGTCGAACCCTCCTTATTTTATTTTTTCTAATGCGAAGACAATGCTACGCCAGGTCTAACCGCTCGCCGCTGCGTGCGTGACCGTGGTCCCCAAGCCGGCGCTGCGCATAACAGAAGAAGGAGAAGAAGAACGCACGGTCACCCGCAGCTCATGCTTTTGCTCCATATTCGGTTCAGCAGCGTCGAACCTTCTCATTTTATTTTTTTTTGTTGCGAAAGCAATACACGCCAGGTCTAACCGCTCGCCGCTGCGTTGCATGACCGCGATCCCCGAGCCGGCGTTGCGCCTAACAGAAGAAGGTGAAGAAGAACGCACGGTCACCCGCAGCTCATGCTTTCGCTCCATATTTGGTTCAGCAGCGTTGAACCCTCCTCATTTTATTTCTTTTATTGCGAAAGCAATACTACGCCAGGTCTAACCGCACGCCGCTGCGTTGCATGACCGCGATCCCCGAGCCGGCGTTGCGCCTAACAGAAGAAGGTGAAGAAGAACGCACGGTCACCCGCAGCTCATGCTTTCGCTCCATATTTGGTTCAGCAGCGTTGAACCCTCCTCATTTTATTTCTTTTATTGCGAAAGCAATACTACGCCAGGTCTAACCGCTCGCCGCTGCGTTGCATGACCGCGATCCCCGAGCCGGCGCTGCGCCTAACAGAAGAAGGAGAAGAAGAACGCACGGTTACCCGCAGCTTATGCTTTTGCTCCATATTCGGTTCAGCAGCGTTGAACCCTCCTTATTTTATTTTTTCTAATGCGAAGACAATGCTACGCCAGGTCTAGCCGCTCGCCGCTGCGTGCCGTGACCGTGGTCCCCGAGCAGGCGCTGCGCCTAACAGAAGAAGGAGAAGAAGAACGCACGGTCACCCGCAGCTCATGCTTTTGCTCCATATTCGGTTCAGCAGCGTCGAACCTTCTCATTTTATTTTTTTTTGTTGCGAAAGCAATACACGCCAGGTCTAACCGCTCGCCGCTGCGTGCCGTGACCGTGGTCCCCGAGCAGGCGCAGCGCCTAACAGAAGAGGGAGAAGAAGAACGCACGGTCACCCGCAGCTCATGCTTTCGCTCCATATTTGGTTCAGCAGCGTTGAACCCTCCTCTTTTTATTTTTTTTTTATTGCGAAAGCAATACTACGCCAGGTCTAACCGCTCGCCGCTGCGTGCCATGACCGTGGTCTCCGAGCCGGCGCTGCGCATAACAGAAGAAGGAGAAGAAGAACGCACGGTCACCCGCAGCTCATGCTTTTGCTCCATATTCGGATCAGCAGCGTCGAACCTTCTCATTTTATTTTTTTTATTGCGAAAGCAATACACGCCAGGTCTAACCGCTCGCCGCTGCGTGCCGTGACCGTGGTCCCCGAGCAGGCATGCGCCTAACAGAAGAAGGAGAAGAAGAACGCACGGTCACCCGCAGCTCATGCTTTCGCTCCATATTTGGTTCAGCAGCGTTGAACCCTCCTCATTTTATTTTTTTTATTGCGAAAGCAATACTACGCCAGGTATAACCGCTCGCCGCTGCGTTGCATGACCGCGATCCCCGAGCCGGCGTTGCGCCTAACAGAAGAAGGAGAAGAAGAACGCACGGTCACCCGCAGCTCATGCTTTTGCTCCATATTCGGATCAGCAGCGTCGAACCTTCTCATTTTATTTTTTTTATTGCGAAAGCAATACACGCCAGGTCTAACCGCTCGCCGCTGCGTGCCGTGACCGTGGTCCCCGAACAGGCATGCGCCTAACAGAAGAAGGAGAAGAAGAACGCACGGTCACCCGCAGCTCATGCTTTCGCTCCATATTTGGTTCAGCAGCGTTGAACCCTCCTCATTTTATTTTTTTTATTGCGAAAGCAATACTACGCCAGGTCTAACCGCACGCCGCTGCGTTGCATGACCGCGATCCCCGAGCCGGCGTTGCGCCTAACAGAAGAAGGTGAAGAAGAACGCACGGTCACCCGCAGCTCATGCTTTCGCTCCATATTTGGTTCAGCAGCGTTGAACCCTCCTCATTTAATTTTTTTTATTGCGAAAGCAATACTACGCCAGGTCTAACCGCTCGCCGCTGCGTGCCATGACCGCGATCCCCGAGCCGGCGCTGCGCCTAACAGAAGAAGATGAAGAACGCACAGTTACCCACAGCTTATGCTTTTGCTCCATATTCGGTTCAGCAGCGTCGAACCCTCCTTATTTTATTTTTTCTAATGCGAAGACAATGCTACGCCAGGTCTAACCGCTCGCCGCTGCGTGCGTGACCGTGGTCCCCAAGCCGGCGCTGCGCCTAACAGAAGAAGGAGAAGAAGAACGCACGGTCACCCGCAGCTCATGCTTTTGCTCAATATTCGGTTCAGCAGCGTTGAACCCTCCTCATTTTATTTCTTTTATTGCGAAAGCAATACTACGGCAGGTCTAACCGCTCGCCGCTGCGTTGCATGACCGCGATCCCCGAGCCGGCGTTGCGCCTAACAGAAGAAGGAGAAGAAGAACGCACGGTCACCCGCAGCTCATGCTTTTGCTCCATATTCGGTTCAGCAGCGTCGAACCTTCTCATTTTATTTTTTTTATTGCGAAAGCAATACACGCCAGGTCTAACCGCTCGCCGCTGCGTGCCGTGACCGTGGTCCCCGAGCAGGCGCTGCGCCTAACAGAAAAAGGAGAAGAAGAACGCACGGTCACCCGCAGCTCATGCTTTCGCTCCATATTTGGTTCAGCAGCGTTGAACCCTCCTCATTTAATTTTTTTTATTGCGAAAGCAATACTACGCCAGCTCTAACCGCTCGCCGCTGCGTTGCATGACCGCGATCCCCGAGCCGGCGTTGCGCCTAACAGAAGAAGGAGAAGAAGAACGCACGGTCACCCGCAGCTTATGCTTTTGCTCCATATTCGGTTCAGCAGCGTCGAACCCTCCTTATTTTATTTTTTTTATTGCGAAAGCAATACTACGCCAGGTCTAACCGCTCGCCGCTGCGTGCCATGACCGCGGTCCCCGAGACGGCGCTGCGCCTAACAGAAGAAGGAGAAGAAGAACGCACGGTTACCCGCAGCTCATGCTTTTGCTCCATATTCGGTTCAGCAGCGTCGAACCTTCTCATTTTATTTTTTTTATTGCGAAAGCAATACACGCCAGGTCTAACCGCTCGCCGCTGCGTTCCGTGACCGTGGTCCCCGAGCAGGCGCTGCGCCTAACAGAAGAAGGAGAAGAAGAACGCACGGTCACCCGCAGCTCATGCTTTCGCTCCATATTTGGTTCAGCAGCGTTGAACCCTCCTCATTTTATTTCTTTTATTGCGAAAGCAATACTACGCCAGGTCTAACCGCTCGCCGCTGCGTTGCATGACCGCGATCCCCGAGCCGGCGCTGCGCCTAACAGAAGAAGGAGAAGAAGAACGCACGGTTACCCGCAGCTTATGCTTTTGCTCCATATTCGGTTCAGCAGCGTTGAACCCTCCTTATTTTATTTTTTCTAATGCGAAGACAATGCTACGCCAGGTCTAGCCGCTCGCCGCTGCGTGCCGTGACCGTGGTCCCCGAGCAGGCGCTGCGCCTAACAGAAGAAGGAGAAGAAGAACGCACGGTCACCCGCAGCTCATGCTTTCGCTCCATATTTGGTTCAGCAGCGTTGAACCCTCCTCTTTTTATTTTTTTTTATTGCGAAAGCAATACTACGCCAGGTCTAACCGCTCGCCGCTGCGTGCCATGACCGTGGTCTCCGAGCCGGCGCTGCGCATAACAGAAGAAGGAGAAGAAGAACGCACGGTCACCCGCAGCTCATGCTTTTGCTCCATATTCGGATCAGCAGCGTCGAACCTTCTCATTTTATTTTTTTTATTGCGAAAGCAATACACGCCAGGTCTAACCGCTCGCCGCTGCGTGCCGTGACCGTGGTCCCCGAGCAGGCGCTGCGCCTAACAGAAGAAGGAGAAGAAGAACGCACGGTCACCCGCAGCTCATGCTTTCGCTCCATATTTGGTTCAGCAGCGTTGAACCCTCCTCATTTTATTTTTTTTTATTGCGAAAGCAATACTACGCCAGGTCTAACCGCTCGCCGCTGCGTGCCATGACCGTGGTCCCCGAGCAGGCGCTGCGCCTAACAGAAGAAGGAGAAGAAGAACGCACGGTCACCCGCAGCTCATGCTTTTGCTCCATATTCGGATCAGCAGCGTCGAACCTCTTCTTTTTTTAATTTTTTTCATTGCGAAAGCAATACACGCCAGGTCTAACCGCTCGCCGCTGCGTGCCGTGACCGTGGTCCCCGAGCAGGCGCTGCGCCTAACAGTAGAAGGAGAAGAAGAACGCACGGTCACCCGCAGCTCATGCTTTCGCTCCATATTTGGTTCAGCAGCGTTGAGCCCTCCTCATTTTATTTTTTTTATTGCGAAAGCAATACACGCCAGGTCTAACCGCTCGCCGCTGCGTTACATGACCGCGATCCCCGAGCCGGCGCTGCGCCTAACAGAAGAAGATGAAGAACGCACAGTTACCCGCAGCTTATGCTTTTGCTCCATATTCGGTTCAGCAGCGTCGAACCCTCCTTATTTTTTTTTTCTAATGCGAAGACAATGCTACGCCAGGTCTAACCGCTCGCCGCTGCGTGCGTGACCGTGGTCCCCAAGCCGGCGCTGCGCCTAACAGAAGAAGGAGAAGAAGAACGCACGGTCACCCGCAGCTCATGCTTTTGCTCCATATTCGGTTCAGCAGCGTCGAACCTTCTCATTTTATTTTTTTTATTGCGAAAGCAATACACGCCAGGTCTAAGCGCTCGCCGCTGCGTGCCGTGACCGTGGTCCCCGAGCAGGCGCTGCGCCTAACAGAAAAAGGAGAAGAAGAACGCACGGTTACCCGCAGCTCATGCTTTTGCTCCATATTCGGTTCAGCAGCGTCGAACCCTCCTCATTTTATTTTTTTTTATTGCGAAAGCAATACTACGCCAGGTCTAACCGCACGCCGCTGCGTTGCATGACCGCGATCCCCGAGCCGGCGTTGCGCCTAACAGAAGAAGGAGAAGAAGAACGCACGGTCACCCGCAGCTCATGCTTTCGCTCCATATTTGGTTCAGCAGCGTTGAACCCTCCTCATTTAATTTTTTTATTGCGAAAGCAATACTACGCCAGGTCTAACCGCTCGCCGCTGCGTGCCATGACCGCGGTCCCCGAGACGGCGCTGCGCCTAACAGAAGAAGGAGAAGAAGAACGCACGGTCACCCGCAGCTCATGCTTTTGCTCCATATTCGGTTCAGCAGCGTCGAACCTTCTCATTTTATTTTTTTTTTGCGAAAGCAATACACGCCAGGTCTAACCGCTCGCCGCTGCGTGCCGTGACCGTGGTCCCCGAGCAGGCGCTGCGCCTAACAGAAGAAGGAGAAGAAGAACGCACGGTCACCCGCAGCTCATGCTTTTGCTCCATATTCGGTTCAGCAGCGTCGAACCTTCTCATTTTATTTTTTTTATTGCGAAAGCAATACACGCCAGGTCTAACCGCTCGCCGCTGCGTGCCGTGACCGTGGTCCCCGAGCAGGCGCTGCGCCTAACAGAAGAAGGAGAAGAAGAACGCACGGTCACCCGCAGCTCATGCTTTCGCTCCATACTTGGTACAGCAGCGGCGTACCCTCCTCTTTTTATTTTTTTTTTATTGCGAAAGCAATACTACGCCAGGTCTAACCGCTCGCCGCTGCGTGCCATGACCGTGGTCTCCGAGCCGGCGCTGAGCATAACAGAAGAAGGAGAAGAAGAACGCACGGTCACCCGCAGCTCATGCTTTTGCTCCATATTCGGATCAGCAGCGTCGAACCTTCTCATTTTATTTTTTTTTATTGCGAAAGCAATACACGCCAGGTCTAACCGCTCGCCGCTGCGTGCCGTGACCGTGGTCCCCGAGCAGGCGCTGCGCCTAACAGGAGAAGGAGAAGAAGAACGCACGGTCACCCGCAGCTCATGCTTTCGCTCCATATTAGGTTCAGCAGCGTTGAACCCTCCTCATTTTATTTTTTTATTGCGAAAGCAATACTACGCCAGGTCTAACCGCTCGCCGCTGCGTGCCATGACCGTGGTCAACGAGCAGGCGCTGCGCCTAACAGAAGAAGGAGAAGAAGAACGCACGGTCACCCGCAGCTCATGCTTTTGCTCCATATTCGGATCAGCAGCGTCGAACCTTCTCTATTTATTTTTTTTACTGCGAAAGCAATACACGCCAGGTCTAACCGCTCGCCGCTGCGTGCCGTGACCGTGGTCCCCGAGCAGGCGCTGCGCCTAACAGAAGAAGGAGAAGAAGAACGCACGGTCACCCGCAGCTCATGCTTTCGCTCCATATTTGGTTCAGCAGCGTTGAACCCTCCTCATTTTATTTTTTTTATTGCGAAAGCAATACACGCCAGGTCTAACCGCTCGCCGCTGCGTTACATGACCGCGATCCCCGAGCCGGCGCTGCGCCTAACAGAAGAAGATGAAGAACGCACGGTTACCCGCAGCTTATGCTTTTGCTCCATATTCGGTTCAGCAGCGTCCAACCCTCCTTATTTTATTTTTTCTAATGCGAAGACAATGCTACGCCAGGTCTAACCGCTCGCCGCTGCGTGCGTGACCGTGGTCCCCAAGCCGGCGCTGCGCCTGACAGAAGGAGGAGAAGAAGAACGCACGGTCACCCGCAGCTCATGCTTTTGCTCCATATTCGGTTCAGCAGCGTCGAACCTTCTCATTTTATTTTTTTTATTGCGAAAGCAATACACGCCAGGTCTAACCGCTCGCCGCTGCGTGCCGTGACCGTGGTCCCCGAGCAGGCGCTGCACCTAACAGAAGAACGAGAAGAAGAAGAACGCACGGTCATCTGCAGCTCATGCTTTCGCTCCATATTTGGTTCAGCAGCGTTGAACCTTCCTCTTTTTATTTTTTTTTATTGCGAAAGCAATACTACGCCAGGTCTAACCGCTCGCCGCTGCGTGCCGTGACCGTGGTCTCCGAGCCGGCGCTGCGCATAACAGAAGAAGGAGAAGAAGAACGCACGGTCACCCGCAGCTAATGCTTTCGCTCCATATTCGGTTCAGCAGCGTTGAACCCTCCTCATTTTATCTTTCTATTGCGAAGGCAATACTACGCCAGGTCTAACCGCTCGCCGCTGCGTGCCGTGACCGTGGTCCCCGAGCCGGCGCTGCGCCTAACAGAAGGAGAAGAAGAACGCACGGTCAACCGCAGCTAATGCTTTCGCTCCATATTCGGATCAGCAGCGTTGAAGCCTCCTCATTTTATTTTTTTATTGCGAAAGCAATGCTGCGCCAGGTCTAACCGCTCGCCGCTGCGTGCGTGACCGTGGTCCCCAAGCCGGCGCTGCGCCTAACAGAAGAAGGAGAAGAAGAAGAACGCACGGTCACCCGCAGCTCATGCTTTTGCTCCATATTCGGTTCAGTAGCGTCGAACCTTCTCATTTTATTTTTTTTATTGCGAAAGCAATACACGCCAGGTCTAACCGCTCGCCGCTGCGTGCCGTGACCGTGGTCCCCGAGCAGGCGCTGCGCCTAACAGACGAAGGAGAAGAAGAACGCACGGTCACCCGCAGCTCATGCTTTCGCTCCATATTTTGTTCAGCAGCTTTGAACCCTCCTCATTTTATTTTTCTATTGCGAAGGCAATACTACGCCAGGTCTAACCGCTCGCCGCTGCGTGCCGTGACCGTGGTCCCCGAGACGCCGCTGCGCCTAACAGAAAAAGGAGAAGAAGAACGCACGGTTACCCGCAGCTCGTGCTTTTGCTCCATATTCGGTTCAGCAGCGTCGAACCCTCCTCATTTTATTTTTTTTTATTGCGAAAGCAATACTACGCCAGGTCTAACCGCACGCCGCTGCGTTGCATGACCGCGATCCCCGAGCCGGCGTTGCGCCTAACAGAAGAAGGAGAAGAAGAACGCACGGTCACCCGCAGCTCATGCTTTCGCTCCATATTTGGTTCAGCAGCGTTGAACCCTCCTCATTTAATTTTTTTTATTGCGAAAGCAATACTACGCCAGGTCTAACCGCTCGCCGCTGCGTGCCATGACCGCGGTCCCCGAGACGGCGCTGCGCCTAACAGAAGAAGGAGAAGAAGAACGCACGGTTACCCGCAGCTCATGCTTTTGCTCCATATTCGGTTCAGCAGCGTCGAACCCTCGTCATTTTAATTTTTTTATTGCGAAAGCAATACTACGCCAGGTCTAACCGCTCGCCGCTGCGTGCCGTGACCGTGGTCCCCGAGCAGGCGCTGCGCCTAACAGAAGAAGGAGAAGAAGAACGCACGGTCACCCGCAGCTCATGCTTTTGCTCCATATTCGGTTCAGCAGCGTCGAACCTTCTCATTTTACTTTTTTTATTGCGAAAGCAATACACGCCAGGTCTAACCGCTCGCAGCTGCGTGCCGTGACCGTGGTCCCCGAGCAGGCTCTGCGCCTAACAGAAGAAGGAGAAGAACGCACGGTCACCCGCAGCTCATGCTTTCGCTCCATATTTGGTTCAGCAGCGTTGAACCCTCCTCATTTTATTTCTTTTATTGCGAAAGCAATACTACGCCAGGTCTAACCGCTCGCCGCTGCGTTGCATGACCGCGATCCTCGAGCCGGCGCTGCGCCTAACAGAAGAAGGAGAAGAAGAACGCACGGTTACCCGCAGCTTATGCTTTTGCTCCATATTCGGTTCAGCAGCGTTGAACCCTCCTTATTTTATTTTTTCTAATGCGAAGACAATGCTACGCCAGGTCTAGCCGCTCGCCGCTGCGTGCCGTGACCGTGGTCCCCGAGCAGGCGCTGCGCCTAACAGAAGAAGGAGAAGAAGAACGCACGGTTACCCGCAGCTTTTGCTTTTGCTCCATATTCGGTTCAGCAGCGTTGAACCCTCCTTATTTTATTTTTTCTAATGCGAAGACAATGCTACGCCAGGTCTAACCGCTCGCCGCTGCGTGCCGTGACCGTGGTCCCCGAGCAGGCGCTGCGCCTAACAGAAGAAGGAGAAGAAGAACGCACGGTCACCCGCAGCTCATGCTTTCGCTCCGTATTTGGTTCAGCAGCGTTGAACCCTCCTCTTTTTATTTTTTTTTATTGCGAAAGCAATACTACGCCAGGTCTTAGCGCTCGCCGCTGCGTGCCATGACCGTGGTCTCCGAGCCGGCGCTGCGCCTAACAGAAGGAGAAGAAGAACGCACGGTCACGCGCAGCTCATGCTTTCGCTTCATATTCGGTTCAGCAGCGTCGAACCTTCTCATTTTATTTTTTTTATTGCGAAAGCAATACACGCCAGGTCTAACCGCTCGCCGCTGCGTGCCGTGACCGTGGTCCCCAAGCAGGCGCTGCGCCTAACAGAAGAAGGAGAAGAAGAACGCACGGTTACCCGCAGCTCATGCTTTTGCTCCATATTCGGTTCAGCAGCGTCGAACCCTCCTCATTTAATTTTTTCTATTGCGAAGGCAATACTACGCCAGGTCTAACCGCTCGCCGCTGCGTGCCGTGACCGTGGTCCCCGAGCCGGCGC